>NC_069683.1:21315017-22569517 GCF_023699985.2 Odocoileus virginianus
CTTCCAGGCTCCTCTGTACATGGAATTCTCTAGGCAAGAATACTGCAGTGTATTGCCATTTCCTTCTCCAGGGATCTTCCCAACCCAGGGCTTGAACCTGGGTCTCCCACATTGCAGGCAGATTCTTTACCATCTTAGCCATAAGGGAAGCCCTGATTTATCATAGGATACCAAATATAGTTCCCTGTGCTATACAGTAGGACCTTGTTTTTCACCCATTCCATATGCAACAGCTGACATTTGCTAACCAACCTACCACTCCATCCCTTCTCCAACCCCCTGCCCCTTGGCAACCACAAGTCTCTTCACTGTGACTGTTTCGTAAATAGGTTCATTTGTGTCATATTGTAGATATCACATAAAAGTGTTATGTCTTCCTCTTTCCAACTTACTTCACTTAGTATGATCATCTCTGATTGTATATACATTGCTGCAAATGGCATTATTTTGTTCTTTTCTGTGGCTGAGTTAGTGTTCCATTGTATACTGCCACTGCTGCTGCTGCTAAGTCCTTCAGTCGTGTCCGACTTTGTGCGGTACCATAGACGGCAGCCCACCAGGCTCCCCCGTCCCTGGGGTTCTCCAGGCAAGAACACTGGAGCGGGTTGCCATTTCCTTCTCCAATGCATGAAAGTGAAAAGTGAAAGTGAAGTTGCTCAGTCGTGTCCGACTGTTCGGACCCCATGGACTGCAGCCTACCAGGCTCCTCTGTCCATGGGATTCTCCAGGCAAGAGCACTGGAGTGGGGTGCCATTGCCTTCTCTGCCATTGTATACTACATCCTCTTTATCCATTCGTCTGTCCGTGGACATTTACGTTGTTTCTATGTCTTGGCTACAGTGAATAGTACTGCTATGAACACAGGAGTCCATGTGTCTTTTTGAATTAAAGAGTTTTGTTGGGATATATATCCAGGAGTGGGATTGCTAAATCATATGGTATTCTATTTTTAGTTTTCTAAAGAGACTAAAACAGTGTTTTCCACAGTGACTGCACCAATTTACATTCCCACTAACAGTGTAGGAGGGGTCCCTTTTCTCTACATCCTATCCAGCATTTGTCATTTGTAGACTTTTTAATGATGGCCATTGTGACTGGTGTGAGGTTCACTGTATTTTTGAATTGCATTTGTCTAATAATCAGCAATGCTGAGCATCTTTCTATGTCCCTGTTAGCCATTTATTTTCTTCTTTAGAGAAATATCTATTTAGGTCTTCTACCTTTTTTAGATTGGGTTTTTGCTTTTTTGTTGTTGAGTTATATGAGCTGTTTACTTTGGAAATTATGGTATTGTTGGCTGCATCATTTACAAATATTTTCTCCCATTCTGTAGTTTGGTTTTTTTGCTTGTTTGTTTATGGTTTTCTTTGGTATGGAAAAGATTGTAAGTTTGATTAGGTTTCATCTTTTTTGTTGTTTGTTTTTTACTTCTATTGCCTTGGGAGATTGACCTAAAAAGATACTGACACAATTTATGTCAGAGAATCCTTTGCCTATGATCTCTTCTAGGAGTTTTATGGTGTCATGTCTTTGGTTTAAGTCTTTAAGCCATTTTGAGTTTATTTTTGTGTACAGTGAGAAGATGTGTTCTAACTTCATTGATTTACATGCAGCTGTCCAACTTTCCTAGCACCACTTGCTGAAGAAACTGTCTTTTCCATTATATACTGCTATCTCCCTTGTAAAAGATAATTGTAGGTATGTGGGTTTATTTCTGATCTTTTTATTCTATTCCATTGACCCATATGTCTGTGTTTGTGCCAATACCATGCTATTTTGATTGCTGTAGCCTGGAAGTATTATCTGAAGTCTGGGAGGGTTATGCCTCCTGCTTTGTTCTTTTTCTTCAGAATTGCTTTGAAAATTCTGGGTCTTTTATGAATCCATATAAATTTTAGGATTATTTTAGTTAAGTGAAAAAAAAATGTCATGAGTAATTTAATAGGGATTACATTAAATTTGTAGATTGCTTTGGTAGTAGGGCCATTTTAAGACATTATTGACCAAGGGGATTTTTTACAGAAAGTAATGTCTGTGGTGGGTGATTTGTTATACAAGTGAATATTGAAATATCTCTAGTTAATGTTTGGGTAACAAAAGACATATTAATACATCTCTGGCCAAAAGTAAATATTCTTCCAATCCAAGAACATAGGCTGTCTTTCCATTTCTTTGAATCATCTTCAGTTTCCTTCATTAATAATTTACAGTTCTGGCATGTAAGTCTTTCATCTTCTAGGACTAAAATATTCCCAAGTATTTTATTTTTGAGGGTTGTGATTTTGAAAGGTATTTTTTACATACCCCTTTGCTGATATTTCATTGTTAGTGTAAAGAAATACAACTAATTTCATTATGATAATCTTTTATCCTGCTACCTTGTTGAATTTATCAGCTCTAGTAGTTTTTGTGTACAGTCTTTAGAATTTTCTGCTTATAGAATCATGTCATCTGCATATAGTGACAATTTTACCTCTTCCCTTCCAATTTGGATACCTTTTATTTCTTATTTGATTCCTAGGTCTTTCAATACTGTTCTGAGTAGAAGATGTGAGAGTGGACATCCTTGTCTTTTTCCAGATTTTAGTGGGAAGGTTTTTCAACCTTTCACCACTGAGTATTATATTGGCTGTGGGTTTGTTATGTTTCCTCTGTACTCACTTTGGTAAGAGTCTATATTATGAGTGAATGTTGAATTTTGTCAAATGACTTTTCTGCATTTATAGAGATGATCAGTTAGTTTCTGTCTTTTCTTTTGTTATGTGGTATATCACATTTGCGTCTGTTGAACCATTCTTGTGAACTTGGTTATGGAATATGTCTCATTTTTCATTTCTTATTTTGTTTATTTGGGTTCTCTCTCCTCTTCTTGGTAAGGCCAGAGGTTTATCAATCTTGTTTACCCTTTCAAAGAATCAGCTCTTGCTTTTATTGCTCTTACTGATTTTTTTTTCTATTGTCTTTTAATCTATTTTCACTCTGGTAGTTATTATTTCATTCCTTCTGCTGATTTTAGGTTTTGTTTGTTCTTCTTTTTCTAATTCTTTTAAGTTGTAGGTTAGGTTATTTGAGATTTCTCTTCTTTTTTTGAGGATGACAGTTATTGTTATGAACTTCCCTTTAAGAAGTGCTTTTGCTGAATCCCATATATTTTTGTATGGTTGCATTTTCATTGTCATTTGTCTGAAGGTTATATTTAATTTTTCTTTGATTTCATCATTGACCTATTGTATTTTTAGTAACATGTTGTTTAGTCCAGTTCAGTCGCTCAGTCTTGTGCGACTCTTTGCGACCCCATGAATTGCAGCACGCCAGGCCTCCCTGTCCATCACAAACTCCTGGAGTTTACTCAAACTCATGCCCATCGAGCCAGTGATGTCATCCAGCCATCTCATCCTCTGTCGTCCGCTTCTCCTCCTGCCCCCAGTCCCTCCCAGCATCAGTGTCTTTTCCAATGAGTCAACTCTTCGCATGAGGTGGCCAAAGTATTGGGAGTTTCAGCTTCAGCATCAGTCCTTCCAGTGAACACCCAGGACTGATTTCCTTTAGGATGGACTGATTGGATCTCCCTGCAGTCCAAGGGACTCTCAAGAGTCTTCTCCAACACCACAGTTCAAAAGCATCAATTTTCAGGCGCTCAGCTTTCTTCACAGTCCAACTCTCACATCCATACATGACCACTGGAAAAACCATAGCCTTGACCAGATGGAACTTTGTTGGCAAAGTAATGTCTCTGCTTTTTAATATGCTATCTAGGTTGGTCATGATTGTCCTTCCAAGGAGTAAGCATCTTTTAATTTCTAGTCTCCATGTAGTAGAATTTTTCTCTTTTCTTTTTCTGTGGTTGATGTCTAGTTTCATGCCATTGTCAAGAAAGACTGTGTATGTGTATGTGTAAAATCATTGTAACTACCACATGGTTACAGAATTTACCTATCAGGTTTTCTCAAGGTTATGTATTATAGAATCCCCCTCATAGATAACACCTGATAAAAGCTCCTATAATATTTTCAAATGGAATACTGGTCCTAAGCTAGTTTGTAAAAATATTTTTTTCTTTTCATTGAAAATTCAAAATTTCATTTCTGTGCTCTTAAAGCATAACTCCACAAAATTGTTTTTGAGTCTAGGTACTTATTTAATTCTCTAGGTAACATTAATGAGAGAGAGAGAGAAATTTTCTCTTCTCCCACTGTCTTTTTCTTCTCCCATCTCTCATCTGTACTCTTGTTGGTAGTCCTGGAAAGGAACCTATTGGTACCATATTTTGTGTATTACATTTACTAAATGATTTACTATACTTCTTCTATATGTCAGACATTTATTTTAGGTGCTAGGAATAACAGTTGAGAAAAAACACTACATGATACCATGAACTATAAAATCTAATAGAAGGGAGGCTGATTTTTTTAAAATTAAAATGTGCTTTTTAGATGGTTTACTGGTGAAGTACAATAAAATATGGAAAGGGGATACAGTGATATGGCAAGAGGACTGCAGTTTTAAATATGTTGAGGAACTGCTTCACAGATGTAGAGGTACTTGAGTAAAGTCCTGAAGGAGTTGAGAGTTAAAGCCCTGAGATTTTATGGGGTTTAAAAACATTTCAAGTCAAGAGAACAGCAGGGGCAGCAGCCCTGAGGTATGAACCTACTTGCCCGTTTGAGGAGTATTGGGGACTTCAGTGTGACAAACACGGTCTGATCAAGGGGTGTGGAACAAGAAGTCAAGAGGTAACATAGGCCAGATCATGCTGGGCTCAGAAACTATGTAAAGACTTTAGTGTATTCAGTTAATGATATATAAGACTTTATTCAGTAACTGATACAAGACACCAGAGAGGATTTTAAGTGTAGAGATGAAACAAGCACATTCTACAAATACCATTCTCGCCGCTGGGTTGACCAGGGAAGAGAAACAGCAGAATCAGGGCAGTTAGTTGGGGCTATTGCTTTAGTTAGTTGTGGCTGACATTAAAAAAAAAAATCTTAGTGGTGGAGAAAACAAGAGAGATATTCTAATTGTGGATACTGGAAGTAGACCCATGGGGCTTGCTTTTAGAGTTAATTTAGTGTATTTAGATATTTCAAATACTACTTCAAAGATGTTTGCCTGAGTTAACTAGATGGCACTAGCATTTACTGAGACAGGTGGGGGATCAAAAGTGTAGTTTTGAACATGTTAAGTATGAGAGGGAAGGAAATGGAGCCATCACTTCAGAATTTAATTTTTCAAATCTAGAGTTTAATTTAGGTGCTCAAACTGAAAACATTGATTTCAGAAATGAAAGCAAACAGATGTTCTTTCAAGTGATAGACTGCGTAAGATGGAGTGCCAAGCACACAAAATCATGATGAGGATCTGGACGTGGAGGCTGAAAGCAGGGCCAGTGAGGTGGGAGGAAAGAAGGGGATTAAAGCAGCTCTGAAGGAGGCTTGTGAAGGTGAAGAAGGTTGTGAAGAAGGTTTGTCAAGAAGAAAGAGAGAGTGATCAACTGTGTCAAATACTGCTGATAGACCTGGGAACTGGTCATCAGATTCAGTAACTGAGAATTCACTGGTGATATAGATAAGAGCTGTTTCAACGTAAGAGCAGTGGCAAAAGCCAGATTTAAGTAAGCTCAAGAAGAGAGGATAGGAGTTGGGAGACAATAACCATGTTCGACTCTGTGTTATTTTGTTCTTAACGAGCACAGAGAAGTGGAGTGGTAGCTAGAATGCAATGTATAGGTAAGGTTCTTTTAAAATTTTTGCTTCATGACTTATAAAAAATATTTTACTAGCAGAAACCATAACTTATGTAGAAACTATACTGTTTTCCAGCTGAAAGAGAAAATTGATCATACAAGGAACAACTTTATTATTGGATCTATGGCCTTGAATAGCTGAAAAGGAAAAAAGTATTCACGAGATTATCTCTAGGAATACAGAGTCCACTTCTGAGAATGAGGAAATGGTAAGAATTTGGGTTATAGATGCAGGAAAGTACGTAGATGTGATACTGGGAGCAGAAAAATGGCCTTTTATTTAATTATTTTGGTAAAGTACAAACGCAAATCATAAGTTTAGAAGGAGGTGGACACAGAAAAATTTGGAGTTTTGAGGACAGGGGAAAGTATAATTATCTAGTATAATGGAGATCTGAGTGAAGCAGAGAAATGTAACAGAATTACATGGCTACACCCTAAGGGACAATTTTTGGTCAGTGTCATAAGTTTAGAATGAAACCTGTCAGCACATTTTCTGAGTTTTTTCCTCTGTAACAATTAGTTGTTTTATTGTATCAATGTACATGTACAATGACCAGGTACATACAAGTAGGGATTTTTCATTAGAGTTTGAATTTTAAATATGATGAAAGGTGAAACAAATAATATGATGATGATGGTGGCTGCTGCTGCTGCTACTAAATCGCTTCAGTCATGTCCGACTCTTGGCAACCTCATGGACTGCAGCCTACCAGGCTCCTCCATCCATGCGATTTTCCAGGGAAGAGTACTGGAGTGGGGTGCCATTGCCTTCTCTGGATGATGGTGGAGCATGGATATAAACTGGTTTAAAAATAAGAATGTTATGGAAGGAAAAGTGCAAAGTAGATAGCAGTAATAAACTGTAAATCCGGGTTCAGCTAAAGGAATGTTGGAATTAGGGTTCTTGAAGAAGTGAAATGGGAAAGACAGGGAAGTGCAGTCTGAGATGTGTTGTTTGAAATTGAGATTAAGATTGTAGAGGAACTTGGTGGTCAATGGTAAGCCCAGTTGATAGCCACAGAAATGAAGAATTAAGGTGGGGGCAGCACCAGATAATCAGAAGAAAGAAAATTAAAGATCTAGTAAGCCGTGGTAGTGGAAGGATCATCTACATGGATAATGAAATTACCTAAATTAACACTGGAATCGTATTGGAGAGAGTGACTATAAGCCTGAAATGAAAAATCTCTAAAGACTGAAGCTGAATAATGCAGAGGTCTAAAGATGACTGCAGTGAGTTAGGTAGCTGTTAGAAATCTGAGAACATACGATTATAAGATTAAAAGCTAGTGAAAACAGCAATGAAGACCCAGAGGACAGGTACTCTTAATTCCAGGAATAAGGAGTTTTGCAGACTGATGGTCACATCTTAAAGGGAAACAGTATCCTTAGGAGAGAGATTTCAGGAGAGAAAGGAGGAAACAGACAAGAGCTCGATGATACAAAGGATTTTTGTTGTGGGGAATAACAAGAAATGTGGGGAACAATACGAAATTCTGGGGATGAGGGATGACATTGGTACCTTAGAGTGATACAGACAGGATGAAGAGTAGGATGGGATTTGTCCTATACATCAAGGCAGATGGTGGTGATGAGGCTGTAAGTGCCAGAGGACAAAAAGGTGAGCCCATCCACAAATACACAGGATTTCTGGAGCTCTTAAAACCATAAGACATGAACTTTACATACTAGTACATGCATATAATTAATTTATATCTCTGGGTTATCTGTAGAGCAACAGTTAATTGATTTTATAGTGTTTTCCTTTTTTTCTTTCATCTTTCAAAAAATATATTTCAACTTGACAGTATGGAAGTAAGATTTTTATATGTGACTCTAGAATCCTTTTTTCTCTCATACATACTCATGTTTCCACTTATAAAAATGTATTTTATCATTTCATACCATGATCATTTTTTAGAATACAAAAGACAACAATGACTGGCTAGTAGCTACCAAAAAATTTTTCTTTGTCAAAAAAATTTTTTTTAATCATTGGAGTATGGTGGCTTAATATACTTGGAGTAAAGACAGGCCTGATTTGAATCCAGGCTGGGACATACACCATCTCTGTGACCTTAGATGATTTTCCTTCAGTTCTCTAATCTGTAAAATGGGACAAAGGGAATGCTGAATGAGGCAATGATTATAAAGCACAGAGATTGTGCTTGGTACATATTAAGTATAATAACTATCTTATAATAAATTAGTTTAGTTCATTAGCTCAATCGTGTCTGACGTGTTGCGACCCCATGGACTGCAGCATGCCACCCTTCCCTGTCTATCACCAATTGCTGGAGCTTACTCAAACTCATGTCCATCATGTTGGCAATGCCATCCAGCCACCTCATCCTCTGTCATCCCCTTCTCCTCCTGCCTTCAATCTTTCCCAGCATCAGGGTTTTTTCCAAAGAGTCAGTTCTTCCCATCAAGTGGTCAAACTATTGGTGTTTCAGCATCAGTCCTTCCAATGAACACTCAGGACTGATTTCCTTTAGGATGGACTGGTTGGATCTCCTTGCAGTCCATGGGACTCTCAAGAGTCTTCTCCAACACTACAGTTCAAAAGCATCAATTCTTTGGTGCTCAGCTTTCTCTATAGTCCAGCTCTCACATCCATACATGACTACTGGAAAAACCATAACTTTGGCCAGAAGGACCTTTGTTGGTAATGTCTCTGCTTTTTAATATGCTGTCTAGGTTGATCATAACTTTCCTTCCAAGGAGCCAAGCGTCTTTTAATTTCATGGCTTAGAAATAAGTGTGTGTGTGTGTGTGTGTGTGTATATATATATATATATATATATATATAAGTAAAGCTACATTTTAGTGTTCTTTTTACCATGATTATTAATTGTATAGTATTTTGAACAGGGATGAACTACTAAAATCAAATTTTCCTTAACAACTAAAAGTTGTCAAACATTGTCATTAATTTAGTACACCTGTATGACATGTATATTTTCAAAAATTTCAAGGGTATAAGTCACAACAAGATCAAGACTTTTGCTCTGTTTGTGTATTGTGACACAATTTTGTGAACAAAATTAAAATTTAGTCTTTAGAACAGTGACCTTCCCTTAGTAGGCATGTAAAATATATTTAAAACTTAATTGAAATGTATTTCTTTCAATATCATAAACTTTATCTAGAAAACAGCACTTTGGTTGAATTTCTGAGCACAAATGTAAAACAGAATGACTTGGGAAATAAAAGTAAAGGAAGAGAAATTCTACTGATCAAATGAAAAAACTTCCTAGTGTTTATAGGCACATTTTCTGTAAAATACATTTAAAGTAACAAAAACGCATAGTTTTAACTCGCACATTTCCTCTTTTAGAGTTTTAAAGCTCTCTCAAATTCTTTCTTAACTTCCAGTCACATTGCCAATTTGGTAGCTGCCTACACTATTGTTCCTTTAGACATGCTGCTGTCACAAGATATATTTTATTAAATGCCACCAAGGTTTGGTGTTCTGTGAAATGATGATAATTAGCTGGGTTTCAAAGACAGGTAGAAACCTTCCACATGAAAATGATCCTCACCTCACTGAATATGTTTTTTAATTAATGTTCCATTAACTGGCTGACAATAACTCCTAAGCTAATGAACAGACCTGAATGTAATTCAGCATTTATTAAGTGGCCGGCATCCCTATTACATCTCGAGCCTATCTCGCTTCCACATAGGTGAGGGTAGGAATGGGAGAGGGAAAAAGAACAGAAAGCCAGTTACCTCCATCATCCACCTCTCATTTCCCTTGAACAGCACTTGCTTTAATTAACAGAGTTAAAGTCGTGCAGTCAAAGTCAGCTTATTGGATTTTTAAAGCACAGCACCCAGAGACTGATTGTTCATTATAATGGCACTTATTAAACTCTCTTAACTACTTCACTTTTGGTAGCAAAGACTCAGCAGAAGACTACATCAGGTGCAGCCCCAGTGAGCCAGGGAGAGCTCTTCACATCAGATGGAAAATCAGGTCAGGAAATGAACCTGATAAGACTTTGCCTGTAAATTTCTATTGAGAAACTTCAGGTTTTTTTTATTATGTTGTTTTAAAGCAGAAAGTCTCCTTATTTTTCACTTTACTAATTCAGATTTGTTTCGGAATAATTATTGTAACGTGTAGCATAGATAACAGAGGGTCTTGTGTTTGAAGCGCTGCACTGTTATCAAATATTTTAATAGTTAGAATTGAAGTTTATTCAAGTATATGGAACCAGTCTCATTGTTTTTCCTCAAATACATGTTTTCTATTCTGGTACAGACCTTCATTTTCTGATTCTTTATTCTCTGTTTTTTCACTGGGGATAGGACTACTCAAAGTTTCAAATATACTTACAAATAATTATAGAGTTCCATATCAGTTTGCCTATCATACATTGGTAATAGGATTGCACTACTAATTATGGAGTTCAAAATAATACTTTCTGAAATTTTTTCTAGAGTTTGGAAATACTATATTTTTCAAATATTGCTATGAAAACTGACTACCATTTGATTAGATGAATTTTGGCAGTTTTCACTAATGAGGATCTGAATAAAGAAGATGTAGAATAGTATATCTTGTTTTAAGCCTCTTCAGAATCAATGAATGAAGCTTTCATTTATTCATTTTCACAAACTAAGTCATTGATTGCATTCTTGAGAATATGGCTTTATATTTATGATGGATCTTGTTTCTTAAAAACCTTTAAATTATGAAAGAAGAGTTTACATAAACTTTATCTGTTTAAAAGAAAAATATGCATGTGAAAGAACTCAAATGATGTTAGAAGACATGACAAATCAGACAAAAGTTCCAATCTAGTATTTACCTGGATAACTCAATGTTCTGTTCCATACCCATTTCTTCATAAGTCAACCTGTATTTACTGGATTTAGTCATGAGCCATTTTTATGTCCTTTCCATTTAAATGTTAAGAATAAGCTGAATACGCCAGTCAGGATGGCTGCTATCCAAAAGTCTACAAGCAATAAATGCTGGAGAGGGTGTGGAGAAAAGGGAACCCTCTTACACTGTTGGTGGGAATGCAAATTAGTACAGCCACTATGGAAAACAGTGTGGAGATTTCTTAAAAAGCTGGAAATAGAACTGCCATATGACCCAGCAATCCCACTTCTGGGCATACACACCAAGGAAACCAGATCTGAAAGAGCCACGTGCACCCCAATGTTCATCGCAGCACTGTTTATAATAGCCAGGACATGGAAGCAATCCAGATGCCCATCAGCAGACGAATGGATGAGGAAGCTGTGGTACATATACACCATGGAATATTACTCAGCCATTAAAAAGAATTCATTTGAATCAGTTCTAATGAGATGGATGAAACTGGAGCCCATTATACAGAGCGAAGTAAGCCAGAAAGATAAAGACCAATACAGTATACTAACACATATATATGGACTTTAGAAAGATGGTAACGATAACCCTATATGCAAAACAGAAAAAGAGACTCAGATGTATGGAACAGACTTGTGGACTCTGGGAGAAGGCGAGGGTGGGATGTTTCAGGAGAACAGCATTGAAACATGTATATTATCTAGGGTGAAACAGATCACCAGCCCAGGTTGGGTACATGAGACAAGTGCTCGGGCCTGGTGCACTGGGAAGACCCAGAGGGATTGGGTGGAGAGGGAGGTGGGAGGGGGGACTGGGATGGGGAATACATGTAAATCCATGGCTAATTCATTTCAATGTATAACAAAAACTACTGTAATGATGTAAAGTAATTAGCCTCCAACTAATAAAAATTAAAAAAAAAAAAAAAGAAAAAAAAAAAGAATAAGCTGAGTAGAAGAAAGGTCTGGAATCATGTGAAATGGAGAGGATGGTTGTAAGACCTGCGTGCAGAAGGTGGGAAACTTAGGTCAGAATTAGCACACACATGTGACTGACTCTAGAGCAAAAACGCCAACTGGAAAGGATATTTTTGGGTACATTTGTATGCTGACAACTGCTAGTGTTTTGTCTCTAGACCAGGTTTCTCTACTAAGGCTCTTCTGTATCCAAAAATCTGCTGGATGTGTCCATTTCTGTGTCCACACAAACATTTTATCTCAACATGTCCAGAAGTAAACTCCGAACTGTAGCCCCCTAAAAGCAACATCTCTTCTAATTTCTCCCACTTCAATAATGATACTAAATCTATTCAGTTGCTCAGAAAAGAAGATTGAGATATTTTTACCACTCCTAGGTATCTTACTGCTGATGTTCATATGAAACTTTTATAAAATTTGATACCAAATATATCAATTTTATAAAAATCGATACCAAATTGAGACAGTTCTGTCCACTGCCACCACTTAAGCCTAAGCCATCATCATCTCTAGTCTGGACCACTGCTCCAAATCCAGATAGTAGAAACTAAATGAAATAAGAATTACAGTTGTTTGTTGTAAGCCACTCTCTTCTCCGAATACAAAAATAGATAAATGATTAATAAAATACAAAACGAATGTAAAAGATACTGTTGTTTAGTCACTAAGTCACGTCCAGCTCTCGTGATCCCATGGACTGCAGCCCACCAGGCTCCTCCTATTCCCAGGCAAGAATACTGGAGTGGGCTGCCATTTCCTTCTCCAGGGATCTTCTCCGACCCAGGGATCAAACCTGCATCTCCTGCTTTGGTGGGCAGATTCTTTACCAGCTGAGCCACAAGGGAAGCCCAAGAATACTGGAGTGGGTAGCCTATCCCTTTCTCCAGAGGATCTCCCCGACCCAGGAATCAAACTGGGGTCTCCTGCATTGCAGGAGGATTCTTTACCAACTGAGCTATGAGGGAAGTTGGTAAAAAATATAGATGGGGATAAAAATTATCCAAAAAATTGCTATGCATCAAAAGGCAAAAGAAACACCAAGTGTGAGTGAAGCTTAAGCCATATACATACTGGCCTCTGCATTCAGAGTCAGGTGGGGGAAACTAGGGGTTCAGTCCGTGGGACAACAGAAACTATGTAATCCATGTGAGACTGTCAGCGGAGGTAAGCTCAGTGTTCGAAAGCAGGGGCAGTAACAGGACTCTCACTCGCATTAGAGCCAGAGATGCTGATGCAGACCACTTTCCACACCTACAGATAGCTTAGAGTTGCATACTGGGATTCCTATAGCAGCCACTAGAAATATGAATCCAAAGTAAAGCTAGAAATAAAAAAAGAACAAGTAGGATAAATAAGAAGTCAGAAGTTACATGGAATGAAAATAGACTTAATGCGAATGAATTTTTAAAAATATGTGAACTACTTTCTGTCAATATGAGTTATATTTAGGAATACAAGTGAAGTTCCCAAGGTGAACCTGATAAAGATATTTCCAAACAACTATAGCAGACATCATATTTAATGGTAAAATGTTACCTTCCTCCAGGCATCAGTAATAGATAAGTGTGTTTGCAATCCACATTCCAACATTAATTTCAGCTAAGACAGAACAAAACAACAAAATAAAAGGCATAAGGATTGGAAAGAAAGAAGTAAAACTTCTACCAGTACAGAGGACATGAATGCATACACAGAAAAATAAAATAAAAGCAAAATATCTAGAGAAAACCTACTGGAACCAGCAAATTAATTTAGCAAGCTTACTGAATATAAGGTCAATAGGCAAATATGCATTTTGTTACCATATACTAGCTATAAGTTATTAGATCAGTCTAAATTACGAGACAACTGAAATATCACAGGTAATATCAAATTCCTAAGAAAATATTAATTAAAAGACTAAATATGTTAAGGATGCCAGTTTCCCTGAATTGATTAATAGAATCAAAGCAATTTTAATTATGGCCCTGCTTTATGTGGAAATTGTTAAGCTGATTCTAAAACTTACATGAAAATGTAAAGGCCTGTAAATAGTCACAGTAATACTGAAGTAAAGAACAAATTTGGAGAACATGCATAACCAGATAATAATATATATTATTATAAATTAAAAAAATTAAGTAGTGAGATATTGATGCAAAAATAGACAAATGAAGTAAATTAGAGATCCCAGAAACAGACCTATTTATCTATAAATCTGAAAGATTATGTACCTATAATGAAATATTCATTGATGGAAATATATGAACAACTATACATAAAATATTGATCAAAAGAAGCAATACATAAAAATATATCAAGTATTACACTTTAAATAATGTACAACAAAAATGTTTTTAAAATTATGTAGGGGTACACAAAGAGATTTTATATATATACTTCTTTTTCAAAAACAGGGATATAATTAGTACAACAGCCAGTGGTTACCTCTATAAAGATAGAGGGTTGTGATAAGAAGTATATTGTCTTGAAAAGGACACAAAAATTATTGAAGGGAAAGATACACTTTTTGCTTTAAAACTAATTTTTATATTAACAGTAAAACGGCAGTGGGACAAAGTATTGAGATGCTTGTAACTGAAAATAATTTATTTCCAAAAATATAAAGTACTTCCATGAATCAATTACAAAAATATAGACAATCCAGTTAAAAGTCAAAGGACTTGAACAGGAATTTGATAAAATAGGATTTGCAGATGGCTTTAAAATATAGGAAAAGAGGCTCAGCATCATTAGTCAGTGAAAGGAAATTAAAGCCAGAATGAGATTAATATACATATGGAACAGTTTGACTAAAAATAAAAACTCTGTCCATATTAAGTGTTGGTAAGAATGTAGGTTAACTGGAATTCTCATATATTCCAGATGGGCATGTAAACTGAAACTACTGCTTTGGAATAAGACTATCATTTTCCACTAACATTGAACATAAACCTTATGATCGAGCAGTTCCACTGCTCAATGTATGCACTTCAGACATGTGACATATATACCAAAAACCATGTAGACTACTATTCATACTACTATTAATTGTAATAGCATCAGACAAGAAACTATGTTAATATCTTTTAAGTAACAGAACAGTAAATTGCAAATATAGAACATGATACAGCAAGAACAATGAATCAGCTATAGCTATATGCAACGTCAAAGATGGATCTTTTAGAAGTAATGATGAGCAAAGGAAAACATGAAAGCATACATATCAACATTCAGGAATATAAAATTTTAAATGACAAAATCTCATTATAGTATTTAAAGATAAATGCTTAGGTAGCAAATAAAAATGCAGTAAAATGATTAAATCAATATAGCACTTACCTTTAGATAAAATGGGTAGAGAATGGAAGAGATACTGATTGTACAGGGATGGGAAGACATCAAAGGGAACTTTGCTCAATATTCTGTAATAATCTAAATGGGAAGAGAATTTGAAGAAGAATAGATATTCAGTATATGTGTAACTGAATCACTTTGCTATACACCTGGAACTAACACAACATTGTTAATCAATTATACTCAAATATAAGGACAGGGAAGCCTGGTGTGCTGCAGGCCCTGTGATCTCAAACAGCTGGATATAACTTAGTGACTGAACAACAATGCTCAAATATAAAATACATTTAAATAACTCATCTCCACATTGCTGTTTCTTATCCTTGGTTTGTTTATACAGGTATTATGATAAGTCATTACATTCCTCATTTTATGTAATTCTATAAATTTATACATGCTGTGCTTAGTCGCTCAGTTGGGCTTGACTCTTTGTGACACATGGACTGTAGCCTGCCAGGATCCTCTGTCCATGGGGATTTCTCCAGGCAAGAAAACTGGAGTGGTTTGCCATGCCCTTCTCCAGGGCAACTTCCAACTCAGGGATCGAACCCAGATCTCCTCCTTCTCAGGTGGATTCTTTACCGTCTGAGCCATGATACTATGCTTCAAATTAAAAAATATTAAATTTCAGTATCCCTTTCTGGAAAGAGCTAACTGGAACAGCGTGCCTGCGTGCTAAGTCACTTCAGTCATTGCTTCCGTCATGTCTGACTCTCTGCGACCCCATAGACTGTAGCCCGCCAGGCTCCTCTGTCCATGGGATTATCCAGCCAAGAAGACTGGATTGAACCACATCTCCCGAGGCTCCTGCATTGCAGGCGGATTCTTTACTGCTGAGCCACCAGGGATTTGGAACAGACCAAGCCCCATATTCACACTCTAGTGGTCAAAGTGAGGGGTGAGAGTTTCTAACCCTTGCTGACACAATGTCAGTTTCTCATTACAAAGGGTCTTTATATGCTACATCATTGGCAATGAAATGGACCACCATCAAAAACATCAGTGTTTAAAATGTAATAGACAAAAGTAGGATACAAATTTAATTTTTTGTATATATTCGTGTATATATTGATGTATCTGCTTAGTAACAGGGAATATATATTTTGCAATACAGCATGGGGAAAGTTTTTGATAAACTCTGCTCATATTGGCTGAGGAGAGAACTACTAATTGAACTACCCACTAGGCTCACCTTCCTTTTGGGTTCTTTACCACTAGTGCCACCTGGGAAGCCTTCCTTTTGGTTAGTACCTTTTAATTAATTTTCTTTAGACATAGACACTAAAAACCATTTGTCTTCCTGGCAGTAAATTTTATGACATTCATATCACTTTAATTTGAAATTCTTCCTTTCAGAAATATTCTGGTAAGATGTTAGAAGTGAAATACTACTAGGGGGAAGATCATGAAACTTGGAGGATGTTTGCTTATTAATAATTATCCTTTCTGTAACTGTCTAAGCTTGAAAATCTTCAAAAGCCATATGAATGGGAGTAGACAATTTTAACATGTAAAAATGGGCAAGATTTAACGATGAAGTAGATATAGCTTATAGCAGTGTCTCTGGCAGTTATTTTCAAATCAGCAAAAGCATACAAACTTGAAAATAATTAGTTCACAAGTTATCAAAAACTATCACTTCCAACATGAATTCTGGGCCAAAGGTTCACTGAGTTTTGAAACATGCTGCATGAAATTGAATTCTGGAGTTGGGTTTTGGGTGGGGCAGGGGGAGGAGAATCAGAGGCAACTTATATCCCTGGTAGTGATGATTTTTGGAGTTACATGATGGCTTATAATATTACAGAACATGTAAAATCTATTTAGTGCCTTTTGATATCTGGAAATCATGACGGTCACTGGAAGGAAACACAGATGAAGCTAGAAACTATTCTTTACCTGATACTTACTCAAATAAAAGAGAACTGAGTAAAAGCTTCTCTTTTACTCATGCTCATTTATTTATTTTTTTAAATTTATTTGGTTGCATTGGGTTCTTAGTTGTAGCATGTGGGATATAGTACCCTGACAAGGGATCGAACCCAGGCCCCTTGCATTGGGAGCTTAGCCATAGGACCACGAGGGAAGTGCTCATTAAATGTTCATTTAAATAGTTAATTCTTTTCCTTAGAGCATGATCTATGTTCACTTTTAAACAAACTGGACTCCCCACTTCTTATATTTATAGGAAGAGTTATCTCCTATGCCAGGTCCACATGAGAATGTTGCCGGAAATGACACAGTCACGTTCAAGAGCCCATAAGGAAACAGAAGGAAGTGGAGCCTTTCCAGAATTTTCATTATGGTAGTCAATCACTCACAAATGAATGCCCAAAGTGATTGTGTTCAATGGTATGGATTAAAGGCCAGGCTGCATGGTTTGTGAATTCTATATACTTGTACAAAGCACTGCCTAAACTCACTGAGCCCAAACCTCACAAATTCAATACCTACCAATAAAAAATAATACAAATGACCATTTCTTATTAAACTCTACAAAACTCCTGAGAGGATCATGCTTTATTTTTCCTCCCTTTTAAAAAATGTGCTAAATAGGAGCATTGTGCCCAAAATATTTACTCAGTTGTTCATAATTACAAACACTTTCATACATATTGTAGCTTTAGATTTATTCTCAAATAATGCTGGCTAGAAAGACAACCATATCTTATATACGGTGTATGGAAGAAGAGACAAGGAATTTTGAAATGTAAAAAGATCTTAATAAAAAGTTTGGCCATGTGCAAAAGAGTAGATTGAGAATATCTGTTTGTGTCTGCCCTTGTTAAATCCTTATAAAATGAAAAGTAAGAAAGATAACAGATAATAAGTTAGTCTATAGTAGTATTAAGAATGAGAGAAGGGACCTTCAGCAGTCAAAAGATTTCAAATTATTTCTAGAGTAAATAAAGTATATACTGGAGGAATTATATAGCCTAAAACACAAAAGAGAACTTTTTTAATGGACTTGGGAGCCATTCATTATGGTGATAGAAAAATGAGTCTCTAAATGCAAACCTATCAAATTTGCAGAGAAGAATTGGTAATTGGGTATAAATCAAAAAAAGTAACTGAATAATATTTTTAAAAAACCCCAAACAAACAGGATAGCTGCTTAAATAGCACTCCTGCCTCTTCTAGAATTTTGAGTCGGCAGCAGAATGTTTATCCTCAGGCCAAAACATGAGAAATACTCCCTAAAGAAGTGGAGAAGAACTGCCTTGGAAGAACTAAACTGCTGTTGTGGATCTTGTCACAGAATACTGCTCTCCTTAATTATAGTGTGAGTGTCATTTAGAAGTAGTCTTATTTCCAAATCCTCACTTAGATACCCTCAGGGAACTGTGGCCATCACACTCAAGAGACCCAATGGACAAACAGGTATGAACCAGCAGTAAGTCCCAACAAACACATTAAGTATGCTATTGTTTTTAATAGGAACCTGATTTTATTTGAAAATAAAAATGAAATAAAAAAGGATAAAAGGTGGGAAACAAGAGCCATTAAGCCTAAAAGATCTGATCATGTGGAGAATATAAAGGAACATAAAATTTGTATTTTAAGAAAATTTAAAAGAGGTTGAATACATTTTATGTGAATAAGTAGCTTATAGAATTCTACATATAGAAACAAAGGAATAAACGGTGAGGGTGTGTCCTCTCACCACAAATAACAAAAACACTAAGTGAAATATACAAAATGACAAAGTTCAGTCTTTGGACATCAGGTGAAACAGAACCTGCAAGAACAGAAGCAGGGAGAATTCAGACTGCTGAGCTTTCTACTTGAAGATAATTTCTCAACGAAGGCATAGACAGGCTGTGCCAAGCAAAGGATGGTGGTCTTACTGAGTTGAGACAAAGCCCAAACTTCAGGATGGATAGAAGGCTAGAATTTGAAGATCAGGGTAGCAGAGGAAATGGAGATAACATAGAGAAAGAACTACAAAACTCAGAAGAGTCATACTGAATCTTTATCTGAATATTTACTGTGCATTCACAGGGAAAAACTCTACAAGGCAAGATTGAAAAGCACAGGCAGAAGTTGTAATCTAGTGCAGTTGGCATTAAGATACATCTGTATCAATAGATATAAGTATACATTCAATATCTATGTTCAATATCATTGTTCAATATCTATATATGATATTGCCCTATGCTAGCTGCTTTATATATGGGTGTGTGCATATGTGTAGAGTTCTCTAACCAATCTTGTTATACATTTAGAATTCCACATTGGAATATTTACTTTTCAGGACTTGGTTGAATGAAGCCAACTTAAATTTAATGAAGAATATTAAAAGTTACAATAAATATACCATCAAATACTCAAATACCTGATGCTACAGAGAGAAAATGTTCCTATGGTTTATGGCATATTTCATTTTTCTTCCAATTGGTTTTAGACTGTATAACCAGAGTGTTGAATATAGGTTTGCTGATCACTGAAACAGATAAATTCCAGTGGAGACTGTTTTGTATCGATGCTTTTACAACCCTTTTTTCCCTTCCTATTTCGTGGTTGGGCATTTCTCCTTGAGCCATATTACAGCCATCAATGGTTTCTGCGAGGTTCTTAATGTTATAGTCACATACGAATGAGAAATCAAGCAGAAGAGCGGGAAGCAGGAACGCAGAAGCTGTTATTTAACTCTTCCATTGTTCAATTTCAAGAGCATTTTCTGAGTAAATAACATGTTTTTTGCTTCCATTACCGAACACTTGAGAGTGACTGATGACTTAACAAGCTGGTTTGTGTTCAGCAGCCCACCAAGCGAAATGCACTGTGCAGTGCAGTGATTGGTATAGAGGGGTAGAATTCATCTGACTTGACAATAGTTGGTGACCAGTCATCCTATAAGTTTTCTCCATGGCATTTCTTGTCTAACTTCTTATCTCTAAACTGCTTTCTATCTTGTTTGCCCATGCACAGCCAGCCATTCTGAATCAGTCGCCAAAGGCAGCTGTAACAAAGAACCACTAACTGGGAATGCTAAAAACAGAAGTTAATATCTTACAGTTCTGGAGGCTAGAAGTTGAGAACAAGGTATTACTGGGGCTGTTTTCTCTGAAGGGTCTAGGATGGAAGCTGGCCCATGGTTTCTCTTAGGTTCTGATGTTGCCAGCAATCTTTGACACTCCTTGGCTTCTAGATGCATCACTCTAGTCTCTGCCTCCATTATCACGTGAGCATCCTCTCCCTGTGTTCACTGTCTTTATGTCTTTCTTCTTCTAAGAGCACCAGTCATATTGGGTGAAAAGCCCACCATAATGTGTATGAAATAATATTAGCAATAACCCTATTTCCAAATAAGCTCACGTTCTGAGGTAGTGGGAGTTAGAACTCTAAAACATGCCCAGGAGGAACATAGCTGAGAACCTCCAACCGAGACACTTGAATTCTTAAAACATTTTCTATCGTGTAATAAACTAAGAGGCTGTCAACTGTAGCAAACCTAGTATAGTCATGTCCAGCGTTTCCCATAGAATCAGCCTCAAACTTGTCAAATGGATAGATGCTAAATAAATAAATAAAGACTTTGGCTTCAAGAGGGAAGAAAAGAACTCTTTGCTTATGTGTCATGTGAACACGTTTCTATTTGGGGCACAATTAACATTTAAATAATTCCGTTTACTCTGCTGTTTTAATCAGAATGGTGGTTTTCGTATCCAGCAAAAATACCTCTTTTGGGATGAGACACCTCATTTCAGACATTGAAAAGGTAGATTTATCATAAAAGGTTTACTATGTCAGTCCTCATCCTTTTCAAGGTTTTACTGCTAAGCAATTTATTTTCTTGATGTGCCCACAGTAGAAGCTATAATATACCACCCAGGCAACCAGCCATTTACATAGTGAGATTATTAAAATAAACCTAGGATTTAGCCCATATTTTAAAAAATGGGTTTAAATTACCCTGCAGATCAATATAATCTCATGAATAGTAGATAGGTAAAATCATAGGAAAAAAGACCTATATGCCTATTCTGGCTTGAAATTCTTGGGGCTGAGGATCCATTTATTTGGCAAATGGAAATGAAGCTAAAATGCTTTAGCTACTCAGCTCCGATATTATCAAGATGAACTCTGAATTTATCCTGTATAAAAAAAATAGGCCTAGATTATCATTTGATCTATATAATATCATGTATTATAGGTTATTCTTCCTGCAGTGATCTGCCTGCCTGCTTACTCTTGCCTGAAATCTCTAAGTGGGGACAAGATTGGAGACTTTTATTACACTGTTGGAAATGAGGCAGACTTTCTAATAATATTTCATGGACTGAAATTCACACTATGGTGTAAGTGATTTGCTTTAGATATTTTCTTGCAGCAGATTTGGGGAGAGGAAGATGCCTTGGGTAACAAGAAGAAATATAGTTCCTATGAGTGGGGGTGAGGAAGAAATCTCTAGTAATTATTCATACTTTTATCAAGAACCCTAGAGATCAGCAACATAAATAGTTTATTCATTATTCGTGCTTTGAGATTAATCTAGGGATTTGAATTATTCAGGTAATAGTACCACAGATACAGAGGCTGGGTCTGGATGCGTATGGTTAAAATTAAACATTCAAAACTGGATTCATGATTTTTTTCCCCTTTAAATCAGTTTCCTTTCTATTACTTCTTTTCAGAGAACAGCACAATCATTAATCCAGTTGCACAAGTCAGAAATCTAGGTGGCATCCTTAACATTGAATTCTTCCTCATCACCTACATGTAATTGACCATCAGAAGCTGTTTATTCTATAAATACCTCTTGAAAGTATATACTCCCCTCCCTCCACTATCATAACAACCACCATCCTAGTCTAAGCTACCATCATACATCAGTAACGTCCCATTCCAAGTTGAAAACTACTCTGGAATCTCTCCAGCACAATCTGTTTTTCTTATTGCATTTGTATATTCACCCATCCATCTATTAATTTGTTCAATAAGTATATGGTAAATTATCTACTCAGGGTCAGGCATTGTTCTAGAGACTGGAAAATATCAGTGAATAAAATAAAATACCTGCTCTCATGAAGCAAAATGTTTTAGCAGCAGGAGATAAGCAATAAAAAAAGATACAGGATTACATAAAGAAATAATTATACAGACAAAGGAAAGGAACAGTAAGTGATATGAAGAAATCAGGGGAAAGATACAGAACATGTGGAGAAAAGTTTTTTTGATACAATAATCATGAAGTTTCTCTAATAAGATGATTTTGAGCAGCTACCTAAAGAAACTGATAGAACAAGATTTACAAGACACCTGAGGAGAGTTCCAGAGAGAGGAAAGAACACATGCAAAAGCAATGAATATGCTTATTATGTTGAAGATCAACAAGAAAGTAGTGTGCTGGAAGAGAGTTACTGGTGAGACATTAAATCAGAGTGGGAATGGTGGCAGAGGATAGAAGATCAGCACTTTCTAGACCACATTACAATCATAGGAATTTATTTTGAGTGAGATGGCAATTCTTTTTTTTTTTTTTTCCATTTATTTTTATTAGTTGGAGGCTAATTACTTTACAACATTGCAGTGGTTTTTGTCATACATTGAAATGAATTAGCCATGGATTTACATGTATTCCCCATCCCGGTCCCCCCTCCCACCTCCCTCTCCACCCGATCCCTCTGGGTCTTCCCAGTGCACCAGGCCTGAGCACTTGTCTCATGCACCCAACCTGGGCTGGTGATCTGTTTCACCCTAGATAATATACATGTTTCAATGCTGTTCTCTTGAAACATCCCACCCTCGCCTTCTCCCCAGAGTCCACAAGTCTGTTCTATACATCTGAGTCTCTTTTTCTGTTTTGCATATAGGGTTATCATTACCATCTTTCTAAATTCCATATATATGTGTTAGTATACTGTAATGGTCTTTATCTTTCAGGCTACTTCACTCTGTATAATGGGCTCCAGTTTCATCCATCTCATTAGAACTGATTCAAATGAATTCTTTTTAATGGCTGAGTAATATTCCATGCTGTATATGTACCACAGCTTCCTTATCCATTCGTCTGCTGATGGGCATCTAGGTTGCTTCCATGTCCTGGCTATTATAAACAGTGCTGCGATGAACATTGGGGTGCACGTGTCTCTTTCAGATCTGGTTTCCTCGGTGTGTATGCCCAGAAGTGGGATTGCTGGGTCATATGGCAGTTCTATTTCCAGTTTTTTAAGAAATCTCCACACTGTTTTCCATAGTGGCTGTACGAGTTTGCATTCCCACCAACAGTGTAAGAGGGTTCCCTTTTCTCCACACCCTCTCCAGCATTTATTGCTTGTAGACTTTTGGATAGCAGCCATCCTGACTGGCGTGTAATGGTACCTCATTGTGGTTTTGATTTGCATTTCTCTGATAATGAGTGATGTTGAGCATCTTTTCATGTGTTTTTTTGCCATCTGTATGTCTTCATTGGAGAAATGTCTGTTGAGTTCTTTGGCCCATTTTTTGATTGGGTCATTTATTTTTCTTTTAAGAAATTTGATCAGAAAAGTTACTTAACATCTTTAAATTTTTTAAGGTTGTTCTGGCTACTGTGCGGCACAGACTCTGTGGAGGATATTAACAAGAAGAGATATAACAAGATATAACAAGAAGAGAACTAGTTATGGATCTACTCAGGTAGTCCAGAAAAAAAAAAAAATGATGATTGCAAAATTAGAAAGGTCATGACTTGAGAAGCCAAGGGAAACAGACATTTAATTTTTCTTGAAGATGCAGCAGACAAGATGTCTTTATATATACATCTCTTAGGGAAATATAGGGATCAGGAATAACTACCAAGGATCTGGACTCGACAACTGGGAAGAGGATACTACCGGTCATTCAGTTGTTCTTGCTGTTTGTTTCTAGAGGTGGTGGTGGTGGAGAAGGAAAAAAAACAAAAAACAAAACGAGAGATCTGTTTGGGTTCATGCTAAGTTTTAAGTACCAATGAGTGTGTCTTGAGAACTGTTCAAGTGGCTGATTGGAAGTCTGGGGTTTGGAACCAAAGATAACACATGGTCAAACTACAGATTGTATCATGAGATTGCAGAGGATAACCTTGAGAAGAAATGGATAAAAAAAGAATATAGTCCTGAGGTTTGAGCCTTTGGCACTACAGTATTTGGAGATCAGGATGAGAAGAAACGAACAAGAGAACTAACAAGAAACCATTAATGAAATAGGAGGGAAATTAAGAGTGGTGTGATCTCTGTTAGGTTGAAATGGGATTGCAGTACCTTTCTGCCCCAAGTACCCACTGGCTTTCAGCTTCCCATTCTCTCTATACGTGCTTTTGTAGGGCTAAATACCTACAAACTATGTATCAGACTCTCCAGATCACTGGGGAGTTTTCTGGATTCTTCTAATGCACTGAAAGGAGAATAGAAGGTGATAGAAAGGGGGGTATTTTATTCTAATTATGGGGGCAGTTAAGACTGTGGCTGTGGTATTGGCAGGGAAATTGGGTACAGTGGTACATAACAGATGACTCAGTGGAAGTCTCAGGAAATTCAGTAGTAGGAAAAATTTCTATATTCTTACTCAGTAATAATAGTATGTTTCTAACCAATAGCAAGGAGAGAAAAGGAAACCTTCCTCAGTGATCAGTGCAAAGAAATAGAGGGAAAAATAGAATGGGAAAGACTAGAGATCTCTTCAAGAAAATTAGAGATAAGAAGGGAACATTTCATGCAAATATGGCTCAATAAAGGACAGAAGTGGTATGGATCTAACAGAAGCAGAAGATATTAAGAAGCGGTGGCAAGAATACACAGAAGAACTGTACAAAAAATATCTTCATGATCCTGATAATCACGATGGTGTGATCACTCACCTAGAGCTAAACATTCTGGAATGCAAAGTCAACTGGGCCTTAGGAAGCATCACTATGAACAAAGCTAGTGGAGATGATGGAATTCCAGTTGAGTTACTTCAAATCCTGAAAGATGATGCTCTGGTAGTGCTGCACTCAATATGCCAGCAAATTTGGAAAACAGCGGCCACAGCAAATTTGGAAAACAGTGGCCACAGGACTGGAAAAGGTCAGTTTTCATTCCAATCCCAAAGAAAGGCAATGCCAAAGAATGCTCAACTATCGCGCAATTGCACTCATCTCACATGCTAGAAAAGTAATGCTCAAAATTCTCCAAGCCAGGCTTCAACAGTACATGAACCACGAACTTCCAGACGTTCAAGCTGGTTTTAAAAAAGGCAGGGGAACCAGAGATCAAATTGCCAACATCTGCTGGATCATTGAAAAAGTGAGAGAGTTCCAGGAAAACATCTACGTCTGCTTCATTGACTATGCCAAAGCCTTTGACTGTGTGGATCACAACAAACTGGAAAATTCTGAAAGAGATGAGAATAACAGCCCACCTGACCTGCCTCTTGAGAAACCTGTATGCAGGTCAGGAAGCAACAGTTAGAACTGGACTTGGAACAACAGATTGGTTCCAAATAGGAAAAGGAGTACATCAAGGCTGTATATTGTCACCCTGCCTATTTAACTTATATGCAGAGTACATCATGAGAAACGCTGGGCTGGATGATGCACAAACTGGAATTAAGATTGCGGGGAGAAATATCAATAACCTCAGATATGCAGATGGCACCACACTTAAGGCAGAAAGTGAAGAACTAAAGAGTCTCTTGATGAAAGAGGAGAGTGAAAAAGTTGGCTTAAAGCCCAACATTCAGAAAACTAAGATCATGGCATCTGGTCCCATCACTTCATGGCAAATAGATGGGGAAACAGTGGCAGATTTTATTTTGGGGGCTCCAAAATCAATGCAGATTGTGACTGCAGCCATGAAATTAAAAGACACTTACTCCTTAGGAGGAAAGTTATGACCAACCTAGATAGCATATTAAAAAGCAGAGACATTACTTTGCCGACAAAGGTCCATCTAGTCAAGGCTATGGTTTTTACAGTAGTCATGTATATATGTGAGAGTTGGACTATAAAAAAAGCTGAGCGCCAAAGAATTGATGCTTTTGAACTGTAGTGTTGGAGAAGACTCTTGAGAGTCCCTTGGACTGCAAGGAGATCCAATCAGTCCATCCTAAAGGAGATCAGTCTGGGTGTTCATTGGATGGACTGACGTTGAAGCTGAAACTGCAATACTTTGGCCACCTGATGTGAAAAGCTGAATCATTTGAAAAAACCCTGATGCTGTGAAAGATTGAGGGCAGGAGGAGAAGGTGATGACAGAGGATGAGATGGTTGGTTGGCATCACAGACTCAATGGACATGAGTTTGTGTAAACTCTGGGAGTTGGTGATGGACAAGCATGCCTGGCATGCTGCGGTTCATGGGGTCACAAAGAGTTGGATACAACTGAGCAACTGAACTGAACTGAACTGAAGTAGCATCACTGGTGGTAATTTTTCTAAAAGGTCCCCCTCATGGTTTCATTTAAAAACAGTCACAGGTCCTTGCTCTTCAGTCAAAAATATCCTCCCATTTGTTACTGCAACTACTTCCACACCTTTCTAATCATTGCCTGCATTTATTCCCATTTTGCTTGAACTATATAGAGTGATTTACCCTTTCCTGACAGAACCATGACCAGTATAGGACTTGGTCTGAGATGTCTCTCAAAGGTGGAAATCTGGGGTTCAATATCAAACTTGACTGTGCTTAAATACCATGGTCACTTCATTGCCAGTGTAAATGGAATGCTAATATTCCATGGGTAATGGTTTATGGTATGACTTCAAGATTAGGCATTTCAAAAGTACAAGATTACAAAATTCGAGCTCTAGGAAATAGGTATGTAGTTCAGCCTGCTATAATGAGTACCATGTGAGGGTATTCACATCCAATACTAGTATTCTTCTGAGGGCACATACAGAGAGAGTTCAATAACTGGGGGCAAAAGATATCAAATCAATTTTGTGAATATCTTTTAAGTCACCTGGGGCTTGTTCACTGAGTTTATATATCAATTGTCCAGAGTATCGGGTGTAAAGATAATGCATAAACTTGACCTCATTAAGGATGAGCTGGATAACAGTATAGCCATGGTAATATTAATTGTCCTATCTAAAATTCTTTAATAGTTTTCCATTGCTCTTGGGATAAAGACAAAAGTAATATTGATTTAAAATTTCTATGTAACGTAGCCATATATCAGTTGGGAGAATCAAGGTAATCCTGTAGTAATAAATATCCCAGTCTCCTCTCAGTCTTGTTATTTTTTAAAAATGGTTTCTTTCTCCATCATGCTAATGTCTATTGTGGGCTGACTGAAGCTTCACATAATCCTGTTTTTATTTTTTTTTTTGGAAGAACCCAGACTGAGGGATCAAAAATCATGTAAAGTTGTGCTGCTTGCTTCAAAGGGAGGGTATGGTGAATCTGTTTCATTTCATTAGCCAGTTTACATCACATACAGGGTCATACCTGACTTCATGAAGTGAAGAAATATCACACAATGAGGAGGAAAACTGGAAATATTTGATGGACAAGACTGTTACTGCAGTCCACTGTTTGAATCAAATATTCAGTTCATTCTCTTTCCTACATCTGTATCATCCTTCTTCACCAGAAAAGACAAACCAAGTCCCATATAATCACTGCATCCAGCTTAACTTCCAGTATCTTTGACTACTGTCCAGTAGTCTGCAATTGTGTTTGGACATGGGTCTTTTTAGTCCAAAGACATATGAACTGAAATATAAGTTATTTGACACACACATACCCAAAATGCAATGGCAAGACTAGGACAGGATAATCACAGTAAACAGTCCCATTCAGAAGGCAGAAGAATGTGAGTGATACACAGAGCACTGGTTCGTAGCAGTTCTGAAATCTGCTGGGCAGATAGTGCAAGGACATTTACCCTGGCGATAGAAATGATTAAACACTAATTATGTTAATTGAGAAAAACTGCCCAGTGTATAATTCATTGTCCTTGACTCTGCCTCTGGGAGCTCTCTATTATTCCATTGAGCTTCACATTTGAATAAATTAAAATATAAGCTTATCCTGGCCACTGAACTATTTTCTAGCCTGCTTCCTTTCCATAAAAACAGGACCAACAGTAATTGGTTGCTTATTGTAGTTGCTTTTGTTTATTGTATTTGTTGTTGCTGGTGTTGTTGTCCAGACTCTTGGCAGTCCAACTCAAAAGTTTTATCTCTGACTCCAGTAAATTCCATAGTTCTTTTATCAACAAGCCTCTTATCTTAAAAACCTTTTCCCCATCTCTCTCCCCTCTCCCTTTTCTCTCCCTCCTCTACCTCTTCCTCCCCTTCCTTGCCTCATGTTCCTCTTCTTTTCACTGCCTCTTGCTGCCTCTGTCTCTCACACATACTCTTTTACTTCTAGTTAAAATTGTTTTGCAACTATGAGACTGTAATTTAGTTGGAAGAACAGCACACTCGGTTCCTTTACTTTGAGCCAGTTTTCTCCAACTGTAAGGATTTTCACACTCTCAGATGAATCTTTACTCAGAGGAATTCTAACCCACTTAGAAATTTTCACCCTCAGTGTAATGGCTTGATTTGCTCCTTGCCACTATGTTACAAAGCATTTTTCAATATTTTCTTGTACTATTTTGATTTATGAAGCAGTTACCATATCTCATTTCAAGAAAGCAGAAAACTACAAAATCACACAAGTTAAGCTGGAGAACTGGGGTATATTTCCACATTAATGATTGCCACCAGCCTCCACCTATTTCTTAAACCTAATTTCTTCCCACCCATGCCTCTCAGTTCCTCATCTACATCATCCTCTCACCTGATATAGGGACTTCTCCCAAACTAAATAATCTTATTCCCCTTATTCATCAAGTTTACCCCTATCTCATGTTTAAGACCTCAGCTCTTATATTACTCACTCAGAGAAGCAAGCCTTCCTTTATTTACATGACTCAGTCAAACATCTCCATCATAGATTCTTAGTCCTGGGTACTCTGTATACCTCTATCTAGATTACTATGTGAGCAAGGATTTTATATTTTCATCATTGTATCCATAGCACTGCCCTTTGCCTGAGACTTAATGGGTGCTAAATACTTTCTTAAGTGATGGATGCAGCAGGAAAAGACAAATTCTTTTTTTTCCCCCACCACTTCTTATATTCAGTTGAGTGTGTGCATGCTCAGTTGTGTCCAATTCTTTGCAGCCCCATGGACTGTAGCCCCCACAGCCACCTGGGAAGCCTCAGTTATGAGTAGTCAAGCCCTTATCAATGTGTGATGCTATTTCTCTCCCACCTGATTTCCCCCTCTTATTACCAGTGTTATCGCCTGGGTTCTTATAGCCTGTATCATTATATGACCTGAATATTTGCTGCCACATATAAAGCATTGTGCACCTACAGCCATACTAGCTAGCATCATGGTTCCATTCAAAGACCTCCAAGAGTAGTTAAAAATGAACCACAAATACTATTTCTGAAAATCACCACCCTATTGTATATTTTAATTTATCAGCATGAAAGTGTTAGTGGCTCAGTCATGTCTGACTCCTTTGTGACCCCATGGACTGTAGCCCAACAGGCTCCTCTGTCCAAGGAATTCTACAGCAAGAAAACTTGAGTGGGTTGCCATTTCCTTTTCCAGGGGATTTTCCCAACCCAGGGATTGAACCTGGGTCTCCCACAATGCAGGCAGATTCTTTACAGCCTGAGCCCCCAGGGAAGCCCCACTTACCAGTGTGTAAGTGCCCCAACTTCTGATATCAGGAACACTCTGGATCTACCCTTCACTAGGGAAGTTGATCTGAAGCCTTTGAAATTAGAATCCCAGTCAAAATTATCTCCAGAGCCCATAAGACCTCACCTGACAGTCACAGAACATTTGCATTTTCAGTTCCCCGCTCAGAAGGCAATTGTCTTGCCCATGCAACAGGAATGAAGGGCTGCTCAGTATTTCCCTGCGGTGGGTTAGCCTAAAGTAATCCAAAACAAGCTTTTTCTTTGTGAAGGCCTACATTACTTCTTAATTACTTGATTCCACCAAGAGGCTGCTGATTCTCCTCTCCCAGGTAGATAGCTGTCTGAAGTCGGCCCCTGTGTATGGAAGGAGGGTTTGAATGCCAAACACGGAACAGACTGAAAGAGCCCGAGACTGAGCATTCAGATCACCTCCCTGGAATTCCCCGATGCAGAGCAATGATTCCACTGCTTTGTTAGTTATGCTACCGGAGTGCATCTCTGATGCCTCTTCTCTTCATTCATGAGTGTTTAAACATTTTAATGAATATGCTATTTACTGTAATAAAGTCAGAGTCTGCTATTAAATTAATAGAGCAGTGTAACCAAGAATCCCTTAACAGCAATTTATCCCTGCTCAGAATTACTGAATTCTCAACACAAGATTCCTGGCCATTTGAATCCTTTGCTGGTCTACAGATATTGCATAAATACTCTTTAGCTGCAAATAATAAAATCAGATTGAATTTAATGTGTATGTGCATGTGCATCTATGCATATGGTCTTTAAAGTAGTTCAAATGCCAGCTTTACTAGCTGGTTATCCTTAGGCAAGTTATATTCTCTATAAGCCATAGTTTTCTCATCTATAAAATGAGAACAATATGGAGTTTCCCTCCTTGGGTTGTTTGGGCTTCCCTGGTGGTTAAGTGGTAAATCCACTCGCCATGCAGGAGATGTGAGTTTGATCCCTGAGTCAGGAAGATCCCCTGGAGAAGGAGATGGCAACCCACTCCAGTATTCTTGCCTGGGAAATCCCATGGACAGAGGAGCCTAGCAGGCTGCAGTTCATGGGGTCTCAAACGAGTCAGACACAACTTAGTGATGGAACAACGGCAACAACACTGGGTTGTTCAGATAAAACAAGAGATTATGCGTGAAACATGATGCCTGATGCACATTAAGGCTATAAATATTAGTCATTGATATTATCAAATGAAAGAGCCTATCATGGTCACCACTAACCTTTTAGAACTTTTTAAAAATTAGGAAACCCCCCACACACACTTTTCGTGCAACAGAAGCAAAATGGGTCAAACTGTAGCACTCTGTGTGTGGAGTATGAACTGGATTTCAGCCCACAGACACCCTCTTAGTTGACAAGAGTACAACTTGTCTAACCAAGAGTACTGGCTCTGGAGTTATTTCGCCTCCTTCCTCACTACTTCAGTCACACATAGTTTCTTTATACCTTCATCCATCATTTTTAAAAGTTGAGGATGAGTAAGTTTTCACATGATCAATGGAAAGTGATCTCTGAAAAGAATTTCTATTTCTTCTTTGGAGTAGGTCTCCTAAAGGAAAGGATTTTGTCTTTTTATCTCTGACTCCTTAGCACCTAGCTCAGAACTTATCCTGTAATGGAAACTCAATAAATGACTATTGAATGAGTGAATAAACTAATAACAAATAATTTTGTCACTTAATGACCTAAAATTCAGGCTAGGCTTAAACTGATAAAACCTATTAGTGAGAATTCCTCTCACTAATAATTTAAATATTTCTAATACCATGATAACACAAATATTTAACATAGTTCCAAAGAGTCATTCTATATCATAAAAATCATAATAAGCACATGCGATTGGGAAAGAGGAACCAAATGATATGGAAAATTAAGTTCTTAACCAGACAGTGACCTCTAGATAGGAATTGATCCAAATTTAGTGAACTATTTCTAGCTTTAAGTTTCTTTAGAACACTCTTGCTGTTTCTTAATCAGGCTCGAATTCATGACTACACAGCCAATCTAGGGTAATAAGAGATACTGAAATGCCCAAACAATCGACTCCCTCTCCTGCTGCTGTTTCCCTGAATCAGCCATTTTTTTGAGTTCTAGTCTATAAAAACAAAGACAATTTTTTGAGTTCTAGGCTATAAAAACAAAGACATCTAGTCTATAAAAACAAAAACAAAGACATTTTTCCTCCAAAGACATCCAAAGAATGTACTTCAGAATCTTCTCACATTCAGATAGTATGCCAAGAACCAAACACAAATACAGAGCCATAACACTGGTTCAGTCAATGAAACATAACAGTGCAAATATACAATCACATTACCTAAAATCTTGGTACAAAGGCAGAGTTTGAAGCATGTCAAAGACAGCAAAATGTATTTCCATTAGGTCAGTTTCACAGCCTAAAAAGGAAAATCTAAATAGTTGAAGCAACCTTTTAAAATCATAACCTTATCAACAGAGCCTACCCTGACTGTTCTATTTAAATTATAGTTTCTTTCCATATCTCCCTGCCTCCTGCATTTTATTGACTTTCCTAATATGGCTCTGAAATTTATTTTATCAATACAATTCATCCTTTCTGATAAATGTCATAACATTTAATGGCTTACTATGGCTGCTGTTACTTGTCTGTCTCCACCCAATGTGTATATGTGTGTGTTATCTCACTAGTGTATGCCAAGGATCTAGAACCCAACCAAGTTTGGATCAAGGCTCTCAATGAATACTTGCTGAATGAATGAATGTCATTTCTTTGATTGAAATATTTTATTTTCTACTATATATTCATTAAGTCCATTGATGAAGGCTATGCATCCTTCCTGTCTCTCCATTTTATCTTTCTTCTTCTTGCCTACATCACTACAAGCCTATGGACTCCTGTTACATGACGCATATGCCACATTCTTTCCTATATCAGGACCGTCTCACATGTTGCTCCCTCTACCTGGAATACTCTCCTCTCTACTTCCTCCTTCTACCAGTCCCCTGTCCCCTTAATTTACCAAGTTCTTAATGGTGAATTATCTTTCTAAAAGTTATTTTTCTAGAGTGTCTTCCTTTATTATCCTAAGTAAGCATCTCCTTGCCTGACCCCAACATATATACACATCTTTATTTTTCTCCATCTTAGTGGCAAACATAATTTACAGATTTTTTCCCTCTCTGTTCCTCTGTTAGGCTCTGTGCCATGAGAATAAGAATTTCATATTTCCCTAGTGGTTTCCCAGACTCAGCACATAACAGACACTCCCCAAATGTTGAATAAGTGAATAGACAATTCCATTCTCTCAGAACAATGCTCTTTAGTTTCTTTTCCAAGGGATTAAAAAAAAAAGAATATAAAATACATGTCTTCAGTATTCTTGACCCTTTATTTTCAGGATTTAGACTTCTGACTCTAATTTTAAGTGAAAATTAATATGTTCATTCTTCATTAAGTTAGCATGGCCAGGCAGTGCTTTACCTACAGCTATTCACAAGTTTCCAGAGTCTAGTGTCATGATTGAAACTAACACAATGTTTGGGCATCTTCTCCCTAATTTTTTTTGTGAATATGTTTGTGAGAGATTTGATTTATTGGAAATGATTTACACTAGTTAATCACTGATGTGTCCATACTCATACATATTACTCTCATCTGAATCAATATGCAATTCAGACTAGCCCTAAATCCTCTCTACTTTTATTTCATATAAATTTACTACTCCTCAGTCAGTGCTGTAAAGTTTAATTAAAGCTAGTGACTGCTACTTGATTACTCTAATTACTTGACACATAGTTTGTGAGCATTTACAATGCTAAGTGCTAAGCAGGGATCAATGCCTCCTATTTTATATTAAACTATTTTTTTGACCACCATCCATAGAAAATAAATTTTGCTGGTCCTTAGAGAGTATGTGATCTACAGTCTGTCTTCAGTGAGTGAAGGAATTAGACATGCCTAAACTCATAATTTAGTCATTGTGTTTGTTGTTTTGTTTGCTTACATGTTTGTTTCAGAAAACTTAGAATACCCCCACAAATATATACTTATTAAAAGTGCACCATAAAACTGTGACTGTTTTTTTTAAAGTCATGATTCCACTACGCCCTCTTACTCATTTCCATCCTTGAATCTTGCTCTCATTATCTGCTGCTCTGGACTTTCCTCCCAGGCCACTAACTATTAAAAGCATCTCTTAAATCTCACACCTCCCTGTAGATGACCCTGATTATCACAAATTACTTACGTGTCAACTCTTGGACTTCTGTAATATTTACATCTATTACTACCTCATATTTGTTCATTCACATATTACCTAACATTACTTTCAGAAGTCTCATGAGTGAGTATCTTGTTTTCATGGCAGGTAATCACCATGAAAAAAATACAATCATTTTCCTTAAAGGAATTTTTATAGTGTTAGGAAAAAAATATTTATTCTATATTTGAAATATAATATATCAATAACCTCCGATATGCAGACAACACCACCCTTATGGCAGAATGTGAAGAGGAACTAAAAAGCCTCTTGATGAAAGTCAAAGAGGAGAGTGAAAAAGTTGGCTTGAAGATCAACACTCAGAAAACTAAGATCATGACATCTGGTCCCATCACTTCACAGCAAATAGATGGGAAAACAGTGGAAACAGTGTCAGACTTTATTTTTGGGGGCTCCAAAACCACAGCAGAAGGTGATTGCAGCCATGAAATTAAAAGATGTTTTCTCCTTGGAAGGAAAGTTATGACCAACCTGGATAGCATATTTAAAAGCAGAGACATTACTTTGCCAACAAAGGTCCATCTAGTCAAGGCTATGGTTTTCCCAGTAGTCATGTATGGATGTGAGAGTTGGACGGTGAAGAAAGCTGAGAGCTGAATAATTGATGCTTTTGAACTGTAGTGTTGGAGAAGACTCTTGAGAGTCCCTTGGACTGCAAGAAGATCCAACCAGTCCATCCTAAAGATCAGTCCTGGGTGTTCATTGGAAGGACTGATGCTGAAGCTGAAACTCCAATACTTTGGCTATATCATGTGAAGAGTTGACTCATTGGAAAAGACCCTAATGCTGGGAAGGATTGGGAGCAGGAGAAGGAGACGACAGAGGATGAGATGGCTGGATGGCATCACTGACTTGATGGACATGGGGTTTGGGTAGACTCTGGGAGTTAGTGATGGACAGGGAGGCCTGGTTTGCTGTGATTCATGAGGTTGCAAAGTCGGACATGACTGAGTGACTGAACTGAATTGAACTGAATACCTGTACATTTAATATTTAAAATGTATTTAAAATTTAAAATTGAGTTACTTTCTCTAATCCTAAACTTCTTTTCCCCACCCCCATCATCGCCTTTATCCCCAGATATGACTATTATAAAGCATTTTATAGCAGAATTTCTTTATTTTTTCCTGCTCTGAAACCTTTTAAGTCCTTCATCACTGAGGAAGCTCATCCTCCGAAAAGAGAGGATCAAAGGTCCATATTGGGAAACACACTCATTGTGGTCTCCTTATTGTTTTCAGAGGGGACCCCACCTCTCCTCAGCTTAGGTTCTATCAGTGCAACCATTTGTCTGAGCCTCATACTCATCAAACAACAAAGAATCTCAGGTACAGACTTTTGAGTTTGTTCCATATTAAGACTTTCTCTCTGTCTGTCTGCTGGTACATTCAGTCCTAGAAATATAAGACACAAAGACACAGACAGACAGAAGAGGTGAAACTACAGAACAGAGGACAAAATCTTGAGATTTCTAGATCACTGGAAGGACTCTCTTTAAAAGAAAAGAGAGTCCCTTGACTTCATTGTCTTCACAAGTTTGCCTTTCAAATCCATAACGCTAAATAAATATTAAAGAATTACAGTGGCAATAAAATCTTGACTTGAAGTTCATGCTTATAAAGTTTACCCACCTGGTACTTTAAATATTTTAAAGTTCTATTTATATGTCTTTATTTTTCCATTTTCCTCGGAAGAACTCCTTCATACAAAGGTTTGAGTTTCTTTTAATTGGATAAATTTGACATGTAATATTGTGGAAACAAGTATATGTTATATTAGTTTGATGCATTTATATGCTATAGTTGCCATTGTAATGATATTTATCACAATACTTATAGTACAAGGCTACTATCTATGTTAAATAAACTATACATTAAATCTCTATGGCTGTTTTAGCACTTGTTATTATATAAGTTTGTACCTTAAACACCAGCAATCTTATCCCTGCACCCACCCGCCCACCCCTAGTAACCACCATTTTACTTTTCTTCTTTTTTTTTTACATGTTTTATATTTTTAAAAATATTCTACATATAAGTAATAGCATACAATACTTGTCTTTCTCTGTCTATCTAAGTTTATCTCACTTAGCATAATGTGCTCAAGGTTCATCCATGTTATTGCAACTGGCAAGATTTCCTCCTTTCTCATGGCTGAATAATAATCCATTATGTATATGTACTTTTTAATCTATCTATTCATTGATGGGCATCTGAGAACTATAAAAATGTTTAGTAGATGGTTTACAAGGATAGTTCAAGGAACCATCCTTGAAATTTTTCTTAAGAAGATTTTTATTATTATATTTCACCAAGAAAAGAGAATGGGCAATTTAGTAAATCTCTCCAAAACACAAAGGAAAAGCCTGTGGGGAGAACTGTGAGCAACTGTATTGTTTTCAGTGCCAACAGACTGAGGAATTCTTCCAAAGGGTCATGATTAAAATGACAGATTTTGTATACCCATTTAACTTGCTTCTTCCTGAACCCTTATTAAATTTACATTGAAGATGACTTTTTTAAAGACACAGGACTAGAAAAAACACAATATTCATAAACTATGGAATCTAGGAGGTAGAGGAATGTGTGGTAACTGATTTTGTAAGCTGAGAGCCAAATCCTACACCCACGTCTTTGGTGGCAAAAGCTGTCAAGCAAATCAGTTTTATTAATGAATCCTCCAGAGGGTCAGCACCTAAGATACTCTTGAAATGGAGGGGAGAGCAGGTTGAGGGTTAACTTAAGAGCACTGAATGAAATCTGTCCTATTAGATTCCTGTCCCCACTCCGCATCTTTGGGAAAGTGTTCCTCCCTCAATTTTCTGCTCTGACATGTAAGGACTCTTGGAAGTTGCTATTATGTCCTAATAAATTAGTAAAACACCTGAAAAAAATAATAAAAACAATTCTTCTCAAATCCACCATAAATGAGTTCAGTGAGCAAAGAGCTAATTGGAGAGAGACAGAGAAAGTGAATAGAGAATCACCTAAGCAAATCCCAGAAGCAAAAACTTCCCGAGGACAAGTGTGGGGTAGGACGACTGAACTGTAACTGACAAATTCCTTGAAGTTTAGTATGCAAGTCTGAGTTTAAAACTACAGGGGGATCCAAAATATACAAACAGCTCCTACAACTCAATACCAGAAAAATAAACAACCCAATCAAAAAGTGGGAAAAAGACCTAAACAGACATTTCTCCAAAGAAGATATACAGATGACTAACAAACACATGAAAAGATGCTTAACATCTCTCATTATTAGAGAAATGTAAATAAAAACTATAATGAGATATCACCTCACACTGGTCAGAATGGCTATCATCAAAAAGTCTACAAAAAATAAATGCTGAAGAGGGTGTGGAGAAAAAGGAATGCTCTTGCACTGTTGGGAATATAAATTGCTACAGCCACTATGGAAGATGGTATGGAGATTCCCCAAGAAACTAGGAGTAAAATCACCATCTGACCCAGCAATCCCACTCCTAGGCATATGCCCTGAGGAAACCAAAATTGAAAAAGACACATGTACCCCAATGCTCACTGCAGCACTATTTACAATACCTAGAACATGGAAGCAACTGAGATGTCCACTGACAGATGAATGGATAAAGTTGAGGTACATATACAATGGAATAGAACTCAGCCATTAAAAGGAATGCATTTGAGTCAGTTCTAGTGAGGTGGATGAACCTAGAGCCTACATTACAGAGTGAAATGGAGGGGAGAGCAGGTTGAGGGCTGAAAGAGAAGTGAAGTCAGAAAGAGAAAGATAACTATAATATACTAACACATACATATGGAATCTAGAAATATGGTACTGACGAAATTATTTGCAAAGCAGGAATGGAGACACAAACATAGAGAATGGACTTACAGACATGGGGACAGGGGAGGAGAGGGTGAGAGGCACAGAGAGAATAACATTGAAACTTACATTACCATATGTAAAATAGAGGACCAACAGGAATTTGCTGTGTGGCTCAGGAAACTCAAACAGGGACTCTGTATCAACCTAGAGGGGTGGGATGGGGAAGGAGATGGGAGGGAGGTTCAAAAGGGAGGGGACATATGTATACCTATGGCTGATTCATGTTGATGTTTGACAGAAAACAGCATAATTCTGTAAAGCAATTATCCTTCAATTAAAAAAATTAAAATAAGAGACAAACCCATTGGTGGTGGGGGAAACTACAGGGGACCTAGTCATAGGGGGAAGCATCACACCTTTGTAAGGTTTACCTCCTGGAGCTTGGCCAGGTTCTCATACCTGGAGAAAAGTCATCTCATGCTTCCAGCAGGAGAGGGAAAAACACCAAATGAAATACACCAAAGCATCCCCTCTTCTTACCAAGGTCTCCCCTTGAGGAAAACTACTTTATCAGTGAATAAACTATCTGGGCTTTTTCAGAGCCTCACCTAACTATAGGAAGAACCTACACCTGTCTCTAGCTCACTCTATACTTCCACAAGGGAAAATGGAAATACCCAACTCCATGCCACTTTGCCATCCTATCTTAACTGGGGGAAAGGAGAGGGAGAGAGAGAAGCATTGGTGAAGCTCACAGTCAAAAGGCACAAGCTTACTAAAAGTCTCTTTCTCTTTATATTTCCCTGTTGAAACCACAAAGACTAAAAAGTGGTGTAAGATAAAAATAGGAACAAAGAACAAAGGCAATGAATAAAATACAATAACAAATGTGGTAGGTATTAATCCCATTGTATCAATAATCATTTGATTATTTGATCAATAATCCCATTGTATCAATAATCATTTGATTATTGATCAATAATCAATCAAAACTCCAATGGTCTAAATACACAAATTAAAAAACATTGTCAGACTTGGTCAAAAAACAAGGTCCAACTATATATGATAAAAACTCACTCAAAAAGATACATATAAGGTCTCAAAAGTCAGAAGATGGAAAAATAAATACCATGCTAACACTAATCAAAAGAAAGTAGGAGTAGCTATATTAATTTCTGGTAGAGCAGAAATTAAAAGCAAAGAAACAAACAAAAATAAATTCAAGGATAAAGAGGATGATGACAGTGTAAATTCTCCAAGGAAACATAATACAATCCCTAATTTGAATGTGCCTAAAACAGAGCTCAAAAATGCATAGAAAAAATAATAAAGCTGCAGGGAGAAACATATGAATCCATTATTACAGTTAAATATATCAGAGGGCATATATTTTAACTCATTCTACAAGGCCAGGACTACTCTAATACCAAAACCAGATGAAAACATTACAAGAAAATTATAGACCAGTATCTCTCATGAATATACAGGCAAAAAGTCTCAACAAAATATAAGCAAGTCAATTCTGTGTGTAAAAAATTATGCCTTGACCAAAGAGGGATTTCTCCCAAGTATGCAATATGCAAGCCTGATTCCATATTCAAAAATCAATTAATGTAGTCCATCACATGAGCAGGCTAAAGAATAAAAATCTAGTTAATCATATTAATAGATGGAGAGAAAGCATTTGACAAAATTCAACACTCAGGATAAAAACTCTCAGGAAACTATAAACAGAACTTCAACTTGATAAAGATTACAAAAACACCTGCAACTAACAGCGTTTTGAGAGAACAGCATCGAAACATGTATATTATCAAGGGTGAAACAGATCACCAGCCCAGGTTGGATGCATGAGACAAGTGCTGGGGCTGGTGCGCTGGGAAGACCCAGAGGAATGGGGTGGAGAGGGAGGCGGGAGGGGGGATCGGGATGGGGAACACATGTAAATCTATGGCTGATTCATGTCAATGTATGGCAGAAACCACTACAATATTGTAAAGTAATTAGCCTCCATCTAATAAAAAAATAAATGGAAAAAAATAATTTAAAAAAAAGAAAAAGAAACTCAAAGCTTTTCCATTAAAATCAAGAATAAAGCAAGAATGTTCACCCTCACACACCTTTTCAATATCATACTGGAAGTCTTAATTATGGCAACAAGACAAGAAAAGGAAATAAAATATATACAAACTGGTTGGGAAGAAATATATAATTCTCTGTTCACAAGTGACAAGATTATCTATGTAGAAAATTCAAAAGAATAAACAAAAACTTTTCTCAAACTAGTAATTACAGAAAGGTTGCACAAAAGATGTTTATACAAAAGCCAATCACTTTCCTATATATCAGCAATGAACAAGTAAAATTGGACATTAAAAAACCACCACAAAATTTAGTGGCTTAGAGTAATCTACATTTATTGTCTCATTTTTTTTTTGTGGGTTAGGAGTTCAGGAATGACTAACGAGTCCTCCAATTCAGTCTATATTAGTCTGTAATCAAGGCATAAGCTAGGACTGGGGTCTCATCTGAAAGGGTAATTGGTGTAGGATTTACTTCAAGACCATGTGGGTTGTGCTGTCAGAATTCAGGTCAATCAGGACTGTTGGATTGAGGAATTAATTTCTTTATGGGCCAACAGCCAGAGGCTACCCTCAGTTCTTTGCCACATGGACCTCTTCATAGGGTATCTCATCATGTGGAGGTTATACCCTTACCTTTATCTTCCATCCACACATACCTGTGTCTCTTTTCCCATATAAATATCTTCCCATACAATACTTAGGAGCTGACTATTTACTATCAGGGTCAGGAATACTTTTTTTATTTTTATTTTTTTTGATTGGAGCATAGTTGATTTACAATGTTATGTTAGTTTCAGGTATATGGCAAAATGAGTCAGTTATAGAAATATCCACTCTTCTTGAGATTCTATTTCCACATAGGTTATTATAGAGTATTGAACAGCATTCCCTATGCTATACAGTGGTGGTTTTTATTAATTATTTTATATATAGTACTATGTATGTGTCAGTGCCAAGTTCCTAATTTATCCCTTTATCCCTTCCCCATAGGATTTCCCCAGTGGTTCAAATGGTAAAGTGTCTGCCCACAGTGTAGTAGACCTGGGTTTGATCCCTGGGTCAGGAAGATCCTCTGGAGAAGGTAATAGCAACCCATCCCAGTATTCTTGCCTGGAAAATTCCACAGATAGAAAAGCCTAGCAAACTACAGCCTATGCGGTGGCAAAGAGCTGGACGCAACTGAGCGACTAGCACTGTTCCCCTTGGTATTTGTAAGTTTGAATGCTTTTCTTAAAGAGAAGAAAAACTGTTTGTGGGACTAGATCACACTGGTTTAAATCAATGAAGAAATGTACAAACCTCTTCATTAGGCACTCTCAGGGTCAGACTGCTGCCTACCTGGTATGACCTGACTCCCAATTCTTAAATAGATGGAGAGGAGCAGGCCTGCAGTTTTATCAAATGATAATGCTAGTGTACAACTGTCTTCTTATGACTATGGTTTTACAAGTCACCTGCGATACAGCTAACACAAAAAAAGTCATGACCGTTCTTTTTTCCTTACATATGAAGTTGAGCGGTAAACCCTTAAGAAACACACAATGTGATTATTTCACTAGTCTCACTCTGTTAAAAACAGAGTGCTTGATCTCTCCTTTCGAACACACTACTGTGTTAAGAAACGGAGACTCTGAAGTGAGAAACCTCCTTTAAGGAGATTCGTTTCTTGAAAGTGAAAGTGAATTCGAACAGTGTGTCCAACTCTTGGCGACTCTATGGACTGTAGCCCACCAGGCTTCTCTGTCCATGGGATTTTCCAGGCAAGAATACTGGAGTGGGCTGCCATTTCCTTCTCCAGGGGAACTTCCCAACCCAGAGATCGATCTCAGGTCTCCCACACTGCAGGCAGACTCTTTACCCTCTGAGCCACCAGGGAACCACATTCATGTCTTAGGGGAAGATAAATCAGAATTTGAATCTACCCAGTGGTGCAGATGACACTTACCGATACAGGCTAAGTACAGTAGCATTTCTTTGGTCCCCTAGATTTCCTCTGGAGAAGACTCAAATGATTTGGGAGTTTCTTTGGAAGAATTACGATAAATAACCTAAGTAAGCCAATTTAACACAGTTTGAGGCTTCTAGAAACAAGGTATTGAACAACTATATAAAGAATCTGATTTTCAAAGACAAAAGCCTTGGCACTTCTGAAGAACTTGTATTCCTTTCCAATAATTAGTAACTGTTTCCTAAAATTGGGGTGGGAGTAGAAATAAGGAAAGAGAAAACTGAAGGGACAGGAAGCAGGGATCAAATGGAACAGGAAGAGCAGGGAAGATTTTTATGAATAGATGGGATATGTAGCAAACAATATTTCTACTACCGCAATTACATTTACATTAATTATAAGGTCGGTCATGAATTAATAACACTGATTAAGCTCTGAAATGAATATAGTATCATTGTTTATGGAACTTGATTTGAAATTTTATTTGTACTGGTCTAGGAAAAGCTGTTTGCTATCAGGACTACAAAAGTTGCCTGTCTGACTTTTTAAATTCTTCCCTCACATTTTAGTATTCTGGGAGAAAATGCTTTAAAAGGATGAGGAAACTGGCTAACATGTTTTTCTGAAGCTTAATTTTTAAAAATTGAATCAGCCAGAGGTCTTTCAAATTTACTTAAATGACAACAGGGCTAACATGAGAGAAGGTAGAGAAGAGCTGAAGGGGACCTCTCTCACACATATTAACTACATGTGATTTATAGGGTCTTTGCAGACATACAGGATACACAGAAGAACTGTACAAAAAAGATCTTCACGACCCAGATAATCACAATAGTGTGATTACTTACACTCACCTAAAGCCAGACATCCTGGAATGTGAAGTCAAGTCGGCCTTAGGAAGCATCACTATGAACAAAGCTAGTGGAGGTGATGGAATTCCAGTTGAGCTATTTCAAATCCTGAAAGATGATGCTGTGAAAGTGCTGCACTCAATATGCCAGCAAATTTGGAAAGCTCAGCAGTGGCCACAGGACTGGAAAAGGCCAGTTTTCATTCCAATCCCAAGGAAAGGCAATGCCAAAGAATGCTCACTACTGCACAATTGCACTCATCTCACATGCCAGTAAAGTATTGCTCAAAATTCTCCAAGCCAGGCTTCAGCAATATATGAACTGTGAACTTCCAGATGTTCACAATGGTTTTAGAAAAGGCAGAGGAACCAGAGGTCAAAGTGCCAACATCTGCTGGATCATCAAAAAAGCAAGAGAGTTCCACAAAAACATCTATTTCTGCTTTATTGACTATGCCAAAGCCTTTGACTGTGTGGATTGCAATAAACTGTGGAAAATTCTGAAAGACATGGGAATACCAGACCACCTGACCTGCCTCTTGAGAAACCTGTATGCAGGTCAGGAAGCAACAGTTAGAACTGGACATGGAAAAACAGACTGGTTCCAAAAAGGAAAACAAGTATGTTAAGGCTGTATACTGTCACCCTGCTTATTTAACTTACATGCAGATACATCATGAGAAACGCTGGGCTGGAGGAAGCACAAGCTGGAATCAAGATTGCTGGGAGAAATATCAATAACCTCAGATATGCAGATGACACCACCCTTGTGGCAGAAAGTGAAGAACTAAAGAGCCTTTTGATGAACGTGAAAGAGGAGAGTGAAAAAGTTGGCTAAAAGCTCAACATTTGGAAAACTAAGATCATGGCATCTGGTCCCATCACTTCATGGCAAATAGGGAAACAGTGGAAACAGTTACTGAATTTATTTTGGGGGGCTCCAAAATCACTGCAGATGGTGATTGGAGCCATGAAATTAAAAGACACACTCCTTGGAAGGAAAGTTATGACCAACCTGGACAGCATATTAAAAAGCAGAGACATTACTTTGCCAACAAAGGTCCATCTAGTCAAAGCTATGATTTTTCCAGTAGTCATGTACAGATGTGAGAGTTGGACTATAAAGAAAGCTGAGTGACATAGAATTCATGCTTTTGAACTGTGGTGTTGGAGAAGACTCTTGAGAGTCCCTTGGATTTCAAGGAAATCCAACCAGTCCATCCTAAAGCAAGTCTGTCTTGGGTGTTCATTGGAAGGACTGATGTTGAAACTGAAACCCCAATACTTTGGCCACTTGATGTGAAGAGCTGACTCATTTGAAAAGACCCTGATGCTGGGAAAGATTGGGGGCAGGAGGAGAAGGGGATGACAGAAGGTGAGATGGTTGGATGGCATCACTGGCTTAATGGACCCAAGTTTGAGTAAACTCTGGGAGTTGGTGATGGATAGGGAGGCCTGGCGTGCTGCAGTCCATGGGGTCGCAAAAAGTCAGACACGACTTATCGACTGAACTGAACTGAAACTGTGGTGGAGGTAATGAAGAGAATGGCAATCTCCTTCAAAAGGTCCCATTCACGCACTGCTACACCTAGTGTCCCCAACCCTGCAGCAGGCCATGGCCAGCCACTGCCAACCCACGCCTCTGCCAGAGACTCCTGGACACTCACGGGCAAGTCTGGATCAGTCTCTTGTGGGGTCACTGCTTCCTTCTCCTGGTCCTCGTGCACAAGGTTCTGTTTGTTCTCTCCAGGAGTCTGTTTCCCCAGTCCTGTGTCAGTTCTGGCAGCTCTATGGTGGGTTAATGGCGACCTCCTCCAAGAGGGTTTATGCCACACCCAGGTCTGCTGCACCCACGGCCCTGTCCCTGCGGCAGGCCTTTGCTGACCCAGGAGACACTCAAACACAGTTCTGTCTCAGTCTCTGTGGGGCCTCTGGGTCCTGGTGCACACAACGTTTGTTTCAGCTCTCTGAGCGTTTCTGGTGGGTATGGTGTTTGATTCTAAATGTGACTTTGTCCCTCCTACCATCTTGCTGGGGCTTCTCTGCCCTTGGAAGTGGGGTATCTCCTCACAGTCGCCCCATGCCGCAGCCGCTGCTCCAGCACCACAAAATATCTTTATAAGCTCTTTTAAGAAACACAGCCAAACCTGTAACCATGCTGAAAGGTAAACATAAAGTATCATTTGTCTATTACAACTGGGAGTGTTTTCGTCAGTCATTGTCACACGTCTAAAGGAAAGAAGGTTCATGCTGAGATACAAAGCATGAGACAGGGTATTAATAATGCAGCAAAGCCTGATTTCCCACTCAGTAAACCAACTGATCACATCTGAAATTTGTCAAAAGGAAGAAATGTACTACCTTCTAGTGGCCCCCTGCCTGTCTAGTCACTGCTTGGTTTTACAGTCTGGAAATTAGCATGGATATAGGTCATACTTCAAGGCAGAAATATTATACTCCATTAAATATTCATCATATAGATACAAACATCAAAGTAGATTCACCATGCTGGGCTCTCTTTAAATGCTGAAAACTATACAAAGAAACTGAGATATTATGTATGCTACAAAGTATGGTTTTATTTCATAACTTGATTATTTTTACTTCATTGACATAGGTCAAAGACACTTGCTCCAATTTATTCATTAATGAAACATGTGCTGAAAACTACATTAAAAGCAGTATCTTTAGTATTATAAAGAATGTGAAGATGAGTAAAATTTCATTCTGCACTTATGGTTCAATCACTTATGACTATATATCCAACTGAATTCTTAAATTTTCATAAATGGGGGAATATCCCCTTGGTTGTCTCAGGAGAAAGACTGGGGTGGGAGAAAGTTCCAGGAGCTCATGTTTTTTAAATTATCTTCCTTTTATCACTATCTATAGTCCCCTTTTTAACTTATTTTAAAGTTTCTTAGGAAGCTTTCTGTCTCAACAAAATTTGTTTTTTGTTTTAACTTTAATAGAGTTTAAAAGTCATTGGTTGAGTCAGAAAAGAGTTGAGCAAATGTTCTACAGTTTATTCTTTTATTCATATTTGAACAAATATTTATTGCCTACTGACCCAACAGATATGAAAAATAAAAGAGAATACTGTGAACTTCATACCAATTAATTTGCCAACATATATGGAAATGTACAAGTTCTCAGAAAAACCAAGTTGCCAAAACTGACACAAGAAGAAATAGAGAACTCCTATATTTTTAAAGAATTTGTATCAAAATTTCTCACACACCAAAATAATGCTTAAATATCTTTAGCAGTGGATTCTTTTGGATATTTAAGGAAGATAGAGTATCCATTATACAAAAAGTCTCAGAAAACGGAGGCTAACTTTCTCCTTTGATATCTCTGGCATCAAAACTTGGCACGTATGTAAATATGTTATTAGAAAAGAAAATCACATAGCAATACCCTTCACAATGGGGTTTCCCTGGTGGCTCAGTGGTAACGGATCTGCCTGCCAATGCAGGAAACACAGGTTCGATCCATAGGCGAGAAGATCCCCTGGAGAAGGAAATGGCAAACCACTCCAGTATTCTTGCCTGGGAAATTCCATGGAAAGAGAAGCCTGATGGGGTCACAAAAGAGTCGGACAGGACTTAGAGACTAAACAACAATCCCTCATAAACATATACACAAAACCTTTAACTACAGTAAGTGAATCCAGAAATTTGTAATACATCATAATTATGTAGCGCTTACTGCAGCAATACAAAGTTTAGCAATTGGAAACCAATATCACTTCTATATTAACAAAATAAGGCAGAAAAGTCATATAATCATTTCAATATATATAGTAAAAGTATGTGAAAACATTCAACATCTATTCATGAAAATAATTCTCAACAAACTATAATAGTAATAGAAGGAAATGTCTTGACATTTCCTTGACATGATGCAGGACATCTATGAAAAACTAAAGCTAACTTTAATACTTAAAAGCAAATCATTGAAAGCATTTATTCAAAAATTAAAAACAATTCAAGCCTTTCAACTCTCTCCACTATTCAGAATTGTTCTAGGTATTGGGAAAACATCAGTAAGAAGCCCTAAGCAAAATGAGCAAACATCAAAAAAATCAAAGATAAAAAATTTTTTAAAAAGCAGAAGTCAAAAAAAGTTTATGAGCTTTGACATAATGAGTAATAAAATGTAACTTTTAATAAAAGTACTGGAACTTATCTAGGCATTTTACTTAAAGCACCATCTAGATAGATCACCTATTAACATTTGACTCAAATACCAGCCACGAAACAGTACAACATAATTTCCTGGCTACATCACTGCAAGTGAGAACCAAAAAATATTCCATAGTTAGGATCTCTGCTATGATCACAAGCCTTCTAGATCATCAACTTGTCCTCCCCATACAACTGAAGTTTTGTTTGTTTCTCTTTTTCTAAAGCCTCTCTTTCTAAACTGACTACTTTGAGATGCCACACATTTCATATCTGAGAATAAAAGAGTGCACATCTATGCCAACTCTAAAAAGAACATGAGGTCTATTCAAAACCGACGGTTTTAGAAAATATGCACATCCATGATGAGGACTGTGAGATGCAAAGCTCCAATTACCATACAGTACAATAAGCCTACACTTAGTTCCTTTATATCTCTCCCAGGCTACACGGGAAGCAGTTTTGGACTCTAATTGGTATGGAAGGCAGGGTAAACTATGCACACCAAATTGAGTGTGAAACAATATTCATTTAGATCATCCCTTTCCACAAAAGGGCTGTTTGGGAAGTTTTTTGAAAATACCTAGAGGTTTCAAGGCCTTCTTTAATTGACTCTTCGTGTAGCCTCCTGCCTGACTTCTTGGGAAGTTGTTTGGTTATGATTTGATGCTTTTACTTAAAATGCTACTGTGTGGAATTTGCCTCTTTCATATCCTTAGAGCACAGCATTATAGTCAAGGCTGCACAGGAAGATGATAAATTAGTCTTTCACAAACTGAGGTCATTCAAATCAGCTTATCTCATTAAACTTGGATACAAATTACAATGTGAGATCAGCAGATGCTTTGAAGCAAAACCTATATTAGCTGTGTTCCATTTATCCAGAAACACTGCAGAAAGAAATCTGGTTTGATAGATGATCAATAGTAATTCCCATCTAGTGTTAAATATTATTGTTTAAAAAGTAATGTCCTCTAGGAAGAAATTCTATAGTCCTTGTACTCTGAATGGACTTGTTTTTCATTCTCTGGCTTTCAGACCATAAATTACTCATTTCAATTGTTTGTTTGCTTGGTTCATGTTCTTAAAGAACCTCAAATGCATTAAAGAAATGCAACAGTCATTCTTTTATGCAATAAAAGTCCTACTAAAGGGACCAATAGTCCCTACTAAAGGTCCTATCTAGTCACTCTATATATTCGTTCCATACAAAGGTCCTGTCTATGCACTTAATATAATGTTACAGAAAGAAAGAGATGTGGGGAAGGGAAGATGGCAGAATGGAAAAGGGAGAAATCAAGGTTTAAGTAAGTTGATTTGATAATAAAAATGTTTAGTTCAAAAAAAGAATCTAATTAAATGTCCTAAACTTGCCTCTTAAGCCAATTACTTTGTGGCATGTATTAACATGAACAATAACTTTCACCTTTATAAGATCATTTCCATCATTGTATAAACACGTTGCTATATATCTCATATTAAAAAAGAAGAAAACTCACTGCCTCCCTCTCTCTTTCCTCTTCTCTGTGTGATAGTATCAAAGAAGTTGTAGTACTTCCCCAAAGGCCACATAAGAATCAAAACAAAGACTAAACACTGGAGCTGGGTCTCCTTGTCCTAAAGCTCTTCACTACTCTAAAAACAGATGGAATAACCCAGCAGGATATGGCTGCACAATAAGAGCACCCCTTTTCCATTTATCCTCACTTCTTTTTGCAAAACTGTTCTGATTTCTTATCCTGAGCTGACTGTAAATGCCAAAGTATTCCATTTTGAAATTCATAATTCTTTTCCTTCACTCCTGTCTTTTATGTGGTGAGCTTTTCTGATTCATCTATGATATTTCTCTAAAGGGAGGGGTCAGCATTACCCTCAGCCAAACGTAGTCCAGGGTGCAGATGTGGGCATCAGGGGTCTGTGCCCTCCATGAAGATAGAATAAAGCACCTGCTCTTAGGCTTGACAGTGGAGACATCTGTCTTAGGTACCAAACTATCGCTCTTCTTCAGCCCCTAAACCAATCCCTTGCACCTGCCCTTTCTTACGCAGACAACGGCCTCAATGATTTATCTACGCGCATACTCCTTCATCACCAGGACTTTTCCTCATGGTCCCAATACTAGATATAGTCATAATGGTTTCCTCCAACCTCTACAGAATGCTTGTACCTCCACTCAAAGTAGCTTTCTACCCCTCATTTTCTGTGAGTCCTGAGAGACTGTGCACTCAAGAATCCCTCAATGATGGGAACTTCCCTGGTAGGCCAGTTTTTAAGAATCCACCTTGTAATGCCACAGATCCAGGTTCAATCCCTGACCAGGGAATTAAGATTTCACATGCCTCGGGGAAACTAAGCACTCACAACTACTACAGTGGCCCAGGCTGGAGCCCATGTGTCATAACTAGAAGGCTCAGCCGCAACAAAAAGACCCCACATGATGCAACAAAGATCTCTAGTGCTGCAACTAAATCCTGATGCAGCCAAATGAATTAACAAACAAAAAGAACCCTTTATGGTCATTGGTACACCTCCAACTCGAGTTTCACTGTAATAAGGAAGCCGGTATCTCAGGACAAATGAGAGTTTCCACATGGCTTCTTTGTGTTCCTGAAGGCACAGAGGTCTTTGCCTAATTCATCACTGATTCCTTCCTTTATGGCACAAAGTAAAGAGGAACTGAAGAGCCTCTTAATGAATGTGAAGGAGGAGAGTGAAAAAGAGCTAGCTTAAAACTCAACATTCAAAAAATGATCATGGCATCCTGTCCCATCACTTCATGGAAAATAGATGGGGAAACAATGAAAACAGTGTCAGACTTTATTTTCTTGGGTTCTAAAATTACTGCAGATGGTGACTGCAGCAACAAAATTAAGACACTTGTTCCTTGGGCAAAAAAGCTATGACAAACCTAGACAGTGCAGAGATATTACTTTGCTGACAAAGGTCCATCTAGTCAAAGCTCTGGTTTTTCCAGCAGTCATGTATGGATGTGAGAGTTGGAACATAAACAAGGCTGAACACCAAAGAATTGAGGCTTCTGAGCTGTGGTATTGGAGAAGGCTTGAGAATCCTTTGGACTGCTAGGAGATCAAACCAGTCAGTTCTAAAGGAAATCAATCCTTAATATTCACTGGAAGGACTGATGCTGAATCTCCAATACTTTGGCCACCTGATGTGAAGAACCTACTCATTAGAGAACTAGAAAAGATACTGAAGGCAGGAGGAGAAGCAGATGACAGAAGACAAGATGGTTGGATGGCATCACTGATTCAATGGACACAAATTTAAGCAAGCTCTGGGAGATGGTCAAAGATACGGAACCCTGGTGTACTGCAACCCATGGCATCACAGAGTTAGACATGACTGAACGACTGAACAATTCTCTACATTCACTAAACATTTCTGAGTGTAACCAGGCACTATAAAGGCCCTCTTATGATCCCACCATCTAGTGCATCATTTCTTTCCTCTTCATTGAAATCAGCACCCTCAAATGAGTTGGTCAGTCTTCCTCTCCTCATTCTCTCTCTCCTTTCTCCCATTTTTAAATTGGAGTATAATTAGTCTGTGCTGTACAATGAAGTGAATCAGTCATGTATATCCCCTCTCTCAGACCTCCCACCCACCCCCCATCCCACACATCTGCGTCATCACCGAGCACCAGGATAAGCTCCCTGTGCCGTACAACACATTCCCACTAGCTATTTTACACATAGCAGTGTTTTTATGTCAAACCGTATCTCCCAGTTCATCCTACCCTCCCTGTCCCTGCACAGTGTCCACACATTCATTCTCCAAATCTGTGTCTCTATTCCTGCCCTGGAACTAGGCTCATGGGCAGCATTTTTCTAGTTTCCCTATACATGGATTAAAATACAATATTTTTCTCTGACATTTCATTCTATACAACAGATGCTAAGTCCATTCACATCTCTACAAATGACTCAATTTCATTCCTTTTTATGGCTGAGTAGTATTTCATTGTATACATGTACCACATCCTAACTCTCCCAATCTTTTAAAAAATCTATTTGGTATGGCTTCCTCCACCACTTTATGTGGCTTTGTGAAGGTCCCTAATGACTTCCATGTTATTAGGGAATAATAATAAATAATAGAATCCAATGTAAAATCCCAGTCTTTTTCCATCCTTTGACCTGTCAGCATTTGGTAATACAGCTAATCACTCAATATATTTCATTCATTTTGCTTCCAAGACACCATAATCTTTTCTTGGTTTCCTTCCTATCTCACTGACACTCCTGTCTGGATTCATTTGAAGTCCTTTCTCTTCCATAAGGTCCCTAATGTTGATATACCTCTTACACCAGTCCTTGTTTACACCTTAGTTTGTGTCTCTAATCTAGTCTCATGGCATTTAACCCTTCCTAATGGCTGACAGTTCCCAGATTTATCCCCTCTTTGAAGGAGATGATGTCTGCACTGTAACCATGTCCACTCTGCTGGTCTTACTTCTTTAGGGTATTCCAAAAACTTCAGTTGCCTAAATCTATATCTGTTCAAAGAAATGAATTTCTCGGCCTGTCACCCTGCTCTCTCTGCATATACGGCAGGCAAGAATTGCCTAAACCAATTACAGACCGAAGTTCACATATGAAGACCCAGTTTTCTCATCTGTATTGTTTGGATATTCCAAAATACATGCTTTACACCTTATTTGCTCTCTACCCTTCCGATTCTCACTTGATTTCCTTCCTAGTGTTTTCTGGGTTCATCTCCCAAAATAAGTACACTTGAATTCTTGTCTTACGGTTTGTTTCTGGGATAAAAACATAAAGATGCTCTCTACTACAATCTCATATAACCAACTGGTGACTTCAGATCTATACTTAGCATCTGATAGGCACTTCAAATTTTACATGTCCAAAACTGAAATTTGATGATCTCTCTCCTGAAAATGTATTATATTTGTATCTTTCCTCAATTCAGTTGATAAAATCTTCATCTTTACAGTTGTGCTGCTGTCAATCTCTAAACCAGTTGATTCATTGCTATTTCTCACAGCTCAAAAGCTTCCTACCTCATCTTGCTCACCTTTTATATTTTCTGTAGTGCTCACCATCTTATATAATCCATGCATATATTATGTAAATTTGTAACTTTCAGTTCTACTCTGCTAGAATGTAAACTCAATGAAAGAATGGATCTTTGTTGTATACATTGGAGATGACCTTACCTTTTACATGCTCTTAACAAAGCTCTTATCCAATTGTTTTTATTTGAGGAATTGCAGATTTTTAGGAATTATGTGTTTATATAATCATTTCTATAAGGATAACTGTGAACTTAGATTGAAGTGTGTTAGTTGCTCAGTCGTGTCCGACTCTTTATGACCCCATGGACTGTAGCCCACCAGGCTCCTCTGCCCATGGAATTTTTTATCGAGATAACTGGAGTGGATTGCCATTTCCTTCTTCAGGGATCTTCCTGACCCAGGGATCAAACCCACATTTCCTGCATTACAGGAAGATTCTTTACCATCTGAACTACCAGGGATTCGTGAAAACAAATAAAATGAATAATCTTGGTGGCCAGACCCTGTAAAGGGCACATAAAAAGAAACACTACTTTTATGGTAGTTGAGTGTGTCTGTGTGTGTGTGTGTGTGTGTGTGTGTGTGTGTGTGTGTCTATTAACATATATACATATATTATTTGGTATCCTTAAAATATATATCTTCCCTTTATTAAATTGGAACCATGAAGAGTGGAGTACTCTTTGTAAAAATCCTAAGACTTAATTTGAAACATTAACCAAAAGGTCATTTTCTAAATTTTCAAGAGAAAAAATCTGGAAAATTATCGCCCCTAATTCAAAAAAAGAATAAAAGCAGCTCTCTCTTTTAATTTTTGTTAACATGAAAAACCAAAAGTATTTGGCATAAATGTCCAAAATTTTTTACTTTCTTATAGACATATATGTCTATTTCTCTGTTTAAATGCTGGAAATATAGGAAATGTTATATTCATAACCTTGATTTGCTTTTATGTTTTTAAATTTATTTTTAATTGGAAGAAAATTGCTTTACAATGTAGTGTTGGTTTCTGCTATGCAACAGTGTGAATCAACCATAGTTACAAATATATTTCATATAGTTTGCTTTTGTTTGCTGGTTTATTTTGCTTGTTGGTGATTCTGTGTTTAGGTCATAGCATTGTTTCACTTTGGCTTCCCAGGTGGCTCAGTGGGTAAAGAATCCACCTGCATTGCAGAAGACAGTGTTTTGACCCCTGAGTTCAGAAGATCCCCTGGAGGAGGGTATGGCAATCCACTCCAGTATTCTTGCCTGGAGAATCCCATTCACAGAGGAGCCTGGTGGGCTACAGTCCATAGGGTCACATACTTATTGGATGTCTCTTCTGTAGAAATCTCTTGATATCATCTTTTAAAACTTCTCATTAATCTCTGTTCCTTCTCTACAGGATTCCTAACAGTTGCCACCCCAGCGTGTCTAGTCACTCAAGGAAATACTTCTTTTGAAAGCAGGAAGTGCAGGCGGTGTGATGAAAGCAACTTGGACTTTTTTTTCACTCTACCTTTGTTTCCCCACATGGATCTTTGTTAACTTCAGTGACCATGGAAAAACCAAAATCTAACGTCACTTTCCATAAAGCCAGCTTCTGTGGCTCTCACTTTTCTCAACCATAAAGGTAAAAACAGAACTGTTCTATATAAGATGTTAGGAAAAATGCAATATGTGTTGCACTCTTTCACGGAAGTTATCCAATGAGCGGTAGGTATCACTGCTCAGGTCTGCATCTCTGGAAGCTCCACTTGCTGCACAGCGTAGAACATTTTCCTTTTATCATTTCATAAGCCCAAGACCACATCACTGCTTATTCAGAAACCACTTCAGAAAACCACTGCTAAAACTATTGTGTTTCTGCTTCCCAATTACTATGTAACTCAAAGTTTCTGAATTTCCTTAATTTATCAAACTATAAAGATTTTAAAGTTGATCCATAGTAATTATACAGGCCCTATGATTTCTACATTTGTTTCTCTGAACTTAAACTTCAGTGCTGACAAAAGCTCCCTTTTTGTTGTTTTTAGTCAACATTTCAAACCTTGAGACACAAAAGGATTATTTAGGACTGCTTTAGATGAGATTTATCCTGCACTCTTAATAGAGGATTTTACTGAGCAGAATAAGAAGGCAAACATGATCATGAAATAGGATACTTACTAGTTTTCTTGTCCTTTAAAAGCATTTCATACACTAGCTACAAATGCTTCATTTGATTAAAACATAAATCAAAACAGGAACTTTATGAAGACATGTATTGATAATAATTTTGTTAATTTTGAGTTATAGTAATAGTAGTAGAAATACTACAGGATTATTTTCTTAAAAATCTCATACCAAGCAGTTTTATTTTCACAAATTCATTGCTTCTTTTAAGCAAATTGAGATATTAGGTCACATACAATAATTAATTAAGAGGGCTTCTTTTTCTATATCTCCAGGAAAATGTTGACGCTTATATTTATACCAAATATTTTCCCAATTCTATCTCACTGAAGTTTAGCTTGTGAAGCACTTATTAACAGCCTGAAGATTTGCTCCCAGTGTCAGGTAAAGTCTAAATTCCCTTCATCCATCATTAAAGATACTGGAGATGAGTTCGTGTAAGACTTATCATCCCAGGTAGCCTAGCTGATACCATAGTTGGAATGAGTTCTTGAAATTAAGAGGCTTAGGGATGATAAAGAAAAAAAGGTTCATTCTTTTCCCCCTTAGATCCCAGAAAAGAAAATGCAGCAACAACCATCAGAACATAGAAACAAACATCCAAGAAGGAAATTCTTATACTGCAATTGGTGAAGCAATTTTCCATCAGGGGAGCAGTAACTATCACATGACTCTGATGAATCATATACCTCAATATTTTTTATGGCTTTGGAGCACACCAGAATAGGACATATTCATTTCTTCAGTCCTTTTGGAATGAGTGCTATCTGGTAGTATTTCTTTGAGTATCAGTGGTCCTTCTGAAAACATCATTACAAAGAAATTTGTTTAGGTAGGTGTTGCTTGAATATTAAGTATTATAAAATGTTCAAAGCAACTTAATTTTCCAGGGGTCTCATATAGGAACTCACTTTATTTACAGAGATAAAAGAATAAACATTGCTTGATGCTAATATGACTTTAAAAGGCATTGATTGATCTTTTGATAAGTCTTTTCCCCATCTATGTGTGTATAAGGAGACAATGCCAAATTTTGTGAAAGCTAAGATACAGAACCTGGATGAGGGGAGAAAGAATTTCAGGGCAGAAACAGATGTCAGTAAATCATTTCCTTTGAGGGTACAGATCAAGAAGTTAATCAAATATTTTTCATCTTAATTGAGTGAAATGAGCTGAAAAGTTTGCATGTTTGCTTTGTTATTCTCTTTACTCAAAAAAATAGCAAATCACACTTAGTGTTCTAATTTTGCTCTTGTGATACTAAAATCCACTTGCTAGCTTAAATGAATTATAGAAACCTGATAAGAGTATCAATTCTGTCTCATACCTATTTTCAGAAGAATAAAGTTACAGAATGTGGGAAGATGTGGAACTGTAGAATGTTTGATTATAATTATTTGTTTAAAATTACACTCCATTCTAAATTGAGTGTCAGAAGGGAGACATATATTAAAAAAATATTTTTAAACACTTCCTTTAAAATGTCCCTAAGAAATATACCTTCCTTGGAGTAAGTCAGTTAATATTTCACGTAGCATTGCATTCAGAACTTCTTGACAAATGATGGGAAGTAAGAAGTATAGTTAGGTGCTTTCACTGTCCAATAAAATGACTTCTGTATTTTCTTTAGCACCAAAGTTTAGAGTAAACTTATCATTCCTTATGATACTGTGAGTAGCACAATGTACAATGTATTTATTAAGTCAAAACATGTGTATTAAAAAAATCCTGTTTTTTTTTTTGCCCTGCATGACTCATGCATTTTTTTAAAATTTCCAGCTTTATTGAAGTATAATTACAAAAATTTGTATACATTTTAGATGTACAGTGTGATGATTTATGATATGCAAATGTTCAAAGGTGACTATCACAATCAAATTAACAGATCACCTCAGGTAGTAACCTTGTGTGGATGTGCAGTGAGAATACTTAAGACCTACTCTCTTATCAAACTTTAAGTACACAATACAATATTATTAAATTATAGTCATCATATAGTATATCACATCCCTAGAATTAACTCATCTTATTACATAAATGAAAGTTTACTATCCTTTGATGAACATCTCTTCACTTACCAACTCCTCCAGCCCCTAGCAACAACCATGCTACTCTCTGGTTCCAAGTTTTACTTTTTTAGATTCAATATAAAATAAAAATCACACAATATGTTTCTCTATGTCTAACTTAATTCACTTAGCATAATATCCTCTTGGTTCATTCACATTTAAGGTCTCTCCTGATAAAGTATGAATTACACATGACCCTTGCTCTCAAGGAATTAGAAATCTAAGAAGGAAGACAAAGAGACCATGTTACTTACAAGAAAAGCACATGATAAAGACACGCACAGGGCACCATGGGGAGAGAGGATGGGATGGGGGTGAGAGGAGTTTAGGAAGCTGTCCCTCAGATGATCAAGGCAGCAGCAAAACACTGGGCTTCCCTGGAGGTCCAGTGACTAAGACTCTGGCCTTCCATTGCAGGGGGTGTTGATTCAATCCCTGGTCAGAGAACTAAGATCCCACATGCCCTGGGGTGAGGCCAAAAAATCTTAAAAAATAATAGCGAGACAGAGTGAGAATTGGTTGCATATGTTGGGGCAAGGGAGGGGTAAATGCGGAGAGATGAACAGACTTGCCCAGGGAAGATGACACTAGAGAAGACCAGAAAGAAAGCACATTATTTTAACCATTTATATTTCCCTATCTGTGAACAGATATTTCATCTATCTTGCCCACTTTTCTTCTGATTGTTTGCCTTAATTCCTAATAAATTATAAATCCAGTCTTTTCCTGGAAATGAACATGCTGCATCTGTTAAACATGTTACAAAATTTCTCTTTCAAATAGAGGTTTTCATTTTGAGTAAATTTTTGAATCTTTTTCTTGATGTCTTTTTTTGTCATTCAAAAGAATCTTCCTTTCCTGCAAATAATAAACATATACTGTTGTCGTTATGTTTAGTATTTTTATTTCCCTAGTCATTTAATCAATTCTTGATAAAGCATGAGAAAAAAATCTTGAAGGATATTATGAGTTGAATTGTTTCCCCTGTGAAAGGATACATTGAAGTTCTAAATCCTAACATCATAGAACATGACTATATTTAGAAATAGGGTCTTTGCAGACATAATTAGTTAAAATAAGGTCTTATGTGGGTGGTCAGTCAGTCAGTTCAGTCACTCAGTTGTGTCCAACTCTTTGTGACCCCATGGACTGCAGCACGCCAGGCCTCCCTATCCATCACCAACTCCTAGAGTTTATTAAAACTCATGTCCGTTGAGTCAGTGATGCCATCCAACCATCTCATTCTCTGTTGTCCCCTTCTCCCACGTTCAATCTTTCCCAGCATCAGGGTCTTTTCAAATGAGTCAGTTCTTTGCATCAGGTAGTCAAAGCATTTCAGCATTATTCCTTCCAATGAATACTCAGGACTGATTTCCTTTAGGATGGACTGGTTGGATCTCCTTGCAGTCCAAGGGACTCTTTAAGAGTCTTCTCCAACACAACAGTTCAAAAGCATCAATTCTTCGGCGCTCAGCTTTCTTTATAGTCCAACTCTCACATCCATACATGACTACTGGAAAGAAAATAACTTTGACTAGAGGGACCTTTGTATGTGGGTGGAGTGGGCCCCTGTCCAAGATGACTGGTATCATAAAAAGAATGCCATGAAAAGAGACTCAGACACAGAGAGAACACAATGTGAAGACAGGATTGAAACAATGCATCTACAAGCCAAAGAATGCCAATGATTGCCCACAAACACTGGAAGTTAGGTCAAAGCAAGGAAGGACTCTCCCCGATAAATTTCTGAGGGAGCATGGCTCTGTTGATGCCTTGATTTTGCACTTGCAGCCTCCAGAATTGTGAAGCAATAGATTTTTGCTGTTTGAAGCCACCCAGTTTGGGATATTTTGTACGGCAGCCATAGAAAATATTTATACCAAATTGAAAGTAGTAGTTAGAGACAGAACAGGGAAAAGAGACTAGAATTGGGGGCAAACAGGCAGAGTTATAAGAGGATTAGGGGTAATTTTGAACTATGGTATGTGGCAGAGAGTGTGGAGAGAAATCATATATAGTCCAGCGTTGCATAAAGTATGAATCATGGATCATTAAATGTTGAACTGGAAAAGCAGAAGGAGTACACAGAATGGGCAAATTGTATGTTCAATTCAAAGCACCTGGATTTGATATTTTAAAGTATTTTAAATTGTTTCTCAAAGTACACACACAGACACACACATACACATTATAATTCAATGGTAAAATGCCTTTCAATAAATAATACTGTGTCAGGTGGATAACTACATATAAAAATAAAAGGCAATGGGAGAGTTAATAACCAAGACACAGGTTAACAGAATATAGTATTTGCAATGCATGAAAAGTGTGTGTGTGTGAGAGAGAAAGAAACCAATAATTAAAAGCTTATCTGCTCAATACAGAAATGGGCAAAAAACCTTGAATTTAGAGAATTCAAAGAGAATATCCAAATGGTCAATAAATGTATAAAAGAATTTCAACAATAGCATTTATCCGAGAAGTGTAAACTACTCCCCTAACCTTAAAAAAAAAAAAAAAATCAACACTACCTAGTGTGGACAAAGATGGAGAATCACTGGATTCACACATGCTGAGATGCAACATCCTTGTAGGGACTGTTGTTGAGTATCAAAATGGCCACAAACCTTCCCATCCAGTATGTGTGCACTTTTGCAATGTCACTTTGAAACTTTCAGTTAAAAAGGTGGAGTCTGTTTCTCCATTCCATGACTTTCTTTGTCATATGGAACTTTTTTTTTAAGTGATGCAAGCAGAAGCTTGAAAAAATTTACACATTGGAGTAGCCCTGTTTTGCTGCTCCTAAGGAACTCACCATGTGATGAAGCACAGACCAGCCAAAGACAGACAAAAATTCAGTCGTTAAAGTCACCAGGACCAGCAATAAGCCTTAGCACCGACAGGTGAGTAAGGTCATCCTAGATCAACCAACTTCTCACCAACCTGCCAGATGACTATAGCCACATAGGTAGGCACATCAGGAACGACAGGCAAAACAGTTACCCTGATCAGACTGCTGATTCAAATAATTATTAGCAATTAAGTAGTTAAGTGCTATTTTGGCATAATTTGCTTCTCTGGTGGTCCAGAAGGTAAAGAATCTGCCTGCAATACAGGAGACCCTGGTTCAGTCTCTGAGGGAAGATCCCCTAGAGAAGGGAATGGCTACCCACTATAGTATTCTTGCCTTGAGAATTCCATGGACAGAGGAACCTGGTGGGCTACAGTCCATGGGGTTGCAAAGAGTCAGAACAACTTAGTGGCTAACACTTTCACTTTTATTTATACAGAATTTAATTTACACAGAATATTTGAATTAGTCTTTTATTTTACCAATAACAGTGCAGCTATTTCAAAACCTAAAATAAGCCAAGACTGTGAAATAATGTACCTAGACATCTCTCTCAATCCAGCCCTTCAAGCTCATTTGTATTACAAGGGTCTTATCGTGTGCTATAAAACATTCAGTTTGGGCTTGCAGTTACTCATCAAAAGAATCTAATATTTAAAGAGAATACAGTAAATAGGTTAACTTGTGAGCTACTCTTTTCATTATAAAGAGAACAAGAAATGCACATGACTCACGTAGATTTTACTTATCATCATGAAAGAATAAAATTTTCACTTTGACTGAAAATCAACCAGGACCTTTCTATCCAGCTAAGCCAGATTTTACCATCATGTTGCATTTAATTTCAATATAGCCATAAACACAAGTTATGGCAAACCTAGACAGTGTATTAAAAAGCAGAGACATTACTTTGCCAACAAAGGTCCATATAGTCAAAGCTATAGTTTTTCCAGTGGTCATGTATGAAGTCATGGGAGATTTGAACCATAAAGAAGGCTGAGTGCCAAAGAATTGGTGCTTTTGAACTGTGGTGTTGGAGAAGACTCTTGAAGAGTGCCTTGGACAGCAAGGAGATCCAACCAGTCAGCCCTAAAGGGAATCAACCCTGAATATTCATTGGAAAGACAGATACTGAAGCTCCAATCCTTTAGCTACCTAATGAGAAGAACAGACTTATAAGAAAAGACCCTGATGGTGGGAAAGACTGAAGGCAGGAGGAAAAGAGGATGACAGAGGATGAAGTGGTTGGATGACATCAACTCAATGGACATGAGTTTGAGTAAGCTCTGGGAGATGGTGAAGGACAGGGAAGCCTGGCGTGCTGCAGTCTATGGAGTCTCAAAGAGTTGGGACACGACTGAGGGACTGAAGAATAACAATCAACACAAGTATTCAAATGCTTCTTTACAAAATGTAGTAGTTTTATTATCCAAGCAAAATATACTGAGTTGATCAAGAAGATCAATGGGCAAATTATTTGAGATAATATGTTCTCAGTGAATGACACAGCAGCTGCTGGAGCATTCTGTAACTGCTAGATCTTGATTCTGACATTTCACTTCTGTACTTTACCATAGATCCAAGGTGGACTTGAATTAATATACTAATGTGTAAAGACATTTCTAAAAATTAACAGAAGCCAATGTAATAGATAATTCCCATAAATGTAAGCTATATAACCAGATAAACCTCTGTATAAAGCTAGTTATTCAAATATATCTTTTGAACATATTTAAATGGCTTGCATCCTCCCCTACATTTTACAATCCCCACTGAAATTCTCTCAGCTTTTGTAATATCTATCATGCATCAAGGTCTTCTCAGATTTTTTTTCTTATGGACACCTTCCTCTTTCCCCACATTAATCTGGCTAATTTATATACACATTCCATGGCCATCTCTTAGATACAAGCACACACACACAGACATATGTATACGTACTCTCATCCTGTTCTCCATCCTGTTCTAAGTTCCTGCAGCTGCCTCTACTATCTCTAGCATAGAACTTTCTAGGCTATGTTATAAATTTTTATTTTCTCCAAAGGAAAGAAAGAAATAGAAATTCTTAACTGCCTCCAAGAAGTTAGGAATTGTATTTCCAATTGCATATTGAATGCCTGTAAAAGTGCCTGCCCAGGGTAGCTATTTCAAAGATACCCAATAAAAGAACAAACAGAGAGGAAATGCATTAATGCATCCCATCAACAGCCTATTTCAATTTACAGAGGGCTTAGGTAAGGTTTCTAACAATAATAAACAATAGTGCAAAGATGTGTTTGCACACAAACCCTTAAATACCTCTTTTTCCATATTCCTGATTTGCTAACGAAATAGGATTCTATATTGCTCACCAAAAGGCACCTCATATGTTTTAGCTATCACATTTAGTATTGAAAGAATTAAATCTAGCGGTGAAATTTGGCCCTGACATAAAACTGTCCTTGTTCTTGGCTGTGAGTTCTGAGTTGCCTATGAATAATGCTAATAGCTTATTTTCTTATTCAAGATCTCTGAATCAGCTCTAACATCTTGGCAAATACTCATCTGAGATGATGTATTCATATACCATAAAGTGTGGAAAACATAATTTGCACCTAACTAAAAATTTTAAGACATGCTATCAAAAAGCCAATTTGTGTATGGCTGCAACTGAATAGGATACCATTAGGATGTGTGATTTTGAGAATTCTGCTTATTTATGGACCTAATTGATGCTCTAAGATTATTGTAATATCCTTGAAGAAAAGGATAATGCTTTAATTATGGTCTCTTGACAAACAGTTGGAAATCAATCAACATTGAGAAAATGAACAAGGAAAAATAGCAATACAGAAACAGGAAGACATACACTTATAATGACAAGTAAATCAGACACCATGATCTTAAACCAAAGATACAAAATAAAGAGTTGGTAGTACTGGGACTCCCCTGGTGGTCCAGTGGTTAAGATTCTGTGCTCCAATAAGGGAGCACCGATTCGATCCCTGGTCAATGAACTAAGATCCCACATGCTGTGCGGTGCAGCCAAAACTCAAAGAGTTGGCGATACTGATGTATATGCTCTTGTCCATCTGAACTTCTAGCATCCATCTAGGTTAAAATACTTTAGACTAAACTTCATTCTAAAAAACAAAATAGACTTTTCTTTTTATAAATAGCTTTTTATTGTATGGAAATGTGATAGAGATTTAGGGTTTACTATTTCTTCTTAACATATAGAGGCTTATACCTCTGAACTCATGCATTCAGTCTGGACTGTATGTCTATTTATAGTCAATGGCTTGTAAGCAAATATGATGTGTGTTGCTTTCAGGTCAAATAATTTCAGCAAGAGAACTTGAAGTGCTTTTTCCCCCTGCTATATCAAGGAATTCTCCCTAATATATCGAGGTAGCTGAAGCTACCTCCTGGGTAGAGATTCTGTTAGCTTGCACTGCTGAATGATGTCACAGAGGACGTTTGTCCATTCCTACACGGGACTTTCAAGAAAAATAAACATTTCATTGTGTGTTCTTCATTATCACAGCATAAATATCTGGGTTAATACGTCTTATAATAGAAAATGTGTACAGTATTAAAACTGTACAAATGTACTAATAAACTTAAGAAAGTTTTCAGAAATCAAAGTGTTTTAGTTTCACCTTTCCAAAACTATACCGTCTGAAGTTTCTTGGTCTAAAAAAATGTCTCATCTTGAGAATAAAGTGACTCAATGTCTAAGACTTTAATTACTTTGATATTTAATGGATGCAATAGAGAAGTTAATACAGACAACAAATGTAGTCTTAAGCATCTACCCTGGGGAAGTACAAAAATTGGTTTCCAGTAGAGGTGACCTTTATCTAACAGAAGAACAGAATAGCACTGGTCACCGTACAGACTTAATATGGTTGTTTAAGAAAAGAGATTGCCTATGGAAGGTGGCCTTTGGCAGCTCTTGCTGTATTTATGCTGTCAGTGATTCAGCCAACACTGTGACTTTATGTTCCAAAAAAACAGACAAAGATAAAATGAAATACTATATTTTTAATAAAATTAGAAAATGCTATTGTCAGTAGTGTGAAGCCTCAGACTGATAGGAAACTTAAATAATTTTTTCCCCCAGATTAGGAAGCTAGGATATAAAGAATACCTTGTCATAAAGAGGCAGATTTAAGGCAAGAATTCAGGTTTCCAAATTCGCAGCCCAGTGTCCTCCCATAAATATCTAAGAAAGATTGTTAATTATAAACTCTGATATTTAAAAATTATGAGTCATAATTCTGGCCTTAAATTTTGCTTTTTGATACCCATGAGAGATGAAACTGAAATGGCAAGAAGTAACTGCATCTCTCTTCCACCAACATCCTGACCAATATTGAAAAAGCTCTATCATTCCTTGCTATAAACACATGAGTCTGATGGCTCTTGAGGAAATAACATATTAGGCCTAAAAGGGAATAACAAATGAAAACAGAAGTCTGAAAATGCCTACCTGACCCACACTTATCCTTCACATCTCCAGTGAAATTAACACTGCCTCAAGAAACACTTCCTTGGCCCTCCATGTATGCAGAGTTGGTTTCCTAGGCATGCAATCTATGGGTGCAAGGAGTTCTATGCTTGGGCTGTCATTATCCTCAAATTCTTCCTAGGTTTTGATCAAGGCACCCTACACTTTCATTTTGCATAAGACTGCAAATTCTATAGCCAGTCCTGACACTGTACTAATTCCCTCTGGTATTTCACTCCTAACCTCCTTTATCTCCCCCTCACGGCATACATAATTAAATACAGTCATGCTATCTCTTTTCATTCTTAGTAGTGTAAGTTCCACAAAAACAGGAACAGGAATTGGTTTTTATCTTTTTCACTGTTTTTATCACCATTAAAACAGCATGCTTTGATGACTATATGGATGAAGAAGTCAATTAATTAATTATTAATTGAGGAAATGAATGAATAAAATAAACCTGGGGGAGAACTTAGGGTTTGGACAGAATGAATGGTAGATACGGGATGAATAGAATGGAATTTTGGGGGGCTACAGGGAAAACTAAAGTAGATGTTTACATCGAGTGGGAGCAAAATACAGTGAGTTCTGAAAGCTAAGATTTTGACACTTGTCACATGGAGAAATACAAAAGCTGTCATTAGGTTTTGATAAACATGATAACATACTGATTGCCTGTTTCCAGACTGAATTTTATATTCTTAAACACTATTCCTTCTGCTTCCTTAGTAGGAGTAAACTATCTTGGTATACTTTAATATATGGTAACATTCATTTACCATCAAATACATCACACATTTGATTTAATCCTCGTAAAACCCTGTGATGCTGGTTCTCGTTTTTTCAAATAAACAGCTTCCAAAAGTTAAAATAATTTTCCCAAGATGATATCAGAAAAAAAGTTACAGAATTTGAAAACAGGTTTCCTTGAGAAAAATTCTCAAAATCTTCCTGTTATTTAAAGGTACTTTCCTAGCTTAAGAATTTGCTTACAAGCAAATGTTTAGTTATTCTGCACGCACCAACATTGGGTGACTAGTGGAAGAAACTCAGATGGTAGACAATACTATGTTTGCCACCAGCTACAGGTTCTACTTAGGACATTCTAGACAAACTCTTTCAAAGACCTTGAAGCATATCTTTAGAAACATCCACTTTCTGTCAGAGGCTTGGAAAAAGGTAAGAAATTGACACTAATTTATCACCAAATGTATTCAAATTACAAATGTAATACTTTAGAAAAAAACTGAAGAAAAGAGAAAAGATTTATGGCCAGAGCAAAAGATTATGACCAGATAAGCAAAAGAACTTATCTTTTCTCAGTACTGCAGTACTCAAAGAAAATTGACCTCCAATTAAGTAAAAAAATAAGACATAGCAGTTTTATTTGACCATAATTTCACCTAATTGAATCACATAATTAATAAAATGTACAGCTCCCATCACACTGAGATAGCTCTTAGAAAAATAGCCTGTGAGTAAATGCGAATTTCTTTTTGTGCATTTCTTTGGGATGGTTTTGGTCACCACTTCCCATGCAGTGTTACAACCCTCCACCCACAGTTCTTGAGGCACTCTGTCTACCACATCTAATCCCTTGAATCTATTTGTCATCTCCACTGTATTTATCATGTGGGATTTGACTTAGGTCATACTTGAATGGCCTAATGAATTTCCCTACTTTCTTCGATTTAAGCCTGAATTTTGTAATAAGGAACTCATGATGTGAGCCATAGTCAGCTCCTGGTGTTGATTTTGCTGACTGTATAGAGCTCCTCCATCTTCAGCTGCAAAGAATACAATCAACTTGATTTTGGTATTGACCACCTGGGGATGCCCAAGTGTAGCACCATTTGTTGTGTGGTTGGAAGAGGGTGTTTGCTATGATTAGTGTGTTCTCTTGGCAGAACTGTTAGCTTTTGCCCAACTTCATTTTGTACTTCAAGGCCAAACTTGCCTGTTAAAAGACATGTGTGCCTTGGAAGAAAAGCTATGACAAACCTTCATAGTGTATTAAAAAGCAGAGACATCACTTTGCCAACAAAGGCACTTAGAGTTAAAGCTATGGTTTTTCCAGTAGTCACGTATGGATGTGAAAGTTGAACCATAAAGAAGACTGAGTGTTGAACAATTGATGCTTTAGAATTGTGGTGCTGGAAATTTTAAGAATCCCTTGGACAGCAAGGAGATCAAGCCAGTCAATCCTAAAGGAAATCAATCCTGAATATTCACTGGAAGGACTGATGCTGAAGCTCCAACTGATGGTGGCCAAAGCTCCAACTTTGGCCACCTGATGCAAAGAGCCAACTCATTGGAAAAGACCCTGATGCTGAGAAAGACTGAGGGCAGGAGAAGGGGGCAAAAGAGGGTGAGATGGTTGGATGGCACCTTTGGCTTAATGGTTTTGAGTCTGAGCAAACTCCAGGAGATAATGAAGGACAGGGAAGCCTGGAATACTGCAGTCCATGGAGTCGCAAAGAGTCAGACATGACTTAGCAACTGAACAACAAATGTGCATAATTAGTTCAGTTCAGTCGCTAAGTCATGTGCATGCTCACCCCTACCAAAAGACTATTATTGATAGTTTTATATAATTATTACTATAATCAACCTTTAAATGAAATTTTGTTATGTTGGTTTCACTCAGTGTAGACACTAATTGTAGTCCGCTACCAGGAAAAGAAGGAAATCACCTGGGGTCCTCAATGGATAGAAAATCAACATGATGTGAAAGTTGGATGGATAAGCTAGTTCTCCTAAAGAAATAAAATGCTCACATCATTCCTTCAGTTCAGTTCAGTCAGTCGTGACCAACTCTGTGACTTCATTGACTGCAGCACACCAGGCCTCCCTGTCCATCACCAACTCCCAGAGCTTGCTCAAACACATGTCCATTGAGTCAGTGATGTCATCCAACCTTCTCATCCTCTGTTGTCCCCTTCTCTTCCTACCTTCAATCTTTACCAGCATCAGGGTCTTTTCCAATGAATCACTTTGTTCCATACACCAAAGTAAACCCTGCCTTAAGAAAGGGATATGTATAAAAAATAAAACTTGAAATTAGTAGGTTAAGAGTGTGGGTTTGAGGATCAGAAAATTGGGGATTTCATTTCAGCTCTATTGTTCTATTAGCTGCATGATGTTCAGCAACATTATTTTGCATCTTTACCTCAATCTCTTAATCTGTAAAATATATCAATGCTGTAAGAGACTAAATGAGAAAAATGCATGTTATGTTATTAGTACTTCCCATAGGCACATAGTGAGGGGACAGTAATTTTGACATCAGTGCTACATTAATATGAATCTCCTTGTGTAGATCACTCTGTCAGTTATAATGTAGCACATTTAAAATAGAAATGCTAGATAAGAAATGGCATTGAGTTTGAATTTGAATGTTGAAAACATTATCTAAATAAAGTCAATTTTTCTATCTGATATTAGTGCGTACATGCATATGTGATTTACTTTGTGACAGAATTTACATATGGTGGCAATCACACATATCAAGAGTACAATTTGATGGCTTTGACAAGTGTATAAACCTACAGCACCAATAACTCTGCCAAGGGCATGTGGAATATTTCCATTATCCTAGGAAGTTTCCTCATACCCCTTCCTGTCAGTCTCCACCCTCCAAATAAAAGCATTGTTTTGATGCCTATCACAATGGCTCAGTTTGCCTGCTCACAAATTTAATATAGATGCATTAACACATTATGTGCTCCTTTTTGAATGACCTCTTTCCCTCACTATAATGCAACCCCATGGGTGAAGCTCAGTGACATTTATCAGTAGTTTATAGTTCTTGTTGCCTGTAGTGTTATTGCATTAGATGAATACACCACAATTTGTTTATTCATTCCCCTTCTGATACCACACAATTTTTTTTCTAGTTTCTTCTCAAATTCCTTAAACATTTACAATGAGTGTTGTTAATTTCTCATCTTCTAATCTCATCAGATGGCCTTTCTATTTCAGTGATTGTTTCTGTCCCATTTTCCTGCTTCTTCACATACTTACCAGTTTTCATTGTCTGCTTGTATACTATGGATAATATATTGAGGGCACCTGGATCATAACAGTTTTCATTCTAACCATATTGTGTTTCAGACAGCTGCATTTCTGCAAATCATTTTCATCCTTTTTCCCTCAGCAATCATGGAAATTTTCACATATACAGAGAGCTTAAGAATTATACAAAGAAAACTCATAAACCACCATCTAGATTCTACAGTTGTCAATACTTTGTTATACTCATTTGATTATGTATATTCACCTATTCATACATCTTGATGCTTTTCTAAATGAGTTGCAAACATCGCTACCCTACACACCTAAAGAGTGTAGCATGTCAGACTTTTTATTATTTATTAATATATCTCTATATTGATTACATCCTTAGTCCTGAGAGCATAGCCTCAGGATTATGGCTTTTACTTTCAAAGTGGGTATTTTTAATAGCCTCAACTGAATGCCTGAGGTTCTTACCAAGAACCTGTCTGGGATATACTCTGTTATTGTCCAGTTGCTAAGTCGTGTCTGACTCTTTGCAACCCCATGGACTGCAGAACATCAGGCTTCCCTGTCCTTTATTATCTCCCAGAGTTTGCTCAAGTTCATATCCATTGAGTCAGTGATGCTATTTAACCATCTTATCCTGTGCCACCCTCTTCTCCTTTTGCCTTCAATCTCTCCCAACATCAAGATCCTTTCTAATGAGTTGGCTCTTCACATCAGGTGGCCAAAGTACTCTGGCTGGGATATAATTCTAAGGTCTCCCAGCACTGTATGACCTCTGGTGTCTCTGCTTACATTCTTCATGAAGTCTTGCTCCACATATGTTCAGCACAGCCCAGGGCCTCTCTACACAGCTCTCTTTTCTGTACAGTTCTCAACAAATACCAGCTGATTCACCACCCTAGAACTTACCACCATTTTACTTTAAAGTGAACCCTATGCTCCCCTTAGATTTCAATTTCCTATGCAATGACTAGAATGGCACTGCCCGAAGAACTTTCTGTGATGACGAAAATATTCTATATCTCTGCACTGTTCAATGTGGAGATCACTACCACATTTCAATATTGAGCACTAGGAATGTGACCTGTTTGAAGAACTGGATTCATAGTTTTAATTTTATTAATTTTAACTTTAATTATCACATGTGGTTAGTGGGTACCATACTGGAAAGTGCAGATTTAGAAAACATCCCCAAGGAGACAGCAAGCAAATATGTAATATCTAGTATTTTCCTTCTTTTAAGGTTTGCATTTCTTTGTGAACATCTGAAAAGAATTAACTAATTATATTGTCCTGGTTTGTAGGTTTTACTTGAAAAGGTAAATCAAATATACTTATTCAATTATGCTTGGGACTATACTGGCTTTTGTTTACCTTAAAAAATGAATTCAGCAAAACATGCAATTCTGATTGCATAGTAAAACAAATAGAAAAAGAATGGAATGTCTCCATCAGAATTGTGCTAGGTTAAATAGTCTTACATGCATTCCTGTGACTTGTATTATTTGACCCTTGAATGGTACATTTTATCTTTCATGTAGGGTATAGTTAGTCCTATAATTCCTAGTGATTCTAACTTAGCCTTAAAGAGTGAGTCCACAAAAATGGGTTTAGAAAAAGTTGTGTTCAAAGAACTAACAAAAGCAAAATAAATTCAAATGGCTGTATCTTTACTTGGCCTCAACACAGGAGACCAAAACTGTGGTTCAGGTTGAAACTGGTCCATGAGCTTCCTTCATGCTCTTAGCTCCTGTAAGAACTTGAGACTGGTCTTTCATGTCTGTGACCCTAGCTCTCAGTATCATCCATAGTTTGTCAATAAACCAATAAAAATATGCTAAATGAATAAGTAAAAAAAAATACTCATTCCATCTGTGTCATAAAATAGACTGGTTAAGAAGGAGCAGAAAGTGCTAACTTAAAGCCTTATTTTTCTCTCAGGTTGGTGAAAATGGAGTAAATTTGCCAAATACCTCACCACTGAAGGCCAGTCATAGCAATCACAAAGGAGAACTGTTCAAGACTGTCTTCTCAAACTTATGTCCACAGACTGCCAGGCTGACCTTCCATAGACACATAGGATTTCACTCAGAGAATGCAACATCTCATGCATTGGATGATCGAGATGTTATGCTCACTTCAAAATGCAACCTTCCTTAGAGAAATTCACTTTTAAGCCCAAAGATGTGGGCATATACGAGAGAAAGCTGTGTTCAAGCAGCCAATTGTTCTATTTTCTCATACATTTATGTTGTTGCTCAGTAAGTTTGTCATTTGTACAATGATCTAAACCCAGAGTACATGCACAGCATTAATAAAATGCTCTCTCCACTTTTTTTTATTATTTAATTCTTCCCCATAATTTCCTTGCCATGGCACATTTTGCTTAATGCAACTGGCTGCATGATTTCTTGTTTAGGTCTCCACAAAATGACTGAGCCCCTCAGCAGTTATGAGTAATCCTGTGAAGAAATGAATGAAGACTCAATTATGGAGTGTGTTAAGTATAAGCTACACTGTGACTAGGAATGCATCTCTAACAATTCAATGCAATGTGAAGGAAGATGGGGACTTGATATGAGTTAGATTTCAATGGGCTCACATAGGGAAGCATTTTCCACATTTCACTCTACTTCCAAATGTAGTAAGTTGTCTTAAAATATATGCATTTTAATAAAAATGCATTTCGGATGCTGAAATTATTTCTTTGTGAAAAAAGACTTGGCAATATTTGACTGCTTTATTACTTATAATTTATTTTGTGATTTTTGTATTAAATTCACTGTTAACACTCAAAGTAATGGACATGCACATAATTTGGGGATATTTTGCATTCTTCCTACCAAGAAGATTTGGAATTAGTTCTACTATAAATCTTCCATATAAGATGAAATATCAGTTTTCAAATTGCAACTACCCAGTGAGCTCCCTTCTACAATAAAGAGAAGAGATTTCACAAACACCACATGTTACTTTCTAGATTTAGTTTCAGCTTCTGACCTTCACCCTGGTGGCTCAGATTGTAAAGCGTCTGCCTACAATGTGGGAGACCCAGGTTCCATCCCTGGGTTGGGAAGATCCTCTGAAGAAGGAAATGGCAATCCACTCCAGTACTCTTGCCTGGAAAATCCCATGGACAGAGGAGCGTGGTAAGCTACAGTCCATGGGGTCACGAACAGTTGGACACGACTGAGCAACTTCACTTTTTTTCTTTTTTTCTTTCCAACCTTCAAGCCCATATATTTCTTTCTTTACTGTCACTTATAATATCCACTTGTACATTAATGTCTACTGATGGAGCTAGTTGTGAAATTTTGACTATTGCTAGAAGTTAGATTTTTTCCACCATAAATAAGGTTTATTATCTAAACTGCTGATTCATGTGTTCTACTGTTAGGAGACTATCCCCAGTAAATGTAGTAAATTCTTCAATGCCTAAATATTTATCAAACAACATTTCTAAGATGATTTGGGAAAATAACAGAAAATAGATCATATCAACAATTAATCAATTAGTTCTTAGGGAGAGAAAAGGCCAAGAAATCACATTCAATCAGTGGCACTGATTGTACTAGAGCTAACAGCCTGCTGAAGCAAACTGACTTTGGATTGTAGAAGAAAATAATTGCATTTGATGTATAAGTATGTAGTTGATTTTATGAAGAGAGGTTCAAGTGGATTACAAATGGTGATCCAAATACACCCTTTCTTGCCATCTCTGATACCTCAAGAATACAAATACATGAATGTGATAGTAACATGTTTTGTTTAGATGAAGGTGAACAACCATGGCTTTACAACTTGTCTTATTATCTCACAGACCCACTAACTTGATAATTGCTTGCAAAAGAGTATTCTACTTGTCTAGTTTGATCGCACCCAAAAATATTCCTACTAGTGCCTTGATGATCTTTAGCTTGGAGAGATAACAAATACAAGCAATCTTTGAAGGAAGTAGGTCAACTGCTCATTAGCAAAAGTAGTATTAGGTATCTGGGATCCAATCAGGTTTTTTTTTTTCTTTTTTTTCCTTTATTGTGTAATAATCCCCTGCTCATATTTGCTACTTAAATTTTAGAAAACTTCCTGACTTTAGTTTGGCAATCCTTTGCTTTAAGTCTAACTTCTGACTTTCATATCTACCATCCCCAAATATTTCTTCACATATATTAACATGGATCTTGTCTCATAATAGTGGTGATGTTAAACTAGGTTAGGAGTAATCTTTTTTTTAATGATGTAATCACTTTATTTTTTTTAGAGGTTTTTTTTTTTTTTTATGTGAACTATTTCTAAAATCTTCATTGAATCTGCTACAATATTGCTTCTGTTTTATGTTTTTTCGCTTATTGGCCACAAGACATGTGGAACATTAGTTCTACCACCAGGTATCAAATCCACACCCCCTGCATTGGAAAGGAAGTCTTAGACATTTGAAAACCAGGGAAGTCCCAGGAATTATCTTTGATGATTATCCTTTGTCTTGCCTGAGATTCTTCTCCCCACTTCTATTCTATTCAAACCCATTCACCCCTTGTTCCATGTCTATTGCACCATTTGAAATTAGGATAACTTGACAAGGTTTTTTGGAGAAAAAAATGACAACTCACTCCAGTAATCTTGCCTGAAAAATCCAAAGACAGAGGAGCCTGGCAGGCTACAATCTAAATGGTAGCAAAGAGTTGGACAGACTGAGCCACTAAGGGCACACAAGCAGTACGTGTTTTTAAAAATATAATACATATTTTACAATATACATATTTTTAAAATACATAAAATAAAAGGAAAAAAAATCAAAGTACCAAAAACCTTATGAGAGACGCCTCCAGCTCTTTCCTGCACATTCTACTTTTTAAAAGGCAAGTCTGATGAAAATCTCTATCGACTGAGACCCCTCCATGGATTTCCATAACCCACAAGACAAGTTGAATGTCTCTATACTGTGGCAGACTAAGCTCTTCATAATCAGGCTCTTTCCTAATTATACCATACAATATCAGAATGCTGATGTAATGATTCTCAAACTTGAGCATCTATAATGCCTGCTCTCACATGAAGCACTTTTGTTATTATGCAAAAACCTAGACAGCCTGCTCTGCCATTATGACTGCATAGGTCTAAAATGTGCTGTGCTTAGTCATTCAGTTGTGTCTGACTCTTTGCAACTTCATGGACTGTAGCCCGCCAGATGCCTTTGTCCATGGAGATTCTCCAAGAAAAAAATACCAGAGTGGGTAACCTATCACTTCTCCAGGGGAACTGCCTCACCCAGATATCAAACCGAGGTCTCCTGCATTGCAGGCAGGTTCTTTACCAACTGAGTTACCAGGGAAGCCCAGGTCTAAAATAGGGCCCCCAAATTTGCATTTTTAACATTCACTCTCTGGGAGATTCTGGTGCAAGTGGCTGCCAAGCCAGGCTAAGAATTATTTCTCTTGGCACATAGTCTTCACAATTGGCTCTGTTTCACTACTTTGATTTCACACATGCTATTTCCTCTATAAGGAAAGCACTACCCATCTTTTAAAAAACATATTCCTAATGATCCTTCAAGACAAAAACATCAGCACTGACAAAATCTGCTTGAAGGTAGAGGAGAAAACGGGGCTTCCCTGGTGCTCAGCAGTAAAGAATCTGCCTGCAATGCAAGAGAACTGGGCCCAATCCCTGGGTCAGGAAGTTTCCCTGGAGGAGGGCATGTCAACCCACCAGTATTCTTGCCTGGAGGATCTCACGGACAGACAAGCCTGGCAGAATATAGTCCATAGTGTCACAAAGAGTTGGACACAATTGAAGCAACTGAGCATGCACGCTTGTACCTTACGTCTGAGGATCAGGGGGTGTCCATGATAAAACTTGCTAAGGTAGAACATGACAATCATATAAACATACTAGACCTGGATGCAGAGATGAGAAATCGAGTTCAGTAAGGGTTGGTGAGGGAGGGAGTGCAAAAATAACGAGGTCCTTTGCACACTTTTAAATCAGATTTTTTTTTCAAATGAGCTCTTTATGTATTTTGGATATTAACTGTTATCAGACACATCATTTGCAAATATCTTCTCCTACTCAGTTGGTTGTCTGTTTTATTGATGGTTTCCTTTGCTCTGGAAAAGATTTTACAATCGGTTAGGTGCCATTGGCTTTTTGTTTTTGTTTCCCTTGCCTGAGGAGACAGATCCTATTATATATAGAGCTAAGACTTATTTATGTCAGAGAGTGTAATACCTATGTTTTCTTCTAGGACTTTTGTGATTTCTGGTCTCAGGCTTAATTTAATCCATTTTGAGAAAAAGATCTGAATATACATTTTTCCAAAGAAGATATACAGGCCAAAAGGCATATGACAAGAAGTTCATCATCACTAGTTATTAGGAAAGTGCATATCAAAGCCATAGTAAGCTATCCCCTCACACCCATCAGAATGGCTATTATCGAAGAGACAGAAGTGAAAAGTATTGAAGAGGATACAGAGTAAGGAGTACTCTGGTACACTGCTGGTGGGACTGTAATTGGTACAAGCACTATGTAAAACTCTATAGAGGTTTCTCAAAAAACTAAAACTAGAACTACCATATGATCTAGCAATTCTACTCCTGGGTATATATTTGGAAAAAAAAAAACTAAAACATTAATTTAAAAAGATACATGCACCTCAATATTTATAGCAGTATTGTTTACAATAGCTAAGCTATAGAAGCAGCCTAAGTGTCCAACAGCTGAATGGATAAAGAATATTTGGTGTGTAATGTTAATACACACATAATAGAGTATTACTCAGCCATAAAAAGAATGAAATTTGACCATTTGCAGCAAAATGGATGGTCATGGAGCATATGTTTAGTGAAGTAAGTCAGAGAAAGACAAACATACATGCTTTCACTTATGTGCGGAATCTAAGATTTTTTTTTAATAAATAAATATAACAAGCAGACTCAGATATAGGAAACAAACTAGCGGTTACCAATGGGGAGAAGAGTCAAGGAGGAATGAGACATGGGGGAGGAGATTAAGAGAAACAACTACTAGGTATAAAAGAAGATACAGGATGTAATGTAGAGCACAGGGAATATAACCAATATTTTTATAATAACTAAATGGAATATAATCTATAAAAAGCATCAATTTACTATGTTGTATACTTGAGGCTAATACAATATTAAATATCAACTATGCTTCAATAAAAAAGGATTCCAAAAAGATAAGAATGAGAAGGGAGGAATGAAAGAAGGGGAAATAGAAAGAAGAAAGAAGGATAAATCAAAGTATAATTGTATAAAACATGGATAAAGACAGTTGAGGAAAAAAATTACCTCAGGAAAGGATGTACATTTAGCCATGGCTTAAAACTGTTGACTAACCTTAAAAGAATGAGACAGAGTTTTACTAATGTTTAAAATTTAAAAAGAGATATCCAAAAAGTCAGATGGCAAAGCCAAATAAATGTTCAAAGTAACCCCTTCTCAGAATAAAAAAATAATTTAAGATACTGGCATGCCTAAAAGTGTAATTAATGTTATATAAAAAGGCTAAGATGATAGTTGCACTCATCTCAGACACTAGCAAAATAATACTCAAAATTCTACACGTGAGGCTGCAACAGTATGTGAACCGTGAACTTCCAGATGCTCAAGCTGGATTTAGAAAAGGCAGAGGAACCAGAGACCAAATTGACAGCATCCATGGAGCACAGAAAAACTAACAACATCCAGAAAAACATCTACTTTGGTTTTTGATTATACCAAAGCCTTTGACTGTATAGATCACAACAAACTGGAAAATTCTTCAATATATGGTAATACCAGACCATCTTACCTGCCTCCTGAGAAATCTGTATGCAGGTCAAGAAGCAACAGTTAGAACTGGATGTGGAACAACAAACTGGTTCCAAATTGGGAAAGGAATATGTCAAGGCTGTATATTGTCACACTGCTTATTTAACTTATATGCAGAGTACATTGTGCTGGGCTGAATGAAGCATAAGCTGGAATCAACATTGCCAGGAGAAATATCAATATTTCTTCAAATTGATCAATATTTCAACCAAATATCAGTAATCTCAGATACACAGATGACACCACCCTTAAGGCAGAAAGTGAAGAACTAAAGAGCCTCTTGATGAAAGTGAAAGAAGAAAGTGAAAAAGCAGGCTTAAAACTCAACATTCAAAAAACTAAGATGAGGGCATCTGATCCCGTCACTTCATGACAAATAGATGGGGAAACAACAGAAAAACTGACAGACTTTTATTTTCGGGGTGCTTCAAAATCACTGCAGATGGTGACTGCAGCCATGAAATTAAAAGATGCTTACTCCTTGGAAGAAAAGCTATGACAAAACTAGATAGCATATTAAAAAGCAGAGACATTACTTTGCCAGCAAAGGTCCATCTAGTCAAAGCTGGTTTTCCCAGTAGTCATGTATGGATATGAGAGTTGGACCATAATGTAGGCTGAACGCCTAAGAATTGGTGCTTATGAGCTGTGGTGTTGGAGAAGATTCTTGAGAGTCCCTTGGACTATGAGATCAAACCAGTCAATCCTAAAGGAAATCAATCCTGAATATTCATTAGAAGGACTAATACTGAAGCTGAAGCTCCAATACTTTGGCCACCTGATGCGAAGAGCTGACTCATTGGTAAAGACCCTGATTCTGAGAAAGATTGAGGGCAGGAGGAGAAGGGGACGACAGAGGAGATGGCTGGATGGCATCACTGACTCAATGGACATGAGTTTAAGCAAGAGAGCATCCTCTGGGAGATGGTGAAGGATAGGGAAGCCTTGCATACAAAGAGTCCATGGGTGATGGGTCACATGGGTCACTAAAGATTCAGACACAACTGAGCAACTGAACAGCAAGTTATCAAGCTTCATGAATACAGAATAAAATATTCTAAGTATATAGGCAAGAAGAGCACATCACTAACAAGAGAAATCAGACTGGCCTCAGACTGCCCTACAACCACATTCAATGTTAGAAGGTAAAGTTGTTATGGGCACATTTCTAAAAGGAGAAAAAAGTCTCACCCAGGAAAATTATACCCATTCAAGTTTTCATTCCATATAAAGACATCAGACAGACATCTCAAATATGTTGCTGCTGCTGCTACTGCTAAGTCGCTTCAGTCGTGTCCGACTCTGTGAGACCCCATGGGCTGCAGCCTACCAGGCTCCTCCGTCCATGGGATTTTCCAGGCAGGAGTACTGGAGTGGGCTGCCGTTGCCTTCTCCATCAAATATGTTAGAACACTAGAAATATAGTACACATGAATTCTTCTAGGAAAAAAAAATGGAATTCAGCAAACCAGAAGATCAATAAAAATAAAGAAAGAAAAGGCATAATAGAAGCAGTGATGGTGAACATTAAATCTAGTAAATGTTTGGCTATGACTAACATCTGGAGAATTGTGTTTGCAGAACAGATGGCAAATTTTATAAACTCTAACAGCTTAAATATTACAACTAACAAACACTGAATGATGTGAGGTGGGGAATTAGAAGAAAGTGTAAGAATGCTGATCACCTTCCCTTCAGAATAGAGAATGTATTGACGCTACCCAAAACTGAAAGAGGTCATTTAAAAATCACAGAGATCCCAAGAGCTTTAAGATTCTTTTCTCACTCATATAGAAAACTTACAGGAATGAATGTTTTTGGAGGAAAGAAAAAAGTTTCATTGGTTTTTCCATTTTGAATGTTTTTCTCTCTGCAAACTTCCAGTGAACAAACCTAGTTTTGAAAATATTTCTGTTCACACATACCTATCTCTACACCTGTTTCTGTATGCATACATTCCAATAGATATATCTGGAAGAACATAAAAATATCAAGATCCATGGGGTTTTGGATAATTTATTGCTTTGTAATTTTGTGTATGGCTTGAATTCTCTTATGATCCCATGTCATCTTGATGGAAAAAAGCAAAAGCTTTACTGACACATGAAATCAATTTGTATTTTGATAGAAATATTTCTAGTTTTTTTTGTTTTCTGAGTACTGCAGAAAGGCTGAGGGAAAATTATAGCATTTGTTTCAGCACTGGAAATATTTATCCTCCCCGTAGCATCCTCACTACCACAAATGAAAGGCAGTATGGAATGGCAGCAAAGGGCACTGAAGTGACAGCTTTGAGAAAGACATCCCTGATCTAGACCATTCAATCATAAAATTACCTGATCACTCTGAACATCCATTCACACACTTTGGAGACTGGAGATTGTGATTTTGGACACAGTTTTTGATTAATAAAAGCACATTGAGTTGTTCTACACTAAATTGTAAGGCTTTTTTCTTACAGACAGCTTATTGGGTGACAGTCAACTGAAGTCAAAAGAAACACTTATAAGAGTTGAACTCTTTCGAGGTATTGTTTTCTTCCTGAAAATATACACATAACAAAAATTCAAATGTCCAGAGAAATGGCATGATCAGAAGCAGGTAGAAGGGCTCTGAGCCATATGGAATAAAGAGTAGTGTGTGATCCCTATAAACACTGGTACTTTTTATGATATATTTCCAGGCTTTCAAATAGTTTATTTAATTTTATTTATTGAGTAAGACTGAAGCTAAAAGCTACCACAATGATGCCAAAGGTTTCCCTTTATTTCCATTATACTACCATTAATAATAGTTTCATTTTTCCATTTTCTTCCCATTTTAACAGACAGGATGCGATAAATGTAAATAAATTTTAACCTACACAGCTGAAATTGAGCAGGTGATTTCACAGTTAGAGCCATCTTTCATGAGCCAATATATAAAAGTCAAATTAGAGTCAAGAAAAGTTTCAATGAAGAACACAAATGTGCCAAGTGTCCAGAAGCCAAAAGTATAACATTCAAGGACTAATTGTAACCCAAAGAGCACCAAAAGACTTTAAATAGTCTTTAAATTTGTTGAACTAGAGACTTGGAAAATGTGATTGCCAAAGGCCAAAGAAGAGTGAAATTGTCATGAATGGGTATAGCCATGGTAAGGAGACCGTTAGAGATACACACAACCAACAAAGGTTGGTTTCTCAAAGGTCATGAGAAAATACTCTAAATTCAATTTGAAATGAAAGGAATGATGGGGCTTTCCCTATAACTGAAATACAGGAAAATTTAAATAAATTACTTAGACCTCTGGAAAAGAGGCCTATAGCAGTTGTGATAGCATATTTATTTGAAAATTTGACAAATATTTCCTCTCCTACTCTGTTGTCCCAGAACCATAGCCCTTCCCCTCTTTCCAGGTAAACTTACAGAAAAACCACAGCCAATTATATTCTCTAGCTTCATTCACTGCATAGAACAAGATAATCTAACCAGAAGAAAACTGGTGCAAGCTGGTTCAGCTCCAAAAGTGGGACAATATTGCCTTGCAGCTCATTATCATCTCATCAGAATGATGAGCAAGATCTCCCTTGCTCCTCCTCCAGCCCTGATGGCTGAACTTGCTTCTGACGCAGATGCCAAAGAACCCTACGGCAGCAGAAAAGGAGTGGCATCCCAGTTTCAGGAAAACTATTTCCAGAAAGCCAGTGCATATGCCTCCCCTTCATTAACCTTGCCCTGAAAATCTTGCCTTAATCATCCCCCCAACTGAGAGAAGCTTATTTTGAGCCAAGCTCCTTCTTCCCCATTCTCTGGCCATTGCATGAAGACTGTGCTGTTTCAATCTCAGCACTGATTTTGTTATTGACCAGATGAATTCAGATGGAAAAAGAACTCTTTCTGGCCAAGGTACAGGGCCTCAGCTGGACCCCCCAAGATGGAGTCCATACAACCAATTCAGTAATTGCTCCATAAAACTATCCTTTCTTTCAACATGAGGATGAACATATGCAGAGAAACTTCACTGCAAATGTTTCTCATATCATCAACTTGAAGAAATTGCCCTCTCTTTGGAACCTCACAGATGTAGAAATCATTATGTCTGCAGAAGAGAAAGGTAAGAAATAAGATTTCATATGAGTGTAATATTTTCATGAAAATTTCTAGTAACATAGCAGATAGAAGGGAAAGTGGCAGAAATATGGTAAGTACATAGAGTCAATTGTCCAGAAATAAAATATTTCTCAAAAGCCAGTAATGTCCTGAAAATTCTTATATCAAGACAAGAAATAGAAGAGAGGAGATGTTTATATACAGATTTGGTAATTATTTGATGCTATCAAGAGCTGTTTTGGTATTAAATCGTTTATGGCATTACATTTGAAATATTTAACTGTTCAGTACATATCAAAACATTTTATCTTATAATTTGATTTATGGTTCTTACCATGAATTTAGACTACCTGAGATTTAATTTTTGGAAAATATTTGGGAATTTTAGGCCTTGAGAAAATTACTGAAAGCTCTGTGCCTCAGTTTTTTCATTTGTAAAAAGAATAACAGTATCTCCTTCACATGGTGGGGAACATTAGATGAAATAATAATTAAACACTTAGAATGAGATGAAGCACAAATGTTTAATAAAGATTGGCTATAACAATTGATTCATTATCTACCAAACAATAGGGTCAAACTTATGTGCTAGACAAAGATCTAAGTAACTTATATGTATCAGCTGACTTAATCCTTCCATGGCCTATGGGATGGACTTTATTGTTTTCTCCTCTTCACAGAAGACAGAACAGTTATGCAGATTGCCAAGAGTCTGTATTCTTAATCATGTATTTGATGCTTAATTTTGGCCACACTAATAGAATCACCTGAGAAGCTTTTAATAGTCCTGATTCTCAGGTGAATTGGTACCCTAACCCAATTCAATCATGGTAAGTCTAGTTACCATTTGTAACCATATAAAGTTATTACAATAATACTAAGTTCCCTATGCTGTACATTAGATCCCTGTGACTTAGTTATAATACCCAATACAGTATTAAGCTATGTACATAGTTGTAAAAAACACTTTAAATGAAGGAGTTCAACAAAATCTAAATCTAAAGAGGCATCATACCCTAAAGTGGTGTAAATCTGGAAGGAAAAATAAAACTTGTCTCAATAAAATACTAAGAAAATCTAACAAATTGGAGGTATGAAGTAGGTTAATGAGAACAAATTAGTTACTCAAGTGAAAAAAAAACCACACTTGCAGGATTATATTACTCAAGATCAAATCAAACATTCATAACAAATGATGTATATAAGTTGTTAAATGAGGTACATAAATAGTTCTTAGGGCTAGAACATACTCTACCTTCAAGAGAAAACATCTAAATACATGATCCAGAATACTGTGAGTAAGTTGATAGTTTTCCAATGATTTACAATTCAAATTTTAACCTTTTCATATTTTTAATAAAATATTTCTCATCTAGTCTATATGTACTGCTTAAATTTGACTTTTATAAAATGAAAATCAAAACAGCCTTTGATAACGCAATCAGGCAACAGGGAGAATGGAGATTACTTTCCCCTCCATTTCTACCAAGATGGATAAGGTTAAAATCAGCTTTTGCTATTCCACCAAGCTGCCCTTTCCTGTTTATAACCTTCCTTTGTCTTCTGTGTACTTCTATAAATATGCTAAAATGTTATTGGATATGCAACTAGGAAAGATAGCATTTATGTGAAAATATTAGTTTACATTGTAAACTAAGAACTTTTTATGATAATACAGATGGAGGGTAAGAATATGTATTGTTTTGTAATCATTGCCAAGGCACCTCCTAAAAGTTTAATGCAAGGCAATAAAGAATGAATAAACCACATTTTAAATGGAGAAATATTTCTTTCAAGTTAACTTTTATATCTAAATGTCTCTTTCTACTCCTTCTTGCCTCAGACCTTCCTTAATACCCAAGGAATTTTGTAATTAGGAGGAAACGTAATACAACTTAAATCATAGATGGAATAATTCTGCAATAGATCTACTTAATTTCATAAATTCTACTTGCAGAAAGCTATGGATGGTTGGAGATACGAATGAAATAGGGTAGAGCTGCAAGGGTCCATTTAGTACCATCTGGTTTTCATTCAAAATACTTTGATTATCTAGTCTCTCACACCTGCTGTACATCCGTAAAACCTCTTGAATCCACCCTGAAAGTTAAGGGAGAAAATGTCATTTTACGCTTTCCATTTTTTATTCCTGACATTTTCCCTATAGTTACTTCCCACAGTGTGGCTCAGATGGTAAAGAATCTGCCTGCAATACAGGAGACCTGGATTCAATCCCTGGGTCATGAAAACCTCCTGGAGAAAGGCATGGCAACCCACTCCAGTATTCCTGCCTGGAGAATCCCATGGACAGAGGAGCCTAGCAGACTACAGTCCATGGGGTTGCACAGAGTCAGACATGACTGAGCAGCTAACATTTTCACTTTCACAGTGTTTTGAACACTACATAACAACTAACTTCTGGAATTTTATTAAGATCTGTTGCCTAAAATATTCTTTTGTTGTCATTGTAATTGAGTATTTGCTCATAATGTAAGGTCACTGAAGGGATCAGCAGAAAGAAATTGTACTGGAACTTCCCTTATCTGCTAAAGCAGAGAATCCTGAAAATACAGTTGTTATTACTGCCACCCGCACTCGCTGAATCCTATTTGAAGAATGACCCTCAGCAGGAAAGGTGTAGTTTTAGCTGTCATGAGCCCACCTCCACTACAAGGGAACTTCCAGCCAGTAAGGAGTCTGTTCATTAGCATCCAAATGAAAATACCCAATAGAAGCTTCCATAATTGTCCAATGAGATCTCAGTTACCACCACCCCTTTTCCTAAGCTGATACATAGACACTCTCCTCTGTCTATTCTAAGTTACTCACTACTGAATACTCCTACATGGGGATTAAACTTTTCTCCAATCTGCTTATTGTCAGTTAATTCACAGGACTCCAACCACATGGCCTACAGTGATAGAGGAGAAGTTTTGCTTCCCAACATAACAATCCCACACAGATGCTTGATATTTGTAGATGTTTCTGGAGGAAAGAAGTCTGGGACAAGTAAATGATTTTTTCAGGGTGTTTCAAAACATCATAAGGAGTATATGAGTCCCACCAAATATTTGAATTCTCTGTAAGCTGGCAACATAGACCATAGCCCAACTTATGATATTTTAATGTAGCAAATCTTAGTAGGATTTAAAATCTTTCCAGTACCTCAACTGACAATTGGCCAGAATTGACTATTGGTTTCAGCTACAAGTTATTTAAGTTGCAAACAACTAGAGAAGAGGTAAAAGAAATTATTGGGTCAAACCCATTTTCTTGCCTTAAGAGCATGGAAAACATGCTCCTTAGAAGTGTAAGGTTCACATTTGACAGCCAGTTGATGACATGTTTAAAACAACCCAATTCTAACCTTGAATACAGTTTACTTAGCTTGAGTCAGACAAAACAATTCTTAGCCAATTAATATGATCAAATCATCAAATACTTGCTACTTATATTATACAGTATCTCCCAAATATTGAATAGGATTCACTAATACTTGAAAAAGTCATTGTTCACTTGAAATTCAAGGTAAACTGGGCATCCTGTATTTTATCTAGCAGTTCTATTTTTTGAGTTTTCTGGAGGATTACAATGTGGAGGTAATGGTTAAAACTTACTACAATGAGGTGACTACATCCGTTTGTAATATCCTTTCCTCTTATTGTGTTTCAGATGATTCTTCAGGGAGAAGAGAAAATAGAGCATGAACAAACCTTAAGTATCAGCCTTTACTGACATAAGTAAAGCAAATATAAGTCTCCATAACCACATCATACATTACTACTGAATAAAAACAAAGGTAATTTCAAGGATTAAAAACATTAATTGAACAGAAGCATAGCTCTGCCTCTGAGGCCTATATAAGAATTAATCATTTAACCAAGTTCTGAGGGAATGGGATATGGAACTTCCATACAAAGGACTCTTTTTTCAATATGAAATGGAAGGGTACAGGGGTGGGAGATCAGGCCACTGCAAGTGTGGTTCATTGAACAGCATCACCTGGAAGCTTGTTAGAAATTCACTCTCTCAGGACAGGACATATCCAGACCCACTGAATTAAAACTGCTATTTTAACAAGATCTCCAAATGCTTCATATACACACTAAGGTTTGGGAAGATCAGCTGTAGACAATTGGCTTCTAAAAAGGATGGGCATCCAGGGTCACTAAAAAGAAAGAAGACATAAAATAAGGCAGTAAAGCCTTTCAAATGGAGGTATTTTTCCCTTGACCAGTTCCTACAAGCAAGAGGTAGACCCTAGTACCCATAAACACATGAGTTACTCAAGTGAAAGCATTTAGTCTGTTTGAACTGCTATAACAAAAATCTAACCACAGACTGGCTACCTTAAACAACAAACATTCAGTTCTCACAGTTCTGGAGGATGGGCAATCCAAGATCAAGGCAGTAAGGGCGGACTAGATGTCTGGTGTGATCACTCTTCCTGATTCAAAGATGCTAGGCTGTCTTCTCACCATTCCCGTCCATGGCAGGAGGGGCAATGGAGTCTGCTGGCTCTCTTTTATAAGAACACAGATTCTGCTCCTGAGGGCTCCACCCCTATGACCTCATCACCTCCTACAGCTCCCACCTTCAAACACCCTCACATTGGGAATTAGGTTTCAACATATGAATTTTGGGAAACCAAAACATTGTTCCTAGATATACTCCTTGACCCTCCAGACTCAACAAGCCTAATCAGCTGAACTAACTAACTAAGGCCACTTCACTGCCATTTATGTGCAACTCAAAGAACTTGGGCTATAATGCAGAATGTTTGAGAAAATAACATGGGGCACTTTCTAATCAAATTTAAATCTTGTATAAACAAGTAGATATGAATATTTCAGGTACCTCAGCAAAATCTGCAGCCAGAATGCCAGGTCAATCTTGTTTTAAGTACATACATATTGATAAAAATCTGATCTTAACTACATTTATTTGAGAAGTAACTCTACTATAATGTATGATAACCATATGAGTGCCAAGGACAAGCATATATTTAATAGAGTTTGTAATCTCATAACTTTAAAATTACCTTGAGGAACTTTGCCAGTCTTCCTACCAAGGACAAGAAATACTAATATGTATAGTAGAATTAAATCATATTTTATTTAGATATATTTTCATCCACTGTTTTTAAAGTGCTAGTGCAGATCTTTCCTAAACAATTATGGCAACTTTCTGAGTTGTATCTCAACATGAGTCCTGCCAAGAAAGGAGGTACAATGATTCGGGGGGGAAAAAAAAAGAAAAAAGGTTAATTAAGTCAATATATTCAAATAACTATCTCATTTATCAAAGGGGGAGGGGATGATAGAGGAATTGATTGGGTCAGTTGTAAAGTGGAACTTGATAATTAATTGATTCATGATGATTAATATAGCTGAATTTCTTTCCTCACTTCTTTCAATCCAGGCAAAAGGGATAGTTAGAGTGTGATTAGATGAAAGCAATATAGGCTCTGGAAAGATTGTACTCCTGTGCTTTCTGGGACAATATAAGTGTGCAACAAAACTGTCACAAGAAACATGCTTCTTTTCAATTTCAGCAGCAAGCAATAGGCATTTATCAAAGAAAATTGAACTGAGGCTGTTGCTGCAGAACCAGAAAGAAATTAGATTCAAATGATTTTTACCAAGTAGGCCAAAACCCTCTGATAAAAACAAACAGATCTATTATTTCTACCTCCCCTGGTTGCTTGCAGGCAGGACCAGGTCTTTAAAGAACAGTTTTTTTCCATATGGCCACTGATGAGGGAAGAAGCTTCTCCCCAGTGTGGAGAGTAAATGTCCATGTGTCTATGGCAAGCAAGATAATTGATTTTCCCTCGCTAGTGATTGGTTTAGAAATAAGGTGCCTGACACCATTCTGCACCATGAATGTGATTTTGCTGAGCACCTATAGTTTCCTTTACTTTTAAATAGAGATATATAAGGAGAGACTTCTATCTCTGGATGAAATTATCTGCTCAAGGCTTGAAATTGCAACAAGCTCTCTTAGGGCCATGGGACAAGCTGACCTAAGAAAACAAACCAACATTGTAAAGTTAGCAGAGAGGAAAAATGAAAAGCACCTGAGTCCCAGATCATATAACCAAGTCTATGAATAAATTAAATCTCATGTCAAATAATTTGCTACCTAAGATAACAAAGCTGTTTTGAGTTTGATCTCTCTTACTTGAAGCCAAACTTTCCCAAGCACTAAAAAACCATCAGTAGGAGATTCTATTATTCATATCCCATTTACTTTAAAGAGACACATCATGTCATTACACATGCACATTATATGCATGTGTTTGTTCTATGCTCAAACAAAGGGAAGAATGTCCTGCAAACTTAAGGCATAATGCTATTTCATTCAGTACAGTGTTTCCTTCTGTAATGTGTAGACATCTACATGCCATGCTTCTTCAACTTTTATACTTGTGAGTTAACCAATCAGAACTTAAAATATCAAGATGATTTTCACCTAATATATGATTTCCACTGAGGTTGATTCTCCCTGGTTTCTTGGTCATTATATATGATATTCCCTCAGATTGCCATAACTAGCATGAAGGACTCTATGTTGCAAGTAAAAGTCTCAACTCAAATTGGCTAGGAAAATAGAAAGAATTTATTGACTTACAAAATCTAGGTGCTCTAATTACATCAGCAAGGAGCCTGGATTCTCTTTATCTACTGCCTTCTAAGGGCATCGACTCTATCCCCAGGTTCTATAATCTTTAACCAAAAAATGTCAACACAGCTGTCCCCAGTCCAGTTTCAGGGTAAACAAATGACTACAGCACTCTCAAATCCTAACACCAGAGCACCCAGGCAAAGAGAGGAAGATCTCTTTCTCAGAAGATTCAATAAATATCTCACTACTCATTGGCTCTGATTTGTAGATAGCAATTGGCTAGGCTAGAATAGTGGTCCCCAACCTTTTCAGCACCAAGGATCGATTACTTGGAAGACAATTTTTTCCAGAGTGGGTAGAGGGGGTGGCTTATGGATGATTTAGTGCATTACATTTATTGTGCACTTTTTCTAATCTAATGCTACTGCTGATCTGACAGAGGTATAATTCTGTAGTCTGGAGGTTGGGAACCCCTGGGTTAAAAGGAGGGAGCACATCAAGTGGTGTAAACTGTTGTCAATACCTGAAATGAACTTCAGTTCAGTTCAGTTCAGTCGCTCAGTCGTGTCTGATTCTGCGACTCGATGAATTGCAGCACGCCAGGCCTCCCTGTCCATCACCAATTCCCAGAGTCCACACAAACCCATGTCCATTGAGTCAGTGATGCCATCCAACCATCTCATCCTCTGTCGTCCCCTTCTCCTCCTGCCCCCAATCCCTCCCAGCATCAGTGTCTTTTCCAATGAGTCAACTCTTCACATGAGGTGGCCAAAGTGTTGGAGTTTCAGCTTCAGCATCAGTCCTTCCAGTGAACACCCAGGACTGATCTCCTTCAGGATGGACTGGTTGGATCTCCTTGCAGTCCAAGGGACTCTCAAGAATCTTCTCCAACACCACCGTTCAAAAGCATCAATTCTTCAGCGCTCAGCTTTCTTCACAGTCCAACTCTCACATCCATACATGACTACTGGAAAAACCATAGCCTTGACTAGACGGACCTTTGTTGGCAAAGTAATGTCTCTGTTTTTTAATACGCTATCTAGGTTGGTCATAACTTTCCTTCAAAGGAATAGGCTTTTTAGTTCCTCTTCATTCTCTGCCATAAGGGTGGTGACATCTGCATATCTGAGGTTATTGATATTTCTTCTGGCAATCTTGATTCCAGCTTGTGCTTCTTCCAGCCCAGCATTTCTCATGATGTACTCTGCATATAAGTTAAATTAGCAGGGTGACAACATACAGCCTTGACGAGCTCCTTTTCCTATTTGGAACCAGTCTGTTGTTCCATGTCCAGTTATAACTGTTGCCTCCTGACCTGCATACAGCTTTCTCAAGAGGCAGGTCAGGTGGTTTGGTATGCCCATCTCTTTCATAATTTTCCAGTTTATTGGGATCCACACAGTCAAAGGCTTTGGCATAGTCAATAACGCAGAAATAGATGTTTTTCTGGAACTCTCTTGCTTTTTTGATGCTTAAGTCCACCTAAACAAATGGGTTGATGAAGAAATGGAAATATCCAAAAAGAAGAACTATGGTGCTAGTGAGGAATGGATACCAGAGAGGCAAAAATAAATATCCACTACACCTTGGAGAAGTGAGAATGGATTATTTAAAGAGACCATGCATGAAAATGAGTGAAATTTTATTTTGATATATTATTCTTAAATCTTACTATTTTTTATATCTAATTACTACCTTGTCAGTTTAGGAATAAAGGTCGCAGATTTACCTATGGGGGTTGGACAAATAGAAAAATCACATACACTATGGTACAATTCTTGCATTCCATGGCTTGTATTTAGTGGCTTGATTATTTATTGCATGTATTTTTATTTCCTTTCTAACATTAAATTCCATATCCACAACACCCACAGTATCTGTCACTTGTCTTATTTTGAAAGCTGCAAGAAAACAACATACAAAAGAAATGTCAAAGAAGTTTAAAAGTATTTTTGTCTATGATTAAAACGGGCACAAACCTGACTCACCCCGTTCTGTTTCTCTCTAATACTTTTACTTGAGTGATTACTGGTTGGCTGGGGGTCGGGGGGAAAAGGAAAGGAAATTTTAAATAGAAATATTAGTTTTTAATGCCCATACTTTCCACATAGTAAATTTTCCTCTCACATTAAATACTTGCATGGTGTATTCAGCTATGCCCCATTTAGCACCACGTTATACAATTTTGAGCTAATTGAATGTTATTTCCTATTAAGATTACCACTGTGTTATGTCATTCATCTTATTGCAAGTTTCTGCTCTCTTGAACAATGAAGAATACAAAACAGCATAGAAATACAGGACATGACTCTCATTATTGTTACTATACTTTAATAGTTTTAATGAGGTGAAGTGAAGTGAAATGCAGTTGCTCAGTCATGTCTGACTCTTTGCGACCCCATGGACTGTAGCCTACCAGGATCCTGAGTCCATGGGATTTTCCAGGCAAGAATACTGGAGTGGGTTGCCATTTAATGAGGTAGGGCTTAGTAATTCATAAGAAAGATCATGCAATTTTCAACAGTGCAATTTTAAAAGTGGCTTAGTATCTGCTCGATTTACCCAAGGTTACATCAAATATGGATCACATTATAAGCTTCAGGTAAAAATTGCAACTATCCATACCAATATCATGAGAAAATCATCATCTGATGCATTTATTAAGAATCATTAAAACTCAGGCAACATATTCTATTGTAATGGAACTGTATTTCACTAATTGATCCTTTTAGACATTTATGCAAGCATTCAGGCATGTTCTCACTTAGGCACTGTATACACACAATATAACAGGACAAAAACCTTGCCTCTAAAGAGTTCAGTATTTAACTTGTCCACATTCTTAGGCAGTTTAATGTAAGGTAAGTTTCTCACCTTCTCTGTGCCTCAATTTCTTTAGCTACTTAGTTCAGATGATAACAGTACCTATCTTGAAGTTCTTTTGTGACATTGAAATAAGAAAATACACACAACACACTAACAACAGCTCTAGCAACCTCATATGCGCTCATTAAATATTAGCTGTTATTTTTAGTATAAGAGGAGAAAGCTTACAAAACTACAAATTCAATTAATTTGTTCAATATATTCTGAGTGCTGAGTTCTACGTAAGTCTCTGAGAATAAAGAATAAGACAACTACATTTTCTGCCTTCATAGGCATCCAGTCTAACTTAGCTATGAAACCAATTATAGTAATATTCAAAGGAAGTGTACAACATGAAACAGACAATATAAAATATTGAATATTTAGTGCATTCCACACTTTGTGCCAGAAACTTGAGAAAAATAATCTCATTTTATTTCATGAGGCACAGCTCCAACAGTGGCCCAACCTTATACATTTCATAAAGAGTAAAACCAAGATCCAAATATAGATCTATTTTCTAAACTTTCCTCTCTAACGGCTTCTTAAGTCATAGAAAGCAATTAGAGTAGTTGGCGAAGTCTTCTCCAAGAAAACAAAGAGCTTTGAAAGATCACTTTGAAAAATAAATTTGAACTAAACTTACATCATTATTTCCTAATGTGTGTTCTGTGGAATACTATTTGCATAAGATACTAATGTAGTCAGTCAACACTGACAAGATATTAGTGGTAGAACAGTTTTTCAATCCCCTTTATTCTCATAAAATCAAAGCAACTATGAAAACAAAAACAAAAACCTACAAAAATTATATTAAAAAAAAGAGCATTTTATCTTCACGACTCAATAATATGAAGGGGCAAAAAGCATCACCAACTATAATGCCTGCCTGATATCAACATCCATGTGGAAGGAAACAGGGAAGAAACTGAGTCTGATGAAACAGAATCAGAAAATCCTAAAACTGCCAATAGATTATTTATAGTGGACCAACCTTCTGAACTAAGGTGTGGTTTTACATGCTCACAGGTGAGTAGGATTCTATGGTGAAGTCTGAAGAGTGAAGCACACTCTGAATCAATCTGCCAAGGACCCCAGGACAAACAGCAGCCATAGAGAAACTTTTGGAAACTGATTTAAAATTGAACAAAGCCAAAACAGGAGAAGAAAGAGCGAATGTTCAGATAAAAATAAAGAAAAGAATAAGGAAATCTCTCAAGCATGAGAACATGGCTTAAGACTTCACAAAATAACAGAAGAGGTTTAAAACAGCATTTGTAACCAACTTCCCCCTTCTAAAAGCAACAGAATAAAAACATAATTAAAAATAATCAACCAAAAAACTTGCAGTGAAATATTTTTAAAAGATATTATTAAAAAAGAGAATAAGAATCAGAATAACACCCCTGTAATTAAAGTCATACCAGCAAGATCTGCCTAGAAATTGATGAAAAATGCAACCAATATTCCCAAATGTATAGAAATATATAAAGAAAAAGTATACAAAATATGGAAGTACAGCATAAATGACAAATAGTAGAACTTAAAAACTGATTTTAGAAATTAAAAAATAGATATATTTTTTAAAAAAGAAGTCTAAACCAAAAAAGAACACAAGACCAAATGAACATGCATAACGTGCACACTTCAAAGGAAACAGAAGCTAAAAAAAATTTAAGTAAAAATATAAATTAAATAAAAATATTAAATAATTTGAGAAAAATGCTAAACATAATAAGAAAGAGAAGTTTAACCTATGCATAATTGTTGTTCCCAAAGAAGAAAATCCAAGTAGTGCTTCAAAACAAGTTATTTACCTGAAATATTTATATGAAAATACATATTAAAATATATTCATGTCTTACATATATACTCATATATAATTTTTATATAAGATTATTTCAACAAATATGGCTGTTTCATATGGATAAATTATATATTTATATTTATGAAACTATACACTTTCACATATATATGAAACTACATATTAAAAATAACAAATATGGAATCTATCATAGTTTCATATTGTTTAAAAAATCAAATGGACTCAATACTTCCTCAGCCTTTGAACTAGGGAATCAATAAAAATTTAGTGTCTCTATGGATTATATGTTGATGAAAATTAATCATCTTTAAAGTTGTGAGTATAAATTAAAGATTAGGTTCTCCTTGTGTTTGATCTGACATTTCACTCTTAATCCCTGCAACCTACTAATTTCACAACCCAGAACACTCCAGCCCCTTTAATCATCCTATGCAATGATACCTAGCAATCCTGAGCATTATTTTCCTCAATCTTAACTTCCGTGGAAAGTATTTTCTGTTATTTAACACTAATTTCCCCACCCGGATGAGGGTTCTTTGAGCTAATCACCCCAACTCTCTTCTTCAAGCATCCTTATCTTCTGGCTCACTCCATTTCTGGTAGCTCTACATAAAAACATTACTTTCCCCATTCCTAGAGCCCATGGGACCATCAACATCAATAGTTCTCTGAGCTGGTTCTGCTTTGAGTAGAAGATCCCATTGGGCCCAAGTTACCCAGGGCAGATTGAATAGGAGTTGAAAAGCTCCACCCTGCCACTTCTTTCCAAGAGATCTAAAAGCAGCCAAATGAAGAATGTGTCCTCCACATGATCATGTTATTTGTGATCACCCTGCCATTTGTTGTAGCTATTCATTATCCATGAGAAAGTATCTCTTTTTTTTCCCCTTTAATTCCATTTGAGGACTAGTTTTATGTTTAAACTGCTCATACCCTGAAAACCTTAATCCATATATCTAAAGTATTATCCACAGAAAATATACAATTTGGCAATATTTTTTCCTTTTGTGTCAAGTCTTCATTCAACAAAATCTTTATTATAAAAAGGTTCTGATAATTTCCTTTTAAGTAAAGTGACTAAGATCTTGCCATGCTAAAAGAGCAGTAAAAATTTTGATTTGCTTTGGTCATGCAGATACATGATGAGAAGGCCTTGGAATGCTTTTAGGGGACTTTGATATCAAGTCTCCTAAAAAAATGTCTCTTTTATCATTTTTTATCATATAGCCAATAACATAGAGATGTACTGCATAATGAAGAAAAGGGCGTAAGATTAAGCCTTTCAACAATTAGTTTCTTATTTTTAGTATATTAGAAATAGATGTTTGCTTAGGTGATTTGATTAGCTGGACACTACTCAACATGACTTTCAAAAAGCTCAAATTAAAAAATCAGCAATTTTCAGTGACTGTTTTTGCTTTTGTGGTTTGATTCAACTTAAGTCAGAAATACAGAGAGATAATAGTTACCTTCATATTTTGAAGGTAATTTCTAAGAGTGGTAAGATATAATCATCACTTTGTCTAATTACCTTACTTTTTGATATTTTCGAGTGAGTGCAATCATATTTAAAAAAAAAAAAAGCCTTTTAGCTTGTTTGGAGAAATAAGTAAAAGACTGTGAGAGATGTGGCAAGTAAAAGAGAAAACCAACATCAAATTACATCTAAAAACCTTTGAAGAGAGTAATTAGTAGCAGAAAGAAAAGGAACCCCAAACTTCAATTGATCCTGCTCAGCCTGCTAAAACTCTGCAAGAGAAGTCTGAAAAAACTCTAATCTATGAGCTCAAGGAGTTTAACAATTTTATTCAAGTTACATCTCCTGACTCTGATTTTTCTGGTAGTCCTCTATAGAGTCTGAGACAAAATTGCTGTGCAGTGAAGCTTTTTTGTGACTACCTAAAATAACAGCTAACACTTCATGAGTGTTTATTATGTATCATGCACCCTGTTAGTTATGGTTATCATGTACATGATGGTTAAGCTATCTGTCAACTTTGCCACAGTACCCAGAATATTTGATCAAATATTATTCTGGATATACCTATGAAGGTTATGTTTTTCTTTTTTTACATCTCCTACTTTGGCAGTCATTTTTATTCTTTACCACTAGCGCCACCTGGGAAGCCTTTGAAGGGTTTTTTGTTTTTTGTTTTTTGTTTTTTTATTAAATATGAGACAACATTCAAATCAGTAGACTTCTAGTAAGATTACCCTCCATAAGGTAAGTGGGCCTCAACTGATTAGTTTAACAACTTAATAGAACTAAGACTGACCCCCTTACCCCCACCCCCGCACCAGGCGAGAAAGAATTCTGCCAGAGAACTGCCTTTCAGCCTGTCAGCCTACCCTGTAGATTTTGTTCTTGCCAAGATTCCACAGTCACATGAACTAATTCCTTTTAAATCAATCAATCTCTATCCCTCTTTCTCACCACATACACAACTCCTATCGGTTCTGTTCCTCTGAAGAATGCTAACACAATGTGATTTCTTACATAGTACTCCAACAACTCTATAAGGTCAATATTATTGATACTCTGGATTTACCAAGAGACTAACCAAAACAAGGTCATAGATTTTCAAGTTAAGTCTGTCTACTTCCAAAGCCTGGTTTTGGCTATATTACAAAGATGCAAATTAAGCAAATATGTATAGGAACATATGTGTATGTGCACATACATATATATGCATGTTAATATGTGTTTGAGCACACAAACGTTTGTGTGTATATGTGTGTGTTGGGAGAGTGGTAACATGGAGCAATTTAGATGAAGGCAATTTTCTTCTGCCTATCTGTACTGTCTACTCCCCATCCACAGGCTTTCCTTTTGGCATTTCTTAACAGGTTGCCCTGTGTTTAAATTAATATAAGCCTATTAGAAGTTCTGTCTCCTTATGAGAAAGTCCTGTCTTCTTGGATCAAGAGAGAAATTTTAGGTCACTCTCATGCTAACAGAAAACTATACTTTTGGAGGCTATGCATGAGGTAAGTGTCGACTTATTTTGGGTTTATAGGAGTAGGAATTACAGTGTAGGACTTCATATCTAATTCCTTCAGCATGCTGCTGACATGGACCTGGTCTAATATCTACCATCTTGTCTAATTATGTACTGAGAATTCTTTACATATACACATACATTGACTGATTGATTGGTGGGTTGATTGGTTGATTCTTCAGGAACACAATTTGACCTTAATATCTCCTATGCTTACGCAGCAGGTAGTGATCATAAGCCTGCATGAAAGGGAGAAAGTATTTCTTTCCCATGTCCATTGATTCCCACAAAGCAAACCTGGTCTTGGTCCAGCGGTTTCAATGAGCTAATATACTTCACAAAGTACCCAACTCATGATTAACACAGTCGAGTCACAGAAGTACCACTTAGCAGCTCTGGAAGAAGGCCAAACCTAAGGCCAGGCACTGGTTCAGATGCCCCAGGAATCTGGTTGAGTATCTTTTGCAGGAGCTTTGAGAAGCACGCTAAATCCTACTCATCATGCTTTCTGCCAACAGTGATGCTGAACTGATTCCACCATTGATCCAAAGCCTTTCTAGAGATATCGCCTGCTGTAATGCAAACACATTCTTGTGCTTCGGAGTCAAGGAATGCCGGAGCAATAAAAAATGAGATCATAATGTGAAGTAGCTCAGTCGTATCTGACTCTTTGCGACCCCATGGACTGTAGCCTACCAGGCTCCCCCAGCCATGGGATTCTCCAGGCAAGAATACTGGAGTGGGTTTCCATTTCCTTCTCTATGAGAGATCATAAAAGACACCTAATTTTATAGGTATAGAGACTCAATCTCAAAGAAGGGAGTGCACAAAGTGGCTACCTGCATGGTCTATTTTCCTTTAAAATATTTTTGTGTTGTTTACATGCTTCTCTTAATAAGATGTTCTCAGTCAGCAAACTTAGGCTACAACAATTCTATCAAAACTAGAAATTCTTGTCTTCTGTTTATTCTTTTATTACTTCTCCCAGTACTCTTCCCTAAGAAATTGTCATTTGCTTTCGTTTAGGGATACTGGGACCAGCCTTCTCTGGGGGATCTTGAGTTTCTCTGTTTTATTATTACAGGTAGAAACACATTTTTCCCTGGTGTAGAGGCAGAAAGGCTGTCATGCCCAAAGCAAAGCCCAGGGCCTGGCACCTCTACCTGGAGTAGCAGTTGTTTTCACCTTTTGATGCCCTTACTACACACCCTACTGCTCTTATTTTCCAAACAGCAGGGGGTTCTGCAATGTTTCTGCCACCAACAACAAAATCCAAAATGAGCCAGAAGAGTGAAAGTCAGCAGCCTGGAGCAAAGTCAGACAGTCTAAGGGGATCCAGAGTGTTCCTGGGAAGAATTACTTTTTGGTGAGGTCAACATGGACATCTTTTCTTGAGTTTTCATCTATTGTTTACCATTAATAGGATGAGAATAGGAAAGATTATTAGAATTCAGTGTTTCCTCTCTACTAGACACAGTTCTCGGGGCTCTGCAGCTATGACATACTTCATGACTCTGTGAACTGATATCACATAAGGTTTACAAGGGCTTCCCAGTTAACACTGATGGTAAAGAACCTGCCTGCCAATGCAGGAGACATAAGAAACATGAGTTCAATCCCTGGGTTGGGAAGATTCCCTGGAGGAGGGCATGGCAACCCCTTCCAGTATTCTTGCTTGAAGAATCCTGTGGACAGAGGAGCCCGGCAGGCTACAGTCCATAGGAAGGCTTACAAATGGAGAAACCGAGACTCAGCAGCCAGGTAGGAAGGGACAGAATCAGGAGCCTGACTCTGGAGTCTGGTTTAGCATCCTGAGCTTAAGTGTCAGGCATATTTCATAAGAATGCTAATTAGAGAAAGCAGTGTATTTCTCATTGTTAAACAAAGCCCACCTAGCTTCTCATGATGACTGCTACCCAGACTTTTCTGATTATTATTGTTAAAATGGGAAACCAGAGACTGTCTCTATCCTAAACTCAAAACAGTACAGTCAAACAACCAGTAATTCAATTAATTCATTTTTTAAAAATAGGAAAAATCTGCTCACTTCACTAAAAGGAATAACCTTGAAGAATTAATCAGTTCTATCAAAACAGAAAATTTGGTGGTTCAATATGGCACCAGCACTATCTTAGGCAACAGAGCAGAGTTATTTGATACAATCAGCATGAGTTTTCATAGCTACCATGGTATAAAGGAGTAAGGTAACGGGATGCCTACATATCAGAGCAAAGACTGTTAATCAGTAAGATAGTAAATGAACAGCTGAGGTCATGAATAAAAGCAAAAAAACAAAAAATAGCAGTATGGACTAGAGTCTTGAGAGCATTTCTCTGAAGAGGCAGGAATCTTGCAATTTGAATTTGAAGGACCTACAGATTAAATGAACAGAAGTGAAGTTTGGAAGGTCACCAGTGTGTAAATGAGATCTCGAGTCACAGCACAAGTTGAATTGACACCAAGCAGGATTGTCATTAGTTATGTAAATGTGGATGTCTATACTGACAGCCTGATGGATGTAGGTTCAGAAGGGTAAACAAGAACCAATTCAAACATTGCCAGCTCAGAAACAATAACATGTCTCTCCAGGTAGCAAGGAGCATGGAGATGAATTATCCTGCAGGAGATTGAACTCAAGAAATCCCGGTTTTGCTTGTAAGGTAATTCACCAGGAAATTAAGTTCTAGTAAGCAGTCCTAAGGGCTTCCTTGGTGTCTCAGAAGTAAAGAACACATCAACCAATGCAGAAGACACAGGGATTTGATCCTTGGGTCAAGAAGATCCCCTACGGATGGAAATGACAAGCCACTCCAGTATTCTAGCCTGGGAATCCTATGGACAGAAGAGCCTGGGGGGCTATAGTCCCTGGGGTCATGAAGAGTTGGACACAAAACACACACACACACACACACACACACACAGTCGACAAACATGAACCTGTGATCACATTTTAACGAAAGGAAAAATTATATGCAAAACAAAAACTTATTGTGGTATTAAAGGTAAACGGAAAGTTCTATTTCATGAACTTCACGGTATATTTTCAACATTATCCTATTTATCTAAGTAGATTTTAATGAAGCATCTTTTAAAAAAGACATTCTAGAATGAAAAATATAATACAAAATCAAGTGCATATTCAGATTTTTAAGACTTCTGCTTTCAATTTAAAATTTTAACTATTTAAAAATGTTTATAAGCTCACCTAAAATCAGAGATATATTAAATATATTTACTCTCATTCTGGTCTAAAATTAGATACATCAATTTTGTTTTATTAAGTTTGTAATATGTCCTAACACTTACTGTCAGATATCAGCATGCTTTGTTAATATAATTCTGCCCAACTTGTAGTCCAGCAGTCAGGAATTATATGAGTGACAGTAATTTAGTTTAACAAATTCTAGGTTTGGGGGGGGGATTTAGTTATCAAGATAAATCAACCACCACAATTAGTCTAAGTTACTGAGCATTTTTTATGGATTTGGTATTGAACTTAGTGTAACTGCTTAGCTAAGTAACACCTCTTACCAAGTGATGCCTGGATACAGCTTATGCCTTCTTGAGTGAGACATCAGATCTCTGATAACTTTTAACAGAAAAGTAATATTATCCATTTATTTATCAACCAATTGTATTGAGTGAAGTGCTCTAGAAAAAAAAAGGGGAAATTCTTTGAGAATGTATGATAAAAACATCTCTGGAAAACGGTTCCCTTTGATGACAATTGTGATTAAAATTTCTGAAATCAGAAAACAGGAATTTAGTGAACAAGGTACATGTAAGATCTCCCTTGACTGGGTTTTGTCCAGGTTTGGGGTGCAGGGGTTGGTTCTTAGAGAGGACCCATAGATAATATGCTTCTTCTTAGCCTGGATTCTGAACACATGACAATTCAGAAAAATTACCCATTCATGGGCAAGATATTTTATTACTGATAGAAATTAGACTATGCCTTTGATTTAGACAGTAGAAGTAAGGAGTGAAGATTATAATCATTCTTTAAATTAAAAAAGCAACTCTTCTTTTTGTTGGGTTTCCTGGTGCCTCAGATGGTAAAGAATCCACCTGCAGTGCAGAAGACCTGGGTTCCATCCCTGAGTTGGGAAGAGGCCCTGGAGGAAGACATGGCCACCCACTCCAGTATTCTTGCCTGGAGAATTCCATGGACGAAGGAGACTGGTGAGCTACAGTTGAGGAGCCTGGCAGATATTTCTTTTTCGCTGTGCCATATGGCACATGGGATTCTAGTCCCCTTATTAGGGATCGAACCCACATATACTTCATTGGAAGGACAGAGTCTTGGTCACTGGACTACCGGAGAAATCTCCATTTTTAAATTGGGTTGTTTTCTTATTGTTCAGTTCTGAAAGTCCTTTGTATATTTTGGATGACAGTTCTTTTTCAGGTGTGTCTTTTGTACATTTAGGGCTGAGTCCCTTGGCTGTTCACCAGAAACTACCACAGCAAATCAGGTATACCCCAGGACAAAATAAAAAGCTAAAAAAAAGAAAACCTTCCACTCCATAAAAAACACTGTCAAGAGAATGAAAAAAGAAGCCACAGACTATAAGATATTTGCAAAAGCAACTATTCTGTTTGAAGTTTCATCATTAATTATTTTTGTGCTTGCTAAGTTACCTCAGTCGTGTCTGATTCCTTGTGACCTATGGTCTGTAGCCCACCAGGCTCCTCTGTGCATGGGGATTCTCCAGGCAAGAATACTGGAGTGGGTTGCCATGCCCTCTCCAGGGGATCTTTCCAACCCAGGGATTGAACTCAGGTCTCTTATGTCTCACATTGGCTGGCAGGTTCTTTACCACCAGCACCACCTTATCTTGCTTTTATTAACAAACTTACACTTTTTCACAGTAATCATTCATACTTATTAGCTATGTATTCTTAAGAAAGAGTCAATCTTCTTTATCAATGCATGAGCTAGTTCTGTTTGTGAATTTTTAAAATATGCACCCAGATAGTATTCTAGAAATGTTAGTCTGTTCACGCACTGATGGTGACTTCTCGGCATGTATTATTTCATATTCACCATGCTACATTATAGTATTTAATGATTTACAAATACCTACATATACATTATCTTATTTGAGTCTTACAACAATTTTAGGTGGTCAACACTAATATTTTTCCCATTTTTCAGATGAGGAAATTAAAACAAATGTTATATCTAGCCTCCAACCCAAGAAAGGCTTTTTCTCCAGTTCCAATAATATTTCTATTATACTGCAGCTACACCTGGCTCAATCCTCATAACATATACAACAAACTCATTTATAGTACATAGCATAATGAAAGACTTTATATACACACACAAAATTCATGACTTGTGATTGTTATTCATTTATACAATGCATTTAATTAACATGTACAAATTCATTGTAGAGAATAAAACAAATTTATGTCTGAGGAAGGTTGAAGAAAATCAACAAAGACAACAATACACTGAGTTTTAACTTCAACTTATTTTTTTACCTGCTTGCTTATTTTCAATAATCTGGAAGCTATACTACTATTTATCTACTTGCTAAATTTCATTTCTTTAAAAGTACTGGAGTAATTTAGCTTTTTTGATTTGAGTTTGTTTACTAATGAATTCATTTAATAGTTTCAACCATATGGAATTGCCAACATTCAAATATTTCTGACTTACAAAAGCAGTAATTTCATATGATTCAATTTAATGTTTGTGTAAATTGGGATAGAGCAGTAATATTTTTTGTCTCTCCAGTCAGCAAACAGATTACATCAAATTTGATGAGATGCCATCCAGCCTAAGACAGACTGGCAATTCCCTGAAATAGCATTTTAGTCTTGAATCTCATATTTAGCATTATTTAATGCAGTTTCAAGGAAAATTTCTGAGCATTTTGACATGGCTTTACCTATATTTACCATCACAGGAGCATGGATATTATGACAAAGATAGAACCACAAGTGTGTTAAATCTGTTATACAAGAAGCAATTTTGGGGGAGAGCTTCCAGTTATACCCTGGAAGAAGGAATGGCTACCCACTCCAATATTCTGGCCTGGAGAATTCCATGGACAGAGGAGCCTTGTGGGCTACAGTCAATGGGGTGACAAGAGTCGGACACGACTGAGCAACTTTCACTTTCAAGTTATACCAGTGAATGGCAGTGACCTGGTAAATCAGTTGTTTTCAACTTTGTGTGTATTTTACAATCCCTGTGGTGGTATATAAAAAGAAACACTTGAGAAAATTTGGCTACTGTGAAAGAAAAATAAATTTGGACTCAGTATTAATAAGAGAGAGCTCTGCAGGGGAGCCAAGAGACCATGGAGGAAGTGTCACTTACCCACATCTCAGCCTAGACAAAGTCTGACCTGTTGACTGCTTATTGCTCAACTCAAGATACTTGTCCAATCATTACCCCCAAACAACTCATGATTCTTTAAGGACAAATAATCCCTGACTTGCATCAGAGTCAATTATAATTCTCACTGGGCAACTTTAACAGCCTTGTGAATTTTGTCTTTACAAGTCCCTGATTCTTTCTCTTCCCCCAACACTTCTTTTGGTTTTACCCGAATCTGTCTCCTGGTGGTGGTGGTTTCGTCGTTAAATTGTGTCCGACTCTTGCCATCCCGTGGACTCTAACCTGCCAGGCTTCTCTGTCCATGGGATTCTCCAAGCAAGAAAACTGGAGTGGGTTGCCATTTCCTCCTCCAGTGTCTGCTGGACTGTAATCCTTACGACCCCAAACAAAGCTTTTTATTCTTTATAGTCTCGGTACTGATTACTGTGGGATAGTACATGTGGTTGAGATCCAGGCATGCACTTTCATAAACTTCTTAAATTATTCTGATACCTGATATAGGTTAGAAGCCAGTGTAATAAACTCCAACTGAATGAGGTAAATGTTGAAAGTTATACATTCACATGGGCGCCTTAAGCCTGTAAATATTACCTGTAGCCATAACTTTTAGGGAAAGCTGAGGAGCAACCTATCAGCATATACCACATGCTGTGCATAAGAGGAAAAAATTCAGATTAAAACAGAAAATACAAGTTTATTACAAAGCTATTTTTACATATTCAGATTTAGAGTCTTCAAAGCAATAAATTCCAGCTAGGGGACAATAAAGCAATCACCATCACTCACTTCGTTTGGAATGGAATATGTCAAATATATTCTGACCCACATGCCTACTAAGGTCAACAAGACTTCATCATCCTTCTTGAACTATTTCCCTATGCTGCTGTTGTAACAAGCTCCACCAACTTAGTGGCTTAAAGCAATACAAATTTATTGTCTTACGGTTCTGGTTAGATGTCTAAAATTATAATGTCGCAGGGCTACATTCCTTCTGAAGCTTCAGAAGACAATCTCTTTAGTTGTCTTTTCAAGCTCCTAGAGCTGCCTTTGTTGCATCTTGTGACTTATGGTCCCTTCATGCACCTTTAAAATGATGACAAATTTAAATTATGATGGAATAATATCACTACAGACATATAAAATGCAGTCAGCAGCCACTGAGGTCCCATACAAGTCTCTGTACCACTGAGAACGTGAACTTTCTTTGCACTATACCGGACTCAAGGACACCACCAGCCATATTCACAACATCTACAAGTTGTAACGTTATGGTTTCAAGGTCTCCCTTTGTAACTATGCAACCACTTCAAGCCCCAACCAATTCTTATTTAATGAACACTCTTCCTCCTTGCCTAACCCTTGGACTGCAAGGAGATCCAACCAGGCCATCCTAAAGGAGATCAGTCCTGGGTGTTCATTGGAAGGACTGATGTTGAAGCTGAAACTCCAATACTGTGGCCACTTGATGTGAAGAGCTGACTCAGTGGGAAAGACCCTGATTCTGGGAAAGATTGAGGGCAGGAGAAGAAGGGGATGACAGAGGAGAAGATGGTTGGATGGCATCACTGACTCAGTGGACATGGGTTTGGGTGGACTCCGGCAGTGGACGGGGACACCTGGCATGCTGCAGCCACAGCAAAGAGTTGAACATGACTGAATGACTGAACTGAACTTCTTTCTTGCTAACTCCAATTATAATTCTTGATAAATAACTCAAGTAAATGTAATCTTGCCACATTTTGCTTTATACTCCTCCACTATTTTGTAGTCAGGTGCAACACAATTCAAGTGCTTCTTGAATTTGTGTCTCTCAACTGCAGTTCTCAGTTCATTTCAGTTGCTCAGTCAAGTCCAACTCTTTGCGACCCCATGAATCGCAGCATGCCAGGCCTCCCTGTCCATCACCAACTCCTGGAGTTTACTCAAACTCATGCCCATTGAGTCGGTGATGCTATCCAGCCATCTAATCCTCTGTCGTCCCCTTCTCCTCCTGCCCCCAATCCCTCCAGCATCAGGGTCTTTTCCAATGAGTCAACTCTTCACATGAGGTGGCCAAAATATTGGAGTTTCAGCTTCAGCATCAGTCCTTCCAAAGGATACCCAGGACTGATCTCCTTCGAGATGGACTGGTTGGATCTCCTTGCAGTCCAAGGGACTTTCAAGAGTCTTCTCCAACACCACAGTTCAAAAGCATCAATTTTCCGGCGCTCAGCTTTCTTCACAGTCCAACTCTCACAGGCATACATGACCACTGGAAAAACCATAGCCTTGACCAGACAGACCTTTGTTAGCAATGTAATGTCTCTGCATTTATTTTTTTGTTTGTTTCATTTATTTATTTATTTTCAATTTTCTGTTTCATGTCTCTGCTTTTTAATATGCTCTCTAGGTTGGTCATAACTTTCCTTCCAAGGAGTAAGTTGCTTTTAATTTCATGGCTGCAGTCACCATCTGCAGTGATTTTGGAGCCCAAAAAAATAAAGTCTGACACTGTTTCCACTGTCTACCCATCTATTTCCCATGAGGTGATGGGACCAGATGCCATGATCTTAGTTTTCTGAATGTTGAGCTTTAAGCCAACTTTTTCACTCTCCTCTTTCACTTTCATCAAGAGGCTTTTTAGTTCCTCTTCACTTTCTGCCCTAAGGGTGGTGTCATCTGCATATCTGAGTTTATTGATATTTCTCCCAGTAATCTGGATTCCAGCTTGTGCTTCTTCCAGGCCAGTCTTTCTCATGATGTACTCTGCATATAAGTTAAATAAGCAGCGTGACAATATACAGCCTTGATGTACCCCTTTTCCTATTTAGAACCAGTCAACTGCAGTTCTAACAATACCCAAATAAACACTTAAAATTTTTTTTCTATTTCTAACATTTTAGTTAGCCAAAACCAGAAGTGTGGTCCCATACCCTTCTCCTCTTCTGTAATCAAATCTGCCTCTCTTTCATAAGAATACATGTAGTGCCTATCCAGATAATCCAGAATATCCCCACCTGAATGTTTCTTTTCAAGATTTTTAACTTAATCACATATTCAAAGCCCTTTATGTCATATAAGGTAACATTCACAGTTTCCAAGGATGAAGTCATGGATATCTTGGTATTTGTGGATGGAAAGATATCCTATTCACTTATTTAGCCTATCACACTCCTCAACACAATGGTTCAAGCAACTGCTGATAATAGAGGGAGGTTGGCCTGTGCTACAAACCCGAATTTCCTGAGATGAAGTCTTTTTGAATCTGAGCATGCTGTTTTAGAACTCTAGATTCTCTCTCATCTAAACTCCTTGTTTTACTGATCGTAAGACTGAAATCTCCTAGAGGCTTACATCAGGTGTCTTAGGTGTCAGATCTTGCTGGTGGCAAAAGCAGGACTAGAATGCAGGCATCTTGATGGGTACACCAATATTCATTCCATCACCATCCAATGACCTGATAAACTGATATATGTAAGGTAACAGTATGTGGAAAGGGCTTCCCAGGTGGCACTAGTGGTAAGGAACTCACCTGCCAATGCAGATGCAAGAGACATGGGTTTGAGCTCTGGATCAGATCCCCTGGGATCCCACTGATGGGATGGGCATGGCAACTTACTCCAGTGTTCTTGCCTGGAAAATTCCATGGACAGAGGAGCCCAGTGGGATACAGTCCACGGGGTTGCAAAGATTTGGACACGACAGAGGCTATTTAGCAGGCACACACAGTATGTGAAAAGTTCAATTCACTGAAATAAGCTTGCTTTGTGACAAACCTAGACAGAATATTAAAAAGCAAACACATCACTTTGAGACAAAGGTCCATATAGTCAAAGCTATGGTTTTTCCAGTAGTCATGTACGGATGTGAGAGTTGGACCATAAAGAAGGCTGAGCGCCAAAGAACTGATGATTTTGAACTGTGGTGCTAGAGAAGGCTCTTGAGAGCCCTTTGGACTGCAAAGAGATCAAAACAATCAATCCTAAAGGAAATAAACCCTAAACATCCATCAGAAGGACTGATGCTGAAGCCCCAATACTTTGGCCACCTGATGCTAAGAGCCAGCTCATTGGAAGAGACCCTGATTCTAGGAAGATTGAAGACAAAAGGAGAAGAAGGTGACAGAGGATGAAACGGAGAGCATCACCAACTCAATGGATGGGAGTTTGAGCAAGTTTTGGGAGATAGTGAAGAACAGGGAAGCCTGGCATGCTGCAGTCCATGGGGTCGGTTGCAAAGAGTAGGACAGGACTTAGTGACTGAACAACAACAACCACAATAAAACCGTGCTCTCTGCCAAGCCCCGAAAGAGGGGAAGGGCGTTTGCTGCTTATTCCAGGTCTCATCAAATATTCTGGTGTGCTGGAATGGATATGAGAATATATAGGTTTTTAGAAAAACTAATTAGATGATTAGTTTCCTTAGTTGTGGTAATAGTTATCACTCTAAATTTAGTCAAGAAATGGTCCTAAAGTCACAGCAGGGAGATATTTATAGGTTTTTTCATGAACTTACAATGGCTTTTTTCCATACTTACTCTTATTTACACTATGGTTTTGTGTGTTTTACACAATAGTTATGTTTCCGTTCTCTGAAACACTATGCTACAGTTCACATTTACAGAACATTTTCTAGCTATTCATCGACTGAATCCTATTCAAAGACTTTCAAAATATAGCATATCCACAGAGATTAATAAGCAGTGTCAAAAATGGCTGTGGTCCCAAAATATTGGAACTTTCAAAATTCACGTTAGGTGACCCAGGTTACCTAAATCAAGGCACCATTACATGCTATTGAGTGCATCAGAAGAAAATAACAGGAATGAGGAGAGCTAGGTTTATGTTTCCATGCCAAGAGCAGAGGAATGCCGGAAAGAAAAACTGAAGGAAATAATACCAAGGAATAGAGCTCAAAGGTGGAAGCTGCTTCAGAAAGATAAGAGCAACAAGCGAACAGAGGCCTCTCCAAAAACAAGGAGGAAAATCTAAGTGAGGTCAAAACATGTCTTCTCAATAGTAAAGGATATATAAATTTAAATATTAGTTGAATGAAAATCATCTTCACTGAAAATAGCCAGAACAATGAAAGAACATAATTCTTTATTCAAGCTTTTAAAAGAAATTTTACCTTGTTTCTCTTTCAATTTTTTATCTAATTTACATGTTCACAGATGTGAAATAAGTTTATCATCTTAAATGAATATTTAACATTTTGAATGATTTTTAAATTAGTTTTATACAATTATACTAGGCCATCATTTTAGACCAAAGGATGTTGAGAATTAAAATCAGATATTCCCGGGCCCCCCCTGGTGGTCCAGTGGCTGACTCCATTCTCCCAATTCTGGGGGCCAGGTTCAATCCCTAGTCAGGGAAATAGGTCCCACATGCTGCAACTGAGCCTGCAGGCTGAAGTTAAAGACCCCACAGGACACAATAAGACTTTGTGCAGCCAAATAAATATTAAAAAAACAAAAACAAAAACAAAAAAACACATATTTCCACATGTGGCTTGGACACTGAGAACCAAAGTTTTCTCTTTATTATTCCATTGCTCTCATGAGCATAACTTTATTATTCTATAAGTCTCTGCCCAGGTAAATAACTTGACTGCTCATTACAAAGACTTCCTGATGTATCTATCTACCTGCAATAGAATGCATCAATAGATAGTTATGCCCTAAGATTCTTCTGAACTTCTAGCCTCGAAGTTCTTGCCTTGAAGTTTCTACCAATTCTCAACTGTTACATCATGATTTTTAACCAGTTCTAATTAGGCTTCCCTAGTGGGTCAGCCTGGAGAAGGCAATGGCACCCCACTCCAGTACTCTTGCCTGGAGAATCCCCAAGGACAGAAGAGCCTGGCAGACTACGGTCCATGGTGTCGCAAAAGAGGGGGACACGAATGAGCAACTAAGTACAGCACAACACAGAATCACACAATTCTGACTAAGCCCCCCAGCACCCCAGTGCTGACACTGAAAGATACACCTTAGCTTTTGATGATCAAAAAATCCCAACCCTTCATTCTCCACTCTGAGACACTGCCCCAGCTTTGGAAGCTGAGTTTTTATACCAAGAAAAGCAATTAAGCTCAGTTTTGCTTTATCAACAGGTTGTGATATTTGACAAGATGATATTCAACTATGCCCATGCTTAACTGACCAGACTTACACTTCTCATGCTACTAGTGAAGACTTCAACTCCAGAGAAGAGACAAACTGCAAGTTAAAGGGTCAGTTTCCATCTGGCCACCAGACTACCCAACCAAAGAAGGCATAAGTAACGCTCGGGCCAAGCCACTGTTTTTATCTCCCCCTCTTATAAAAAAGCCTTTTTCTTATGGGAAACCTATACCACCCAGCTTAGCTGAGGCTCTCCGCTCCCCCACTTCCACACATATGACATGTGATGCATTATGAGCAGTGCAATTATGAACAGGGAAACCCTGTCGCAAATCACACCGCTGAAAGCTTTACCCACAGTTTGATGATATGTATACTTGGTGGTTGCCTCTTTCATATATCCGCTAAGTATATATATATTTTTCTCAATTTATTTATTTATTTTTTACTTTACAATATTGTATTGGTTTTGCCATACACTGACATGAATCTGCCCTGAGTGTACATGTGTCTCCCATCCTGAGCCCCCCTCCCACCTCCCTCCCCATCCCATCCCTCTGGGTCATCCCAGTGCACCAGCCCTGAGCACCCTGTCTCATGCATAGAACCTGGACTGGTGTTTCATTTCACATATGATAATTTACATGTTTCAATGCCATTCTCCTATATCATCCCACCCTCGCTTTCTCCCACAGAGTCCAAAAGACTCTTCTATACATCTGTGTCTCTTTTGCTGTCTCGCATACAGGGTTATCGTTACCATCTTTCTAAATTCCATATATATGTGTTAGTATACTGTATTGGTATTTTTCTTTCTGGCTTACTTCACTCTATATAATAGGCTCCAGTTTCATCCACCTCATTAGATGAGTATATTTTATATTTAGGAATATTAGTACATGTGCTGCTCATCTTATTCAAGAACACAGACACACCATATTGAGGAGATACATTTTGCTTTTCTTCCCTCTTTCACACTCAAATGACTGTAACTTCTCTAGAGTAAGATGGCCACAGGCTTGGAACAGAATGAAAAGGAATAACTGGAAAACCATAAAGCAAACAGAGTCATCCAGGTTCAGGGAAAGAAGAGGTAATCTTTGGCTGAATTGAGAGAAATTAAAACTAAAAATAATTATCCTGGATCCCAGACATACTTCACTCCAGTTTTGGTTGTGCTTAGTACTTTGGTAACTTAATGAACTGGCTTCTGCAAATTGCCTGGAATATAGGATTCATTGTCAAATAACAGTTTACCGTTACTTCTCCTCAAATATCCCTAAAATACAGTATATATCAGCATAAGCTAGTTTATAAACTAATTTACAACAAAGTTTCACACTTTATTGAAACCTGACATCCATCTTGGAGCATCTTAACTTTAGGACTGATACAGACAGGACAGCCTCTAGGTGGAGCATCCCTGGTTATTGTGGCAAAACTCGACAGGGCACACATGGGTGATGAAGACTGTTCAACTCATATTTTGTTAACCAAGCCTAACATCAATGGGGTAGGGCAACATAATCCTTCCCCAGGAAGAGGCAGCAAATATTCTGTAATAGCAATCTGTCTTACTGCATATATATTGTCAAATGGGAACTTGAAATGTTTTAAAAAATCAGAGATACCACTGGCTACCAGATACCATTGGAAGTCCATGTCTGTATCACCTAGTCTGAAAGTCATTTAAAAAACTCAACAAACAATATTCTTTAGGACTTCCTTGGTGGTCCAGAGATTAAGACTCCATGCTTCCAATGCAGGAAGACTGGATTTGGTCCTTGGGCAGGAAAGTTCCACTTGCCAGATGGTGTGGCCAAAAAAAAAAAAAAAAGAACATGCTTAAAGGAAGACATAGGTTACATATTTGATTAAAAAAAAAAAAACCCACCATCAGGGACCTGTGACAAGCATATCCATGCCTGTTTTGGGCGGGGAAATATTTGTCCATGACCTGGTATCAGTTGAAGGATGGCAGAATATATCACTTTTGCCTTGGGATACTTTGAGCTGAATGCAAGTGAGAAGAAACAAATACAAGAAAACCTCCCTGTCTTCCCTTTATTTGCCTGAAAGCAGGAGATAAATTTTCAAAAATGTTACTCCTCCCTTCTATACCAGGAAGAAAAATTAATCACTAAAGACAACTTGAACCCCTATCAGCTTGGAGAAAGTACTTGTGGAATGTACATAACAAGTTCCATTAAGTTTTTCTTTACCATTAGTTTACCTTCTAATAGTTCATCCCCTTTACAAGCCTAAAGCTGCTTTCCTCCATGCTTTCATTTCTCCACAGATATATCAACCTTTGTTGAAGATGCTGTATAAGACAGAGTTCTAAGCCATTGCATTGAGTTCCTCATTTCTCCCTGAATAGCTCCCAAGGATACAAGAGATATATATGTTAATAAACTTGCTTGCTTTTCTCTTGTTAATCTGTCTTTTACAGGGTTCTCAGCCAAGAACTCAGGGGGTTAGAGGAAAGCTGTTTTTTCCTCCCCTACACAATCAACAGGAGGCAAGGAGAAAATAATTGCACTCATATAGGCTTCCCAGGCAGAGAAGGCAATGGCACCCCACTCCAGTACTCTTGCCTGGAAAATCCCATGGACGGAGGAGCCTAGTAGGCTGTAGTCCATGGGGTCGCGAAGAGTCTGACATGACTGAACTACTTCACTTTCACTTTTTCCTTTCCTGCATTGGAGAAGGAAATGGCAACCCACTCCAGTGTTCTTGCCTGGAGAATCCCAGGGATGGGGTTGCACAGAGTCGGACATGACTGAAGGGACTTAGCAGTAGCAGGCTTCCCAGGTGGCGCTAGTGTTAAAGAAGCTGCCTGCCAAACCAGGAGACTAAGAGGTGTGAGTTCCATCTCTGGGTTGGGAAGATCTCCTGGAGAAGGGCATGGCAACCTATGTCAATATTCTTGCCTGGGAAATCCCACGGACAGAGGAGCCTGGTGGGCTCTAGTCCATGGGATCCAAAGAGTTGGATACGACTTAGCAACTAAACAATAACATGTCCATCCTTACTTTGGTAAAACACACAGCAGCAACAAGTTATTGGTTAAAATGATACCATCAATCAGATATACAGAAAACTGCTGAATTATGAACACCTCCACTGACAATGGCACTCTTTCCAGTACTTTCCTAATGCTGAGGAGTTGATGAATGCAGATGATAAAATGGTTATCTTTTTTTTAAACACACTATCAAGTACAAAAGTACAAGTAAATTCTCTCAGTCGTGTCCAACTCTTTGAGACCCCATGGACTGTAGCCTACCAGGCTCCTCCGTCCATGGGATTTTCCAGGCAAGAATACTGGGGTGGGTTGCCGTTTCCTTCTCGAACATATGGTCAAAAGAAGATGATTATCTCATTTCTTAATATCCTATAAGACTTTGAGGGAAAAGGAAAAGAGAGAAAATCCTTCATTTTGCTGGTAGATTTTTGGAATAAGAAGGATTTTCTAGTAAGAACAAAACAATTGCTTTCACCTAGCTATAACCTTTTTCTTTAATGTTAGTACTAATTTCTTCATATTCTTTTGTACTGGTTGTGTAAAGAGACCTCATATGATAAATAACACTGGGCTTCTTTCAGAAAGCAAATCAGCTCAATGGCGAAGAGCAATATGAGTTTGATTTATAAAATTCAAAGGAGAAAAATATTTGATCCAGTGTTTTTGATACTCTCGATGGTCAGATTGATAAGATGGTCAAACTAACTGTCCAGACAGAACCAATCATTAGATGACATAAACCGGTGATTCAGCAAATCATGAAAAAGTGACAGCCCTGATTTGGAGTGTTATTGGGTTGCTTGGTATATTTTGTAGCCAATCTGTTCACACACAGATTCCTACATACACTTTTCCATAAAACTCACATCAGAATTCTACTTGGCATGTAGTCTATTCCTGCTCTTGAGCATGCCAGCTTTGTCTTAGGGAAATTAAATAAAACGTTTTAGTGGGGAAAATATAAAAGAACCAGCAATCAAATCTTAATACATTACTAGAGGAAAAGAGATGGGCCAAGGATCTCTAAGACACACTAGGGGCCATTAGTTTTATTTAGTGCAGAAGTACATTTATGTTGTCCCTTTTGAAAGGACTGTAAATATAAGGATTTATTTGGAAAGGGTCAAATAAACTGGGGCTGGATAAATAAAATTGATATGGTAATTACTCTTACATGGCTCATCATGCTGACAAACACCATAAACACGGGAAGCATGATGAATTACAAGCGTTCAGTCACAGGGTAGCTGGCTAGATTAGCTTCATGGGCTTATTGAAATTGTGTTGCTCTAATAAAGTGGAATGGAATAAGTGAATAAAAATTTTCCCCAGAAGCCATCATAAATAATTCATGCAAAATATTTTAAAAATTGGTACAAATTTTGATTTAAATTGGGTTCAATTTTTTCCCTACTCTGCCTCCCAGTCCCCAAATTAGCCTGTATTCTGGGGCCACTCTAGGTATCCTGAGGTCTGAAAATCAGTAATACAGTACAACTTCTATTAAGGAAGGCAATGTATTTCTTTTGGTTTGCAAACTTTATTATCAGTGAGGGTGAGAAGTCTAATTCTCTGCCTTCATTGTTAAGATGGAAACAGTGCTCTAGAGAGGAAACCTCCCAGCATCCCTCTGGCCCACTCTCTTAATCCAGGTCTAACTGGATTGGCTGAACTGAAACCCTAGTTATGTTCACCTCAGATTTAGAAGAACTCAGTGTCCATTACAACTTTTCTAACCGAGTCGTGCATCATCAAGCAAATTGCTTAAAATCATCAAGGTCTCATTTCTTCCACAACAGTAAAAGAGTGATATCTTTCAATTCTGGTGATTCGCAATTAATATTTTAAGTGAAATTCAAATATCTTCGCAGATAATGAAGATAGGTTATTGTAGGCAGAATTATGATCTCACTGTTGCACTAATATAGTCAAGGTATATACACAACTTATTTGGGAGGAAAAACTTATTCCTCTTTCAGTTTGGTTCCAGTGGTTGGAGTCTGCAATTTCAATGACATAGATTAACAGGAGAAAAGAAAAGGTTTATGTACACATGCACAGAGACTTGCTTGAGATGAGTAATTTGTGGAAAAGCCCTAAGTAAATGTTTAACTGTGGCTTCCCTCATAGCTCAGTCGGTAAAAATCTGCCCGCAGTGCAGGAGACCTGGGTTCGATTCCTTGGTTGGGAAGATCCCCTGGAGAAGGAAATGGCAACCCACTCCAGTGTTCTTGCCTGGAGAAACTAATCAACAGAGGAGCCTGGCGGGCTACAGTCCATGGGGTTGCAAGAGTTGAACATGACTTAGCGACTAAACTACCACCACCACCAAAGGTTTACATATAGGTCAATGTAATAAAAGAAGGTTTTTAGAACTTCAAAGGGAGAGTATGAAAGATTCTATTGTGGTTTTTTTTTTTTTTTTTTTTTGGAGGGGTGTACTAATGAAAATAGGCAGTTTATTTCCAAGGCAGCTGAATTCACAAGAAACTCCCTTGGAGGGGGTGCTTACTGGCAGTTGTATTTTTGAGAGGTTCTGCTTTAGTCAGATAAGATTTCTTTCTGAATCTTCTAAGCTCAAATGTTTCCACTTTAATATTTATGCCAAATCTGAAGGCCTGAGAGCATTCCCACAGCTCTCTTTCTGCAGATTCCTAGAACCCTATCTTGTCTTTACTTTCTTTTCCAGAAGGACAGTAAGACTGCTGGAAGGAAGGTTAAAAAAAAAAACAACCTTTGCTTAGACTTTCATTTGCATTTAAAAGAGAGACCAACTAGGCTGCATCTGTGATTTAAAAATAATTACACTGCATGTGGCCACATTAAGTCTGGAGAGTTTGTTTTAAGTCACTTCCAGATAAAGAAAAGGAGGCCTAGGTTCTTAATGTAAAGTTCTGTAGTCCTTACATAATTATTCGTCTAAGAAAAATTATATATAAATTGATTTTACCCTTTTTATAATATTTAAGTTGCATCAAGTTCATTTTTGTCAGTAATATTTTAGGTTTCATCTCTGTATCTGCAAAGTTCATGATTTTGCTAATTTAGGTCACTGTAAAACTTACATCAAAGCTTTACTTATTTTCCATTCTATTTTCTATTCCTCTAGGTCATGGATGAAGTTTGTACAGCCTTTAATATATAGCTCATTTGTTTTTACACTGATCAGGATCACTACCATCTTTTTAATCAAATAGTGGATATATGAAAACACTTCAGTCTTGTGGAATGATGCAGGAATCAGAGAAATTGACAGGTAAAATTTAGGTCTCACTTTAGGACACAGTATAAAAAGAAAACTAAAATTCTTCATTTTCAGGAATTTTGACCTTAGAGTGACACTAGTACTAAATTTTTTCCTGAAATTATGTTTGAGTGTGGATAGCTTACCCACTGGCTCAGTGGTAAAGAATCCGCTGGCAATGCAGGAGCTGCAAGTGACCCTGGTTTGATCCCTGGGTCAGGAAGATCCCCTGGAAGAAAGCATGCCAACCCACTCCAGTATTCTTGCCTGGAGAATCCCATGGACAGGGGAGCAAAGTGGTTTACAGTCCATAGGGTGGCAAAGAGTTGGACATGACTGAAGCGACACAGCATGCAGCATGCAAGAGTCCTGAAGGGCAGCAGAACGCACCAAAATATGTCACTTTGGCATAAGGATTATTTTTATTAAAAATAAATTTTAACATTTTATTTTGTATTGGAATATAGCTGATTAACAATGTTGTTAGTTTCAGGTGAATAGTGATGGGTTTCAACAATACATATGCACATATCCATTCTCCTCTAAACTTCCCTCCCATCCAAGCTGCCACATAACATTGAGCAGAGAGTACCATTTAAATCTAAACGCTGACTTTCAGCGTGTGCATATATAGACTGGCATTTTTAAAATAGTTAACCAACAAGGAACTACTGTACAGTATAGGGAACTCTGCTCAATGTTATAATGTTGTTAGGGTGTCTCCTCTAGAAAGATGAGTCTAATCACAAAAATCTCTTACCAGTGGGAAAGAAATAGATTGAAATATACATGGTAAATCTTACCCTTGTGTACAGTGTTTGCTTTTTTTTTCTTTTAAACTCCCATAACTACCCGTAACATGACCACAACATCTTTCTTTTACTTTGCAAGATGGTATTTAAGGTAGTGGCTTGGGCCAATCTTGAAGAGTTTTACTCAGTTTTCCTGGGTGTCTCCTGTCTATGCATAACATACACATGTTATTAAATTTCTGTTTGTTTTTCTCAAGTTAATCTGTCTCTTATTATAGAGGGGTTTCAGCCAGGGAACCTAGAAGAGTAGAAAGAAAATTATTTTTCCTCTCTAGAGTTCTCTGCTGGTTTCTCAAAACCACTGCTAAGTTTTGATCCTATAGATTCAAACGAACGTGGAGTACAATATTCTAAACAATGGGACATTTTCCATAACATCAGTGGTTTTCAACTGCCAGGGGAGGGGGGCAGATTTTGGCCCCAGGAACCATTGAGATCTCAGACCTCTTTGGGTGGCACAGCCAGGGAGGAGAGGAGCTACTGGGATGCTATGAAACCTCCTACAATGAGCAGGACCACCACCTACCACAAAGAATTATCTGGCACAAAATGGCACATCACAGGCTAAGAAACCCAGTAGTACTTTGAGAACATGAGGCTTAGTCTATATACCCACACAAAATGAGTGCTGTTTTGAACTCTACCAAAATATCTATTCTGACACATTCAAGTTCCGAGGGCTCTGACATACAAATTTGGGAGGGTATAGTTGTTTTCCTTAAAAAAATAAAATCTTATTTTAAAGTTAATCATATGGTTTTAGCAGATCTGAGTTCAACCATACAGTGAGCTAAAAGACCTACTTTTGTTCAGATGATAGTTTAAATCCTTGATATCCCACCTGTGATAAAAAGAAAATAATTAAAGCTGGAGTCTTAATCATGAAAAGTGCATTGTTGAAGTTGTATAGTTATAATATATTCATATGAAGCAAATTGATTCCTTAAGAAACAGAGCTAAGAGAACCAAATTTATACCGAAGAGGCACATAAGAAATGTTGACAATGATTCTTAAGATTCTAAAATCATGTTTCTGGATCAATAGCAATTCAAGGTATTAGGTGAATAAAACCTCTGTCCAAAAAATATTTTAGAATTGATATGTGCACCTTCAAACAAAAAATATAAGATATTCTCTCAAATACACATCTAAAAATGTTACTTCTTCAATACAAAAATCCATGACATCTCTCTGTCTAAAAGACCCTTTAAGAAATAATTTCAAATAACTTCTCCAGATTTAAATCTCTCTTATTTTTTCTTATATATGATTTAATCACAATGTGTTTATTTGTACTTTTGTCTTTTTTTTTTCTTGCTCATCAGTTTATCACTGTTGGAGAGGTAAAACTTCTACCCATTTAGAGTTTCCAGCTAGGGCTGAGAATTCAATTGAAGTAAGACAAATTAAGAAGAGAAAAGCATATATATTTATGTAATTACATTTTTATGTGACACACATAAGAAATGCAGGTACAAAAATATGGCAAAACTTTAATGCTTGGAGAAGGGGGCAACAGAGGATGAGATGGTTGGATGGCATCACTGACTCACTGTACATGAGTTTAAGCAAACTCCAGGAAATAGTAAAGGACAGGGAAGCTTGGTATGCTACAGTTCATTGGGTTGCAAAGATCAGACATGACTTAGAGATTGAACAACAATATACTAGGTTGAACAAAGACAATTGTGATAAAGTGACTAAAGTATTTAGGAAGGCTAAAGGAAGATAAGAATTATTTTAACAAGGTCTGTTTGTAGAGATTTCTCTGAGCTCCAACTTCCTATCCTTGATGATAAGAATGTTACTTGTTCTTGATATATGGAGGACATCTTTGATACAAGGGTTCTATCTCCTGCTTTCAGGAAGAAAAAGGGAATGGTCAGAGTGCCCTTCTTATACCTGCTTTTTTTTTTTTTTTTTAATGCCTTAGTTCAAAATAATCTCATGTCACAGTAGCATGTTTTAGGATGACATAGTCTGGTTCCTTCCATCACATCTTGTCACTTTCTTATCTCACACCCTGTCAAAGCTTCCTGCCATTATTGGATTTTAATCTAATCTACCTTCTTGTCCTAAATGATTTTGGATTCCATGTTTCTGCTTACACAGCTTCAGTTTCAGAAAGTCATCCTAAACTAAAATGAAAATGAAAGTGTTAGTCGCTCAGTTATGTCCAGTGTTTTGCGGGCCCATGGACTGTAGCCTACCAGGCTTCTCTTTCTATCGAATTCTCGAGGCAAGAATACTGGAGTGGGTAACCACTCCCTTCTCCAGGGTATCTTCCTGACCCAGGGATTGAACCCAGGTCTCCTGTATTGCAGCAGGCTCTTTACCATCTGAGCCAGCAAGGAAGCCCAAACTAATAATTCTCCTATTGAAATGAAGCAGGACCCTGTGAGACCTTCCCAAGTGCAAAAGCCTGTCCGTGCACCATATTTATTTCTTGTAGGAAAAGACAAGTTTCTTACACTTTCTCTGAGTTCCAAAGGGTAAATGCAAACAGTTATTAATTAGGAAAATGAGGGGATGCAGAAATAAAAGAAAGGAAGTCAAGAAACAATAGTGCAGCCATGGGGCAGAATCCTGGTTCCCCTGGAAGAGATATGCATGACAACCTAATACAAATCTCTGAGTTATTCTAAGGAACTAATACCCTCACCCCAGGCTGAGCACAAACACATGGACCCCAGACTGGTCGGAACCAGAAGGCTGATGACTGAGATTCCTGAAACACCACCCTGTTACCTCACCACCAATCAATGAGAGGAAGATCACACAGCCTGCAGACCTCCCCCAAATTTTGCCTCTAAAAACTCTTCCTGAAAACTGTCAGGGAGTTCCAGTTGTTCAAGCACCACCTACTCAGGACTCTTTATCAGGTGCCTTACAATAAACATTACACTTTCCTTCACCACAACTCAATGTCAATAAGTTAGTTTTACTGTGTGCAGGTAAGCAGACCCAAGCTTGGTTCAGTAACACTATTCCCATTCAAATCTACTGGGTCATGCTTCCTTTGAATGGCTTAACATGTCTCAGTTGACCGTCATGGCAAAATGATATTATAACTAATGGTAACTACTTATACACATATTCCTGACAGATCATATTTATTGTTATAGCCCTAACATGTAACTACTACACAAAGAAGATACCAAATATACTATGTCTGCTGAATACAGGCATCTATGAAGGAATTAACTTGTGATAAGAGTATCAACGACTTTAACTTTTAGTTTTCCTTAAGACATTTTACAAACATACATGAATGAGACTATTACTTGGAAAAGGAAGAATAATAAATGTTTTCAATTAATAAACATCCACTAAGTTGATATATCCCCTTCATGGATCACAGCTTCATCATAGCAAAGAGGTTTGCATAACTCAATGAACCTTTGAGTCATGCTGTGCAGGTCCATCCAAGACAGATGGGTCATAGTGAAGAGTTCTGACAAAATGTAGTCCACTGGAAGAGGGAGTGGCAGACAGTACTCCAGTATTCTTGCCACGGGAATCATATGAACAGTATGAAAAGGCAAAAGTTATGACACTGGAAACTGAGCCTCCCAGGTCAGAAGTTGTTCAATATGCGACTGGGGAAGAGCAGAAGATAATTTCTAATAGCTCCAGAAATAACGAAGTGGCTAGGCCAAAGTGGAAACGATGCTCATTTGTGGATGGTGAAAGTACAGTCAGATGCTGTAAAGAACAATATCACATAGGAACTTAGAATGTAAGGCCTGAGAATCAAGGTAAACTGGACATGGTCAAGCAGGAGATGGCAAGAGTGAATATCAACCCTCTAGGAGTCAGTGAACAAAAATGGACAGGAATGGGCAAATTTAATTCAGATAATGATTATATCTACTACTATGGCCACAAATACCTTAGAAGAAATGGAGTAGCCATCATAGTCAACAAGAGTCTGAAATGCAGTACTTGGGTGGCCTTCTTCAATGAACAATGCAAATAAGTAGAGGAAAACAACAGAATGGGAAAGAATAGAGATCTCTTCAAGAAAATTGGAGAGATCAAGGAAGCATTTCATGCAAGAATGGGAACAATAAAGGATGAAACAGTAAAGAGTACATCAAGGCCATACAGAGAATTAAAAAGCAGAGGCATCACTTTGCCAACAAAGGTCTGTATTGTCAAAGCTATGGTTTTTCCAGTAATTCTATATGGATGTGAGAGTTGGACCAGAATGAAGGCTGAGCCCTGAAGAACTGATGCTTTTAAATTGTCTTGCTGTGAAGACTCTTGAGAGATTCCTTTGGACTGCAAGGAGATCAAACCATTAAATCATAAAGGAAATCAATCCTGAATATTCACTGGAAGGACTGATACTGAAGCTGAAGCTCCAATAGACTCATTGGTAAAGAGTCTGATGCTGGGAAAAATTGAAAGCAAAAGAAGAGGGCAGCAGAGGATGAAATGGTTATGTAACATCACTGACTCAATGGACATGGATTTAAGCAAACTCCAGGAGATATAGGGAAGAACAGGGGAGCCTGGCATGCTGCAGTCTATGGGGTCACAAATAGTTGGACACAACTTAGCAACTGAATAACAACAACGAAAGTTAATATGAATATATGATCACTAATAGCAGTAACACACAACTGAAAACAGAGGCATGTTCAACACTTGGCAGTTACAAGGATGTAAAATAGAACCTGTGACTTTGAGGATCAAGTTTAAATACAAGGTAGGTACAGGATAGGAAATACAATTAAATAAGGCAACCCAAAGTATTTGTAAGTTTCTGGCACAAATTAGTATTCAAAGAATATTTTCTTGGTAATAAGTATAGTTCAGTAAGTCAGTCGTGTCCGACTCTTTGCGACCCCACGGACCACAGCACGCCAGGCTTCCCTGTCTATCACCAACTCCCAGAGTCCACCCAAACTCATGTCCATTGAGTCAGTGATGACATCCAACCATCAAATCCTCTGTCGTCCCCTTTTCCTCCTACCCTCAATCTTTCCCAGCATCAGGGTCTTTTCAAATGAGTCAGCTCTTCACATCAGGCCAAAGTATTGTAATTTCAGCTTCAACATCAGTCCTTCCAATGAACACCCAGGACTGATCTCCTTTAGGATGGACTGGTTGGATCTCCTTGCAGTCCAAGGGACTCTCAAGAATCTTCACCAACACCATAGTTCAAAAGCATCCATTCTACTGTGCTCAGCTTTCTTTATAGTCCAACTCTCACATCCATACATGACAACTGGAAAAACCATAGCCTTGACTAGACAGAACTTTGTTGGCAAAGTAATGTCTCTGCTTTTTAATATGCTGTCTAGGTTGGTCATAACTTTCCTTCCAAGGAGTAAGCGTCTTTTAATTTCATGACTGCAATCACAATCTGCAGTGATTTTGGAGCCCAGAAAAATAAAGTCAGCCACTGTTTCCACTGCTTTCCCATCTGTTTGCAATGAAGTGATGGGACCAGATGCCATGATCTTAGTTTTCTGAATGTTGAGCTTTAAGCCAACTTTTTCACTCTCCTCTTTCACTTTAATCAAGAGGCTTTCTAGTTCTTCTTCACTTTCTACCATAAGGGTGGTGCCGTCTTCACATCTGAGGTTATTGATATTTCTCCTGGCAATCTTGATTCCAGTTTGTGCTTCCTCCAGCCCAGGATTTCTCATGATGTACTCTATATATAAGTTAAACAAGCAGAGCGACAATATGCAGCCTTGACATACTCCTTTTCCTAGTTGGAACCAGTCTGTTGTTCCATGTCCAGTTCTAACTCTTGCTTCCTGACCTGTATACAGATTTCTCAAGAGGCAGGTCAGGTGGTCTGGTATTCCCATCTCTTTCAGAATTTTCCACAGTTTATTGTGATCCACACAGTCAAAGGCTTTGACACAGTCAATAAAGCAGAAATAGGTGTTTCTCTGGAACTCTCTTGCTTTTTTGATGATCCAGCGGATGTTAGCAATTTCATATCTGGTTCCTCTGCCTTTTCTAAAACCAGACTGAACATCTGGATGTTCACGGTTCACGTACTGCTGAAGCCTGGCTTAGAGAATTTTAAGCATTGGTAATAAGATGATGGTGGTAATGATTCTAAGGATCAAATGAACATCAACATTCTCACAGGCATTAAGAAAAATCTCATAGATAGGAGCAGTAAGGCTTCATAGTAAGAAAATTGAGATTCAGATCATTGTAAAATGGGGAGATGAAATTATATGCAGGCAGTTGGCACATAAGTAAGAAATGCATTTGCATTAGAAAAACACCATTCCCTAAGAAAGCTGCAATTTAAAAAGATTAGAGAGAGATAGATGAGGTCAAGGTTGTGGGATATTTTTAATGTCTGGCCTCAAAATTTTATGTTTACTGTGAAGGTTACTGGGAATCATCAGAAGTTTATGAATAGGAAGGATGACATTGACAATAGCAGTGCTTAGAATGAGCCTTGCAACAATGCCCTGGGGAAAGATGTTAGATTGAAGTGAGGATAGAAACAGGGAAATAAAAGTTTATTTACATATGAATTAAGTAATAGTACTGTTTGAACAAATATCACATTTTTAGAAATCATTCTAGAGAAAATGAAATGTTATTATAAGGTCACATACTCAAGAAAGTCTGCAATCTTTCTAAGGAGAGAGATTTAAATACAAGAAATAGAATGACAAAGAAGATGAAACATAGTGATGTTCTTAATTGACACTAGTAAGAAGTGAAAAAGATCAGATCAGAGAAAGACAACATGGGAGTCATTGGGGAAGACTTCATGAAAAAGTGACATTTGAAAATTGTGCTGAAATGGTAAGATTTAAGTACCCAAAAAAATCATAGGGAAAATAAAGACATCTTGCATGAGACACAGCATAAAGAAAAGTGTGGAGAAATGGAAGAGTACAGCATGTGCTTAGAACAATAATTGTAAAGAGATAATAATTGATGAATCTATATATGGGTTAAGAGAAGTGTGGATAAAACTACGAGATCTAAGTAGATGTTCAAATGGCATCATAGTGTGAGGCTGCCAAGGCTAACAGGCGGCCCAGACCTGGGTTTCAGTTTCCCCTGAAATGGTGGGATTCTCCGCCCCCATCGGGCTGCCTGGAGCCAGCCAATCAACAGGCGCCCAAAAGGGAACAAAGGGAACATGAGGGAAAGCGGAAAAGCCCATGAACGCCTAAGTTTGAACAAAAGCCCACGAAAGTTTGTACCAATAAAATTGCTTTGCAAACATGTAACCAATCTGCTTAAGCCAGCTACCAACTGCTTATGTTCACCCTATAAATTTGTGTAACTGCTGGGCTCGGGGCTCTCTGACCCCACACCACTGCGTTGGATGCGGCAGGAGCCCTGACTCGAGTCAGCAATAAACTTCCCTTTCTTTGCGAGTTGCATTGTCTTGGAAGCCTTCTCTCTTCCCGCTCGGGGATTCGGACATCGGGAAGAACATTTGGGGGCTCGTCCGGGATCCCTTGACTGGGAGAAGAGAACACTTTCAGGACAGAGGAGAAGGATAGATATAGCACAGGTGCTCAGGCAGGACAGGAAAGTCCAGTGTAAATCCGAGGCCCTGCTGGGAAGCAGGAAGGTATCTGGTGCAGGAGAAAGCTTTCTGTAAAGGGGGGCCAGCCGGCGTAAGGCCGAGGCCAGCAGACGCGCTGGAAGGCAGCCGACTCCGCGGGAAGGCTTTGTATAAAGGGGAGAACGGATTAAATGTTCCAGCCGGCGTAAGCCCGAGACCAGTGGACGCGCTGGAAGGCAGCCGATTCTGCCGGAAGGAAAGTTCCTCTCCCGACCCCAAGCCTGGTGAACAGTGGACGCCATTCGGTAAGGTGAACCTGCTACTGGGAGGCAAGAAAACTCAGGGGGCCCGAAAACCCAGCGCTGTGTTATCGGCCGACGTTTGTCTGTCCGTGTGTTTGTCTTCGGCTCTCCGTGTTTGTGTGTGTGCCGGCATTGTCTCTGGTCCCCCTCCTCCTTCTTCTTTCAACCTGGCTTCCTTTCCTCCTTTTGAAATCTTTGAAGACATCTGAAGTTTTGTGTCTCTATAGAAGGTTTTCTGAGAGACTGTGTTCTTGTATTTAAGGGAGTGTCTGATGAAGGCTGCCAGGTTTATATGTGTGTTTTAACTCTGTTCTGTGTTGTGATTTGTGACGGCTATTTTGCTTTGTCTGGCCACCATTTAGACCTGCCGCTGTTTTGTTAAAACTTGATTTTCTTTCCCTGTGCCTTGAGACCAGGGCTCTCAAGAACACTCATCTAGACCATCTTTAACCTCTGAGACTGAGAAGAAAAGGAAAAAAAGAAGCCTTTAATAATGTTATTTATTTAAATTTTATATTGTAATATCTAATTCATGACCAAACTTAGAAAATGAAGATAGATCTTATACTGTGTCTGTCTAAATATGTTTTGGTATGTCTTTATCTCTGGAAAATATTTTTAGGTTAATTTGTAAATGAGCTCTATTTAATTGGCTTAAGAAAGGGTAAGCACTTACAAATCAAATAATTCTAAATTAAACAATAAATTCTAGGTTTAGGTGAACTGGGAAATATAAAGTATTAAATACCTGATATTAATGTTTGTTTGTTGACCTATCTAATACAGACATGTCTTAGAGTAATTAACATCAAGTGAAATGTTTTCATTGTGCCTAGGTTTAATATAAGTTAAATATTATGCCTGTTACAGGTTTGTTGACAAGGAAATTACCTCAAGTAAAAAAAAGAAACTTCTAAAAAATGTAAATGAAGTATGAGTTTGTATATAAACTCTATTAAGAATAATTATTCTTTAAGAATATCTGTTTAAAATAGTCTCTCCAGATTGGTGTAACTTGAATTTCTAAGGGTTGTACTAAACTAAGTATTGGAAGTCTATTAAATAATTAGGTCATTTCCAAATGAAAAAAGATTTTGAAACATTTACTACTAAACACTGATTTCCTTTTACAGAAAAACTAAAGAGATTTGGGACTATAAATGAATAATGTTTGATGCCACCCTAAAATGTTTTAAGAAAACAAGGGTTTTAAAAATTATCACTGGTATTTATGCTCACCAATCTATAAAATGCTAATATAAAAGTTAGCTCTTGGTTGCTAAAAAAAAAGCAAAAAGTGTACTTTCAGTAAAAAAAAGTATAAAAAAATACTAAAAAGAGTTATGCATGATCAAGATTTTCTAAAGTTAGATTACAATTAGTTAAATAGATTTTGTTAAAAATGACACGGTCGTAAGAAAACTGGTTAAAGCCAATTAGGTCCAAGATGGCAGAGCCAACTTTCACTAGACCTTGAGCCTTGGTATTTGCATGCATTGTGACATATCAAACAAGCTAAATGATACACCCATCAACATTGACTAAATCTGACCAAATGTTCTAAAACTTTTAATTGATCTTATTGATAAAACTTCCTGAATCAAATTCTTTTGAAGTTCCTTTGACATCTAGCTAACTTTGGGGTGTTTCAGAGGGCCCCTGAAACATCCCAAAGAGAGATATTAAACTGTTTATTTGGTTGGTTAAATTACATGAAAAAGATTATCAAATGAGTAATAAATCTGCTCATGTTATAATGTATGAAAAATTACTAATACAGATATCCTAGAAGTTATATAGAGTTCTTAACATTTTGATATGTCTTGGTATTCTGATGAAAAACCTGATGACTTCACAAAAGTTAGCAAAGGACTGAATGAACCAGCGAATATGCTTATAACTTTTATGGTTTCTATCTGAGAAATTACAGGTTTAAATCGTGTGTTTTCTGGGAGTAGAGAAAACTTTCCTCTTAAACTAATTATAAAAATAATTTGGTAAAATTACACATTATAAACAAAACAATTATATTTTCTCTCTATCTGACTCCTCCAGAAATTTTAAACTCTTAAGTTTCCAGTAAGTTTATCAAATGAGCTAAAAAGGTTATCTCACTAACAGGTACAAAAATCTCAAGAAATTTTTGAGACCTTAAAAAAAAAGAGTCCACCTAGATTTGTTAGGCAAAATCTGTGATAAGCTTTTGGTGTGAGTTTCCCAGCCCTGTTTTATATTAAAAGTTCAGTCTGAGATCCTGTAAGTGTTTCAGCAAAATAAAAAGTCTATGATCAATTCTGTTATATGATATTACTGTGAAAGTTTGTTTCTGAAGCTTATCTCAGTAATCTATCTTTGGATGAAGATCAGATGCCTCATGACCTGCAACCAGGACTGGAAAAAGACATAATTTAAGGGACTATCTCCAACCTGGATGGAAGGACTTTTTACCAGGTACTCTTAACTAGCTCATGCACAATGAAACTGAAGGGAAATTAACTCTTAGATTAATTCCCACTTCCAAAGACCCCTACACTGGATTGGTCTATAAAGAAGACAGCTGACCTGATCTCACCTTAAAATGAGGCTCAAACAAGAGAAACTACAGTACACCAGGATGAAAAGACAACGACATCAGAGGTAGACAGCTTGTCCAAGATGCTGGACCTAATTCATATGATCGTTTATAGTGTTCTCTTGACTTCTTAGACCTTTGTATATAAATCAAATGCTTTTCTATCATAGGCCTGATTCTATGCCAGTTTTAGAAATCAATCCAATTGTTGGGTTTGTGGCCAATTACCTGTATCTAGTTCTGGGTTACCTTGGTAAATTTCTCTACTACAAGACTCTAACTGGTTGGCCCTGAGAAAATTTACTTTAAAAAGAAAAATTATAGTCATATTCAGGTCACTATGATACTACCAGACAATATCCCCTCACTGGGCCAATTAATAATGCCTACTCTGACTCTGGCTATAAATTTGAGTCTTTTTCTATTCCTCAAGCTCAATCAGAGCAACAAGAAAAGTTTTAGCAAAACAAAAAGAAATCTCCCACAATTATGAGATAGATTTATATAGATAACACCAAGCTATGGTAATTTAGGTTTAAAGTCTCCTCTGTGTTAAAAACAATTAAATCATACTAAAGATAATCAGTCTAGTAATACTAGAAAACCGGGCTGTGTGCCTTATAGATGGTGGTGCCAGTGTATAATTTCCCTGAAAGATAAAGATTCGTACAGAGTAGAATTAGTCAGACGACCTGGGATATACTGGGCTACATCTAATGGAAGCTCTTAGGTCTTACTTGTGACTTTACTAATACTGCTGGCTATGTTCTTTGTATTTCACCTGTTTTACAAAATTGCTATTTCTTATAGTGCCAAATGTGTGACTGAGGCCTCTGATAAAATAATATATAGTTCTCTATGAGATCGATGATGATGACAGTGTAACTCCAGATATGAGAAAAAGCAACAAGAGGGAATGTTTTCCTGGACCAAGAGGCTAGTAAGACAGGTGGTCCAGAGAATTTTGGATACTGTTTTATGGCCTAGTCCAGTAACAGCACATTGAGTGGCCGGTAGACAAAATCTTTGCCAAACCTGAGAATGGACATTCTCAGCACCATGGGATAAAATGGTCATGAAATGCCCCCCTCAAAGTCGTGGTCAAGTTTGTGAGCAAAAAGGGGCTCTGCCAACTGAAGATTGACACTTGCCATCTACATCTACAGCGATTATATCATGGCCACTGCAACTGCTGACTTTCAACGGCCCTGAAAGGAGTTCAGGGTGAAGATCAAGAATGAGGCGTTCCGTGCTCTGGGAAAAACTGGCAGAACAGGCCTTCAGATAGTTAGATCTTTTCAGGAGATTTTGAGTCCCAATTCTTGCATCTTCTCATACCTAGAGAAACACTGACATCATTAATGGCACCATCTGCTTTGGCTATTAAAGAAAAATTTTACAATTAAAAGTCAAAATAGAGTACTCAGCTATGGTTCAGACATCCTGAAAGATAAACAGATGTTACTATGGGTGTAATTTCAGATTAGACATTGTATTGCTAAACACTTGAGTTTTCTGAGTCGTGTCAGGCTTAGATGCCACTATTCTCAAAACAATGTCTGCTGAAAGCTAGTAACTTCTGCCTTACTTTTTATAAAACTAGGCAACTGGCCACCTGGCTACAAGTCTCCCTGAAGTGCCAGGTCCAGACTGGGTTTCAGGCCTATTCTTCTAAAAGAAAGAGATTTACTTTGTCTATTAAAACTCCGGTTACCCCTTCTCCAGCTACTACTAACTGGGTATGTTACAACAAAATGGCAGGCCAAGGGATTGAGATTCTAATCATACAAGGCTCAGATCTAGGACTTGGAACTCAGGAATACTTCCAATTCAGTGTCTCTTCTCCAAGCTGAGGCGGTCCTATGCCCCGTTTTGACAAAAAGTTATCACAGTCATAGTTGCCCTGTTCCCTAAATTAAAACTGAACAGGACTCTGCGGGGTGGCGACTCTGGAGTACAGATCTGCTGTACTGTAAAATATAGGCTTTATTCAGCCTCCTTGACCTTCCCTGAGTTCCAAAGGGTAGATTCAAACAATTGTCAGTCAGAGAAGGGAGGAAATACAGAAACAGAGGGGAAACAATTAAATGGTGGTACAGCCTTGAGAGGGGTCCTGGTTCCTACTCAAAGAAATATGCATAACAATGTCTTTTGAGTTCTTCTATAGAACTGGAGCCCCCACCCAGGTGGAAGATGGTAACTTCAGACTAAACATAAGATTCCTAGAACTCAGCTCTGTTGCTTGACCACCAGCCAATCATCCCAGCGGTGCCTCCTGTTTCTGGGGACCAGTGATGACCATCCTGTTAGGTCTCCTGTTTGGCCCCTGTCTGTTTTACCTCTGAGAGGCACCAACAGTTTCAAACTAAGTTGCTGTTATTACAAGAGTAAAAGCTGGTTTCAGGTATAAAACACCCCAACTTAGGTCATGTATAGAGAGACTTCTGCTCTGCTAGGCAGGCCTACGCCCAGGCACAGCAGGAAGAAGTTACAGAAAAAAGAGACCTCCGCCCCAATTCCCAAAAAGCATCTTGAGTATGAAGTCTCTCAAGGGGGAGTTGTTAGGGAAAACACACTGCCTGTCCGTCCACCTAATGTTACTCAGATCTCAATATTTGACTGTCCCCACAGATGATATAAAAGACCCATGATTGGGCCTTCCATAGAAACAAAGACAGTGGGGAATGTGAGGCTGCCAAGGCTATCAGGCAGCCCGGACCTAAGTTTCGGCTTCCCCTGAAATGGTAAGATTCCCCACCCCCATCAGGCCGCCTGGAGCCAGCCAATCAACAGGCGCTCAAAAGGGAACAAAGGAAACATAAGGGAAAGCGGAAAAGCCCATGAACGCCTAAGTTTGAACAAAAGCCCACGAAAGTTTGTACCAATAAAATTGCTTTGCAAACATGTAACCAATCCGCTTAAGCCAGCTACCAACTGCTTATGTTCACCCTATAAATTTGTGTAACAGCTTGGGCTCGGGGCTCCCTGACCCCACACCACTGCGTTGGATGCGGCAGGAGCCCTGGCTCAAGTCAGCAATAAACTTCCCTTTTTTTGCGAGTTGCATTGTCTTGGAAGCCTTCTCTCTTCCCGCTCAGGGATTCGGACACCGGGCAAATCAATAGGTCAATATGTGTTCACTATCTAATTGTCTACTTAGTTTCAGGCATTGCTCTAATATTTTCAGATGTGGATTTGTTTAATGTTCACAATAACTCTATAAAGTAGGCATTATCCCCACTCTACAGATGAAGAAGCTTAAAGCTTAACTTATAAAACAGGACATCAGTACTGCCTCATTCTATCAACCTGAAGCCCAGAATAGTCTTTGCCAGTAAATGGCAGGAGGACACAAGTGTATCACATTTTCAAACTCCTTAATACATGTTTCTCAGGGTTTTGGTAACATAGTCATACTTTTTGTTACATCCTTTAAAAAATAAAGTCTTTATTAGGAACTTCCCTTGCTTCCAGTTGTTAACACTCTGCATTGTCACTGCAGGGGACACACATTTAAACCCTGGTTGGGGAAATAAGATACCACATGCCTTGGGGTGCAGTAAATGAACCCCCAAACAAAGTCTTTCTTAGTTATAAAAAGCACTTTCTAAGACTGGAGTTATAAATGGAGCCATAAGCCAGCACTCTGTAATTGAGATGAAATCATTAGAAGGCAGCCTGCCTTAGATTCCTCCTGTAGGGAGGGGGGGCTGCACTGTAGTGGTTACAGGGAAAAAACAAACAAACATATAACATCATCTTAGAGATATCTCTAGAAAACCACCAGAGGCTTAAATGAGATTTAAGTTAATGGGCTACCTGCTAGCAGTGACGATTTACAGACCTGTAAGCTAACATGCCAAGAACTGATTCATCAGAAAAGATCCTGATGCTGGGAAAGATTGAAGGCAGGAGGAGAAGGGGACAACAGAGGATGAGATGGTTGGATGGCATCACTGACTCAGTGGACATGGGTTTGAGCAAGCTCCAGGAGTTGGTGATGGACAGGGAAACGTGGTGTGCTGCAGTCCATGAGGTCACAAAGAGTTGGACACGACTAAGCAACTGAACTGAACTGAACAGAAGCTAGCAAGAAAAAGAGAATAGGTATGTTTAAAACATCCTACAAAAAACACTGGCACATCTCAATAGATAGATGCAGACCATAAGAAAAGTTGAGAGAGAGAGAAATTGAAGGGAAGAAGAACATGCCATCCCAAAATATGCCACTTTAGTTTATCGATTATTTCATGCTGTAGGCACTTGAAAAACAGCAAATGCAGGGAGAGGCTTTCTCTGAACTCTCTTCATCTACCTAAAGACAGATCCTTCAAAAGGCATTCAATTGTCTAAATCCCCTCCCTGAGAGTTTCATCACCAAGGAGGATTGATTTTTATCACAAGAGAGGAGAGGAAAAATTGATAGAAAATCCAAAAAACTTTGTCACAAACCACATACGTCATCTCTTCTTCTTAGAGACATTCATCTTTCCTAAATATCATCTACTCTCCACTAAAAGGCCTACATCACCCTCCCCTTTCCCTATTAAGATGGTATTTAAGTCTTAATTCTAAGCCACTTGGAGGAGTGACTCATTTTTTTTCCCCTAGATATATCCTATATTATATGAGGCATACATGTTAACTTCTGTTGGTTTTTCTTGTTACTCTGTCTTTTATGAAAGAGGACTCAGATAAACTTTAAGAAGAATACAGGGAAAATTACTTTGCCTTCCCTATGATATCTATATCTACACACACATATGCTGCTAATTCAGCTGCAAAAATGATGCCTTACAGAATGACTGGACTTCCTGGGTGGTTCAGTGATAAAGAATCTGCCTACCAATTCAGGGGAGGCAGTTTCCATCTCTGGGTCAGGAAGATCCCCTAGAGGAGGAAATGGCAACTCCCTCCAGTATTCTTGCCTGAAAAGTTTCATGGACAGAGGAGCCTGGCTGACTGCAGTCCATGGAGTCACGAGTCGAACATGATTGAGCACACACTCAGAAGGGTTATTTTTAAATGCATATACTAGTTACTTTCAGTCAAGTAAAATACAACCACACAATCTTAAGCAAAAGACTACACACAGTAAGATTATTTACTTACTTAATGGACTCTTACAAGGGTTATTAAAAACAAAAACAAAACAACACAGGCCCAAAATGGTGTCATGAAATGGCTAAGAAAGAAAAGAAAGTGAAGTTGCTCACTTGTCCACCTATTTGCGACCCCATAAACTGTAGCCTACCATAGACTGAAGCCTACAGGCTCCTCCGTCCATGGGATTTTCCAGGCAAGAGTACCAGAGTGGGTTGCCATTTCCTTCTCCAGGGGAATCTTCCCAACCCAGGGATCAAACCCCGGTCTCCAGGATTGTAGGCAGATGCTTTACCCTCTGGGCCAACCCCAAGATAAAAAATCTAGAATTTAACTTCTGATCTAATCACAGTTTCAACCTCTTCCAAAAATGTAATCTTAGTCAGTCAGTCTGGAAATTTCTGGTCTAGGCACCAGTAAAATAATCTGTGCCCCTGAAACTTCAGTAACCCCCAGAGGAAGAAGAAGCAAGCAGCATAATAAAACCTTTGCCAAATTCCCTTCCTCTAGGGAAAATGATGTCTTGGCTTAAAAATAACCCTCTTTTCTTTTGCTAATACCTTCTTGCCCCACCCTCTTTCTTCCTATAAACACCTTTCAATTTGTAAAACTCCTCTGAGCACCCTTCTAGGTGTTAGATGGGAGGATGTTTGATTCCTGAATCTTTGAAAAAAACCAATTAGAGCTTCAAATTTCCACCACTGAATTGTGTGTGTTTAACAGGATATTTGCCTTGAAAGTTCCAAGTTAAGTGACAATGTAATGGGAAGACTATGGGAACTGGATTCTAAATGGGTTTTTAACAACCACTTACCACTTATGAGTAATAGCAACGTTAGCAAGTTACTTATTATCTCAACCTAAATTGTATAACCTGCACGATGAGATACGATTACTGGGTTTCATGGTTTTTATGAGAAATATCTAAAATCATGTGAGATGACTAGTTCCAAGTTTGGCATAGAAAACAGTTAGTGAAAACTAAGTCCTTTGACCTTGGGTATGGTTGTCTTGCGTATAAGAAAGATTGAAGGCAAAAGAAGAGGGCGACAGAGGATGAGAAGGCTAGAAATCATCATCGACTCAGTGGGCATGTACTTGAGCAAACTCCAGGTGATAGTGGAGGACAGGGAAGCCTGGCATGCTGCAGTTTATGGGGTTGCAGAGTCGGACACGGCTTAGTGACTGACTTAGCAACACGTGGTTGTCTTGTTTGTGATCCCTGAGAAGCAAATCCTGAAACAAGACTTGAAATGTAAGAAGTAATCTGAGAGGTGATGCCGAAAGACGCAAGAAAGGGGAGAAGAGAGGCAGGGAACAAGGCCAAGATCAAGAATCAAATCATCAGGTTTTGCATAAATGAAGCTCAACCCCACTGTAGAAACTTGGGGGACAGAGTAGAACTCATCTTTTAATCAACCAAAATGAGAAGCAAGGAAGCTAGCTTATTTATCCACTAGTCCCCATCTGTCCTGGGCTAAACAATGCTCACTAGGGCATTAACTGTCTGGCTTTCCTGGCTTGTCATTTGTATTAGCCCAGGGTGTTCCCCTTGGCCAAAAAAAAAAAGAGTTCAGAGGCACAGAGAGTTGCAGGTACTCATGGATACAAAAAGTGCCAAAATGGTGTCATTGAGGCTAAAGTCAAGATTAAAAACCTAGAATTTAACACCTGATCTAATCGCAGTTTCAACCACTTCCAAAAATGTAGTCTTAGTCAATTAGTCTGAAAATTTCTGGTCTAGGCATCAGTAAAATAATCCATACCCATGGGCATTCTCTATCCCCCAGAGGAAGAGGAGGCAAGCAGCATATTAAAACCTTTGCCAAGTTCCCTTCCTCCGAGGAAGATGATGTCTTGGCTTAAAAATAATGCTCGTTTTTCTTTTGCTAATACCTTCTTGTCTCACCCTCCTTCTTCTTTAAAAACCTTTCAATTCTTCAATTTGTACAACCCCTCTGAGCATAGATTGCTACTTGATTCAGAGCTGAGGGAACTGAGAATCAAGAGAATGTGCAGAAACCCACAGCATCTGCTAGAGGGATGCATGCATGCATGCTAAGTCGCTTCAGTCATGCCTGACTTTGTGACCCTATGGGCCATAGCCCTCCAGGCTCCCTGCTAGAGGAAGAGAAGACTTTTACCTTTTATTTCTTAAAATATTTATTTATTTGGCTGCATCAGGTCTCAGTTAAGGCACCTGGGATCTGCCTTGAATCATGGGGACTCTTTCCTTACGGCATAGGGACTCTTGAGTTTTGGCACGTGGGCTCTAGAGTCTGTGGGCTCAGTAGCTATGTGTGAGCTTCATTGCTCTGTGGGATCTTAGTCCCCCAGTCAGGGGTTGAACCAGCATCTCTTGTGTTGCAGGGCAGATTCTTAACCACTGAATCACCAGAGAAGTCCCTAGAACAGTATTTTAAAATGCCACTCTTTCCAACAATTTGCCAAGATTCAGTATTCATTCCTTCCATTTGACTCCTCTAAGTTCCAGTGTTCAGCAACCATAACAGTCTTGCTTACTGATTTTCCCCAAGCTCCCAGGACATGGTAGGCATTTAATTGGTATTTTCTTTCATTATATAATATAGAACATTTATTCTTTACTTGTAAAGAATGAGGCCTTGTGATAAGTGATGTAGAAACATGATTGGTACACTATTTGATTTGATCTTTATTACTTTCCTGTAATCTCCAAGTGCGCGTGTGTGTGTGTGTGTGTGTGTGTGTGTGCCGGGTTATTCAGTCATGTCCGACTCTTTTGTGACCCCATGAACTGTAACCTTGCCAGGCTCTTCTGTCCATGGGATTTTTGAGGCAAGAATACTGGAGCCAGTTGCCATTTGCTACTTCAGGGGATCTTCCCAGCCCAGGGGTTGAACTGGTGTCTTTCGCGTCTCCTGCATTGGCAGGCAGATTCTTTACCATTAGCACCACCTGGGAAGCCTGCATCTTCATTTAAGAGATGTGAAAAGGATGACATGAGTTAGAATATAGGCTCAGAACCATACAATAGACTGACTACAAAGCCGTGTGCTTGATGACTAGGAGATTGTCTTCCTCCCAGCTCTCGCACCCTTGGAGACTTCATTCATGTTCATGCCTTAAGTAATGATCTTTGGTGGTTGACACCAAAATGGTAAACTCTAGTCCTCCCTCTTTGGTTATCATACCACTCTGTCAAATTAAATTTCTCTAAAACGAAGCTCTCCTATCTTCCAGCAATTTCTCTTGTCGACAAATTGTATCAAGGGTATCAGGCTCAAATCGTCTGAACAAGTCCTGATGCGATACACCCTCCCCAGCATAATAAGTATAAAAATTTATGTGGCTAGTTTTTAATTGATTCTCTACTATGTACTAACAGCTTAAATGACTTGGGTCTTATGATGATTTGCACAAGTCCTGATGCTAATCTGGACACAAATATCATGAAGGAGATAATAGTTAAGAACCACACATGAGGTACATAAGTAATGATGTATGAAAAAGTGAGTGACAGGATTGTAAAATTCTCTGTGGTCTTTTCTGTGATGTCTTTTCCTCTGCCTACAAAGGGCTCGATTATTCTAGGGTGGGATTCCATCTCAAAAGGAATACTGTTTTATTTACATATCCAGGCCATTAATAACCCATCTTGGAATCATTGGTACAATAAACTCCTCTGCAATGAGCAGCAGTGAGTGGCTGGAGGTTGCATGTCTGTGTGCTGTTAGTCATGTCCAACACTTTGCAGCCCAGTGAACCATAACCCCCCAGGATCCTCTGTCCAGGGAATTTTTCAGGCAAGAATACTGGAGAGGGTTGCCATTTCCTACTCCAGGAGATCTTCCCAACCTAGGGATCAAACACACACATCTTGCATCTCCTGCATTGGCTGGAAGATTCTTTACCACTGCACCACCTGGGTGGAAGTTAGGTTATTCATTATTGCTTCAGGCCTGACTGGAATTACCCTTGTTCTCAGGAAAGTTTAAGACAAAAAACTTTATACTGTGCCTGTCTTTTTTAAGGCTTAATGGCTGGAGGAATACAATATTTCAAGCTTTGTGGTAATTCAGTAATGCAGAATTTTAGATCCAAGAAGCCTCTTCCATCATAAACATGCTGATAACTATAAAATAACCATTTCTCTCTTAAATGGGGACAATGTTATCAAAATGAGGCTAGTGTCAGTAATACCATGCTGCATTAGTTGAGTACTTATATTCACAAACAGCATCTATTTATTATCACATGGGAAGGAAATAGTCTAGGCATGGCAGTTGCAGAAGTAAACAAAATATTCAGAGGCATATCCCTGTGGGTGGAAGAGTGATTTCACATCCTTGATGGAGTTTGAAGCTCAAATTAAAATTGTCTAGGGCAACTGTTGTTTCTCTTATCCCTTCAGAATCATCCAAGAGATTACTTGGATTCTGCTAAACAAAGGAAGCCATGAATCTGCTGATCATGATAAAAGACTCTGTCTAGAAATGTATGTTTTGTTTTTTTTTTTTACCCCTGAGATAATGATTAAATAGCTTCAAATACAGGTAACCCTAAGATTTATCATGAGAAGACTAAGTAGAGCCATCCAACTTTAGATTCTAGTTGGTTTTAACACACCTTAATTTTAGGGGGAAAAAAAGAAATACAGCATAATCCTGACATTCATTAAAATAAGACAGCCGCCAGGCAAGACTTGAGGCTCTGTATTGCCTCAAAGCATTTCCATTCATCCCAACTGAAACCATTAGGCACGCACGCCCATAGAGGACGAAACCTCAAGCCAAGCCTCTATTACCAGGACAACTTCATTCATATTCCTGGCCTTGGAATCTATTCCACACTTTATTTTCCTTTTCAGACAATATCATTATACACCAAATGAAAGTTACTGAACAAAAACGACATATACCCTTTTACTTGTCAATGAAAATTTTAAAAGACTGACATTCTGTTACATTGGCTTCAGGATTTTTTTAAAGTAATTTCATTTATTTCTTTGTGGCACTGGGCCTTAGTTGCCTCACTCAGAATCTTTAGTTGTGGCATGCAAACTCTTAGTTGCAGCATGTGGGATCAAGTTCCCTGGCCAGGGATCAAGCCCAGGCCCCCTGTACTGGGAGGTGAGAGTCTTTGCCACTGGATCACCAGGGAAGTCCCAGCTTCACATGTTTTTAGGGTGATAAAATATTTATCCAGTTGAAGTCTCTCTCACAACTCCTCAATACACTAACTTCTTGGCTTGTGATGTGCTAGGCCTTGAACACTTTTTCTCTGCTCTTCGCTTGGCCAACTCCTACTCACCTTTCAAATTTTAACTTAAGAGCTCAAATCAGGCCTAAAAGAAGCCCAAGTTATACAATGAGTTATACAATTTCAAAACATTCTGTACTTTTTAGAAGAACTTGGCTAAATTTTAAGTATGTAGTTTAAGTGGAATGATTCAGTTTGATGCCTCTCTTTTCTAAGTACTTCTGAGCTGTGTCTGTCTGTCTTTTCCATCTGCCTGGCACATGGCTTGACAGAAACTCAGCAAATATTTGCTGAGTCAGTGAAAGAAACAGCATTCAAAATGATGTTCCTATAGTGAATATAGTAGAAGGTTTGTGTAACATCATGTACAAAATGAAGCCAATTGAATATTTATGATTTAAATGCAATTTCTGTGAAACCCAGTGTACTGAAAATTCACTGTTCCTTACCTTTTCTCTCCTATTTCTCTTTGGATTCATTCATGTTTGGGTGCTACCCAAGAAGCTTAGGACTTCCCAAGTGGTGCTAGTGGTAAGGAAACTGCCTGCCAATGCTGGAGACATAAGAGACATAGGTTTGATCCCTGGATCGGGACGACTCCCTGGAGGAGGGCATGGCAACCTACTCCAGTATTGTTGCCTGGAGAGTCCCACGGACAGAGGAGCCTGGCGGGCTACAGTCTGTAGGGTTGCACAGAGCTGGGTATGGCTGAAGCCACAGCACAGCACACAGGATGCTTTACTTTTCAAATGAAAATAGGTTTTGTTAGTTTTCAGTGCATTTTTCAACTTTAACTCAAAATGAGAGGCAAACGAACCAATGTGTCAAACTCCATGCAGACTGTGATTTGTTCTATGGCATTTCTGGTCTGTCGCCTTTTGTCACTCTCTTTCTTGCTATTGCACATTTGTCACAAGAATATGATTTCTCTTGACAGTATTGATTGTCTGCCTTTTAGTATCTCAATACAGATATTTGAATCTCTGTTCACTTGGGGCTGGTGCACTGGGATGACCCAGAGGGATGGGATGGGGAGGGAGGTGGGAGGGAGGTTCAGGATGGGGAACACATGTCCACCCATGGCGGATTCAAGTCATTTATGGCAAAACCAATACAATGTTGTAAAGTAAAATAAATTAATTAATTAAAAAAAAACCCAGATATGTGAGAGAGAGAGAGAAAGAAAGAGATTGCCATGGATGGGACTCTTTTTTAGATATACAAGATTACAAGACATTTCACAAGTTCCCTGTCTATCTTTTCAAGAGAAATGTTCTGATCTCTAATCCATTTTATATGGAGAGTAGAAAAACTCAGTCCCAAGCTCTACAGAATATGACTTGTTTTACAGCATGAGGAAAAAAAATTTCATTGAAAGATTCAGAATTTAGGCAGCTGAATAAGTTAATAATTAGGTCATGCGTGTGTGCTAAGTCACTTCAGTCATGCCCAACTCTTTGCAACCCTATGGACTGTAGCCTGCCAGGCTCCTCTGTCCATGGGAGTCTCCAGGCAAGAATACTGGAGTGGGTTGCCATTTCCTCCTCCAGAGGATCTTCCTGACTCAGAGATTAAACCTGCTTCTCTTATATTTCCTGAATTGGCAGGCGGGTTCTCTACCACTAGCATCACCTCAAAGTCAGTGGTTCTCAAATTTCAAGTTTATCAAAATTTCCTGGAGAGCCTGTTAAAACACAAATTGCTGGGCCCCACATCCAGAATTTTTGATGCAGTGAATTCATGTGGAGTCTGAGAATTTGCATCTCTAACAAATTGTCAGGGTATAGTAATGCTGGTGAAGTGAAAGTCACTCAGTCGTGTCCAACTCTTTGGGACCCCATGGACTATATAGTCCATGGGATTCTCCAGCCCAGAATACTGGAGTGGGTGGCCGTTCCCTTCTCCAGGGGATCTTCCCAACCCTGGGACCTCACACTGCAGGTCCTTGCACTGCAGAGACCATCGAACCCAGGTCTCTCGCACCGCAGTTAGATTCTTTACCAACTGTGCCACCAGAGAAGCCCAGTAATGCTGATGCATACTTTGAAGACAACTGCATTAGATAGTTCACAAGGCAGATACTATGAGAACAAATTGTACTGGGGATTTATGTTCTCAAAGAAAGTGCCTTTGCAAAATGACAGGGATGACTATTCTTGATGAACCTCTTAGAACAATGGACAGAATTCTGGCAACACTCTTGAGGACTTAGGAAAATGTGTATCACTTGTGCACCCCAGGAGAGCAGCTTTTCCTTATTAGACATAGCTTTGGAAAGTTCTTCTGCCATTTAATAGTCCTGTGAACCAGGAAAAAATTTGTGTCCCTATCTGTGCCTTAGTGTTTGAGGTATACAATGGGGAGAAATATTCATCTACCATGCTAGTGATTATAAATATTCAAGAAAATAATATGGAAAAGACCTTAGCCTACCACATGGTACATAGTAAACTAAAATTAAGAAGATAGTTCCCTTTGCTTACTGAAGATTCACACTGGTTAATTTTTAGGGCATGTATGTCAGCTTCATTTTTGGATACATTTAATAGAACAATATTCCAAGAATAGCTTTGCAGACTGGTAATCAATTTGAGCAGTCAAAAAAGGAGAGAAGTTTGAAGGCTGTCCATGAGGCTAACTCCACCAAATCATGCAAACATGAGATGAACTTGATTTCAGAGGCAGGATGAAGGAAGAAGTGAGAATTCCACTATTGAGTTTAGATGTCAACATCATCTCTAAAGCAATGACAGCAATTAAACCAAGTAATGTCTCTTGGTCTCAGCAGCAGCAAAGTCAGTAATATAAGCAGGTTATACATTTAGGCCAATATTCCCAGCTATAGTCTCCATTATCTTATAAAAGGTAAATATAATTTTGGAGACTGAAGTGAGTTACCAAAGACAGTCTCTTGTCTTCTGAAGGAAAATATTTGACCAGATGGTTTCTGGGTTTTCTGGCCACCTTCTCTGTAAAAGGATTTTTTTTTTTTTTAATTTTTGAAGTCTCTTCATTAGGGTTGGCTCTGTCATTGAACAAAGAATTTTTTTTCCCTGTATTCCAGAATCTTTGGTACAGGAAAGCAACTCCTGAGGAAAGATTTATATAATTATTGAACATATAATAGACTCAAAAAGGAAATCCTCATGAAAATTAAACAAAAGAGAAAACAAGATTCATTCACTATAAAGTTATAATAGGATAGAATCTGAACTGATTACATTTTGAATTTTTAAAAATAATTACTATGAACTCTCCAGTTATAATTTCTTTGATATGATCCTAGGCAGCCCTTCTCTTTTGGAATGTTTTAGCTTTTCCTGAATTGACATGTCATACTGCAGTGAAGCCAGGACCTTACATTTACTTAAGAAAATCTGCCTTTGGCTTGAGGAGAGAAATGCCTCAAATTAGAAAAGAAATGAAAATCTCTAAGTTGATCAATACTAAAAGAGGTCCCAGAAGATAATGAGAGATACTTAATAAGGAATTAAGGTTCATATTATGTCTGGGGGTGATGGTGGTATAGGCCTGTAATTCTGCAGACCTGGGTTCAAGTTCTCAGTTTATTAGCTATATAACTAGAACGTGTGCTTGACTTTGAGTCAATTTACTCATCACCAGAGTGATTTAGAGAAAACTTCTAATTAAATGACTTGCACATAGTATATAACTCATACTTTCCTCCTTTTTCCTAATGTTCTCAAAACTCTGGGAGGACTAAACTAACTTGTGTTATAAAGTTATGGGGGGGAAAAAAATGTTCAGAGGCTCATCACATATTGTCTTGAATGGTGTCCTGATCAAATTTTATCTATTTACACTAACTATAACGTAATTTTTCTAACTCCAGTTGAGACAAACATAAAATTGAATTTTTCTGTTTCCATAGCAGTAACCTTTCCAATATCACCACTTCCCTGAAAATAACTGTCATTCAGGAAAAACAAGACAAAAATAGCACTTAAAAGCAATTAAGAGAAGGAGAGAAGTTGAAAAAAAAAGAAAAATGAAAAAGTTAGTAATTATATTGGAGAATGATTTGAAGCTTCTTTAAGCCTAATGAAGAAAGGTTCAGAGTAAATGAGAAGTTAAAATATTATCTCTGCATCCTCTGGAGTGTTGAGAACTTGCACATCAATTCCCAATCAATATTCAATAGGAAAGAATAAAAGTAAATTTTTTCTTCTATTAATCTCTTCAGAGATTTAAACTGGTTGACTTCTAGACTTCTATTCAAGCTCGCATGGCAAAATTTCATTTTTTTCTTTTTTGGAAGCTTAATTCATCAGCCATCCTGATAGTCTTTCTTTTTAATATTTGATAGTAGGGATTTAGATGAATAAGAGAAAAAATGACACTTTCTTAACATTTATTACTGTCCAAATCAGTCATTTTACTTATGACCTAGATTACTTCCCCAATAATAATATCTCATAATGCAGTCCTACAAGCCTATCCAATCACTTTGATGAACTTCCAAGAAGTCTGAAAAATAAAATGTCCTTTATGACTAATTTAATGGTCAGAGATAAAGTTGTCTGGATTTCTCTCCTAAATTGCCTGGTCTAGCAGTTACCATCAGCTTCAACCCCCTTCATATAATGAGCAAAAAATTAAATTAGACTTGAAAGTCTTGAGCCATTATAATGGTTAAATGATATTTCTCTATTTTTTATGCCATGCATCTATATTTCTGCTGTATAATAGCAAGTGAACTCAGGAAAGGGACAGCTAATAAATGAAAGAATATTGTGAGATAATAACTACAATTCTCTTTAAAGGTCATCTATAGATGAGGAAGTATAATGCTCTGTTAATATTACTTATCATTTTATGACTGAGCATCATTTCCTTGTAGAAATGTAACTCCAGATGTCACCTTTTCTTCCTCTCACACACACAAAAAAAACAGATTAACATCTGACAATGAATTAATCTTGAGAAATGCCTTGGCTTGTAATGGATTTTTAAAAAGGAAAAAATATTCTGAATGAGTAAAAATGTTCTCTTTCAAGATGCCAAATTTATCTCACTTCTGTTTCTTTGGTTTTCTCTGGTTGTCCAAACTCTCAAAAATCTTTGTCATAAAATAGATTGAAGTAATATCTTGCCCTTGCCTTTAGTATAAATGAGAGTCAAACTGACATTTTAGATTTCTCAACATAATATATAAAGAGTACAATTAAATATTCTACAAAGTATCATTCTTCTCTGAATATTAGACTATTGTTATTTATATTATTTAATATAGCACATAATACATTTATATATCAATTAATAAGTAGTATAATATAATTTATATCAAATGTGTTATTATTATAATTAAGCATTATTTATTCCCCACAGTATTGGGTAATTATTTTATTATGCAAAATGATGCTCCATGAACATTCTGGTAGATAGAATTTTATGGATATCAATAACTATCTCTTATAATTGTACTTTGACTATTATAGTCTGGCTCATAGTAGATACCAAATAAGTATGTATATAGTCTTATTCTGTGAAAATTATACATATTCTTTAGACAACAGTCAAAGAACTACCTGTGTCTTGCTTGGTTCAAAGACTGTAAATACTTTCAAGAATCATAAATCCTTACTGAAAATGCTTAGACACACATGAAGTTTCATAATGAGCTGATTTCTTTAATGTGCTTAATCTTCTGTGTTTTGGTCACTGATTTTTCTGGTGTATTTAACTTAATCCTTGGTCATCATCTCTATGTCCTTCATTCACACCTGCCTGTTAAAGAATCACACCTTACTTGAGAAACTTTTCCCCCCTTTGCCCATTTTAACCTTTTGAATACAATTGTCTATTTTAATCAAATTCTTTGCTTTATTAGCCAGCAAATACACGTTTAATTAAGATGCTACTATGTGAACCAGCCCTGTGATATACACTATGAGAAAATACTAAATTAGCATAGTTTTGTGTGAGTTGAAGATATGGTGATTTTTATCATTAAATAACTGCCATTGTGGTAGGCAAACAGGAAGAGTTTAGGTTAAGAGACTGGACAATGAAGTGTGGGCGAAAGTAATTGGGAAACTTTCACTGAAGGGCTGGGACTTAAGTTCTGCATGAGTGAAATTTGAAGGAAGAAAGGGAGGACCATGTCTTGTCAAAGAATAATACACTGAAAGTCATTAAAAAAAAAAAACACTCAACATATTCCAGTGACTCTAGTACACCAAGGAAGGGTTTCACCATGCTTTTGTTTCACAGAACAGAGAGTACTGTGCTGCTTTCATATAGCACAGTGGGTAAAGGTGAGGATATGAATGGTGGGACGTAATGATCCTGGCGATCCCAGCTGCTCAGGCTTCACCTGTCTGCTCTAAGGACAGAGGGCATGAATATGCTCAGCAAATTCGAATCCTCACATGAGGGGAAGCCTGTGTGAAAGCTTAGGAAATGGTAAACAATACAAGGTTGCACCTAACTTGTATATTTCTGTCTTGAGGGACAAAGTTAAATGAAAGAGAATTTAGGGAAACATATTTCTAGCACCAAAGGATGTCTCTGATAGCTGAGTGAAAGTGTGAAGTGAAAGTCACTCAGTCATGCCCAACTCTTTGTGACCCCATGGACTATACAGTCCATGGTCTTCTCCAGGCCAGAATACTGGAGGGGGTAGCCCTTCCCTTCTCCAGGGGATCTTCCCAACCCAGGGACTAAGCCAGGTCTCCTGCATTGCAGGCAGATTCTTTAGCAGCTGAGCCCCCAGGGAAGTCCAAGAATACTGGAGTGGGTGGTCTATCCCTTCTCCAGCAGATCTTCCTGACCCAGGAATTGAACTGGGGTCTCCTGCATTGCAGGTGGATTCTTTACCAACTGACCTATCAGGGAAGCTGAGAGATGAACAGAGGAGATTTTTTTATTTTGGGGGGGGAGTAATTTGAATTTTAGCAATGTTCAAATCAAACACTGATCTTGTTAATTTAGGAAAGAGGTCTCTTTTAAGATCCATTGTTTATATTTAGTCGCTAAGTCATGTCCAACTCTTTTGTGACCCCATGGATGGTAGTCCACCAGACTCCTCTGTCCATAGGATTTCCCAGGCAAGAATACTGGAGTGGGTCACCATTTCCTTCTCCAGGGGATCTTTCTGATCCAGGGATTGAACCCATGTCTCTTGCACCAGCAGGTAGATTCTTCACCACTGAGCCACCAGGGAATCTCCTTTAAGATCTATAGCTTGCCTATATTGAACTCCTAATATGGTTAAATAGTGTTCTGTGTAGGTGGTCAAGGATCTAGATATGGGTATACTGAGTGATTGGTTAAATTGAGCTAAAATTTAGAAGTGAAATAAGTGTTTATGTCAGGGTCATGAAAGGCTCAAAGTTTAATCAATCAAGTCTATTCTTACACTGTATCAAATCTAGCAAATTCTGACTTGTCTGTGTCAACCCCAAGGAGAATTCCATAGTAAAGCTGAATGGGAATATGCAAAATCTCATCCTAACCCTACATTTCCTACATGTGGAAAAAGAAAACCAGTAAAGTAAGGTGATCTGTTCAAAGAACTTCAGTGAAATCAATGTCCAAGACAGGGCTAAAATCCAACTTTCTCTCTCCCAGCCCACCATTCCCATACTGACTCACTGGCAATTTGCATGAATATTAGACTATAATCTAGTCAGATCCTAGTTTTTCCAAAGTTGCAGTTGAAGCCAGTGCCATTCCACTCCTCTATTTGTATCAGGCGCTAAAAAAGAATGCAAGCATGTATCGGTTTGCTATCACTGTATAACAAACCAACTCATCATTAATAACTAAAACAAAAACTTATATTTGGCTCATGATGTTGTAAGTTAAAAACCTGGTTGGGGTTCAAGTGGGTGGTTCTCCCAACTTCAGGAGCACTCATTCACGTATCTATGATCTTATAAGGTTTGATAACATGGGCAGAATTCAGAGAGAAAGAGCAGAGCCTTCAAAGGCCTCTTATGGCCTATACACATAATTAGGATAATGTAATTTCCAACATATTTTATTGATCAAAGCAAGTCATAAGCTTGGCTCATATTCAAAGGACCGATTGTAGATTCCACACCTTGATGAAAAGAGCTTCACAAGTCAAATATTAAGAACATGAACAGAGGGAGGGAAAAATCAGGGCCTATTTGCAAGCAATCTACCCCCAGAGAAAAGGGACTTTCTTCAATATTCTTCTGCATTTACAATATAAGAAATAACTGGATTGGAAAGTTGAATTCAGTGCTTTTAGTTTACATTAAATCTTTGAGAATAGGTTAAATGGCCTTAAATGCATAATTGGAGTGGGAGAAGGAGGAAGGAAAATCATTTTTGACACACACACAAAAAAAAGCAATTATTAGTGGTCATGAATGGAAATTGAAACAAATTGAGACTATATTAATGGAAGTAAAAATATCTGAGTCATCTTCTTCCTACATCCTTACACAATCCTTTTCAATCTGCTTTGCTGGCATTACTTCCTCCACCAGACCTACATGTAAATGTTGGGCTGTCGCAGGATTTCATCCTTGGAATTTTTTCTCCTTTCTTTCTGTATTTTCAAACTAGATGTCATCAGTCCTGTCACCTTAAATATCACAAATACACTGATGGCTGTCAAATGTAATTTACCAAACCAGAGCTTTCCTCTAAAATCAGATTTATAAGTGACTACCACTTCCACATTTCCAGCACTAACTCAAACATTCCATGCTCTAAAATAACTTATCAAATGGATTCTTTGTACATATAATAAGTGATAAAATAAGAATTTTCCCAAGTTTTTTTTAATCAAGATTAATTACCAATATTCACATAAAACCTATTTCCTAAATTATTCATTTTTGTCCATCAAAAATTTTAGTTCTATTTACTTCTAAAATACACCTTAAATCTGAGCACAGTTTACAAATACTTTCCATGACCTCCAACGAGTCTCCTATTTTTTCCAAGGGCAGCGAGAATAACCTTTTATGAAAGTACAACAGGACTTCCCTGGTGGCTCAGCGGTGAAGACTCCACTGGCCAATGCAGAAGACATGAGTTCAATCCCTGGTCCAGGAAGATCCCACATGCTTTGGAGCTACTAAGTCCATGCACCACAACTACCGAGTCTGAGCTGTAGAGCTGGGAGCCTCAAGTACTGAGCCTAAGTGATGCAACTACTAAAGCCCAGATGACTGAGAGCTCATGCTCTACAACACAAGAAGCCACCGCAATAAGAAACCCATGTAGCCCAAATAGAAAGTAGCTGCCTCTCACCATGACTACAGAGAGCTGGCATGCAGCCGTGAAGACCCAGCACAACCAAAACTAAAAAAATAAATACAATTATAAAAACAAGCAAACAAAAAGTACAGCAGACCATGTCACTGCTTTGCCTAAACTTAACCAGTAGAACACCATTTTGTTTACATTAAAGTTTAAACCCCTTACCATAGCCTAAATGATTCCATCTACATCTCCACCTTCAGGTCTACTACCCATTATGATGCTGCATCCAGGACCCTACAGTCGCTGTTCCCTTCCACTTAAAATTCTCTGTCCACATTTCTGCATGAATGCCTTCTCGTCATTTTGATCCCAACTCAAATGGAACCTCAGAAAGATTAAATCTAGCCATTCTAAGCAGAACCCTTCCACCAGCCAATTACTCCACCATATTTCATTCTGCCAATTATCTTTAGCAATGAAAGTAACTAAAATCTTTATTGTATTGAATTCATTGTCTATTTTCTCCCCTAAAACATAACTTCATAATGACAGAAATTCTATTTTGTTCACCACTGTTCTCACAGGAGATGCTTGATAAATATTTATTAATCTCTAGTACTTTACAAAAATCTACTTACTCAAGAGAAGACTCTATACATGGACATCACCAGATGGTCAATACTGAAATCAGACTGATTACATTCTTTGCAGCCAAAGATGGAGAAGCTCTATACAGTCAGCAAAAACAAGAACGGGAGCTGACTGTGGCTCAGATCATGAACTCCTTATTGCCAAATTCAGACTTAAATTGAAGAAAGCAGGGAAAACCACTAGACCATTCAGGTATGACCTAAATCAAATCCCTTATGATTATACAATGGAAGTGAGAAATAGATTCAAGGGATTAGATCTAATAGAGTGCCTGATGAACTATGGCTGGAGGTTCATGGCATTGTTTAAGAGACTGTGATCAAGAACATCCCCAAGAAAAAGAAATGCAAAAAAGCAAAATGGTTGTCTGAGGAGGCCTCACAAGTAGCTAAAAAAACAAGAGAAGCTAAATGCAAAGGTGAAAAGGAAAGATATACCCATGTGAATGCAGAGTCCCAAAGAATAGCAAGGAGAGATAAAAAAGCCTTCCTCAGTGATCAATGCAAAAAAATAGAGGAAAATAATAGAATGGGAAAGACTAGAGATATCTTCAGGAAAGGTAGAGATGCCAAGGGAATATTTCATGCAAATATGGGCACAATAAAGGACAGAAATGGTATGGACCTGGCAGAAGCAGAAGACATTAAGAAGAGGTGGCAAGAATACACAGAGGAACAATACAAAGAAGATCTTCACGACCCAGATAATCACGATGGTGTGATCACTCACCTAGAGCCAGTCACACTGAAATGTGAAGTCAAGTGGGCGTTAGGAAGCATCACTATGACAAAGCTAATGGAGGTGATGGAATTCCAGTTGAGCTATTTCAAATCCTAAAAGACGATGCTGTGAAAGTGGTGCACTCAATATACCAGCAAATTTGGAAAACTCAGCAGTGACCGCAGGACTGGCAAAGGTCGGTTTTCATTCCAATCCCAAAGAAAGGCAATGCCAAAGAATGCTCAGACTACCACACAATTGCACTCACCTCACACACTAGTAAAGTAACACTCAGAATTCTCAAAGCCAGGCTTCAACAGTACCTGAACAGTGAGCTTCCAGATGTTCAACCTAGATTTAGAAAAGGCAGAGGAACCAGAGATCAAATTGCCAACATCCACTGGATCATTAAAAAAGCAAGAGAGTTCCAGAAAAACATCTACTTCTGTTTTATTGACTACGCCAAAGCCTTTAACTGTGGATCACAACTAACTGTGGAAAATTCTTAGAGATGGGAATACTGGACCACCTGATTTGTCTCCTGAGAAATCTGTATGCAGGTCAAGAAGCAACAGTTAGAACTGGACGTGGAACAACAGACTGGTATCAAATAGGAAAAGGAGTATGTCAAGAAGCTGGTATTGTCACCCTGCTTCTTTAACTTATATGCAGAGTATATCATGAGAGATGTTGAGCTGGATGAAGCACAAGCTGGAATCAAGACTGCTGGGAGAATTATCAATAATCTTAGATATGCAGATGACACCACCCTTATGGCAGAAAGCGAAGAGGAACTAAAAACTCTCTTGATGAAAGTGAAAGAGGAGAGTGAAAAAGTTGGCTTAAAACTCAACATTCAGAAAACTAAGATCATGGCATCTGTTCCCATCACCTCAAGGCGAATAGATGGGGAAACAATGGAAACAGTGACTGACTTTATTTTCTTGGGCTCCAAAATCACTGCAGATGGTGACAGCAGTCATGAAATTAAAAGACGCTTTCTCCTTGGAAGAAAAGTTATGACCAACCTAGACAGCATATTAAAAAGCAGAGGCATTACTTTGCCAACAAAGGTCTGTCTAGTCACAGTTATGGTTTTCCAGTAGTCACATATGGACGTGAGAGTTGGACTATAAAGAAAGCTGAGCGCCAAAGAATTAATGCTTTTGAACTGTAGTATTGGAGAAGTATTGGAGAAGACTCTTGAGAGCCTCTTGGACTGTAAGGAGGTCCAATCAGTCCATCTTAAAGGCAATCAGCCCTGAATATTCATTGGAAGGATTGATGCTGAAACTCCAATACTCTGGCCACCTGATATACAGTACTGACTCATTTGAAAAGACCCTGATGCTGGGAAAGATTGAAGGTGGGAAGAGAAGGAAATGACAGAGGATGAGATGGTGGGATGGCATCACCGATGTGATGGACATGAGCTTGAGTAGGCTCCAGGAGTTGGTGATGGACAGGGAAGCCTGGCATGCTACAGTCCATGGGGTCGCAAAGACTTGGACATGAGTGAGTGACTGAACTGGACCAAACTTACTCAGATATATAGGGCAGACTCTCTTGAGTGCTGCCCCCCCAACTCTTCCCCCAAACTGACTCAATGGGAATTTAATTATCCAAGGGTAGCTCTTTTTATTTTTGTTTTGTAGAACATTTTAAAGCATGCTGGCTCTCAAGACCCGATTTTCTGGGGCTCTGTGTAACTTAAAGATAAACTTGAAGAATTTATGTCTAGTGCTTAACTCAGACTACATTTATATATTCCTAATTCCCAGGACAAAGACTTCCTTTAAACATCTGTTAAACTACTTTGCAAGTGAAAAAATGAAAGTGTTATTAGCTCAGTCACGTCTGACTCTTTGTGACCCCGTAGACTGCATCCTGCTAGGCTCCTCTGTCCGTGGAATTCTCCAGGCAAGAGTACTAAAGTGGGTAACCATTCCCTTTTCCAGGGGATCTTTCCAGCCCAGGGATCAAACCCAGACCTCCTGCAGTGCAGGCAAATTCATCTCATAGTAAAATACATAAATCTAGATGTGGAGAAAATATTAAATTTGAAGGTAGTGTCTTAAATTGTCAACATTACCTACTCAGATGTTTGTTATTGTTGTCATTGTTTTCAAACTAAGGCAGAAGTTAAATATTTTCACATCTCTTGGAGTCATCAATCCTCCTTGCCTCCACTCAGCCCTTTTACAATGATTATATATGTAATAAAGACATTGGTTTTCAACTTAACAATAAAAACAAATAATTCAATTCAAAAAAGAGCAGAATAGATGGCAAAGACATACAGATGGCCAATAAGCACATGAAAAAGTGTTCAACATGACTAATTTTTAGAGAAAAACATATGAAAATTGCAATGAAGTACCACCTCACACCAGTCGCTATGGCCATCATTAAATACTCTATAAATAATAAATGCTAGAGAGGAGGTGGAGAAAACGGAACGCTTTTACACAGTTGGTGGGAAAGTAAGTTGGTATAGACACTGTGGAAAACAATATACAGGTTTCTCAAAAACTAAAACTAGAATTACCATATGATCCAGCAATCCAACTCCTAGGCATATATGAATCCAGACAAAACTATAATTCAAAAATATATATGCACTCCTATGTCCATAGAAGCACTATTCATAATAGATAAAGCCTGGGAACAACCTAAATGTCCATCAACAAATGAATTGATAAAGAAGATAGGGTGCCTATATATATACACATACACACATATATGCAGTGGAATACTACACAGCTATAAGAATGAAATAATGTCATTTGTAGCACCATGGATTGACCTAGAGATTATCATACTAAATGAAGTGAGTCACAAAGGAAAAAACAAATACTACATATCACATATATGTGGAATCTAAAATATGACACAAATGGACTTGTCTATGAAGCAGAAACAGACTCACAGACATAGAGAAAAGACCTGTGGTTGGCAAGGGAGTGGGGAAAGGAGGTACTGAGAGCTTAGGATTATCAGATGCAATCTATTATACACAGAATAGATAAATAACAAAGTCCTACTGTATGGCACAGGGAACTATATTCAATATCCTGAGATAAACCATAATGGGAAAGAATATTTTAAAAACGTATATATGAACATAACTAAATCACTTTGCTGTACAGAAGAAATTAATGCAACATTGTAAATTAACCATACTTCAATTTTTAAAAAAGACATGGGTTATGAGTAAATATGCAGATATTTGGCAGAATGATTAGACAAATGTGTATGTCCAACTGAGTTAAATGCTCTTCTAAATTCATGTTATTGGTATTATGAACATCTTGTTTCAAGTAACATTAGTGTTAACTTTTCCAGTACCCTGGAAGCAAACCTGAATGCTCAGGAAGCCAAAAGGAAGAAAGAAAAGTAAATAAGTCAATATGATGTCTTTTTATAAACTCAAAATTGCCCAAAAACCCACATAGCAGCTTTGTTTTAGACCTGAATTCCACAGATTATAAATTTTTCAAATCGCAATTAACTTTAGCAAAATATTTCCATCTACCTTAAATGTGTTGGTCACTTTTTCTGAATATAAAATAAACCACTACAGGTATTAGCTAGTCCCTTCCTTGTTCAATGTGGCATGAAAAACATAATACACAGAATATATTCTCCTCTTTAAATTACTGAATAGAATAGCTCAGGCAGTGCTGTTAATTTTTTGTTTGTTTGTTTGTTTGTTTGAAAACTGATACAGTACAGACAGGGACTGGGCTTGTTTTTTCTTATAAACAGGTAAAGAAAATAGTAGGATTATAGTTCAGTTCAGCCACTCAGTCGTGTCCGACTCTTTGCGACCCCATGGATTATAGTTGACAGTGCCCAAATCTGACTAAGTCTAGATACTTGTTTTACTTATTAAGACAAGAAATGCGGAAATGCTTTCTGTCTTGTGATTTTTTTTTAACCTGTGAAATTTACTGCAAAATCTGTAAGATAGCTTATATTTCCTCGAGTTTTGCTTCATTATATGTGTGATTGTGTGATATCATTACATGTCCCCCCCACCCCCACTTATATACAAAGCCATGCTACACTTTTCTGGGAAGAAAAAAAAAAAAACTGGTAATGTTAAACTTAGCTTCTGGATTCCCAAGATTCGCACATTTCAGAGACTTAATGAAATATACTTTGGTAACATGATGCTGATGCCCTTGCCATCTTGGTGAGCATACTTAAAAAGGCACTTGTGGAGAAAAGGTGACTGAAACAGTCAGCATAATCTTAAAAATGATGCCAAAACAATTCTGAAGGAGAAAATAGGAAAGAGGCAACTACCTACCTAGCTACCATCTTCTATAAAAGGAAGGGAAGAAATCCTACATATGACCATGTTACAGAAAGTGTATTTACCTTACACCCTTAACCAAATAGAAAACTGGAAGAAATGTATTCGTTAACTGTTCTCAGACATTGGACAACAGGCATGAGTGACTATGATACCTAGGAAAAGGAAAGCAGGATGAGTATTACGGTTGTTCCAGGTTATTGTATGGCCTGAAGGCAGTTACCAGGCAGTATTACTACAGAGAGATAGAACCCAAAGAAGACCCAGCAATCTCATTCTATAAGAGACAGAGATAAGTGTTTATAGATATTGATGGAAATGGAATAAACATGCTGTGTACCAGAGAAGAGAGAATTTCCCAGAGAACCCTATATATACACAGAGAGTCTCCACAAGTCTTTAGGTGAATACAGATCTGTCTTTATGAGAGATGAAACTAGCTGAGGCTAGGAAATGAACCCCTGGAAAGAAGTAAGCAGAACAATTTTAAGAGTTCACTGTGTAAATAACTTATACTTCTTCAAAAGTGAAAGTGTTAGTTGCTCAGTCGTGTCTAACTCTTTTCCACCTTATGGACTGTAGCCGCCAGACTCCACTGTCCATGGAATTCTCCCAGGCAAGGATATTGGAGTTGGTAGCCATTCCCTTCTCCAGGGGATCTTCCTGACCCAGGGATCGACCCCAGGATTCTGCACTGCAAGCAGATTTTTTACCATCTGAGCCACTGGGCCAGGAGTCAAAAACTTACTACCCTAGGTGGCATCAAGTAGAGTTCTTAGAAGGTAGAGCTTTCTTTTTGGAGCTCACAATTAGTCTTAGGCTGAAACATCATCTGGACCTACCCTAAAATAACTTTAAAGTCTCAAAAAGATCAAGCCAAACTCAAGTAATATAACTATCTTCCACAACAAATGTTAAATACCATTGAAAAGAAAGAGAAACGAGAAACCACAATTCAAGTGTTCAACAACAGAAAATTCATAATGTCCATCATCCAATGAAAACATTGACATGCATACAGGTTATTATGACCCATACCAGGAGAAATATGAGTCAGTAAACAGAGAGCCAGCAATGACAGAGAAGGTGAAATTAGATAATGATGTTAAAACTGCTTTTATAAATGTGCTCCACACAGGGAAACAAAAGTATGATAAGAGAAAAGGGAAATACTTTTAAAAGACCCACTTGCAACTAGATACAAAAAATACAATATATAAAATTTAAAAATATAATGGATGAGATTAATGACTGATTAGATATAACAAAAGAGAACAATCACTGTACCTGAAGACACTGCAAAATTAAACATGGAGAGAAGATAAACCTGAAGAGCATGACCTAAGGAGATAGACCTGAAGAGCATGACCTAAGGGACAATATTAACAAAACCTAAAAAGAAAACTCAAAGAAGAGCATGCCAAGGAACAGCAAAATCAAATTGCTGAAAACTAGTGGTAAAGAGAAAAACTTGAAAGCCTTGAGAAATAAAAGGCAGAAATAATAAAGCAATTTAAACACACACACACAGATCTTAAGCATTTATCAGAAGATTTGGAATAGTAAGCAGAGTTGCCTTTGGGTTTCCAAATAAATATTTTTGAAACGAATGAAGGGTAGCAGATTATGCCACTCCAAAATATGCCACTTGGCACAAGGATTATTTTGAACCAAGTGCAGTTGAGAAGAAGCAGATATAAGAAAAGCTCTCTGTAATTCCCTATTTGCCTAAGAGTGAAAATGTTAGTCACTCAGTCATGTCCCACTCTTTTCCACCCCATGGACTGTAGCCCACAGGTTCCTCTGTCCGTGGAATTCTCCAGGGAAGAATACTACAGTGGGTAGCCATTCCCTTCTCCAGGGGATCTTCCAGACCCACATAGAACATAAAACTTTATCCCTCCTGCCCTCTTTAACAGGAAGAAGAACAGTTATCCTTGGAGGCAACTTTAGATCCTATTAGCCTAGAAAAATCACCAAAGCAATCTACACAACAAACTTTACAAACTAATCTTTATCTTTGAAAGTCTTAAGTTGTTTTCCTTTCCTGGCATTTTCCACAAATTTATTTTTCTTTGTTAAAGGTACTATATAAGACAGAATTCTAGGCTACAACATTGAGTTACCTCACTTTTCCCTGGATGTCTCCTATGTGTACATGAACTGTACATATTAATAAACTTCTGTCTTTCTGATATCAATCTGAGTTTTATTATGGGAACCTCAGCCAAGAATTCAGAAGAGCAGAGGGGAAATTATTTTCCCTTACCGTACATATATTTGGCAAGGTGAGAGAAGACAGAAAACATGTTTGAGGGTGATGAGTGGGATTAGGAGGAGGTAAAGATGGTAGCACATCTTTTTATTTTCTAGTTTCCAATACTGTAGCACTGTTGTTGTTTGGTCTTCACTTAGTCGTGTCTGACTCGTTGCGACCACGTGGACTGAAGCACACCAGGCTTCCCTGTCCTCACCATCTCCCAGAGTTTGCTCAAACTCATGTCCACTGAGTCAGGATGCCACACTATAGCATAGCTATAGATTTCAGAGGTCAAAAAATTCCACAAAGGTTATCTTGCCCTACGTCCTTGATTGACAGAGAAGGGTGATAACAGAGAAGGAAGCCACTAAAATTCAACAGTTCAACAGTCAGACAAATGAAAGACCTTGGTATCACCTCACACACACTCCAAGATTAATTAAGCTAAGCCAGACTGTAGCAGGGCCCAGTGTTGAGGCCAGGTAAAAATCACGTGATTACAGCTGTATATACAAATTGTAGCCAATGTTCAATTAACGAATCACTCTGTTTATTTCACATAATTAGCACATAACACAGGTTAGTCTAAGTAGGAAAATATTTAGAAATAGGGTTTACAAACCACTCCAAGGAGTGGGAAGGAGGCACTGCAAAGCAGTCTCCAGTTCAGCAATGGGTCTCACAACAACCATGAGTGGGAAGTCAGTTACCTTCTGCTCCCACAGAACCTCAAGCAGAACCCCTCTGAAATAACTCTCCGAGCCTGGAGTCAGGTCCTCCAGTCAGGACCCTTCAAGTTCCTGGGCTCAGTGGTCCCATTTTAAGGAGTCTGTCAGCAGCGTATATAAGGTTACGCCCAGGGGATCTTGTCTTTATCAGCAGTTCCTTCTGTTCCAGTCTCTCCATAGACGTGACCAGATAAATCCCTTATCTAAAGTAACACTTATTTTATCACACCAAGACACTCCCAGCCTGTATCTAGTGTTTGAAAACAGCTAGTATGGAAGTTCACCTTGGCCACTGTGACTCGCTCTTGAAGTACTGAACACAGCTTAAGTCCTCTGAGTTTCACACCAGACGAGTAGGAACCATGATACAAGGAAATCGTGACATAACAGGGACACCTAAATACGAAAAGGAAAAGGGAAAAAATGGGAGAATATCACTGTGGCCTTGAGCTAGGCAAGAATTTCTTGAACTGAATTTAAGGAGCATTATTAAAAAGAGTTGATAAATCAGCTTTAGTGAAAATGGTGTGCTTATCAAAAGATACCACCAACATTATAAAAAATGCAAGGCTATGTTTGGAAGACATTTCTAATGAAGGGCCTATATTCAGAGCATATATTGAATCCTGAAAATTAATTTTTAAAAACTGAGAAAGACACTAAGTATGCACTTCACAAAAAAGAGGGTATCCATGTGGTTAATAAGCATATGCACTTATTACCTTAGTATATGTACTTATTAACCACATGGATAATAAAAAGGTACTTGGCATCATAACTCATCAAGGAAGGTCAAATTAAAGCCAGGATGAGAAGCACCTACACAACTGTCAGAATGTCTAAAACTGAAAGAATTCCCAAGGATCTGGGCTACCTGGAATGCTCCTACCTTTCTTATGGGAGTGTAAACTGTACAATATTTTGGAAAACTGTTTGCAGCATCCACTAACATTAATTGCATATATACCTAGTGTTTCTCACTCAGTCGTGTCCTACTCTTTGTGACCCCATGGACTGTAGTCCACCAGGCTCCTAGGGACTATATAGATATACATACACACTTAAGAACCTAGCAGTTTTACATGTATACCAAATTTACATATATATTTAAGGACCTAGGAATTTTACTTCTGCTGATATAATAAAAAGAAATTAAAATATATTTTAAAAATATTGATGGTTATATTTAAGATAATATTTAGTATTTATTAGCACTTAATATTAACATAATTTAATATTTTAAATAATATTTAGTCTTAACAACCCAGTGTGGCAACAACTTAAATGTTGCCAACTCTAGAACAGATAAATGAAGTGTGGACTTTCAAGCATTAGAATATTATACTTCACTGCAAAGGAGTTCATTTCTGCTATATATCACATTGAGTAAATCTTATAGACATGATACGAAAGAACAAGAATCCACAGTGCATGCTTTTGCACAACTGTAGTGAACAGCAGTCTAGAAAGACTTAGGCAAATTAAGTCTCTAAATACCATGTTGTCACTGTTCAGTTGCTCAGTCCGACTCCTTGTAGCCCGTGGACTGGAGCCAACCAGACTCCCCCTTCCATGGGATTTCTCAGACAAAAATACTGGAGTGGGTTGTCATTTCCTCCTCCAGGGATTCTTCCCCACCCGGAGTTCAAACCCACGTCTTTTGCACTGGCAGGTGGATTTTTTTTTCCTGCTGAGCCACCAGGGAAGTCTGTATATCATAGGACTCAGAAATTCTGCCCCTGATGATCTGTCCCACTAAAATTCTTACAGGTAAGCATAAAGAAGTAAGCATGAGGATATTGACTGCAGCATCACGTACGGTAGCAAGGAGGGGAAGGCACCTGAGTTTCCTCTAGGAAAATGATAGGTAAAATATAGTGGATGACTATGCTGTCACAAAGTACAACGGGTCAGAGTACAAAGAGCAAAGTGAACAAATAATAAAAATATAATGCTGAATTTAAAAAACAAGAAATAGGGACTTCCCTGGTGGTCTAGTGGTTAAGAATCCACATTCATTGCAGGGGATGTGGGTTCAATCTCTGGTCAGAAAACTAAGATTTCACATACTGCAGGGCAGCTAAGCCCATACAACATATCTATGAGCCCATGAGCTCTGGAGCCTGCAGGTCATAACTATAGAGAAGGCATGTACAGTGCAATGAAAGATCCCATATGCCACAGCAAAGACACAACACAGTCAAATAAATAAATATTTTTAACGAACGAATTTTTTTAAAAAATTGTAAAAACTATTCATTTAAAAAAGTGAAAAAAATTAACAAAATGAGGTCAATTAACAAATTCCTTTCTGTAAATTATATGCAATAAAATAATATTGCATTGTTTCAGGGCATGTAAAAATAAAAGGTCTAATAAACATATGAGTTTGAGGGGAGGTGAAGAGGGCTGAACTAAGGTGTTAAATATGAATAATTAGGAAAAGAAAACAAGAAACAGGTTTTGTATGGATCATTGATGATATTGGGCCTTGAGTTGAGGTTCATGATTAATTCAATGCCCTCCACGTGATGTTCACAAAAGAAAGAAAAGAGCAGGGGAACCCACACTAACGCAGCATAAGATCACAGAGGGGAAAAGTGTAACAGCCTCATGAACATCAAATGCACAAGGCAGTGTGTTTGCTTCATTTTTTAACACCCCTTTGCAAATAGACTCTGAGATCCAGCAGTGAAAAATGAACGAAGCACTGTGAATAAAATGCCATGTTATAAAAACAAAGCTCTGTTTTACTTCTACTTTGATCTCTGGGGGGGCAGGGTCACAGTGTAAAGAGAAACATGATTCTGCCACTTATCCAGAGCAAGCCTGTGTAAAATTCCGCCATTCAGAATTGGAATGCAACTCAGGGGTCATTTGGCTCCATCATCTCTATTTAAAACCATGGAAATAATGGGCCACCGTTCTTAACTGACTTGCCTAAGATAGACACTAGATAAGTATGTTAATTGCACCATGAACCCCATTTTTATGCCTTAGTCCATGAGGTTCCTTTATTTGTTGCTACTGAGATCAATGCCCACTTGAGGCATATATCAGACTTAGGGCTGAACCATGGGCTTCCCAGGTGGCGCAGTGGTAAATAATCTGCCTGACGGTGCAGGAGACATAAGAGAAGTGGGCTCAATTCCTGGGTTGGGAAATACCCCTGGAGTAAGAAATGGCAACCTGCTCCACTCTTCTTGCCTGGAAAATTCCACAGACAGAGGAGCCTGGTGGGCTACAGACTAACAGGTCATAAAGAATTGGACTTGACTAAGAACACACATGGTGACAAAATATTCAGAGATCCATATAAAGTTACATCTCAACTAACCTGAAGACTTTCAGAATGAGTTTTTGCAGGTGTTTCATTTTGGGTTGCTTTTATTAAAAACACACATTCAGGATTTCCCCGGTGGTCCAATGGTTGTGAGTCTACTTGCCAACACAGAGGACATGGGTTTGATTCCTGGTCCAGGAAAACTCCACATGCTGCAGGGCAACTAAACCCATGTGCCACAACTACTGAGCCCACTCCCTAGAACCTGTGCTGTACAACAAGGAAAGTCACAATGAGACACATGTGCAACCGCAACTAGAGAGTAGACCTCACTCACTGAAACTAGAGAAAGCCTAAGAGCTCAGCAAGGAAGAACCAGCACAGCCAAAAATAAATAAATAACAACACATTCAGTTGCAACACTTACTAATGAAACTGTTTCTTAAAAAGACTAGGAAGGTAGTCTAGGCTTTGACCTGGGTAAATAATTTGAAGAAAAAATGTAATTATACTAACATGAATGAAATGGTTTTCATTTGGAATCCTGGGTTACTATTTGTGACCAGAGATGAAAAAGGTACAGAAGATTATGCATGATCAGTTCTTATCCCAGAGCTGTAACCTGGTTATTGTGTTATTTGTGGTTTTCTTACTATATGTCACTTTCTCCTAAAACTTAACTTTGCGACCCCATGGACTGTAGCCTGCCAGGCTCTTCTGTTCATGGAATTCTCCAGGCCAGAAAACTGGAGTGGGTAGCCATTCCCTTCTCCAGGGGATCTTCTCAACCCAGGTATTGAACCCAAGTCTTCCGCATTGCAGGTGGATTTTTTACTGTCTCAGCCAACAGGGAAGCCCAAGAATACTGGAATGGGTGGCCTATCCCTTCTCCAGCAGATCTTCCCAGTCCAGGAATCAAACCAGGGTCTCCTGCATTGCAGATGGATTCTTTACCAGCTGAGCTACCAGGGAAGTGACAGTAATGATAAGCGAGCTAATTTAGCCACTGAGGATTCTGTTAGGTCTATAGAATGAAGGTTAAACAGTTACCATTTATAATTTCTTACTATAACTAATAGAATGCATATTCATTTCTAGAAAATGTATTTAATGGAAAGAGATGTTGTGTTGCCCCACCAGCATCTACTCCATCTCTTTCCCATTGTGCAGCAACCGCAGAATCTGCATGGGATTGACCTCATTCTTCCCCATGGTTACCTCTGAGGTAAGCAGATCAGCATGATGCTTCTTTTGCCATCTTGACTGGCCCAGGGATGGGCAGCAATATCCAATCAACTCAATCCATTTAGTCAGAATACTCCTCTGACCAGGGTCTGGCTCTGGTTGGTCAAATCAGATGAAATACAAAACTTTTATGATTAAGAGTAAGATAAAATGCCATGTGTGTTGTGCAGACTTTGGCTGTGTGGATCACAGTAAACTGTGCAAAATTCTTAAAGAGATGGTAATATAAGACCACCTGACCTGCCTCCTGAGAAATCTCTGTGCAGGTCAAGAAGCAACAGTTAGAACCAGACATGGAACAGCAGACTGGTTCCAAATTGGGAAAAGAGTATGTCAAGGCTGCATATTGTCACCGTACTTATTTAACTTATATGCAGAGTACAGCATACGAAATGCCAGGCTGGATGAAGCACAAGCTGGAATCAAGATTGCTGGGAGAAATATCAATAACCTCAGATACACAGATGACATGACCCTTATGGCAGAAAGTGAAGAGGCACTAAAGAGCCTCTTGATGAAACTGAAAGATGAGAGTGGAAAAGTTGGCTTAAAAGTCAACATTCAGAAAACTAAGATCATGGCATCCAGTCCCATCACTTCATGAAAAATTGATGGGGAAACAATGGAAACAGTGACAGGCTTTAATTTGGGGGCTCCAAAATCACTGCACATGGTGACTACAGCCATGAAATTAAAGGATACTTGCTCCTTGGAAGAAAAGCTATAACCAATCTAGACAGCATATTAAAAAGCAGAGACATTACTTTGCCAACAAAGGTCCATCTAGTCAAAGCTATGGTTTTACCAGTAGTCATGTATAGATATGAGAGTTGGACTATAAAGAAAACTGAGCACCAAAGAATTGATGCTTTTGAACTGTGGTGTTAGAGAAGATTCTTGAGAGTCTCTTGGACTGCAAGGAGATCCAACAAGTCCATCCTAAAGGAAATCAGTCCTGAATATTCATTGGAAGCACTGATGCTAAACCTGAAACTCCAGTACTTTGGTCCACCTGATGTGAAGAACTGACTCATTGGAAAAGACCCTGATACTGGGAAAGACTGGAGGCAAGAGGAGAAAGGGATGACAGAAGAGACAGTTGGTTGGCATCACTGATGTGATGGGCATGAGTTTGAATAGGCTTTGGGAGTTGGTGATAAGCAGGGAAGCCTGGAATGCTGCAGTCCATGGGGTCGCAAAGACTCAGACACGACTGAGCAACTGAACTCAACTGAACTGAAAATGCTTTGTGTGTTTTGCAGATGTGTGGCCTAGAACCATAGGTGCCTTCATGCTTCCTGAAGCAAACCATACTAAGGGTGAGGATATACACAGACAAGGGGTCTGAGCTAGGAGAACTTCAGAGGAATAGAAATGGCACCTTGATACAAGCATTCCAGAAAGTCACTCTACTCTGAGGATTTCTCTTTCATGGGACAATATGCTACCTTTATTTTTAAGTGAAATTTTATTGGTTTGTGGTTATATACAGCTGAAAATGGACTGCCCAGGTGGCTTGGTAGTAAAGAATCCGCCTGCCAATGCAGGAGATCTGGGGATGCTGGTTTGATCCCTGGGCCAGGAAGATCCCCTGGTGGAGGAAATGGCAACCCACCCACTCCAGTACTCTTGCCTGGAAAATTCCATGGACAGAGGAGGCTGGCAGGCTACAGTCAATGGGGCTATACACCTGAAATGAGACAACTTGTCATTTTACTACTCAAAGAGAATCACTGTTGGCCATTTGGTTAAGAAACTCTCAGTCATGTGTATGTGTGTTAAAGTAGTATAAAACGAAGTTGGGAATTAATAATACATTTAGTTCTGTAGGCTGTATCTCAGTGAAGATGACATGAATATATTTGCATGTCATTAAACTTCTATCACAGTACTTTTAATGACTTTTTCCTACTACACTATATGTCCATAATTTATTAACTCAAGACTTAATATTTGGACATTTAGTTTGCTTCCAATTTCTTGCTGTTTAAACAGCAGTACAATGAACAACTTTGCAGTTATATATTCTGTCATATCTAGGTTTATTACATTTGAATAAATACTGAGAAATGTGACAATTATAGGGTCAAATACTATGCACAGGTCTAAGGATTTTGATTTGTATTGCCAACTTTTCCTCTAAAAATTCAATTTCACCCTCAAAAAATATGCGTAATAATGTTCATTTCAATAATCCTTCCATGATTCAGTTCTTGGTAGTAAAATAATGATACCAACACCTTGAAAGGTATGAAAAATATAGTTGTATACATTATATATAATAATCAACATTTTTATATTTATAATAGCTAAGAAAATATCATTATTTGAGTGATTTATTTTGTGTCAGGCTCTTTCAAGTCCTTCTCAATTTAATCCTCATAAGGTTCCTGAGAGTTAGATATTATTAATTTCATTTTAAATAGGAAGGCAGAGATTTAGAGTACAAATAAGTTTCCTGAGATAGAATAACTAATAAATCGCAAAAATAACTGTTTTACTATTGCTCAATCCAACAGTATTTGGAGAATTAAATATATGGAGAATTGGAACAATATTTAGAAAATTAAAAAGATGCCCCATAGAATTCTAATCTGGATTAAAAAAAATACGATGACCAGAAATTTTGTTGTGGTTCATTCCTGATATATTCATATTGTCAGAGCATCCCATCCAGATTAACACATGTACAGCACTTTTTCAATTTATTGAATTATTATTAAAATAATTGCACCAATAAATCAAGATGATTACAGTAAACCATAATTTTGTGTCTGTAGTCACCTAGTAATGGCTCAATTGTGTATGCAGCAAACATAGTTCTCACTTTAACACATGGTTAAATGTGGAGAGAGACCACAGATAACACATCTCTCATTTCTGACAGAATTTAACATTTTGTTCAAGGAAAGCATACTAAGCACTCACTGATAAAATAAGGTATGTTCAGATACAGGCAGTTAGAGTCAGATGGTGGTGAAAAAACTATTTGATATCCCTGGTAGGAATTTGGTGCACTAAGACAGTTGCTTAATGGGTCTTGCATGGATAAGCCAGTGGGGTAAGTGGGAAACATGGGAAATTATAGTTTAGATGGACATGAAGTATGTGCTGAAAACACATTATGATTAGCTGCAGATATCCTTTTTACAGTTGTTCTGTCACATAGCACTAAACATTATAAATCAAAGACTATTTTGCTTGACAATGATTTCTGAGTTTACAATAAGCCCTTTTGGAAGCAATGAGCTAAAAAAAACTAATTTTAAATGCAAAATTAAAGATTAAATTTCATCCTTTAAGAAAGTTGATGATGACTTGCTTTGCTTGTACAAAATGTTTATCAACATTTACTCTCCAAGACAAGAAGAATAGTGATTTCTTTTACCCCATGTAAACATGCTGACACAAATCTGCAGAAGAAACATAAGCATCTACTTTGAAAAGTTAATAGTAATTTTTTTTTAAATGTGCTCATGGCAACTATTTAAAGTAAGGCAGTTGCAGAATGTGCTACACATCCTATTGTAATGCATGGCTTTTCATTTAGATCAAACAAGTCTTGGTTTAAATTCATTTTGATAATTTTCAATTTCAAGATTTTTTATACTCAGATGAAAAGTGGGTCAACTGCTAATACTAGTTAGCTCCATTAGCAGTACATCCACTTTGTAAATAGCTTAATTTTATAAATTTTATTTCAGTGTCTCCGATGCTTCAGAAACAAATCAGTTAACTCTGATAATAGGTTTTTTAATGCAATTTATGAATCCAACATCAAACATTTTAAAACTCATTTGTTGAAAGTGAAAGATCTGCTATCCTTGTTGATTTTAAAAATGCAGTTAAAAAGTTTCACACTGAAGATAAAACTGTTTTTGTAGTATAAACACAAAATTTTCTGGAGCAGTATCATGACAAATGCTGTATTTTAACTAATCTAAGTGTAACCAATTACAGTTTCTATAGAATAATAACTGAAAAAAATACCTTAATCCCATACATACTTTCCTTATATGAACTTGACATTCTTTCCATAAAGTGGTTGGAATCTAAGTCCTCTGACTTAAATCTGTGCAATTTTGTTAATGCTCCATTAGAGTATCGCATGTGTCATTATGTGACTTCCAAATCCAGATAATCAAAATGCCATGTATCTAACAAAAAAAAAAAGCTTATTTTATATTGCTATATTTAAAATGCCATGCATTTATGCTTAGCTCCCTTTTGAAGCTGTTCTTGTCATCTAGCTGCCATGCACTAAGTAAATCCAAATAAGCTCATTCAAGACCATTTAATGAAGTGACATGTAGATAGATGTTCCAGGCAACAGCTCATCTGAGGTCTTAGGTGACAGTATCTTCTGCTAGATAATTCCAATCTCCAACTGTTGAGATACCTCAAACTTTCAAGTCTTCCTAGCTGAGAATCTAGGCATTATGGAGAAGAAACAAGTCATCCCTGTTGAGCCCCGTCTAAATTCTTGACATAGAGAATCCACGGGCATAATGTTTTTGCATTATGCTGTGAAAGTTTGGGTGATAAGCTATACAGTAGTAGCTTTCCAGTACTTTACAAAATCTATAGAAAGTGAATGTATTTGAAATTGATTACTTTGTTGTTGTTGTTTAGTCGATAAGTCATGTGTGACTTTTTTAAGACTCCATGGGCTGTAGACCACGAGGGTCCTCTGTCATTGAGATTTCTAAGCAAGAATACTAGAGTGGGTTGCCATTTTCTTCTCCAGCGATCTTTCCAACCCAGGGATTGAATTCAGTTCTCCTTCACTGGCAGGTGCAAGTTCTTTACTGCTGAGCCTTCATGGATGCCCAATTGATAAAGATACACATCTAACTCGATAGCTTTTGACAAGCTGTGATGTTGTACAAATTTAAGTAGAAGCTATAGTTGTCCAAAATTTACAAATATTTTATGCATCAACTTTTAGAGTAGATGAAATATAAAATTTTATGAAGAAGCAGAAATAGATTAAAAACTGTTTAATATAGTGGTATGTATTTCTATCTTTGTGGCTTCTTTCTTTCTTTTCTTTTTTGGTAAGAACAGAGAATTTTCACATGAGATCTTCCCTCTCAACAAATTTTTAAGTATTTTAAACTATAGACACAATGTTAACAGCAGATCTCTAGAACTTAATCATTTTGCACTACTGAGATTTTACATCCATTAAACAGCAATTCTCCATTTCTCCCTCCTTCCAGCCCCAGGTAACTACTATTCTCCATTTCTATATGTTTGATTAATCTAAATATCTCAATAAATAAAATCATTCAGTATTTGTCCTTCTGTGACTGACTACACCAAGAATAACGCCCTCCAGATTCACTCACATTGTCATACTAGGCAATATTGCTTTCTTTTTAAAGGCTGAATAATATTCCTTATTAATTTTTTTATCCATTCATCCATGGATAGATAGTTATTTTCCAATCTTGGCTATTGTGAGCACAGAATACCATGAATGAACATGGAAGGGCTAATATCATTTCAAGATATTGATTTCAATTCTTTTGGATATATATTTAAAAGTATAGCTGCTGGATCATATGGCAGTTCTATTTTTAATTTTTAAGGATTTGTTTTTAATTTTTAAGAGATTTCCACACTGTTTTTATAGTAGCTGCACCACCATTACACATGTCCACCAACAATGTATAAGGGTTTCAATGTCTCCACATCTGAGCCAGCACTTCTTCTCTTTGGGTTTTTGTTTTTTGATAGTAGCCATTCTAACAGGTATGAGGTGATAATTGATTGTGGCTTTGATTTGCATTTTTTTCTGATGATTAGTGATATTAACCATCTTTTCATGTAATAATAGTCAATTTGTATGCCGTCGGAGGGCATACAAGTCTCTTCAAGTCTTTTGCCCATTTTTTAAAAACCAAAGTTACTATTATAATTGCTGTTGGATTGGAGGAGCACCTTATACAGTTCGGATATATCAGATGTCTGACTCCAGATAATATTTTCTCCCCTTCTGTACATTGTTTTTTCACTCTGTTATCCTTTGCTGTATAGAAGCATTTTGCTTAACGTAATCCCACCTCCTTGCCTTATTCTAGATCTTAGTGGAAAGCTTTTAGGTTTTTACTGTTCAGTATAATGTTAACTGTGGGTTTGTCATACATGGCCTGTTATATTTTGAGTTTTTATCATGAAAGGGAGTTGAATTTTGTCAGGCTTTTTCTGCATCTATCAAGACGATCATATGGTCTTTATCCTTTATCTTGTTAATGTGTTCTGTTACTATATTTGTGTACACTGAACCATCCTGGGATAAACCCCACTTGGTTATGGTGTATAATCTTTTTAAGAACTACTTTTGAAATTGTAGGTCACACATATGACCCTAAATGTCGTATGTAGGATGAAATTTTTTGTAACAGATTTTTCTAAATTTAGGTTGCTTTTTGCTGAAAATCACTTGTATACCTTTAATCAAAGTACTTAAGAAGGGAAACATACATACAAATAGCTTCTGAAGCTTTAACACTTTGTAAATATTGAAAATCAAGATTGCTTCCAAACAGTGAGATATTTAAATTTATCTCAAAGCAAAAGATGAATCTTAATATTAATAAGTTTGGAAATAGTATACAAATTTAATTTTTAAATTCTAAAATTAACTTTGGAATATTTTGCATTTGACAAAAATATTTGCATACAGATTCTACTTTGTAAGCACTTACATTCTGAATCAGCATGGAATGAAAATTGACAATTCTATATTTTGCTTTAAAAATAACTTTTCAAGCAAGATACTTGAAATGGAGTAAAGAAAGACAGCATCTATAAGATATTTGCATAGATATATTTCCACATTTCAAAATAAAACAAAAGCTTGGTGAGACTATTTTCCATTTAGCAGAATTTTATCTTATTTTACCAGGCATATTAGATGACAAATCAATGTCAATATCACATATATTAATGATAAAAATGTGACTGGAATCTTGATTGCAGTCAATTTAATTTTTCAAGAGATTGTATTAAGAAATTTATTCTTTAGAAAAATGCTAGGATATATTAGAAATAAACATGACTAAAACTGTGATGAAAGTGAATGAGCACATACTATAAAATGATTTCTTAATTTTATGTTCAGATCATTAATAAGAAACTTCATTTTGCTTCAATATATATCAATATACTACTTAATGTTTTAAAAAGAATGTTACTTTATAAAATAATTTTGAATAAGACTCTTACATTTACTAATATAAAAATACCAGTTTGCTAGTCAGTAAATATCTCTGTCTGACTTTTTTCTCTTAGCATAATGCCTTAAAGTGTCATTCATGCTGTTGCAAATGGCAGGATTTCTTTGTTTTTTATAGTTAAATAACATTCTGTTGTAAATATCGACTACAAATTTTTTATCCACTCATAAGCACTTACATTGTTTCCATGTCTTGGCTATAGTAAATAGTGCTACTATGAGCCTGGGAATGCAGGTATTTTTCTGAGTATTTTTGTTATCTTTCAGACTTGTGGTTATCAGAGGTGAAGTTTGGGGCAAGGAGGAATTACAGGAAGGTGGTCAAAACATACCAAGTTCCATGCTGACGGAAACTAAGGTGTCCCAGCTGATAGTTTAGCCAGTCCCTGACCAACTTGCCATCCCATGAGACATGTGAAAAAGGCTGTTACCCAGATCATCCAACTACCAGCAAACCTGCCAGTCTTCTGGGAAAGCATGAGACAGATCAAGAAGCCACAGCAGCATGAAAACCACCCAGCTGCTTGTTGTTGTGTAGTGTCGTTGTCATGTTGTTGTGTAGTGTTGTTGTGTAGTGTAGTTGTGCAGTGTAGTTGTTGTGTTGTGTAGTGTCGTTGTCATGTTGTTGTGTAGTGTTGTTGTGTAGTGTAGTTGTGTAGTGTAGTTGTGTAGTGTAGTTGTTGTGTTGTGTAGTGTAGTTGTCATGTTGTTGTGCAGTGTAGTTGTTGTGTTGTTGTGTGTTGCTGTGTCTGACTCTTTGTGACCCCTAGAACCATAGCCTATCAGGCTCTTCTGCCCATGGATGGGCATATTCTTGCCTGGGATTTTCCAGGCAAGAATACTGGTGTGGGTTGCCATTTCCTCCTCTAGGGGATCTTCCTGACCCTGGGATCGAATGCGCTTCTCCTGCATTGGCAGGTGGATTCTTTACCACTGAGCCACCAGGGAAGCCCCCATCCAACTGCCTACATGATTATAAACTAAATAAAAGGATTGTTGTGTTAAGTCACTAAAAACAAAAGAAAAAAAAAAACAGTACAAAGTTCCATTATAAATGAGCACTAGCAGTGTAATGTACAACATGATGACTATAGTGAACCCTGCCACAAAATATACAGGAAAATTTTTGAGAGAGTAAATTGTAGGAGTTCTCACCATGAGAAGAAAATTTTGCCTTTATTCTTTTCTTCTTATTTTTAAAAATTATACCTATATGAAAGTATAGATCTTAGCTGAAGCTACTACAACAAATATCTCACCATATATGTACATCAAACCACCATGCCATATGCCTTAAATAAATAGTCATGCAGGTCAATTATTTCTTAAATTAGAAAAAATGAATGTTATGCAACTTTCCTATATATATATATATATATGTACAAATACAAATATAATTAATTTTACTATCCCTTCTTTATTTTCAGAAGCCTAATTTGGACAATAAAGTATTTGACCACTCTACTGAGAAGAGACCATTATTCAAAACCAAGCAGTCTGCTTTCACTGAAAGGTAGGTATATTTCTTTTTTTTTTTTCATTTATTTTTATTAGTTGGAGGCTAATTACTTTACATCATTACAGTAGTTTTTGTCATACATTGAAATGAATTAGCCATGGATTTACATGTATTCCCCATCCCGGTCCCCCTTCCCACCTCCCTCTCCACCCGATCCCTCTGGGAAAGGTAGGTATATTTCTTATAAGGTGGTAAGTCTTGAGAATCAAATCCTCTTTTGAGTCCATAAACACAGTTGAGAAAATAAATGGCTCCATGCAGTTCCCCAGCCCTAGAGACTGTGGACCTGATCAGAAAGCTGACAGAGGAATTTGTTTTTTTAAGTGGCAACACTACACAGGGTAGGGAACGTGTTCAAGGGCTCAGTGGCAGATACTGGCGACAGTCAAGCTGGTAGATGGTGACTGCTCTTTCCCACTCTTACCCTAACGACTCCCCCATCTGCTTCTTACCCCTGGGCTTCCAAACAGCACCGCAAGTGTTCTAGAAACTCAATTATGCTAGCGGAATCAAATGACAGCAACTGGGTATTCTTAGAAGGAGGCCAAACGTTTTCAGCTGTGGTCAGCCCTACAAAATTTAGAAAGGACTTTCATTTTCTTCTACATACTGTACCAAATTAGGGCCTTGTAATTTAAATTATGTTCCTTACAAACTTCCTCCCTTGAAACTTCACAAAGTCAGGCTGCCTGTGGAGCAGAGAGGCAGTAATGAGCTGGCGTCTGCCAAAGTCAGGGCAATAGTGATTTCAAGGTCGTGGACTGGCAGAATGCTGAAGGAGAGATGACTGGCAAATATCAAAGGTACAGAAGAAGAAAGTGTATTCCAAGGATTTGTTGAAATTGGGCCACTGCTAGAAGTTGCTTAAGGATGTCTGAGAGAGTAAAATGAGCAGGGCTGTGAACAAATGCTTTGTGCATGAACTTCTGTCTTTGTTACTTCCTCGGAGTCAATAAAGAGATATCCGCATCTCAATGTGTATATAATGATGAGGCTTTCTTATCTTTAATCCAGAGGAGAACAGTAATAATGTAACAATTTTCCTCTCGTCACATGTTTCTGAGTGACTATTTAACTTGCCAAGTGCTTGAGATACCAGGGATTCAGTAGTGAACAAAAAAAACTATTCTTAAAGAGTTCATATTACAGTCAAAACTAGGCAGATGCCTGAAAAAGGGTGACATGCTATTTTGAAGGGATTGTCAGGAAAGACATCTGATCAAGAGACCATAAGGAAGTGAAGTAGCCACTGAAAAGGCCTGTGAGCAGCACCCTGAGGACACTGGAAGGCAGGAAGCAGCGTGATTTGCCTTGGAGTGGACCAAAGGGAAACGAGAGAGGCAGGAATACCAGTCACCAGACCGTCCCAAAGCACAGAGCTCTAGTATCCGCTGGGCTAATGTCTTAATATATGGGAGTTAATATATAGAAGTATTACTTGCCTTCATTGCAAGGGTAAAATCAGTATGCCAGATGTTCTACACACTTTCAATATGCTTGCATGGCACCTCTGTGTTTCTTGACTCTCTGGTCTCTATGGCCCTTAAACAGAGCTGCTTTCCAGGATCTCCAGAATTTGGCCAAGACTTTCTATCACCTACCATTTAGCTCCAGTTCTCCTAGCTTTAGGCTGGCAATCACCTATGGGCTTCTCAATCTTTGAAGAACCTCTTTGGACCCTGATTTTCAACTTCAGAAACACAACACAGTTTTGGTTTCAGCCTGCCCACTCTCCTCTCATCTCCAGCCTAAAAATACTCACACCTGCTCTTACCTGTCTCCACCACCCACCGCCACAAGTATACACATACCCCGACATGCTCCAATAAAATGATGACAACTACTGGTTGTGGAAAATTCACACAATTGATGGCAATACTGTAGACATACTGGTGGCATATATTTTAAATTAATATTTCTTAATGATCTACATTTGAAAAACTCAGTGAAATCAAACTTCATGAGGTTATTGTGTGTTCATTTCCATTTGACTGTTCCATAATTCAAGGAAATTCTTCTATGATATTTTTATTTTTAGTTTAGTTATACCAACCTATTCCCATGAAAATAAAAGCATATTAAAGAGTTGCACGTGATGTGTGTTAGATTAATGGAAAAGAATCTTACACTTCATCCCTTCCCACTTTTTACTCCTTTTAAAATAACTTGTTTAAAAAAATCCTATCATAGGAAAGTGGCCACTCAAAAATCTTTCACTTAATAGCATAATATTTTAAATGAAATGTAAGCCCCGTCTGTATAAAAAAGCAGTGTATAGCATTCTTCTAAAAGCAATAATGGTGTAGCAATTAAAATCCAGATAACCAGGTATAACCAAGAAAGTTTTCTTTCTAAAAAGAGGAAAATACAGATGAGCTGGCAAGTTCGTACAGAAAATCATGGATTCAATTTCCAAAAGCTCAGGTCTCAATTTTAACAGAGGCTGCTAGAGTCCAGAATCTTCTTCTTTAAAGTTTTTAATAAATACAGCAAGCAGCACTTGGTTGCTTGCTCAACTCAGAGCATCCTTTCATTATCTTTCGTCCATTCCAGCAGAGCACACTCCTTTCTGGGAGATTAATGCAATTTAATCTTTGATAAGATGTTTCTTTTTACTGTTATTTGTTTCCAAACTAATTCATTTATTGGGGGGGGGGGGGGGGGGGGCTCAGCAAGAGTTGAACAAAACAAACAGGAAAAGAAAATTGTGTTTAAAAAGTACCATCCAGAATTTTGTTAACCTTTGCTTTCCTAAAAATTCCCAAAGGTTAGAAAAAAAATCACAAGTTTCAGGAACTACCACGTGGTTTATCAGATTACTTACTGTGAGGATTACAGTGTTGGATTTTTAAAAGATCATGCTCATGTTTCTTAATTAAATTTCCTCATCATTTAAATTTGAAGAGCTTTGGTCTGCAGTGCCTGAAATCTTTTTTAAAAAACTATATTCAGGCCACCTGATGTGAAGAACTGACTCATTGGAAAAGACCCTGATTCTGGGAAAGATTGAAGGTGGGAGTAAAAGAGGATGACAGAGGATGAGATAGTTGGATGGCATCACTGACTCAATGGACATGAGTTTGAGTAAGCTCCAGGAGTTGGTGATGGACAGGGAAGCCTGGCATGCTGTAGTCCACTGGGTTGCAGAGAGTCGGACATGACTGAGTGACTGAACTGAACTGATTTAACCAATGAAATATTGTGTAGCAATTAAAAACAACCCTAATATAACAGAAAAATTAAAAAATAAAAATAAAAAAACAAAAACAAAAAAAAACTATATTCATGGATAAGGCACTAAAGAAATAAGTGGAAAACTCTCAAGCATTCTATATCAACACAGTTCTTCACTGGGTCTATACGTCTTCAGCCCAGAAAAAAATGCCACTGGGGGAGTTATAGAGTTGATATTACTGTCTTGAATTCTTCCTAGGCTTCTTATTATAAACTGTTATTTCCTGTGAAGTATCACCTGACTCACTTTCATTCACATTTCCTCTGTTCAAGTAAATGTCACCACATGAAAGAATTTAGATTATCAATATCTGCTGAAAAAAAACAAACATACTCACTACTCTCTCTTCTACTCTTCTTCCTTGCTTTTAGAGTAATCTTCAAGTTCAACAACTAATTTGGGTTTTTTTCTGCTGGTTAATGCATGTGTAGTATTTGGAGACTTTGTGTTCATAGAGAAAATAATATTAGTAATGAAATAACTGAATGTATTCTACAGACTCAAATCCCAGGATAAGATATAAGATCACTTCAATTATCCCTTAGAATCTGATCTTTAAAGAGGGGTTTAGGTAGTAAAACCTTTATATATCTATCTATATTTCTCTCTATATATAAATATATACAATTTTCTTTAAGTGCTTAAGCATTCTCAATTAATTTCTGAGCCCACTGTCCTCTGAAAGATCAGATTAAAATAACATCCAAAAGTGTCCACCTAAACTCAAAAAATGTTTCTGAATGTGAGCAGTCTGCTGGCAGTGTCGCTCCTTTACATATACCAACCAATAGAAACAATGCAGATAATGCATCTGTCAGACTCCCAAGGGAAGATATTTCATCTTAACTGAAATTATTTCTGAAGGGAGATAAGAGTTATTCTCAGGCCCAGCTTTTGACTACTTTTTGAGATGCACTGGTTGCCCTCAAATTCACTGTGCATATGGGAAATGGAGGGCTTCCCTTGGGACTCAGCTGGTAAAGAATCCGCCTGCAATGTGGGAGACCTGGGTTCAATCCCTGGGTTGGGAAGATCCCCTGGAGAAGGGAAAGGCTACCCACTTCAGCATTCTGGCCTGAAGAGTTCTATGGACTGTATAGTCCATGGGGTCGCAAAGAATCAGACATGACTGAGCGACTTTCACTTCCATGGGAGATGGAAATACTTAAAAGTTATTTTAAAAAAAGAAAAAAGAAAAGTACAGATAATACTAGTAGTATAGCAGAAGCTAAAAATCTAAAACAAATGTAGCACTTGAAATTAGCCAGTATTTTTCAGAAATGTTCTGAAGAACCAGCCAAAACACCTAGAGACATGCGCATTAGAAACTTTAGTGGCACCAGAGTTTTAGAGTTGAGATGAATGTATGTTAAGTCTCCTAAGCCAGATAAAAATATAAAATTGGACAACCAAATTAAATGACCCTTAGTTTTACATTTTATCATTCTTCCTCTCTCTTCCTCTCCCTTTTTTTAAATTTAATCATACTTTTCTTGAATATCTCTCCTCCACAAACATTACTATGTGCTACATTTCTAGTCCTCATTCTGATCACTCTTTCTCTGATATTTCCAAATGACTACAGGGCATTTTGATTTGCATTCTTCGATAGGGATATAAAAACTCTGTATTTCTCACACTGAACCCTTCTTTTCCCTACAGTATGATTTTTTTCTTCTATGTTCTCTTTTTCTATTGATGGAGATGTCAAATCATTTTCAATTGTTTCTATGATCTCTTCTGGATTCTTTTTCATCTCTTTCATTCCACTCGTATCATTATTAAATCTTTTTCAGTATTCACAAAATATTAGAATGGCCTTCTCCTCAGCATTTACCTGTCTTTCCTCATTTTGGGGAGTCTGTTTTACAGCCTGAAGCATTGCTAATTATTCTAGATGTTTTAAAGGATTCCTAGTTTTCTTCCTTTCTTTCTTTCTTTCTTTCGGTATGGAATTTCTGTGTCTTGTGTGTCTTCAGCTTTATTCTAGATGATGCCAAACTCTTCTCAGAATTTACTTATTGGCTGCTCTGGGTCTTTGTTGCAGCACCTGGGCTCAAAGGTGTGTGGGCTCAAAAGCTGCAGTGTATGGAATCTTAGTTCCATGACCAGGGATCGAACACTGACCTCCTGCATTGGGAGCACAGTCTTATCCTCTGGACCACCAGAAAGTCCCCCTCCTAGTTTTCCTAAGGATAAAGTCCTAGCTTTGTTCAACACAACCCTTACTCTGTGAAAGAGGCTGATTGGAAGTTTCCTTACTGAAAACAATGCCAGCACATAGGAGGGAAAGAAAACAAGACCTAGACTACTTATGCGCTGTAGAAGGGCATATCTCTTGGCCCTGCCTAAGTTCAAGGGTGTGAGGAGGCACAATTCAGCCCTGTGTCTGGAAGGAGGAGTCTGGACTATTTGGTGGACCGCACTGAAAATTAGCACAGAGCTGATCCTCGCACACCTTGACATCCAGAAATTGTCTCAAGAGGCACTATAGAACTACAGTTTACCCTGGTGTAGCTTTTCAACGCTACTGATGAGAATTTTGCTCCTTCTGCAGAGGGAACCATCTTTTCCTTCTCTGCTGACATGGCTTTATTATAACCTGTTAGGAGAGGCCTTAACACATAAGAGAACTTGTAACAGATCTGTGATCTGAAAGAAAAACAGTATGAACTAGCTAAGTATTTAATAGCTCATAATTAGAGAATGCTTAGTATGTGCAACATATAAGACTTTGCATATATTTACTTATGTAATTCCCTAGATAGAAAAAGTACCATTATTAACATTTTACAGGGAAGAAAATAAAGGCATAGATGAATCAAATAACTCACCCAGACTCACACAACCAGTATGTGACAGAGTAGGAATTAAAACTAGAAGTCTGATTTCAGAGCAGGCCCTTTGAGCCAACTGTGGTAGTGTACTGCTTCAATAGAAATAATTTAGCAAGTATATTTCAATGATTTATTAATTATATGACATGCTTCCAAGAAAGAAGAAAACTATACGTAAAAATCAAAGTTAAAAGAAAGGTTCATCAGTCTTCCTCAAATGCAGAAATATTGAGTTCTAAATGCCTTTATCCAAGATATCTAATCATTCAGTTCTTTGAGGCTGTGATTTGCAGCTGACACATCCAGACATGGGTACCAGGCCAAAGTCCTCATGAAAAACAGATAGCATATAGGTATAACTGAAACCCTTTTAATGTCTTGGGAACTAATTGGTTAATAACTACCCTTAATATTTTATTAAGGTGAAAACATCTTCCTCCATGCAGATGACATAGATATCTAGGATCTCAGAGTCCTTAGTCAAATGGTGGCGGTGCCATTTCCTTCTCCACCTTAGTCAAACACCTGAGCAAGTTCAAAAATATTTTGGGGGAAAAAATAATTCTACCCTCTGGCACCCTGGCAGTCCTTCCTCCAAACAGAAGTTGAATGGTCCTCTGTCAAGATCAGAGTATGAGCCAGGTTTTGAATTTTCCTATGATAATGCCAGGCATTTTGCCTGCATGCCACACATTTAAAGCATACGGATGCCACTTTAGTTGACAGTGAAGATTATCTACACTGTGGCACTCCTGAGAGGATCCAGCCAAGGATTTACAACAGCCCAGAATTTGCAAAGAGCACATTTGACATATTAATGCAGGAGAGGCAGGAGATGCCAGTTGGATTCCTGGGTCAGGAAGATCCCCTGGGGGAAGAAATGTCAACCCACTCCACTACTGTTGCCAGGAAAATTCCATGGACAGAGGAGACTGGCGGGCTCCAGTCCATGGGGTCCCAAAGTCAGACATGATTGAACAACTGAACACACACACACAAAGGACGTAATAGCTACTCACTCATATAGATTCTTCATGTGCTACTCCTATGTTAAATTGGCTCATGAGATAATAACTTTTGTTGCCTTTATTATCTTGAGTTTGTACCCCCAACACATTTTAAAAGAATTTGAGTTAAAGCCTACAGAAGTTTATAAGATTATAGATTTACATGCTTGGTTTTCATAGAAGACTCTTAGAAAACATTCACTAATTCACATTTCTCCATCTCCTATTAATTTGTTGGCAAAGACATTATGTAGTACAGAATTCCTGTTTATAGGTCTATAGGAAATATTACTTGCAAAAAAAAGTTAACTTTCTCTCCATTAGGTCATATTATATAAAAACTATCATAAAATTATCATATTAAACTATCATAGTCATTTTGTCTCACTGTCTGTATTTCACAAATCCAGCTACAGTTCAGTAGAGTCCTCTGCTTCATAGTCTCTTCTGAAGCTGCAGTTAAGGTGTTGTCAGGCTAAGTTCTCATCTGAAGGCTCAACTGGAGAAGGAGTTTCAAAGTTTGCTTACATGGTTGTTTGCTAAAGTGTGGTTCCTAAGAGTTACTGGATTCCTTCTCTTACTAGATATTGGTTGGAATCTTCCCTAAAGTTCCTGTGATGTGGATGTCTCCAACATGATAGTTTATGTTATTGAAACCAGCAAGAGAGAAAGCCTGTCAGCCAGCAGAACAGCAGTCACGCTTTTATGTAGCCTAGTCACAGACGTGACATACCATCACCTTTGCTGTGGTCTATGAATTAGAAGCAGGTTACCATCCCGGGTCACACTCAAGCAGAGGTAATCTTAGAGTCTGCCTACCACACCTTGTGACCTTCGATACATCTCATCATCATATTTTCCCTTGAATTTTCATAAATAATTCAACAATTCACCTATTAACGTTTTCTAATTTATTTTTATCTTACCACTTAATATTTCCTAATCTTCCTTTAAATTTCCATTTGCTTTGCTGTTTATTCGATAAATTGGTTCTGACTCTTTTGCAACCCCATGGACTTTAGCCCTCCAGGCTCCTCTGTCCATGGCATTTCCCAGGCAAGAATACTGGAGTAGGTTGCCATTTCCTTCTCCAGGGGATCTTCTCAATCCAGGGATCAAACCTGTGTCCTGCATTGACAGGTGGATTCTTTACCAGTTGTTAATACTTTACTATTTCTAGGAAACAAATATACTTTGGAGCAAGGTGTGGTATATACTAATAAATTAACAATAGGTGGTTAACAGGTGTCTTTAGTCTGTTTGACCAGCTATAACAGGATACCACAGACTGAGCACCTTATAAACAACATAAATTTATTTCTCACAGTTCTGGAGGCTGGACTCTGAGTTAAGGGTGCCAACATTATAGGGTGAGAGCCTTCTTCCAGGTTTGAGACTTCTCACTGTATATTCAGATGGTGGAAGGGGCTAGAGAGCTCTATGGAATCTCTTTTGTAAAAAGCATTAATCCCGGTCATGAGGGCTCCACTCTCATAATCTAATCAATCACCTCTCAAAGGTCCCACCTTATAACAATATTACATTGGGCATTAAGTTTTGGCTGTGAATTTTGAAAAGACACAAACATTCAGAACATAGCTCAAGGTTCTAATACTTAAAGGTGCTAATACCTCAACTCCACAATACACTCAAGGACATGTAAACTAGCAAGATTTTCTAAAGAACGTATCCCCCTTTTCCCCCTTCTGTGTGCTAAGTTGCTTCAGTCATGTCTGACTTTTTGCAGCCCCATGGACTGTAGCCAGCCAGGCTCCTCTGTCCATGGGATTCTCCAGGTAAGAATACTGGGTGGGTTGCCATGCCCTCCTCCAGGGGATCTTCACAATCCAGGGATCAAACCTGGGTTGGATCAAACCACCCAGGGTGGTTTGGTTTCTAAGTCATCTCTGACTCTTGAATCAGAGGTGATCAAATAGTCTCTCAAGACTGGATATGAAATAATGATGTAGTTTGAAGGCTGAATATCTTGTTAAAGAAAATTATGGTGATGACATTTACAATAATCTATACAAAATATGTAATCAAAGCTATAGTACAAATCTTTCTCTAATGTGACAACACAGGTTTTGAAATCATATATGAATTTAAGATTTCATCATTTCACTATGCCTTATTTACCTTTTAATTGTGGTTGTAAAATAACTCTGCATTTACATCTTTACACCGTATAGTCTCTGCTGAATTTTATGCATTAGTGAAAGAACTCCATTTATTAATCAAGACATCTAGTTTAAAGCTTGCCTCACTTCCAATTCTGGGTAACAATAATAAACAATTTTAATAACATCAGAAATGGTCAATTTGTTCTTCCTAGACAATATGCAGAATTAGAAAAAAGAAGTAATTTACATTTTAGTAATTAGGCTTTTCACATTTCTTTCATTTTTTAGTCAAACTATAAACTGGTGAATTGAAAATAGATGATGTCAGTACATCATCTGGATGTACTGACTGATGTACTGACTGGCTGGATAGCATCACTGACTCAATGGACATGCATTTGAGCAAATTCTGGGAGGTGGTGAAGGACAGGGAAGCCTGATGTGCTGCAGCCCATGGGGTCACAAAGAGTGGGACACAACTTAGCAACTGAACAAAAATAACAACAAAGTTTCAATACAACAAATATTTTCTGGCATTTCTCTGGCTTGAAAAAAGCCTTGAGTTTCCACGGATGGTAGTTATACAGCTTCTAGTTGTTCAGGCTCACAGCAATAGGAAGGAAAAAAAAATCCAGTTTTGAAGTCACTGGCCTTTTAACATGAAACATAAAGGAACACCCATGAGTATTTAAATAGCTACAGCTTTCACCTGAGAGTAACTGGGCTCTGAGCCCATCTTCTGGTTCATTCCTGAATAGTACACTGAAATACTCAATAAGTTCACCGATAGTCACTTTGGTAGAAATATAAAGGCTGGGCTCGCTTGGAGTTGGTCATAAACTCAGGAAAAAATAAGTTAATTTAACCTACCCCACGAAGTAGATGAAGCCTGCAGGAACAACACAGTATGTATGGAATGAACGAGCTCTACAAGCACAGAAGCCAAGTCTTTCTTTTTTTTTCCTTCTTTGTATCTCCAACATTTACCATAATGTAGAGCTCCTCATCAGTGACTTTTAGGAAATTTTTTTGAAGTCAATTAAATTTGTTTGCATCTACAAATTATGTAATGAATTTCATGTATTGTCATGAGCATATTGTTCTGGATATTTATGGGGTTGGTAATTATCTATAAAATGGCCAGAGGAACTCAATAAAAGGGGAGGTAAGTTGCATACTATAGAGAGCTTCAGAAAATGAGCAGAAGTCGATACATACTTTGATGAGCCTATCGTACACTGGAAATACACTGCAGAATTCCATAGCGAAGGAATTCTGGAGGGGAGTTTGGGGGAGAATTAATATGGCTGAGTCGCTTTGCTGTACACTCTAAACTATCACAACATTGTTAATCAGCTATCGTGGTTTCGTTTGTAAGTCGTCTCCGACTCTTGCGACCCCATGGACTGTAGCCTACCATGCTCCTCTATCCGCGGGATTTTCCAGCATGAAATAATGGAGTGGGTTGCCATTTCCTTCCCCAGGGTATCTTCCCGATCCAGGAATTTATCCAAGTCTCTTGCACTGCAGGCAGATTCTTCACCAACTGAGCTACCAGGGAATTCCCAACCAGCTATACTCCAAAATAAAATAAAGTTAAAAAAAGAAAGAATTTTGCAAACTCAACCAGTGAAGTTTACAGTCAAACCATACTAACTTTAGACTCAATGATGAACATCTCTTTCCTGAGATGAATCATACTACATGGCAATAATTTTAATGTATATATAATCATGTTCATCTATTGTGTGTATGTGTGCAGCTGTGTGTTTGACGCCTTAACATAAGCTTTAAACCTGGACAGTAGCTAATTTGTAGGAAAAATTCACAGACCAGATTCATCTCCTCCCATCCAAAGTAAGTAATTTTATATTTCGATCTGATGAGTGGTGCTAGAAAGACATCTGTGTGTAATAATCAGTTTAGAGAGGTAGGCATCTTAGAATTCCAAATGATTGAGTTATTTTGGGGTTACAAGAATTTCATCATCAGACATGACCAAAAATAATAATGAGCATCTAAGCCTGGGCTTTAACAAGTACAAAATGGCAAGCTAACTAATTTTTTAAATGGATGAACTATCTAGCGAACTGAATTAACATTATCAGAGAATTTCTCCTTATGCATAGAACCAAGCATTGAAAACTCAGTAAGCAGAGGAGGAGCCTTGACACATTCCACAACTAGAAATATTGTAGAAATGCCAGATTCTCAGTTTCTGAATCAATAGCATTTGATTACTCAGCATCCCAAATTAACTTTTGATTGAACAGATCTCCCTCTAAAGAGACACAAAATATTTCATGAGCAGCTGAGAAAAGAGTTGCTCAATTTCCCTTTTCCAGATCCCTTTAAAGCTAGCTAACCATTGTAGAAACCTATGTTTACTCTGATGTGACCCCAATATTTCTAAAGAAATAAATATTCCACTGTTGACAGATGAAGTAAAAAGTATAGTAAAGGAACCAAAACAGTACGTTGGAGTTTGGAGAAAAAAGAGAAGTTCAACATAGTGAAAATTCGGGAAGCTTCACAGAACATGATAATTGAGGCTGACCCTGAAAAAGAATAGACTATATTCTGACCTTAAGCAGACATAGCGAATGATTGAAATATGTATTATTTTCACTGACATTTATCATGGAAGATCATGTTCAAGCATCTGGGCAACAGTTGGCATTCTTTTAGGTGGGCTTCAAATACTTCCCACAAACCCACAGTAGACAATAATATTGGTGTCTTTTACTGACAACTCTTTGTTGATTGATCGATGGGATTTAGAACCCACATGTTGTTGGTTAGTCACTAAGTTGCGTCTCTTTTGCAACCCCATGGACTGTAGCCCACCAGGCTCCTCTGTCCATGCGATTTCCCAGGCAAAAACACTGAAATGGGTTGCTATGCCCTCCTTCAGGGGATCTTTCTGAGGCAGGGATTGAACCTGATATCCTTTGTCTCCTGCATCGCAGGAGGATTCTTCACCACTGAGTCACTGGGAAAGGCTACAAATAGCCAGTGGCACAAAATGTATTCAGTTGGCTCCTTGGAAGAAGTTGTCAGCCATGCAGTCTTCTCAATACCTAAGCAATTGTGCTTTCTCCATTTTCCCTTAATATACTTACAATCCAGGCAGGATCTGCCTTACCATCCACTATGTTCTCCAACAAGTACATAAGACAGATTCCCTCCATAATGCCACAAGGCCAAGAACTCTCCCTTGGAAGAAGACTCTCAATATGTTGAAGAAGGTAATAAGAGAAAGGAAGCTCTAATTCTTAATCAGCTATTAACCAGTTAAGTGCCAACTCAATGATTTGCAAAAATTAGAAAATGTCACTTTAAAAAGAAATGGATAAAAGCATAAAAAAGCATATTTAAGATTAAATCTTACTTATAATGTGGAATAACCTTATAGAGAAAAATATGTAAAATTTGCTATTTAATGTCTTACAAGATTTTCTAAGTTATGCTGTGTGCTGCTAAAGTCGCTTCAGTCGTGTCTGACTCTGTGACCCCACAGACTGCAGCCCATCAGACTCATCTGTCCATGGGACTCTCCAGGGAGGAACACTGGAGTGGGTTGCCATGTCCTCCTCCAGAGGATCTTCCCAGCCTAAGGACTGAACCCGAGTCTCCTGCATCTCCTGCGCTGGCAGGCACAATCTTTATCACTAGAACCACCTGGGAAACCCAAACTATATGGAGAGCTTGATCAGATTCAGGGATAAATGCAAATTCTCTTAAAAGTATTATATATGCAACTTTCATAAAAATCATAATAAAATTGTGATTAACATAGCATTAAATAGCAGAGCATAAAGACAATTCACATGGAAGAAGAATTAAAATTAACAAAAGCAATTTTTAACAACAATATAATAAAAAATAGGATAATACACTATCAATATTCAGTGATACAAACAGAATTGTGTCAACATAGGGAGAGGCCATCTAACCAATGGAATGAAACAGAGGTGCATCTATATAGAGACTTGGTTAATAAGACTGCACTACAAAAACCAAGGTAAATAACAGACCCTGTGGTAAATGAAGCTGTAAGAAAGCTATTTGTGTTTATAAAAATAGACATTTTCTCATATCATACACAAAACTAAGTTATGAATAAAGACCTAAATACAGGAGCAAAACTATAAAACCTTTAGAATAAAGATGAGATTGCAAATCATAATGGGGAGAAATGGATAATATTGACTACATTTAAATTTAAAACCTCTGCATAACAGAGGATCCCACAGAAAAATAAAAAGACAAGCCAAAGATTTTGAGAAGATAGCTAGAATGTAAATTGTGCATAAATGTTAGAAGAATATAGAAAATACTTCCACAAAACAGAAAAATGAAGATAAAAGCACAATAGAAAAGTGCAAAAACATAAGCACAAATAATAAGCTTGACAATATATTTAAATGCATTACTGATTCAGGGAAATGCAAATTAAAGACAAAATACATTTTATAACTATCAAATTGACCAAAGCAAATGATCAATTGATTGAAAGATACCAAAAATTGATGAAGATATACAGTTGGTGGGAATTCATACAACACTTTAGAAACCAATTTGGCAATACTCAGTAAAAACGAAGACACCTGTGCTTGCAGTTCAACAATTCTGCTAGATTTCTGTCCGAGAGACACTGCTGCACAGAGTTTATGTCCTTAGATGTTACTGCAGCATGATTAGTAATAAGAAAAAAGTGGAAACAACTCATCTCTAAGAGAAATTAGAAAAATTTGGGTATGGTCATGTTTGTGTGTCTGTCTTATACTATGATTAAAAACAATGAAGCTGATCCACATGTCAAAACATAGAAACAACACATTATTGACTGGAGGTGTATTAATATGCTTTTAGAGAGTGATACAATTAATATCACTAAGTTGTTAGAAAGTTGTTAGAGCTTAAAATTAGTCAAGATTTCAATATACAACTTATGATTGTTGCTATCATTTACATTTTGCTTTGTTAGTTTTTTGTTCCATCCTTGTGAGTGTTACAAACACAAGTTAATCACTGTAAAATTTTCAAAAATGATGCACTGCAAAATTTTAAGTGAAGAGTTTTTTGGTGAATTTCATGCAGATACTTTCTCTGATTGTCTGAGCAACATATATGCTAGTGTTTCAGAACATGATAGTTCTTCAGAATATTGTTCTGATTCAGACAATGTGAATATTAGACCAAAAAAAAATCCTTAGAGATTGATTCTAATATGGAAAGTGAAAATAAAACTCACAATGCTGGAGAAAACTTTACAAGTGTGCCATGTATAACTACTGAATGTAATAGCCCATAAAGTGTTAATGAAATAACAGAATTAATTTTTGGCCAGCCACAGGCATTAGTTTCTGCAAAAATCCCCAGATCAATAATGAGTTAAAAGGACACAGTGCTGAACTTGTAAGGCAAGTTGCAAAGAGACATTGTCAAGAATTACCAAATACCTACTATATCCCACATCACTGCAGATGGTGACTGCAGCCATGAAATAAAAAGACACTCACTCCTTGGAAGAAATGTTATGACCAACCTAGACAACAGCATATTATAAAGCAGAGACATTACTTTGTCAACAAAGGTCCGTCTAGTCAAGGCTATGGTTTTTCCAGTGGCCATGTATGGATGTGAGAGTTGGACTATAAAGAAAACTGAGCACCAAAGAATTGATGCTTTTGAACTGTGGTGTTGGAGAAGACTCTTGAGAGTCCCTTGGACTGCAAGGAGATCCAACCAGTCCATCCTAAAGGAGATCAGTCCTGGGTGTTCATTGGAAGGACTGACGGTGAAGCTGAAACTCCAGTATTTTGGCCACCTGATGCGAAGAACTGACTCATTTGAAAAGATCCTGATACTGGGAAAGATTGAGGGCAGGAGGATAAGGGGACGACAGGATGAGATGGTTGGATGGCATCACCGACTCAATGAACATGAGTTTGAGTAAACTCTGGGAGTTGGTGATGGACAGGGAGGCCTGGCATGCTGCAGTCCATGGGGGTGCAGAGTCAGACACAACTGAGTGACGGAACTGAACTACTACATCCCATCATCTGTCTATGACTTACACTATATGAATGAGTAAATCTCTGAATCCCTACTGAATCTTACATTTTCTAAAGAATGGTAAGAATTAACTCTCTGAATATTAACAGACAATATTCACAGTGTACTTTCTTTTAAAGCAATCACATATATATTTTAGTTTTAATTCATTTTGTATTCAGTAAAATGGTCTGTACTCAGTCAGACCAAAAGAGAGAAATGTGTGTAATATCATTATTGAGTATGTAGTTGTAGGAATCATCTTGCAGTGGCAGAACTTACTGCATAGAGATGAATATTAACATTTGCAATTCTAGATTTTGGATTTAGATGCTGAATATATCTCTCATTCCTAATGGAGTTCTGCTTGAAAGTGAGTCCAGTGTCATCATGTCATTTTTAGAGGATAATGACTATTTTACCCAAATTCATCATGTAATTTTCTCTCAGTATCAACATTAAACCAGTGGATATTTCTGATTTTTTAGCTCATATGAAGCTTTACCTAGCCTCTTATCATTTTTCAATTGATTTAAAATTTTAAATTACTGTCATAGTTAATTATGATACTATCATAATTATTAAATATGATATAATATTTAGTAAATAGTAAATATTACATAATTATCAAATATTACTGTCCTATTTCCTGTGGTATACAACATGATACAATTAATATACAATTTGAAGACAAAAAACATGTATTGATTATGAATACCTAAATTTGTTCTAAGTTCAAAGATATGCATGGAAAAGACACACATCAATTTCTGGAAAGGTTTCCTCTGGACAAGAGAGAAATGGATAAGGTAGGTGAGACCTTAAAAGTATCCAAAATAGTTTCCTTATTTATAAAATAAGAAATATCTGAAGCAATAAAGGATTAACATACACACACACACACACACACACACACACACACACATATATATATATATATATATAAAATCTGGATTCTGGGTGCATGAGTATCTATTATCACATTTTTCTGAAATTTTCTGCTTACTTGAAATAGATATATATAATTCAAAATCAAAATAAACATATTCTAAAAAACAATTAGATTTAATATACTAAAGAAGGATTAATATTTCTAAGGATGTGACTATGTGAAAGCTACTTGATAACAACTACATAAGATACTTGTCATGTTTCTCTATTGAATTAGATGATCTGATGGAATTTAGCATGACCTATTAGTAGACAGTTGCGTTAATCATTATTGTACTGGCGTGTCTCTCAAGATAATAATTACAGATATCTGATTCAATTCCTCAATATCGTATGTCCATCCAATGATCTTTATATGACTAAAGATATGACACCTATGTGTGTATGTGTTCAGTTACTCAGTTGTGTCCGACTCTTTGCAACCCCAAGACTGTAGCCAGCCAGGCTCCTCTGTCCATGGGATTTCCCAGGCAAGAATCCTGGAGTGACTTTCCATTTTTCTTCTCCAAGGGACCAATCCTGTGTCTCGTGCATCTCCTACATTGCAGGCATATTCTGAGCCACTGGGGCTTCCCTTGACACTTTTATCATGGAAGATGAATAGAATAGATGGGCACAAAGATAAACAAATCATAGGAACATGACCATCAACAATGGTTCCATCTGTCATTAGCCATATCTCTGCCAAGGAATTTAATATTTTCTGAGCTTGTTCAGAATCTAGTTAAATTAGTCAAAAGCTGAGTTGATAAGGAAGACTGCAGGGATGAAGATAAAATATAGTGTTTGGTGGTAAGTAATATTTTAACAGAAAGTGACCCATCCCTATCAATGTATTTCTACTTGCCTGAATACATAGATGTTTAGATGGATAGATGGTCTATCCTAAATAAATATATCCAGTGGATTTTTTGCATTTGGCTTCTTTAATTATATTAATAGTTTTGAAATTCATCTACATTTTAGCATGCATCAGTCCTTCATTTCTTTTCATTGCTAAGTAGCATTCTATTGTATAGTTATAACACTATTCATTTATACTTTCAGCAGCTCTTAGACATCTGAACTATTTCCCCTTTTGCTCTTATGAGCAATGCTACTGTGAGCACTCATAAAGTCTTCTTTACGAACATGTGTTTTCATTTCTCTCAGTAGACACCTAGGAGTGGAACTGCTGCATTGTGTGATAATTTAACTTTTAAGAAACTTCTAAACTGTTTTCCAAAGTGACAGCATTATTTTACATTCCTATTCATAATATATGATTGTTTAAGTTTATCTATACATACTCCACCACTTAACTTACTACCATTTTTTAAGCCACAACATTATTTTGGGGTAGTTAGTTACATGGTAATATATTACAAAAATGATGTTATTATTTATTTTACCCCTCATCACTAGAATCTAAATTTCACAAAAGCATGAATCTTCATTTGCATTGTTCAGTCATCTAACAGAAATTTGCAGATTAAAGCTGCCACCAATAATACCTAAATATTGAATCTTCAGAACAACCACATTGAGTAAGCAGAGCTGCCCAGCATTACTGAATAATTTCTAAGGTGACTGGTTTTCACCAGCACCTTCCTGAAATCCAAAGAAGTAAACAAATTTTAGGAGAGTGTATTGCATTTAAGTCATCAAGCAAATGATAAACATGTATAACAAATTTAGATGAATTTAGAATAACAGGATGAGTCATAAATGTATATATGCATATAAACATATACATATATAAAACATATATACATACACATAAATATATATGTATACACACAAACATATATATACACACACATTTCCAGACAATCTATTGCCTCTGAAGATCCTCAATATAAGGCAAGTATAATTCACAGGAAAGGAACACACTGTGAAATGTGAAGCACCAAAAGAAATTCACAATAGCTAATGACTGCCTGGCTCTGATCCATCTGTAGCACCCCGTGGATAAAACATTAGAAAAAAGTGCTTTAGAAAAGTCTTGAGTGGCCTCAGCCAGTCAGGCCCCAGGTGAGAGCTCAGGAGGTACACTCAACCAGAGGTCCGGAGGGACGTATGTTTAAAAGCCACCGTCACCTGTGGCACTGTGATACTCAGGAATCTAGCCCAGGTAGCACTTACCCCCAGAGTGGGGGGAAAGAGAAAAGGCTGGATGCCCCGAGATAGAAAGAACTTATTTATGCAAAAGATTTTCCTAAGGAAATGTGTAAATTGAATTATAAGCTCATATTTTTAGGAAAATGGCATCTACTCCATCTTTATTATTTTTTAATTGGCCTATTTTCAAATTAAGAGAGGCAGAGAGAGGTAATTAGAGGCAATATTAAAATAATCAAAATAGAAAGAAAAATTGAATGTCCCTACCTTGGGCTTACTGGAAAGGTCACTGCAATAAATTAAGAACAACAGAACAAGAAGAAGTCATAAAAGTTATTTTAGGTAAACTTCCTGCCTTTAAGGAGGACTTAATCTAAACTGTCCTGTAAAGAAAAATTTTTATCATGGTCTTACTATTTTCCAGAGAATATTATCAATATCCATTGGCAGCACAATCTATAGCTGTACAACATTCTGAAAAATATCAAGTGAAGAAAAATAACTCAGATAATTCATTGTTTTAGTGAAATTATCCACAGGAACAATCTGCAAAATTCTAATGTAATTGGATTATTGCTGTAATACTTTTGTCAAGACAAGCTGAACTTTTTTCCTTGATGTGTCCCTTAAAACTGAAAGGTAGCAGAATACACCACCCCCAAATTTTCCAATTTGGTATAGGATTATGATTTGAAGGCAGATCTGGCCAAAGTCACGTCAGGTGGTAACTGCAGTCATGAAATTAAAAGATGCTTTCTCCTTGGAAGAAAAGTTACGACCAACATAGACAGCATATTAAAAGCAGAGACGTTACTTTGCCAACAAAGGTCCATCTACTGAAAGCTATGGTTTTTCCAGTAGTCATGTATGGATATGAGAATTGGACCATAAAGAAAGCTGAGCGTGTAAGAATTGATGCTTTTGCACTGTGGTGTTGGAGAAGATGCTTCAGAGTCTCTTGGACAGTTAGGAGATCAAACCAGTCCATCCTAAAGGAAATCAGTCCTGAATATTCATTGGACGGACTGATGCTGAAGCTGAAACTCCAATACTTTGGCCACCTGATGCAAAGAGCTGCTCATTAGAAAAGACCTTGATGCTGGGAAAGATTGAAGGCAGGAGGATAAGGGGATGACAGAGGATGGGATGGTTGGATGGCATCATCAACTCAATGCACATGAGTTTGAGCAAGCTCCAGTAGTTGGTGATGGACAGGGAAGCCTGGCGTTCTGCAGTCCATTGGATCACAAAGAGCTGGACCTGACTGAGTGATCTGAACTGAACTATGAGTTGAAGGCAACTGAGAAACAGATATAAGAAAAGCTCCTTACTTCCCCTATCTGCTTAACCAATTCTTTCAAGAAGAACAAAAGTTAATCAGTGGAGACAACTTTAGATCCTATTGGCCTGGAGACGGCACTAGAGGAATCTCAATAACAAACTTTACCGACTTTCCTTTATCTCCATCCTTGGCACCCTAAAACTATTTTGTAATGTCATTTTTACACAAATGTTCTTTGTTAAAGATGCTATACAATCTAGAGTTCTAAGCTACCACTTAGAGCTATTTATTTTAACCTGGATATCTCCCATATATACATGGGGTATATGTGTTAATAAACTTGTGTTTGTTTTTCTCTTGTTAATCTTTTATTTCAATGTCCTCAGACAAGAACTCCAAAGGGCAGAGGGAAAGTTATTTTTCTTCCCCCAAAATACAGTAATTCAATAAACAAGACCAGAGAAACCCCCCCCCCCAAATTATATATCAGCTTAAAACAAAATCTTTCTGTTTATAGAAGGTCACTAAACACATTGGACAGAAAGTGAATTCCTATCATGGAAGAGCAGTCTATCTGTAAGAATCGTATCAAAATGTGAATGCAACAAGCTACTGGGATATTAGAATGGAACTAAAATACAGTAGTAGTAAAAATAAGCAACAACAACAACAAAGCCATTCAGGTACTCTCCAAGTTCTCATTTGATTAAAATGTGACAACTTTGAGAGATATCTCACATATTAAGGAAATCATATAAATTCATATTCAGCTCCATCTGACTTAAAAACCTGTATTCTTAACCACTGGCTACCATGGAACATGGCCATTGAGCTGAAGCAATAATTTAACAACCAAAACTGACTCAGTTCTATATTGATCATCAAGAGGAATCAGACTCCAAGAGTCATCAGCACAGGAAAATATGGTCACTCATAGGATTTGGTATGGAAATCACTTTTTGAGCCTAAAAAGTATATACAATTGGTTTTTAAATTTTAATCTCCAAAAGGAGAATATATATAGAAATAGGCAGGATGAAAACATAGAAAAAAATCAATAAGACTAAATAAGAGAGTAAGAATCATTAGTATTTTTTCCCTTTATATTCTGGTAGATAACCTATACCTGCTATCTCTAATCCACATCAGGAACCTTCAAAGTAGACATCTGCTTAGGTTGGGTGCCCAGAAGAAGTTGAGATGAAACTTGTATGCACTTGACTTATTAAGTAACTGCTCTCAAGAAACCAGGAAAAAGCAGGACATGGATATGAAGAAATGGACCACAGGCATGATCTCAGGCCAAGTCCCTCAGACCCACAGGAGAACTCAGAAGATTAAGTTACCCTTCAGATGTATGCTCCTGAGAACAAGGGAGTTGGCCTTCCACATTCTTGTAGCCATCTGTCACAATTACAGGGATACAGGAGATCTAGGGGAAACCCTGAAAGCATCTGCTATAGCATCTTATTGTTGTTTAGTCACTAAGTTGTGTTCAACTCTTTTGCAAGTCCTTGGTGTGTAGCCCACCAGGCTCCTCTGTCCATGGGATTTCCCAGGCAAGAATACTGCAATGGGTTGCCATTTCCTTCTTCAGGGATCTTCCCGACCCAGGGATTGAACCTTCCACTTCTGCATTGACAGGTGGGTTCTTTACCAGTGAGCCGTCAGGGAAGATGCTACAGTGTCTTACCCTTCCTTCACAGGAGAGAGGAAAAGGAAACACAGTATGTTCAGTACCTTTGGCCAAGGCCCGGGAGCCTAACTCAGGGGTATTTGACTCCAAAGCCCAAACCTTTCCCAACACTCTATACTCTCGTATAATTGTTCCTTCATCTGCGTTGTTTGCCATTTCTGTGTCCAGTTCCCCTTTCTCTGCCACTGTCTGTAAATGGTAGCAAAGCGTAGCAAATGTCACACTGATGGATTCTACAAAACCTTCCTGAAAATCTCCCTACCTTTGTCTTTACCAGCCTTTGCTGAGATTAGCAGTTTCTGCCACCCAGTGCTTCAGGAACAAACACAGTGTTACATTAATCAGAAGAGTCTGGAGGCTGCAGTTGGCTCCACAGAGTGTTTTATAATAGAAGATGCCATTACTGATAGCTCAGGCTTAAAGAGTCTCCAAAGACTATATGGAAAAGAGTGGCATGTGGAGAAAGTGCAATCTTAGAAGTTGGGTGCATAAACTGCAAAGCTGAATTTTGGAAAATACAACACATTTGGGAATATTATGGCAAAATACCCCCAAAAACAGATTTTTTCCTGCCTTTCTGCTTAGGTTTTGGTTCCATTCAGACCAAGCCAAAATCTGAGATTTGATCAAAGCTGACTTTGTTCTTTTGCCATCAGCACTCACTGGGATTGGGCTGGTTTCTTTGTTTCTATATTTCCTATGTCTCCATTTAAATCCTTTTTCTCTAGGCAATTTTGACACATCTCTGCTCATTTATTAATATCTTCATAAATGTAAAACCTAGGGCCCTATTTATCTAGTCATTGAAAGTCTATAAAACAGTAATGTGGAATGTAAAATATTCAGTAATTCTAAAGGGGAGAAAATTCTATATTTGACCTTATTTCCATTGGTCCATTCATCAATGACTCAAGCATATGATCAGCTTGATCATCATACATAAATAAGGACTGAGTCTCAAATGAGGGATTAAACTAAAATTACTTTAAAAGCAAGCATATCCAAGTCAATGCTTTATAAAACCTTGACTTGGATCATAATTTTGCTTGTCATCATTTTCATAAAAGAAGATTTACACATCCTGTGATAGCACTAACCTTTTCAAAGAATGGCAAGTACACTTCATATATTTAAGTAATTATGAATTGTGAACCCCTAAATTATGATATCTAAAAAAATCAGAGAACATGTGGGAAGAATAGGAGAACTCAAACGATAGCAGTAAGTGACTTTATTCTAAGGCTTTATTCTTTCAAGCCTTCTGTGCTTAACTCAGTCATACTACCACATCTGGAACTTTTGGTTAAGTTATTCTAATTTCCTTCTATTAAAACTCTGCAGATCAAAAGTAGGTATATAAACAAATTAGTTAATTCAAAGTTGTTCACTGAGTACCTACTATTTGCCAAACATGTAATGCTTTGTATGCATTAATGTTTTGGAGACTAGGAGGGAAAGTGCACTGTGTTCCATGATGTTGGGTTGGCCAAAAATTCATTCAGGTTTTTCTGTATACTCTTATGGAAAAATCTGAACAAATTTCTTGGCCAGTTCAATAATTCCCATTCAGCCAATCACTCAACAAACATCTATCAAGTAGCATCTCTGATCCTGGGACACAGTGGGGAATAAGAATCACTGCCTTTCCTCTGGGAGCACAGGAGAGAGGAAAGGAGGTGAACTCCCATAAATGTAATACAATTCAGGAGGCCTTATGATGGAAAAAGTAGTCCTGGCAAGGAGGAATGGTGAATGCTACTCTGTGATCCAACAGTTAGTCTTGAAAAACAGGATGTGGCAGTGTGAAGGGCAGACATAGAACACAGCCACTTACACATTCAAGACAAAGCAAAAAGCATGTGCAAATCTATGGAAGCACAAAAATGTAACTGCAAGTGGTTTAGCTGGAGCTTGGTGTTAAACAAGGGGTCCAAAAGGACATAGTCTGTCATGCTATAGAGTTTAGTCAATTCAGTTTAGTCTCTCAGTTGTCCGACTCTTTGTGACCCCATGGACTGCAGCACACCAGTCTTCCTGATCCATCACCAACTCCCGGAGCTTACTCAAAGTCATGTCCACGGAGTCGGTGATGCCATCCAACCACCTCATCCTCTGTTGAGTTTAGATTCCACCCTTAAAGGAACTGGGAACCATTATAGGATTTTAAGCAGCAGATTTCTTATATAGCTTGATCTGCAATTTTAAAAGATCATTCTGGAAGTTTAATGGAGGATTGGAGAGATGAAGAAGAGATTGTGAGTCAGAGAGATGACTTAAGAGCCAAAATATAATGAAAACCCTAACTAACAATAAAAATAATAAAGACAGCAAGTATTGTCTGCACATTCCCTCTATGCCAAACTCCACAGGAAACATTTGAACAAATTATCTCACTGCTTTTCTTTTTCCATCAACCATACTTCTCTTCCCATATAGTTTACATCTTCAACATGTGCATTTTATAGATGAGGAAATGCAATCTAAGGAGGTTAAGAAAACTGAACAAAGTATCAGAGCTTGTAACTGGTAGAGCCAAAAGTGAAGCTCAGGGAAACACTGAAAAGATTTTTATGAGGCATAATCAAAGCAGATGAATACCTGATTAGATGAAAGATATGAGGAGAAACCACAGAGAACAGTCCACAACTGGTCACTTTCCTTTTCCTCACTGTATTAAGAATATTGGGCCTTGTGGGGGAGTGCAGTTATTATAGTAAGTTCACTACAGACGAACATGTTCCATTCAGAGAGCACGTTTGTAACAAAGTTAGCCTAGGTACCCAACTAACAACTGGCTATATAATACTAACTATAATAGGTTTATAATACTTTTCACACCTGCTGCTGCTACGTTGCTTTAGTCGTGTCCGACTCTGTGCGACCCCATAGACGGCAGCCCACCAGGCTCCCCCGTCCCTGGGATTCTCCAGGCAAGAACACTGGAGTGGGTTGCCATTTCCTTCTCCAACGCATGAAAGTGAAAAGTGAAAGTGAAGTCGCTCAGTCGTGTCCGACTCTTCGCGACCCCATGGACTGCACCCTACCAGGCTCCTCTGTCCATGGGATTTTCCAGGCAAGAGTACTGGAGTGGGGTGCCATTGCCTTCTCCGACTTTTCACACCAATACTACATAAAAAAAAAAAAAAAAAAAAAACCCACAAAGAGAAAACATTTTTAATCTTATAGTATGTTACCTTTAGAAGCACAGTGGTACCAGTGACATCACCACTGCTTTTACACTTCCTTCCACACTTCCTGTGCTGTGCTGAGTCGCTCAGTCGTGTCCGACTCTCTGTGACCCCATGGACTAGCCCACCAGGCTCCTCTGTCCGTGGGGATTCTCCAGGCAAGAATACTGGAGTGGGTTGCATGCCTTCCTCCAGGTCCGAACTTCCAAAAGTACACAGCACAGTCACTGGTAGAGGATGCACGCACGTGACAACGTACACCAGACACATGAATTAACTTGGGTAATTGGACACGTGAACATGTGTTCACATCTTTGAAAGTTCCCAACTTGAAGGTTTGTATTAGGGGACTTACTGTGTTATACATACAAAGGTAACCCACGACCTGACAGTAGTCATGACTTCGCTCAGATACCCTATCTGATCGGGAAGGAATAATGGCTACTGCCAGGCTGTAAATTCCTGAGAGACACAGAACCTCTGGGAAGTCTGTACTATCTCGGTGATGATAACTCCTGCTTTCCTCACAGAAGTATCCTCATTCTGGAAGAAACGGCAAGAGACCACATAAAAATTCTTCCACAAATGCACTGAATCTGCAGCCTCAACAAGAGAGTCCCACCATTATGTGAAAAACTGACAGGTGAAAATTATTCTACAAATTGAGGCCACCACATACCCACGACTGGAATAACTTATGTTTCACATCCTTCATACAGTTTCTATCTCCACACTCCACAGAATTAAAAGCTAAATAAAGAAGAAACATGTGGTATAAATTAAGGAAAAGCAATGGTGTCATCACAGTGAATAAATTTAAACCCTCTAGCAGGACCATGTACATTCCATATGCTTTATGTCCATATATACTATGTTATCTATGTTATTGTGGGGGCTTTTGTATCTACTTATTTTTTAAGAAATAATTTTTGTAAGAGTCGAGATTGTATAATCAATTGGCAAATTCTATCAAGGTCAATTTAATTCACAGACTGAAGGAAAATTAAAACACAAGTGGATAGTTGGAATACTTTCCTCTCTAAACCCATGTCATCTATGGAAAAACTGTTAAAATTTCACTCATAAGCATAGCCTTAATTCATAAACACGTTCCTCTACTGGTCCAGTAAGAAATTATTCTTTCATACAAAATAAATTTTTAAAAGTTATACTCTCCATAAACCATCAACATGTTCCTTCAGGGAAATTACTTACAGAGTCACAAAATATTAGAATTAAAATAAACCATAGGAAACTTCCTGCATACCCTTTTCAAATTAAGCTACATGAAAGTGCTCAGCAAGATTTTTTTTTTTTTCCTATGAATAAGGGATGCTCTTGTTAAATGTTTGGGAGATTGGGTTATACCAAGATAAACATATTTCTTTACCAAAACCATGTTAAACTATGTTTTAATATGCTAATTAGCAAGGTAATTTCCAAAAAGATTCTTACACAGCAAGCTTTTTTTTTTCTCTAGATTTGCTTTGTCATGGAACTTTCAATTCTGGGAATAATTACCAGTATCAATATTCTCCAGCACACAGTTCAGATAACTAATTTCATTTCACTTCCTCACTGCAGGAGATGCTGAAGGACAGGGAAGCCTGGCGTGCTGCAGTCCATGGGGTCGCAAAGAGTCAGACATGACTGAGCAACTGAACCACAACACAGAAAGGATAAATGAGGATTCTCGGGGTGATAAAATTCAACAGTGACAGAGCCAGAAACCTGTTTTCTAAATACTTCATCCAACTCTGGTTCTCTTTGCTTTGCTTTCACCTTTCATATGTTCAACATCTAAATTATTTGTCCTGGAGCACATTACGCAGGATTAAAATGATGAGAGTTGAATTAGAAATCAGTACAATAAGAAAACACTAACAACGGCTACTATAATTGAGTCCCCAGCACTTGCCAGATAAAATCCAAAGGACTCTACCTTCCTGACTTTCTTCCTCACAATAACACTGCAAACTATTGATGTACATATTATTCTCACCATTTTATAGCTGAGGAAAGTACTTTAAAGACATCTGTAATGTGTCACATAGTTTAAAGGTCTGGCTGACTCAAATCCCCTGATTTTTGCACCTGACCACTCCACACTTCATGTCAGAAAAAGTAATGTTCCTCAAAGCACTATCATGAAGCTCTCTCTGACTAAATTCTGCAGAAGTAAAAAGTGGGTGTGCTTCTAAAATAGTCCTTTTTTTTTCACTTACAAATACTTGGAATCTATCTCATATTGACTTTTCCACATTATGGAAAAACTCTCTACATTGGACCACATTTGTCCTCTATTAGATTTCTGGTTTTGAAACCTAATGGCCCAAAACATTTTGCAATTGAAAATGTTAAAAATGATCATTGAAGCATATTCTAGTCATTACCTTCTATGTAAAAACCAAGATATTTTAGGTAAAATTTCAGCTAAAGCTGCTGAAAGTGACTTTAACTAAAGTAACTGAAATACAGCTCACTCATCACAACAAAAGTATGTTAGAGTTTTAACGGAAGCACCAAGTTGATTTAGTTCTACCTTAAATAAAGAATCCACTGATCCAAAATTTCCTAATGGAGTCAAATTAACTCACCATGGTTCCTCAAAATAGCATATAACTTATAAGAACCACAGCGTTAGAATTAAATACTTATAATCCAGGTCAAAATAAACCTCTCACTTATCTACCTATGTTATAACAAAGTATAACATATTCAGATCACACTCCACAAAATAATATTAGTACCAGTGACTCAAAAAAATAGCTTTAGGCACCAAAACTTATAAAACATTTATCCGTTGGTCAGCGTTGAAATCAGACAAAAATAAATGAAGAGAGAGACTTGGCTAGTCTCTCACTTTCTTCAGGGATGAACATTAGAGAGAGGAATGCTAAGGTCTTGAAACATCCATTAGACATTAAATAAAACATTTGCTGACTTTTGACATTTTGTTTCCAAATTGTAACTTTATTAATAATAAGCCTGATCCTTATGGCAAGGGCATGGATGTGAATGACACCAACAGTAATAAAAATAGTACCCATTGAGGTTTGTCAACTCTTCTTGCTTGTGGCAGTTTGAGGAGATCCCCTGACAGTGATTCATGGCTTGAAACTCAGAACCATCTGCTCTCCTGTAGAGTTCCTCAGCCAAGGTGAAGAGGGGGCTTCACAGCTGTATTCCTTTTCCTTCTAAAGTCTATGGAAAAGTGTCCAACAAGCCGCAAAGACCTGGCACTAATTTGAATATGGCAGACATTATCCTCCATATGTTCTTGTTTCAATGGACTCTTTTTTACAGTAACTATTTCATTTGATGCCGTTTCTTTCCTCTCTTCACATTGTGAACTGTCAATTTTTCTCACTCTATAAACTTCCTAGTATCCTTTGCATTCTGGAGAATTCGGCTTTTTGTCCATATCTATTTTAAGGCAAGGTTTTCTTCCTATTAATACAATTTCAGGGTTTAACTGAATCTCCAGGTAGACAACTTATTTTATATTTAAGGAAACCAAGGCAAGATGTTTCATTGATCACCCTAAAGTCATATAGCTTTCACAATGAAAGAATTAGGACTTAACCACTTATCACCAAAACTCTGCCCAGAATTTACTATTCTATCTAAGAGAAACTTTAGTGTCTCTGATATTCTGACTGACACTGCTTAAGGGGGAATAGTTTTTGGCTAATTTATTATCTAACAAATCCCAGGTAATATATCAGATAAACCAAATAATTTGAATTCTCATTGAACCAATATGAAAAGAAATATATATAATTAAAAAGGTCATTTTTCCTTACATAGAAAAGGAAACTTTAAAAGTTAAAGTCAAAAATTAATTTTCGCATATCTTTACCTCATATTCAAAATGTGCTTCCAGATAAGCTCTAAGAAAATGTAGCACATGTAAATTAGTTATATCACAGAGACAGGTCTATTGCTATCTACAGATACCAAGTAAACTATTTCAGGATTCAAATCCCTGTGACCAGACAGTGGGTAAACCTCAGTCTTTCAGTATAAGTAGGTATAGTAAGTGGTAGAGGATACTCTACTTTAGGGAGGGTGGGAATGGAGCTACTGCCAGCATATATAGAGAAGATTAAACAAGTGGAAAATCACTCTCATAAGCCATATGCAAGAAGCTGTATCTATCAAGGGTATGCCTTCCTCATGATAAAGGTAAGAAGCTCAAAAACTCTGGTGGAAACTTGCCTTGGTTCATAACTGACACACTCTCTTCTTCCATATTCCATTGAATAAAGTAACCCCCATAGCCAAGACCAATATTAGTGAGGTGAGTTGAACCATGAAAATGGGTGAGACTATTTCAAAGAGAAACATGCACTTCATTATTCACAGCAGCACTATTTGCAATAGCCAGGGCACAGAAACAACCTAAAAGTCCATCAACAGAGGAACAGATCAAGAAGATGTGGTACATACAGACCTTGGACTATTACTCAGCCATAAAAAGGAATGGACTGCCATATGCAGAGACGTGAAGAGACCTAGAGACTTTCACACAGAGAGAAGTCAGAAAGAGAAAAACAAATATTGCATAATATCACTTGTATGTGGAATCTAGAAAAAGGATACAGTTGAACTTATTTGCAAAACAGAAATAGAAGAAGAGACATAGAGAAAAAAATAAATGGATACCAAGGGGGAAACAGGGGTGGATTGAACTGAGAGGCTGGGATTGACATATATACACTACTGATACTAAGTATAAAATACTAATGAGAACCTATTGTGTAGTTTAAGGAACTCTTAATGCTCTGTGGTTACCTAAATGGGAAGGAAATCGGAATGAGGGGATATATGTATTTGTATAGCTGATTTAAACCAGTCCGTCCTAATCAACCCTGAATATTCATTGGAAGCACTGATGCTGAAGTTGAAGCTCCAATATTTTGGCAACCTGATGCAAAGAGTCGATTCATTGGAAAAGACCCTGATGCTGGGAAAGATTGAGGGCAGGAGAAGTAGGGGGATACAGAGGATGAGGTCATTAGATAACATCACTGACACAGTGGACATGAATCTGAGCAAACTCTGGGAGATATTGAAGGGCAGGGAAAACTGGCATGCTGCAGTCCATGGGGTTGCGAAGAGTTGGACATGATTTAGTGACTGAACAACAACAAATAACTGGTTCACTTTGCTGTGTAACAGAAACTAACACAATATTGTCAAGCAACTATTTCTAAAAACAATTAATATTTTAAAATTGGCACACTTGAAGAAAAGAAGAAAAGGAATGGAGAAAGGGCTACCTTCCTAAACTGACCAAAAGAAAATTTGAGTAGCTATATTAATTTCAAAGTAGACTTCAGACAAGAACATTTTTCAGGGTTAAAGAGAGGTGTTGTTGTTCTTTAGTCACTAAGTCGTGTCTGGCTGGCTGCAACACCATGAACTGTAGCCCATCGGGCTCCTCTGTCCATGGGATTTCCCAGGCAAAAACACTGGAGTGGGTTGCCATTTCCTTCTCCAGGGGGTCTTCCTGACCCAGGAATCGAACCTGTGTCTCCTGCATTAGCAGGTGGATTCTTTACCACTGAGCCGTCAGGAAAGCAAAGAGGTACATTGCATAACAACAAAGCTGTCAGCTCTCCCAGAAGACTTAACAATCTTTAATGTGTATGCACATAACAAAAGGACATCAAAATGCATGATGCAAAAACTGACAACTTCAAGGAGAAAGAGACAAATCCACTATTGTAGTTGGAGTTTAACAACTCTTTTTAAAAAGTAATTAACAGATGCAGCAAGCAGAAAATCAGTTAGGACATAGTTGAATGAACAACACCATCAATCAGTTTGATCTAATTGACATTTATAAAATACTTCATGTTTTATAATACAAACAATTTTGTAATTTTGAATTACAGCAGAAGGAAGGAGGGGTAAGAGAGAGGAACATAGAAATCATTTCAAGGTTCATAACCATTTCTGGCATTTTTCAATTAACATTTAAAGTGTTAAATATTCCAGAGTTATCCCAAAGATCCATAAAGGGGAAGAGAGAAAACACTTACATTAGAGAGGACTGATTTTTCCAGTCTTCTCATTTCCAGGGGAAGCTTATACTCCCATAAGAACACTATTCCTATAACACTTCCAGATTTCCCCTCCACACCTTATTCTCCTGGTCAAAGAGGAGTGACTCACTGATTCCTAAGCTTGGGAAGAACTTGATCCAAGACCACCCTGAGTCTCAGCAGTCTCCTCCATTCCCATGTGGCCAGTGCTTGCTCCTTGGATGTAAAGCTCTCTCTCCATGCCTGGTTTGTAAATCTAATTATTTAATAAAAATATTAGGAAACTCACTTGACCACAGTTCGATACCATGAGGCCTGATTCAGTTCTGCTGACAATATGTTAAGGTCCTTCAATATATGTTAACTGCATAGAGATCAATAGTGATAAAGAACCCGCCTGCCAATGCAGGAGATGCAAGACACACGGATTCGATTCCTAGGTTGTGAAGATGCCTTGGAGGAAGCAACCCCACTCCAGTACTCTTGCCTGGGAAATCCCATGGAAAGAGGAGCCTGGTGGGCTACAGTCCATGGGGTCACAAAGAGTCAGACATGATTAAGCACACACGCATGATCGATCGACTCAGAATTCTTGGGTAAGAATGGTATGATTTATCAGACCATTAAATCTCCAACAGCTACCCAATAGGGTTGTAAGGAGAGTGAAGTCAGATGATATTTATTTAAAAAAAAAAAAAAACACCAGGCAAGAATCTGAACTGCAAATTGAGTGAATGCTGTGTGTTGTAGTGATTTCTATAACTAACTAATAAACAAGCCTACTGCCTGACACTGACATCTCAATTGCTAGTATTTTCAGCTGTCTGGAGTCATCTCTTCAGAATGCTGAGCATGTACCCTATTAGCAAAGTTTAAGTCATAAACAGACAGCATTTGACCTGAAGTAAATACCCTCCCTCCAAAAAAAAAAAAAAAGATTTTATTTTGTTTTATTTACTGGCATAAGGGAGGACTAAAAAAAAAAAACAATTTATTGCCCCTGACATCTTCTAAACCAAGCAAAGATCTCTATGCTACTTGTTTGATTATTTACCTTTGTGTAAAAAGAGATAACTTATGGAAATAACCTCTACTATGTTTACTACCCTCATAGTGAAAGGTACATTTGAGGATTAAAATGGTACCTGAGGAAACTGTCCACAGTGCTACCTGAAAGGTATCTATGCAATTTCAACAGTTCATGTTGGTGGGACTCCTCAAAAGGCCACCAAAAAACCTGCTCATGAAGAAAACTTCATTAGCATTACTATAAAAGAAAAACACTAGACAGACTCTTAGAAGTTTTTCAAAAAGAAGAAATTAGTAAATGACATTTATATGGTTTCAGGTCATGGCCAGATGACTTTAGGTGAGTTGTTCAAGGAGGAGAAAGTTGGGTTTGGGTAGAGCTGATGACTGATGAGCACATCCAGGTGAAGTTCCTGAGTGAGTCTTGTGAAATAAATTATTCTACTGCACTCAAGTTCTTATCTTCCAGGTACAAATTCTTCCTACAGGAAGCAGCTAAGTTTGTTTGCTTGTTTGTTTTTTCCTGCCTGGCCCCAGTATTGTTTCACATGGGGTAGGGAAAGTATGTCTGGACTCACTATGGTTTAGCTCCTGAGCTCTGCAGGTAGGATACGTAGATAGAAGCAGTGAAAAGAAACCAAAGTTTACAATTTCAAGGCAAACTAGGACTTCTCTGGTAGTCCAGTGGCTAAGACTGCACTCCTAATGCAGAGGGTCCAGGTTTGACCCACGGTCATGGAACTAGATCCCACATGCTTTAACTAAAGATCCCACATAATTATATATATATATATATATATATATATATATATATATACATATATACATATATATATACACATATACATATACACATATATATAATTTAATATTTAAGGCAAACTGGGGGCTTCCTGATAGATAGTTCAGATGGTAAAGAGTCCACCTACAATGCAGGAGAACCGGCCTTGATCCCTGGGTTGGGAAGATTCCCTGGAGAAGGGAATGACCACCTACTCCATTGCCTGGAGAATCCCATGGACAGAGGAGCCTGGCTAGAGTGCATGTGGTTAAAAAGAGTTGGAGATGACTGAGTGACTAACATAACACACACAAGGCAAACTAGACTTCCCAAATGAGATTCCTACTCACCCCAAAGGGGGCATATCATGCTGTCTGTTCATCCTCTGAAAGGCCCGTGGCAGGCTGAATATTGATTTCCAAATACATCTAGGCCCTAACCCTTAGAACCTTCAAATATTACCTTATACATGAAAAGAGACTCTGCAAATGTGATTAAGTTAGGAATCTTGGGATGGGGAGATAGTCCTGGGTTATCTGGGTGGGTTCTAAATGTAATCCTGTATGACCTTTTAAGGGTAAGGCAGAGGAAGATTGAGCAGCAAGACAGAAGGCATGTGAAATGAAGCAAGATGCTAAGTGGATGGCTTTGAAGGTAGAGGAAAGGAACTTGCAGTTCTAGAAGCTGGGAAAGATAAGGAAATTAATTCTTCCCTGGAGCCTCTGAAGGGAGCACAGTCCTGTTGACACCTTGACTGTGACCCAGTGAAACTGATCTTGAACTTCTGACCTCCAGATTAAGAGAATAAATGTTTGTTATTTAATGCCACCAGATTTGCGGTAATTTCTTACAGCACCATTGGAAAGAAGTACAGCACCCACTGCTGAAAACAGGTGAACTACAAATACATCCATTAAGCCTCAGAGTTTCCTAATGGTAACCAACAGGGCCAATGCCAGACTTTCTGGCTTGTTACCGCCAGAAAGGTAGGATGTCAGCTAACTAGTCCTGTAAATTCCATTCCCTGGGGCTAGTTTTCAACTCAGTACCCAAATAGCACATCTGCTTATATAATAAACATCACAGACAAATTCATTTTTAGGGACAAATATAAATTTTTTTTTCAGAATGTATCCCCTATCATGTCCTATTCTTGGCTGCTATTTCATTGTTTTTTTGGAAATGAACCCTTTTCTCTCAGAGATCTATTTTTAAAAAAAACTCGACAAATTAAAAACATTATTTACTTATATTCCATACGTTAAAAAGTTGAGATTTTCTTCTAACAATCACCTACTCTTGAAAACTGATCCACTTAAAATATAATAAAGCATTTCTTCTCACATTTATGATGCCAACAACCTAATCTGAGGATGTTTTGGTAGGCCAGCTAGCAGGAAAAGTGGAGGAAGAGGAGGAGCTCTGATTTATAATAATTTCCAGTTTTCATGCTGATGTAAACACTACTTCCATGGCCAAGTTCAACTTATTAATAGTTTAACACCAAGCTCATGTAATTCCTGAATATTTATCAGCCAGCCCTTGTGGGCCAGTCAGTTCTAGCATACCACTGCAAAATGTTAAACTATGTAATTATTAAAGGTACTAAGATTGGTCTCTGTCAGTTGCTTTTTGCATATAAGACAAACAATGAGAAAAATATTAGTGAACTACTAAATGAATCTTTATTTTATTTTTGGCATTTTCCTATACAAACAGGAAAGGAGAGAGCAGAGACAAGATACCAGATTAAGTCCCTGAATAAAACTTGAGAATGAAAGAATGTTCATTATCCTAATTAGACTAATCTCCAAGAAACCAATGCATCACCTATCCTAACAAGAAATTAAAGAACTGGAAGAGAGAATGAAATATAAATAATTGAGAGGAGCTGATGAAGTTGGGTCGTAATTCATCACACAGAGGGGGAAAAAAAGTCCTTTAGGGGTGTATTGAGAAGGAATTCAGATGGTCCAAACTGCTGTTAAAACTTTCATTTTTAGTACTAAGAATTTCTAATTCACCTTGGGGAAAAAAACAAAAAACAAAAAACCTGTAGCTACCTTGCTGCTGCTGCTGCTAAGTCACAACAGAATCAAATCCTTATCCTCCAAGGATGGCAATTAAAAGAAAATCTTCAGATGGCAAGTTCTTACTCTTGCCCACAGACAAGATCATTAATTCTGGTGTTCATCTTCCCCAGCATTAACTGATCATTTCCCTCAATCTCAATGTCATAGTTGGCTGAGTTTTTGCATTTAAACCAGACTTTAGTAATGATTTAGGCGAATGGAGAAAATTCCAGAAAGGCAAATATACCTAACTGACCTGACAATAAAGACGACGCTTCTCCCAGGAGCCCACTTGGCCCAACCCACTCTCATGAGGTCTAGTTCACAGTAAATTCTATACGGCAGAGACCCCTCTTTCCCTGCCAACCAGAGCTCATTCTTGAATGTCATAAATCCTTAGAATACACATCCAAGAAAGGTTTGCTCTCAAAGTACTCCTTCTCTCTCCTGTTCGAGACTTCCCTTCCAAATCTCTATATTCTATCTTAGGATCAGCCTCTTCCCAAAATGACTAACATCAGAAATATGTCCTTCTCTCTGGCAAGACTCCCCGCTATCCACAGGGGTGTGGCCCAGATCTGATTTCTACCAGAACAACCACATCAGAAACTGTAAGATGTCACTGTAATTTGCATGTGCATCTCAGTGAGTGCATCAGTGATGTTGAGATCCTCTTTGTTCTCTGTGGTTACTTCCTTTCGGAGATTCCTGCCCTAGTTTTAGATTATCTCCAAATGCTTTAAAACAAACTAACTTAATGTGTTCTGTAAGAAACCTTTCTCACCCACCTGACTATTTGGGAAATACAAGGTAATTCCTTGGTCATATTACTGTGAAAGACGAGTGAACTTCTATTAGTAGTACTGAAAGTCAAAAATAGAGATGGGTAGGTGGGGAGCGCAGTAAAGTTTCACAGAAAGCACTGTCTTCTCAATTTATATTTCAAAGAGAAAATGACTTGGAAATTGCTTTAGGGTGGGGGAAGAAGATTATACTAATAGATAGATAGATAGATAGATAGATAGATAGATAGATAGAGATTCTTTAGGGATGTTCTCCTAATGCTATACTGAGTGAGTTTGATCCTATTTTTCTCTGATTCCTTATAAACAGTAAAACATCATTTCTGACTTCAACTAAAGGAACAATGTTAGAATCATACCATGAAATATATAGAAGGACAGAAACATAAAAGATCATAATAATTAAGTCTCTTCAAAGCTAAGGAGGAAAAAAAGTAATGCCAGGGCCAAGGAAGAGAAATAACCTATAAACTCAGGAATTCCAAGGGCAAATTAAGATGTAAAATATAACTATTCCAATACAGGCATCATTTCTTATATCTGCCTTGTAGAACAGAGTGGAGAAACAGCTTACCTCATCAATATGAAACTGCTCAGAATCTCAGAAGCCACAGCCAAAATGAATATTTTTATGGAATGCAAAAATCCTCACTGCCTACACTATCAAGGCTACACTGCACTTGGCATTGCCAACTGCCAATTTGCATGGAAATCTACTCCTCTGCTTTTGAAAAAGAAGCCCTGTTTATTTTCCATCTGTATCTGGGCTATCTCCTTGCAGTCAATCAAATTAAAATTAGTATTTTGGCCACAATCCAGAAACATACAACTTTTAAATGTTTTTGCAATATGGTGACATGCAATACTTGGTAAGCTCTTATTGAGAGCAGTTCCAATGAACTTGGTTAGATCTGGATGATCTCACTATTTACAACCAACCTCCACTGTTATACCTGAATCTTGGCTTTTTATACTTAAAACCTCCTTCAGGCATTAAAAGCACTGATCTATATAATACCTCAGTATTATACTGACCTGCTAATGTGTTGACCAAATACCAGCACCTCTTATGTTGACTTTGGGAGTAGATACTGGGGTGTCTTGGGATAAATGATGTGCTAAGACCGGAATCACAAACTTTTCCAAGAAAGCTCATTTTACTCTTAAGTTTCTTACAAGGGAAGTTACAAGGGAAGACAGCTCGGCAGAACTGAGCAGTGATATACTTGCATTTTCTAATAGCAGTTCTAGAACATTAGGTACATATTCTCATCCTCATTATAAGTACAATCTCATAATCTTTCATCTGCCTGAGAAAACCGCACAGGGTGATGGCGAAATAATGGAATGCTAAATCCTTCTGACCAGTGAAACTCATTCTCACAACTCTGAAATATTCATTTTACACTCTACAGTTAAAAACCAAAGTTCAAGTTTGATATGAATATTAACAGAAAGCTTTGTGAATGTATGTGCATGTGTTTTAGATGGGTATCTAGAGATAGATATATGATACATACGTATGGATATACATATATAGGCAGGTGATTATTTATCAGAGCAACCTTACAAGGTTATCTGGCCTAGCACCAGGCCTTTGAATTGGTTAGATATTATTGCCACCTGTTTTGATAGTGAAAACACCTACAATTTATAGATTTTAACCATTTGCTCAAGGTAATAATGCTAGTAAGAGAGCTGAAGAAGAACAGTAGAATGCAGATCTCCTGCTTCTTGATACAATTTACTCTAAATTGTTTTCACTATTAATATATTTTATTTTCTGCATTTTAAATATGTAAATTTTTTAAAATGCTGTATATACAGAAAAGTTGCAAAACCAGTACAGAGAGTTCCTATATACTCTTCACCCAGCTTCTCCTAATGCTAACATTTTGCATCACACAATTATAAAAACTAAAGAAATCATCAATGGGTCAATACTGTGAAATAAACTACAGATATCAACTTTCCATTAATGTCTTTTTCTGCTCCAGGATCTAACAAAGTTTCCATAGTATACTCGGTTTTCACATTGCCTAGGACCTTTTTTTTTTTTTGGTATGTGATTGATACTTTATTTGATATATAAACATATTTAACATAAGTTTTTAAATTTACCATACTATATTAGTTTCAGGTGTACTGCATAGTGATTCAATATTTTTATAGATTATATTACATTTTAAGTTATTATGAAATATTGCCTATATTACCTATCCTGGGTCTTTTCCATCTATGTGATGCCAGAACTATTTAATATTAGTTAGTTAGTTGGTTAGTTCAGTCGCTCAGTCGTATCTGACTCTTTGTGACCCCATGAATTGCAGCACGCCAGGCCTCCCTGTCCATCACAAATTCCCAGAGTTCACTCAAACTCATGCCCATTGAGTCGGTGACGCCATCCAACCATCCCACCCTCTGCCATCCCCTTCTCCTCCTGCCCCCAATCCCTCCCAATATCAGGGTCTTTTCCAATGAGTCAACTATTCGCATGAGGTGGCCAAAGTAATGGAGTTTCAGCTTTAGCATCAGTCCCTCCAATGAACACCCAGAACCTATCTCCTTCAGGACGGACTGGTTGGATCTCCTTGCAGTCTAAGGGACTCTCAAGACTCTCAAGAAGACTCTCAAGAGTCTTCTCCAACACCACAGTTCAAAAGCATCAATTTTTTGGTGCTCAGCTTTCTTCACAGTCCAACTCTCACATCCATACATGACCACTGGAAAAACCATAGCCTTGATCTGATGGACCTTTGTTGACAAAGTAATGTCTCTGCTTTTTAATATGCTATCTAGGTTGGTCATAACTTTCCTTCCAAGGAGTAAGCGTCTTCTAATTTCATGGCTGCAGTCACCATCTGCAGTGATTTTGGAGCCCAGAAAAATAAAGTCTGACACTGTTTCCACTGTCTCCCCATCTATTTCCCATGAGGTGATGGGACCAGATGCCATGATCTTAGTTTTCTGAATGTTGTGTTGAGCTTCAGGCCAACTTTTTCACTCTCCTCTTTCACTTTCATCAAGAGGCTTTTTAGTTCCTCTTTACTCTCTGCCATAAGGGTGGTGTCATCTGCATATCTGAGGTTATTGATATTTCTCCTGGCAATCTTTATTCCAGCTTGTGCTTCTTCCAGACCAGCATTTCTCATGATGTACTCTGCATATAAGTTAAACTAGCAGGGTGACAATATACAGCCTTGACGTACTCCTTTTCCTATTTGGAAACAGTCTGTTGTTCCATGTCCAGTTCTAACTGTTGCTTCCTGACCTGCATACAGGTTTCTCAAGAGGCAGGTCAGGGGGTCTGGTATTCCCATCTCTTTCAGAATTTTCCACAGTTTATTGTGATCCACACAGTCGAAGGCTCTGGCGTAGTCAATAAAACAGAAATAGATGCTTTTCTGGAACTCTCTTGCTTTTTGATGATCCAGTGGATATTGGCAACTTGATCTCTGGTTCCTCTGCCTTTTCTAAAACCAGCTTGAACATCTGGAAGTTCTCGGTTCACGTATCGCTGAAGCCTGGCTTGGAGAATTTTGAGCATTACTTTACTAGCACGTGAGATGAGTGCAATTGTGCAGTAGTTTGGGCATTCTTTGGGATTGCCTTTCTTTGGGATTGGAATGAAAACTGATCTTTTCCAGCCCTGTGGCCACTGCTGAGTTTTCCAAATTTGCTGGCATATTGAGTGCAGCACTTTCACAGCATCATCTTTTAGGATTTGAAATAGCTCAACTGGAATTCCATCACATCCACTAGCTTTGTTCGTGGTGATGCTTTCTAAGGCCCACTTGACTTAATATTAAGGAAATTTTATATCTTACAACCCCAAAATGAACTAGATATAAATTAGTGACAATATCTTGGTGCCTTCATACTCTCTCACATTTCATACCTCATAATGGGCATTATATCTTTTTTTTTCTTTATTCTAAACTGAGACTATCTGAAATGTATACATCCCTTTTCCTCCATAATTTGCCATCTTTAAGATTTGGAAGCTCCATCTCTATGTCTAAAGAAAGATTTGGAAGTTCTGTCTCTATGTCAAAAGAAATATTAGAATGGACAATATAGTGAAGAAGAAAAAATTGAGCATTTACCATATATGTGCTGCTGCTACTAAGTCACTTCAGTCGTGTCCGACTCTGTGACCCCATAGACGGCAGCCCACCAGGCTCCCCCGTCCCTGGCATTCTCCAGGCAAGAACACTGGAGTGGGCTGCCATTTATATGTAACTACAGAGAAATCACATATGCACTCTGGACTTCTATGTATTCATGTATAAAAGTGAAGGCAGTGATGCCTACTTCTCAGGGTCATTGTAAGGACTGAATGTAAAGCTTCAAGCCCAGTGTTTGGAATATAATTACACTCTCTTTCCAATGCATGGGACATTTGAGAGTGTCTGGGGACAATTTTCACTGCCACAACTTTGAAGATGTGCTACTGGCATCTGGTTGGATGCAGACCAGGGATTACACTAAGCATCCTATAAGGCACAGGTCAGTTCCCCAAATCAAGTGACTTTCTGGCTCAGAATTTCTGTAGTGCCAAGGTGAGAAACTGTGTTCTAAATGATGAGATCCATTTTGTCACCCTGACCCTGGGACACAGGTAAATTGAAATTCTTAGTGGAGCAAAACAGATTTCATAAAGTCCAATCTATTCAAACATCAATGAACCAGAGTTTTATCTTTACATTTTAAAAATGAAATGAATGGAAGCCAAAAGCTAAAATCAGCATCTCTGGAAACCGAGGTCTCAACAGTCAATATTGCTCTATCATATATGTCTTCCTGTCCTGATCTCAGACCACATTCCAAAGAGAGAATGAATGAAAACCACGCACACTAACCTTTCTTTAAGTTAACGGCAAGAAATCTTTGCTTTCAATCTCACTTAACTGCATCAGGGAGATGAAGGTAGAGGTTGGCCAACACTCCTATTTCCATCACACTTTTCATTTAAGAAACCCTTAGCACTATTATTACATTTCCAGCTCCCTTTCTTAAGGAATATTTGTTCAGAGCTCAACTGAATTTTCTCCTTGTTAAAAAGCTACATCCTTTCAACTCTGGAAGAGAAATAACAAACAGGAGACTTGGTAATCAGAATAGAAAAGACAGTTTTCTCAGATTTAACACAAGTGAAAGAGGAAATATTTTCTATGATTATTTGTGAGTATAAAAGAACATCATGAGGAATGGGATAATATAAAAAGCTATTTACCTTATTTTCACTGTGGAATCATGTGACAGCTCAAACACTGCAATTAATATTTAACCTGACAAATTGGGTTTAACCAGGATGCCAGCTACCTTCAAACAGCTTAAATATATAGATATTTGTCTCTGAATAAGCTTGTGATTGTACAAGTTCCAAAACCAGATAGTCTTGCTTCATCATGGGAGTTGGTAAGAGAGGAGATTGAATATAAGCCAAGACTTCTGAAATAATATTAATAACAATAATAAAAAGCAACTAATAAAAATACTAACAGTACTATGATTTTTTGAGAATTAATTATGTACCAGGCATTATGCTTAGGCTTTGCAGCCCATTTCACTTGAATAGTAACGATCTCAACTACTTAGAAGCTATTATTTAGCAACAGGGAAACTGAGACATAGTGTCATAGAGCTAATGAATGGTAGATTCAGAACTCGAAACCACAGCTATTAGTCAGTACACCACACTGAACGAATTGGAAGAATAGCACTGACATGGTAGCATTGACATATATACGCTACAGTGTGTAACATAGATACCTAGTGAGAAGCACCTACGTAGCTTAGGGAACTCAGCTCAGTGCTCTGTGATGACCTACAGAGGTGGGAGGGATGCTCAAGAAGGAAGACATATAGGCATATGTACAGCTGATACACATTGTACAGCAGAAATATTGCAAAGCAATTATACCCCAATAATAAAAATGTTTTAAATAATAAAATTTAATTGAATTAAAAATCCCCATGTGTCATCAAGTCATATTTATCTTTACTTTATTAATTTGAACAAAACAAGAAAAATGTTGGGGGTTAATATTTTTTATACTTAACAAACTATTGGGTTGGCCAAAAGTTCATTTGAGTTTTTCTATAACATCTTATGGAAAAACCTGAATGAACTTTTTGGCCAATCCAATAGTTTCTCATATGCAGTGCAAGGTAATTTACTATCTTTCAACAAATATTTTCAAGTGCTTAGGATGTGCAAGGCACTGTCTTGGAAATAGAGATACAAAGATCAGTCAAATAACAGATTATAGTCTCAAAGACCTTAGAGTATAGTATGAGATATTAAAAAGAGATGTTTCAGGAACTTGAAGAGAGAGCTGTTCTTTCCTTCAGAGCAGTATCCATACTGTCTAGAACTGTGTGCAGTTCATAACAAGCAATGAATGAATGAACAGGTACATGTGTAAATGAATGACTGATCAAAGGCAGCATTCAAAATGGTCCTCAAAAGACTTCCCTGGCAAGTCCAGTGGTTAAGACATCACATTCCATTTCAGGAGGTACGGGTTTGATCCCCAGTTGAGGAGCTAAAATCCCACATGCCTCATGGCCAAAAAATCAGACAAAAGCAATATTGTAACAAATTCAATAAAGACTTTAAAATGGTCCACATTAAAAAAAAAATCTTTAAAAAAAAGGTCCTCAATACACAGCTAGAATTCACATGCAAAAGTGGATCAATGAAAACTTTCAGAGCTAATAAAAGGAATTCATAGTACAAACAACACTAATCAACTGTGTATAAATGAAGGAAAACAACATTTCTCCACACCAAAATACAGTTTTTTTGTAGAATTCCCAAACAACAGAGTAGGATATGCTGCTGCTGCTGCTAAGTCGCTTCAGTCATGTCCAACCCTGTGTGACCCCATAGACGGCAGCCCACCAGGCTCCCCTGTCCCTGGGATTCTCCAGGTAAGGACACTGGAGTGGGTTGCCATTTCCTCCTCCAATGCATGAAAGTGAAAAGTGAAGTCGCTCAGTCGTGTCCAGCTCTTAGCGACCCCATGGACTGCAGCCCACCAGGCTCCTCCGTCCGTGGGATTTCAAGGCAAGAATACTGGAGTGGGTCGCCATTGCCTTCTCCAAGCAGTATATGAGGAAACTGAAAAAGTCACAGGGGCCCATCTGTGAGTAATAAGTGTAGCAGTAAGTTTTTGTTAATAAATTTTCCTCAACCAATATCTATTTGGGGCTTGCCTGGTGGCTCAGACGGTAAAGAGCCCACCTGTCAATGCAGGAGACATGGGCTTGTTCCCTGGGTCAGGAAAGACACCCTGGAGAAGTGAATGGCTACCCATTCCAGTATTCTTGCCTGGAGAATTCAAGGCAAGTGCTCGTTTATTAAAAATTAGGCACAGTTCTCTTGCTCTGTTGTCACTATGTTTTTTCAGGGAGACACATATGTTTATCTTACAGATGAGAACAAATATTCTTGTTGGATCTCAGACCATACAATAAGCTACCGAAGCAAAACCAAAAAATGAAAGAGCAAATGTTTAGGAACAAAAACTAGGTTTCTGGCTGGGATTAACCTGCATCATACCCTTTATGTTTTATTTAATAATTTTTTAAAGATTTTTTTTTTTTTTGATGTGGACCATTTTTAGAATCTTTATAGGATTTGTTACAGTATTGCTCCTGTGTGTTTTTTTTTTTTTTTTTTTACTTTTTATTTTGTACTGGGGGGTATAGCTGATTAATAAACAATGTTGTGACAGTTTCAGGGGAACAGCAAAGGGATCCAGCCATACATACATGTGTCCGTTCTCCTGGAAACTCCCCTCCGATCCAGGCCCATCCTGTGACACTGAGCGAGTTTCATGTGCTATACAGTAGGTCCTTGTTGGCGGTCCATTTTTAACAGAGTAGTGAAAGAACACTATATTTTTAAACAATAAAAGTCTGAGTATCCAAAGAGATTGCCAACATAAAGCAAGAACTTCTGGTTTTTGCCCTCAGACATGTTTCCAGGAGTCTTGGAGATGCTTCAAAGGAAACTTTTAAGAAGCACTTCATGGCAGAGTGTGAGTTCTGAAGCCAGACAGACACAAGTGTGAATATATCTGCCCCATTTCTGATGGCAAGACCTCAAATGAGTCACTACTCCCGTTTATCTGTCAGTTGTTTCTGTTTTCTGTTTTTTGCTGGTTTTCCTTTTTTTTTTTTTTTTTTGGCTAAGATTTTTGTGGGATCTTAGCTCTCCAACCAGGGATCAAACCCACACCCCTTGCATTGGAAAGCAAAATCTTAACTTCTGGACTGCCAGGGAAGTCGCACCATTTTCCTTTCAAACAAAGACTAATCAGAAAATAGAATTTTACCTCTACTTCAGATAGAAGTAGAAATATTGAAAATAACAAGTCACATCTTAACTCTTAATATGTTACCTGGACCACTTTCTCCCCTACAAATTCATCAAAAGAACATTTGAACACTGAGCAAATTTCACAAAACAACTTCTGATCGCTAGCAGAGGACATCAGGCGCCCAGAAAAGCAGCCCATTGTCTTCGAAGGGAGGTAGGACAAAATATAAAAGATAAAAAGGGAGACAAAAGAGCTACGGACAGAGACGCGTCCCGGGAAGGGAGTCTTAATAGAGGAAGTTTCCAATCACCAGGAAACCCTCGCACTGGCGGGACTGGGGGAAGTTTTCGGCAATCTAACTGGGAGGAAAAATTAAACAAGGCCCACAGATTACGTGCCTAAAAGCAACTCCCAGCAGAAAAGTACCCCAGACGCCCACGCCCGCCAGCAACAAGCAGGGGCGGAACGGAGAGGAGCGGGCGGCATTGCTTAGGGTAAGGACCGGCCTGAAGACCCTGAGAGCAATTGGAGGGAGCTTTTTTTAAACTGTGGGATAGCAAGGGACAAAATTAACCAGCCGGAACACACTGCCAGCGGTTCGCAAAACAAAGAGACTGAGAAACTCCATGGAAGAGCCGGCCCATCCCCGCTGGAGGTAGGAGGCAGGGGGGAGGGGAAAAGGGCAAACTCAGCCCCTGAGAAGCCATCCCCTCCCACACTTCAAACAGGCCCCCGGTTCCTATCTAAAGACTTCCTGAGACCCGACTGGCGGCGCGCGCTGGGGCCGCAGAGGGAAAAAGCGCGACGTACCCGGGGAGAGTGCGCCCAAGCCTCTGGCTGCCTGGGCCACTCGACACGGAGGGAAAAGGCGCGCCGCACCCGGGAGAGTGCGCCCAAGCCCCTGGCTGCCTGAACCGCTCAGGCCGGGGAAGGCACAAAAAGCAGGCGCAACCGAATCCGCTTTTTTGTGGAGTACCCGAAAACTGGAACCACACTCAACGCAGGGCCCGCTCCATATAGAGCAGCCGGGAGCCTGAGCAGTATAGACGGGAAAAGCACTGACACCCGTGAGCGGGGCAAACCCAGTGTGGCCGGAACACGGTGAGTGCTATCCACACAGAGCGGTATCTGTCTGCAGCGCTCCGCCCTCCCCGTGGCAGGACTGAACTGAACTAGAGAACCTAAATAAGAGATCACCTCCGCCCACCTCTGTCAGGGCGGAAATTAGACACCAAAGAGACGGCAAACAGAAGCCAAATAAACAAAGGGAACCGCTTCAGAAAGGACCGGTGCAACAGATTAAAATCCCTGAAGGTAACACCGACTACACCGGAAGGGGCCTATAGATATCGAGAAGTGTAAGCTGGAAAGAGGAGCTATCTGAAATTGAACTGAACCTACACTGACTGCAACAACTCCAGAGAAATTCCTAGATATATATGTATATATTTTTTTTAATTAAAAAAAATTTTTTTTCTTTCCTTTTTTTTATTTTTTATTTTTTCTCTTTTATTTTCTTTTAAAATTCCCTATTACTCCCACATTACTCCTCAACTTTCATTTTCATATATTTTTACGATTTTTTTAATTAGGGGAAAAATATTTTTTTCTTTTTTTTTCTTCTTCTTGTTTTTCTCTCCTATTTCCTTTTAAAGTCCTCTAATACTCCTCTATTATTCCTTAATTTTCATTTTCATTTCACTATAACCTTGCCAAAAAAAGAGAGAGAGAGAGAGAAACCCTATTTTTAAACCAAACTTCATATACATTTCTAAATTTTTTCTGTGTTTTTGTTTTTAAATATTGTATTTCAAAGAGTCTAACCTCTACATTAGATTTTTAATCTTTGTTTTTCAGTATGTGATATAAATTTTGGACATTTAAGAATGCAATGTTCAGTTCCCATTTCTATTCAGGAGTGTGGTGATTACTCTCCCACTTTTGACTCTCTGTTTTCTACCTCAGAACACCTCTATTTCCGCCTTTCCCCTTCTCTTCCCAATCCAATTCTGTGAATCTTTGTGGGTGTCTGGGCTACGGAGAACACTTTGGGAACAGATAACTGCGTAGATCTGTCTCTCTCCTCTTGAGTCCCCTTTTTCTCCTCCTGCTCACCTCTATCTCCTTCCTCCCTCTCCTATTCTTCATGTAACTCTGTGAAACTCTCTGGTTGTCTCTCACGGTGGAGAATCTTTTCACCATTAACCTGGAAGTTTTATTATCAGTGCTGTATAGCTGGAGAAGTCTTGAGACTATTGGAAGAATAAAACTGAAATCCAGAGGCAGGAGACTTAAGCCCCAAACCTGAGAAAACCAGAAAACTCCTGACTACACGGAACATTAAGGAATAAGAAACCATCCAAAAGCCTCCATACCTACACCAAAACCAACCACCACCCAAGAGCCAATAAGCTCCAGTACAAGACATACCACGCAAATTCTTTAGCAAAGCAGGAACATAGGCCTGAGTGTCAACATACAGGCTGTCCAAAGTCACACCTAACACATAGATCCATCGCAAAACTCATTACTGGACACTCCATTGCACTCCAGAGAGAAGAAATCCAATTCCACACACCAAAACGCTGACACAAGCTTCCCTAACCGGGAAACCTTGACAAACCAATCATCCAATCCCACCCACTGGGTGAAACCTTCACAATAAAAAGTAATGACAGACCACAAGAATACAGAAAGCCCACTCCAGACACAGCAATCTAAACAAGATGAAAAGGCAGAGAAATACCCAACAGGTAAAGGAACATGAAAAAAGCCCCCCAAGTCAAACAAAAGAGGAGGAAATAGGGAATCTACCTGAAAAAGAATTTAGAATAATGATAATAAAAATGATCCAAAATCTTGAAAACAAAATGGAGTTATAAATAAATAGCCTGGAGACAAAGATTGAGAAGATGCAAGAAATGTTTAACAAGGACCTAGAAGAAATAAAAAAAATTCAATTAAAAATTAATAATGAAATAAATGAGATCAAAAACCCTCTGGAGGGAACCATGAGTAGAATAACAGAGACAGAAGATAGGATAAGTGAGTTAGAAGATAAAATGGTGGAAATAAATGAAGCAGAGAGGAAAAAAGAAAAAACAATCAAAAGAAATGAGGACAACCTCAGGGACCTCTGGGACAATGTGAAACGCCCCAACATTCGAAGCATAGGAGTCCCAGAAGAAGAAGACAAAAAGAAAGGCCGTGAGAAGTTACTCAAGGAGATAATGGCTAAAAACTTCCCTAAAATGGGGAAGGAAATAGCCACCCAAGTCCAAGAATCCAGAGAGTCCCAAACAGGATAAACCCAAGGGGAAACACCCCAAGACACATATTAATCAAATTAACAAAGATCAAACACAAAGAACAAATATTAAAAGCAGCAAGGGAGAAATAACAAAAAACACACAAAGGGATTCCCATAAGGATAACAGCTGATCTATCAATAGAAACCCTCCAGGCCAGAAGGGAATGGCAGGATTACTCTACCCAGCAAGGATCTCATTCAGATAAGAAGGAGAACTCAAAAGCTTTACAGACAAGGAAAAGCTGAGAGAATTCAGCACCACCAAACCAGCTCTTCAACAAATACTAAAGGATCTTCTCTAGACAGGAAACACAGAAAGGTGGTAGAAATATGAACCCCAAACAACAAAATAAATGGCAATGGGACCATACCTATCAATAATTACCTTAAATGTAAATGGGTTGAATGCCCCAACCAAAAGACAAAGGCTGGCTGAATGGATACAAAAGCAAGACCCCTATATATGCTGTCTACAAGAGACCCACCTCAAAACAAGGGACACATATAGACTAAAAGTGAAGGGCTGGAAAAAAATATTCCACGCAAACAGAGACCAAAAGAAAGCAGGAGTCGCAATACTCATATCAGGTAAAATAGACTTTCAAATAAAGGCTGTGAAAAGAGACAAAGATGGACACTACATGATGATCAAAGGATCAATCCAAGAAGAAGATATAACCATTATAAATATATATGCACCCAACACAGGAGCACCGCAATATGTAAGGCAAACGCTAACGAGTATGAAAGAGGAAATTAATAGTAACACAATAATAGTAGGATACTTTAATACCCCACTCACAACTATGGATAGATCAACTAAACAGAAAATGAACAAGGAAACACAAACTTTAAAGGACACAATGGACCAGCTAGACCTAATTGACATCTATAGGACGTTTCACCCCAAAACAATCAACTTCACCTTTTTCTCAAGTGCACATGGAGCCTTCTCCAGAATAAATCATATCCTGGGCCATAAACCTAGTCTTGGTAAATTCAAAAAAATTGAAATCATTCCAGTCATCTTTTCTGACCACAGTGCAGTAAGATTAGATCTCAATTACAGGAAAAAAAATTATTAAAAATTCAAACATATGGGGGCTAAACAACACGCTTCTGAATAACCAACAAATCATAGAAGAAATCAAAAAAGAAATCAAAATATGCATAGAAATGAATGAAAATGAAAACATAACAACCCAAAACCTTGGGACACTGTAAAAGCAGTGCTAAGGGGAAGATTCATAGCTTACAGGCCTGCCTCAAGAAACAAGAAAAAAGTCAAACAAATAACCTAACTCTACACCTAAAGCAACTAGAGAAGGAAGAAATGAAGAACACCAGGGTTAGTAGAAGGAAAGAAATCTTAAAAATTAGGGCAGAAATAAATGCAAAAGAAACTAAAGAGATCATAGCAAAAATTAACAAAGCTAAAAGCTGGTTTTTTGAAAAAATAAACAAAATTGGCAAACCATTAGCAAGACTCATTAAGAAACAAAGGGAGAAGAACCAAATTAACAAAATTAGAAACAAAAATGGAGGGATCACAACAGACAACACTGAAATACAAAGGATCATAAGAGACTACTACCAGCAGCTCTATGCCAATAAAATGGACAACTTGGAAGAAATGGACAAGTTCTTAGAGAAGTATAACTTTCCAAAACTGAACCAGGAAGAAATAGAAGATCTTAACAAACCCATCACAAGCAAGGAAATCGAAACTGTAATCAGAAATCTTCCAGCAAACAAAAGCCCAGGACCAGATGGCTTCACAGCTGAATTCTACCAAAAATTTAGAGAAGAGCTAACACCTATCTTACTCAAACTCTTCCAGAAAATTGCAGAAGGTAAACTTCCAAACTCATTCTATGAGGCCACCAACACCCTAATTCCAAAACCAGACAAAGATGCCACAAAAAAAAGAAAACTACAGGCCAATATCACTGATGAACATAGATGCAAAAATCCTTAACAAAATTCTAGCAAACAGAATCCAACAACATATTAAAAAAAATCATACACTATGACCAAGTGGGCTTTATCCCAGGAATGCAAAGATTCTTTAATATCCGCAAATCAATGTAATACACCACATTAACAAATTGAAAGATAAAAACCATATGATTATCTCAATAGATGCAGAAAAAGCCTTTGACAAAATTCAACATCCATTTATGATTAAAACTCTCCAGAAAGCAGGAATAGAAGGAACATACCTCAACATAATAAAAGCTATATATGACAAACCCACAGCAAGCATCACCCTCAATGGTGAAAAATTGAAAGCATTTCCCCTGAAATCAGGAACAAGACAAGGGTGCCCACTCTCACCACTCCTATTCAACATAGTGTTGGAAGTGTTGGCCACAGCAATCAGGGCAGAAAAAGAAGTAAAAGGAATCCAGATAGGAAAAGAAGAAGTGAAACTCTCTCTGTTTGCAGATGACATGATTCTCTACATAAAAAACCCTAAAGACTCTACCAGAAAATTACTAGAGCTAATCAATGAAAACAGTAAAGTTTCAGGATGTAAAATTAACACACAGAAATCTCTTGCATTCCTATACACTAACAATGAGAAAACAGAAAGAGAAATTAAGGAAACAATACCATTCACCATTGCAACAAAAAGAATAAAATACTTAGGAGTATATCTACCTAAAGAAACAAAAAACCTATACATAGAAAACTATAAAACACTGATGAAATAAATCAAAGAGGACACAAACAGATGAAGAAATATACCGTGTTCATGGATTGGAAGAATCAATATTGTCCAAATGGGTATACTACCCAAAGCAATCTATAGATTCAATGCACTCCCTATCAAACTATCAACGGTATTTTTCACAGAACTAGAACAAATAATTTCACAATTTGTATGGAAATACAAAAAACCTCGAATAGCCAAAGTAATCTTGAGAAAGAAGAATGGAACTGGAGGAATCAACCTGCCTGACTTCAGACTATACTACAAAGCCATAGTCATCAAGACAGTATGGTACTGGCACAAAGACAGAAATATAGATCAATGGAACAGAATAGAAAGCCCAGAGATAAATCCACGAACCTATGGTCACCTTATCTTCGACAAAGGAGGCAAGGATATACAATGGAAAAAAGACAACCTCTTTAACAAGTGGTGCTGGGAAAAGTGGTCAACCACCTGTAAAAGAATGAAACTAGAACACTTTCTAACACCATACACAAAAATAAACTCAAAATGGATTAAAGATCTAAATGTAAGACCAGAAACTATCAAACTCCTAGAGGAGAACATAGGCAAAACACTCTCTGACATAAATCACAGCAGGATCCTCTATGACCCACATCCCAGAATATTAGAAACAAAAGCAAAAATAAACTAATGGGACCTAATGAAACTTAAAAGCTTTTGCACAACAAAGGAAACTACAAGCAAGGTGGAAAGACAGCCCTCAGATTGGGAGAAAATAATAGCAAATGAAGCAACAGACAAAGGATTAATCTCAAAAATATACAAGCAACTCCTCCAGCTCAACTCCAGAAAAATAAATGACCCAATCAAAAAATGGGCCAAAGAACTCAACAGACATTTCTCCAAGGGAGACATACAGATGGCTAACAAACACATGAAAAGACGCTCAACATCACTCATTATCAGAGAAATGCAAATCAAAACCACAATGAGGTACCATTACACGCCAGTCAGGATGGATGCTATGCAAATGTCTACAAGCAATAAATGCTGGAGAGGGTGTGGAGAAAAGGGAACCCTCTTACACTGTTGGTGGGAATGCAAATTAGTACAGCCGCTATGGAAAACAATGTGGAGATTTCTTAAAAAGCTGGAAATAGAACTCCCATATGACCCAGCAATCCCACTTCTGGGCATACACACTGAGGAAACCAGATCTGAAAGAGACACGTGCACCCCAATGTTCATCGCAGCACTGTTTATAATAGCCAGGACATGGAAGCAACCTAGATGCCCATCAGCAGACAAATGGATGAGGAAACTGTGGTACATATACACCATGGAATATTACTCAGCCATTAAAAGAATTCATTTGAATCAGTTCTAATGAGATGGATGAAACTGGAGCCCATTATACAGAGCGAAGTAAGCCAGAAAGATAAAGACCATTGCAGTATACTAACACATATATATGGAATTTAGAAAGATGGTAACGATAACCCTATATGCAAAACAGAAAAAGAGACACAGATGTACAGAACAGACTTGTGGACTCTGTGGGAGAAGGCGAGGGTGGGATGTTTCAGGAGAATAGCATCAAAACATGTATATTATCAAGGGTGAAACAGATCACCAGCCCAGGTTGGATGCATGAGACAAGTGCTCGGGCCTGGTGCACTGGGAAGACCCAGAGGGATCGGGTGGAGAGGGAGGTGGGAGGGGGGACCGGGATGGGGAATACATGTAAATCCATGGCTAATTCATTTCAATGTATGACAAAAACCACTGCAATGTTGTAAAGTAATTAGCCTCCAACTAATAATAAAAAAAAAATGTTACCTATCTATATAGATATATATATATCTCTTTTTCTTCCTTCTCATTCACACTGTCTCAGCTTCAACAAGATGTGATACAGACTCAAGGATTTAGTACTTTAATAATTGGACTATGCTTTTTTAGTCACCTATACTCAAAATTAAATTCTCAAATCCAAATTTTTAAATTAAAAAGTTATAGTATAAAATATGTTCAAATAAAACTGACAGGGCAATGATTCTGGCAGAGATTACAGTTATGGCTGTCCAAAGCACCAGCTGGTTGACCCATTTGCAAGTGGCAAACTTAATATCTTGACCACAACTGTCAAATTGGTTGGAGGAATTTGTTCCAGGATAAACATCCACTCTACATCTATAGGGTCTGCTTAGTGCTGTTTCTTCAAAATTGTACAGAAAAGCAATATCTTCTTGTCCTTTCTCCTGCATGCATACATGCTTAGTCACTCAATCATCTCTCTTCGAGACCCCATGGACTGTAGCCTGCCAGGCTCCTCCATCCATGGGATTTTCCAGGCTAGAATACTGGAGTGTATTGCCATTTCCTTCTCTGGGGGATCTTCCCCAACCAGGAAGTGAACCCATGTCTCCTATATCTCTTGCATTGGCAAGCAGATTTTTTTTTTTTTTTTTACCACTGAGCTACCTGGGACGTTGAGGCCTTCTGGGAGTGTTCAAAAGGACTGACCGTCACCTTCAGTGTTTACAATGACATCACATTCAAGAAACCAGTGTGACACATGAAGTTTAAATGAGATTCCATCAAACCCAAACTGCCCACAACTGTCCCATTCCATTTGATGAAACCTACTGCCAATAAGATGCCAGAGCAACATTTGTACCTTTACAAAGTGTGTGTACCTTTACTACCAATACACCTACACCCATATCCAATCAGAACATCCACTTAGAGCATCACTTGAGCGCCACATCCTCTCACTACCCCTATTTTCCTCATGCCCTGAAGACCTATGAACAGATGCTGAAGTTATATATAAACCAATTGGTTTATAACCAATTGGTACTATAAATTGTATTAAAATAAATAGAATTCATGGCTAAAATTAAACAGCCTATGGCAAGGCTCTTGTGTAAATAAAACCATTGTTCCTTTGTATATTAAGATTGCATTTATCAAATACACAAGAAAGGATGAACACAAATTGCATGAAAAAGGCAACTTATTTAGGACAAAATGATGGTGTGTAATAAAAAGATTTATTGTGTGACTAAAATGAAAATTAAATTCCTGTTAAAATATTTATGTAGATGTGGCTGAAACATTCTGCTGAGAGATAAATCAGAGCGGCCTTTGGCATTTCACAGACATAATTCCTCTATTCTTCTGCTGCAAATTTAGAGCTTACAAGATGCTAATGGCATTGTGATTTCCAGGACAGTCTCTGCAGACTACTTTTGCTCAGCAGGTGGTAGGAATTTGCATCCATATTTCAAATATACTTCTATCTCATTACTGGCTTCTTATTTCTTTGTGATTTATATCTCTATAAAATCCCAGCTAGTGGAATGGGGAATGGGAATTCAAAAAGGCAAATTCTGCATAATACTGACATTTATCACTTTCTTCCTTCTTTTTTTTTTTTTCCTGCATCTCCCGAGAGAAGGGGAATATGACATGTAGCACTTAAAGTGGGGGAGGAGGGTACTTTTCTTAAAATAATGCCATTTGAAAGCTGTCAAAATTAGGAATATTGTTCTCAATGACACTCTCTATAAAGTGGCCATATTATTTGCATCATTGCCTACATTTAGCTGAATTGTGATCTTTCAATAATATATCTACCTTTGGAAAGTAAACTCACTTGGTCACTACTAATGTGTAAGAGTCTTAATCATTTAAAATTCAGAAAGTTCTTTTTGTAATAAGTCGGAACATAACAAATCTATTTGGTATTCATGCAGGTGTCACAAGCAAATTTCAGAGCTGTTACACTATAATCCTGTGCTACTTAATAGATATTAGGGTGGTAGCAGTTGTGTCACTGTAGATAAGACTCTTTTACAGTTCCCATGTCAAATTCACCTCTTACTGGTGTTTAGAATTTTGCTGAAGTAAAATTACACGCCTGTGAAATCTGACAGTTTCAGGGATTTACAGACATTTTCCGGGGGCAGAAGGAGTAAGCGGTGGAGAAATAAAAGGCAGCAGGAAGGTATGTAGGCAAGGGAGTCAGATACTACTAGGATGAAAACCTAGATACGCAAAATTTTAATTTGTATAGTAAATTAAAGAATATAAATATATGTATTTCCTTTCAGATCTTCTCTTTTTTAATAGTCCATTCCCGAAGAGAAATTAAAACTCTTAGTGAAATTTTACAGGCCATATGCTATCATATTTTTTAAATTCATTGATATTTAAAATAATTTTATCAGTTAAACTCAAAATATTTTGCTATATGACTAAAAATATAATTGTTGCCCTTAATGAACAGCTATTATGGTATCTAGAGATTCAGAACTTTTTAAACTAGCAATAACAAAAAACTGAAATTAAGGACAGCTACACACTATAGTGGGGCTTCCAAGCTGGTGATAATGGTAAAGAGCCCACCTGCCTATGCAGGAGACATAAGAGATATGAGTTCAATCCCTGGGTCAGGAAGCTCCCCTGGAGGAGGGCATGGCAACCGATTCCTGTATTCTTGGCTGGAGAATCCTATGGGCAGAGGAGCCTGGCGGGCTACAGGCCATAGGGTCACAGAGTCGGACATGACTGAGCGACTTAGCCGGCGCACACGCACGTACGCGGGCACACACACACCATAGGACAGGATCACGTAGGCAAAAGTGATACAAACATTTAAAAAATATATTTGGTTAAAAAGCCAATCAGAAGCTAATGTTTAGAGCAAAACATTTCCACTTAAATTTAACTGCATGAAAATCTAATGAAAAACTGAACTAGTATGTAAGTTCACATAACACATTCAAAGAAGGTGTTTGGGCTCATAACTCAATGCCATCTCCAAAGACTGAACTATATTCTCTCTCGTTCTGTTTCTCAGGACATTGGCTTCCTTACACGATGGTGGCCAGCAGTGACTGCACTTCCTCACTCTTTTCCAGCAGAAGTAAACGGTATCTCTTCGGGGAGTTCACGCAGAAGAGTAAGAAATTATTTTTGAAACCCACAGGAAATATCCCTTGAGTCTCGTTGTTAAGTGTTATCTTCTATATTTATCTAGAAAAATGAGAGGCTCTGAGCAGTTTAAACTATCCAGGGCCAAATTCTGACCCTGAAAATAGGCATCAAATCTATCAAGACAGTATGACTGGGCAATCCATGAAGGCCTTGTTAGGAATGGAAATGCAGGAAATACATGCCAGTGAGGCTGTGAATTGTCTGTGCTCTGGGCATGAGGCATTTAAATCCACGATTTCCTTTATTTATCCGTCAGAGCAATACTACGTGCTAAACATTGAAGACTACAAATTTCAAAAGACTAAAGAAGATGAGAAACATTTTAAAACTCACTCTGATATTAAGAATAGAAGAAGGCTCAAAACAGGTTGTTTAATAACCAGAGACTATGATTTACCCATCTTGTTAATTGTGAGGTTTCATGGTCTGCTCATACTCATATCTGGCAGAAACTTTATAACTGAAATTAAAAATAACACAGAAGACATACGGATCATTTCTTTATCCATTTATAGACTAACTAAGTTCAGAGGTGAGCCAGAAAGAGGTTTTGCTTTTTAGTTTTGCTTTTTCTCTTTTCTCTCTCTCTTTTTTTTTTTTTCCTATGAAAAAGAGACTTTTCACATAGAAGAGAAAGCAAGCTTCAGTCATGTGCTCTATCCTCCTCAGATGCAGGGGGAATAACGTGAATGAAATTTGAGTACAATACAAGCTGCACAGAGGCAGGCATTTTTGTCTGTATTTTTATGCTTGTCTGTGTACTCCCAGTTCTAAGAATAATGTCCGAGACAAAGTAGGCACTTGATAAATATGTGTAAATGAATTAAATGAAAGAAAGAATGAATAAATCAAAAGAGAGCATTTAAAGGCATGATCTCTCATGATTCTAGGTACAGTTTGATGATCATTAAGAGTGAAGAAAGGAGGCCATGGGACTAAATTTTTAGATAGCCTGCAAGGTCTTTGACCAACTGGAGGAACAAAATTTTCAGTGGGTCTCGGCAGGTGCAACCAAAGAAGCACAGACCAGCTGTTTGTCCTGTAGCCTTGAGCTGCTCAGGAAAGCAGGCCATCTGTCCCCCCACCATAAGTCAGCAAGGGCACAGCCCTGACTCTGATCAGCTAGAGCCACATTTAGAACCTGGACTTCCTGGGGACAGTAAGGACAGCCACACACTGGGGCAGGGTCACCTAGGCCTAAGAGATACACACATTTTAAAGTATGTTTAGTTATTAATAAGAGCCAATCTGAAGCCAATGTTTTGAGCAAAACATTTCCATTTAAATTTGATTGTGTGAACCAGCTTTATATTTTAAGGCTGAAGGCTTTCTTTCTTTAAGAGACCATTAAGGACTAAAGAAAAAAATCAGTTTCCAGGTGGTTTATGCTTGCAGTGCTCTTGATCCATTGATTTTCCTAAGGATGTACACCAAAATAGATGAGTCTCAGAAAGTCTCTTCAGTTCAGTTGCTCAGTCATGTCTGACTCTTTGCAACCCCATGAACCGCAGCATGCCAGGCCTCCCTGTCCATCACCAACTCCCAGAGTTTACCCAAACTCATATCCATTGAGTCGGTGATGCCATCCAACCATCTCATCCTCTGTTGTCCCCTTTTCCTCCTGCCCTCAATCTTTCCCAGCATAAGGGTCTTTTCCAATGAGTCAGCTCTTCACATCAGGTGGCCGAAGTATTGAAGTTTAAGCTTCAACATCAGTCCTTCCAATGAATACCCAGGACTGATCTCCTTTAGGATGGATTGGTTGGCTGGATCTCCTTGCAGTCCAAGGGATTCTCAAGAGTCTTCTCCAACACCACAGTTCAGAAGCATCAATTCTTCGGTGCTCAGCTTTCTTTATAGTTCAACTCTCACAACCATACATGGCTACTAGAAAAAACCAAAGCATTGACTAGATGGACCTTTGTTGGGAATATAATGTCTCTGCTTTTTAATATGCTATGTTGGTCATAACTTTTCTTCCAAGGAGCAAGCATCTTTTAATTTCATGGCTGCAGTCACCATCTGCAGTGATTTTGGAGCCCCCCAAATAAAGTCTGTAAGTGTTCCCACTGTTTCCCTATCTATTTGCCAATCCTTTCTTAGACAGTTGCATTTTAAAAGTATAGTTCCTCAATCAAAAGTAGTTGAAAGAACCTCAGTGTAGAAATAGAAACATTCACTTTCCAGAAGCTCCTTGTGTATACTTAATAAATTAAAACTTTTCTCCTCTAGGGGCTTCCCTGGTAGTCCAATGGTTAAGACTCTGCCTTGCAATGCAAGGGACATCTGTTCCATCCCTGGTTCAGATGATCCCACATGCTGTACCTACAGAGCAGCTAAACCCTTGTACCACAGCTACGGAGCCAGCATTCTAGAGCTCATGAGCCACAGCTACCCAGCCCAGGCACTGCAACTACTGAAGCCCACATGCCTAGAGCCCATGCTCCAAAACAAGAGAAGCCACCACAATGAGAAGCCCACACACCGCAAGGAAGAGTAGCCCCGGATCACTGCACCTAGAGAAAGCCCAGGTCCAGCAGTGAAGATCCACCACAGCCAAAAGTAAATATATTTAAAAAATGAAACAGGGCTTCCTTGGTGGCTCAGTGGTAAAGAATTCACCTGGAATGCAGGTGACATGAGTTTGATTCCTGATCCGGGAAGATCCCACACACCACAGAGCAACCATGCCCAAACACTACAACTACTGAGTCTGTGCTCTAGAGCCCGGAACCTGCAACTATTGAGCCCACGTGCCACAACTACTGAGGCCCGTGTGCGCTAGAGCCCGTGATCTGCAACAAGGGAGGCCATCACGATGGGAGGCCTGCACATGGCAACTAGAGAGTAGCCTCCACTTGCAGCAACTAGACAAAAGTCCTTGCAGCAACAGAAACCTAGCATGGCCAAAAATAAATAAATAAAATTATTTAAATACATGAATAAATCTTTTTAAAAATAAAACTTCTCTCCTCTAAAAGTAACCACTATCCTGAAATTCACACTAATTACTTTCCTTTATAATTTTAAACCTATGTATACATGTCTAAAAGAGCAGTTTATGCCTATGGTGAATCCTGCACATGTGCACACATACATATATGTGTCTTACTAAATACATTTTTCAGTGTTTTGCTCTTTTCTTTTCATATAGATATAGATGTGTAGACATACAGATTTATATATGATTCATCCATGGTATGGCATGTAAAACTATAGGTCACTCATTTTCATTTTTATTATTTGTGCATGCATTTAACTGTCTGATGTTATCATGATTTATTCATGCATTCTACTACTGATGGATATTTAGATTTATTTAGATTTTTCCAGTATGGGGCTCTTACCAACCACACTGCTATGAACATTCTCATATGTGATCTTGATCCAAATATATGCAAGCTTCTTTAAGGAATATACTTAGAATTGCTGGAACATAAATATACTTCTCTTCAACTTGTGAAGAGAAGTGTTGTTGCATGTTGCACACTGGTTTCTTCATGAAAAAAAAAAAAAAAGCCTCTGCAGAGATTTATATGCAGGAATTTGACTGGGGAGGGCTTGCAAACTTGGAATCCACATAGCAAGTCTTCCCTTTTGGCTCAGTGGTAAAGAATCCACCTGCCGATGCAGGACTTGCATTGGCAAGATCCCACTTGCCTCGGGGTCACTAAGGCCATCCATGAGCACAACTATTGAGCCTGTGCTCCAGAGTCCAGGATCTGCACCTACTGCACCCACATGCCAAACTGTGACTCCCGAGCACCCTAGAGCCTGCGTTCTGCAGCAAGAAAAGCCACTGCAGTGAGAAACCAGTGCACCACAACTAGGGAGCAGCCCCCAGCTTGCCGCAACTAGAGAAATGCCTGTGCAGCAACAAAGACCCAGCGCAGCCAAAAATGAATGAATACATAAATAAATAAATATAATAATAATAAAAAACCCATGTGAGACCTGAAGGAAACAAGATTGGGCAAAACAAGGCTAAAGTCAACTCCCTGGAGATCCCTGAAGCTTTGACAATGCTTCAGGGTCATTGACCCTTGAGAAATGGGACTTAGTCACTGTATACCTCCATTAACAAGCCATTAGATTAGAGTTTTCCCCAGGAAGGAGGACGTTGTGTGAAACGTCTCCCATCATCTGATGGCATCTCCTAGAAAATACTGAGGGCTGGGGCGAAACCAAACCCTGTCCCTTCCTGCAACTGGGAAAATAAGTCTCTCAGTCCAGAATAAGGATCTGGGCCAGTAGCAGTGTGGCTGAACAGCAATCAGAATAGCAACCAGCTTTCCAAAGTGGCCACTGATTCCAATTTTACTACATCTCTTAAAGAATATCAAATGGAAGGAAACAGCTTCTTATGGCAAACATCCTAACTTTCCTCTTCACCTTCCACTGTCACCAGCCATATAAAGAATGGAGACTACTTCATCCAAATTGTCTCTTCCACTTATCAAACAAAATAAGGTCTTTTGTGAAAGAACAAGAGGAACATAGTGTTTAAGAGCAGTGATAGAGGGGACTTCTGTGGTGGTCCAGTGGCTAGAACTCACCTGATGCAGAGGGCCTGGGTTCGATCCCTGGTCAGGGAACTAGATCCCATATGCTGCAGCTAAGAGTACCAGGTGGCACTAATGGTAAAGAAACTACTTGCCAGTGCAGGAGACCTGAGAGACGTAGGTTTGATCCCTGGGTTGGGAATATCCCCTGGAGAGGGCATGGCAACCCACTCCGTTACTTTTGCCTGGAGAATCCCACAAACAGAGGAGCTTGGTGGGTTACATTCCATAGGGTAGCAAAGAGTCGGACACAACTAAAGTTACTTCACATGCACACACACAAGAGTTCACATGCTACAACAAAGGATCCCACATGCCGCAACAATAACCTGATTCAGCCAAATAAATAAGTAAAAATGAATATTAGATAATAGGAGTAATAGAGCCCTTCTGATACATGGAGAGATGTGAAGTTTTCTACACTAACAGAAAGGTTTGGTGAGTAGTAAAGAAATATACCAGGAGTTAGACCCAAGAGAAGACCCACCAACAAAAGCCTAGTGACCAATCACTGTGAACAATGTTATTTTAGAACCTGTTTTCTTTCTGTGCTCAATCATTGCTTACTAGCCCCTCCATCAACCTTTACTCAAGGGCAAACTTCTGGCCACGTAAGTGTAGAGCCTGTTACAGTTATCTCCCCATCAGTTTTCAGCATCTCACTTGTTGATAACCCAGCCGGAGTGAGGTGTGTTTGTACCAGATTTTGTTCTGACTTCCCCTTCACACCTGTCATCCCAAGAAAATGATTTGGCACCTATACACTTTAGAGAGTAATAGCAGGAAAGCCCTGGCATTTGAGAAGAGGAAACTGATCTTAAGTTAAAAATTTCTTTGAACTGTGAAAGTAATGAATGACACTCCCCTTTACATCATTATTTTACACTTTGGTGCCTTTTAAATTTTGGTTTCATGTCCTAACCTAACCTTTTGATGTCAAAAGTAAACCCTTTGCAAGGACAAAGAGAATTATGCATGTGCATGGTCATTGACATGCTGTAAAAGCAGATAGCTCTGATTTTCAAGTTTGATGTTTTTAAATGCAGGTATCAAAGTGTCTCTTTGCAAGTAATCTGTTAATTAAGGGATTACTATACCTCTGACACTCCCATCCGTTATCCCCAAGGCATGAAGGAAACTGATATTCATTTCTTCATTTTCTTTCCCTATTAAGAAAGAGCAAGTGAGTTCAGACAACTTGTCTAGGGTCACAGAGCAAGTCAGTGGTGAAAATCTGAATCTATTAATTCCATTCGAGTAGGATGTTTTGGGCATTGCTAGGAAGCGCTGCTCATTCCGTGACCACAGAGAAGACAGAAGTCAGATATTTGCTACTGAAATGTTCTCAGGGTGAGACCCATTGACCTGCAGAGGATTGATGGAGCCCTCAATGTTGCCAAGCCTACTGCAGGAAGTTCACCAGTAAATTAAGCCTTAGCTTATGATTTGTCATTCAGTCCTCAGTAACAACTTAAGATGAATCAGGAAAACAGCATATTTTCAAATACAGTAAGTGACTAGCACAAATATTTCTTTAGTCTATAGTTTGTTCAATTTCCACAAACAAGGCATAAACTGAGAGTTATGTCCATAATGTCTTTTATAAATTATGAAAATGCCTGCAGTCTAATTTCACATAATTCTGAAGGCAGAATTGCAGATCCTGTTTGAAAAGGATTTACCCAAGAACTCCAGGAAATGGGGGTGTCCTTTTATTTATTGCAAAGAAATGGATAAACACAAGTGTGTGGTAAACAAATCTATCAAAATGTAAGGATACAAAATAAAATAATGAAGCCTCATCCTCCCCTCTCCATAATTACACACTCTAGAGGAAACCACTTCAGTGAAGTTGGCATATATCATTTTTCTATGAACTTTCATAGCATGTATGGATGTACATGTACACTTTTTAAAAACAAGACTATACTATACTGTACTACTCAGCAACTTCTTCCTTCAGTCATCCTTATTTTCCTACAAGGAAATGCTATCATTTCTGTGCTTAGACCAAAATAACATTTTTAAGTTATCCTTGACTCTTCTCACACCTGCATTGGTCTATCATCAAATCATATTGATTCTACCTTCAATACATGTCAAGAAGTCATCTCCAGGCCAGCACCCTGATATAGGCCACCACAGTATCTTATCTGAATTATTGTAATAACCTCTCAAAGGCTGTTCAGATACCTTTACTGCCTTCAGACAGTTTTCAGCACAGCAAAATAAGAGACTCTATTATGATGTAGAGTAGAGCTTGCCACTTTTTTTGGCTCAAAATTCTCAAGTGGCTTCATATCTCACTTAAAATAAAAGCCAGAGTCCTAACCAGGAGCTGCAGACTCTACATGACACTCACTCTTCCCTTACTTCTATGCCCTCATCTTCTGACTCTTCCCTCAGTCCCGTAAGTCCCTCCAACACATGTGACACAAGCACATTTGACAGCCTTTGTCCTTGCTGCCTCCTCCAGGGATACCTGTCTATTCACTAGTCAGTAGCAAGAGGATGCCTTCTCTGGCTGCCATATTCCAAATCTCAAAGTCTCCTGTGTGTCACAGCCCATTCCACACTTCATTTCTCCTTAGCATACTTCATGATCTAATATGTTACAGTCTTGTTTTCATTTATTTTACTATGCTTCCTTCAGGAAGGCATAAGCTATGAGAACAAGTTTTTGTTTGTCTTGTTTTTTTTTTTTTTTCCCACTACTGCATCTGTGGCACCTAGTGGCTGCATTCAATATTTGAATGAATAAACAATGACATTAATATTATTTTTTGGAAAATTCTACCAAACATTCAAAGAAGAATTAATACAAATCTTTCTCAAATGCTTCCAAAAGTAAAAAAGGAGAGAACACTTCCAAACTCACTTCATAAGGTTGGCATTACCCTGATACCAAAATCAGAAAAGGAAAACATAAGAAAATTATAGGTAAATATCTCTGATGAACATAGATGTAAAAATCATCAAAATATTAACAACCTAAATTTGGCAATACATTAAAAAGATCATGCACTGTGATCAAATGAGATTTATTCCAGGGATGCAAGAATGGTTCAACATCCATTAATCAATCAACTTAAATATCATATTAATAAAATGAAGGGTAAAAATCATACAGTCATCTAAGGAGATGCAGAAAAAGCAACATCCTTTCATAATGAAAACTCTCAACAGTCTGAGATAGTGGGAACATACTTTAACATTACAAATAGTATATATGGCAAGCCCATGGCTCACATAACATTCACTGGATAGAAGCTGAAAACTTTTCCTCTAAGATTAGGAACAAGAGAGAAAATCTACTCTTGCCGCTTTTATTCGACACAATAGTGAAAGTTCCAGCAAGGGAAATAGGCAAAAAAAAAGGGGGGGGGCATCCAAATCAAAAAAGAAGAGGAAAAACAATCTCTATTGCAGATGGCATTATATAGAGAAAGCCCTAAAGACACTACCAAAAAAAAAAAAAGCTATTAGAACTAGTAGACGAAGAGAGCAAAATGGCTGTTTACAAAAACAATATATAAATTTCAAGTTGTGTTTATATACACTAACAACAAACTGCCAGAAACAGAAATTAAGAAAATAATCCAAAGAAAAACTGTATCAAAAAATAAAATATTTAGGAATAAATTTAACAAAAGAACTCAAAGACTTGCACACTGAAAACTATAAGACACTCTCTGATAAAAGAAACACTACAATATTGTAAAGTAATTAGCCTCCAACTAACAAAAATAAATGAAAAAAAAAAAGGAAACTGAAGAAAATAAAAATAAACAGACATTCTGTGCTCATGGAATGGAAGAGTTAATATTTTCCATACTCTGCAAAGAATCTATAGGTTGAGTGCAATCTTTATGAAAATTCCAATGGTATTTTTCACATAAACAGTACAAAAATTCTAAATTTCACATGAAACCACAAAACATCTTAAATAAGGAAAGCATTATTGAGAAAGAAGAACACAGCTGGAGGCATTCTGACTTCCAAACTATATTACAAATCTATAGTAACCAGATAGTATTAGAATAAAAGTGACATATAGATCAATGAACAGGAATAAATCCAAGCATGAAAGTGGAAGTGTTAGTCTCTCAGTCATGTCCTACTCTTTGAAACCCCATAGACTGTAGCCCACCAGGCTCTTTCCATCCATGGGATTTCCTGGGCAAGAATACTAAAGTGGTTGCTATGTCCTTCTCCAAGGGATCTTCCCAACCCAGGGATCCAACCCACATCTCGCGCATCGCAGGCAATTTCTTCACCGTCTAAGCCACCAAGGAAGCCCAAACCCTGTCTACATTTCCCAGCCCCCTTTATTGAAGAGACTGTCCTTTTCCTGTACTATATTCTGAGCTATTATGATATAAATTAATTGACCAAACCCATGAATATATGACCAATTAATTTATATCACAGTAGCTAAGAATATAGAGTGGGGACAGGATAGTCTCCAATAAAGGGGGTTGGGAACTGTTGACAGGAACATGCAAAAGAATTGAACTGGCCTACTATCTCATGCCATACATAAAAGTCAGCTAAAAATGGATTAACAATTTGATTATAACCCTGAAGCCATAAAACTCCTAGATGAAAATATAGGAGTTAAGGTCCTGGACGGTAGTGTTGGCAATGATTCTTTTAAATACGATACTAAAGGTAAATGCAATAAAGCAAAAATAAAGAGTGGAACTACATCTAACTAAAAATCTCTGTATGGCAAAAAAAAAAAAAAAAATCATCAAAAAAGTGAAAAAGCAACCCATGGGATTGAAGAAAATATCTGAAAATCATATATCTGGTAGAGATTGGTATCCAAAATATAAAAAGAACTTGCATAACTCAACAGGGGAAAAAAGAGACAATTCAATTAAAAAATAGATTAGCTGAATAGACATTTTCCCAAAGATATGAAAATGGCTAAGAGCTACATGAAAAGGTCTTCAACATCACAAATCATCAGGGAAATACACATCAAAACCACAATCAGATAGCACTCACATCTATCAGAATGGCTATTATATCAAGCAGACAAGAAACAAGTGTTGGTAAGCGTGTAGAGAAAAGAGAAACTTTCATACTGTTAGTGGCTATGTAAATTGGTATTTCCATTATGAAAAACAGAATGAAACTTCCTCAAAAAGTTGAAAAAAAAAAAAAAAGCTGAAAACAAAACTACCATTATGATCTAGCAACTCTACTTCTGGGTATACAACCAAAGAATATGAAATCAGTATCTTGAAGAGCTAGCTGAGCTCCCAAGTTCATTGCATTATTTTCAAAAGTCAGGACATAGAAATAACTTATGTTGTTCTATGAATGAATGACTAAATAAAATTGATTGAGATATAGGTATCCATATCTAAATAAAATGTATAGATATCTATATACAGAGGAATGTTATTCAGTCTTAAAAAAGAAAATCTTCTCATCTGTAAATTCGTAACAAAATGGATGAATATGGAGGACATAATGGTAAGAGAAACAAGCCAGTCAAAGAAAGACAAATAGTTCATGATTCCATTTACAAGTAGAATCTTTAAAAAGTAGATTCATAAAAGCTAGAATAGAATATTGGATGCTGTGGGGTTGGAGTGGGGAATAAAGAGATATTGGTCAAAGCAGTGTTTTTAAAAACTACAGTTTTAGTTATGCAGGATGAATATTCTGGAGATATAATGGTCAATGTAGTGTCCACAGTTAGTAATACTGTTACTATAACTTGAAATTTGCTGAGAGAGTAGATCTTAAGTATTCATCTACACACAAACACAAATGGTAGCTATGTGAGGTGACAGATATGCTAATTAGCTTGATGTAATCATTTTGTAATGTATGTGTGTATCAGAACAACTTGTTGTATACCTCAAATATATATATATATATGTGTGTGTGTGTGTGTGTGTGTGTGTGTGTGTGTGTGTGTATCTTTCATTTGGCAATTATACTTCAATAAAGCTAAGGAAAATTTAAATTGAATTCAGCTAAAATGACTTACAAACAAAAATTCAGCCCCTCAGTTGCCCTGGATACATGTTAAGTGCTCAATAGCCATATGTAACTAACTAGCAGCTAACATATTGGAAAGCACAGGCAGAACATTTCCATCTTCACAGAAAGTTATTCTGGATAGTGCTGTTCTCAAATGCTCATGAGCCATGATGGGAAATGAGAAGTAGAATCAAGAACTCCTCAGAGAAAAATAAACATTGGCTTGTGAGAATAGGATCTATATTTTCCAAGATTTGCTAACTACAATGAAATCTCTGGTATAAATAGGTATGTGTCTATTACAGCACCTGATACATGGTATTGCTTAATCAATATGCATTGAATTAATTAATCACTACTGTGTCAGCATTTCCTGAGCTGTGATGATTAATAAACTTTCAATCTTGGCTGTTTCTGACCCTTTTGTTATTTACCTCCCCTGGGTCACTGGGAAGAAATTAAGGAAACAGCTAACACCTCTTAGGTTTCTGTTACAGGAGAAAATCTGAAATGAGATTATAAACACGAGTGCTTTGAAAAGCATAATGCTGCAAAGCAGCACAAGCTTATAATGTGTTCTGCAGATGCTGGAAGGTGTTAATTTATTTTTAATAGGTTGAGGATACTGGTACTAAGTTAAGGAAACAAAATCAATGTTAAGCAAATGTAGGAGGACAATATTTTGGATATGAACCGGTATCTTTTTCTCCAGACACTTGGCTTTTTCTGCCCACTCCTGCATTGCTCCAATTAAAGCCGCTGTTGCTTTCTGTGTTCAGCGCCTTAGGGAGGAAAGCAGAGAAAATAGCTGCCATCCTGCTGATGGTTTCCAAAAGTATAAGACCTTAGAGGAAAGGCAGGACTAGAGGCAGAGACAAATGATTTGGGAAAATTAACAGTAGTAGAAACTGTGCTTGCAGTCTCCACCCACTCAGAAAACATGGTTTTTCTGGACTATGGGAAAGGCAGGGGGCAGAAAAATAAACTAGTGAGAGTACAGACATTGGTTTTTTCTGGTTTCTAAGGCTCAAAGTGCAATCCCTGTAGACAAAATGTGTAATTTGCATAGTAAGTTTGTCTCTGCACAGAGGTACTTAAGCAGCCTAGGAGAGTTCTCTGTCTCAGAGCAGTGAAATGGTATCAACCACACTCAGCCCAGAGAGGGAGAAGGGAACATGGAAACCAGAAGGGCCAAGCAGACAGGAGGAAACACCGGTCTGCCTTGACTGGCATGTGCAGGGCTAGGCAGGACGAAGGTCATGTCAGAGGACATTCTGCATGAACAGATTTCTAATAGAGCAGCTAGCCCCACCCTTGAGGCTAAAGGACTCTCAAGCAAAGCAGACTCCTTGCTGGGTGTCACCATACAATGGAAAGCTGGGGAAGACATTGCTTGCTGCAGACTGGAACTAACAGGTATTTGGAAGCTGCAGGAAGCAAGTGATTTCCCCATTTTTTTCCAGCTTGGGATGGGGAATTGTGATTAGGCAAGCACAGCTGGACATATCATGGATCATGATCCCAGAAAGGGATCCCAAGACTGTGGCTCTTTCCACAGAACCTTCACATGGGCAGCCTTGCAGTTTGAGTCCTAGCTGCTTAGGGAAGAATCCTGAGAGTGCTGTTTCCTTGGAGCATCTTGGAACACACTCAGAAAAACACTTGTTCCATCAAAGGGTTTTTCTCTATCAACTAGTGTAAAGTGAGCTGGAGGCAAAAAGGAGAGAAGAGTGCAGTATGGGCCACACAGGTCAGGGCATCAGTGCAGTAGAGGGAGCAGTGCTTGACGCTTCTTAGATCCCCCGCACATGGGAGTAAGTTAGCCCAAAGAGGGTGGGATGGAAGAGAAGGATAGGACTTCCCTGATGCTCCAGTGGTTATGAAGCTGCCTTCCAATGCAGGGGACGCAGGGTTGGTCCTTGGTCAGGAACTGGGATCCCACATGCCTTGGGGCAACTAAGCCCGCATGCCACAACTACTGAGCTTGCACACCACAACTGCAGATAAGCCTGCATGCTACAACTCAAGATCCCACACGCCACAACTAAGACTCAGCACAAAAATAAACAAACAAATATTTTTTTTAAAAGGAGAATAGAACCAAAAAAGAAGGAAATGACTCAAGGGAATGAGGTTCTAAAGCAATTTAGAACCATAAAGATATTGACATATACCTGTGCTCTGATCCACAAGCTGGAAAATGAAGCTAAATTTTATTTTTTAATAGTTACATACCTAATGTAAATAAGAGAAATAATTCATGCCTAAAGAAGTCATTATATAAAGAATGTTATTAAAATTAAAGCCATCATTTAAAATGATGCTTAAGAAAAATTATAACAATATGGAATTTGTTATATTAAAGCAATAGAGTAGATATATTATACACACAGTTTGATTACAGTTATATAATATTACTACATGTATACATATATATGAAGAATAATATAGAATATATTAGAAATTAATGTGCCATCTCTGAATAGGGCTAATATTTTAATCTTTCTACTCTTCTAAATGTTCCTAATTTTCTATAATAATTAGATATATTATATAATAAAAAAATGAACTTTACTTAAAATACTATCTGTACCTTTAATGGTTTTTAAAATTAGGGTATTATTAAGTAAAACTTAACTAGGTCTGACATGATTAAAGATTATTTTTGAATAATAATTCAAAATTACTATCCAGGTTATATAATATTAATGACAATCAATTCATTCATTTTTTCATCAAGCCATCCATTTTTCAATTATTCTTTCATCCAACTACTTATTGTTAAGAATGCTTCATGACAGAGGTCAGCAAACCATAGCCCAAGGACCAAACCCAGCACACTATATCTGGTTTTGCATGGCTTGTTAGCTGAAAATAGTTTTTATTGTTTGATAGTCAAAAAGAAAATCAAAAGAAACACAACGTTTTGTGATGTATGAAAATTACATGAAGTTCAAATTGCCTCTCTAGGACACAGTTTCCTCATCTCTAAAAGGTAGTGGTTAGTTAAAAATATCTTTGTTCATCTCTCTCTCTTGATCATAGTTTAAGAGAACGTGAAGGCACAAATGCAGACAGCACAAGGTAGTTCTAGGATTAACTGCACCTCATAGAATGGTAACAACTTTCATGGCCATCTCAAGGGAAATAAAATACCACATCTTTAATTTTAAACTCCACTCCTGAAATCATCTACCTAGTAATGTAATACAGCTCCACCCCCAAATTGATACAACTGAACTGATATAATTGATAAAACTCCACCTCTGAAATCATCTACCTAATGATCCAGTATAATCAAAACATCCCTGGTTTATTAGACCCAATCAAGAGTATAATTGAAGGTACATTTATAATTTTCAGATGCAGTGCCCCCAGATCTTAATGGACCCAATGTTGTTTCTCAGTCACTGTCATGTCCAACTCTTTGCAAGCCCATGGACTGCAGCATGCCAGGCTCCCCTGTCCTCACTGTCTCCCAGAGTTTGCTCAGATCAATGTCCATTGAGTCAGTGATGCTATCTAACCATCTAATCCTAAAGGTACATTTATTTCAGAACTTTAAATATCTAGAAACAGACCACGTTAATGGTTCTTCATGCAAATCTCCTATTCTGAGCTACTTGGAACAATGACTAAGAATAAATGCCTCCAGCTGCCTAAAGTATTAAGAAGATGGTTTTTTAATGTATTTTAATGACTAAAATGAAACTTGAAACACAATGTTTTATGAAGTTTCTATAGTTTCTTTCTAATTTTATTATCTGTAATAGTTCATTGAAACAATGACAAAGGGGAATTTTAGATGACAAAATTGAATGCTAAAATGAATTTGATAGGTTGATGGTAGATGCAAGCTAACACAATTGCATTTATAAGAGATATGCATGGAAATATGCATTTAGTTCTAAATAGTCACACAGGTCAGGTAGAAAACATTTATTTTAATAGTTGTCCTTGGTGAAAGAAAGACATACATTTCAGGAAGATCAAGTATGTGTCAACTTTCAGATTCCTTGCATTATAATAGAAGGGGGGTTATAAAGTGGCCCCTACCAGGGACAGCTTCTAGGTGATGAGGTTAGGACAGTCACACAGGCCTAGCCTTTGGAACCCCAGTGAGGCTCTGTACTGGATTTAATGTCCTGTTCCACCCTCCTGAAATGTTGAACAATTGTTGCTTAAGGGGCATTGAATTTTAATTTTGCACTGGGTCTTGCTAATTACATAACTGGTCCTGAAGCTTAAGTCCTAAGGCTGTATTAACAGGAGCTTTATATCTAGAATATTGGAGTTTATAAATCCATGTGCTGACGATTCTCTATTTGCCCCACGTCCCCCTAAGTCCATTCTTACCCACACTGACCTGTGCCCTAAAAGGCATATAATTGGGGGGTGGGAGTAGGAAATATATATATATATCTGCTGCTGCTGCTAAGTCACTTCAGTCGTGTCCGACTCTGTGCGACCCCATAGACGGCAGCCTACCAAGCTCCCCCATCCCTGGGGTTCTCCAGGCAAGAACACAGGAGTGGGTTGCCATTTCCTTCTCCAATGCATGAAAGTGAAAAGTGAAGTCATGTCCAACTCGTAGCGACCTCACGGACTGCAGCCTACCAGGTTCCTCTACCCATAGGATTTTCCAGGCAAGAGTACTGGAGTGGGTTGCCATTGCCTTCTCCGACATATATCTGAGAGAGCACTGAATATATAGCTTTGCATTTCTTTTTCAGAATCATATCAGGAACATTTCTATACATATTTAACTGCTATTTAGAACATTATTCTTTAATGAGTAAACAAAATTTTTACTGATGGAAGCAGTATTATTTATTTAAACATATCCCTGTAGTTGGGCACTCAAGATGTTTTCAATACTTTTCAACTATAAATATGAATACACTTATTTATAAGCTTTTCCTCTGATTTAAAATTTCTAGAATTGAAATTATGGGGTCAAATAGTATGAAATCTTAAGAAAGCTAATGCACATTGCAAAAATCCAGAAAATCTATAACCATCTGACTCCCACTTAGAGGTCAATTTCACCACCATTGTTTATCTAAAATCATCAATTGATTAATTAAAATGGCATTCTTTGTTATAAATTTATTTGAATGATACTAACATTTGGTTCAGTTCAGTTGCTCAGTCATGTCCAACTCTTTGCGACTCCATGGACTGCAGCATGCCAGGCCTCCCTGTCCATCACCAACTCCCAGATATTGCTCAAACTCAGGTCCATCGAGTCAGTGATGCCATCCAACCACCTCATCCTCTGCCATCCCCTTCTCCTCCCACCTTCAACCTTTCCCAGCATTAGGGTCTTTTCAAATGAGTCAGTTATTTTCATCAGGTGCCAAAGTATTGAAGTTTCAGCTTTACTGTCAGTCCTTCCAATGAATATTCAGGACTGATTTTCTTTAGGATTGACTGGTTGGATTTCCTTGCTGTCCAAGGGACTCTCAAGAGTCTTCTCCAACACCACAGTTCAGAAGCATCAATTCTTCAGTGCCCAGCTTTCTTTATAGTTCAATTCTTACATCCATACATGGTTAATGAAAAAACCATAGCTTTGACTAGATGGACCTTTGTTGGCAAGGTAATGTCTCTGCTTTTAAACATCCTGTGTAGGTTGGTCATAGCTTTTCTTCCAAGGAGCAAGCATCTTTTAATTTCACAGCTGCAGTCACCATCTGCAATGATTTTAGAGCCCCCCCAAAAAATAAAGTCTCTCACGCTTTCCATTTGCCATTTATTTGCCTTGAAGTGATGGAACCACATGCCATGATCTTCGTTGTCCGAATTTTGAGTTTTAAGGCAACTTTTTCACTCTCCTCTTTCACTTTCATCAAGACTCCTTCTTCGCTTTCTGCCATAAAGGTGGTGTCATCTGCATATCTGAGGTTATTGATATTTCTCCTGGCAATCTTGATTCAAGTTTGTGCTTCATCCAAAATTTCATGTGATGTACTCTGAATATAAGTTAAATAAGCAGGGTGACAATATACAGCCTTGATGTACTCCTTTTCCCATTTTAGACCAAGCTGTTGTTCCATGTCCAGTTCTAACTGTTGCTTCTTGATCTGCAAACAGATTTCTCAGGAGGCAGGTCAGGTGGTCTGCTATTCCCATCTCTTTAAAAAATTTTCCACAGTCTGTTGTGATCCACACATTCAAAGGCTTTGGTGTAGTCGATAAAGCAAAAGTAGGTGTTTTTCTCTGAAATTATCTTGCTTTTTCAATGATCCAACGGATGTTGGCAATTTGATCTCTGGTTCCTCTGCCTTTTCTAAATCCAGCTTGAACATCTGGAAGTTCATGGTTCACGTACTGTTGAAGCCTGGCTTGAAGGATTTTTAGCATTATTTTGCTAGCAGATGAGATGAATGCAATTGTGATGCAGTTTGAACATTCTTTGGCATAGCCTTTCTTTGGGATTGGAATGAATACTGACCTTTTCCAGTCCTGTGACCACTGCTGAGTTTTCCAAATTTGTTAGCATTTTGGGTGCAGCACGTTCACAGCATCATGTTTTAGGGTTTGAAATAGCTCAAATGGAATTCTATCACCTCCACTAGCTTTGTTCACAGTGATGCTTCCTAAGGCCTAGTTGACTTCACATTCCAGGATGTCTGGCTCTAGGTGAGTGATCACACCTTCATGATTATCTGAATCATGAAGATATTCTTTGTACAGTTCTTCTGTGTATTCTTGCCACCTCTTCTTAAACATTAAACATTTGTATATGTATATTGATCCTATGGATTTCATTATCTTTGAACTGTCTACTCATGTAATTTATTTTTCTAGGGGACATTAGCACTTTGTTTTGTATGAGCTTTTTACAGATGAGAAACGATTTGTCTATCATATTTGTTTCAGGTAGTCACTTTGTGTAATATGATGTGGCATGTAGTCCAAAAGATAGTAATTTATCTATAGTAGCAACATTATTCTTTGAATAAATGAAACCTGATAGAACTGTTATCAAAGCACTCCTTTTTAAGCCTCCTCCCTTGCTCAGTCCCTTACAGATATTCAGGAAAAGCAGCATAAGGAAAACATTACATATCACAAACAGGGCCAGGTAGCCAAGAAGTACTCATTTAAATAGGAAGTGTTTGAAGGAAGTATAGGTAGAGTTCTCCTTCTATTCATAAAAGAGCAATTTTGGACTTCCCTAGTAGTACAGTGGATAAGAATCCGCCTGCCAGTGCAGGAGACATGGGTTTGATCCCTGGTCCGGGAAGTTTCCGCATGCCACAGGCAGTCAAAGCCCATGCTCCACGGCTACTGAGCCCACAGGCTCTAGGGCCCAAGAGTCCCAGCAAATAGGCCCCCAGGCCCCAGCTACTGAAGCCTGCACACCCTAGGCCCCGCACACCACAACTATTGAGCCCACGCCCTGCAACTCCTGAAGCCCTTGAGCTTAGAGCCTGTGCTCCGCAACAAGAGAAGCCATTGCAATGAGAAGCATGCACACTGCAACAGAGAGTAGCCCCCACTCGCCGCAGCTAGAGAAGGCCCACACGCAGTAATGAAGACCCAGCACAGCCAAAAAGAAATAAATACATATTGTTTACATGGAACAACTTCACCATGGCACATCCATTGTTCACAGCAGACTACACTGAGAGTTAGTAGCATCTCTGTACCTACTTACTCTTTACCTTGCATCTTTGCCTCTCAGAAATGTTCAGAAACTGTTAAGCAAATTCCAAATGCTTAACTGACTAAAAATTTAAAAATTAGGTCACAGAAACTGCACTTCCCAAAGTGACAGCTTCCCCGTATGGGGCAATCAGAGGGGCAGGGTCCTAAGTCAATGAAGGAAGGAATCGCCAGGTACCCATCTGACCATCATCCAACATCTTATTTTATATATATATTCACAAGGGCTATCTGGAAGATACTACAAAAGTAAAAAAGAAAAATAATGATTAGTCCCACAGGATAGTTCACCTAATTAATGAAATGGCCTACTGACCAACTTTGAAAAACAGGAAGATTAAAAAAAAAAAAGAAAGAAAAACAGGAAGATTATATGAGCATATAAAAAAGCATCCTGGAAAAAAAAGACTTTCCTTTTTTTGATCACTTAAAGAAAACGATTTAAGGCAGCACAGTTGACTACAAAAAAAATTTAAAAAATAAAATCTTGCTGACATGGCCTCTAACCACAAATAAAACTGTTTTTAGATAAAGAGAAATATTGTATGACATCCCTTATAGGCAGAATCTTTTAAAAGTGAAACAAATAAACTTATTTACAAAACAAAAACAGACTCCCAGACTTAGGGAAGGAATTTATGATTACCAGAGGCAAATACTAGGGGGAAGATGAGGGCAGGGGTAGTTAGGGCGTTTGGGGTGGATATGTGCACACTGTTATATTTAAAATGAATAACCAACAAGGACCTACTGTGTAGCACAGGGATCTCTCTCAATGTTATGTGGCAGCCTGGATGGGAGAGGTATTTGAGGGAGAATGGATATATGTATATATATGGCTAAATTGTTATTTTTAAAAGTATTTTTATTAGGGGTAGGAGTCACAAGAGAAGGAGGGCCTGGACCAAAATGGCAGGGTTTTACTTTTCCTGAATACTAGTCTCTTGGTTTGACAAATAGGATCAGTCAAATTTTGACAGAAAATAGCACATTCTAAATCATTTCAAATACATCCAATTCTCATCCATCTTTTCAGGGAAAATTTATATGTGTAACCAATTACCCATTACACTGTAAGAGCAAAAGAGAAGATTATCCTATTAATAAACCTCTTAATTCTGAGAATTAAGGTTTTCTAGACTGAATACATAAACTGATATTCTTTCTTAACTGAAATTTTCATGTTTTTTTTCAGTATACAGTGGAATATGCAAGAGTTCATAGGCAATAATGCCTTTCTTCTAATTAATACTGATGGGTAGTTAATTATGAGTCACCTAATAAGATACAGTCACAGTGCTACACAAACAGGGTAACAGATGATGAGATGGCTGGAAGGCATCACTGATTCAATGCACTTGAACTACGGCACACTCCAGGAGATGGTGGGGGACAAGGAGGCTTGATGTGCTGCAATCCAAGGGGTCACAAAGAATCAGACACAACTTAGTGACTGAACAACAACTATGCAAAGAGGTCACAAAATGCTAATAATCTTCTAATACCCGATAACTCAGACACCCCTGTAGTCTGATACAATGTGGGGAATATAGGATAGTGGTATTTAGCATCCAAGTGTGTAGTCGTCCTGTGCAAGTATCACAGGAACAAATGAGAAAAAACTATGACCCTAATATGTTAAATGGCTAGGTCATAGCCATGCAGCTAATTAGCAGTAAAGACTGGAATCAAATTTGGGTCTCCCCATAATACACCCAGTCTCCTCTTCATTGTACCTGCTGGCAAACATCCAGAGGTGAGAATAAGTCAAAAATTATCCATATATTCAAGATCTATTTTGATGGAATAAGAAAGTCACTCTAATGTTAAGTGGAAAAAGAAGTATAAATACAAAGTATAATCTCAACAAGAAAATAAACATGTAAAAGGATGATAGTAATCATCTCTAGGTGGGATGATTAGAGATTTTTTTTCTTACTATCTTCCTTATAATTTTCTGTATTTCCTATCATTTATAATTAAAATATTAATTATACACATAAATAATATCATATATTAGAAGAGGATTATACATTATAAATAGTGAATATTATACAACATGCTAGTGTATAAGATGTATGATATTAAATATATATTACATACATATACTTCTGTTCTTATGTTTTAGGAAACATATCAGTCTTTCCCAAAATAGTATTAGTTTAACACATGTTCATCAGGATGACACTCATGAAAACACCTCGGTGGAGAAATCAGCTTTGGAAATACTGCATACTCGCTGTCTGACTTAACTGATTCACAGTTCACACTAGTGTACCAATAGTTTCAAGACATGCTGCGGGAAAGTAACTTAAGTGTGTGTAAGCCATCACTTCTCTACTTACATGACCACAACACTTTTAAGAAGTACTGTACATGGTACAGTTACTGAATTAGGTTTCATTAGGAGAAATCTCACATCTCTAAAATTCCAAATCACCCACTCATAGAAAGGTCAATAATTTAAGGTTCTTAACTGAGCATTGCTTACAAATATCTGTATGGTACACATACAAAATGAACTACAGGTTTAAAATGTATTAACATCTGGACCTGTATTTAAAAGTTTCCTTTTTTAACCTGTGAGTATGCGGTGAATTAAGGCAACAAGAAGGTGATTTCTATGAGTTATTGTTGCAAATTTTCACATGTTTTTGCTCATTGATTTTAGTGTTCAAGATGATTCATTTTAATTTTGCTTCTGCCTCAAGGTTTTCTTGCAAAAGATCAATAATATTATAATTAAGAACATCAACTGAAGTCGGCTAGAGCCATGCCCCTTTATCTATCTTGGCCTGAACCCTCGTACTTAAAAAGGGATTATTTCAATGACTTTTTTCATACCCAGGGTCTCAATCCAGCATGCCAGCTTCAGAAATCCATACAAAAAACATGAAACATAACTGGAATATGTCCACCTTCTTCATACGCTCCTTCATTCATCCTGTACTTAAACTAAACTGTTTCCCCTCGAGTGTTTCCATTGACCTCAACTCTACACATGTCTTACTCTCTTTGTGGCTCAGTTTCTTTTTCATTTTTTCATCTATAAAATAGAAGAATGGCTCCCACCATCAGATTTATGTACAAATTACATAAAGCATATAAAACAAATGCCTTGAGCCATACCTGACACAGTACATTTTCATAGTGAGTGCTATGTATTAATTTGAAATGGGATATAATTTTTTCTCTTCCTTAGTTTCTATTATTGGAAATACTGTCTTCTCTCAATTATGCAACACAAGACATCACAGTGTCATCTTCCTCTTTTATCTTCTCAACTCTACAACCACATGCACACATTATACAAAATTTATTTTCATCATTCCCATGCTATACACATGCACACACACACCACAAAACATGCATACTATGCAACCTATTTTTATTTTTAGTTAATTGTTATTGCAGTATTGTTGCTTTACAGTATTGCGTTAGCTTCTGCTGGGCAGCAAAGTGAATCAATTATACATATACTTATACCCCCCCCTTTTTTAGATTCCTTTCCCATTTCGGTTACCACAGGGCATCGAGTCTGCTGTGCTATACAGTCAGTTCTCATCAGTTATCCATTTTATACATAGTAGAGTGCTATGTTGGGCTCCCCTGGTGGATCAGATGGTAAAGAATCTACCTGAAACACAGGAGACCTAGATTTGATCCCTGGGTTGGGAAGATCCCCGGGGGAGGGCATGGTAACCCACTCCAGTATTCTTGCCTGGAGAATCCCATGGACAGAGGAGCCTGGTGGGCTGCAGTCCATGGGGTCACGACTGAGCACAGCGCAGCACAGTGTATTATGTCAATCCCAATCATCCCCCTCCTTTTCCCTCCTTGGTATCTGTAAATACGCAATCCATTTTAAAGTCTTCTCAGTTTTTTCTTTGAATTCACTGTTAAATATACCCTTTTAATTCCATCTTGTATTCTTATTTGGATATCAGGCTTCCTTCCCTTATCATCTGTGAAAATGTTCCTTATTCAGCTGTGTTGAACTCTTTGTGATCCCATGGACTATATAACCTGCTAGGCTCCTCTGTCCATTCCATTCTCCAGGCAAGTACACCGGAGTGGATAGCCATCCCCTTCTGCAGGGGATCTTCCAACTCAGGGATGGATTACAGGAAGATTCTTTACCATCTGAGCCACCAGGAAAGCATGTGGCTATGTAAGTTTGAACCCAACTTTATCTAATTGATTCAGCTGTTTGTTGGGATTCTAGCTTCTGACAGTTTGAAGCTTGTAATGGTTGTGGCTCTGGGGTTAGGACAGAGAAAGGTCTTCTGTACTTTGAGATTACAGAAAAGACTCAAACAGCTGTCTCCAGAATTATATCTAAACTAATATAACAACAGAGTACCTGGTTTCTATACTTGAAAAATCATTTCTTTCCCAATATATCTGTAAGCAATGTGCTCTAAAATTTTATTTTAATCTTGTAGTTATCAGGCTATAAACTATCACTAACTTCCTATTTCATACAGGATAAAATCTAAATTACAAAGACCACTGCAGGCATTCTACAGACTGGCCACGAGTTCTACTCCACACTCCCCAAATGAAATCTCCACTCCAGTATTCATTTATGCTATATCACTGGTATGAAATAATCAGATTTCTTTTCTTTGCCTTTCCGAATGGGACTAACTGATCTCAAAGATTCAGTTCAAAGCACTTTTCTTCATAATCCTCCCTGAATCCTTTCATTCTGCTATAAATCTTTTGCCATCTTCTGAATCTGATAGTTCCTTCAAATGACCTATTCAATATATATTTCATGCTTTGAAAAAGAGGTCTATTCTATTTTGATGCTTTTGGCTAGCCAAAAATTTCATTTGGGTTTTTCGTAACATCTTGCTGTATAGTGAACGTTTTCATGGATCACATTTTGTACTTCACCCCTTCAGCCCTTCTGAAGCTTGTGTGTATGTGTTCATTCATATCCGACTCCTTGTGACCCCATGGACTGTAGCCTGTCAGACTCCTCTATCCATGGAGTTTTCTAGGCAAGAATACTAAAGTGGGTTGACATTTCCTTCTCCAGGGGATCTTCCTGATCTGAGAATCGAACCTGCATCTCTTGCATCTCTTACACTGGCAGGCAGGTTCTTTACCAGCTAAGCCATCATAGAAGCTGAAGCTTGAGTCTGCTTATAGATATAGAAGCAGAGGAACATGACAAGTATAGAATTTGAAGAGAATCAGCAGTGCTTTGTAAGGCAACTATTTAAAGAGGGGACTTTGGTAGTTTTTTCAGTCAAAGCAGAGCTAATCTCTTCAGGCAGATGTGGAAAAACTAGTCAACTCCATTAATCTCTCTAGTTTGAAAAGTTCTACACCATCAAATACATGGCTACTCAGAATTTCACCTCACACAGATATTTGGCTAGGGTATCCAATAATAAAGTTCTTTCTCTCTCTGTTCCCACATTTGCATGCTACTAATATTCTCCTTACCACAGGAAATAGAATCATGTGTCCTTAGATCTAATCAGATTACAGAACCAATTTTAGAAAGTCCAGAACCAATTCAGAAAACATGAACACAGTTGGAAAACTCACCTTTAAGACTGTCCTTCTGAAATAATTTCTAGTGCCGAGATCAGTTTCAGTTATGGTTCAACAAGGAAGCAGAACCAGTAGGAGGTATACTTTGAGATTTCTTGCAAGGATTGGCTCAAAGGATTATGGGGGCTAACTCAGCAAGTCTGAAGTCCCTAGGATAGAGCACCAGGAAGGTCAGGCTGGAACTGTCAGGCAGGGAGCTCTATCCACAGATGGAATTTCTTTATCAAGGAAGCCTTACTTCTACTTTTAAGGTCATCCAACTGATTAGATCAGGCCCACTCACATTTTTATCTTCTTTAAAGATTTTCTTTTTAACATGGACCATTTTTTAAAGTCTTTATTGTTTCTATGTTTTGGGGTTTGTTTTGTTTTTTCTTTTTGGCTGCCAGGCACCTGGGCTCTTAGCTACCAGATCAGGGATTGTTGAACCCACACTCCCTACACTGGAAAGTGAAGTCTTAACTACTGGACCACCAGGGAAGTCCCCTGCCTTACATAAATTTAATTGATTATTGACTTTAATCGTACCTACAAAATACTTTCAAAACAACACTATAATGGAAAACTATTTATAGTTGATTGAATAAAGTGGGGAAGGGGTGTAGCAAAATTGAAGGAAGAACGGAACAGAATAAAGGTTCAGAGATTGGTTTCTAGACGTATTAAATTTGAGATGTCTATTAGAAACCCAGGTGAATATATCAAGTAGGCAGTTGGATATACATGTCTTGATTTCAAGGAACTGAAGCTATAGATTTGAGAGCCATCAGCTATTTAAAACCATGAGACTAGATGAGATCACTGAAGGAGGGAGCCCTGGGGCAATCTATTGCTCACAGGTTTGAGACATGAATGATGAACCTACAAAGAAAACTAAGAAAGAAAATCCACTTGAAGCAAGTAAAGCAAAGTATAGCATCCTGAAGTCTTGGTGAAGAAAGTACTCTAAGAAGGAATAAATGCTTAGCTGCATCAAAAACTGCAGACTGTTCAGATGAAACAAGGAATGATGTTTGGAATTTGAATTTAAAAATATAAATGCTAGGTTCATCCATGCTACTGCAAATGGACCTAGAGAGTGTCATGCTGAGTGAAGTGAGTCAGAGAGAGAAAAAGAAATTTTCTATGGTATAACGTACATGCAGAATCCTTAAAAAAAAAAAATGATACAAATGAATTTATTTTCAAAACAGAAACATGTGTTCTCATGGCTGATTCATGTCAATGTATAGCAAAAAATACTACAATATATAAAGTAATTAGCCTCCAATTAAAACAGACAAACGAAAAAACAGACTGAGACTTAGGGAAGGAACTTCTGGTTACCAGGGGCAGAGAGTCGGGAGAAGGGATGGTTAGGGAATTTGGGATGGACATGTACACTCTGCTACATCTAAAGTGAATAAACAAGGACTTACTGTATGGAACAGGGAATGATGCTCAAAATTATGGTACCACCTAGATGGGAAAAGAATCTGAAAAAGAGCAGATGCATGTGTAGGTATAACTGAATCACTTTGCTGCACACCTGAAGTTAAAGCATTGTTGACCAACTATATTACAATATAAAGCAAAAGGTTTAAAAAATGCAAATGCTATTTGATGATCTTGTAAGAGCTAATGTTAAAGACGTGATGGAATTAGTTCTAACAGACTCATGATAGGGGGTCTCATCAAGGCTCTGTGCATTAGGGCATTGGTAGTAGGTTGGAAAGGGGGAGGCTGAGATCTGAGATGCCCCTTCTGCTAAAGGTCAGTAGAGGGTGGGGTGATTTTATCACAAATATGTGGGACTTGGCGGGGGGTCTCCTTTTGGACTCCAATTGAAGCCTAGAAGCCAGGAAAAGCCAAGGGAATTTATACTTGATATCCTCTAAATGCTAAATGGCCTATCTGTATTTCTAATACAGAAGTAACACTCGAAGTTATTTGTTTTGAAAACTATTCAACAGAACTATTGCTTTTAATAGTGCCATTACCCATCTTTTAAAAATTACAGAAATTCATGGGTACTACTACATCAAACATCAATTATCGAGTATGTTGTAGAATGCCTCTAAAATATTTTTATTAAAAAAAATAACTCAGCAATAGAAATTCTATATTAATTCACAAGTTCTGTGAACTTTGTTATCACCTAGCTTAAAACAATGTTTCTAGATAACAAACCCATCCAAGGCCTGCAGCACAGAACTGAATAGGCATAGAACATAAAAGCAAATTGTGTGTGTGTGTTCACACTGTCTATATACTTGCTTTTTCTTCTTTAAAATTAGGTATTAATTCAAGCACAGATAATTTAAAGTATGAAAGACCTTGAAATAATTTGGAGAAGAGGTAAAATGTCCTGAATTTTCTCTAAGGCTTTAGACTTTAATGTCTTATAAGAATTGTATACTATTCTTTATTTGAAATTAAACTTCCTGCAAAATGAAACTGCCTATTCAACATGATTAAGAAAAGTAAACAAACCTTAGAGGGCCCAAGAAAAATTTTATCTACCTGAAAGGGTTATTTATATTCTACTTTGACCAGTATACCATTATGAACTGAGCAGGCTCAGCCGTAACTATCCACGGTTCCTAAGGGAGCCTGGGTCTGCTGTCTCCCTGCCTGCCCTGACAACAGAGGGACAGAGCTGAAGCATCAGCAAGGCCATCACAGTCTCCAAAGACTAGAGCTTGGATGATGACAAGACTAGCTTAAAGGTTAGTAAAGTCAGTAACCACAGAGTAAGAAACCTGTCACTCTCTCTCCTGCTTATCCTCACATAGGACAGTTGCTAATACACCCTTACATGCATGCACAGACACATATACACATACACTCATGGGAGGCACAAATGGGCCTGTAGACCTTCCCCACCAGGCTGTGAGGCAGTGTGAACTGCCAAGTTGATGTCCTCTTGCTCCTAGTCCAGTTTTAATCTAAGTCATCATTGTTTTCGGCCCTTTGCAAGTACCTGTCACCTTCTTTGCCCTTCCCATTTCAACACGAATTCTTGGCAGAGAAACAACCTTGGTTTATCCCTGCCTACTCCTGAACCACACCTATGCAGCTGGGCAAGGCTGCAGAAATGAGACTAGTGAAACATTCCACCACCCACTGGGTTCTTTAACTTAATGACCATGAACTTCAGCTGGGCTCTTGAAGATGCCAGGTAACTGCAGTTGGTCCTTAATACCTGTGGGTTTGCTCCCAATTGCAGACCAAAATATCTATATCTAGTATTAATTCCAGAAAGTTCCATGTTAATAATTGCTTAATTTTATTGAAGTATAGTTCATTTACAATGTTGTGTTACTTTCTGTTATATAGCAGTGACTGAGCTGTACATGTGTATATATATATACGGGCGTGTGTGTATATATACAATGTATGTATCACATATATATATATATATATATATATATTCTTTTTCATTCTGGTTTATCTCAAGAGTGTGAATATAGTTCCCTGTGCTACACTGTGCTTGAGTGTGCCATCACCCAGGTGTGTCTGACTCTTTGCGACCCAAGAACTGTAGTCCACCAGGCTCCTCTGTCCTTGGGATTATCCAGGCAAGAATACTAAAGTGGGTTGCCATTTCCTCCTCCAGGGCATCTTTCCAACCCAGGGATCAATCCTCCATCTCCTTCAGCTTCTGCATTAGCAGGGGGATTTTTTACCACTGAGTCACCTGGGGAACTACACAGTAGGACCTTGTTATTTATCCATCCTAGATATACTAGTTTGCATCTGCTATCTCCAAACCCCCAACCCCTCCCTCTCCTCCCACTTGCACCCCTTGACAACCACACTTGTCTTTTCTCTTCGTCTGTGAGTCTGTTTCTGTTTCGTAGATAAGTCCATTTGCATTTTAGTTTCCACATATAAGTGATAGCAAATGGCATTTTCTGACTTAGTTCTTTCTAAGTTCTCTTAGTATGATAATTTCTAGGTCCATCCATCCAGAAATATCCAAAAAGCAAAACTTGAATTTGCTGCTGGGCTCTACCAACTATTTACATAGCATTTACATTGTATTTACAACTATTTGCATAGTATTTACATTGTATTACCTATTAGAAGTAATTTGTGTGCTTAGTCACTCAGTCGTGTCTGACTCTTTGCGACCCCATGGACTGTAGCCCACCAGGCTCTCTGTCCATAGGGATTCTCCAGGCAAGAATACTGGAGTGGGTTGCCTTGCCCTCCTCCAGGGAATCTTCCCAACCCAGGAATCAAACTGGGATCTCCTGCATTGCAGGCAGATTCTTTAGCAGCTGAGCTGCCAGGGAAGCCCAGAAGGTATGGTAGTATATAGCAAAGATTAATATTTCTCCTCATAAGCAATGTCTAGAGATGATTTAAAGTATACAGAAAGATGTGTATATATTATGCACAAGTACATAAGGGACTTGAGCTTGGGCATCTGTGGGTTTTGTCCATGGGAGTCCTGAAACCAACCCCTGGCAGATACCCAGAAACAATTGTAAAAACAGATAACTATTTTTCCCTAGTACAATCACTTTCACTCTCCTATTTAATACAGTTTCCTTTCTTCAAACTCTCAACACCTCCTTCTCTTAGCTTCATTCTCAGTTGGTAACCTTGCTTCCCACTAGACTAGAAAAAAGGAATCCATCAGAAGAACACTTTCACATACCACCACTCCATCTAAGTATCTGCCAGCATCTGTACTCCCACAATCTATTCCCCTTACCCAGTCCCACAGATGAACCATCCACACTCCTATTTAAATCTGATGTCTCCACTGTGTATGAGCTACCACTCACTCACTCAAAGATATAGCTCCAGCAATGCTCCTGATCTCTCCTTTATCATCAAATTTCCACAATCTACTTGATTATTCCCATCCATCTACAAATGTGCTGTAATTTCTCCTGCTTTAAGTTTCTCTGTACCTCACAAAAAACTGCACCATTTCTTAGCAACATTTCAACAAGCACTGAAGGAAATATCTCTGATACTTGATAGGAAACGTCTATACTTGCTCTTCCAATGATGTCTCTCCTGGTCACGCTTCAGCCTTGTTTATTTCAGCTTTCTCTCCATCACCGCACTGAAACTGCTCAGTCAAACCCCCAGTGGCCTGCACATGGATCAGCAGCACCTGACACATCCCTTGTCCCCTTCTTGACCAGCTGTACATTCTTCAGAAATGAGACTTGGCACATACCAAGTGCTCAAAATGTGTTGCTCAATTAAATTAACAAGACAATAAGGAACCAGTTTTCCTAATGTCTCCCTCTTTACCAGGAGAACACTCCTTCCTCTGGACCATCTCTGTCCAAAGATGATACTGCACATGTTTTATTAACACATCCCACTTACAGTGCTTATTATTTCTTTAACTGTCTGCCTTCTCCTCGGACTGTGGGCCCCTCCAGGATAGGACTGTATCCCATCCATCCATGGACCTCAGCACAGGGCTTCACTGACACCACTGTGATTTCAAATAGTATTTGTCAAACCATAATTTTTTAAGATGCATTTTTTTCTTTTAAATATACTGTAGTTGGCAAGTGTATCAAGAATAGAGGAAATGATGAAAAACCCATATTGGTATCATTTTACTTTTTTTCACAATAGAAAGTTGGCAAAATTCAAGAACAGAGGGAAAGGGTGAAAAACCCATATTGGTATTATCAAAAAGTTCAGAATTTTGGTGTCTACCCTTCCAACTGTTTTTCCATGCGAATTTGTGAATGTTGGTCTACAAAAGACTTTATTTAGTAAATCATACATACACACACTTCTGTACTCTGATTTTTGGACTTATTATACTGAACATGAATGTGAAAGTTTAATAGCTTTAAATGATATGCTGTATTTCATCAACTGAATAAAAGAGAATGCTCATCCATGGTGCTATGGTTGAATGTCTGGGTTATTTCTATTTTTAGGAAAGAATTTTTAAAGGGCTCCACTCAAGCTATTCAACAGAGATCGGCAAACTTCTTGACTATTATGGACTAAATTAGCGAGTTGCCAAATTTTCCAGTTAATTTAATAGATGGCACTCTCCCAGTCTCACAGCGTGAGAGTAGGGATTTAATTGACAAAGAAACTGAGAAGGAAGACGTCCCCTTCTCCCCCCAACAACAAGAACAAAGTTTTACTTTAAAACCGTATAGGCTGTTTTCAATAAAAATTTTCACATATCTTTTAGTGAATTTCCATCTGCCATCCAAAAATACCTGGTAATTGCAAAGGCAGATATAAGCTGCTTTACACATTAAGAAAATACCTTTCTCTGAACCTCATTTCCCCTCTGCCTGGTCTTTCTATGCCAGGAGGAGTAAGTGACTTGTGACATTAACTTTTTGACCCAGGGGTCATATTCATAACAGATTCGGACACTTGGGGGTAGCTGTTAACTGAAGTTTCTGCAGAAATTCTGCTGACATACCCAGTGCTCGAGGCTGTTGCATCTGTGGGTCTGGGCAGGAAGGAGCAAGCCCAGTGGCCTTTCTTTCTTCTTCTTTGTGACCCTTGGGTTCTATCCTATTAATTCTGCAGCTGGAAGTTCAATCTGAAGTGCAAATTCAATATTGTATGAGAGTACTTTAGCTTAATTTAACTTTCCTACAGACACATGTAGTAAAAACTGAACATACAATTAAATTTCTCTTAACACTGCCAAAAAAATCATTGACCAAATTAGCTAATACAATAAAAATGTGAATTACTAGATTGAAAACAAACAGATCAGTTTTGTGTTAAATTGTTGGGTGGTATCCATGAGTTAAACATGGGAAAAAGTTGTTCTCATCTCCTGGAAATGAGACCTGCATCCTCTTTTATTCACACTTCAAGGGTAATTGGTAAGAGCTGATGATCTAATCTATGCCTGAAGTTGAAAGAAATGTAACCTAAGTTTAAAAGACTTTTGATACAAAATTCAAAACAGCTGCAAAACTACAAGTGTTTTGACAATGAAGGTTTTTGTTCTTTTTCCAAATGACATTAGTTTTCTTTGTTATGTGATTATTTAATAATAATAGCTACCACTTAAACTTTCTATGTGCCTAGTACCATGATGAGCACCTTAAAAATATTAATATTAGATAATTAATTTTCCTAATAACATCATGAGAGAGGCATTATTTTACCCATTTTACAGATCAAAAAATTAAGAATTTAACCTGCCTCAAATCACTTTATAAAAATGCTAGAATTATTATTCAATATAGTGTGAAGTAAAATTCATATTTTATGGCAAGATTAAAAAATTTAACATAAAAATTCTCTGCCCTGAGGCCTCCTCTCTCCCTCAATGTGCATTGTGTATCAGCATTATACATTGACCAGACCTCCCCCATTGGCAGGAATACCTGTTCAATCATAAATAGCAACATTCCCCCAGCATCAATAAGATGACTCCATAAAAGACAACATTCTTTCTTGATCTTCTAAGGGATTCTTTCTTGATCTTCTAAGGGATCACATTACTCACTACAATGATGTGTAGATCTGGATTGTGTAACCTGTCAATAATATGTCATTTTATGTACAGCCCTGTCTCAAAAAACTTATATAAACTGTGTCTTGACTTCTGACAGGCAGAAGAGCTCTCAAAGCTTTCTGAGATGATCTTCCCAGGTTATAATCTTCAAAGTTGGCTCAAATGAAAGTTTCCATTTCTTTCTTAGATGGGCCAATTTTTAATTTTTCTGACAATAAGCACCCAGGTAACTAGTTGCAGGGCTCTCCTCCTTGCTTCTATCACTGTGTCACTCTGTCTCTTGTTCCATTCATACGTGCTTTTTTCCTGAACGTATATCTCTTCATAACATCTCGTAACTTTTCCTTCCCTTTTATACATCCCTCCTTATTCCTTAACCTGATTATAAAATAGAACAAAAACCTAAATTGTAATTTAGATTGTAATTTATGTGATTACATAAACTGTAATTTATGTGATTGAATTTGATGTTTTATATTCTAAGTTTAAGCACGTGATTGCCATGTTTCGGAATACTTTTAAAATGTGAAACAACACAACTTTGCTGGAATACTCTCAGATGAGACAAGCAGGCTAGAGAAGGAACACCACTCTTACCTAACTGCCATAATACTCTGGCCAAGTGTCTCCAGGGAGTACTAGGTCTTTGTTATGGAAAAAGCTCTGGGATTATTTCAAAATGATTCATTTCCCCCTTCCCCTGCCAGAGTGACTAGGAGATCTTTCTCAGATTCACAATGAGAACCTGGTGGGGTTCCTTGAGGGAAAATCCATGAAAATGTGCCCCCTTCCAATAGTGAGGCCCCAGGAGTTTCTTCCTGTCGTGTGAGTCCACACCCAGCCTCCAGCAATTCCTCCAAAATTATCACTGATATTTCTCTGTCAGTTTCTGACTTGGCGGCTTCTGCTCCAGGAAGTCAGATCTCAGCTATGACTCTCTGGATTCATGAGTTTCTTTAGGATTTGAGTGGTGGCATGCTCTGCAGCCTCAGTCCTCTAATGGATCCACAAAAGTGGTTAATTTTCAGTTTGGCTAGCTTTGTCTGGTAGGAAGGACAAGAGCAATGACATCTAGGTCTTGGTATGTCGGAACTAAAACTAAAGACCTTCACTTAAATTTTTCTGAATAGCTTTTTATTTTATTCAACTGAATTTTTTTTTAATTGAGATAGTGATTAATGGAAGAAAATGTGTTTTTTATTCTTGCTCCATTTAGCTATTCTCTGAAAAACTGATAACACTCAGAAATCCATCACAAATAAATGAAGCTTCCAAGGATGGCAACAGCTAAATCATCTGAAATCCATAGAGCTATTAAATAATTTTCAGTTGTCTATGAAGAAAACACATGTAAACCATTCATTGCATTAAATCTCTCATATTCTCATAGCTTTATGTTCTTTGGCTCATAGAGGCATTTAGATTCATTTTATTGCCCATAATACTAGTTTCTCTTAAATTATCTTCAAAGTTATAAATATGCCCCTCCATCAACTATCCGTTTTAGGGATATTAATTTTTTTTCTCTTTGTTGCTAATGAAAGATTTGAGTATCTGCTAATTTTCTGATTTTCCTTATAGACACTGTCTATTCAAGAAAATAGTTACTAGGGAAACTGATCAACAATGATAACCTAACTGGAAAACAGAGGTCATGGAAATTTTATAGGAAAGTTGTAAGCTTAGGGGCTTCCCAGGCGATGCTAGTGGTAAAGAACACACCTGCCAACATGGGAGACATAGGGGGTTATGATCCCTGGGTTGGGAAGATCCCCCAAAGAAGGGCATAGCAACCCACTCCAGTATTCTTGCCTGGAGAACCCCCTGGACAGAGGAGCTTGGAGAGCTACAGCCTGTGGCTTTGCAAAGAGTTGGACACGATTGAAGCAATGTAGCATAGCATAGCATGGCACCATGTTTTAAGTCAGGATGGAAAAGGCATTACAGAAATACAAATTATATGGAATTAAAGAAAAATAAATTGTATAAGGTCTAGAGATGGAGTAAGCTAGGTTACATGACATGGTATCAGGAGGGGGTTGATGACTTTACCTTTTCATAAAGTTCATGGGGCTCTCTTGGCAAGAACACTGGAGTGATGACTTTACAGAATTTAGATGCTCTCAGAAGGCAAATAACAAGTTTAGAAATGGCCCCCAGAATGGTGAGAAGACTTGACTTCATTTTATGAAAACTTTTAAGGAACAGAGCTAGTTTAGTCTAGAGAAGAGAAACTCAAGCAACAGAAGAGCTATCTTCAACTAGTAAAGAACTGAAAGACTGAGATGTAAAAGATGGCTTTGACACATCTGGTATGACCCCATGCAGTAGCAGCAGTATCCACACTTCAAAGTTACAGGGAGAAATGAAGAACACCTTAATAATCACAGAAGTTCAAAGATGAAAGGGGTTATCTACAGATTTAATGAATGCTTTATCATAATTAAAGTCAGAACAAATAATTATATGCTTGATTGAGTTTTAAGATAGTTTAAATCCTTCCTGAAAAAGTCAGGCAAAGTACTAATAAGTAAATACAATTTTTCCTAATGATGAGTACGTTGCATAGAACATGGTGGGAGCTAAAATTTTATTTGTTGAAGCAATTCAATTAATAGACAAAGGATCACTTGGGGAAGGGAAGCAGAGTTGCCAAATGGATTCAAGCATTGGAAGGATGGTTGGACTGATGAACTTTCAAGTCTCCTTGACTAAAAGATTCCATGACAGTGTGTATCTAGGCAAATAGTCTTTAGTAATAAAGTACAGTGGCTACTCTGTATTTTTGTATAATACTTTTAAAGTTAACCAAGCTCTTTTACATTATCTATCCTACTTTTATCCCCATATTAGCTCTCTAAGGCAGAGAACATGAGGCAACTAAGATCAGAGGATTGAGTGTTTTCTCAATGTTACATCTGGTAAACAGCAGAGGCAGGATTGCAACCTGTGTTTCAAAAGAGATTCAGCTTTCTCTTAATTGAGTATAACAATTTCAGTTTCATCAGCCCTTCCTCCAGGGTCCTGGTTTTAAATCTTCCCCACAACCACCTTAAAGAGCACAATTACCCCACTATGAGGAGTAGAAAGAATAATACTTTTTAGATTTTTCATTTCAGTTGCACTAAGTATTGATTTTATCATGTGGTTATATACTTTCCATGGGCATGGCATTCTGAATAACTTAAAAAATTGCTAAAACTTTTTGAAAATGTGTGTCTGATGTGGTTACATGCTTTACCTGGGTTTCTTCTCACATGGTCATATGAGAAAGGTACCATTATTATCCTAATTTTACCCTACTGAAGCCAATAAAATAGTGGATAATTTGCACAAAATTACACAATCTGAATTCAGAGCAGGAATTTCAACTCAGGAGGTCTTACCCTAGAAACCATGCAGAAAACTTTCTTTGGGGTTTATTGAGATATAACTGACATGTTACATTGTGTAAGCTTAAAGCATGCAACATGTTGATTTGATGAACTTATATGTTGCAAAATGATTACCACCATAGCTTTAACCAACACCTGCATCTTACTACATAGTTACCATTTTGTGTGTGTGTGTGTGTGGTGAGAATATTTAAGATCTACTTTCTTAGAAACTTTCACATATATAATATTGCACCATAGCTTTAACCAGCACCTGCATCACACTATATAGTTACCATTTTGGGTGTGTGTGTGTGGTGAGAATATTTAAGATCTACTTTCTTGGAAACTTTCACATATATAATATTGTATTATTAACTCTAGGATTTCCAAGGTTGTAAAATATCCACGTGCCGATGTAGGAAACTCAAAAGACACAGGTTCCATCCCTGGGTCGGGCCGATCCCTGGGAGTAGAAATGGCAAACCCATTCCAGTATACATGCCTGGAAAATTCCATGGACAGGAGAGCCTGGCAGGCTACAGGCTCTCCTCTTAGACCCCTACAGTCCATGGGGTCACAAAGAGTCAAACATGATTGAGCACTCACACACGCAAATTATTAATCCTAATCCCTATACTGTATCTTGGATCTCCAGATTTTATTCATTTAAGTCTGTCCTCTTTCACCAACATCTAGAAACTGTGCTCTTAAATCCTACCTTGTTGTAAGCTGCTGTCACAATCTCTCCCAAATCTCCGATCAAGTAAGTCCCTGCTTAACTGAAACACTAAGTCTTTCGATCTTAAGTGTGGGTCTAGTGTAATCACTACATACGTACTGGACAGGATATGGACCATAATATCACTATCTGGTTCCATTATTCCATTTCAACTTTGACTTCTCTTCCCTGGCTTTTCAAAACATAGAACAGACAGCAAACATTGCAAAAGTAATTTGCAAATTCAATCTGTCTAGTTCATTTAGGCATTAAATATTGTCCTATGAGACTTGCTGGGTCATGGAAACAATCTGAGTTAATAGAGGCTGTGTTATTGGCATATTATCACATCTTATATGTAAGAATGGCAACTCAAGTAACGTGGGAAAATTAGCAGATGTCTGAAAACATCTTGGAAAACACAGCTTTCTGATTTTCCTTTGCACCTAAACTAAAGAAATTCTTCTAAAGTTAAAATCCTAGAAGGAGAATATTGTCGGCATTTATCCTCTAATGAAAACAACGCTGATACTACTCAGGCTTGACTTAGAGAGCATCTTCCCTCCCAATATATATTTCCAGGTAATGGCCTTGCCAGAGGTCTTTGAAGAAATCATATGAGCTTATAAAAGCAAAGGTAAAGTTATGCACTAAAATTTTAGTTGCTGTTATTTCTGGCTTGTGAAACTGTGTTTTTTATTTTCTTCTTAATGCTCCTCTGTACGTTTTAAGTTTCTCAGTGATTCTATGTTACTCTTATAGTTGCACACGTAAATGTTATTCAAACAAAACAAGAAAATGTTTATACTAACCATACACTGAATTGTGCAAACCTCTACAAAAATATTCTTTGAGACTAAAATGGTAGAACAAAATACACAATGAGAGCATAGCATGGATTTAGCAATACAAGGATCTAAAGATTAAAAAAACGAAGACATGGTCTCTACTTGGAAAAAAACAAGTCTAACAATTCTCATTCAGTTTTCATATCATTTCTTCTGTTGCTATTAATACTGCACCATTCACTAATTTACTAGTCTCTAAGCAGCAATCATTTCTGATATTTCTTTCAATGCTTTCCACACATGCAATCAGGGATCACATCATATTTATTCTATCACTTAGGGTTCTATGGTTTAAAACAATCATCAGAAACACCTTTCTCCTGATTATTCTCAGTTTGGTGAAAAAAAAATGCTTAACAAACACTTGGAGGGAAAATTGAAGAAATCTAAAGAGAAAAAGAGGTATTCAGAGTAAGTAGGAATGGCTTGTTAACACTGACTGTAACTCAATAATACCTGGCTCACATATACTTCAAAATGTAACAAGCAACACACAGGCCTTTATTCTCCCCAGTTGTAACTGACAGTTCTTCAGATTCTCCAGCTTCCATCCATCCACATAAATCCAAATTTGGTTCCTACTGCTGCTCCTTGTCCAAGAATTTAAAGCATCACCGATTATAATTTAGGATTACGGGAACTACTGCACTGCTTTTCAGGAAAAAAGTCCATGAGTTATAGATGTTAGCTATAATCAACACTTTTCAGAGATGGAAATAGACCTGTGAGGCCATCCTTGAAGCAATACATACACTAATTTTACAGGATAGCTTCTCCCCTTGAAATGAGCAAGTGTGAGAACTATCAATATTTTTTATTTCAGAGAAACTACACAGAGAAAATTTTATGTTTAAGAGTGACCTAAGTATTACAAAAGGCCCCTTCCGTCTTAGTTTCCATCCCTGCAAACAACTCCACTGTTGGAAGTTTCTAACAGTTCTAAAGTTGGTAGTTGGAAGTGGGGACCTAGAAAAACAGACTTCAAAGGATCTTAGTGAGCAAACTCTGATTGTGTCCTAAAAATCAGGCTCAGTAGCAGGAAACGAAAATCTAGCTTTTGTAGCAAGATAACACTGAAGGTGACAAAGAGTTTGAAGTTTGTGGCATAATTTAACATGGTCATGAGAAATGTGAGAATTAAAAGAAAAGAGCCAATTATACATTGAGGGGAAGAAAACCCTTTAAATATAGAAAGTTGCCTATTAGATACTCCTTTTGGTTAATTCCATAGTACAGATCTGTCTAAAGAACATAGAGTTATGGCTTTGGGGACATTATATTCTATTTCATAGGTTTTGATTAATAAATGCTACTAAAGGCAGACTCATATATGAGAAGTGCTCCATCTGTTGAACAAAAGGCCTTCAAAGCTTTAAATTCACTAGTGGGGATTTTGTACAGACTCACCCAAAGCACTGCTTTAATCTTGATTTTTTTTTTTTTTTGCTAATAAAATAAAAATCCTTCCTATGATCATAGGCATAGATCAAATTCCAAGGATTAAGATTTAAGTGAGTGACCAATCAAAACAGGCATTCTGATACAGGTTTAACATGGTAAAGGATTGGACCCATTAGCACTGAAACAGACTAAATATAAGCTTTTAGAAATGTTAATACTTTATTTTCTTCCAAAATAATAATGGTTCTGAGCTTATAAAGCTATAAAATCTCTGTGAGAATGAAGTGATCACTGGTACAGCTGAGCCCCCTATTTAAATTTCACAGAGTGAACATAATGCAACGCCACTCTTGGTTTAATTTCATACATTTTATTACAAGCTCAGTTTTCAGGATACCGTAAAACTGCTATAAACTAGCATGTATGAGTGCACTGGTACTATTAACTGAATTCCATGGCTAATATAGGACTCGTTGACCGAGTTGTCAGAGTTTTTTTTTTTTAATTAAACATTACAAACTTTTAAAAATGATATTTTCCAACCTTTAGATTATAAAACTACTAACGATGATGATAAGGCTAATTATTCTTCAGTAGAAACATATCATACCCTCTACTTTTTGTGATCCAGATATATAATTTTTGATATATTAACCATAGGATACTGGCCTTTTTCTGTTTTATAAAATGTATTCTTGTAGCTATCTTTCATAAACAAACTTTTTATCAGTTTGTTTTCTTGTTATTTTCCAAAGTAGAACTTAGTAATTAAAAGTTCTGGTTAGCTGGCTTTCAACTAGTTAAAGGTTTACGATATGATTCCCTGTGATTGATAAAGCTAACAATACAATAAGTGGCATAAACAAAGAAATTAGGGACTTTATCAGTGTTTTATTTTAAATGACCTAAAGCTAACTTTGAAGTCAATCCTGCTGCTGCTATCAGGGATGAATTTAGATTAGGTACAAGGTAGATCCAGAAAGTTTCATTCCATTGTTGCTAGGCTTTAAAAAGTAAGGAGGAAATATGGAATAAAGATCAAATACCTGATAGCTTTTATGAGAAGCACTGTGCATAAAAATAAAACAAAATCCAATAAAAAGGGGGTGGTTATGTTAATAGTATTACAGTCCTAGACTATGTAAGACAACACCAATCTAAAAGTGTTAGTCGTTCAGTCATGTGTGACTCTTTGTGACCCCATGGACTGTAGCCCACCAGGCTCCTCTGTCCAAGGAATTCTCAGGCAAGAATACTGGAGTGAATTGCCATTTCCTTCTCCAGGGGACCTTCCCAACCCAGGGAATGAACCCGGGTTCCCTGCATTGCAGGCATTCTTTACCTTCTGAGCCACCAGGGAAGGCCTAAGAAAATGAGAGTGTTAGTCGCTCAGTCACGTCCGGCTCTTTGTGACCCCGTGGACTGTAGCCTGCCAGGCTTCTCTGTCCACGGAGATTCTCCAGGCAGGAATACTGGAGTAGGTTGCCTTTTCCTTCTCCAGAGGATCTTCCTGGGATAGAACTCAGATCTCCCACATTGCAGGCAGATTCTTTGCCATTTGAGCCACCAGGGAAGTTTTGCCATAGATCTAAAATATAATGCTAAATTGCCAGTGATGTTAAATTGAAGCCAGGATAGATAAGAAGGCAGAAGATGAATGTTCTCTGTGGTTTCCTGACAGAGGCAACAGGGCAGCCTTAATACAAGAGTGCATCAGAATCAGGAGATAAGGATCTGAAACCACAGCATCTGAAGAGGACCTCTTCATACCTGCCTACTTACCTTTGTTTAGGAACAGCTTTCCGGGTTTGCTTTGGGAAGCCACATCTCTCCCCTTTTCAACCCACGTGGTGCTGACTTCACCCTGAGGCTCCAGGGATGAAGATACAGCTAGGCTGTGCCAATGACAGCATCACAGTTGGTGCTGAAGTGATGAGTGACTGTAAGAAAGGTAACCATGCATAACACAAGCCTGCGATTACTGAAGGAGCTGCTCTCCCATCAGCTTTTGCAGACTTGGTACTTCGTGCTGTATGCTGCTGCTGCTGCTAGGTCGCTTCAGTCGTGTCCGACTCTGTGCGATCCCATAGACAGCAGTCCACTAGGCTGTATCATAGAGATACCTATTTATCTGATCTCTATGGTCTTCCTTAGCATTACTGCTGGAGAAGACATCTTGAAGTCAGGAATGCTGAGCTGGGGAAGAAGATGCTCTCTCTTAAAGTCAGGAATGCTGAGCTGGGGAAGAAGATGCTCTCTCTTGAAGTTCTAAGTAGAAGCTCAGAGAAATCCAGGAGGTCTGGTGTTTATGTGCCGCTGCTTTCACCCTGGGCAATGGGATCCATCAAGATGGTACAGGACAACATGTAGCCAGCAAGAAAAGCAAAGGCATCTAGCAAGGAATGGGCAACATCGTGAGAAGTCTTCGCTTTCATGTCAGGACCCGTAAAAAGATGCCTACCTTGCTAGTATTATAGTTAATGCATAGACAAACATGGCACCGTGAGAAAAAATGAAGAAAAAATATATTTGGAAGGGAAAAAATGAAACTGACATTTACCCCAGGCTACAATTGTCTACATAGAAAATCTAAATACATGAATCATTAAATTCTTAAAAGAAGTCACTAAGACTGCTGAATATAAATTCAGTGCAAAAAAGCCAATAGCATCCCCCATACATCAACAATTAGAAATGTGTAACTTTAAAATGTCATTCATTGTGACAATAAAAACCGTAAAATATCTAGGGTCTAACAAAAGATATGCTCAGACCTTTGCAGAAATACATGTATAAGCTCTATTAAAAGACATAAAATAAGACAATAAGACTTGAATAACTTGAGAGAGATGTCACAGAGAGTAAAAAATATAAAACCATGAAGATATATTGATTCTTGACAAATTAATCTATAAATTCAAAGGAAATAACATCAAAATGCCTGCATAATTTCTCATGGAAATGACAAAGGGTTTCTAAAATTCTCATGGAAAAGTAAAGGATCGATTACAGACAAAACACTCCTCCAGAAGATCAATATAGGTAGCTTGCCTTCTCAGCAATCAGAAGTCATTACGGAGCCATAGTAATTAAAGTCAGTGTGCCTTTGAGCCAGAAATAGGCAAACAGAACAATGGAACAGAAGAGGGATCACAGAATAGACAGTGCTTAACAAGTGATTATTCAAATGTACCAAAATAACATTATGTTCCTTACATTTTGCCATATACAAAAGTAAATTCTACATTAGTAAAGAACTTAAATTTGAAATGCAACTTTTAGAAGGAAATGTGGATGTAGAGCAGAAAAAGATCCTTTAGCAAGATTCAAAAAATTATAATCTTTAAGAAAAAAACAATAAATGTACTATTTTAGAATTCAAAAATATCTGTATAAAAACATCATAAAACCATTAAACTGAAACAGAAGGGGAGCTGTTTACAATGCTAATAATCTTAAGCAAAGAGTCATTGGAACATAAATTTTTTTTAATCTGTATAAAATAAGAATAGTAGATGGATAAAGGATATGACTGGGTAAGTTAACAAAAAGGAAAGCTAAAATTGCCTAAGTATAAAAAGGTACTCCATCTGATTAATAAACAGGAAAACTCGATTTAAAAAAAAAAAAAAAGATGGTGATTAGCATGCCAGTTTTGACCTGTTTATATTTCTGACCTGGACTGGTTAATCCTTTCTTAGGCAATCTGGTAGTCCCCCAGTCTGGGAGGTCACATATTGATACAGAGCTCAATGTGGATAAAAAATCAGCACTGTGTACTATAGCCCAGAACATCAGGGCCTAAGAAATCCTCTGGCCTTGACTTCTCATATGTGTACATCACTACTGGAAAAATCATAGCTTTGACTATATGGACCTTAGTTTGCAAAGTGATGTCTTTTTAACATGTTGTCTGGGTTTATCATAACTTTCCTTCCAAGGAGCAAACATCTTTAATTTCATGGCTACTGTCACCATCCACAGTGATTTTGGAGCTCCCCAAAATAAAATCTGTCACAGCTTCCATTTTTTTCCCTTCTAACTGCTATGCCTTCTAATGCCATAATATTAGTTTTTTGAAGGTTGAGTTTTAACACAGCTTTTTTACTCTCTTCTTTCACCTTCATCAGAGGATCTTTCTTCTCTTTATGCCATTAGTGTGGTGTCACCTGGTACAGGTATGAGAGTTGGTCCATAAAGAAAGCCGAGCACCAAAGAATTGATGCTTTCCAACTGTGGTATTGGAGAAGACTCTTGAGAGTCCCTTGGACTGCAAGGAGATAAACCAGTCAATCCTAAAGGAAATCAGTCCTGAATATTCATTGGAAGGACTGATGCTGAAGCTGAAGCTCCAATACTTTGGCCACCTGATGTGAAGAACCAACACTTTGGAAAAGACCTCGATGCTGGGAAAGATTGAGGACAAGAGGAGAAGAGGCAACCAAGGATAGGATGGTTGGATGGCATCATCAACACAATGGACATGAGTGTGAGCAAACTCTGAGAGAGGGAACTCTGTCCTTCAGCAAACTCTGAAGGACAGGGAGCCCTGCTGTGCTACAGTCCATGTGGTCACAAAGGGTTGGACATGACTTAGCAACTGAACATCTTCCATGGTGGCTCAACTGGTAAAAAATCTACCTGCAATGTGGGAGACCTGGGTTCAATCCCTGGGTTGGGAAGATCCCCCAGAGAAGGGAATGGCTACCCATTCCAGTATTCTGGCCAGGAAAATTCCATGAATTATATAGTCCATGGGGTTGAAAAGAATCAGACATGACCGAGCAACTTTCACTTTCACCAGCGACTGAATAACAACTTCTCAAGTAGCTGGGACTATCAGCAGGTACCATCCAGAAGAGGAAAACTTATGAAGAAAATAGAAAAATCAGTGTTTCCAAGGATTGGGTGGAAGGAGGGATAAATAGGCAGACCAAAGTAGTTTTTAGGGCAGTGAAAATACCCTGTATGGTAGGTATTATAATGATGGATAAATGTCATTATACACCTGCCCAAACCTATAGAAAGTACAACTCCAAGAGTGAGCCTTAATGTAAACCATGAAGTTTAGGTGATAATGATGTGTCAGTATATGTCCACTATGGAGGGGATGTTGATAATCAGAGAAACTATGCATTTGTGTGGGGAGGAGCTTGTGGGACATGCCTTTCTCTCAATTTTACTGTGAATCTGACCTTGTTCTTAAAAAAATAGTCTTAAAAAATCAAAGATTAAAAATCATTATAGTGCCAAACTAGCAAGCAAAGATATTACATTTTATTATAAAAAGCTAGAAACAAGTTATTATGTCTAAATATATGCCATTATTATATATATTAATAATAACAGATCTTTAAAACATGTAACTCAATTTGTGTTTAATATTTTCATGAAAACATTAAATATTGGAGGAAAAAAAAAAAAGCCTAGTAGGCTTTCCTGGTGGCTCAGTGGTAAAGAATCTGCCTGACAATTCAGGAAGCACAGGTTCGATCCCTGATCCAGGAAGATCCCACATGCCATGGACCTACTGAGCCTGCACATCACAACTACTGAAGCCTGCATGCCTTAGAGCCTGTGCTCCGCAAGAGAAGCCACCTCAATGAGCAGCCTGAATATCACAATTAGCAAATAGCCCCCAACTCTCCACAACTAGAGAAAAGCCTGTGCAACAAAGACCCAGCACAGCCAAAAACTAATCAAAAAAAAAAAAAAATGATGATACTACTTCACACCCATTATATTGAAAAAAAAAAGTCTATTAACACCAATGTTAGCAAGATGATGGAAAACAAGAACTCATATGTTTCTTATGGGAATATAATCTTAGAAAGTAATTTGAAAATAGCTGGCAAACTTGAAAAGGAACACAATGTGTCACTCAACACTTCTCTTTCTAGAAATTTAACCTAAAGAGACATTCACACATTTTCAGGAGACACACAAAGGATAATTACAGAGCTATTTGTAATAGTGGAAAAAAGTGAATAAATGGCCATATCATTCCTCTGAACAAAACAGAGTATATTAGTAACCAAGAAAGAGAAAATGAAATATTGAATAAGCAAATAACAACATTTGATGCAAAATGTGTTCATAAAAACTATAAATTTGTGTGTTTAAAATTGTGTACAAATGATATACTTCTGAATGTGTATTTTGAAACATGCTTTTCCACTCAACATTATGTTTTTAAGATTTATCTATGCTTATACATGGAAATGTAGCTGATTTATTTTCATCATTGATGGCATTCCATAAAGCAATTACAGCAAATTTTGTCTTCTATTAGAGGATTTGGCAATCTTTAAAACCATAGAATTACAAAATAAGAATGATGATAATAAAACAACTATTATGGCTGCCATTTATTAAGCCTTTACCACATGCCTGACATTATGCTAAACACTATGACATTTCATTTAATCCTCAGGACCCTCCTATACAATAGCATCAGTCTAATTTCACAAATGACAATACGAATCTTGCAGTGATAGGATATTTGACAAAGGTTACATATTTGATGCTTAAGGAGACAGAACTTAAGCATGGTCCTGGTTCTGGAAACTGTGCTGGTAAATAACATACTATCCTCAGAGTGCATTTCCATTCTGGACAGCAGGATATTTTCATATAAGTTTCAAGTTCAGTTCAGATGCTCAGTTGTGTCCAACTCTTTGCAACCCCATGGATTGCAGAATGCCAGGCTTCCCTGTCCATCACCAACTCCCAGAGCAAGCTGAAACTCATGTCCATTGAGTTGGTGATGCCATCCAACCATCTCATCCTCTGTCGTCCCCTTCACCTCCTGCCTTCAGTCTTTCCCAGCATCAGGGTCTTTTCCAACAAGTCAGTTCTTCGCATCAGGTGGCCAAAATATTGGAGCTTCAGGATTAGTCCTCCAATGAATATTCACAACTGAGTTCCTTTAGGATTAGGAATCTAATCTAATCTCCTTGCTGTCAAAGGGACTTTAAAGATTCTTCTCCAATACCACAGTTAAAAATCATCACTTCTTTGGCACTCAGCTTTCTTTATGGTCCAACTCTCACATCCATGTATGACTACTTGAAAAACCACAGCTTTGGCTAGATAGACATTTGTCAGCAAAATGTCTCTGCTTTTCAATATGCTGCCTAGGTTGGTCATAGTGTTCCTTCCAATGAGCAACTGTCTTTCAATTTCATGGCTGCAGTCACCATCTACAGTGATTTTGGAGCCCAAGAAAATAAAGTTTGTCACTGTTTCCATTGCTTTCCCATTTTTTTGCCATGAAGTGATGAGACCATATACCATGATCTTTGTTTTCTGAATGTTGAGTTTTAGGCCAGCTTTTTCACTCTCCTCTTTCACCTTCATCAGGAGACTGTTTACCTCCTCTTCACTTCCTGCCATTAGGGTGGTATCATCTGCATGTCTCAAATTATTGATATTTCTCCCAGCAATCTTGATTCAAACATATGCTTCATCCAGCCAGGCATTTTCCATGATGTACTCTCCATATAAGTTAAATAAGCAGGGTGACAATATACAGCCTTGACATACTCCTTTCCCAATTAGGAATCAGTCCATTGTTTCATGTCCAGTTCTAACTGTTGCTTCTTGACCTGCAAACAGATTTCTAAGGAGGCAGGTCACATGGTCTGGTATTCCCATGTCTTGAAGAATTTTCTACAGTTTGTTGTGATCCAAACAGTTAAAGTTTTTAGTGTATTCAACAAAGCAGAAGTAGATATTTTTCTGGAACTCTCTTGCTTTTTTGATGATCCAGTGGATATTGGCAACTTGATCTCTGGTTCCTCTGCCTTTTCTAAATTCAGCATGAACGACTGGAAGTTCACTTTCATGTACTGTTGAAGCCTACCTTGGAGAATTTTGAGCATTACTTTGCTAACGTGTGAGATGAGTGCAATTGCGCAGTAGTTTGAGCATTCTTTGGCATTGCCTTTCTTTGGGATTAGGATGAAAACAGACATTTTGCAGTCCTGTGGCCACTGCTGAGTTTTCCAAATTTGCTGGCATATTGAGAGCAGCACTTTCACAGCATCATCTTTTAGGATTTGAAATAGATCACCTGGAATTCCTTCACCTCCACTAGCTTTTTTCATAGTGATGCTTCCTAAGGCCCACTTGACTTCACATTCCAGGATGTCTGGCTCTAGGTGAGTGATCACACCATCATGGTTATCTGGGTCATTAAGGCCTTTTTTGTAAAGTTCTTCTGTGTATTCCTGTCACCTCTTAAAATCTTCTGCTTCTGTTAGGTTCATACCATTTCTGTCCTTTATTGTGCCCATCTTTGCATGAAATGTTCCCTTAGTATTTCTAATTTCTTGAAGAGCTCTCTACTCTTTCCCATTCTATTGTTTTCCTCTATTTCTTTGCATTGATCACTTAGGAAGGCTTTCTTATCTCCCCTTGCTATTCTTTGGAACTCTGCATTCAGAGTTTCTAAGTCATCTTTTAAAAAAAACCCAAAAGATAGACAAAATCTATATTTTAAACCCATTGTAATATTTATACTGTGATGATTCTTTAACTCCCCTCTCGTAGTTATTCTTCATATAGCTGAGATAATCAATTGTGCTGAGCAAGCAATTTTTGCTATTTCTCTTTTTACCTCATGCCTGCAAGTATTTTAGAGAAGTTTGATTGAAACTGCATCTATATGCTGACCATTAATTCTGTAAAAGACTGCATGTTCAGAATTTCATCTGGAAAACCAGAGGCTCTCCTATCATCAGGTATGACCCCTGATGGAAAAGTGGTCTTTGTAGCTTTGCTCCCTTCCTAAAGCCTCTGTCAGAACTCCTGTTTCCTGCTCTCTATAATAGTGAATATCCTTGGGACTCTATCTGGTTTCAAATGACTCCCTCTATTCAAATATATTAAACTACCAACAGTCATTTTAAACTCCAACACCCTATAACTCTGGCCATGGTGTATTGAACAAAAATGACATTCAGTTACAATTAGATTCTGGCTCCCCTGAATTTAGAAATTCAAAATAGAAGAGATTCATAGACTGGCAGGTGATAGGAGCCCAGTCACTTGAAACAATCTAGTTGAGGTTAGAGTTCCAATCTGGTTTTGGTCCTCTCTAAGATACTGGGTCAGTTTTTCCCTATCTGTATCTAATCTAAATGAAACAATCCCTAATCCTTCCTTTCTATCCTTTATCTATCTTCAAAAGCACCAAATGATGACTAAAAACATTTTCATATACATTACCCTAATTGATCCTTCCAACAAGTCAAGGAGGTCAGAACATTGGATAAATTATATAGATGAGTAAACTAAGGTTGAAGAGGTACACTTTTACTGACAGGAAGCAGGAACCTGATTAAAAATTCACTATGGATAATCTGCAAATAAGATGTTGGTTATCCTTACAAAGAATCAGGTTTAACTCTTCCTGAAATGATTGGTGACCAGCCACCAATGCTTTAGCAAAGATTTGTGCTTCTTTGGGCTTCTTTCCTTGTAATCTAATGGAGAACATAAATAATAAACATGCTGAATGTGATGGCTATCTTGAAAGAGAAGGGACAAGAAACTATGGCAACTATTAACCAAGGAAATTAACTTAGTCTGTGGAAGTGGTTCTCCAACATCATAGTCCATAACAATTGCCAGAGACATTTGCTCAAAATGTAGATGCCTGCCCCCTACCTTCTTAGTCAATGGGTCTGGAGAGATGCTCTGAAAGCTAAATTTTAATACATACCCCCAAGTGATACCAATACAGATTGTCTGCAAAGCACACTTGAAAGAAGATTAACATGGGGGCCAGGGTTTCCTCACTGAGGAAGATAATTTTGAGATTTGAATGGTGAGTATTTTTAGCCATTGATAAGGATAAGAAATGAGCTATGAGTTTCTGGCAGAGGAAAACCATGTGAAGACCTAAAAGAGAAAAAGGGGGAAATAATCATAGTGCCTCTAATAAGAAGCTTGAATGGTAAGTATGGGACTAGAAGAAAATGCAGAGGTCATATGAAAGGTCTGAAAGGCAGCGTTAGGAATATAGAACGTTAACCAAAAGGCAGTAGAAAATCATAGAAAGGCTTGAAGGCTGACAGGCTCTCTGTGAGTCGGCTATTTCATCTATAATTATACCACCATTGTAGATTCTTCATAAGGGTTACACGGGAGCAGTGCCTGATATGAAAGTGAAAGGGGCTCAGTGCATCTGACTCTTTGTGATTCCATGGACTGTAGCCTGCTAGGCATCTCTGTCCATGTGAATCTCCGGGCAATAATACTGGAGAGGGTTGCCATTCCCTTTTCCAGGAGATCATCCTGACTCTGGGATCAGACCGCAGTCTTCTGCATTGCAAGCAGATTCATCTGAGCCACCAGGGAAGCCTGTGCCTGGTATAAAGTAAGTATTTAATAAGTGTTACATATTATCATGATGATACTGTTTACATTTGGATCATTTTAAGATCCCAGGTAAAGCTGTGGATAGAGTTCAAATGAAATGAAATGTTGAGTAAATTATATAGCCAAGCAACTTGGTGAGTCTGGACAAAGTAGGGACAGACAGTGGTGTGAACGCCACAAAAATAAGCATTATTTAAAGAAACAGAAGGTCTCATAAGATGAGCAGAAAGTTCTCAGGCCACGAATTCCTGAGAGCCAAGACGCAGGACCAGAAATGATTTACTACTGAAACTGGCACGGTAGGCACTTTTTAATTAGTCAAATTAGGAGAGCACTTAAAGCTGGCTTTGTGAGAAGAGTTTAATTACTGTCTTTGAAACTACAACCCATAAGTCAGTAAGAGGTGGCTCAGCAGGAATGCGGCTCTAAGTCTAGGCCTAATTCTCAGTTACATTGAGTGAAGCCATTACTAAGCTGGCTGATCCTTGAATACGTCCTAGGATTTCTCATCATCACTTTTCTTCAGGTGAATCCCAGAAGAAATGCACCTTAGGATTGCTGGTTACTTACATCTTCTCACTTGTCATCCCATCTTCCTGTCTTCCAAGTGCTCAGTTTATAGGTCATCTGAGCAAAATTAAGTCCAAGCAAGCAGCATCTAGCCTTTGGCAGCTCTTACCTGAAAGCATCTTAAAACACTTCCTTCCAGGTGGGCAGTCAGAGATACTTAGCTTGAAAAAAGCTAGCCTATTGACACAAATTTCATGCATCAGAGGAAAAAAAAAAAATGGGTGACTAATTCCATGTTTTCTGTCATCAGTTTTATCAATGGTGGTTAGCCATGGCTAGGATCTACAGAGGTTTGTTTCTTTTTAAGATGACAATATCCCAGCCATAAGAACATCTAGAGATACCAGATGAGAGCAAGAGTTACAGAGATTCTCATTTTGTAATTATGGAGTCTGATCCAAGATCTCTCTTTGAAAGTTGGCCAGATTGCTGCTAATATCTAGCCAGGGTTATGACCACTGAATTATGTAAAGTTTGCTTAAGGCTGTCTTGGTTGCAAGTACAGAAATGCACTCAAAGCAGGAAATTGATGCAAATTCAGATTTTCGAAGTGCTCAAGCAGGTGACATTAATGAGTAAAGCAGATATGGTGGGCTCTCCAAGAAGCTGGGAAGCATGAAAAACTGGGGAGTGCAAGAGACACGCAGAGTGGTCAGCAATTACTCAGCTGTGGCCAATTGTTAGGCTGTGGAAATGCTTGCCCAGTGTTGTCATATCTTCTCATTTCTCAAGAGCAGCTAAAACTCTGAAAGTGTGTGCTATGTAAAAATCACAACATAGAGGGTGGACAAAGAATTTTTTAAAAGTCTCATGGGATTTCTGCTATACTATAAAACTTAATGAAATCCCAATTTCAAAGTGACTGGGAAAAAAAAAAAAGTGACTCTGATGGCCCACCTAGCATAAGGCTTCCAGCCCTGGTGTTACTGATCATTACCAATGGATAATGTCTCTTAATAAACAGCCACCACTCCTCTTGGGAACCAAATGGAGGCAAGCAGTCTTCAGACAGATAGGAGAGGAATTAAATTACTCAAGTACATCCATTATAAACAGCCATGAAAATAGGGTGTTGAGATTAGTCTGGTGTATTTTCTAAGCCAGAAAGCTAGAGCTCAGTGAGTGAAAGTTACAGAAATGGAGGTGATGACTGAGAGTTCTACACAAATATGATAGTCTTCCTCAGGAGGTATGGAGTTTTCAGTCAATGCAGCATTCAAGCAGTGGTTGAAAGTTCACCTAATGGAGACATCCCCATATGTGTCCATCCAATGCAGACATCTGCCTGCAATGCAAGAGACCCAGACCCTGGAGAAGGAAATGGCAACCTACTGCGGTATTCTTGCCTGGAAAATCCCATGAACAAAGGAACCTGGCAGGCTACAGTCCACGAGGTCATAAGAGTCAGACACGGCTTAGCAACTAAACCACCACAATGACCAGTACTGCCTCTAATATTCTATGAAGGTACATACACTCTACATGATCAGACTATGAATATCCTTGACTCCCTGCTTGTGGAATTCAATGTCTCCTATAAGAATATACAAATTAATTTTTTCAACCACTAGAGACTTAACAGTAGAGGTAATCTTAAGTATAGAAGCCTGTAGGAATAAGTTCCAATATACACAGGAGAAAACTTGCTTTTGTTAGAAGTCTTCCCATTTTATCATGTGTAAATTTTTCCTGAACCCTTCCTCTTAAATCCTGGCAATTCCTATCAGCAGAGGACATCACAAATCTCACTGTTAACAGAGAATCCTTCTTTCCATCCAGGCCTTTCTGCAAGATGCACAAGGAAAATGAAGAATCTCCTCTTGCCAGTCTGCCAGATTATAGCTCAGGATGGAAAGAGGCTCCCTCTACAAAGAAAAAGATGATCAAAAACCCTTTGCAATAAAAAGGATGATTTCCAGACTCCATGAAGATTAAGCCAGTTATAAAGTTTCCAAAGCAGAGCTGCAGCCTGCAAAATATGTCTGGAGTTCTGAAGATAACATCATAATTCAATTAATAATAGCACTAATGCCTGAAAGCCTCCATACATTATCTCATGTAACATTTGCCCCAAACCTTGAGACTTCTCTGGTGGCTCAGATGGTAAAGGATCCACCTGCAGTGTGGGAGACCCAGGTTCAATCCCTGAGTCAGAAAGATTCCTTGGAGAAGGAAATAATAACCCACTTCAGTATACTTGCCTGGGAAATCCCATGGACAGAGGAGACTGGTGGGTTACAGTCATAGCATCACAGAGAGCCAGACATGACTGAGTGTCTTACACCTTCACATGATGTATGATACTATTTCTTAATCTCTTTCAACTTTAGTCCCTCATTAGTAAGGAGAGATAATAATGATTCCAACTGAAAAGAAATTTTTGTGAGCATTGAATAAGATTATCTTAACACGTAGAAAACTCTTGATAAATATTAGCTATAGCTGTAACAGTCAGTAATGGCCAAACTGAAACTCTAACTGGTACCCAAATCACTTGTCTTGGCTATTAGCCTCCTTCACTATTGTTTCAGACTTGTCAGAATAAGTTCTCTATAGGGAAATGTATGTGTGTGCGCTATGTGCGGTCATGTCTGACTCTTTGCAGCCCCATGGACAGTAGCTCACCAGGCTCCTCTGTCCATGGGATTTCCCAGGCAAAGATACTGGAGCAGATTGCCATTTCCTACTCCTCAGGATCTTCCCGACCCAGGGATTGAACCCGTGTCTCCTGCATTTCAGGCTGATTCTTTACCATTAGCACCACCTGGGAAATACACCACTTGTTATTTCTGGTTTGATCTGAATCTCTTCAATTTAGTCAGTGGACTAGACATCTCTATATTTGTGACCAACTTACTATTTCTATTTATCTAGAGGATTTTGATACAAGTCTTGGCCTCTGATCCATAAATGGTTTAATCTCCTCTCTGCCCTACAAGTATCTCCTACGTGTATCAGTCATGTCTCACCATCATAATGCTGTACAACACAATCACAAACACTCAGTCTACAATAACAAACATTTTTTATGCTCACAAGGCTATGAGTTGGCTGCATGGTTCTGCTGTTGTGAGCAAAATTTGCCTGGACTGCCCATAAGCCTTGTTGGCTGGTATATCATCTGGGGCCTGGATAATCTAGAGAGGCTTTACTTAGGATATATCTCCTCCAGATGGACTTTAGTCATTAAAAGGGCAGTCCGGGCTTGACTTTAAGCAGAACCAGGGATCCAAAAGAGAACAGAAGCCCAATAGTGCTCTTGAGATATAGGCTCAGGCCTGAAATGTAGTTTTACCTGCATTCTCTGAAACAAATAAGTCATAAGACCAGACCAGTTTTGGGGAGTGGGCAACCAAACTCTATCCTCTGATGAAAGTATCAATTAAGTCACATTCCAAAAGACATCCTATGAATGGTGCCACTATCAAATCTATTACACTTCTCCATTAGTGCTTGAGGTTATCCAGCTTAGGGGCCAGACTTCTTTCCCAAATGAAAAGACAAGGCAGTGAAATCACTATGGCTTGGTAAAAGACACTGAAAATATTCTCAATCGTGAATTTCAATTATGTAAAGGATTACTGAATTTCATATATGCAATGGACATTTTTATACTCCTATCTCAAAGGGATTTGTTCTTACAAAAGAAATATTAAAGTGTAATTTGATAGTTAGTACCAGAAAAACTAGTGAGTACCAAAAATTGCTGTTAGGATCACCTGCAATATGGGGAGAAAAGGAGGAACTCATAATGGCTTTGGGTCTTTTCAGATTCTACCTTTATCAAGGAATTTTCTCCTTGAATTAAGAAGATCAATCTTTGCATTAATCTGGAAGTTTCATTCTCATTCAATTACTTTGTTGCCTGGTCCAGGAAGACTCAGAATGTTATTGGTCTATGATTTCTAGGAACAATTAATACAAATCTACTGGTTTAGGATTATTTGGGGTCAAACACCAAGCTTATACCAACATAACACAAAATAACCTTGATATATATCAATGTGGGGCTTCCCTGGTGACCCAGATGAAAAGAAGCTGCCAGCAATGTGGGAGACCAGGGTCGATCCCTAGATCTGGAAGATACCGTGGAGAAGAGAATGGCTACGCGTTCCAGTATTCTTGCCTGGAGAATTCCATGGATAGAGGAGCCTGGTGGGCTTCAGTCCATGGGATCTCTAAGAGCTGGACACAACTGAGTGACTAACACTATCAGTCAGTTCAGTTCAGTCGCCTCAATCATGTCTAACTTTTTGCAACCCCATGAATCGCAGCACGCCAGGCCTCCCTATCCCTCACCAACTCCTGGAGTTGACTCAAACTCATGTCCATCAAGTCGATGATGCCATCCAGCCATCTCATCCTCTGTCATCCCCTTCTCCTCCTGCCTCCAATCCCTCCCAGCATCAGGGTCTTTTCCAGTTAGTCAACTCTTCTCAGGAGGTGGCCAAAGTACTGGAGTTTCAGCTTCAGCATCAGTCCTTCCAATGAACACCCAGGACTGATCTCCTTTAGGATGGGCTGGTTGGATCTCCTTGCAGTCCAAGGGACTCTCAAGAGTTTTCTCCAACACCACCATTCAAAAGCATCCATTCTTTGGCACTTAGCTTTCTTCACAGTCCAACTCTCATATCCATACATGACCACTGGAAAAACCATAGCCTTGACTAGACGGACCTTTGTTGGCAAAGTAGTGTCTCTGTTTTTTAATATGCTATCTAGGTTGGTCATAGCATTCCTTCCAAGGAGTAAGTGTCTTTTAATTTCATGGCTGCAATCACCATCTGCAGTGATTTTGGAGCCCAAAAAAATAAAGTCAGCCACTGTTTCCACTGTTTCCCCATCTATTTGCCATGAAGTGATGGGACCAGATGCCATGATCTCAGTTTTCTGAATGTTGTGTTGAGCTTCAAGACAACTTTTTCACTCTCCTCTTTCACTTTCATCAAGAGGATTTTTAGTTCCTCTTCACTTTCTGCCATAAGGGTGGTGTCATCTGCACTATATGTCAATGTAAAACTTATCTTATGAAATTTTAGTAGCTTAACCTTTGACTCCTGAAATGCAGTGTCCACAAGAAAATTCTAATTTCTCAGCCTCCCAGGCCAAAAATTCATAAAACATAATCTCAATTGTAGAACAAAATCTGCGTTTAATTTACCAGGGGACATCATAAATTATTCCACCCTTTTAATGGCTTTTCTTATACTAGTATAAAGTTTAATTCTATCCAGCAAATATTATCCTGACATCTTTATAAGTGCTTAAGACTGTGTAGAAGATGAAATATCTACCCTTACAAAGTCAAACGTTGTACAAATTTTCTCATAACTTATTACAGCTATTCTTCTATCTCCAAGATTCCCCTAGCAGTTCTTTCTGCCTCCAGTCACATCTCTTTACCATCCATTCTCCGCATTGCTGCCAGGGTGAACTTTGAAAATCTGACAAAGAAAACCACAAAGCCTCCTATTGCCCATGGATTCTCTCCATGTTGAACAAAGCCTTCCATGTTGATTTACCCCTTGTCTGACCTTATTCTGAGTTCACATTACTCCAGTCCCATTTCACAATCCACAGATTCCCCTGCTCAAAACTCTATGTCCTTCCATGAACACGTGTCTGCACCAGAGCCTGCCTTAGCACCATCTTCTTGAAATTCCTCTCCCTGTTCTCACCAGCCTTCCTCCTTGCTTCTGCCCATTCTCTGCCACCTCATAAACACCTCCTTGTGTATCCCTAGAGCCTCATCTTTTAGGTCTCTCTTCTTCTCAGGTAGTATTGATTAGGTCCTCAATGTGTCCTGTTCACATTTCTATCATAGCATTTATAGCTGGCTTTGCTTACTTTCATGCTCTAGTCAATTATAAGTAGGATTTCATTCATTCTTGCATCTCCAGCATCTGGCACAATACTGGATATGGAATATGTACCCTAGGGATGTTTCCTTAGTCAATGCATGTATAAATGAGTGAATAAATAAATACACATTGTGACAATGAGACAAATAAGGACATTGTCCTAAATGTGTTATACTTGTCTTATACACAGAATATCAAATAGGCAGTATGGCCAGGAAGGTTTCAAATGACAGGAAGGTGGCTCTGGGTTACATAAAAGCTAATCGGCTTGAACTAGGTCTTGGAAAGTAAATAGGCAATCACACGCAGGGAAAGAACCAGGAAGAGGACCCAGATAGAAGAGAAAGAGTAAGAGAAAAGTTAGGGGGTGGAAATGCTGGCCTTCTACCTGTGGGCTTGCTGTGGGACACCAGTGACACATAAATGGGAAAATAAGTTAAAGTTTTGTATACTGAGCTTTTATAAATTAAAGTTGTGTGTGTATATAAATATATTATATATATATATATATATATTCTTGATTCACATATACATATGAATAAGCCACCCCATACTCTATTTTGGTTTAATTTTACCACTTTGTTCCTTTCTACCTGCTGTATCTCTTTCACACTGGCTGGTGTAAAAATCAAGGATGCCACCAGATTACAGCCTTTGGAGTTCAATGCTAATGGAAGAAATGGATAACATTATTCTCTTCTCATTAGGATCCTTTACTTCTAGAGGATTAATGTGGAGGGAGGCCATTTGGTATTCCTCTCGGGTTGTTAGCCACCAAATGAGGTATCAGGCTGCTAATGGCCTTTACACTCTGCCTCAGATAGCCTGTACATCTCTGACCTTTCAAAGCTTGGCAACATAAGATGGTTTTTCTTTCCCTCGGGGTTAGTGAAACTCTCAAAGACAAGTAAGAGAAAGGGAAAGTCAAATATTTGTCCCCCGAAAGAAAGAAGCAGATCACAAAAAAGCAGATCAAAAAAGGGTGGATCAGAATAGCATAGATCCATTCCCCCCCAGTGCTCCCCCCCCACTGGAAAAGCAAGGATTTTCTAAAATGACTGTAAGTCCATCTTGTCATTTGCAAAGCCTTGGAAACATGATCTATAAATCACTTGATAACTACCTATTAATGAATGATGTATTTCCATAAAGCATTCATGCAAGGAATGAGAAAACATGATTTTTGAGTAAGGACATCTTATTACTATTCCACTTGGGGTGATCAAATCTCCTTTCTTTTCATCATTTTGAAAAGTACTGTAAACTTCATTAGTATACAAAATACTCAAGAACTCATTCATCGAAAGAGTACTATTTTCTATTTTCTGAATAAAATAGAATAACCTTTTTGTTTTGGTTGATGAGTGGGGATTTTATTAGTATATTGGAGGGGTGATGTTCTGAAGAATAAAGGCCATTCTCCATAATTATATATTTATATATAGAAAGTAAAGAGACAGAGGCTAACAGAGTCTTCTTGATTTGGAGGGAGGCAAGGGAACGATGAAACTCTATGCTTAAAACCACAAACAACCACCAAATCCAAGACATCATTTAGGGACAAACCCATGTATTGAGGAGCTTGTTGTTGTTTAGTTACTCAGTCATGTCTGGCTCTTTTGTGACCCCATTGACTGTAGCCTGCCAGGCTCCTCTGTCTATGGGTTTTCCCAGGCAACAATACTGGAGTGGGTTGCCGTTCCTTTCCCCAATATTGGGGCTTCCCTGGTGGTTCAGATGGTAAAGAATCTGCCTGCAATGCAGGAGACTTGGGTTTGATCCCTAGGTTAGGAAGATCCCATGGAGAATGGATTGGCCACCCACTTCAGTATTATGACCTGGAGAATTCCATGGGTAGAGGAGACTGGCAGGCTACAGTCCATGGAGTCACAAAGAGTAGGACATGACTGAGCGACTTTCACTCACTTCCTCTCCAACACTGAGGGTTTGCACTGGATTAATTCCAGGTACTTGAGATTGAACTGCATTAAGAAAAAGGTAGGAGGGGAACATGGTGTGTCCTGCAACTCAACAAGGAAACATCAGTGTCTGCCCAGTGTGGCTCCAACAAAAAACACAGGGAAAAATGAACGGGAACTCTAGGACTTTCTTTCAGAAGAAATTGTAACCATTCACACAGATGGTGATGTTCACTAATTTTTAAACAGAGGTTTGATTTTCTTTTAATATGGTCTTAAACCACTTAGGAATGCAGGTAACTGCAACAACACAGAGCCATCCATCCTAGAATGCTTATATTGGAAAGTTAATTTTCTGCCCCAAATAAGACTTTTCTAAACTATGCATACGGCTCTGAGGTTCCAGAATACTAGAGCAGAAATAAGGACTTTAACTCAGACATTGGCTTCTTAAACTCTCATAAGAGATTAGAATCTGGAACAATTGAATCAAATTACATATGTATCTGTGGAAGATTGAATTTACCAATGTTATTGAATGTTATCCAGTGTATTGAATAGTATTATTCAATGTTATTGAATGGCTCCAATAACATTTTCCATCCCACACCCTCTTCTTACAATGTGACCTTGGCACTCAATATCTAGTGGCAGGGTCTAAAGCACCTCCCTTTGAACCTAAGAAAACATTTGCAACAGCCTCTTAGGTCCATCCAACAACAGCCCATACCTCCTGTCAGACATGTAAGTAAAGATATCTCTGGATGATTCTAGATCACAGCATTTGAGCCATTCCCAGTCTGGGTCATCCCAGCTGGATCCCAAGACCTCATGGAAGAAAGCCAATTTGTCATCACCATACCTATTTAAATTTCTGACCCACAGGATCTATGGGCATAACAAAACGGCTACTTTTCCCCACTATATTGGGGTGTTTCTTTTCTCCAGGAATTGATAACTAGAATAATTTCAAATCTTAATCTCACTGTTTTATTTACTCTTTTTATAAATACGTATTGAATAGTACTGGGGTTTACCTGGTTGCTCAGATGGTAAAAAGTCTGCCTGCAATGCAGTGGACACTGGTTCAATCCCTGGGTCAGGAAGATCCCCCGGAGAAGGGAATGGCTGCCCACTCCAATAATCTTGCCTGGGAAATCCCATGAACAGAAGATCCTCATGGGCTGCATTACCATGGACCAAGTACAGTGCAAGGCACTGGGGATGAAGGAGCTCAAAAAGATGAATGTGATCCATGCTGCCATCAAGATTATATGCTGACAAGGTGGATAAAGAGGCAAAGAAGATAATTATGGGCTGGATAAGTGCAGTTAAGGAAATAAACACTCTGAAGAGTTGGAGAATAATTTCATGGTAGGTGGGATACTTGGATAGAGGTCTTTGAAGAGGTAATATTTTAGCTGAGCCCTTGAATCTGTTTTAGGCAAGGACTTGTTTTACATGTATGGAATACGTGGCCTATATTAGGTGGGGGCAAGGATGGGACACAGGTTTCCAATTCATATTTAAATGTTCCCTGCTGGTCCAGACTCTTCTAGAGAAGGGAACACTAACCTATAGAGAGATCTTTGTTTTTCCATAAATGAAAATATGGAAGCATTTGATCCATTCAAATTATTTTCTTTGTGGCAAGGTTTCCAAAACTCTTTGGGCAGGAGAATGGTAAGAATGACAGCTAACGTTTCCTGAATAATAATTCTGTGCCAAACATTTTGATAAGACACTTCTGTTGCTCAGTGATATTACTTCAAAGAAATATGGCAGACATGAGTCACTGGAGTCAAAAGCTCATCCATGCTGGGCAGGGTGGGGTGGGGGGTAGAGGGGGTGCAAGCTGAAGGAAACAATCTGAAAGATCTGAGTAGAGAACCAACGGAAACCACTAAAACCCACCTCTTCTGGCACTCTGGTGGGCTCACATCTTATCTGCTCCTGGTTTCTTCAAGATGGTAGTTGGCCATAGTTTCTAGAGAAAAGCTGATAATAGGAGAGTTGGTGACATGAACTACAGTCTCTCCTGCTTAATTTAATGCTGAGGCTTTGTTATCCAACACCTCCCTCTTCTACATCCATTTGGGATTCTTTCCAATCTTGGCTAACACTTGTACTGATCTAGGTTGTTTGAGTAGAGGAATAACCCAGCCATTCATCCCTGAGGGATAGGAGTCCTCGATTACTATGCATCTATCAGAATATGGTTGCAGTAATAATCCATTCATGGATAAAACTAGGCAGGAGGAATGAAGAATGAAAAGTACTTCAATTCAGTGTTTTCAAAATATTATCTTTATTATACTATTAAACTCCTAGTAATAGAAAGAAAGAAAACTCGTAGTAATGAAGTTGTAGAAAAATTCAAAGTGTTCATGCTTGCCTCTGCAACTTTCATTATTATGCTTCTATAATTTTTCTATAGACTGTCATGTGGAAGAGGATTAGAACTGTTCAGCTTATTGCTCAAGGGGATGAATTAAACCACAAATTCAAAGACCCAGGAACAGGTTTCAGCACAATAAATACCAAGTCCTTTCTAAAAGTCAAAGCTTAATAAATCTTGAAATAAATTGACACAAGAAGGTATGAATTCTTTATCACCTTAAATTAATGTGTCTCAGGAGAAATCATTGGGAGGAAACCCCCTTAAATGACTTATAACCCATGAATCGAAGATTTTAAGAATTACAACTTTAACTTCACATATAAAACCAGAAGAAGCTACATCTGACACTTCTATCAGAGGCCTGGTTTCCCCCAAATCAGAAAGCAAAACAAGCAACAAAAAAGCAAGAGGAACTGACCAACAGATGAAATTAAGGAAAAAGAGACTTAAGTTCCTTTAATTTTTGACTCCAGCGTTTATTACCAACACAGAAACCTTGCAATCTCAGGATAAATAAATATAATAATATATTACATAAGATAACCTAGTAAATAAGATGTATAAGATGACTGATTTTTAAAACTATAAAAGCACCAACAAACATCTGCTTTAAGGAATGATTATCACACTGGATTTTGTATGAAACCACAAACATCCCCTAAATACTCTGTCCAGGGTTTGATTAGACCCATGGGAAATAAACACTTCCCGTTGAGTAGAGTAAAACATGAGTTCCTCAGAAAATGGAAAAGACACCAAGGTATCACATATGGCAGAAATGGACTGGAAGCCAAAAATCAACCCAAACACTCAACTGTGTAGGTATTTGAACTTACACAGACATCTGACCTCTTGGGATTCAGACAATACAATCTCTAGCTGCTTGCAGGCTTTAATGTTCTGTGCTTCGAAGAACAGCTTCAGATCAGTCCTGTGATGTAATCTAGTTCCAGAAATCTATATCCGAACTGTCAGTTCAGGGATAGAACATATATAATTATAAAATGAACAGTTCTATGATTCTAGGCTGCTTCATTCTGGAGAATTCTGCCTTACTTTTAGCACAGAAGAAGAAATTTCATAAGAATTCTTAAGCTTTAAAAATGTGTATACTTCTGTCATCATGGTAAGCATGCATTTTATTCATGCTTATAGAACCCTCCCTTATTCTAGCATGTAAAGAAATTCCAATTTTTCTAATTGTTGGAAAATTCTAGTAATTCCCTTTACTTATTTTGACCTCCTCAATTCTTTAAACTCTTCTTTTGTAAATGTACTAAGTAGAAAAGATCATATTTGATAGTATTTCAATACATACCAAGTTGCAATCTACTAAGCACTAAAGACGAGGTAAATGTCTGAATGCAGGACAATTTAATGACCATTCAGATTCACCAGCTGTCAGATGCAAAAGAAAAAAGGTAATTCCTAATGTTTTGACTTTTAGGATATTGCTTCTGGCATTCATGTACACACCCTCCCCTTTACCTATTCTCTTCAACTCCTGTTTATTGTGAGGATCTCAGCTGAGATCACTTCTTGCAGGAAGTCAAGACACTCTTCATTTATACCAGTGGTTCTCAACTGCATACAGTTTTGCTCCTCCACTCGGAGGATATGTGGTGATACCTACAAGCACTTTCGGTTGTCACAACTTGGGGGAAGGTTGTTACTGACATCTAATGGATAGAAACCAAGGATGATGCTAAACATTTTACAATGTGCTCCAGAGGTCCCACAACAAAGAACCGTCCATCCCAAATGTCAGCAGGGCTGTTATTAAGAAACTCCAATTTAAGTGATCATAGCACTTGTCACAGGCTTCCCTGGTGGTCTGGTGGTAAAGCATCTGCCTACAATGCAGGAGACCCAGGTTCAATCCCTGGGTCAGGAAGAGATCCTGGAGAAGGAAATGGCAACCCATTCCAGTATTCTTGCCTGAGAAATCCCATGGATGGAGGATCCTGGCAGGCTACAGTCTAGGGGGTCTCAAAGAGTCAGACCCGACCTAACAATTAAAACAACAAAGCACTTGTCACACTGTATTGCATTTGCAGGGTTTGTGCACCTGAGAATAAGAACATATCTTGATTTCCACCACATGTCCCTTGCATACCCAGGACTCATTAGGTAGACGGTAAAGACAAAATGACTGACTGACTTAATAAAGAAAATTACTGGGACTTCCCTGGTGGTCCAGTGGTTAAGAATCCACCTGCCAATGCAGGAGACATGGGTTGGGTGCCCCACGATGAAGAGTAGCTCTGCCTCAACACAACTGGAGGAAGCCTGTGCTCAGCAATGAAGACCCAGTACAGCCAAAAATAAAGTAATTAATTTTTTAAAAATTTAAGAAAATCACTAATAAGACACAAAGAAGAATTAAACTATAGCATATTTACTGTTCATAAAATATTTTTAGATTATCCAGTTAAAATGTTTACAGATTACAATGGACATGTGAAGTTGTTCAGTTGTGTCCGACTCTTTGTGACCCCATGCACTGTAGCCTACCAGGCTTATCCGTTCTTGGGATTTTCCAAGCAAGAGTACTGGAGTGGGTTGCCATTTCCTTCTCCAGGAGATCTTCCTGACCCAGGGATTGAACCCAGGTCTCCTGCATTGTAGGCAGATGCTTTACCATCAGACCACCAGGGAAGTCATACAGTTTACAAAATGCTTCAAAACCATGATCCAACCACTCAGCTAGGTAAGAAGAGCATAAATTGTTAACCTCATTTTTATAAAGGAGGTACCAATCCTCACAGGAGTTAAGAGCTTGCAAATGTAAATGATAAATGATCTAGCACTGGAAGTGTCTTACAAAGCCTTTGCTGATTTGTAACAAAAATTTTAGGCACTTAGAAATAAGCAGTTGGCTCTGGAGTGGATGTTACACTATCTCTTCTATGCTGCCAAAGAAAAGTTTTAGCTTTGGGCTATCAGAACCCAATAAACACTCAACTTCAGCTAACAAAACAAGTGCCACTGACTCTTAGAAGGGTTGGCCTGATAAAACAGGGCAATTATGGGATAATATGTCACTTAGCAATTCCTCTACAGGTAGCTCAAAGGCAACAGGGACATATCCTAGGTAGCGATGAAAATAAACTACTCCTTGTTAAATCTTTAACCAGCCAGATTGCCTGCACATTTTGAGCACAGAATATATGGAAGGTAGTTTTTCAAAGGAAATTTCCTGGATTTGAAACTCAACTCTGCATACTTATTTGCTGTGTTTCTTTGGGCAAATATCTTAATGTCAATGTAGCTGCCTCCGTTTCCTCAACTGTAAAGTGAGGGTTATATCAATGATGTCATAGGATAGTTGAGGGGGTGGGACATGTTTGAACACATGAGGCACTTAGGATAACACCTGAAATGAAGTGTGTCCAACAATTTTATCAGTCTATCTATCCATCCATCTATCTAATTGGATTCAGGTGCTATCTCTTTGAAGTTTATCATAGAGTAAAAGACTCCATGGGTTTCCCTGGTGGCTCAGTGGTAAAGAACTCAGTTGCCAATGTAAAGACATGGGTTCAAGCTCTGGGTCAGGAAGATCCCCTGGAGCAGGAAATGGCAACCCCCTCCAGTATTCTTGCCTGCAAAATCCCATGAACAGACTAGCATGGTGGGCTACAGTCCAAGGGGTCACAAAGAGTTGGATATGACTTAGCAACTAAACAATAACAACAAAAGACTCCATAGTCTGAGGGAATTTCTCTATGGATGTGACATCTGTCTGTTCATCCTTCTGCCTATCTATATCACTGATCTATCTTATCTATCTCCCTGCCTAATCTATATCATTCATCATCTTTATATGCTTTCCCATGTAAAGAATTTTTCTTGGAGATAAATAAGACAAAACAACACGCTATGTGCCTCATATGCCTCAAATGTCTATGTAATAACCTACATAACTACTTTGACTAAGGTAGTGAGCACATGTATTTCTTGGTTCCCCAGTATCCTATTCAACTTAACTCCTTTGGTAACAAGCAAATTCTTTGCAGGCAGGATTGTTTTACTGAAGAATGCTATGAAAATCTTCCATATTTCAATGTATGTATTTTTGTAACTTTTTTACAAAGCAAATGTATTACTTTGTGAGAACAAAAGCATTGTTGCTCATACTCAAGTAATGTAAAGTCTTTTTAAAAGAAATTGCCATTGACTCCTCCTCAACCTTGACCTATGTTAACTACAGCGTAGTGTAAATGTATACAAGCATAAAATAAAGCTAGGCATTAATTCATTAGGCTAAATAAATTGAATGTAAAGCTAAAAATGGGAAACAATTTTATTTTAAATGGTGGAAAGTTGGTACCGTTGGGTTTAGCAGCATGTGACAAAGGCGCTGTGCCACCCAGCACGCCCTTCAAGGAAGGACGTGCTGACCAGCTGTGAGGATGCAGGCTCCAGCTGTCACCTTCTTCAAGGTGAGCCTCAGCTCTAGCCTGCGGGCCTGAAGTGGAGCCTTTCCTGGAACAGCCTGCATCTGGCAGCTGTGCAAGGTGGGAGTACAAAGGCCTCCCCTTTCAGCTTGATGGGGGACAGCTCTGACAAGCCGTGCTCACCCAGAACCCCCTGCCAGGTTGACTGAGGTGCTACTGGTCCACATCAGAGTTCAACTCCTTTGTTCCACCCAGACCTGTCCTCTCCACCTTTCTCCTACAGATACTGATCTCAAATAAACATCTTACACCCCAAGTTCTCTGCTTCCAGAGAATTGTATCTACAACACAGTAAAAACCAAAAGCCTGTGCTTCTATATTTTTAGTTTGATAACACAAATAACAGAAGTGGACATTTAATGAACAGCACAAATCAGTACTAATAGCCTCAAGCCTGTTTTGCTCATCTTCAGCTGGGGCCATGAGTGAGGCAATGTGTACCTAAGGATACAATTCTTTTTCTTTTTCTTTTTTTTTTCCCATTACTTAATAAGCTATACAGCTATACCTAGTAATTAAAAGCTCCAGCAACTCATCTTCCCATTATGCAGAACAGAAAATCTTTAATGAAATATACAAAAGAAGATTCCAGGCAACTGAAAACTCTGCAAAGCATAAACAATCGCTGGGTGACAATACTGCACTAAAGAGCTAGTTATTTCAATGAGGCATTGTACCAGCTACCAGTTATTTCATAAAACATTGCACACAACATGGAAGATAATTCCAAAACACACCTCACAGGATAATTATTTAAGGCTGCTCAATAAATGTTGACTCCAAATTGGCAATTATTTCTTCAACAATGATGATACATTCAGAAGGAGTTTGCAAAACCTGGCATAAATAAATAGGCTGAAAGAAACTATGCATGTACCAGAGTCTAAGGTTCAAATGCTTTTAAGAGGGTAAACACAAATGAGAAAGAAAAAAAAAAAGGTTTGTTTTGCTAAATAAGCCATTTCTCTTGTATTTATTCATCTATTCAATTTATGTATTCATCAAATAACACGTATGTGTCACCTACTTTGTATCTTGAGCTGCTGGGAGGTAAATAAAGAATCCTGTGATAAAGGAGGAATTTATAACCTGTTAGAGCCTGATGTGATTGACATGGGCTGCAAGGAAAGTATGCAAAGTTGTCCCTATTTCTCTCCCCAACTCATCCCCTCCCCCTCTTCCCATCTCTCCACCTACTCTGAATTGTCTTTTTTCTCAACTCTCCAAAGCCATTCTGAGTAGAGGTCATTTCCCCCTGCTATCTCCTTGTTATATACCTGCACTCTCCAGTAGGGTAGCCCTTAGCTACATGTGACTATAGAGGACTTAAAACGTGGTTACCCTAAACTGAAATATGTGAAATAAGAGGTCGACTTTTAAGACTTTGTGCAACAGAAATGTAAAATGCACCATGAATATTTTAAGATAGTTGCGTGATTAAATAATATTTTGAAAATACTGGTTTCTAGAAAACACACTATTAAAATTAGTTTTATCTGTTTCTTTTTAGTCTGGCTACTAGAAAAATTAAAATTATTTATGTGGCTCACACTACTTTTATAGGACAGCTCTAGTCTAGAAAATTCTAACTAGTTCATACTTTCTTCTTGGCATTCTGGTGTCAGATCATTGTCTTTGCCCCAAAGAGTTCTTTTTCTGACCATCATTCTCAAGAAGACACACCGACCAGTCACTCTCACATTACTCTCATTTAATGTTTATTATAGTAAAAAAAAAAAAAAAATATGTAACATGAAATCTTCTAATAAAGTTTTGAGCATGTACTACCATGTTGCTACTTTATGAAGATTATTGTAGAGTAAGTTGCCAGAACTTTTTTTTTCTTTAATCATGCCTGACTGAAACTTTAGAGCCAGTCAACAATTCCCCATTTCTCACTATGCCCCAATTTTGGCAACCAACATTCAACTCTCTGCTTCTGTCAGTATGACTAACTTAGTTACCTCATGTAAGCGGAATCATGTAGTATTTGGCTTTCTGTTGCTGGCTTATTTTGCTCAGTGTAATATTCTCAAGGTTCATCCATGTTGCAGCATAGGACAGAATACCCTTCCTTTTTAGAGCTGAATAATATTCCATTGTGTGTGTGTATCACATTCTCTTATCCATTCATTAGTTGATGAAACTTAGGTTATTTCAACCTTTTAACTATTGTGAATCAGTTCAGTTCAGTTAAGTTACTCAGTCACGTCCAACTCTTTGCAACCCCATGAACCGCAGCATGCCAGGCCTCCCTGTCCATCACCAACTCCTGGAGCTTACTCAAACTCATGTCCATTGAGTCTGTGATGCCATCCAACCATCTCATCCTCTGTCGTCCCCTTTTCCTCCTGCCCTCAATCTTTCACAGCATCAGGGTTTTTCAAATGAGTCAGCTTTTCACATCAGGTGGCCAAAGTAATGGAGTTTCAGCTTCAGCATCAGTCCTTCCAATGAACAGCCGGGACTGATCTCCTTTAGGATGGACTGGTTGGATCTCCTTGCAGTCCAAGGGCCTCTCAAGAGTCTTCTCCAACAGCACAGTTCAAAAGCATCAATTCTTAGGCACTCAGCTTTCTTTGTAGTCCAACTCTCACATCCATACATGACCACTGGAAAAACCATAGCCTTGACTAGACGGACCTTCGTTGGCAAAGTAATGTCTCTGCTTTTAAATATGCTATCTAGGTTGGTCATAACTTACCTTCCAAGGAGCAAGTGTCTTTTAATTTCATAGCTGCAATCACCATCTGCAATGATTTTAGAGCCCCCCAAAATAAAGTCAGCCACTGTTTCCACTGTTTCCCCATCTCTTTGCCATGAAGTGATGGGACTGGATGCCATGATCTTAGTTTTCTGAATGTTAAGCTTTAAGCCAATTTTTCACTCTTCTCTTTCACTGTCATCAAGAGGCTTTTTAGTTCTTCTTCACTTTCTGCCATAAGTGTGGTGTCATCTGCAAATCTGAGTTTATTGATATTTCTCCTGGCAATCTTGATTCCAGCTTGTGCTTCTTCCAGCCCAGCGTTTCTCATGATGTACTCTGCATATATGTTAAATAAGCAGGGTGGCAATATACAGCCTTGATGTACTCCTTTTCCTATTTGGAACCAGTCTGTTGGTCCATGTCCAGTTCTAACTGTTGCTTCCTGACCTGCATACAGATTTCTCAGGAGGCAAGTCAGATGATCTGGTATTGCCATCTCTTTAAGAATTTTCCACTGTTTATTGCGATCCACACAGTCAAAGGCTTTGGCATAGTCAATAAAGCAGAAAGAGATGCTTTTCTGGAACTCTCTTGCTTTTTTGATGATCCAGCAGATGTTGGCAATTTGATCTCTGGTTCCTCTGCCTTTTCTAAAACCAGCTTGGACATCTGGAAGTTCACAGTTCACGTATTGCTGAAGCCTGGCTTGGAGAATTTTAAGTATTACTTTACTAGCATGTGAGATGAATGCAATTGTGCGGTACTTTGAGCATTCTTTGGGATTGCCTTTCTTTGGGATTGGCATGAAAACTGACCTTTTGCAGTCCTGTGGCCCCTGCTGAGTTTTCCAAATTTGCTGGCATATTGAGTGTAGCACTTTCACAGCATCATCTTTCAGCATTTGAAATAGCTCAACTGGAATTCCATCACCTCCGCTAGCTTTGTTCATAGTGATGCTTCCTAAGGCCGACTTGACTTCACATTCCAGAATGTCTGGCTTTAGGTGAGTTATCACACCATTGTGATTATTTGGCTCATGAGGATCTTTTTTGTACAGTTCTTCTGTGTATTCTTGCCACCTCTTTTTAATATCTTCTGCTTCTGTTAGGTCCATACCATTTCTGTCCTATACTGAGACCATCTTTGTATAAAATGTTCCCTTGGTATCTCTAATTTTCTTGAAAAGATCTATAGTCTTTCCCATTCTATTGTTTTCCTCTATTTCTTTGCATTGATCACTTAGGAAGGCTTTCTTATCTCTCCTTGCTATTCTTTGTAACTCTGCATTCAAATGGGTATGTCTTTCCTTTACTCCTTTGCTTTTCACTTCCCTTCTTTTCACAGCTATTTGTAAGGCCTCCTCAAACAGCTATTTTCCTTTTTGCATTCCTTTTTCTTGGGGATGGTCTTGATTCCTATCTCCAGTACAATGTCACAAACCTCCATCCATAGTTCATCAGGCACTCTGTCTATCAGATCTAGTCCCTTAAATCTATTTCTCACTTCCACTGTATAGTCATAAGGGATTTGATTTAGGTCATACCTGAATAGTCTAGTGGTTTTCTCCACTTTCTTCAATTTCAGTCTGAATTTGTGAATCACATTGCAATAAATAGCCACTATGGAATACACTGTGGATCATCTCCCCAAAAACTAAAACTAGAACTACCACATGATCCTAATCAAAGCTATGGTTTTTCCAGTAGTCATATATGGATGTGAGAGTTGGACTATAAAGAAAGCTGAGTGCAAAGAATCAATGCTTTTGAACTGTGGTGTTGGAGAAGACTCTTGAGAGTCCCTTGGACTGCAAGGAGCTCAAACCAGTCCATCCTATAGGAAACCAGTCCTGAACATTCATTGGAAGGACTGATGCTGAAGCTCCCATCCTTTGGCCAGCTGATGCAAAGAACTGACTCACTGGAAAAGACCCTGATGCTGGGAATGCCTGAAGGCAGGAGGAGAAGGGGACGACAGAGGATGAGATTGTTGGATGGCATCACTGGTCTGATGGACATGAATTTGAGCAAGCTCCAGGAGTTGGTGATAGAGAGAGATGCCCGATGTGCTGCAGTCTGGGTCACAAAGAGTCGGACACACCGAACAACTGAACTGAACTACATGATCGAGCAATCCCATTTCTAGCGATTTACACAACAGCATTGAAATCAGGATCGTGAAAAGATATTTCACTCTTGTGCAGTTAGTTTTCTTTTTAGCACCTGTTACTATCTGAAATTGCTCATTGACTTTACTTTTTAATTATCTCTATTGGAATATAAGCCTCATGAAAGCAAAGAACTAATACATCTTCTTTACCATTTAATCTACAGCTATAATGCAATGTTTGCCACTTAGTAAGGGCTCAGTCAATAATTATTGACCACGTGAGTGGTGCAATGCACACCTTCATAAGGAGCAGCCAAGTCTGCCTGAGAAGACAGGGGAGGAAGCACTCAAGATTGTGTGCACTTGGCTAGGTTCTCTAGAAGGAGCAGATTCAGTCCATCCTTCTATCTAACCAATCATCCTTTTGTCTATCTTTCGACCACTGATCGATTTACTGAAAAGACATTTCTTTAGAATGTCTACATTTTAGGCACTGAGCTAGTTGCAGAGAATACAGTAGTGAATACAGTTAAACAGGGTCCTACTATTGTGAAGGAAGTTATCTACCTCTACCTACCAAGTTAGAAGGAAGACCAGCTTCCTTGAATGGTTATCTGATTACATAAACAACACTTCATTATACTTGTGATGACTGCTAGGGAGGGCAATGTGTCTAGGGAATCAGAAGAGGTTTACATAGGTGAGCAATATTTTTGTAAGACTTGAAAGGCAGAAAAGAGCCTGAGCAGAGCCCTAGAGGGAAAAGGCAGAAAAGGAAGTTCAGAGAAATCCAGATAATTCAGTTCATACATGAGACGAATGGACAGTAGGAATGCAGTTAATTTTATAGAAATTATATTTATCAGCTAAATATATATGTATTAATGTAGAATGAATAATTCAGCAATAGTTCTAAATTTTGAAGGCAATGACACATAATACCTTAAATGGAATTTAATCAATTTTTAAGTCTGATTAAATAAAGTAGTATTTATTTTTATAAAATCAGAAAATTATTTCTAAGAGGAACTTAAAATTATCCCTGATATTACTTTCTAAAGATAAGTATCATTAATATTTTGGTTTACCTACCTTGATTTTTTCTATATGTATATATACATATTTTTTTAAAGCACTGGGTAAAGTATAACAATCCTTATATTCTTATAGGAACCTTTAAAGAGTAGTATGGTGTTGGAGAAGACTCTTGAGAGTCCCTTGGACTGCAAGGAGATCCAACCAGTCCATCTTAAAGGATATTAGTCCTGGGTGTTCATTGGAAGGATTGATGCTGAAGCTAAAACTCCTTTGGACACCTGATGCAAAGAGCTTACTCATTGGAAAAGACCCTGATTCTGGGAGGGATTGGGGGCAGAAGGAGAAGGGGACGACAGAGGATGAGATGGCTGGATGGCATCACGGACTCGATGGGCATGGGTTTGGGTAGACTCTGGGAGTTGGTGATGGACAGGGAGGCCTGGCATGCTGCGATTTATGGGGTCTCAAAGAGTCGGACATGACTAAGTGACTAAACTGAACTGAACTGAAAGGGTAGTCAAACCAAGACTCTAGGAGTAACTAAATCTCATTTTTCTTAAAACAGAAACAAATTTAGAATCTATTTTTAAGTATAAAACTTGTACTTAAAATTTAGAAAGTAAAATCAGTAGTTTTCACCACATTCCCACAAAACCAGTTGTATCACAGGAAGCTTTTAATTTAAAACCAAGGAAAGATGCTGTTACACCTCTCAAATATATGGCCAGACGTCTATTAGAATATTATCATCTTACTATAAATAATTAAACATAAGCTGCCAATGCCTCTAGTAAAATACATGAACCTAATATATTTATGGGATGCAGTACCTAAGCTGATTATCCTGTGTTTACTCCCTTACCTAATCAAGACTGGTTTGTAATTCAAAACAAATGCCACAATCTTTAGAGCAAAGGAAAATTAATAAGCAAGAATAGTCTATAACTCTCACTTTAAAAAAACTAAACCAGGCCAATCAAACCACTCTCAATCAAATCATAAATCCCTAAAAACTGAACACTTGGGAACCAACATAATAAGACTCTCAATAATTTTCTATGTTTTTTCTATATTTTATTTCACCGAGATATGTCAAGATATAGTTTGTGACCCCAAACTTTCTATCATATTTCATTTCATTTCACTTCGTATTGACTACAGTAGTTCTCATTCTGGCCATTGTAATAGATCAATAGCCCCCATTTTTCACCCATCCTGTGTTCACACACTTTGCCATATAACTTTGCAATGCTCTTCTATCCTGAGGGAGATGTACTGCCTAACCCCTTGACTGGTTCAGCCATGTCAACAAGCTGAACAATGTGAATTAATCAGGGGCTTGGAATAATACTTGCATGTTTTAGTTTGTTCCGTTGCTTCTCTGTGATTGCCATTAACACATGCTTGAGCAGGTCTGCTCCAGTCGTGATTAGCTCCAGTCACTCCAGCCAAGACTATCCTAGATCAGCCAACAGCCAGTTGATGCCAGGTGGCCAAATAAGCCAAGCCCAGAATCAAAGAATGGCCAAGCCAATACCAGACTCAATTGCCAAGCTACAGACTTGCAAGCAAAATGGATGGTTTAGGGTGATGATGCAGAACACACCATTATTGAGACAATAGATGACTGACACAGCAACCACTCTCTAAAATACAGATATCTTCATTAGTAGCCTTATTTTCACTTCCAAAAAGAAGCCAGAGTGTATTGGAAAAGACAAAAAGTATCTACAAATTTTCCTTCTTTCTAATTAAATTGTGTACAAAGAAACACTCAGTTGTGCATTATAATTAATCTATGGTAAAATCTTTCTAATGCTTACTATTTATAGTGTTTGACCATTTTCAAATCTCTATGATGAGTGTATAAGGAGAGAAGAAGAGTTTATTATCCCTATCAGAACAATAAAGTTACTTTTAACAACCACATATCTCCCAAGTTAATTTTCTTTAAAATTAAGAACAAAATTCTGGTCATCAATTTGAAGTCAGGATTGTCCAAATCCCTGCAAGGAAGTCACGTTTAGAATAACTTCTCAAACATTCAAATAAAGACATTCTCAAAAAGCATTACACCATTAAAATCAGTGGGAATGGTAAAGAACCTAAATAGAACCAGCATTACAAAGGCTCTAACAAGATGAAGTTTATCAGGAATCTGTAGTGAAAGTGAAGTGAAAGTCATTCAGTTGTGTCCGACTCTTTGTGACCCCATGGACTATACAGTCCATGGAATTCTCCAGGCCAGAAGACTAGAGTGCGTGGCCTTTCCTTTCTCCTGAGAATCTTCCCAACCCAGGGATCGAACCCAGGCTTCCCACATTGCAGGCAGATTCTTTACCAGCTGAGCCACAAGGAAAGCCCAAGAATGCTGGAGTGGGTAGCCTATCCCTTCTCCAGCGGATCTTCCCAATCCAGGAATTGAACCAGGGTCTCCTGCCTTGCAGGTAAGTTCTTTACCAACTGAGCTATCAGGGAAGCCCCTATCAGGAATAAATGTCTTATATGTTTTGTGCTTGGGACTAATTAATTGTTTGTATTTGACAGTATCTGGGGGCTCAGCGGTAAATTATCCACCTACCAGTGCAGGGGACATGGAGACACAGGTTCAATCCCTGGGTCAGGAAGATCCCCTGAGAGGGAAATGGTAACCCACTCTAGTATCCTTGCCTGGGAAATCCCATGGAGGGAAGAGCCTGATGGGCTACAGTCCGTGGGATCACAAAGAGTCAGACATGACTTAGCAACTAAACACCAACACTTGAAAGTATGGCATGGGAGTAACCAATGACTAAAAACTTGTAGTTAATAACAGAGAGGCATGAGGGAGTAAATGCATTAAATGGAATCAAGAGCCCAGAAATGGACCCATGCATACGCAATCAATCGATTTATGACAAAGGAGTCAAGAATATACAATGGGATAAGAATAGTGTCTTCACTTAATGAGGTTGGAAAACCTGGAAAAGCCACATGCAAAAGAATGAACGTGGACCCTTCTAACACTATAGAGGAAAACCAACTCAAGTTAGATTATGAACTGAAATGTAAGACCTCAAACCCCAGAACTCCTAAAAGAAAACCTAGGGAGCAAGTTCCTTCTCCTTGCTCTTGGTAATGATTTGTTGAATCTGACACCAAATATAAAGGTAACAAAAGAAAAAACAAATAAGCAGAGCTAGAGCTATATTAAACTAGAAAAAATTTCTTTACAGCACAAGAAATCAACAAAATGGTTTTGGTTGGAATGGCAATGGACAAAATAAAACAGAAAGGAAGAAAATATTTGAAATATTTGCCAAACATTTATCTAAGGGGTTAATATCCAAAATATATATAAAAAAGTCACACAATAACAAAATCAAACAATCCCATTTAAAAAATGAGCAAGGGGACTGAATAGACATTTTCCAAAGACATACAAATGGTCAACAGATGCATTGAAATGTGCTCAATGTCACTAATCACCAGGGAATTGCAAGTCAAAATCATGATATCACCTCACATCTGTTAGAATGGCTATTATCAAAAATACAAGAGATTAATGTTGATGAGGATGTGGACAGAAGGGAACACTTCTGAACTATTAGTGAAAATGTAAATTGCCACAGTCACTATGGAAAACACTACGGAGGTCTTTCAAAAAATCAAACATAGAACTACCATATAATCCAGCAGCTTCACTTTGGGGTATTCATCTGAAGGAAATAAAATCACTTTCTGAAAAAGATATCTACATGTTTATTGCAGCATTATTCACAATAGTCAAGACACAGAAACAATCTGTGTCCCCTGGCAAATGAATGGATAAATAAAAATGGGTTACATATATACTGATGTTATGTATGTCTCACACAAATGCTATATCACACATATACATATATACATACACAATCATATATATATAAAATGAGTTTGAGCAAGCCCCAGGAGATGGTGAAGGACAGAGAAGCCTGGTGTGTTGCAGTCCATGGGGTTGCAAAGAGTCAGACATGACAGCGACCAAACAACTACAACAAAATATAATGAAATATTATTCAGCACAAAAATGAAGGAAATCCTGCTGTTTGCAACAACATGGATGGGCCTTGAGGGTATTATCATATGCTAAGTGAAATAAGTCAGACAGAGACTGACAAACACTGTACCATCTGACTTCTAGGTTGAATCTTAAAAAAAGAACAAACTCATAGGTTACAGAGAATTGATCGGTCTTTACCAGAGGCAGGGGTAGGAAGTATATGAAACTGGTGAATCTGGTCAAAAAAGTACAGACTTACAGTTATAAGATAAATCCTATCCTAAGAATGTAACATACAGTGTGGTGACTATAGTTAACAATACCGTATTATATATTTAAATGTCAATAAGAGAGTAGATCTTAAAAGCTCTCAGCACAAGAAAAATATAACTATGTGTAGTGAAGGATGTTAACTAGACTTCAGTCATTTCTCAACATGTACATTTATCAAATTATTATGTTGTATACCTGAAACTAATACAATGTTGTTGCTGCTAAGTCACTTCTGTTACATGTCAATTATATCTCAATTTTAAAAATAAATATTAAAAAAATACTTAAAAACATTTAAATAGATAAAGACTAAATGTCATCTTTTCTCAATGTGTGTAACATAGAATGGACACTCACATTAGCTGAATAAATTCCTATTCAGACTCCAGTTTATTTCACTCACATTGTAAGTCTCAGTAAGCGAAGCAATATGAATCAGAAAGTAGTTTCATGACAATTTGGTGACTAGAAGAAACAAAACTGTAAAGACAGAAATTAAGACTTAAAACAGATGATGTCACAAAAATATTCTTTTGGCTGATTATACTTTCCAACATATGTTCAAAAAATACTTATTTCAGACAGGAATAATGTGCATCCTTTTTTCATCACTGAATCTTCTCTGTCAAAGCCCATGGTACAGCATTTGTATTCAATAAATATTTCTTAAACAATAAGTGTTTTGTTTTGTGTATCTCTATGTTAATTTCTAACATGGAACATCACTGCATTCATGATAATAATTTAACTTGAAAACTATACATTGAAATATTTTACTAGCCACATTCTTTGTATACTTCTATTCTGCTATGCAATAGTACACATTTGTTCTTCTCCTGGCACTTAAGAAATCTGTTAAATAATTAAGTTGTCTGAGAAGGAACTGAGATTATATTCTGGGACTATGTCCACACCCAGGATTGAATTACCAATCCAACCAAATAAAAATGTAGTATTCATGGAAGTCGTGAGACTTCCAAACAAAGCTGAAATTAATTTTGGATAAACTCATCTTTTATAAAATTTCTGACTATGTGGCTAATGTGTATCTTTAGTGAAGGGCTCCTCTGGGGGCTCAGCTGGTACAGAATCCACCTGCAATGCGGGAGACCTGGGTTCAATCCCTGAGTTGGGAAGATCCCTTGGAGAAGGGAACAGCTACCCACTCCAGTGTTTTTCCCTGGCAAATTCCCTGGACTGTGCAGTCAATGGGGCCACACAGAGCTGGACACACTGAGTGATTTTCACTTCACTTCATACCTTTAGTGAAAGAGTTTGCCACCTCTGTGAGCAAAAGTAGTGACACAGTGACCATGGTACTTTTAAGTAAATGCATGCCCTTACTTCGTTCCCAGAAAAATAACACAATCCTAACTTTCGAGGGAAAAACTATGACAAAATGTGACTTAATACATCCTATACATATTTATATATATTATATATACACACACACATACATACATAGAGAGAGAGAAGGAGGGAGGCAGGGAGGGAGGGGGAACAGCACAAGGCATACAAATATGTTTGCCTTAAGCAAAGCTAATATAAGGACAAAAATGAAAATTACTTTATGAAGCAAGTCAGTGGTTGACCTTATGTTTCTAAGATTCACTACAGGGTCCATTTAAGTAAGAGGTAATCCCAGGTCACTTAAATAAGACACATTTACTCATCTGCTTCAGAGTCAGTTTTTCCAGAATTACTCATCCATCCCCAGAGGTGAGCATATGTAAAATAGAATAATAAGTGAAAAATAGCAATTTCTCTAAGTTCTTGGATTTCATTATTATTAGTTCCCTGAGAACAGAGCCTGAGTCTCGTTCTTTTAATATTCTTTAACATGCTCGACACACAGTAGGGCCTTAAAAACTACCTGTCAGAATCAGGGAGCCATATGTCTGTGTGAATTGCCTTGTAGCAATGCTGTGAAATAAGGCTTTAAATTCTGTCAGTGTGCTGTTCTTTTTTTTTTTTTTTTTTAACTACGTGCAATTCAGCAGAGACATCCTTTGCCTCGGGAAGAATGAGGATTGTGAGAAGGGGAAAGCAGAGAGACAGAAGTGTCACTATTCAGTATCTGACTTCCAAAATAGTCACTTGAAGCCTGTTTCAAAGACAATACTCTTGAAAGTCAAAGCGTTTAAGTGAGAACTGAAATGTTAAAGAGGTCAAAAAAAAAAAAAAAAAGCTAAAAAGGGATTTTGCATCCGAAAGGAAAGCCCTAAAGAAGCAGAGCATAAAATATATTCACAAAAAAACAGATCAGAAGAAACAGAAATGAAAAGCTAAGGGACCCCACCCAAGTGGTAACATTAAGACAGCTCTGTCCAGGCGGCTAGAGAAAGGGAGGGCCCTGGAAGGACAGCCAGGAGGAGCAGAGTGGGGATGATGGAAAAGGATACGCCCAGCACCTCCTACTGATCATCTGCCTGAGCCTTGTGACAACCAAGGCAACACCCACAGGCCACTCTCGATCATCCCAGTGTGTGCCCACTTAGCCTGGGTTAGTTCTCCCTACAATATTAATGTTCCCTCTCTTGGCCCAAGGGTAAGAGCATCTCATTAACAGTTGCCTGAACATTGCAAGCAACTGCCCAGCAGAAGTGGTGGTCAACTACAATTGGCTTGAAACCTCAGGAGTCCCGGGGTGAAATTCAAAACTGGCTCCACACACAGAAGGCAATGAGAGACAAAAGAGGCAGATTTCTCTGGGTTGGAAGGTAGCAGATTTAATTAGGAGGGGAATTACATAGGAGGCTTGCCTTGGACAGCCATAAGACAAGTGGATCTCTGCCCTGGTCTGAAAGAATCTTATAAGTTTGCATGGAGGCCTCAGCGGGGTTCAGTCACATACACAGTCCAGATGGTCTCAGCAACACATTGCCTTTCTCAAGGCTGCATCCTTGAAATGGCTTCTCTAGGCTGGGGATGAAGGGCAGAATGTACATTCCAAGGAGAGAGAAGGGGATAAGGAGCCTTCCCTCACCTGGCTCCAGCTCTCCGGTCAGCAGGAGGCCACACTCTCTCCATGACCTTCTCCAACTATGATGCAAAATTCTGCTCACCCTGCAAAATACCCTCTAATTACAATGCCCTGTTCCATGGTCCAAGCTATCCTAAACCAGTAAAACAGACACAGGAATCCTGAACTCTCAGAGGTAGCAGTGTGAACCACGAAGCATCCAGCACCTGTACTTGGCTGGGACTGATCAGGGCCAATTTGAGAGTCTTCCTCACTTCAAACTGGGACAGGGTGAAGCCACCTCATACCACAGTGTTATCTGAACACGGACTTGTCAAGTCTAGAAACCTGTAATTCCTGATGATCTACAACTCTATCACATTTTACATAAAACTATAACACAAGAGCAGTAAAAATGTTTTTTTGTCGCTTTTTAACTTAAGTAAGAAATTTAAACAGTACCATGGACAAAGGAGGGATAATTTTTAAATGATAAAATGGTCTTATTAGTTAAGGAATTTAAGTCAGAATTGCCGAGATCATCTTATACACCAACTTTGCAAACTAAGAAATGAAAGCCTAGAGAGTTTAATCAATTTATCTAACATTCAGTAGAAAAAGCAAGACAGACCCAAAAATCCACTCCTCCCTGCCAGTTGTTACCTGGATTTCAAAAATTCTGCTTTGATTCTTGGCATCTTTTTTAATTCTCAGCTGTGTAAACAGTTCAACCGTACTTTTTTTTTTTAACCTTTTGGCCCCATTGCACAGCACATGGAATCTTAGTTCGCCAATCAGGGATTGAATCTGCATCCCCTAACTTGGAAATGTAACCAACCACTAGACTTCCAGGGAAGTCCCCTCAACTGCACTCTTTGCATACTGTGTTAACATTGCTTTGCTACACAAGGATGAAAACTAGTACCAGGTCCTTTTGAGTTTAACAGGTGAGACTTTTCTTCTGCAGAACAATATCTCTGTTGCTTTCTGGGGTGACATTTCCTTTGGTTTTCCATAGGTAACCTCCCTTTAACATCAGTTCCCATTTGCTTTTTATTATAGTTCCATATGAGGCCACTCCATTACGCCATCTGTCTCTAATTAACCTGTAAGCTATTTCCCTGGAAATTATTCAGAATGATTTAACAACTTTAATTTCCAATAGCGGCATACTAGGATTGAACTGATATGTCTTGAAGATAATCAGCTTGCTTCATGACATAAATATGCATATGTCATTTTATAATTTATAAAGTGACTTTGTGTGCATTATCTTTTCTTCATACGTTTGTATGTATATTTGTTACTTTATTTTTAAATGTAGCATATAGAGGTCAGAGGACAAGCCTGCTGAACATGAAGTTGGAGAGCGAGGCATGAAATCCAGGTCTCTCTGATTCAAAACTCCACGTACTTTCTACTAGCTCATACTTTCTTCAGAAAAACTGCCAGGTTTGGCCCGTCTGTCTCTGGAGAATAAAAATGTACAGAAGCTCAATAAGTTCATGTGTAAGCTTATAATCTGGGGCGGTGAGCATCCCCAGGCGTACTGCTGGCCTGCTAAATTGGATTAGGAACAAGACAGATGGCCACACCTGGTGGCCAACCTTAAACCATCTCTGTCAGTAAGAGAAACCAAGAGCAACAGGCAAGTGGCTTGGAAAACACTTAGGTCAGATAGGAAAGGGATGAACGGACATTGAATGTGAGGAGGCAAGGACTGGAGAGAAAGCTTCAAGGCAGGTCATTCCCAGCGATGGAAGTCTGTAAGGAGAAGTGAAGCAGGACTACTGCATACCTAGGGCTTCCCAGGTTGTGCTACTGCTAAAGAATCCGCCTGCTGATGCAGGAGACACAAGACATACTGGTTAGATCCCTGGGTTGGGAAGATTCCCTGGAGTAGGAAGGGGAGACTGGTGGGCTAAAGTCCGTGGAGCATCAAAAAGTCAGATATGATTGAGCACCTATGGACCACATCTTGGGGATGGCCCTAAAGTGCTCATACCCTGCTACTTGCCTCCTCCTTTGGCTCAGAATGGACCTGAATGTAAAATAGATCTTGCTCCTTGAGATGGGAAATGATCCTGAGAATGTGAAGGAATTGTATTTGCTTTTCTCATCAGAGACCTCACAGAGACTGAACAGCAATGCCCGTGTGGAGGGGAGGCTCTCCTGTGTTGTAACCACCCTCCCTGACGCACGGCAATCTGTGAATTTCCTCACCGCATGACTGTCTCACACAGGGCAGAATCCAGAAAACTGATGCAGAAAAAAACCAGAGGGCCTATTTTCTCTCCTCCCATCCCTCCATTCTCTCTGCTCCTTTCCAAACTCTGACTGTTTGTGCTAGTACTCAGAGAGCACAATCAGAAAGTTTAAATCTGCTTCAAAATAGGTGTATTCTAATTAAATGGCCCTTTCCACCATTAGAAGTGAATGGGTTTGAGTTTCCCATTGGAACAGCCTGAAAAAGAAACTACACATTTTCTAAGGCTGTGTGATACACAGTTCTCATTCTGGAATTTATGTTTTTCTTAGACTATAAGATCAAAGTGGCTTTATTATACTCTGTCCATGTATCATGTATATAAACAAATCAAAAAGAGAAAATGTTTTCTTTTCCCTCAAGGAATTTTAAGGAAATTTGTAGTTAAATCTGAGATCCATTTCCTCCCAGTATTTGAATTAGTGGCTGGGCTCCCCCAACTGGAGCTTTACCGTATTGCAAGCCAACCTTAATGGCTGTTAGGATTTAAAGAAATGCTTATAAACTGATTTTTCTTTATAATCCTCATAAACAAAAGGACTTCATTAGGGAATTTCAAGGCTCTACATTTTCCCACTCTTATTCTTTGATATACTCTATCTATCTTTTAATAAGTATTTTCTTTGATTTACTGTATCCTTTAATAAGTATTTTGAGGTCTTATGCCAAACTCAGTAAGAATAGCCATGAAAATTTTTGCAGTTTGGAACATGTAATTATGAACATGGAGAAGGAAGTGGCAACCCACTCCAGTATTCTCGCCTGGAAAATCCCATGGACAGAGGAACCTAGTAGGCTACAGTCCATCAGATCGCAAAGAGTCAGACAAGACTGAGCGACTTCACTCATTCAATTATGAACAAGATCTTGAGAAATAAAAGAGGGTTCCAAGTAAGGACTCTGAGGACTTCACCCTGAGAACAACAGCTGAGCTCAATATATGGGTAATGACAAACTAATTACCACATTGAAACTAATTACAAATGTGTAGTCTGAACAAGAAAAAGCTAAGAGATTACCTATAACTGTCTTCACACAGCAACGCATGTCTCACAAAGAGGGCTTAGACATATCTTGCATTACTCTACAGCAGAGTTTCTCAACTTTGGCATTATTGAAATTATGGACTGGATAGTTTTTGTTGTCCTATGCGTTATAGGATGTTAAGCATCATCCTTGACCTCTGCCCATTAGATGCCAGTGGCATCCAGTTAAGAAATTCCAAAATGTCTTTGGATTTTGCCAAATCTTCCCAGGGGGATATATGACCCACACTGAAAACCATTGCTATGGAATCTACAGTGGTGATTTCCAAAGAGATTTCCAGAACAGGTATTCGGTTAGCAGACCTCCAGACAATCTCTTACCAAAGCGACTCCATTCTTGCATATTTTCATATCAGATGAGAGATGCCACAGAGAACTCATACTCAGGTCAATTTCAGGGAGAAAAAGTTCCAAACCTAGTGTTTGAGCAGAAATGAAACTGTGAGGCTCATGTTGCAACATGCTCCCCTTTGCTAGAGGAATTTGACAGGAGCATGATAACATCAGTAGGAGAATCTGTAAAAAGCTTCTAGGCAACAAGTAGGTAGTGATGTGTCATTTCTAAGATCTCCATAATTATGATTTCTTGTCATGATTACATATGGTTGTATAAACCAGACACAGAAATGGTGGCCACACAGAATATCATTAACTAATTAACTACAAATTTGATCAGCTGTTCCCTTTAAAAATCTGAAGACATTTATGGCCATAATTTAAATTGTACCATTTATTTTTGTACCGATCATCCAAAAAGCCTAATCCTTTTTAGAATCTATGATTAAAACCCATCTGCCTTCTTTTCATGTTATCCAAAATAGTGAACATTATTTTATACTTTTTTTGACTGCTGCAGAATTTGGAAGAAATTTCAGAAAGAACAAAACTGTGCTCATGGACCACTCAAGGGTGATTGTTTCTGGACAATGTACATGTCTTTAGAGTGTGTTTTAATATCTTATTTCACATTAATGGTGCTATGATGTCAGAATATTAAATTAGATATGTTCATACACCTTCCAATGGAGAAATATCTTTGCCCAATCCCCAATACCCTACTTTTACCCAGACAATGAATCCATTTTTTAACACTCCCCTAATCTAAAAGGTATTTTCAAGAGGTGAGATGCTTCTCAATGTTTCCCCAGAGCAGAAAAGTCAGAGAAATACAAAAATATAGAGTCACCTCTAGGCTGTGTGTTATTTTGAATCATTAGCACAGTCTAAAGGGCTTTTCTGAATCGCCTAGAAATGAAGCTATTTTAAACTGGTAATTAGAAGATTATCTGTATGCTAGTATTTTTAAATTAATTTTAAGCCCCAAAGGGCTTGTGAATAGTTGAGTAGCCTTATTAGTGAGGTTTTTTTTTTTAAATGCTCCGGTTATTTGATAATTTTTTTTAATTAAAAAGACAGTGGAATAGCTCCACTGATCAGACCTGTATTAGTTCACCAGATTATATCTAAGCCTTGAAGGTTGCTTGTTTAAGTTGGCTTTTCTCAAGTCAAAAATGGCCCTTTCTAGAAAGTATAAATGAAGTCTATATGCATCCTCTGAAGTCTGACCACTGATTCTCATCCCAAAACCACAAGATATGAGTCACTACCAAAAATGTTAACCCCATTCATTTATTTAATAAGATATTATTCATTTCCAAGATACTTATTACACTGAGAATGCTTATATTAACCTTAATGCCTTAAAAAATTGATTTTGAATATTAAAAACACTGGATTGAAATTAAAGTCACAGCACCTTGAAATTGAATCCTTTTCTATCATCAATGAGTTGTGTGAATCTGAGCAAGCCAAGCTCTCCTCCTAGGATTCAGTCTTTTCACCTTAATAGTATAAGATAGTTATTATTTTTAGGTAAAGTTATAGAATTCCATATTCTATAGGCAAACTAGGAAATAGAACATCTTGTGCTTTTTAAAAGTGAAGTACCACAATTTTATCTCCATTCTGAAGATATTTGCTATGGTCTACTCATTCACTTAACACATGGGTGCTTCCACTGACTCAAGGGAAAGAAACATTTGACACTTTAAAAAAAAAATCAAGAAAAAAATCTTCCACTGTGTTCTACCTTAGCTTACTGTTTTTGGTTTAGGTTGATGGATTATAGTTTTAGATAAAAATTTGCTGTGCTTTGTGCTCAGTTGTGTCCAACTCTTTATGACCCCATGGACTATAGCCCAGCAGGGTCCTCTGTCCATGGAATTTCCCAGGCAAGAATACTGCAGCAGGTTGCCATTTCCTACTCCGGGGTAGCTTCCTGACCCAGGGATTGAACCTGATCTCTATGTATCCTGCACTGCAGGCAGATTCTTTATCATTAGCGCTATACTTATGGAATGCTTTCTACTCTGATTGGGCTCTATAGCTGGACTCTCTGCTGTGGATTCAGGCCAGTCTCGTCAGGTCAAGCAAAACACCTGGCACTTATTCCCAAAGACTTTCTAAGAGTTGTGGGTTGTACAAATTTATCTCTTACCCACAATGAACTGAGACAGTAGCATTGACATACACACACTGCTATGTACAAAATAGACAGCTAGTGGAAAGCTGCTATAAAACACAGGAAGTTCAACTTGGTGCTCAATGATGACCTAGAGGAGTGGGATGAGAGGGTGTAGGGAGGCCCAAGACGGAGGGGATATATGTATATTTATAGTTGATTCACATTGTGGTATAGAAGAAGCTAACAACACTGTAAAGCAATTATCCTCCAATTTTAAAAAAAAATCCTATGATAAAAAATTATATTTTACCCACTAATACAGTAAAAACAAATTGTTTTATACAGAATAATCTATGCACTTAGCATAATTTAACATTTCAGATATACTTGTCAAGACGAAAAATTCACATACTCCTGCTTCTGTATCCTTGGGAAAATGTTGTTGAATACCTAAGATTAAAAATAAACTCATCCTCATATAAAAGTAAATTTAAGTTTGACTAAAATGAAGTGATACCAAATTCATCAAAATAGATGCTGTAGCTGCTATATAACTGCTCCAACTCCATAAAATGCCCACTAGCTTTTGCGTCTTTACTTTAAAACTCAGCTATGCTTCTGCATAGGCACAGGGAGAAAAAGCTTCTGACTTGGCAAGATTTGATTTAAAAACAAAGATAGGACTTGAGTAGGAAAGATGCTTGAAGTGTCCAAACTCACCCTGTCACTCATGCCATAGCAAAATTCCTCCCACCAAAACCAAAGTTTAAGAGCTTGAGAGGGCAAGACATGATAATTAATATTGAGTATGTACTGCATGCATATGTCTAAGTCACTTTTCGTGTACTAAATCATTTACAGCCACTGTGAAGATTAATTTTACATGTCAGCTTTATGGGCTGAGGGATTCCCAGATGGCCGGTAACACATTATTTCTAGGTGTGTTCATGAAAGTGTTTCCAGAAGATAACAGCACTTCAATCACAGACAATAAAGATCTCTTTCACCAATGTGGGCATCTTCCAATTGAAATAGAGCAGAAAGATGGAGAAAGAGCGAATTTCCCTCTCTGCTCCAGCTGAGTCATGAATTTTTCTCCTGCTCTTAGACACTGGCACTCCTGGTTCTCAGGCTTTTGAACCCAGACCAGGACTTACACCATCAGTTACCCAATTTTTAGGCCTTTGGACTTGAACTGAATTATACCACTGGCTTTCTTGGTGCTCCAGCTTGCAAATAACAGATCGCAGATTAGGGGAACACCTAGGCCTTCATAACCAAGTGAGTCAATTCCTATAATAAATCTCCTCTTCTGTGAGTGTGTGCATGTATGTATGTTTGTGTATACTATCCCCTGTCTCTGGAGAGCTATAATGCAATAATCTTATAAAGTAAAATCAATTATTTTCACCAGTCTATGAATGAAGAAACACAGGCACATATAGGTTCAATATTGTGCCTTTTACACAGTGTCACAAAAAAGCAGAGTTTCAAGTTTAGGCAATTTAACAGCTTAGTCCTCATTCCTAACAAGTAACTATAATAACAGAACAATAACTAATATTACTATTAACTATTATTGCATATCTGTTAAATGGCATTCCTTTTCTCACTTTCTCCTTGTGACCTAAGGGTTAGAATCCCCATTTTAAGATTCTAAAAGGTTAACTAAATAGCCTGATGTCACATAGCTAGTAAATGAGAGAGCATACGTCTAAGTCTCTGCTTTTAAGCTACTGTCTGCCCTGTTTTGTGAGGATATGAGGTGTGCCATATTCTGTGGTTGTAAGAAAATCCAAGGATACTGAATAAAGTTCTCATGGCTAAGAGCTAATCAACCAGCAGAATATGAACAGAGTCAACATATACTAATACAGAAGAAAGAAGAGCTAAATTAGAGACGTAAATTAAGCACCTTTACGGTCGAGACAAATTCACTACTGTACTCAGACACAACGATAACTCATTCCCAGCCAAATCTCCTTCCACATGCCAAAAAGACCTGGCCACCAAAGCCCATGTCCTCTCTTTTAAACCATGTTTCAGTTATCCAGGACTTCAGAAACCTGTGCACAAATGGTCTTGAGCTCTGGATCCAACCTCCCCAGGACCAGCCACGCCAATGATGTGCACACCCAAAGATATTTGGTTGGGGCAGTAGTTTAAGGGGTGCAAAAGGAGTTTGGATATGCAAGCTGGGTAACTGCCTTTGTGTAGAAGGAGCTGGAGATGGAAAGAGATAACAAGCAAAGGGCCAGGAACTGGGCACTTACACCATCAACACAGGATTTTGATAAATCTAAGAATTTTAAACTTGAACCTGGGCTTCCTTGATAAAGTCATATTTGTAAAGAGAAAAGGATAGAGCATATTTTATGTAAACATTTGTGAGTCTGATTTATAACTTTTCGAGACCTATGTCCTTCAGATCTCCATCTGCATGCCTTCCCTGAATTCAAAAATGCCAAGTACAGGCTTGGGTCAGCTCATTTCATTCTTATTCTTTCCCCTCTCCTCAGAGGTGAATATGCTGCAATGAGCTCACTTTAGTATTAAACTAGCTTCTGTTATTTAGTCACTAAGTTGTAGTCTACTCTCTTGAGACGTCATGGAATGTAGCCTGCCGGGTTCTCTGTCCATGGGATTTCCCAGGGAAAAATACTGGAGGGAAAAAAAAAATCCCTTTCCTTGGCCAAGGGATCTTCCTGACCCAGGGATCAAACCCACGTCTCTTGCATTGGCAAGAGGATTCTTTACCACTGAGCCACCTGGGAAGCCCTCATTCAGCTGGCAGTGGTTAACAAACTTGGTTTGTGGCTCCCACTGGTCTTTCCAGAGAGACTCATTAAAATCTCAGCTACAGATGACTTCCTATAGCCTCACTTCTCAGTCTCTGCTGAGAACAAGAGGAAAAAAAAATCACCTGGTGTTGTGTAGGAATTGCTATTTACATAACACTTTGCTGTTCACTTCATTGGAAACAGCTGTTTCATCGATTTATTTCAATGTTCATTAGCTTGACACACAAGATTATGGTGTGCTGTCTACATGATGCCAGAACAACTAGATGATTTAATCAAATTCAGTCCAACAAGCAGACAATTTACTTTGAAGGAGAAATTAGTCCATTTGTTTGTCTGCTTGTTTTTAATTGCTTGGTTTTTTTTTTTTTTTAGCTATCAATTCTACTAAATCAATAGGAAATTCAGTCATCCCCAACCCCATCCTCTCCACTTCAGAACAGAAATCCACTGTAAGTGGAAGTTTATATGGAGGGGACTAGGCTAGACAACATATAAGATGTTCTAGTTTTGTCATAGTTTTCCTTACAAGGAGCAAGTGTCTTTCAATTTCATGGCTGTAGTCACTGCAAGGAGATCCAACCAGTCCATCCTAAAGGAAATCAATCTTTAATATTCATTGGGAAGACTGAAGTTGAAGCTGAAACTCCAATACTTTGGCCGCCTGATGCAAAGAGCTGACTCATTTGAAAAGAGCCTGATGCTGGGAAAGATTGAAGGTGGGAGGAGAAGGGGACAACAGAAGATGAGATGGCTGGATGGCATCACCCGACTCAATGGACATGGGTTTGGGTGCACTCCGGGAGTTGGTGACGGACAAGGAGGCCTGATGTGCTGCAGTCCATGGGGTCACAAAGAGTTGGACATGACTGAGTGACTGAACTGAACTGAACTGAGTTACTTAAGTCTAGCCTAGCCAGAAAAGACCCTGATGATGGGAAAGACTGAGGGCAGGAGGATAAGGGAGTGATAGAGGGTGAGATGGTTGGATGGCATCACTGACTTGATGAACATGGGTTTGAGCAAGCTCTGGGAGATAGGGAAGGACAGGGAAGCCTAGTGTGCTGTTGTCCTTGGGGTCACAGAGATTCAGAATCAACTTAGCAACTGAAAAACAACAACACGGCTAGACTTACAAAGTCATGGTGACTTCAGTCACCTCTCATTCTGACATGTATGAGTTCACAAAATCCAAAATACCTCCATACTGCCTTCTTATAGGCTTCCAGCATTCTTCACTAGTGAAGAATAGGGAGAGGTCAGAGGTGACCTTATGACCATCTGAACCATCATTTGGTGCCCCAAGATCAATATATCAACACATTTGCTGCTTGAAAATATGGGGCCAGATGTCCTGTAGCAGGAGATAAACAGACATGAACCCAGAATCCAGCTGCTTAACACAGTGTGAGATTCCAATCACTGACAACCACAACACAGTATAATTATAAATTGAGCATCTAATTGAAACCCATGTGAGAATATACCTGATTCATTGTGGGTGGCTTCCAGAAGCAATACAGAGCAATGGGAAATCATTAAAGAGGTACACTCAGTAGCCTTAGAGAAAGTGCCTGCTGATTTGGGGAGGGCACTCTGGAGAAGTGACGTTCTTCCATTTAAAAACAGAAACTCCTCTGGCCACAGAAAGCAAGCTACTTTCCAGTCTTACCTACAAGTCACTTGGGTCGTGGTATAAATTTGGAAGGTCAGATGCAAGGAGTGAATTTTACTGACCATTTACTCTTCCCAAACAGCATGATCTCCCAGGACCACTTTGTTAGAACGCAGTAGCTCACAGCTTGCGGTAGGTAGGGCCGCAGCCCAAGCTAAACGCTTTCATTAGGCACATGCTGACTTAGTCCAGATTGTTTCCTTCGGGTCCTGGATCCTACATGGAATGGAATCATCCTCCATCATAATTACCAGAAGCATCAGAAGCAGCTGTTGCCTCCTTCCCACTGCTAACACTGGGCAGCAGACAGCCTGAGGGTCCCATCATCTGACAGTGACACGCTCGCTTCATGGCAGTGTGCATGCCTGTGCATGCCTGAGCCAGGAGCTGTCACCTGCCCACCTGATGCTGAATATGGTGTGGAAACTTCTCCCCACATTAACAGAGTGAAGACAGGACTACTACACTCACTAAACACACGAGACTCACAAACACTTTCACTGAGACACAAACGAGGGAATACGACTGTCGATACGACTTATCCCCACTGCGGTCTAAGCACCAAGCTAAGCTTGATATACACGATTTCACTTCATCCACTACAACATCTTTGGGATTAAAAAGTTATACAGTCAACTATCAGAGCAGAAAGGAAAGTAAAACAGACCCTCGTCTTGACACAGAGTCTATGAAAATGAGGAAAAGAAAGACATGAAGCAATTGATCCAGAAGGCGTAGACTGAGGGGATATAATTTGAGGCAGTCAACATTTGTTATCACATAATATGGACTGGGATCACCGATCCCATGGCCTGTGGCCCACCAGGATCCTCTGTCCATGGGATTCTCCAGGCAAGAATACTGGAGTGGGAAGCCATTCCCTCCTTCAGGGGATCTTCCTGACTCAGGGGCCAAACTCAGGTCTCCTGCATGGCAGGTAGGTTCTTTACCATCTGAGCCACCAGCCAAGCCCAAGCTCTGCACAAGATGCTGGGGACAAAACAGAAGACAGTGACATGGGTTTTACCACTTGAGAAATACTAAGGGAGTGATTTTTTAAACTGTTTTGAGAAAGAAATGCTCAAAATTTTCCAAGCTAGGCTTCAACAATATGTGAACCATGAACTTCCAGATGTTCCAGCTGGATTTAGAAAAGGCAGAAGAACCAGAGATCAAATTGCCAACATCCACTGGATCATAGAAAAAGCAAGAGGGTTCCAGAAAAACATTTACTTCTGCTTCATTGACTACGCCATAGCCTTTGAATTTGTGGATCACAACAAACTGTGGAAAAATTTTAAAGAGATGGGAATACCAGACCACCTTATCTGCCTCCTGAGAAATCTAGTGTATGCAGGTCAAGAAGCAACAGTTAGAATCAGACATGTAACAACAAGCTGGTTCCAAATTAGGAAAGGAGTATGTCAAAGCTGTATATTATCACCCTGCTTATTTAACTTATATGCAGTGTACATCATGCAAAATGCCAGGCTGGATGAAGCACAAGCTGGAATCAAGATTGCCAGGAGAAATATCAATAGCCTCAGACAAGCAGATAACACCATCCTTATGGCAGAAAGTGAAGAGGTACTAAAGAGCCACTTGATGAAGACGAAAGAAGAGAGTGAAAAAACTGGCTTAAAACTCAACATTCAAAAAACTTAAGACCATAGCATCCAGTCCCATCGCTTCATAGCAAATAGATGGGAAAACAATGGAAACAGTGACAGACTTTATTTTCTTGGGCTCAAAAATACTGGAGCTGGAGCGATAAAATTAAAAGAGCCTTGCTCCTTGGAGAAAAGCTATGACCAACCTAGATAATATATTAAAAAGCAGAGAGATTATTTTGCTAGAAAAGGACCATCTAGTCAAAGCTATGGTTTTTCCAGTAGTCATGTATGGATGTGAGAGTTGGACTATAAAGAAAGCTGAGCACCAAAGAATTGATGCTTTTGAACTGTGGTGTTGGAGAAGACTCTTGAGAGTCCCTTGGAATGCAAGGAGATCAAGCCAGGCAATCCTAAAGGAAATCAGTCCTGAACATTCATTGGAAGGACTGATGTTGAAGCTGCAACTCCAATACTTTGGCCACCTGATGTGAAGAACTGACTCATTTGAAGAGACCCTGACGCTGGGAAAGATTGAAGGCAGGAGGAGAAGGGGATGACAGAGGATGAGATGGCTGGATGGCATCACCGACATGATGGATATGAGTTTGAGCAAGCTCCAGGAGCTGGTGATGGATGGGTAAGCCTGGCGTGCTGCAGTCCATGGGGCCGCAGAGTCAGACAGGACTGAGCTGCTGGACTGAATTGTTTGGTATAAAACATGAGGAGGATAAAGGGACTAGGAGGCACTGCAGCAACCCCAGGAAAGGATTCAGTCCAGAGATGACACTTGTCCTGAGCAGGTAGGGTGAGAGGGTTGATAAGAAAAAGGCAGAAAAACAGCATTATAAAGAGGTTCTTCCACAGACCCACATTAGAAGAGAATCAAGAGCTAGCTTTTCCAAGACCTGTGCCCCCTGGCGACTTCCCTGGTGGTCCAGGGGTCAAGACTCCACACTTCTAAGGGAGGAGTGTGCAGGTTCAATCCAGGATCGGGGAACTAAGGTCTCACATGCTGTGGAGTGCAGTCAAAATAATTAATGAATTATCTTAGAAACTAAGAAATTAATGTTTAAAAAAAAGGTTAATGCCTCCATGATTGCTGTAGGACACTAAACACCAGCTGCTATGAATGGTCTTAAGGCTCTGGAGGGCAAATGACAACCTGAGAATTTGATAAACTATGCACATAAAGACGCATGTATACACACACACAACTTTAACTTTTCTGAAATCTATCCATGTTCTAAGATCTCCAATACTAGAGAACTGAGCTGAGACAGACATATCCCCAAAGGGGTTGAAAGAATCCAAGTCCAAGAAGGTGTGAGATGCATGAAGGCAGCCCCAGCCCAAGGATCTTAGTATTGGTGGGTATACATTATATACAGTATATAATTCAGAGAATATTATTAGCCAGCATCCTTCATGAATAAATGAGAGATTCAGAAATGACCTACTGATCAAAGAGGAGAGAGAAGTTTTGGAACAGCCTAAAAGAGGGTCAGTGTAAGGAGTTGTCAGAAAACAGTTGTTATTAATTAGGGATACTCTGTTCACCTTGGGGCTTCCCTGGTGGCTCAGAGAGGATCTGCCTGCAGTGCAGAAGACCTTAGTTCAATCCCTGGGTTGGGAAGATTCCCTGGATAAGGGAATGGCTACACACTCTAGTATTCTTGCCTGGTGAATTCCATGGACAGAGGAGCCTGGCAGGCTACAATCCCTGGGGTCGCAAAGAGTTGGAGTACATATTCTACCATGACATGAGTTGCTATGGAGGCAACCAAGAACATCAATCCTCATTTACAAACATCTATGGGACGGGCTAGATTGGAAACTCTTTTATTGTACTTTCTGTGTGTAATATACAAAGGAATGTTGGAAGATCTGGAGAAACCTAAATCAGAGTCCTGGTAGCTGAGTCAGCTACACATGACCTAAAAGGAACCAACCTATGAGTTCCCACTGGAGGGCACTGGCCAGGAGTAAACAACAAAAACAAACCAATTTAGTCCTTATGACAACCCGAATGAGCTTATTACCACAATCTAAATGACAAGGAACAAGTCTGCCTAAGGCTATATGCTAGAAAATGATACAGTATGTAAACCCAGATCCTCCAATCTCCAGAACTTGTCTTCATAATCACTGCACTCAATTGTCTTCCAGGCAAGTGAAAAATTACATGGAAAAGGCAGGACAAGAATCTCACTCAGAAAACATCTGTTCCCTTCTGTCTTTGCTCCTCTGTGGAATAGAGGTACTGGGAGAATTTTCCATTCTCCAGTTGCCCTTCCCACCAAGTTTCCCTCTGGTATCACAAATCATGCTAGAATGCTAGCTTATCCTGGACTACTTTGTCCCTGCTGAATGTTCTTTTTCTTTATAAGGAATGCTCATCATTAATGCAGAAATTCAATTACTGCTCGGATTTATTAATTTGTTTGCTTGATGCATAGCACATACCATTCAGAGCTATGTGCAGGGTGAAATCACCATATCTGACGAAGGGAGACAGTTTACGTGTTCAGCCTAGACATAAACTAAGCTGACTCAAGCCCAACAATCTTGTATTATAGCCTCTAGAGTGTGGTGCTAATCACATGACCTGTTCTTTGCACATAGGCAGTGATCAATGGAGACAAATACCGTGGCTGCAGGAACAGAGGCTAGGGCATGAAATGTCCTTCCAGAGGTTGCCTCTCTCGTATTTGGCAAATGAAACGGAACTGGTCTTGTCCAGCACTTGACTAGGAGATCCTCTCCCCGCCCCCAGAGGAAGTTGAGCCTCTGCCCAATGAGGTTTATGGAAAGTATATTGTTTAATTTCCAAAGAACAGGTTGACATAGTCATTATCTCACAAGTTAAGCCAAAAATAAGAATTCGGACTCTAAGTTGCCTTTACATTTATTTAGGACTTTACTTGTGTACCAGCCTCTGCAATTCTCACTGTAGCACATGGAACATTCCTGTCTGAAGTCCTAGTACAGACAGACCTCAGAATACACTGACATCAAGAGAGTGCAATTAATTAGTATCAGACACAGTTGTCTGGGGCCGTAGCTCCCAGAGTCATTTAGGTAGAAGTGCTACAGTGAGGAGGGAGGAAAAAACCCATAAATCAGAGAGTCAGAGATATCTAGGTTCAGATATCTGTTCTGCTACTTACTTGCTGTGAGACTTTTGGCAAGTCACTTGATATTTTTCTCTTAGAAACTCGTGATAAAATCTACTCTGGATGGTGTATGTGAGGATTTGAGATGGGCATGGGCAAGCCCTCAGTTATTCATGTGATAATGATTCCACGAGGAACCATCAAGAGCCACCATGGAAAGGAGACATAAATCTGAAGTTGAGGAGATAGAGCTAGAGATGTGAAACAAAGTCCATAAATCAATGAACAAAACAGTAATAAACCAACAACAATTCACAGAAAGGGAGGGGCAGTCATTTTATGCACTGTTGATGGGGAGGCTTATTTAAAGGAGTCCAGTTGCTTTCTAGAGTAACCAGTGTTCTGTCTCTACCAAGATGTCATCCATGAACTCTGACCACTCTTGAGCCCTGCCAGCTCACTCAGGCCCTGGTGGTAGTTGTACAGTTGGTCTTTCTCCTCCTGAAAGTAGAAGCCCATTATTACTCTGAAATTGTGAAAAGCAAAAGGCACAGTAAAGATGCCTCTCTTCTCATAGAATTTTCCTGTTATATTTCTGAGGTTCTCATCATAGTTTAAACTGATGCCTGCTCTAATTGGATTTGATATTTTCCAAACTTTTTTCTGGGTCAAAATATATCACTTTATGCTCCCATGGCATAACTCATACTTGTGTCTAGGTCAAAGGCTTTTTTCTTCTTTCTATTTATATCTGTACAAGAACTTGATTGTAGTGTAACTCCTATTACACGGCAATCTTTACTTGTACCTTTGTCCATCCACATGACTGTAAATTCCTTGAGGGCAGAGACTGGATTTTATTTTTCCCTGAAGACCTAGTCTGCTTTTTAGGAAAAAAAAAAAATAGTTGTGCAATAACGTGATTACTGTTGCATGAGTGGATGCTATGAACCAACACAGGGCAATGTTGCAAATAGTGTAATTTATGTCCCAATTTCCTTTTCAATCAAAATATTTAAATTAACCTTGGGGAAAAGGCACTCACCAGATAATGTTAATGTGAAACCATCACCAACTTGATCATTAGTGTCAAGTTAAGCTTTGAGAATTAAAATTGTGCTTGCAAGAAGATAAAAAACTGCAGTTTCCACAAGCAGAGTTTTACAATACATTTATAATGGAATGTTTCAGCTGAATCACCTAGAAATATCTGAACTGAATGTTATCAAGTATTTCCTTCTAAAATGATTTTTTGGGGTTGTAGTTTCCCTTACTAGTTCCACTGGTAAGTAACAACTCAATCTCCAGCTAAACTGTACAATTCCAACCTGCTCTAAGGCTACTCATTGCCTCCCTGACCAAAGCCAGTAACCTTACAATTATATATCAATCAATCACAGGTACATTAATGTCCCATGGAATTCTCCAGGCCAGGATACCAAAGTGGGTAGCCTTTCCCTTCTCCAGGGGATCTTCCCAACTCAGGGATGGAACCCAGGTCTCCCACATTACAGGAGGATTCTTTACCAGCTGAGCCACAAGGGAAGCCCAAGAATACTGGAGTGGGTAGCCTATCCCTTCTCCAGCAGATCTTCCCAACCCAGGAATCAAACTGGGATCTCCTGCATTGCAGGCAGATTCTTTACCAGCTGAGCTACCAGGGGATCTCAATGTAATAATAGCTATCCTTTATTAGGTGACTATGATCCTGTATATTCTTTATTTGACATGGGTTATCTCAGTTTCTCTTTAAAAATACCCTCTGAAAGAACATTGCTGATATCCCCATTTTGTAGCTAAAGAAACTGAAACCCAAAGAGGCTATGTCACTGATCCAACAGACATATGAATGTATTCATCTCACATCATCCACCACCCAAGAAACCCCTTATTCTAACTTGCCCTTATTGCCATACCTTGTTTTATTGGACTTTGCTTTATTGTGCTTTGCAGATATTGAGGTTTTTACTTTTTTTTTTTTTTAAACTAACTTGTTTGTTGCAACTCTGCACAGAACATTTGATCAGTGCCATTTTTCCAACAGCATTTGCCCACTTTGTGTTTCTGTCTCATATTTTGGTAATTCTTGGACTATTTTAAGCTTTTTCATTATTATTGTATTTGTCATGGGGATCTGTATTACTACTGTGATTGTTTTGGGGCACCATGAACCAAGTCCACAGAAAGCGATAAGCTTGATGGAGAAATGATGTGGGTGTTCTGACTGCTCCACTGACTGCCTATTCCACATTTCCTCTCTCCCTTTCCTCAGGCCTACCTATTCTGTGAAACACAATATTGAAATTAAGCCAATTTATAACCCTACAACGGCCACTAAATGTTCAAGTGAAAGGAAGACTCTCTTTAAATCAAAAGCTAGAAATGATTAATTGTAATGAGGAAGGAATATTAAAAGCTAAGATAGTCTGAAAGCTAAGCCTCTTTTACCAAACCATTAGCCAAGCTATGAATGCAAAGAAAAAGTTCTTGAGAAAAATGGAACGTGCTGCTCCAGTGCACATACAAATGATATCCATTCCTAAGTCCATGGATCAAGGAGTCATTTAGACCTTCAAGCCTTATTATGTAAGAAATACATTTCATAAGGCTATGGCTACCATAGAGTTCCTCTGATGGATCTGGACAAAGTCAACTGAAAACCTCCTGGAAAGGTTTCACTATTCTAGATTCCATTTAGAACATTTTTGATTCCTGGAAGAGGTCCAAATATCAAGATTAACAGGAGTTTGGAAGAATATAATAAAGCCCAACCCTCACAGATAACTTTAAAGTGCTCAAGATTTCAGTGGAGGAGGTAACAACAGATGTGATAGAGGAAGCAAGAAAGCTAGAATTAGAAGTAGAGACTGAGGATGTGACTGAACTGTAGTAATCTCATGATAAAACTTGCGGGGATAGAGTTGCTTCTTATAGATGAACAAAGAAAGTGGTTTCTTGAGATGAAATCTACTCCTGGAGAATACTGTTGAACTGGCAACAACATCTTTAGAATACTACAACATAAACAATTGATAAAATCAGCAGAGTGTGAGATGACTGACCACAATTATTAAAGAAGTTCCACTGTGGGTAAAATACTGTCATACATCACTGCCTACTACAGAGAACGCTTGGGAAAGGAAGAGGCAATCAAACTTCATTGCAGCAAACTTCATTTTTTCACCTCAACCTTTAGCAATCACCACCCTCAGTCAGTAGCCGTTGACACTGAGGCAAGACCCTCCACCAGCAAAGAAACTGCAACTCATTGAAGGCTCAGATGATGGCTAGCACACTTTAGCAAAGAAGTATTTTTAAATTGAGGTATGTACATTGCTTTTCTTAGCTATAGTAAGATTGTACACTTAATAGCTTTTATGTGTAGTATAAACAGAGCTTTTATATGCACTGGGGAAATCCAGAGATTCATGTGACTCATTTTATTATGATATTTGCTTAACTTCAGTCAGTGATCTAGAACTGAAGCAGCAATATTTCCAAGGTATGCCAGTATAATTTTTTGCAAGTATTCATTTTCAACTTGAAAAGTGTAACAGAAAGTGATCTAAGAAGTCTCCAAAAGAAAGAAAGAAAGAAAAAAGTGAAGTTGCTCAGTCGTGTCCGACTCTTTGCGACCCCAAGGACTATAGCCTACCAGGCTCTTCTGTCCATGGGATTTTCCAGGCAAGAGTGCTGGAGTGGGTTACCATTTCCTTCTCCAGAAGATCTTCCCAACCCAGGAATTGAACCTGGGCCTCCCATATTGTAGGCAGATGTTTCACCATCTGAGCCACCAGGGCAGTCATGAGAAGTCTCCAAACATAACCCTAAATTCCATCCCTAATTTAAGAGCCCATTTCTGGCTTAACCTAGCTCACAGGACAAAACACTCATAGGAGAAGTTTCTCTCACTTTTTAGATAAGTACTCACCACACATTAACAATTAGTAGCCCCCTTCCTGCTTCCCTGACCTTGTAGACTCTGCTCCTTGTCTCTCTAACAGTGTCTCCCAAACTTAGATGATTTCTTCAAGCCCATCTGATTTCTTTGATCTCTAGTCCACTCACAGAGATAGATAGGACATAATGAAATTAAAACAAGCAAGCAAGTAAAAATCATATAGATACCCAGTGCCAAAATAAGCCCAGGAAGTAACCAATGAGTTGTGTGATGTCAAAGTCACCAGTTGGGTATCAGAAGGGCATAGACATCAGCGGGGTGCACAGAAATGAAAGGCCGAACCAGGGAATATGAGGCAACAGAACTTGTTAACCCAGGAAGAGATTCTGGCAAGATAAAGATTTTGCCAAATAATGCTTAATTACTAACAACATTAACACATTCCATTTATTAGATGCCTATTAGGGGCCAGGCACTATTAAGCTTTTCACATAGTTATGTGACTTAATGCCTTCCTTAGCTCTATGAGAGAGGAATGATATTAATTTCACAAAGGAAGAAAGTGAAAGTCAGAGAGAAGAGGAAACTTGCCCAAGGTCACACAGCCATTAAATGAGAAAGACAGAAATCAACTCCATCACATTCCAAAGCCCAGTACTCTTAGGACCATACAAAATCCCTTTCTTACATATTGTACTACCAAGTACAATGTGATGTCTTTTAAAGATATATCAGAGGATTTTTCAGACAATGTTCCAGCCCATCTTAAAGGTTCATACCCTTTGGCTTAGCTGAACCCTTGGACCAGCTCCCTGCAACCAGTCTAGTTCCTTTAGTAGCTGTATTTTTTGGCTTTCAGTTCTTGATTCAGATCCTAAACTCAAATCCGTACCTATATTCGCCAATGTCATTCGCTTAGAGCTGTGAGTCGTTCCCTTTTCTCATTCCCTGGCTCCCTTCAGAGTCTTTATAGTGTGTTATTTCTGGACCAGTTGCTCCCTTTGACAGTGTGGAAGACGCAGAGCATCTGCCAACTTCCTGCCAGATGGCTGAACTTGAGTCAATGGCCACTGATCTACAGGCTATGCCGAATGCTTTTCTGCTTAATGCAGAAACTCTAGCAGAATGTCACATGGTGCAAGTCTGGGATTCGACTAATCTCTAGGAGATGTTAAAATCTCAGTAATAATAATGGCGATGATAACTTCCAAGTACTCTGAGTACTTACTATAGGTCAGCCCAGCTTCAAGCACTTTAGAAGCATTTAATAATCTTCATAACAAGTGAAAGAAGAAGGTATGATTACTAGCCTTGCTTTACAAGTGAAGAAACTGAGGCCTAGAGAAAGTTACCCAAGTTCAAAAAGCAAAGTTCTTGACTGTTTCCTGCACCATGTTCTGGTAAGGAAACGTTTGGGATATATTTGTTCCAAAAAAGGAAACTAAAACCCAAAACATCAATCAGGAGGACCAAAAGGCCCACCATGGAAGCCTTGTTGAGGATGGATCATTAACATTGGGAAAGAAAATAGTAACAGCTAGCTCATATAGCTCAAATGGCTCTTTGTGCCATTTATACATATCCAGTCACAGAATCTCACAATAACAGTGAGAGAAATCTTAACGTTAACTAATTAAAAGAAGAAATTTATATTTGTGAGATCAGTATGTTCTACAAGGATACATTGATAAAATACCAGATAGTCACTGCCATAGTAATGCTCTGTAACAAACCAGACCATAACTTACTTGCTTAAAATAACTGTAATTTCCTTAGCTCAGATTCTTCAAATTCATACACTGGCTTGATTTGACTGGGCAATTTCTCCCTTCTTCCTGGGATTCCTCATGCATCTGAGCTCAGTTGTGGGTCAAGCAGGCAGTTTTGCTGACTTTGATGAGGCTCTTTCACCTCTATACCTCAGCTGGAGCAATGTCTCTAGGTAACAAATAGTTATATGCAAGGACTCTTCAGGGTTATGCTTAGAAATGACACCATGCTTTCTACCACTTTGTTAGCCAAAGCAGGTCACAAGGCCAGCTCAGATTCAGGTTTGGAAAATAGAAGAGAAGGGCTGCAAGATCATATTTCAAAGACCACAGGTCTATGAAAACAAGAATGATGATTGTCATCTTTGTAATCATACACTGCAAAGCTGAATTCAACCCAGTTCTAACTCCAGAGTCCTTACTGCTATAAACTATTTCCAATACAAAATTCAAGTTGGCCAACCCTTAAATTAGAACATTCAGGAAGCACAGTTCTCTTTTCTCTCAATATTTTAAATATTTCACTCCACTCTTTTTCTTACATTGTTTCTAAGGAGAAGCCACATGTTATTCTTATCTACACTTCTCTGTAGGTAAAGTGCCTCCCCTACTCCAATCCTGGCTTCTTTGATTGTTTGCACCTGAATATGGTATGCCTGGGTGTAATTTGTTGGGGTTTGATTTTTGTTGTTTTTGTTTGGCATTTATCAGGCTTGGTGTTCTCTGAGATTCCTCAATCTGTGGCTTGGTGTCTGACATCAATTTGGGTAATTTTTCAGTCATTATTACTTCAAATGTTTCTTCTTCTTTTTTTTTCTTCTGGTATTTCCATTACATATAACTTTTGTATAACTTGTTGTCTCACAGTTCTTGTATATTCTATTTTTTTCAGTCACTTTTTTCTTTGCTAAAATGCAACTAAAAAGGTTTACATGTTTCTACTGACATATCTTAAAACATTCTTTTCTAAGCCATGACCTGTCTACTAATGAGTCCATCAAATGCATTTTCATTTGTATTTCAATGATTTTGGTCAGTAGCATTTTTGATTCTTAGAATTTCCATCTCTCTACCTGAATTATCTATCTGTTCTTGCATGTGGTCTACTTTTTCCATTAGAGCCATTAGCATATTAGCCATCATTGTTTTAAATTCCCAGTCTGATAATTCCAATATCCCTGCCATATCTGAGTCTGGTTCTGATGCTTGCTCTGTCTCTTCAAACTGCATTTTTCACCTTTGTAGTATGTCTTATAATTTTTTGTTGAAAGCAAGACATGACAGAATGGGCTAAAAAAAAAAAAAAAGAAAAACCTCCAGTAAATAGAACTTTAGTGATATGGCAGCAGCAATGTATTGGGGCAGGGTGTCAGTGGCAGGGGGTTGGGGGGAGAAGGAAAAGCATTCTATAGTCCTACAGCTAGGATTGTCTTTGAACTGTGGGAATGTGAAGTCACCTCCCCTAATTAGGTGCAACAGGGTGACAAAGGAGGAAGGGAAATTTCTTCCCCCAGATCAGTTAGGCTCTGATAGAATACTAGTAGGTTAGGTTTCTTGTAAAACTGTTTCTCTTGAGCGAAAACTTTGTTAGGAAAAGCAGAATTCTCTGGCATATTTCAAAACAGCTCTTTTCCTCTCTCCCTACCAGACTCATCAGGGACTTTGCCTCCAATATTCACTATGAAATACCAGTAGAACTCCTAGCCATAAAACCCACAAAATTGCACGTCTGACCATCTCCCTTGTGAAGTTCTTAACTCTCAAACTTCTCCATACTGAGCCTCCAGCAATTTGTCAACTATAGTTTAGGTTTTCCTACCCTACACTAGTCCCTCAAGAAGTTTCTGCTCTCAGGTTTCTTATCTGATAAGTTATAATTCTCTGTGTTACTTCTTTGTCTCTCCAATTTTAGGGAGCAGTGACTTGTCCTGTGACCTCACATCTCTGAAAGATCTAAGAGTTAAGTTTTCAGTTCATTCAGCTTCTTGTTAGAACAGAGGGATAACTCCCCAAGCTCTCTGCATGCCTGCAAGACCAGAAACCAGAAGTCCTGGATCAGAAACTTGAAGTTATCTTTTCAATGATCATGTTCCTAGTATATACATGTACCATAGTGAGCTGGATTTACCTTTCAGTTGACTTGTTACAGGGCCCAAAAGAATGGAGAAGGTAAGGGATATGAAGATGACAGCTGCTTCAAGGGGGAAAGACTGCAAGTTTGCATGAATGAATCTGAAAAGTGTTTCCTATGGACTGCATGCTTTTTGAAGCAATCACTGCCTCTAGAGAAAGTATAATGAGACTAAAGGCAACTTTTCCTAATGGGGACTTATTTTGGACCACGATTAAGATTCTCTTTGGATAATAAATGGTAGGATTAAAATGGAATATTCAGTCAGGACCCAAGAAAATCAAAATTCCTTGAGGCTTACACAATGAAGAAGCAAAAAATCTCATGGGATGTCCAGTTTTTCTCATCCTGTGTTAAGCATTGAGCTAGATTTTTTCATTTATACTCATCATTTAAATTTACTTTTCCTGTTCATAAAGAGCCACACTTAGATAAGAGACAGCCCAAGAACCCAACTGACTGACTGATATCTGGGTTTGAGATGGCTGTGCCTGTGTGCTCAGTCATGTCTGACTCTTTGTGACCCCGTGGACTGTAACCAGGCAGGTTCCTCTGTTCATGGGATTTTCCAGGCAAGAATGCTGGAGTGGGTTGCCATTTCCTCCTCCAGGGAATCTTCCTGACCCAAGGGTCAAACTCACATTTCTTCTGTCTCCTGCATGGGCAGGTGGATTCTTCACCACTAGCACCACCTGGAAAGCTGGTTAAAATCCTCCAATATTTCTATGGCTTGAAATTCTTCAACTTGGACCATCTGTTGCTTCAGTATTACCCAGAAATATTTCCTCAGCCTTTTCATAAAAAGGAAAGTAGCAAGCTAATTTTGTTTAGTACATTTCCATTTTATTCTTTTTTTTAACCATTTTATTTTTTTTTTTTAATTTTTTTTTTCCATTTATTTTTATTAGTTGGAGGCTAATTACTTTACAATATTGTAGTGGTTTTTGTCATACATTGACATGAATCAGCCATGGATTTACAAGTATTCCCCATCTTAATCCCCCCTCCCACCTCCCTCTCCACCTGATTCCTTTGGGTCTTCCCAGTGCACCAGACCCTAGCACTTGCATTTTATTCTTTTTAAAGAATCATTAGTTATGGTATCGCTGTAGAATTTGTCTAAGGGAAAGTCAGGCTATGAGAAAACAATCTCTTGGAATTCAAATAAAAATGTAACCAATGAAAGAGTTGAAAAAAATCAGCTAGCCAAGGAAATAACTTAGTTTACATCTAAGTTTGCTTTTCTCTTGTTTGTGCAAAGTTTCCTTTAGCTGATAGATATTTTTATTCAATGAAAGGAACACATATTTCAGGTGAAATGTTCTTATTTCAGAAGGAAAAGGAAATTCTGAAGTGAAGGATATTCTGAGGAAATAGTTTGGCAAAGAATATGACATTTTCCTGTTTTTGCTTGTTATCATAAACAGAATAAATATGGGTGATGAGGAACTAAATGGAAAAAAGATTCCCAGAATTATAGAATATGAAATCAGACTAGTTCCTGTGAGATCATCTGGTCCAAATTCCTTATTTTTTCCATGAGATTGAAGACCCAGAGAAGCAAACTTCATTGCCCAAAGTAACACAGATGGTTAGTGGCAGAACTGAAGCTCAAACCAAAACTTAAAATTCTGTTGATTGTCCTTTCTAATAGGACTCAAAGAATCTTCTTCCGAATTCTACCTCTGTCTGACCATGATCTATTCTATCCTGCCAAGCCGCAGAAGGACTATTTCTATTCTCCAGCAAGATGATGACAGGTGAGACTTTGGTACAGACTGTCACCTAAAGAGGGACATGATAAAATTCAGAATATGTCAAACTTCAATGGAAAGCTTCTTTTCTCATTTCTCATTTTCTTTTCAGTCACAAGCGAGGCTGAGCATTTGCTTTCAAATACAAATGGAGACAACAGGCCACAGTTGTATTACTGGCCCCTGTGACTATCACAGGGAAGTCAGATGTTTGCACATTCTTCCAGTTTCCATATATTTTGAAACATCATTTATGTTCATAATGACTTTGAAATTAGGATACTCAGACTTGCTCCTAGATATTAATATTTAATGTCTTCATGAAAAGTCACATACATTGCCATTTCACAAATGCGCTTTTTAATATTTGGTCATTGGTTTCCTTAGCAACCCTATATAATTTATTTTATGGCCGGCCTTGAACAGTCAATTATATGAAATTGTACAATGCTCCCCCCCAAAGGTCTTCTGTATCACAAGATACCTACAAACACTTGTAGAGCTAGCTAAGTCTCTGATTTAAAAGCAGTCCCATAGCTTCACGGCAGGCCAAAAAAATATATCTTACAAAATATATCTTAAAATATATCTACAACTGGGGAAGAGACCAAGATGTGAGCTAAGCCAAAATCATGAGTAATTAAGAAGTCTGCTTGAATTAATTAACCACATTCAGTAACAAGGCTGGAACATTAGGATGAAGGACTTGGCTTCCGGTTCAAATCTGGACCATGCTTGTCAACTTCTCTTGGGCAATGCTCCCTGCTACCCCTCACCAACTACCTTTGCCCTGTGATGCAATACATCAGTGAAATTACTGAATCCCTGGGAACCAAGTCATTCTGCTATGAGACACCACTGTAAATGCTGGATCCAAGAGGGAAAAAGGGTTTTCCTCTGGCAAAGAGGATGTCGCAGCAGTGTGAGCTTAAGCCTTGAGCAACCCAGAGTTGGGCGAGCCAAATGAGGACAGAAACCAAGTGGATGGTGGACCACAATCAGCAGACTATCAATTAACAATTCAGTAAAAAAGGCAGCAGCATCAATTTTCACAGCAAGCACAATGTCACCAGCTATAGAATACACTGGTTAGGAAGTCAGATGCAGCTCCTACAATGTCCAGGTTTGAATTGATTCAGCCTCTCATAAGACACACAGTTCAGCCAGGTTACTTCACCTTCCTGAGCTGTAAAATATTATATTTTAATATAATAGGATTAATATAATACTTCATAGGATTTTGTGAGACTAAAATGAATATATTTCAAGAAAGTGTATATAATAGGGCCTGGTCCACTGTAAGTATTCAATAAATGTTAGCTATTAGGGGTATCAATTGCTGTGAATATATACATAGGACAACTGTACTCACCAACATATTGTGGAACTCTTTGAATGCATAAACTGCTGTTGGTATTAGGAGCACATACAGGTTACAAATGTAAGATCTTTTGGGATCCTCAGTGGTTTCCGAAGGATGTATTTCCTGGAAATAATTTGACTCCTTTGAAATATCAAAATTGAGGGTACTATTAGAAAGGTGAAAACATGAGACACAGCAATTAATCCTTCATAATGATTCTGTTATTGTTGTAATTATGTGTACAAGAATACTTAGCAAGTTCCTGAATTAACTTAAAGGCAAAAGTTTAGCATTCTAAGTCATGTATTATGTTTCAGTCACTTATACCTACAAGAGAACACTTAGTCTGAGGTCTGATCCATTTTAAGAATGCAGTAAATGCCTTTGAATAAATGAAAAACAAGTTCACTGGCCCTCTGCTGTGCAAGGTAAGGCTCACAGAATTCACAACACCTGTGAAATCTAGATTATATTTCATTTTTAATGCTATTCATGTCCTGGTATAATATACCAATAATATGTTGAAATATGTGCATTTGTTCAAGATGTAAATATAAGTGCTATTTATTAATTTTCTGCTACTTCCTCACTGTTTTTATTGATGGCACAGTGATAGGGACTTGGATTTTCATTCTAACCCGGCACTGTCACAAAACTTTAGTCATAATATTTTATGAATCAGTTTCTCTAGAAATAATAGCCCACTTGTTATATGTAAGAAGGGCATGCACTCACTGCTTCCCCCCTCACCCAATTCCCAGGGTAACTTTCGTTTCTTGTCCACGCAAGAGTGACAACAGCAAGTCTAAACCAATTTGTTATTCAATTCTTGATTAGATATCCAGGGATACTAGTGTTTACAGATGTCCAGGCTTGTAAATGGGATGCTTAATCTCCTGAGCTGCTGGGCTGCCTGATTGACTGGAAGATTAGTGGCTTTTATTTCTGAAGTGTTTGTGTGGTCCAGGCAAAGCTTCACTAGGAGAGTCATCATCTATAATGAGCAGTCTGGAATGGTCCTCTAGTCTGTGCCCTGGCTCTGATTTACCCACAGCTGCCTTCTCCCAGTTGAGGGGTCAGTGATCCTATCACATTTTCATTGGCTCAGGCCAAACCAGATGCAGCTGAAGCTTCAAGTTCCTAAAGCACAACTCAAGAAAATGTCTTATTGTTTAGGTTCCATGCTGCTTGGAGAACATGCAAGTCTTCACAACCTTGATTAGTGATGGCAGGTGGAATGGGTTTAACCCACGGCTTCAGGGTTCCACCCCCACCCATTTTTGATTATTCCTCAATCTGGAGGGAGAGGGGGTGAGGATGGCCCTGGCTACTTTCTGTTGATAAGGGATATAGACCCAACAAGGGCTTGAAAAAATGTAACTAGCTAGCATTTGTTTGAGAGTATTTTCTTGTTTCTGGTTTCAAATTCACACTTTGATCTTGATAAACAAATACCACCTCTGAGTCAGCTGTCAAGGTGTTCATAGACCCAAGATTGGTAACAAACCACTAAGATATACCCTTGGGATCCAAAGAATGCCAGACATTGTTAAGATTTTGAATTTTTAGCAGTTTTATCAAGGACACAGTCAAGAAGGGATTTCTGGTGTCTCAGCTTTTTATGTGTCTTCATATCTCAATCATTATTCATTTGGCTGAAACACTTAGGTATTAAATATGGAAGAGACATAGGCTGGGAAAATTATGGTTTCTTCAATATCCTAACCAAGTAGAACCTTGACAGGGATAGATGCCAGAGTTGTTTTGTTTGTTTGTTTTAAATATGAAGATTCAATATCAGAGAGAACAAAGTTCCAGCTCAGTTGAGAGAAAGACAGAGGACAGGTGATTAATTGATAGATTATATCTTAAGGAAGCGAAGTTATGGATGGTTGAAAAACTGGCCAGCACAACCAAGGGGTGAGCATGATCAAGTACAGGAAGTGATTTTGGACAATTTAGGTCCATTTCTAGAGATGCACCTATTTTTGCCAAAATAGGAAAAAGCTAGTCACTGAGTTGTCCCTGCAAGCCTGGAGGGTTAGAAACAAAGGCCTAACAAAAGAAAAGCTCACTCTTCTAACTTAGGAAGTTACTTCAATTGCCTTCTGAAGAGTTTGACTTGACCAAAAGCCACCACGGCAGCAAGCGCACTCACCTTATTTCTCACAGTTTCTGAGAAGCAGCTTGAGATCTGTTTTGGCTCACCTGCCCCAGGGAGAAGTCAGCATCAGGGTCTGGAACAGTGCAAGTGTGGACGACCTTGGTCCAGGGTTTTGTGCAGCCTGGCTTCCATTTCCCATCTATATCTCCTAGGGTCCAGTCCAGCAAGGGCAGAGCCAGTCTTCTGGATGTTTATCCTCCAAGATTTCAGTCTAGAGGGGGTCACAACCTCTTCCTTTAAAAGCTTCATTCAAAAGGTTTTGCTATGATCTACAGTTAGGAATCCAGACACAGCAGAAGCCAGCCATTCCCAGGAACCACCACAGTGGTCAAGGTGGGAACTGCCACTCGCTAGAACTTCCATGGCTTCAATTCTCCATCCTTAAGTTCAAAAACCCCAAAATACTTAAAACAGAGGACCAAAAAAAAAGAAAGAAAGAAACTGCCTTTCCGCAGGAGCTCCAGAGCTGGAGCGCATATGAAAAAGAGTGAAGACCCAGGCACAAACCTCAAGCCAGTCTCCTGAAGTCCACGGGCTCTGGGTATTTATGGGATCAGGAATGAAGAGGCCCAGCATTCTCAGGGTGCACACCAGGGAGGCGTGGGGAAAGGTGATGGGGAACAGGTGCCAGGGAATCACTGTTCTGCACAGGCATAATTTGGCTACAGGCCTCCGGACCTTCACAAAGTTAGGAGCAGACATGCACAGGTTCAGCTGAGGGGTTGGTGGTCCTATCCCATTTAATAGGCTCATCCTAAAATAGACACATCTGACTTCAAGTTCCTGGAGAACAACTCCAGCAAACATCTCAGTGCTTAGGCTTGCTACAACTTGAAGGAAGCCTAAGTCTTAAAATCACCATGAGAGTAACAGCAGGTGAAATAGATGTGACTCCTTACCCATGGGTTCAATTTTAGAGTCAAATCTGAAATGTGGCTGTGATCCTTGACTTATGAGGCCAGGGGGCATTTGATTCCTCATGACTTTTTTTTTAAACTATTTTTTTATTGAAGTATAATTGATTTATAATGTTGTTTTAGTTCCAGCTATACAGGAAACTGATTCTGATATGTGTGTGTGTAGAGGAAAGGAAAGATATACCCATCTGAATGCAAAGTTCCAAAGAATAGCAAGGAGAGATTAAAAAAGCCTCCCTAAGTGATCAGTGCAAAAAAATAGAGGAGGAAGACAATAGAATGAGAAAGACTAGAGATCCCTTCAAGAAAATTAGAGACACCAAGGAAATATTTCATGCAAAGATGGTCTCAATAAAGGAAATGATAGGGACCTAATGGGAAGCAGAAGATATTAGAGGTGGCAAAAATACACAGAAGAACTATACAAAAAAAAATCTTAATGACCTGGATAACCATGATGGTGATAACCACCTAGAGCCAGACATCCTAGAATGAGAAGTCAAGTGGACCTTAGGAAGCATCACTACCAACAAAGGTAGGGAGGTGATGGAATCCCAGCTGACCCATTTCAAATCCTAAAGATGATACTGCTGAAGTGTTGCACTCTATATGCCAGTATGTGAACCAAGAACTTCAAGATATTCAAGCTGGATTTAGAAAAGGCGGAGGAACCAGAGATCAAATTGCCAACATCCCTTGGATCATAGAAAAAGCAAAAGAGCTCCAGAAAAAAATCTACTTCTGCTTCATTGACTACGCTAAAGCCTTTGACAGTGTGAGTGAAGTGAGAGTCGCTCAGTCGTGTATGACTCTTTGCAAACCCACAGACTATACAGTCCATGGAATTCTCCAGGCCAGAATACTGGAGTGGGTAGCTTGTCCCTTCTCCAGGGAATCTTCCCAACCCAGGGACCAAACCCAGGTCTCCCACATTACAGGTGGGTTCTTTACCAGCTGAACCACAATTGTATGGATCACAATAAACTGTGGAAAATTCTTAAAGAGATGGCAATACCAGACCATCTGACCTGCCTCCTGAGAAATCTGTATGCAGGTCAAGAAGCAATAGTTAGAACTGTACATGGAACAATGATCTGGTTCCAAATTGGAAAAGGAGTACATCAAGGCCATATATTGTCTCTGAGCTTATTTAACTTATATCCAGAGTACATCATGCGAAATGCTGGGTTGGATGAATCACAAGCTGGAATAAAGATTGCCAGGAGAAATACCAATAACCTCATATATGCAGATGATACCACTTTAATGGCAGAAAGTGAAGAAGAACTAAAAAGTCTCTTGTTAAAGGTGAAAGAGGAGAGTGAAAAAGCTGGCTTAAAACTCAACATTCAAAAAACCAAGATCATGGCATCTGGTCCCATCATTTCACGGCAAATAGATGGATGAACAATGGAAATAGTGACAGACTAGTTTTTGGGGCTCCAAAATCACTGCAGATGGTGACTGAAGCCATGAAATTAAAAGATGCTTGCTTCTTGGAAGCAAAGCTATAACCAACCTAGACAGTATATTAAAAATCAGAGACATCACTTTGCCAACAAATATCTGTATTGTCAAAGCTATGATTTTTCCAGTAGTCATGTACAGATGTGAGAGTTGGACCGTAAAGAAGGCTGAGTGCCAAAGAATTGATGCTTTTGAACTGTGGTATTGAAGAAGGCTCCTCAGAGAACCTTGGACATCAAGGAGATCAAACCGGTCACCCCTAAAGGAAATAAGTCCTGAATATTCATTTGAAGGCTGATGCTAAAGCTGAAGCTCCAATACTTTGGCCACCTGATGTGAAAAGTTGACTCTTTGTAAAAGATGCCCTGATGCTGGGAAAGATTGAAGGCAGGAGAAGGGGACAACAGAGGATGAGATGGCTGGATGGCATCACAAACTCAACGGACATGAGTTTGAGCAAACTCTGAAAGATAGTGAAGGACAGGGAAGCCTGGTGTGCTACAGTCCATGGGGTCAAAAAGAGTCAGACACCACTAAGAGACTGAACAATAACAAATATACCATATCCTCTGGTGAGCAGAGCTGTGTCAAGGGGAGTGTCTAGAGCTGGTTGTATCCTCAGGAAGACTTTAGGCAGCCTGTCTGCTAATGGGTGGGACTGTGGTCCCACCTTGTGGTTGTTTGGCCCTAGGTGTCCCAGCATGAGAACTTGCTGGCTATTGACTAGCTGTTGGGTGAGGCCAAGTCTTGGTAATGATTACCCAGGCAATATGCCTGCCTCCAGCAAGAGTTCAAGTAGATGAACACTCCCTGATATTTCTTCCACAAACTTTTATGACCCCAGAGAGACCCACAGCCATTCCGTGTGTCCCCAGGACACCCTCCAACACCAGCAGGTAGGCCTGCCCCAGGCTCCTATGGAGTCACTGCTTCTTTCCTGGGTCCTAGTGCACATGAGACCTTGTGTGCACCCTCTGAGAGTGGAGTCTCTGTTTCCCCTAGTCCTGTGGCGCTCCTGTAGTCAGGCACTTCTGGCCTTCAGAGCCAAATGCCCTGGGAGTTCCTCCTCCTGAGGCCAGACCACGAGACTGGGAAGCCTGACATGGTGCTGAGAACTCTCACTTCCGCAAGATGAAGCAGTTATTTATAATATAATAAATATAACATATATAATATAATATATAATTATAATTATATCTGTGATATAATTATTCTCCAGTTTTGGGGTCACTCTTTTGGGGGGTGGTGGTGTGGGATTTGATTCTATCATGAGTACATCCCTCCTACTGTCTCATTTGGTTTCATCTTTACGTCTTTGGATTTTCCTGGTGGCTCAGATGGTAAAGCATCTGCCTACAATGCAGGAGACCTTGGTTTGATTCCCTGGAGAAGGAAATTGCAACCCACTCCAGTACTCTTGCCTGGAGAATCCCATGGATGGAGGAGCCTGATGGGCTACAGTCCATGGGGTCACAAAGAATTGGACATGACTGAGCGACTTCACTTTCTTTTTTTATGTTTTCAGATGCAGAATATATTTTTGTAGATTCCATTCCTTTTTATTGACAGTGGTCCAGTAGTTAATTGTAATTTTATGGTTCTTATGAGAGGAGCTGAGCTCAAGGTCCTTCTACTCCACCATCTTGTCTATGCCCATACTGATATCTTCATGTTCTTTCTGTGAGCAAGTTGTCATCGGTGCAAGTTGAGGCATCCGCAGTTCAGTTCAGCTGCTCAGTCGTGTCCAACTTTTTGCAACCCCAGGGACTGCACCACGCCAGGCTTCCCTGTCCATCACCAACTCCCGGAGCCTGCTCAAAGTCATGCCTCTTATTTATCTTGATATTTCTATTAGCCTTTATTATTTTCTGGCATTGCTTACTCTATTGAATTCCTAAGTTTTTCCATTTCTCTGAGATAATATCAAATCTCTTAAATACCTACTTGGAGTTTTTTGTTTTCTTACTGTACTTGGACTTTTATAAGTTTACTGTATGATTCAGTCAGTTCAGTTCAGTCGCTCAGTCATGTCTGACTCTCAGTGACCCCATGGACTCGGCACGCCAGGCTTCCCTGTCCATCACCAACTCCTGGAACTTGCTCACACATATGTCCATTGAGTCGGTGATGCTGTCCAACACTCTCATCCTCTGTTGTCCCCTTCTCCTCCTGCCTTCAATCTTCCTAGTGTTAGGGTCTTTTCCAAAGAGTCAGTTCTTCGCATAGGTGGCCAAAGTACTGGAGCTTCAGATGCTAATGTTGAAACATGGGCTGAGCTTTGTGGCCAGTGGGAAGCTGTATATGATCAAAGATACTTAGGCAAGGCTATGGCAAATGTTGTGAGCTTCTTTGCCTCTCCGATCTGCCAACCATTCACCAACCTGAAAGCTCTGTCAATCATTGCTATACAACCATCTCTCTTTTTCATGGTGAGCTATCATGCTGTCACTGAACCAGGCTTATCTTGCCCCAACACACAGTAAACTAAAATGCCCAGCTGATCTGTCAGGGCTACACATATTCAGATATCATAATGACTCTCCCATGGATGACTTCAGCCCTGACCATATTGCCAGAGTTCCAGCATCAAAGGTTATTGTCCAAGTTGCTGCCAAATACTTCCAGGCTCTTCTCCAGGGGGAAGGCTTGTGAAGTCTCATTGGTGGTGAGTCATTGGCCTATGCTTCTCTAATGAGTGAATCTGATCTATTAAATGGCTTAAGAATGGAGGGCTGAGTCTCTTTCTCCTCTCCACCTGGACTAGAAGGAGACAATGACCTATGTCTCCCCAAAATTCAACTTTTCTTCAGGTGGGCAAGTTCAGGAATGCAGGGTAGGTCTCAGCAAACTAACTTCAGCTCAAACTAAGACAAATCCTCCAACATAACCACTGCTGAAAATCAGAAAATAGCTGGGTTTCCATTCTCTTGACTCCTTTGTCTTATTTCCTATTGAGTGAGAAATTAGTCCAGGAAATAACATGCTATTTTGTAATCTATTGCTGTATAACAAATCATCTAGAATTTGATGGCTTAAAATAAAAACAATCATATTTTTGGCTCGTAAATTTACAATTTGGGCAGAGTTTGGCAGAATAGGCTCATCACGATCCCGTGAAGCCTCAGCAGCCCAACTGGTCTGAAGGATATGATTCCAGCATGGCTATCAAGTTGCTGGGGGTGTCAGCTGGGAGTTCATCTGGGGCTGTTGGCCAGGGGCCACTCCCTGGGGCTGGTTGGGCTTCCTCACAGCATGATCAGTTTCAAAAGCAAGTATTCAGAGACCCAGATGGAAGCTGCATGAATTCTTATCAACCAGCCTGAGAAGGCTCAAAATTTTCCTCTACAGCATTTTATGATCAACCAAATCTCTAAGGCAAGCCCAGATTCAAGAAGAGAAAGGTCATCTTTCAATAGAAGGCAAAGTAAAATAATGTGCACCCATTGTTAATCTATCACAGGTGCTATTGATTGAACGTCCTCTAGAAGTCTGATGCCCTGATATGTAAAACTAAACCAAAAGAAACATAAGAAAACAGAAATCATAGTCCAGCTTGCTACTTTTTCTGAAAAGTTTAAGAAGAGACAAAAAAAATATTAAAAGTCTGTTTCTAAATCCCAATAGTCTTCAGCTTTATGGACACTGACTAATTCATGAACAAATTCAGGAACCAAGGAGAATTAAATGTTCCAGGGTCTCATCAGACATCAATATAAAACTGATTTCTGCCATTAAATTCTTTATCACCTGATTTCCCACATCTAAATTGTTCCTAAGCAGAACTGTAAGCAGAATGATTTAAACATTGTGTCTCAAGTGCTTAGTATTTTTTCATTCACTTACTGTCCTTTCCAAAATCCATTAGGGGAAAGAAAAAATGACACCCTAAACTTGAAGATGCCAGTTCAATTAGCTAAATTGAAGAGGCTGAACCAGGTGATCAAAAGATGTTCTGAACTCCTACTTTCTTATAACTTCAGCTAACTCCAGCATTATTATTTAAAAAAAAAAAATTTCACCAGACATTAAACAGAGTTAGAAAGAGTAGGTCATCCCCTCCCAATGTGGGATAGATGGATGCTCTGAGTTACAACTACTACTATTTGTCTATTTTGTTACTGAAAACATTCACTACTATTGGCCATAAAATTAGAGATGCATGTGTGTGGTTTATAAGGGTTATAAGTAGCTGAAGATCCACCGGGTCTTCTTTTAATAGATTTGTGAGGTTCAAGGTGAGTCATTATCTCACAGATATCTTTTGTTGTGGGAAAGAGAAAAGATGTGCATGCTTATTCTTTAAGTTCATTAAGTGCAGGAATACAAAACTTGGCCATGTGAAGTTTATATAGTCACTAGAGGAAGATTCTGTTCAATGTCAGCTTTTTAACTGTAGAAAGAAATATTTTTCCAAGGGGAAATCACAAGATCTGTTTGGGAGCTCTAAAGCCATCTGGGAGACATTGCAGAAGTTCTTTACTACCTAAAAATGTTAGGATTCAAAGGTCTCAGTCTTTTTCCCACTTTTATTAGGGATGTACTTTTTACATAGAAGAACTTTATTATCCATCAACTGCCAACTAAACCAACGAAGAACCAAGAAAAATAAAAACATTGTGACACTTCACTATTTATTTCATTTAAAAGCAGAATTAGCAATATATAGAATAATGAAGGGGCTTCCCTGGTGGTTCAGACAATATAGAATCTGTCTGCAATGCAGGAGATATGGGTTCAATCCCTGCATCAGGAAGATCGCCTGGAGATGGGAATGGCTACCCTCTTTAGTATTCTTACCTGGAAAATCCCATGAGCAGAGGAGCCTGGCGGTCACAGTCCAGGGGGTTAGCAGAGTCAAACAGGACTGAGCAACTAGGCACACACACAATATAGCTGTAAATAAGAAAAAAAAAAATTTACTTGGTCACAGTTTTATCCTATATTCAGGAAATACAGAAAATAGAGCAACATGAATGTGCAACTGGCACCCTGCAACAGGAGGATGGATTAGCAAAATCTTGACTGTGATAAATGAGTCTTGTTCCAAAACATACTGCTGCTGCAGCTGCTAAGTTACTTCAGTCGTCTCCCACTCTGTGTGACCCCATAGACGGCAGCCCACCAGGCTCCCCCATCCCTGGGATTCTCCAAGCAAGAACACTGGAGTGGGTTGCCATTTCCTTCTCCAATGCATGAAAGTGAAAGTGAAGTCGCTTAGTCACGTCTGACTCTTAGCGACCCCATGGACTGCAGCCCACCAGGCTCCTCTGTCCATGGGATTTTCCAGGCAGGAGCACTGGAGTGGGGTGCCATTGCCTTCTCTGCCAAAACAGATAAAATGGGGGGAAAAGAAAAGGAAGAAGAGGAAGATTTACATTAAGAGAATTAAAATGTATATTAAATAAAAATAATGGGGAAGATTAGGGCATAGAAATGAAATTTTGATTGGTTAAGTGAAAGGAAATAGCTACTTTAAGTTTTAGGATAATGAATTCTTAGAATATTTTGGAAGGATAAAAGGTTTATGATTAGGACAGAACACATGAAGTGACTTCTGGGGTGACTGACAAGGTACCCTGAATTGAACTGGACTGTGATTTCAAGTGTGTTTGCCTTGTAGTACTGGATTAAGCTAGATGTATGTTTGTGTGATCTTTTGAATCTTTATCTCTTTTAGCCAAAAAGAAAAAAAAACTAAAACAACAAAAAAAAGAATAGTTGAAGAATTATATACTTGTGTTTTTTTAAAATTACACCTACAAGTATTTTTCAAAAATTAGCAAGGAAACAATATATAGAACTGAATGATAACAAAAATACCTTTTAAATTTTAAGAAGCAAATAATGTGGCAAGTTTAAAGGGAAATGCATATCTTTGGACAATCATTCTAGAAAAGAGGAAAAGCAAACCATTCATAAGTTAAATCATCGTGTCAAAAGGAAAAACCTGGAGAATGCAGAAAGAGTAATAAAATGAGAAATTTAAAAAGAAAACTATACAGTGTAGAAGAAAGTGAACTGGCAAGGCAATCCAGATTAAAAAAGAATATAAAACTAAGCAATCACGCAGATTAAGAGAAGCCCTAATTACACACCAGCAGATATTAAGAGATGATAAAATAATATTATAAACATCTTTTTGTAAAAACCTTGAAAGCATATACAAAATGACAAATTCCTAGAAAACAATAATGTACTAAAATTGAGTCAAGAAGAAATAAAATATTTGAATAGTCCTACACAGTTGAAAAAAACATAGTTAATAACTTTTAAAAAATTCTTTCCACAAAGGTAATGCCAGGGCTAGAGATTTTTATAAGGGAAGTCTACAAAATATTCAAAGAGTTTTACATGACTTCCAGAAAGAAAAAGAGTAACAATGCTTGAATTGTTCCATAAAGTATATATGATCTTACATTAAAGTCAATAATACATTAGGAGAAATTAAAAATTTAGGTCAATCTCACTCATAAATGTGGATGTGAAAATCTTAAAATATTAGCAAGCTAAACATATTGATGTAAGAAAGACATAAAACATAATGACAACATGATTTTATCCCAAAAATGTAAGGTTCATACCATACTGAGAATACTTTCAGGTGCTTTAACACAGTAAACAATTGATGGGGAAACTCGTGTAACCTGCTAAATACACTTATTGAGAAATTACTAGATAAAAATTAGAAATCTATTCATTCTTAAAGAAAAAATTTCTTAAGGAGCTAGAAATGAGTTCTACAAAATCAATATATATAGCGGTAAAATGTAATAAAGCATTCTCTATTATTGTAAGACAAGGATATCCAGTATTACATCTTCTATTAATAGGTACTCTTATAATAAAGATATTAACCAGTGCAATTAGAAAAAAATGGAGAAATACAAGATGCAAAGATCAGAAAGAAACAAATCTGCATTATCTTCAGATGAAATGTGTACATAAACACATAGATATAGAACCTCCATTCATCAGGAAACACCAAAAGGAGAGTGAAAAGACAAGTCACATTCTAAAATATTTGCCACATATATAAAAATTGCCTTGTATATTTTAAAGATGAATATCTAAATTTAAATTTAGATATCATGAATATCTAAAAGACTCCACAAAGTCAAGAAAAAAATTTTAATGAGAAAACAGGCAAAAGATACAATTATTTTCTAGATGAGAAAATAAGCATGGCCAATAAATAGGATGAAATGTGTAAGTTCATTAACTGGGAAAATACAAATTAAGACCACAATAAAATGCAATTTTATACACTCTAAATGGGCAAAAATTAAGCACTCTAACAATACCAATGCTGTGAAAAATGTGGGGCCAGTTGGGGTGTTCTCACATACCTGGTGGGACTACAAACTGATACAACCATCATGAAAATCATTTGTCATTATCTAATATACTTAAATATGCTAATTTTTTACTACATGCTTATTTTTTATAATATGCAAAATGGGTTTAATAACATCTACCTTATAAGATGATTTTAAAGATTTTAATAAGATAATGTAAATTGTAACAACTCTATGTTAATTTGATTAATATGTGTCTTGGGGTGTTTCGCCTTGGGTTTATCCTGTTTGGGACTCTCTGGGTTTCTTGGACTTTGTAACAACTCTAACACATACAAGCACTCAACAAGTGTTAACTGAAGGTGATGTTGTTAATATGACTGAACTGACATTGATCTGTTTAGTTGGTGTAGTATAATCCAGATATCATGAGTGCTAGAGTAAAATACACACCTTTTTGAAACATGCAATTATACCTGGAAAAAGGGAGAAAAATCACTGTATTGGAGTGTAGATAAGTAGACACTAATTCAAAGCCTTTGTGCAGATCACAACAAACTGTGGAAAATTCTTAGAGAGACAGGAATACCAGACCACCTGACCTGCCTCCTGAGAAATCTGTATGCAAATCAAGAAGCAACAGTTAGAACCGGACATGGAACAACACAGTGGTTCCAAATCAGGAAAAGAGTACGTCAAGGCTGTATATTGTCACCCTGCTTATTTAACTTATATGCAGAGTACATCATGAGAAATACTGGGCCAGAGGAAGCACAAGCTGGAATCACGATTGCCAGGAGAAATATTAATATGCATATATGCAGATGACATCGCCTTTATGGCAGAAAGTGAAGAAGAACTGAAGAGCCTCTTGATGAAAGTGAAAGCGGAAAGTGAAACAGTTGGCTTAAAATTCAACATCCAGAAAACTAAGATCATGGATTCCGGTCCCATCACTTCATCAGAAATAGATGGGAAATAATGGAAACAGTGACAGACTACTTTTGGGGGCTGCAAAATCACTGCAGATGGTGACTACAGCCATGAAATTTAAAGACGCTTGCTGCTTGGAATAAAAGTTATGACCAACCTAGGAAGTACATTAAAAAGCAGAGACATTACTTTGCCAACGAAGGTCCATCTAATCAAGGCTATGGTTTTCCCAGTGGTCATGTATGGATGTGAGAGTTGGACTATAAAGAAAACAGCACCAAAGAATTGATGCTTCTGAACTATAGTGTTAGAGAAGACTCTTGAGAGTCCCTTGGACTGCAAGGAGATCCAACCAGTCTGTCCTAAAGGAAATCAGTAATGAACATTCATTGGAAGGACTGATGCTGAAGCTGAAACTCCAATACTTTGGCCACCTGACTCGAAGAGCTGACTGATTTGAAAAGACCCTGATGCTGGGAAAGATTGAAGGCAAGGGGAGAAGGGAACAGCAGAGGGTTAGAGGCTTGGATGGCATCACCAACTCGACGGACATGAGTTTGAGTAAGTTCTTGAAGTTGGTGATGGACAGGGAAGCCTGGCGTGCTGTGGTCCATGGGGTCGCAAAGAGTCAGACAGGACTGGGCGACTGAACTGAACTGAAGTAGACCTTGCTCATGGGGAGATAGTGAAGCAGGAAGTTGAGATAAAAGTTTGTAGAATGGAAGAGAATCCAGTTAATGAAAAGTGAGTATAGTCAGGAAAGAGATATGTGTAATCAGATGGGAGGAGTTCAATTTTTGAAAACTTCCTCTGAAAGGATTATATAAAACACAAGTAGCAAAGTAAGGCAACTTAATGGATTTGGTCTCAAGCAAAGAAGATAAGAAAATAAGCAATGGAGAAGAAGGAAGGAAGGAAGGAAGGGGCAAGGAAGAAGGGAAAGAGGGGAGGGAAAGACCAAGGAGGGGAAGGAAGGAAAGAAGGAAGCAAAACACATCAGAGACCAAACTCAGTGAAAGCTGTGGCAAATTCAGTGCAGTTCAGTTGCTCAATCATGTCCAGCTCTTTGTATCCTATGGACTATAGCCCTCCAGGCTCCTCTGTCCATGGAGACTCTCCAGGCAAGAATACTGGAGTAGGTTGTCATGCCCTCCTCCAGGGGATCTTCCTGACCCAGGGATTGAATCCGCAACTCTTACGTCTCCTGCACTAGCAGGCAGCATCTTTACCATTAGCACTACCTGAGAAGCCCTGGACTGCAGGACTATGCTTTGAAAGATCTGGCAGCCTCCCCCATTTCCCTCTGAGCACCATGAAGGAAGTCCAGGCTAGTCTTCTGGAGACACAGATGTTGTCGAGGGGCCCTGAGGAGCCTGAAATTGAGTGAAGAAGCTATCTTGGTTGTCCAGCCCTATCAGTCTGCACTTGATTCCTGCCCTAGCTGTCCTCTGACCGTGATCGCATGAAAGGTGATGAGCAAGAACTGTCCAACTTAGTCGACTCAACCCACAGAACCATGAGAGATAACGTTACTGTCAAAACTACTAAATTTTAGGGTAGTTTGGTACACATCAGTAGATAAACAGAACAAGGCAGCTTGTGGGGAGAGAAAGGACATGGTATCAAGAGAAAATAAAGACTGAAGATGCAGGCTAGCCTTGCCGAAATATAGCATCAAGGTCTTCTGGAACTCTTAACTCTTGGATCTTCCTTCTATCCTTTGCAGGATTCTAGTCTGAGATGCTTTGTGTAGATCTTCTTTAATCGCAGAATGCAGAGAGAGGACCCAACCTCCAAGCAACTGTCCATAAGAGACTGCAACTACCAGTAGTGAATCATGTTTCCCTGGTCTCATCTGGAGGTGTTTCCCCCCGCTCTTATATTTTCCTGTAAAAGTCTAGTGTGTTTCTGCAAATATACTCATTAAAGTCTCAGGATTCAATTTACATAATTGAGGCAGTCCAGCTAATTTTAGGAAAATTACAACTTTTCGAAAAATAACTGTTATACAGTAATTATGGCAAAGATGTTCAGCTTTGTGTCAGACACAATGAAAGTAGGTTTAAAAATTAAGAACAAGGGCCTCTAAGCTCTCAATGTCATTTTAAAAGTGAGAGAGAGCTGTTAAGAAACAGCCTTGCATGTTAATCACAGCGCTCAGGAACAGTCTGTGTTAAGATATATGATTTTTCAACCTTGTTAAAAGAAATATTGAAAGAGGGAAATTGATTTTTTTCCCCCACAAAATTTGCCTGCCACACTCCCAGATAAGTTACTGTTATATGTGTCCATTAAATAAGTTTATTATATGAAAAGTCACACTCTAGGAGAAAAAAGTTCAGTCAGCATTGACTTCAGCTAGGATTTATACAATCTCTTAATTCAAGGATTCAAGGTGGACAGAGTTGATTCTCATTAATGTGCAGTTGAACCAGTTATGGAATGGAGAGCATGTGGAATAGTAACAAGCTATAACTACATTTGGGGAATTGGGCTGGTTGCCTCAGAGAGGGATTCTTGGAAATACTATATTCACTGAGAGAGTAAATAAATGTACTGTTACTATATGTGCTGAGTGGTGAATTAACACACAATGTTTGGCAGAAGAAATCAGGGAGACAACAATGTAATTTTTAAAAGCAAAAGAAAACATTTGTCCTAAAGTTTTCAAACATTTCCCAAGAAGCCATGGTTTCTGCTAAGATATTCAGGACTAGAGGAAGAGGGAAAGGAAGTCTGAGTGGATGCAGCTAAGCAACTCCACATCTATCCATCTACGGAAACACAGCTCCACCTTGATGTGTTTCCTGTACTGAGGTGATTATAAAATTGCATTTGAGAAACTAGATCAGAGCCTCAAAGGGTTCTAGATTACTTCCCTCAGAAGATGACCCATAAGTGATTCCTAAAAAGCACCAGCAAAGCAGTGGCAAAGTAAAAGGATGGAGGTGAAAACTGCTATCTCAGGAAGGTGCATTTGCAAGAATTCAGCCTGTTCTGATAAGCTTCCAAATGTTAATATCCTAAGTGAAGACAAAATCCCTGATTCAAGTTTTCTGACCATTTTCTCCTTGAATATAACAAATATACTGATTTTGGGGGCAGGTAGGGTTGGCATTCCCATGAAGTTTCTGGGGTTTATTCAGGCATGCTAGGCCCACACAGTATCTATTTGGTTAATTCACTCCAAGTTGAGTTTATTACTAGCTAAAACCAAACGTAATCTCAAATGACATATAATATCTTTTCACTTGACAACAACAAAATTGAATTCAATGATATGCTTCTTTAGAGCCATAATTAGTTACAGAAGCCAAACTGCAATAGAAACTCTTTGAAAAATATATCCATACATGTCCAAATTCTTTGAGTCTCTATTCTCATGTTAAAAGAGTGACAATAGCACTAACAGAATCCTTGCAAAGATGAGATAAGGTATGCAAAATGTTTAACACAGTGCTTAAATATAGATGTTCAGTGTGATAGCATTTATCATCATCATTAGTAATAGCATTTATTATCATCATTAGTAATAATCACTATTATAACAAAAGAACAGAGGAACAGGAGAAAATTGAGCACTAAATGATGGTATTATTTACCCATTTATAAGCATCTCTCTCTCGGTGGTTAAAAATTAATACTATTCTTTATTAAAATTGTTTGTAAAATACTATCTTACAGAAATGTACACATTTTCAGTTCAGTTCAGTTCAGTCAGTCAGTCGTGTCCGACTCTGCAACCCCATGAATCGCAGTATGCCAGGCCTCCTTGTCCATCACCAACTCCTGGAGTTTACTCAAACCCATGTCCATCAAGTCGGTGATGCCATCCAGGCATCTCATCCTCTGTCGTCCCCTTCTCCTCCTGCACCCAATCCCTCCTAGCATCAGGGTCTTTTCCAATGAGTCAACTCTTCACATCAGGTGGCCCAAATATTGGAGTTTCAGCTTCAGCATCAGTCCTTCCAATGAGCACCCAGGACTGATCTCCTTTAGGATGGACTGGTTGGATCTCCTTGCAGTCCAAGGGACTCTCAAGAGTCTTCTCCAACACCACAGTTCAAAAGCATCAATTCTTTGGCACTCAGGTTTCTTCACAGTCCAACACTCACATCCACACATGACTACTGGAAAAATCATAGCCTTGACGAGATGGACCTTTGTTGGCAAAGTAATGTCTCTGCTTTTTAATATGCTATCTAAGTTGGTCATAACTTTTCTTCCAAGGAGCAAGCATCTTTTAATTTCATGGCTGCAATCACCATCTGCAGTGATTTTGGAGCCCAAAAATTAAAGTCTGACAGTTTCCACTGTTTCCCCATCTATTTGCCATGAAGTGATGGGACCAGATGCCATGATCTTAGTTTTCTGAATGTTAAGCTTTAAGCCAACTTTTTCACTCTCCATTTTAGTTTTTGTTTAATTATATTAGATTCATATTTCCTTACTCTTTGACATTTTACTTAACCCATGACTGCCACCACCTCTCATTCCTAAGAGGGATACCTAAGAAGATGAAAAGTCTAAATCAGCAGTCTCATCAAAAAATAATAGAAAGACTATCTAGTCTAGAGATGCTTAGCCTGATCCAAATTTCAGAAAGTCCACAAGAATGTGAAATTATGGAAAAGTTTGTGAGAAAGTTTATTTACCTGGGAAAAGTGGATCATTATTGGAGGATCTATGACTCAAAAATGTGGAGAATCATGGATCCCATCCCACTGTGACTGTGCAGTTGAAGAATCAGGACAAAACAAGTGGAGTCTCTTCCTCAAGGACACACACATGATCAAATTGTGAATAAAACTAAAGATGTTATTCCTGGTCCTTGATGACCTGGACAGAGATGCCGATTTTTTTTTTTTTTTTTTTTTTTTTTTTTTGGCTACACCACATGGCTTGTGGGATCTTAGTTTCCCAACTGAGCCCTCAGTAGTGAGAGTACAGAGTCCTAACCGCTGGACCACCAGGGGATTCCTGAGATTTTGATGTCACTATATGGAGGATGGTCAAGGAAAACATGGCAGATCCCAATAGAGATGGACCTTGTTGAAGTTGCTGGGCAACATACTGGCTCATTGCCCATGTACAGGAGTGGTCAATCCCAGACCAGATTTCAATCCCATCACTTTGTTGACTGAATTTGGACATGTTATTTAATTTACATGAGCCTATATTTTCTCATGTATAATACAGCTATAAAAATCAGGGTTTGGTGAGGATTAAACAAAATAACATGTAAAAAGCAACCAGAACGATGCTTGGGAAATAATAAATAGAAGTTATTATTATGGTTGTTTTACCTTGTCTTCCTTTTCTATAAATTTTCCTTTGCCCCAGCCAACTCAGTTCCTCCAGTTTTTTCTATTATTTCTTCCTGTCCCGTGTTGTGCTCTGCTTAGTTGTTCAGTTGTGTCCAACACTTTGCAGCTGTAGCCCGCCAGGCATCTTTGTCCATGGGGATTCTACAGGCAAGAATACTGGAGTGGGTTGCCATGCCCTCCTCCAGGGGATCTTCCCAACCCAGATATTGATCCCAAGTCTCCCAAATTACAGGCAGATTCTTTACTGTCTGAGACACCAGGGAAGCCCTTATTTCTTCCTACTAACATCTAATTTGGGGATATAATTCAATGAACACTGGCACAGTGATGTTTAAAAGACCGATACCCTCTCTTGAAGATTTCCTTTTAACTCATGAATAATGTCCCAAGCCAAGGCGCAAAGTCAGAGATGAAACTGCAGTTTCCACAATCAGACAAATTTATTACTTTATTTTCCAATGGATGAGGGGAATTCCTCGGCTTCCCTCCCAGAAACCACACTTGTCAGTGGATACCTTCTCCCACTACTTGATATGACCAAGTGCCCAATGACAAGTTAAAAAAAAAAATGCATCCCTGGCCAAATGCCTTTTTCTGAAATACTCTCAAAAAGCAGGAAGCCTCTGAGCCAGACTGAGGAAGTTCATGCCACAGCAGATAGGACTCACATGCCTGAACCCTCTCTGCCTCAATAATTCATTACCGCCCTAAAACAGCAATTCCCTCAGTCAGTGCAGAACACCATAGCTATCTGCTCATTGCAAAACATCACCACTTCAAAGAAAAGCAGGCAACTTGCTTGGTAGCTCCATATGCTGGGTGGCTTTGTCTGTAAAAAAATCTGCAGCAATGCAGGACACCCAGCTTTGATCCCTGGGTTGGGAAGATCCCCTGGAGAAGGGCATAGCTACCCACTAAAGTATTCTTTCCTGGACAAAAGGGCTTTCCTGGTGACTCAGCAATAAAGAATGCGCCTGCCAATGCAAGAGACATGGGCTCAGTTCCTGGGTTGGGAAGGTCTCCTGGAGAAGGAAATGGCAACCCACTCCAGTATTCCTGCCTGAGAAATCCCATGGACAGAGGAGCCTGGCAGGCTACAGTCCACGGGGTCACAGAGAGTCAGACACAACTTAGTGACTAAACAGCAAATAGGGACAAAAACTGAAAGATTCCCTTTGTTCCCTCTCCTTGGTTTCAATGTGTAGCTGATGTACAGGTATTCTTTACACTGTAATTCAATGAACAACATGCAAAAGTCACATGAATTATATGATGGTTCCGAAAAATAAGTTGGTAGCAGATTATCAGCTCCTTTTTTTTTCTTTTATTTATTTATTTTTTAAAAATTATTTATTTATTTTACTTTACAACATTGTATTGATAAAAATTCTTATCATGCAGTATGTTCTTACTCACGAATCCTTCTCAATTCATGGTGCACAAGTTAGTACAACCTTGGAGCATAGGGTTTTAGGTCTTTATATATATCTTACCTCTTACTGATGCTTTTTTAATAGAACTGGAGCCAGGAGCTAAGGGGCAGAGAGAGAAGATAGGGGTTACTAAGAACTCTTTCTGGATAAAGTATGAACAGAACTAAAGTGGTGTAGTTGGATACAAATCCTCATGTTTACCCCTCAAGCATTAAATTTTTTGGTGCCCCATCTATCCAAAGTTGATTAGTGTTAGGAGACTTATTTGGAGATAATTCAAATGCCAGCTTCAAATGCCTGGGTTATTGAAACTAGTATTGTACTAGCCCTGTTGCCCTTATTTAAAAAAATGAGCCTTCTCCTCCTCCTTAGGGTAGAAAAGTTCAAGAAGTACTGGAAAGAAGAAGAAAGTAGCAATGATGTTATTCATGATGTTTTCTACCTTTAAAACAGAGTTTGTGGGCTGCATTGCTTAACAGCCTCCACATGAATATTTGCTGTTGATCACTTTTTTATGTACCTGATGTACTGGGTACTTTAAATAACAGGCACATTCACATAATGATCCATCAGAAGCTAGTATATATGCGAACTAATTTTCTTAAAGTATAATCATGAGAACAGGAAAACATAGTCTACTGGGGCAAACACAAATGCTCTATTTTCTAGCAATCTCTTAACCAGACATGGTAAGTGTTACTCATGGCCCACAACCCAGAATCACTACAAGATTTGGCTACTTTTTTAAAATTTAAAGGTGCCCAGGACTTTATCAGGTTTAAAAAGAAAATAAAATCCTGATGGGCATTTCCTCAGCCTTCCTGTCATTGATCTCAACCTAGTGCATCTTTAGCAGCAGCAGAAGCATTCTTAATTTCCAGGGTACAAATGCATCCCAGATCTGCCCATGTGATCACTGGTCCCCACTGTTGCATCATCAACAGCTTCTTCTCTGCTCATTCCTACATCTCAGACTACATAAGGATGCATGTTTCCCATGTCCTGTAATGGAAACTCTTTACCCTTCTCCCTCCCATCTCTCTTCATTTTCGCACATCATTGATTTGTCTCCACATCCAAGTGTCTCTGCCATTTCATGCCTCAGTGTCCCTGCCCACGTTTCCTGCATCTCTAATGTCTTTCCCAGCAGTGTCCACACAGTTTCAAGCTTCAGCTGAAGCACCCCCTCACTTTTCTACCACACACTCACCCTCTGGCTTAGCAGACCCTGGCCCATCCCTCTTTTGTATCACCACTGTACTTGGCTACTATCCTCATTTTGGCACCATGTGACATATCAAAGGACTGTGACGGAAACTTCTGCCTCCCAATATCTATTTCCCTCTCTTTCTCTCTCTCTCTTTTTTTCCCCTGCACAAATATAACTTGTGGCACTCAAAAGAAGAGAAGGAAGTAATACTTCATGAAGTGAATAAGTAAAGAGAAATATTGGAGAATATACTTTAATAAATCAAAGGTTAAAAAGAACAAGTTCTGCATCTTTTTGGAACTAAAGAATGTAGATATTTCTAGAAGGCTAAGAGAATGAGAAGAGGGTGAAATGGGGAAATAGCTCAGAGATTAAGGAAATTTTTTTTCACACTTGCAATTAATTGTGTTAATAAATTCCATGATATCTAACCTTCCTAGTATGCCCAGATGTAACTTACTTCACTCTTGGGTACTCTTCTTTTAGTATATATGTTTCTGTAAAATATAAGTGGATGCAATCTGTGCTGAATCTTTTCTTTAGAATTTTTGTTGTAGCATCCAAAGTGAGATTACCCTTTGCTATTTTTGCTAGTTTCTAGTTTAAGTGTTAAGTTTCTTTCATATAATACATTGCTTGAAGTCTTCCTCGCTTTTCTGTGTCCTGGAATGGCTTAAATGTTTGTCTTCAATAACAATGAATTTGTCTATGCATTTGTGTGAGATTGTCATCTTTGAGGAGGTTTTTTAAATCTCTTCTTTCTTTTAGGGTTATTGATCTATTTAGAGTTTTGACCTTTCCTTGAATCAGGTTTGAGAAATTTTATTACCCAAGAAATTCATCAAATGTACAAAGACTTGCAAATTTATTAACATATAGTAAGTGTGTGTACACATACAATCAGTTGTAAAAAATTTTTATTTCCTGGATATTTACATTTGTAGCCCATGATGAAGCTTAGAGGTGCTTTCTCATTATTCTATCTCCCTTCCATTCTGACCTCATGATCATCCTTCAGTCCAGGGCCTTTAGTTTTTTGTTTGTTTGTTTGTTTCAAGCCTTATGGCTTGTGGAGTCTTAGTTTCTTAATTTCTTGACCAGGGATCGAACCAGTGCTCCCTGCAGTGGAAGCACAGAGTCCTAACTACCGGAATGCCAGGAAAGCCTCCCAGAGCTTTTGTCCTTGCTATTTCAGCTTCCCCTTTGCCTACAGAGTTCTTCCTTCATTTCCAACTTCAGCTCAATAATCCCTTCTTCACATACATTTCATGAGCTCAATAATTAGTTAACTTCTTCCTGTTTGGCACATTAATATTACATATCAGTTAAAATATTATAATACTTTTAGTTGCAATTATTTGAGTACTTATGTCTTCACTACAGAGTCTATATTGTATATTGTTCCTTTCCAGGTAACTTTTTTTTTCTGGTTGGCTGCTTACAGCAATATTCTTTATCATTATAGATTTAAATTTTTAGCAACATGGATTTAAAGGTCAATTTCTTTTCACAATTTTGACTGAAAGATCATGAGACATTTTATATCCACATGCACAGTTATATTTTCTTCAAACTAAAAAGATGTTGATTATTATATCATTAAGTGTTTTTCTATTCATTTGTTTCTTCCTGTATATGTAGAACACCAATTAGCTATTAAAGCATTTTTATCGTCTATCTACCACAGCTATTATATTGTCTTTCATTGATTTCCACATTGTAGGAGCACCTTTCAATTTTACCAACTGAGTCAATAATCCAGTTTTCCACAGCATCACTTCTGCTGTTTGCTGCCTTGGGGTGAATTCTAACTCTGCCATTTTATTATTACTTATTTTTACAATCCTTACTTATAGAATATATCTCCTTTTGTCAGCTCACGTTATTACCATTTATCTTTTTATAGACTGTTCTCTTTTTCAAGATAACTATCTGTCTTAAGTTGACAGGTTATAAAGATTTTTCTGGATATTAGATAACATACAGAGGTATGAAGCTTCTGAAACATATACTTTTCTTATTTCTCAATGGCTATGTTATGCAATAGCCTCATAATATTCCATAGTATGGATGTGCCATATTGTAATCTCTCTTGTAAATTCTCTTACTAATACATTTCAGGTTATCTATAGGGCTAGTTTAGTGTTCATTTGGTTTGGCTTTCCTGCCCCTTCAAACAACACTATAATAAAAATCCTTGCAGATTTATTCTTGTTGTTTAGTCACTAATCTGACTCCGTTGCAACCCCATGAACTGTATCCCACCAGGCTCCTCTGTCTGTAGGATTTCCCAGGCAGGAATACTGGAGTGGGTTGCCATTTCCTTCTCTAGGGAATTTTCCTAACCCAGGGGTCAAACCTACGTCTCCTCCATTGGCAGGAGAATTCTTGACTGCTGAGCCCCCAGGGAAACCCTAGTTGTATTCTTAACCTTACTATTTTTCCTAGCAAAACATCTCCCATAATGTGAAACACCACTAGCAATGTAAAGTACTCCATTGCCCTATTCCATTGCTAGTCCTCAATCCTATATATCCTTTTCATTTTCTTATTTTGATCATTTAAAAGTGAGTGTGTGGGTGTTTAGTCACTAAGTTGTGTCTGACTCTTTGTGACACCATGGACTGCAGCATGCCAGGCTTCCCTGTCCTTCACGGTCTCCCAGAGTTTGTTCAAATTCAAGTCCATTGAGTCAGTGATGCCATCTAACCATCTCATCCTCTGCTGCCCTCTTCTCCTTTTGCTTTGGAGCTTTTCCATCATCAGGGTCTCTTTCCAGTGAGTCAACTCTTCTCTATCAGGTGGCCAAAGTGTTGGAGCTTCAACTTCAGCATCAGTCCTTCCAATGAATATTCAGTGTTGATTTCCTTTAAGATTGACTGGTTTGAAATCCTTGCAATCCAAGGGACTCTCAAGAGTCTTCTCCAGGGAGCAGTCTCTCACAGCTATCTGAGGTGCTGCCTCCTAGACCACAGTCCTCATTTTGCCCCAAATAAAACTTAACTCACCACTCTCAAGCTGTGCATCTTTTTTAGTCAACAGTTACCATGATCAATGAAGTGACCCAGAGTGGACTTCCTTCCTTTGCCTGAAATCCACAAGGAACCGGAGCTTTGGTATCAGCAGAGGCCCCTTGTGCCCATCTGCCTCCTCAGGGAGGGCAGAAAAATTTGGAATACTCTAAGTTTGTTTCAGAAGCTTATCTCAGTAATCTATCTTTGAGTTAAGATCAGATGTCTCACAACCTACAGCCAAGACTGGAGGAAGACATAATTTAAGGGACTGTCTCAAATCCGGATGGAAGGAACTTTTTATCAGACTATGAAAGTGATGCTAGCAAATTTGCTCAAAAAGAAAACTTGAGCGATTTTCTTATTTGAGTTCAAAATGTAAAGCAGTGGAGAAAACTCATAATATTAACAATACATTTGGCCCAGGAACTGCTAACAACCTACAGTGCAGTGGTGGTTCAAGAAGTTTTGCAAAGGAGACTAGAGCCTTGAAGATGAGAAGCATAGTGGCTGGCCATTGGAAGGTGACAATGACAGCTGAGAGTCATCATCAAAGCTGATCCTTTTCCAACTGCATGAGACATTGCCAAAGAACTCAACATCAACCAGCCTACGGTTGTTCGGCTCTTGAAGCTAATTGGAAAGGTGGAAAAGTTCAATAAATGGGTGCCTCATGAGCTGGCTGCAAATCAAAAAAAAAAAATCATTTTGAAGTGTCTTCTCTTATTCTACACAACAACAAAGAACCATTTCTCAATCGGATTGTAATGTGTGACGAAAGTGGATTTTATACAACAACCAGCAATGGTCGTCAGCTTAGTGCTTGAGAAGTACTTTGAAGCTTCTTCTTTCTCCAAAGCCAAATTTGCACCACAGAAAAGGTCATGGTCACTGTTTGATCTGCTGCTGGTCTGATCCACTATAGCCTTCTGAATCTAGCAAAACCATTACATCTGAGAGGTATGCTCAGCAAATTGTTGAGATGCACCAAAAACTGCAAAGCTTGCAGCCAGCAGTGGTCAACAGAATGGGCTCGATTCTTCTCTATGACAATACCTGACCACATGTTATACAACCAATGCTTCAAAAGTTGAATAAATTGGGCTACAAAGTTTTGCTTCATCTGCTATATTCACTTGACCTCTAGACAACTGACTGCCACTTCTTCAGGCATCTTGACAACTTGCAAAATGCTTCTACAACCAGCAGGAATCAGAAACTGCTTTCCAAGAATTTGCCAAATCCCAAAGCATGGATTTTTATGCTACAGGAATAAACAAACATTTCTCGTTGGCAAAAGTGTGTTGATTGTAATGGTTCCTATCTTGATTAATAAAGGTGTGTTTGAGCCTAGTTATAATTTCAAATTCATGGTCCAAAAACACAGTTACTTTTGCACCAACCTAATAGAAGTTTAGGTGACAGAGTTTCCTTGTTTCCTGTGGTAGGATTGTATTGCTATGACCTTCTCTCTTGGAACTGGCTCTGCTGTATCTTGTAGGTTTTGGATTGTTGTGGTTTCATTTTCATTTGTCTCTAGTTTTTTCTTTGATTTCTTCAGCAATCTATTGGTTGTTTAGTAGCATATTGTTTGTCTTCAATGTTTTTGTGTTTTTTATAGTTTATTGTGGCTTATTCTAGCCTCATACTGTTGTAAACAGAAAGGATGCTTGATATTTCAATTTTCATGAATTTGCCAAGGCTTGCCTTGTGGACCAGCATGTCATCGATCCTGGAGAGCCTTTCATGTGCACTTAAAGGATGTGTAGTCTCCTGCTTTTGGATGTAATGCTCTATAAATATCATTGAAGTCCAAACAAAAAAAATGTTTCTCCAGCACCACAGTTCAAAAGCATCAGTTCCTTAGTGCACAGGATTCTTTATGGTCTAACTCTCACATCCACACATGACTACTGGAAAAACCATAGCTTTGACTATATGGACCTTTGTTGACAAAGTGATGTCTTTGCTTTTTAATATGCTATCTAGGTTTTCCATAGTTTTCCTTCCAAGAAGCAAGTGTCTTTTAATTTCATCTTTCATCTTTTAATTTCTTTTCCATCTGATCCACCAAGGAAGCTCCAGTCTAAAAGTAGCTTCTCATTGTATGGTTCTGGTTTACAACCTATCTAATCATCTTTTCGTATGTTCACTTACCAGTTTTAATTTTCTTTTCCATGAATTGTTTGTTCATATTATTTTCTTTACTTTTTTCCTTAGATATTTGTAGGAATTACCTGGACATAGAAATATTAATTCCTTGTATGTAACTAGTATAAATATTGCAAATATTTTCTCCTGTATATAAATTGTCTCAATTCTTTACTATGTTATTTTCCAATATGAAAATTTTTTTATTAATAATATATAGCCAAATCTGTCTGTCAATTCTTCTCTGCATAATTCTGAGTTTCCCAACTCATTCAGAATATCTTTTGGATCCTAAGTTATAAAAACATTTTCTTAAAGTGTATGTTTTTATTGTTTTACTTTTTTACATTTGGTTCTTTAATCAACTTGGATTGTATTTAAAATATGCTATGAGGTAGAAATCCAAAATTGTTCTTCTAGATAAATAGCCAATTATGCAAGTATCACTTATTATGTCAACTATCATTTTTTACTGAGTTTAAAAGGCATTCTTGTTATATATTAAGGCCTCATCCTATTTAGAACTATTTCCAGATTTCCTTCTCTGTTCAAAGATCTATTCTTCTGTTCTTACCCAGACATTATACTATTTTTATTGTAGGAAATTATGCAAAAAATTAACATACATTTTGCACATTTATTCTTCATATGAATTTTAAAGTGATGCTTTCCAGTTTGAAAAAAAATTGAGATTCTGAATGAAATCACATCAACAATGTGTAATTTGACAGTTATTTACAATTTTATGAAATTTTATTTTCTTATCTGGGAATGGCTTCCCAAAATTAATTTTTTTGTAGAGTCAAATATATTTTCTAAATGTTGATTACATCAAACATATCGCTTTGTAACTTGCTTTTATTCATTAAATAACATATTAGAAATACATCTCATATCAGTGAATATTTTTAAATAATTACACAGGCTTCAAGATATTAAAATATCAGGATACGTTCTCACTGATATAAAAGACTTTGTTGAAACTTTAGGCTTTTTTATTACAACTAATGTTATTTTTTATTATTATAAATAGCATTTTTCATTGAACTGCCCTGCAGATAAATTTCTGTTTACATCTATGATTTATTTTCATAACAAAAAGCAATTCTTGTTCAACATAGAAGCCATGAAAAGCACAGAAAATCCCAATGGAAGAAGAAAATCCCCAAAGTATAATTGTGACCCCATCTTCTAAAGATAATTGTATAATGAGGATTTGTTGTATATCTTTTTAGAATCCTTTTCTCTCCATACGTGTGTGTAGAGTTATAAAAAGAGTATTGAATTGCATATACAATAGCTTCTTCTTTTAACCATTATATTTTGAATGTGCTCATCTGTTTTCCGTTTGGTTTTTGTCTGTTTAATGTTCATGTCTCATGTGCCCCCGAATTCTCTCAGTCCCAACTGTCCCCTGACACTGAATGGCCTGCTCAGCGTCAGCCACTGCACTGGTACATGATTCTACGGGGCCAAGCAGCCACGTGCCTGGAGTCTGGCTCCTCCCACCATTGTCTAATTTGGATAAAGCAACCAATGCATGGAGTCTGGCTTCCCTACGGGCTGAAGAAAGAGCCAAGGACACGTTCATAAGTTTGGGAATGTTAACTCCCTGACCAATGAACTTTGACCAGCAATAAAAGACAGATTGAGATCAAGACAGAAATTCTTCTCAAGTCTGAAGGCAAGCCATATGAAGTAATGTCACTTTGCATTTGTTCCTTTTTTTTAAGATTTTTTTAATGTATATCATATTTATTTTATTAATTTTATTTTTAAGTTGGAAAATAATTGGTTTACAATGTTGTGTTGGTTTCTTCATAAAACAACTCATATCAGTTATAATTATACATAAAACCCCTCTCTCTTGAGCCAACCATCTTTTAAGTGTTTATTGAATTTGTTACAATATTGCTTCTGTTTTTATGTTTTGGTTTTTTGGCTGCAAAGCATGTGGGATCTTAGCTCCCCAAACCCTGCATCAAAGGAGGAGGTCTTAACCACTAGACTGCCAGGGAAGTCCTTGCTTCTGCTTTTTATCCTTTGCCTTGCTTCTTTTTGCCTCAGCCTTGCTGCCCTGGGGAGTACACCTTCTAATTAGGATTAGAACTTGAATCTGTTCTCATGATCTCTCTTCTATGGACTACAGGCAAAGCACTGGGCTAAGATTGCATCATAAGGATATTATGACTTAGTAATTAATCTTCCATTGATAAGCATTCAGGTCTTTCCAAATATTGTATATTATAAATGATGCTATTTTCAAATACTTACACAAGTATGTTTACACATAACTCTATTTTCTAACGATAAAGTTAAAAATGTAGGATTTTGGAAAGCTGTATAAGCATTTTTCAAGGTAAATAAACTTAAAAAGTCATATTTAAGTTCATTAACTCTAGACTGTATGAGTCAGCAAAGAAATTAGCTGGGAATTGCTGAATACACAATTGAAATGGGAATCTTTTTCAGTTGAATATGTTAAAATTTAGAAACCATACGGCCAGTTCCAAGATCAGTCTGTAGTTCCTGCCTCATTAAAAAAAAACAGGAAACAAGTTTTAATGTTTAAGAGTCTCCAGTATGTTTGATGGGATTTCTTCATTTTCCAAATAGCTCATATCCTTTTTGTACAGGTATCTTCTTTAAGAAACTTTGCTTTCTTTAAACATGTAGTTTTTGCTTATGTATTTGTTTCATTTACACTCCAGAAACTTTTTGGAGTACATTCAGAAAGCAACAACCGCAAGTAGGTTTTGCTTCTTCCTCCTATACTCTGAAGAATCCTTGATGCCACCCTACCTAATTCAAGGGAATATCTCTGTGACATTGTAGCTCATTATTTCTCTGTAACTCCATTCTGAGAGTGCACAGAGTGATTAAGCGTCCAAGAATTTACATGTGCTTCCTGCACTGCCATGACAGGCTCAATTAATAATACACAGGTGCTATACTGATACGTATTTGGTGCCATTCTGATACCTATCTTCTCAGAGCATCATTTACTAATAGTATCATTATGCCAGGAAGCTATACGATGTTTGAGAAGTTTAAGTGAATATCTTCATATTTGAAAACAAGAAACTGCTGTTCTAACTCAGCCCCGTGTTCTGTGCTCACAAGATGTCACATCTCACCCGTCACCAGCATCTTGCATGTTGTGGCAGTGGGGGAGAAATTTTTAAAACTTGTTTGATCTAAATATTTTTCTCCTTGAATTAAAAACTAAAAAGCACATACCCCAAAATACTCTACCAGCACATATCCACCCTGTGTACCCCAAGCCCCACTTAGTGGTTTTAAGTTGAACTCCAACATCAAAAATCTTTGTGGTCAAATTTTGGTTCCATCACTTTGTGGCTTTGGCAAATTGCCTGGCGTTGCTATTTTTTCATCATTTCTTCCATAAAATTGGGATAATAGCCATATCTACTTCACTGAATTAGTATGAGAATTGAATGTGTTAATATATGTGACTCAGAAGAGCATTTGGCACACCATATGCATAGAATAAAATAGAAACTAGAGTAAAAACAAAAATAAATTATTATGTAATAACTTCATGCCCAATATCATATTGACTACCTGGATAATGCTTGACTTAAATTATGTAACCTTACACCTCCTTCCATATTTCAAACGACTTCCAAGGGAAAATACAAGAGAGGAAAAACATTCATACTATTTCAATACCTAACATGTTCCAGGGCTTCCCTGGTGGCTCAGTGGTAAAGAATCTGCCTAACTACGCAGGAAACCCAGGTTTGATCCCTGGGTCGAGAAGATCTTCCAGAGAAGGAAATGGCAACCCACTCAAGTAATCTTGCCCGGGAAATCCCATGGACAGAGGAACCTGGCGGGTTACAGTCCATGGGGTCACAAGAGTCAAACAAGGCTGAGCAACTAAACAACAACAACATGTTCCAAACACCCCTTTATTACACAGAGTGTTTCCTAAGTCTATTAATATCAGATATGCCACATGGTGTCACATTAGTATGTAGTTATAAAAATGCACCCATGTTCCATGTTATCTCATTTTGCAGCACTTAAAAGACTGACAGTTTTGTAACTGTGGCCTTAAAATCATTCTCAATTTCGATTAGCTTTTCAATGTGTAATTTAAAGGGAAAGAATATTTTATATCTCAGTCATCTTATAACTCCATCTTGGACAGAGGAGCCTGGTGGGCTACAGTCCATGGGGTCGCAAGAGTTGGACAGAGTTGAGCAACGAAACCAACACAGTCATTTTAAAAGGCCCTTACAAATAGTGTAGGTTTTAGACTCTCCACCTGCAATATCTAATAGATACTGTCTGTCTTTTACATCTCTCATCTGTATTACCAGAATTAACATGTCTATTCTGTTGATGAGGAAACTGAGGCTTAGAGAGCTTAGGAATCTTTACCAATATCACTGTGGAACATCTCATGTGGCCTTCAGCATTCCCATCTTTCTCAGCTCTCTGTTTTCAACTAGAAGTAAACACAAAGGCCTCAGGGTTCCTCCTCCCCAGGAATGTGGCACTGAACAGAAAACTTCAGCTCTAAATCCCTTGAGCAGAAAGCCCAGATTTCTGGAGTTTCATTTATTCCCTTGTCAGGCTGCCCATCAAGGATTAAAACTCCATAACTTCATGTGTCTGAAGACCAAAACTCAACATTTCATTCTATCTTTAAACACTCTTTTGTTTCTGTTCTTATCAGTCAGATGTGTGTCTTACATCCTGTCTTTTAAGTTTTAAATCACTTTTCCTTGTTGATTTCTTTTCTAGCTGTTGGTCAGCCTGGCAATGAGAAATAGCCACATCTCTGAGTTGTTTGAGACAAATTCTGAAATCTGAGTTTACGGACTGGAAATTACACAGATAAAAGTCAGGTGTTATCAGTATCAAAATACATCCTGGTGAAATGTGTGACACCTACATTTTGGTTGTCTGGCAACTTTTTCTAATGTACTAAATCTATGTCTCTTAACCCTGTTAAATGTTTAACCTGGAAAAAAATATTTATGTTATATGCACATAGAGGCTATGTTAATCTATAAATTCATAGATGCAACCTGATCTTAGTCATCAAAGATGCTGGATTGGTCTAGGTATATAATAACAACTAATACTTATCAAGGACTTTACAATGCCAAGAGCTTCCCTGGTGGCTCAAATGGTAAAGAACCTGCCTGCAAGGCAGGAGACCCGGGTTCAACACCTGGGTTGGGAAGAGCCCCTGGAGAAGGGAATGTCTACCCACTCCCATATTCTTGCCTGGAGAATCCCATGGACAGAGGAGCCTTGTGGGCTATAGTCCATGGGGTTGCAAAGAGTTGGACACAAACAGTGACTAACATTTACAATGCTAAGCCTAATTCAAAATACTTTGAATGACTAATGTATTTGGTCCTCTCAACAAAACTAGGAAGTCTAATTCCCATGTTAGAGGAGAAACTGAAGTATAGAGGGATCTAGGAAGTTGCCTAAAGTCACAAAGCTAGTAGGTGATAAAGAAGAAATGTGAATGCAGAAAGTCCAGCAGCAACACTCACAGCCCTAACCACTAGGAATAGTACCTTCCCACCCAGAAGGGGATTTTAAGGGAAGAAAGACCCATCTAAAAGAGATGTTCATATAATGATTGAGGGGAAAACAGAGAAGAAAGCATTTCTTCTGCTGCCACTCAAGTCTCTAGACTCATTTCTGAGCCTACAGCAGAAACTGTAGGCACATTCTCCTGAGGGATTCTGTGTGACTTCAGAGATAAATTATCCTTTTTGAAAGCAAAAGAAGAAATAGAAAAGAAGATATTTCTCCAGTTAGGGGCAAAAAATAAACAATGACATTTGATGGCATATGGAGCACCAGCACACAGAATCCTTTGGAAAGATATTGGTATTTTCATAAATATACCATGTGCAAGGGCAGTCGTGGTCGTGATCAAGTGACTTCCAGAGAGAGTGTATCAAATTTGGGCATCAGAGCAAGAAAATAAGCATGTATCTTATGTCACCTGGAGACTAGAGTTGCCAGACTGATGTGAGACCAGGTCAACCATGACTTGAGTAGGAAGTGCCCTGTGAGCAGTTGTCGACTTGAGTCAGTGAATTTTAGACTATTATTCCTATGTAATCAATATATACACAAAGGCTTGGGAAAACTCAAAATACTAATAAATGAATTTGCTTATATCACACAGATAGGGATCATTTTATCAGGACAAAAATATAAATTTATAATTATGAGTATACTATATTAAAAATAGCCAAAATCAAGATTTAGAAATAAGGATAATAGGTTGTTCTCATAGGTTTCCATTTTTTTAATTGTTGCTTTGCCTCTTAAAAAGTGTTTTGTCATTGACTAGGGCTTCTTGAAAGATACCAAAGGCTTAAGAAAATTATGAGTATAAAAACACTGCAGGACAACGGATAGGCCAATTCATAGAATGCCAGGATAACCCAATATATCAACTAAGAACCACTACTTTGGAGCATCACAACTTGGGGAGGGAAGAAACTTTTGTCAGTTTTCTTGTTCAGATCTTAGAATGATTTCTATACCAACTTCTCCAATTTGTACAAGTTCTACATGAAAAGAAGAGTTAAGAAATGGTTGGAAAATTGTGACCCATGGTACAAATGCTAAATGTTAAGTTATAGCATGACAGAGAAACCAGAAAGGAAAGAAAAAGAACATCCATGTATCCCATTAATTGAGTGCATTTGAGAAGCATGGGTAGGAGAAACAAGGCCAGTAACTAGAGTTCAAATTTTCCTGACACATGACTTAATTGACTGGTTGTCTTATAGACAGACCCCAAAACAAAAGGAATCTAAGTTAGTTTCACTATAAGACATCATAGTAGGCCCATCAGTGAAATCAAAGGATGATCAAAAGAAACAGTAACTATAACATCATAATTTATCCTTTATTTTGTAAAATCCTTAGTAATTTAATCCTAGTGATTACTGTATCTCAAGTTATCTTTTGCATCTTGCAGGATATTTTATCTGGGAGTTCCAATGATAAAAGCAAAAAGCTCTTCCCTCATCCCTCCCATCATAACCATAATCCAACAACAGCAGTCCAATTTTGTCATATGGCATATCAGATTTCTTTGGAAGGAATATTGATGGAAGAATTGGATATATTAAAGAGGACTTGAACAGATATTTCTCCAAGGAAGACATACAAATGGCCAATAAGATAGAAAAGATACTGAACATAACTTACCATATGGAAAGCGCAAATCAAAATGAAAAGACACCTGTTTACACTATACAGATGGCTGTTATTAAAAGAGAGAGAGATACTGGTGAAGATGTGGAGAAATTGGGATCCTTTTACACGGTTGGTGAAAAATGCAATATTGTGTAACTAGTATGGAAAACAGTATAAAGATTCCTCAAAATTTATAATAGAACTAACATATGATCCAGCAATGTGATGGGGAAGTACAAACTTTTGGGTTTAAGATTGGCTCAAGGATGTATTGTGCAACATAGGAAATACAGTCAATATTTTGTTATAACTATAAATATAGTGTAACTTTTAAAACATAAAAAATTTTAATAACCATTAAAAAAGTTAAATGGGTATTTTAAAATGCTGTATCCAAATGGCTTTACAGGGAAATTCTATTATTCATGAAACGTATAACACTGATTTTTTTTCTTTTATTTATTTAACATTTATTGCTCAGCAAGTTCAAGGTAGTCTTCTGAGTGTTTCTCATATCACATTTTCATACAGCCTTTATTAAATTTTCATAACAATCTTGTAAGGTAGATATTGTAATTATCCACAATTTATAGGTGAGAATATTTAGAGGCTGAGAAATTTAGGAATTTTCTAAAGGCCGCACAGTTGTTAAGTGATACAGATGGACACAAAACCAGGTAATTTAGCTCTAAAGACTGAGCTCTTCACTACCACACCACTGTTTCCTTGCTAAGAAAATCATCAAATTGTATATAAAGACATACACCAAAAAAGTTCAGTACAGAATTTTTATACTAGTAAAACACTGGATACAAGTTAAATTGGTGATCACAGGAGAACATTTAAACAAATTATGAACCATATGATAAATTACTATTAAACTATTTTAAATCTGTTTTAAGAGTGCTCAAAAAAGAAAAGGCCCCACACATTATGTTAAGGAAAATAATCAAGATATAATTTTTAAAATTTTAGTTATATAAATATAAATTTATATATCCATGTATATAAATATTTCAAAATTAGGAAAGAACATTGGCAAAATACTAAAAGAATTATCTTTGAATGGCAGAAATATGAACTTCAAAATGTCCTCACTTCTTGTTTGCTAAATTTTTCCATATATTACCTACACATTTTTAAACTAATAGTAGCTTATGGAAATATTCTTAATGCTTTGTGTTAGATAAGAACTTCATATTCTTTTTACTAATTTAAAACCTCCAACTTAGTATTTATTCTACTGTAAATATGAGGTTATTTTATTAACTATAGTCTAGAACTAAGATGTTTATTTTGTTCATTCTAGTTTTAAACAATAAATAGACCCAAGATAACATAAAAATAAATTAACTGTATATTTTTAAAATTATATTCCCTCTTAAGAAACTCCAATTCCAAAGAATAGAAAAGTTGAATGCATGTAGTGTTAAGTTAGCAGACACTACTCCTCATTAAAGCATCTCCTAGTTTTGTCAATAAAACAAATTAAATATGTGAGACTAGCTGATTGAACCAATATGAATAGGTAACTTTTAAACAGTATCATTATAAATGATAGATATCAATTAGAGACATAGACAATCACCATTAGAACACCACAATGATATCTGCTGCACACAAAATTTTTGAATGGATGAGAAACATTAAAGATAAATAGGATATTTATGTGGCTTAAAAGTACCTCTCCTTAAATACTTATTTACTATCAGTGGTTTAACATATGTCCACAATTTGATAATCTTCCTTCCATAATGTAGAGCTTAATTTCCCATTCCCTGAGTGTGAAATTACTGTGCATTTAGTGATTCCTTGAAATTAATGGAGTATGGGAAGGGAAAAAATGGAAACTTTAAAATAGTGGCATACACCACTTTAACCAAGCAACTTCATAAGCCATGCTGATATCGTGTATCCTCTGATGTCATGGGTTGAGAAGGGTACATGGTCTCTGTGATACTGTTGTAAGATTCCATAACCCCAGTCTAATCATGAAGGAAATATCAGACAAAACCACATTGAGGGTGAAAGAGTCAATTCCTAGGCAGGTTGATAAGAAGTCCAGGGTTCCTAAGGAGGGGAGAGGGGTCTGCGGCTCTCAAGGAGGAGGAAAAGACAAATGGCTTTCTCTTTTTTTCTCTACATTCCTTAGTCTAAGTCACATAAAACATTTTTTTTCCTTTAAGCCCAGAACTGAGGTCCACAACAACTCTGTTTAAACTATACTAAGGATTATATGACAACAGTGTATCCTGCTTGAAGACAGTTTCTCCTTGAAAATCTTCTGACTAATCCTGTCATCTTAAAATGTATATTGTGGGAGTGGATCTGGGAGTGGAGCTTTACAACCTTGAGACATTCTCTTTTTCTTTATTTTTTGAGACATTCTTTTGATTTATTATAATAACCAATTTTTAAAAGTATATAGTTCCCTTGCTGAGCCTAGTGAGGGGGGCACCCTCCATCCCCCCTTCTGATGTCTGTGTCAGAAGCTTCCTCTGTCTGTTTTCATACTTGGATAAAACACTGCCACACAAAAGCTCTTGAGTGATCAAGCCTGGTCCCTCGTCCAGAAGCTAAATCTTCTTTTACGGAGATCATGAATATGACTCCATTCACTGTAAGCTGTCAAGGGTATGTTCTACAAAATACCTGACCAGTATTCTTCAGTAGAGTCAAGCTCATGAAAAACAAGGACGGACTGAAGAAGTATCACAGACTGTAGGAAACCAAAGAGACAGAAGAACTAAATATCCTAGAAAGGATCTTGAATTAAAAGTAGCACGTGTGTAGGAAAACTGATGACATCAGAATAAAATCTGTAGCTTAGTTGGTGGATTATTCCAATGTTTATTTCTCAGTCTTGATCAATGTACCATGGTTATGTACATGTTTAATGTCAGAGCTAGCTGGTAAAGGGTATATGGAAACTACCTGTACTATCTCTGAAATTCAGAGCTAAACTTGAGAAGCTCATAGAAATGGAGGCTAGATTTCCTTGAGCAACTGGGTATCACCTCATGTTCACTGTTTCGCGCTGACCAAAGTAAGTGGATCAGTGAGTGAATCACTCAACATTATTTTTAAGGAGTATTGTATCACACCATGTCCCATCTGATTTTGTGGCCAGCCTGATTGATGCCTTCTCCTGGGAAGTGGCAGACTGATTCCTCTGTGGCTTCATCCTTTAAACAGTCAGAAGTTAGTGCCAAAGATCCATCCTTTCTCTCAGCTCTGATCTAAGCATTTACCTAATCCTCCTTTAGAAGTCTTTTCCTTCCCCCTTTGTGTCCTCTATTTCTAAATAGACATTTGGAGTCCACCTCTTCATCCCCACTTTGACATTTTTCGAAGATCTTCCTTGCATTATTCTGTCCCATCTGGTCTCCTCTCCCTGTTAATTTCTCTTGATAAAACTTGACATGAGACAGTCTGTGCTCAACAAAAATCTATTTGTTCCCCTACATTTACCAGCCTCCCTGACAGTTAGGCTCTGGCAATATGATTAGTTCTGGTCCATGAACTGTAAGGAGAAGGGACATGTGTTACTTCTGGGCTAGGCCAGTTAAGAGTCCACGTGTTTCTCTCACCCTCAGCTCTCTCTTCCCATCTTGTTCTCCTGATCTTGTTTTACTTCTAACTCCAGCTCCAGCCCCAGAAATCTTAGGGCCAAGTACTACAGACTGCATACCTACAAGATGGATAAGGACCACAAAAACCATATACAACTTTGAGTGAAAAAAAAAAATCTACATTTTGTTAAATTGATGACATTTTTGTATCTTTCTGTTACATTAATTACACTGTCTAGAATAATCTTCATCCCCCTCCCTACCCTCCTAGGAAAACTGTGACAAGGTTTTGTTCTTGTAAATCTACCCTACCCCATTTTTCTCAAAAGGAACTACCTTCCCCCATTCACTTTTTGGTATCCCTCCTATTGACCCTAAACTACCCTCTTTAATTTCCTGTATCTTTAGTATCTACCACCATTATAATTGATAAGCTGAGAAGAGTGTCCCTCTTACCATCCTAATCTGGGCCAAGTTCTCTGGAAAATAAGAAAACAATAGACTAAAGCTACATGTGAATGCCTTACCAGAAGGATCTAGCTAAGAGCAGCAAGTGTGAGAGAAATGGGAAGTGAGGCAGAAACAGGAAATCAATGACCAATGACGAGGAGGCACGTGGCTAAGCTGGTTTCACCAGGAAACCCCAGCCAACTCCTCAGTCATGTCGGGCATCTCTGGGGAGTCTGGATGGAATCACTGTGCATGGGCACAACCTGAAGGGGTGTGAAGGGCACAGAATCTGCCTGCCGGTTTGTTCCTGTCAAAGTTGGCCCCACGTTTTCACGTTGCATAAACTGATGGCTCTAGGCCAGTTCTCATGCCCCAACATTTGGGGTTTTGTCTGAGACCAGAAGTGGTGGAAAGCACTGTTATCTGCTGGGGCCCAGTCAATTTGTCCAAGGTGTCAAAGTTCACGTGAGCCCTGCCATGATGGAGATTATGCTGGGGCCTGGTTCTCACCTCTAAGATATCAAGGGCTGCTAGAAGATGAGGAAACTATAGCAGTGATGGGCAGGGCCCTCTATTTGACAAATAGCCAAGACCCAGGCAGGAGATGGGGAGCAAATACAGAGAGGAAAATAAGCTGGGACCAACCATAAATGCTTGCTCCCAAATGATGTGCCATCTACTTTCTCAACTGATTAGTCTCCACATCTGTGATCAGTTGTGTCAGACACTGGAACCTCAGCCTTAGGCCACACCTACACCTAAGGGTTACTAAATCCTCAGCTACAGAGGGCTTCACTATATATGAAAAGCCAAATGCCAAATGACAGGAAGGCCAAGTTGAAAAATTATAACTGACCAGTGCAAAAAAGTGTCACGATGCAGCTAAACTTCTTTAGTAAAACATATTGTATTCCAGATGCTTACTCATCCTCTCCTTGAAATTAAACACAAGAGCCACAAAGCCAGCTGGAATAGCTCTTTACAAAATATAGCTGAGCTTTCTCTGAGCCATTCCCTTTTAATATCTTTTTAGCTATTTTCCATATCTGAGTCTGGAGCGAGGCTATGAGATAACATTTGTGTAGGGTATGCGAGCTGCTGCAAGGTCTGCAGTCCTAGTGAGTTTAGGAGTATAAGAGGCACGTGGTGTGATTTTAGCTGTGAAAAGCACCTCAGTGACATGACAGACAGCAGAAGCTGTTAACAGTTTGGATTTGGTGGCATTTCCACTTCAGCTATGGGACCTCTGACAACACAACGTGTCCATGTTCTTGGGACATATTCTGATGCCACAAAGGAAAAAAGAAAAAAAGGTCCATGCTGAGCTTGGGCAGCAGAAGCAAATGCTTAGGTCCATGAAGGCTTCTCTGCCTTGGGAATGCTGATTTAAAAATCAGTTGTCAACATGAAACTAGAATATGGTCATGCATGTGTGCTAAGTTACTTAAATCGTGTCTGACCCTGTGACCCTATGGACTGTAGCCTGCCAGGCTCCCCTGTCCATGGGACTCTCCAGGCAAGAATACTGGAGTGGGTTGTCTTGCCTTCTTCCAGGGGATCTTCCTGACCCAGGGATAGAACCTGCGTCTCTTATGTCTCCTGCATAAGTTCTTTACCACTAGTGCCAGTTGGGGAGCCCAGAATGTGGTCACCATTTACTATTTCAGTGTAAGTTTGATTGTCAAGGGAAAAAAGGATTTGTGACCTGTATGACCTTGGACAAGTTATTCAGTATCATTGGGGCTCACTGTGCTTACTTGTAAAATAGGTGTAATAGTAATTCTTGCCTCACAAGATTATTTTTAAGACAAGTGAGTTATTATTTATAAAATGCTTGCATATAGTAAGTGCATATAAGAGTTTGATAAACAAATGAATAAAATTATTCAAATGATAAATAAATGAATGAGTGGATGAACAAAGGAGCTCTGTGCAGCCTTTCAATTTCAGGGAAAATAAATCCCTCCACCTCCCCCATAATCCCTCAATTTTTCTCACCCTCCACATTGGTCCTATGCTAATAAGGACCCTTCAATTTACCTAAATGGAAGAACCACATTTGTGCCAGACTTGGCAGTATTTCTGTGTCATGATTTGAGGATGTAGTAATCTTGTTATCCGGAGACCCAACCAGCCCATCCTAAACGAGATCAGTCCTGGGTGTTCATTGGAAGGACTGATGCTAAAGCTGAAAATCCATTACTTTGGCCACCTCATGCGAAGAGTTGACTCATTGGAAAAGACCCTGATGCTGGGAGGGATTGGGGGAAGGAGGAGAAGGGGACGACAGAGGATGAGATGGTTGGATGGCATCACTGACTCGATGGACATGAGTTTGAGTAAACTCCGGGAGTTGGTGATGGACAGGGAGGCCTGGCGTGCTGCGATTCATGGGGTCACAAAGAGTCGGACACAACTGAGTGACTGAACTGAACTGAACTGAATCTTGTTCAGTTGCTCAGTCACGTCCGACTGTTTGCAACCCCTTGGACTGCAGGACACCAGGCTCCTCTGTCCTCCACCATCTCCCAGAGTTTGCTCAAATTTACGTCCACTGAATCAGTGATACTATCTAACCATCTCATCCTCTGCCATCCTCTTTCCTTTTGTCTTCAATCTTTCCCAGCATGGGGCTCTTTTCCAGTGAGTCAGCTCCAAAGCACTAGAGCTTCAGCTTCAGCAACAATCCTGCCAATGAATACTCAGGGTTGATTTCCTTTAGGATTTACTAGTTTGATAACCTTTCTCTCCAAGAGACTCTCAAGAGTCTTCTCTAGCATCACAATTTCAAGCATCAGTTCTTCAGAACTCAGCCTTCTTTATGGTCCAACTCTCACACTTGAACATGACCACTAGTAAACCTTAGCTTTGACTGTATGGAACTTTGTGGGCAAAGTGATCTACCAAGCATTCTATTTCTCCCACTCCTGTCTTTTACTTAAGACTAGGTCCACGTGATGGTGAGCTCCAGGTTCAAACCTAGACAGTTTCTGGAAACACTTATTTCCTTAATAGTTAAGCATTTAGATAATCCTAATTTTACAGCAAACAGCAGAACTGTCATATATATGGTAATATAACAAATAATGACTGAATGAATTAAAGCATTCTCTAACTTTGAGTTTCAATTCCCCTGACTGGGATTCCTTTCTACTGTGGTATCTATTGGGTTGATCAGAGTTTGTTTGGGTTTTTCCATAACAGCTTATTAAAAACAAAAAAAAAAACTCTAACTTTTTGGCCAACCCAGTACATGCCCACTTTACACACCTTTTTGATGATTAACCACCACCTCCCACTATCATGTACCTCACTCCCACCCAGCTTTTATAGGCTTCATGTGCTTGAGAATTTGTCCACAGTGATACTTGGCAGAGTGAGGCCAACAGAACAAGACTTCCTGCTCTGCCTCACCAATGGTGGTCATATTATGAAAGCTATCTTTAATGTTTTACATGGGGGTGGAAGGGTAACTGAGAGAAGACTTTTTTTTTCTCAAAACAACATTTGTGAAGGATTCTGTAGCTTATTGCAGGAAGCCTCATTTCTGTAAAGCAAAATACATCACTTCTTCCTTCATGGTCAACATTGCCCTTTGTTTACACATTTATCACAGTATTTAACTTTCCTATGAAAGGTGTGATGGTGTCATATTCAATGCTGCAGCTGATACAGATAACACATTGTTTCATACTCAAATATTCATTTGATGTGTAGTTGGATAATGAGAGAAAATCATCTAACATATTTTTTAAAATTTATTTTTTCTCTTTAGGTTTGACTTGCCAGAAATAATACATATCTTAACCCCTAGGTTAAGATCACTGTGTTCCTTTTGTTAAACTGTAATGACATATTAAGAACCTACTTCCTGGGTAGGCTTATGAAAATATTTTATTGAAGGGCAAAATAGAAGGAATTTGAAATGAGAAACGCCCAGGTTTCCAACCCCAACACCATCACTGATTTGCTCTGTGACCCTGGAGAATTTACTTTATCCTTCTGCTCTCTGCCTTATTTGTCTTTAATATTGAGGTAAAGGTGATAACTCTTGCATGGGTTTGTGGGGAATAAAAAAGCAAACAACAGATTGAGCAAATGATGCTTGGGCAACCAGTCATCAACAAGCAGAAAAAAAAGTCTAGACACAGATCTTTCATGCACGTGTGCGTGCTCAGTTGCTTCAGTCATGTCTGACTCTGCAAACCTGTGGAGCCTGCCAGGCTTTTCTGTTCTTGGGATTACCAAAGCAAGAACACTGGAGTGGATTGCCATGTCCTCCTCCAGGGGATCTTCCCGACCCAGGGCTCAAACCTGTGTCCCCTGCATCCTCTACATTACAGGTGGATTCTTCACCACTGAGCCACCAGGGAAGCCCCAGACACAAGGCCTGAAGGTGAAAGTGAAAAGTGAAAGCTGCTCAGTCTTGTCCAAATTTTTGCAACCCCACAGACTATACAGTCCATGGAATTCTCCAGGCCAGAATACTGGAGTGGGTAGTCTTTCCATTCTTCAGGGAATCTTCCCAACCCAAGGACTGAACCCAGGCCTCCTGCAAGTGCAGGTGGATTCTTTACCAGCTGAGCCACCAGGAAAGCCCAAGAATACTGGAGTGGGGAGCCTATCCCTTCTCCAGTGGCTCTTCCTGACCCAGGAATTGAACTAGGGTCTCCTGCATTGCAGGCGGATTCTTTACCAACTGAGCTATCAAGGAAGCCCCAGACACAGACCTGAAACCCTCACAAAAATTAACTCAATATGGATCACAGACCTAAGTGTAAAATGTCATAGAAGAAAACAAAGGAGAAATCATAGATGACTTTGGGTATGGCAATGACTTTGTAGATATGATAGCAAAGACACAATCCATGAAAGAAATAATTGACAAATGGACTCAGCTAAAATTAAAAATTTCTGCTCCTTGAAAGACAAAACAGAAGGAAAAGATAAGCCAAGCTGGTGGAACATATTTGCAGAAGACACATCTGACCAAGGACTGTTATCCACAATATTGAACACAGTGAGAAAAGAAAGTGGGTTCAAACATTTGAACAGAAATTTCACCAAATAAAATATACAGATAGGAAATAAGTATATGAAAATATGTTCCACTATATGCTATTAGGAAGCTGCAAATTAAAACAGTGAGATACCACTATATATCCATTAGAATGGCCAAAATCCAGAACACTGACACCACCAAATGCTGGAAAATGTGCAGAGCCACAGGAACTCTCATTCAATACTGGTGGGAATGAAAAATGGAACAGTCACTTTGGAACACAATTTAGAGGTTTCGTACAAAACTAAATATAACTTTTGTCACACCATTATGTAATTGCACTCTGAGGTATTTACCCAAGGTACTGAAAAGTTAGATCCACACAAAAAACCTATACATGGATGTTTATCGCAACTTGATTCAGAATTGCCAGAACTTAGAAGTAACCAATATCTACTTCAGTAGGTGAATGGATAAACTGTGGTGCATCAAAAAGTATTATTCAGAGCTAAGAATAAATGAGTTACCAAGCCATGAAAAGACATGGAGGGAACTTAAATACACGTTGTTAAGTGAAAAAAGCCAACCTGAAAGGCTATGTACTATAACATTCCAATTTTATGACATTCTGGAAAAAGGCAAACCTATGGAGACTGTGGAGACAATTAAAGGATCAGTGATCGCCAGAAGTCAGGGAAGAGGATGTATGGGCAGAGCTCAGAGGGTTTTTAGAGCAGCAGAACTATTCTGTATGACATTACAATGGTAGGTACATAACATAGAACATTTGTCCAAGCCCATAGAATGTACAATCAAATACTTTGGCTACATGATGTGAAGAGCCAACTAACTGGAAAAGATCCTAATGCTGGGAAAGATTGAAGGCAAAAGGAGAAGGGGGCAGCAGAGGATGAGATGGTTAGATAGCATCACCGACTCAACGGACATGAGCTTGAGCAAACTCCAAGAGATACAGGAGGACAGAGGAGCCTGGCGTGCGGTAGTCCATGGGGTTGCAAAGAGCCAGACACGATTTAGTGACTGAACAACAACAACAATAGAATGTATTACTACAATGCCAAGAGCGAATCCTCATGTAAACTTTGTACAGACTTTGGGTAATAAGGACAGGTCAGTGTAGGTTCATGGATTACAACAAATGTGTCGCTGCTCTGAGGAATGTCAAAAATGCGGGAAGTTGTTAGTGTCTGGGGGTATAGATGGTGTGTGGGAATTGTGTGTAATTTCTGCTCAGTTTTGCTGTGAACCTAAAACTACTCCTAAAAATAGTTTATTAATTAAAATAAAGACAGGCAACACAGGTAGCTTCAGACTATTAGGGATAGGGTAGGCAATAAATAGTATCTACTCATATTTTATTTATCAATAATATTATTTCTAAAAAATCTCAAAATTACTAAGCATTTTTAGAGCTGAAGACACCACTTCACAGTGATATAACCAAAGTCCACAACTAAACTGCTTCAAACAGCTCCTAGACAGCTGTTGGCTTTTAAATCACTTGCGCCTGCCTCCTTAGCACCACTCAATGTGATCAACACTTTAGGCTACAAATTAAATTGCCTCTTCTGTTTAAAATGTGCATATGGCAAAAAAGTGAAACAAAGCTAACTGGAAAATATAAAAACAAAAGTTCGCCCTACACATCCTTAGTCCAATTCTCCAGAGTCATACACTAGCACTTTCTTTTGGCCTTCTATGAAAAAAGAGGAAAAGGAAATAGAAAAACAATAAATCAGCATGTATTTTGTGTATTTATTTTACTTACAGGTGGGACTACTAAATACAGTATTTTCACCTTTTGCTAGCTTAATAATATACCTTGACATTTTTCCAAATTGGCACATAGACATCCTCACAAGACTACAAACTATTTCTCTCAGTGATTTGTAACTAAATTCACCAGCGATCAATATTTTCTTGAAGTATATTCTTTGACTGCTTGACAAAGGAAGGAAGAACTCCTTAGAGTACAATATCCCTTGCCATTACTATTATTCTTTCAAGGTTATTAGAATGATTACAGGCAGAAATTAGATTTCCCAACTACATAGGGTTCTTAGCAAAAATAGTGCTCACATATATTTTGAATTAACAGACATGAAAAATCTATCTGCTAAGGGAAATAAATCAAAGACAAATAATGTATGAATCACTTAAATGTGGAACCTAAAAATCACAACAAACTAGTGAATATAACAAAAAGGAAGCAGACAGATACAGAGAACAAGCTGATGGTTCCAGTGGGGGCAGAGGGGTAATATGGAGGCAGGAGAGGAAGAGGTACAAATTACAAGGTCTAAAATAAGCTATAAGTACATGTTGTACAACACGGAGAATATAGCCAATATTTTATATTAATCATAAATGGAGTTGCTGTTGTTGTTCAGTTGCCAAGTGGTGTCTGATTTTTCGTGACTCCGTGGACGGCAGCATGCCAGTCTACCCTGTTCTTTACCATCTCCTGGAGTTTGCCCAAGTTCATGTCCATTGAGTTGGTGATGCCATCCAACCATCTCTTCCTATGTCACCCTCTTCTCCTTCTGCCTTCAATCTTTTCTTCTGCATCAGGGTCTTTTCCAGTGAGTCAGCTGTTCACATCAGGTGGCCAAAGTATTGGAGCGTCAGCATCAGATCTTCCAAAGAGTATTCAGGGTTGATTTTCCTAAAGATTGACTGGTCTGATCTCCTTGCTTTCCATGGGACTCTCAAGAGTCTTTATACCTGGAGTATAACATTTAAAAATTTTGAATCACTATACTATACATCTGTAACACATAGTATTATATGTACATGCAGCCTGCCAGACTCCTCCATCCATGCGGTTTTCCTAAGCAAGAATACTGGAGTGGGTTGCCATTGCCTTCTCCAGGGGATCTTTCCAACCCAGGGGTCAAACTTGTGTCTCCCACATTGCAGGCAGACTCTTCACTATCTGAGCCACCAAGGAATCCCTGGTAACATATAGTATTATATGTACACGCTGCGATACTTAAAATCAATTACCAACAAAGACTTACTTTATAACACAGGGAACTCTGCTCAATGTTATGCAGCAGTCTGGATGGGAGTGGAGTGTGGGGAATAATGGGCACGTGTCTACCTATGGCTGAGTCCCTTTACTGCCCAGCTGAAACTATCACAATGTTGTTAATCAGCTATCCTGCAGTATAAAATTTTTAAAAATTAACAAAATTGTGAATCACTATATTATATGTCTGTAACATATAGTTGTATAGCAACTATGCTTCAATTTAAAAATGAAAATCTAAAAAAGAAATTTGAATTTTTAAATACTTATTTTAACATAAGTATTGGGCACTGCAAAAACGAGAATTTTTTAAGCCATCACACCCATATATACCCACTACTGCCTTGTTAGTATAAAAGTGGTGTTGAACAACTGAATCCTAATGTTATAGATCAGGCACCAAATGTAATTGACATGCAAAAGCCACTGGCAGAATTAATAATTATGATAAAAAACCATGAGCAACTGATTTTAATGACCAGATAAGGAACTTATTTCCAGTCACCCACTGAGAGAAACTAATCTTCCTTCACATCCTAATCTACTGACACACACAGTCTGGGCTGTAATAAGCTCTTAATAATAAATAATCTCACTATGAATAAAATTCTGCTGAGTAGAAAATGGAGGATTATAGAACATTTCAGAAAGAATCCATTTTAATTTTCCCCCTACTTCCTTACCCTTTAGTTAATTTTCTATAAATACTGTTTGATTATTGCTGCCACCTTAAGGTTTAAGATGATGTGCACACAAGTGTGAAAGAGTATTCGATACTGTCCCAAATAAAATGCACATGGGAGGGAATTAGAGTACAAACACACAAGCACACAGGACTGACAGATATTTATACTAATAATCCTTACAGAAAACCATCTGTTAGTGATGGATTCTTCCATTCTGGAGCCGTAAGGTAAAGTAATAAATATAGACCATGCATTCATAATTTACGCAAATGAACCTGTGCACACTTACATACACATACACACTGCACTTTTTAGGCTCAGTAATGAATATCCTATTAAAAATAATTGAGTATTCCATGCCACAATGCAGAATAGAAACATAGGTTTTTCTTGTATTGTTAAGGGTATCTCAGCTAGATTAAGCAATTTGATCAGAAACTTTAAGACAAAGTCTTAGAAATCACAGTTGTGGGCCATTATGCTGTCCTTGAGTCAACTGACTTGTTACTGAAAGAGGAAAGAAGGGAAGAGAAGAAAAAGAGGAGGGGGAAAAGAGAAAAGGACTGACATAAAGTAATTCATTCATTTGTTCACTCATTCATATTACTGGGCACCTACAAAGTGTGCAGGCACTGTGCTAGCAACCAGACACAAGGTGACAGTCTCTGCCATTGAGAAGCTCAAAGTCCCATGAGAATGACAGCCAGGAAATGAGTGAATCTTTCCCAGCCAGTCTCAGAGGAAGCCACTGCATTTCCTACCACACTAGGGACAGTGCCCATGATGGTGTGAAGATGGAAAGAACTCAGGCTGGGGCTTTGCAAAGACCAGGGTTTAAAATCTTCTCTCCATCCTTACTGGCTCATCTTGGCTGTGTCTTTTAGCTTCTGAGCTGTAGCTTCAGCTTCTTTAAAACGGGAATAGAAATCTTCTTAGGAGGATAAATAACTATAAGGAAGCACACAGAAGCTTCTGGGACAAAGCTGTTTGTTTGGTTTTGCTGCCCTCACTTGTCTGTGTCCCCAGTGGCCTGCCCTTTGTCAGTAGCTGTAGTTTCACAAGCTGCATTGTGGAACCCACCATACAACCGGAGAGAGAATCCTGGATCTCAGAGCTAGGTCCTAGCACCAGACCTCCCCAAGGAGAGCATCCAGTTCAATCCATGAGGCTTGCACTCCTACTTCAGTCTCTCCTAGAAGCACGATCCTGGATGGTCGTCCACTGTCTCCAGACTCTCCCCCGCTTTACTGCTCTGTATTTACCTCCCACTCTTTTCCTCTCCCTCACTTCCACTGTGCCCTGGGGGATGGTCCGCCTGTGATCAGCAAAGATCCTCACACTCACTAGCTCTCTGTTTGCTCCCTCCACCTCCTTGTTGGGCTGAGCTGTCCCTGGGAACCCTGCCTTCCAAGCATCCTTCTCGGTTTTTTCTTTAACCCTCCTGTTCCTGAGGGTTAGAAGAGAGACACTGTGTCTTGTGTCTTCCTGGTCCCTACTGCTGCTTCCAGATCATTATACCTGGCGCTCTTTCCATCCTGTAAGTTCCCCTGCAGCATCCTGTCTGCTTATCTGAGCCCCCTCCACCTCAGTCCTGCCTCAGTGATCTGATGACATCCCTCTGCCATTTATGTTATCTCCCTACTTACACTCGCCTTCTCCACAAACCACTTCAGTGACTTCAACACCGGGCTTTTTATTTCTTCCCTTCCTTGCCTACAACCAGCCTTTCTTCTGCTCTTGCAGCCCCATCCCACTGTCATCTCCAGAAACTGCATCACCCCTCACATCTAGCTGTTTCTTTGCCACTATTTGTTGTTGCCTTTTAATATGCCTCCTTTTAAATTTAACTTATCTGAGTGGGTTTCTGTTTCTTGATATTTAAAAAATCCCACTAATGCCTCAACTAAAAATTTTTAAATTGGAGGTAGCTTCATTTAATCTGTGCTAAAAACCTCTTACTTTGAGATAATATAGATACTGCCTTTGTCCTTTGAAAACAAATGCTTCTCTGCTTCTGCCAAGAGGGCTTCCCTGATAGCTCAGCGATAAAGAATCCACCTGCAATGCAAGAGACCCTGGTTCAATTCCTGGGTCAGGAAGATCCGCTGGAGAAGGGATACACTACCCACTCCAGTATTCTTGGGCTGCCCTGGTGGCTCAGCTGGTAAAGAATCTGCCTGCAATGCAGGAGACCCCGGTTCTATCCCTGGGTTGGGAAGAACCCCTGGAGAAGGGAAAGGCTATACACTCCAGTATTTTGGCCTGGAGAATTCCATGGACTGTATAGTCCATAGGGTTCCAAAGAGTCGGACATGACTGGGCAACTTTCACTTCACTTTTCTGCTCAGAGACACTAGGACCCAGAGTCCATGGCCAAGTTTGCAACATATCCCAAGATCTATGAATTTTAAAAATGCAATGGACTGAATGTTTGTGTTGCCTGAAATGTATATGCTGAAATCCTAACATTCAATGTGATGATATTTAGAAGTAAGGCCTTTGGGAGGTAACCGGCTCATAGGAGTGGAGCCCTTGTGAATGGGGTTAGTGCCCTTTAAGAAGAGACCAGAGAGTTGGACATCTCTCTTTCCACCATATGCAGATAGAGGTGGAAATGAGGAGTCAGCAGTCTGCAGGCCCAAAGAGAGCCCTCCCCAGAACCCAACCATGCTGACACTTGATCTCAGACTTCCAACCTCCAGAACTTTGAGAAATACATTTTGTAGCTTATAAGCCACCCAGTCTATGGTACTTTGTTGCATCAGCCTTAACAGATTAAGGCAGGGAGGGATCAGTGGTGGCAAAGTAGACCAGCTTCTGCTCCAATTTCCCTAGCTGCTGAGCATGGCCTTCCAAACCACTCTTAGCAGAATCAAAGGGTTGGACTTACCCCAGAAAATACCATAGAGCAAGTTCCATGTGAGAAAGAAATGCAGACAATTTATATTATCAAGAACAAATTGTTAAACTAAAAAAGAACTTCTAAAATATCAATAAATACATATTTTTTAAATTTAATCAACATGCTGTAAGAAAGATGTGATCTTTTTCTAACTTTGGAAAACATTATAAAATTATTGTCATGTAAAGAAATGGTTAAAAATATGCAGCTAAAATATATGCAAAAATACTTATTACAGAGATATACCTCGGCAGATGCATATTATTAACAGTAATAAGATTGCACATTTTTGAATTTCATGGTACTGATGGCATTTGTCAGCTTTTCAAAATTTTTTAAATGTATAAGATTTCTCATTTTAAATAAATGTTCACTCTTATATCTCATTTTATATTCATAACTTGGTATTATTTTTCAAAATTATGATTTCTAAAACTGCTCAGATTGCAGACTCCATAAACCTTGAGTCCACTGACATCCAAACGTTACATATTAGGAAACTGAGGCTCAGAGAAGTTACAGAAGTAGCCTCAGGCAGGAGAGCTGAATGAGGAGCCAGGATTCAAACTGAGGATGTCTGGACTATTGTGTGTTACATGTTCTTTTGATATGCCACAAAATTTGACTCCAACTATAATTACTGATATACATTTGAAATGAGTTTAAGGTTTTTACACCCATTTCCCTGATCAGAATCTCAGCTCCCTGGCAGTAGGGACTATACCATATCCTATTTACATCCCCAGCAACTACTTCAATAACATGCAGTAAAATACTTGTTAAAAGTTTGATCAAAGGATGAATGCCTAGGTGAATAAATGAACTTTTTTACCCCTGCTTTTCAGGTGTCACACTGATACAGGGGAAGGCCAGACAGTAACTGGCCATCTGAAGAAAGAAACACATGGGTCTTTGCACCTATGACTCCCAATCCTTAGTTCAGGGCCCCCAAGGAGTCAGGACAGTATTGCAGAAGCTTCATATGTGCCACACCATTGGCAAATAAATCAGTGCATTATTTTCAGGAAAGTTTGCCCCTTCTGTGAAAGTGAGCAAATTTCTCTGAAAATATAGAATTCCTCATATATGGACCAAGCTGGGAACTACTAATTCTCACTAAAATCCAACACTTTTTCCCGTCACTCGAAACAAGAGTATCACAGTGAGATTCAATAGTTTCAGAGTCCAGGGAGAGAAGCCTGACACAAAAGGTCAAGGATGAAACACAAGGTCAAGAAAAGTAGACAGTATGATACTGAGAGTAGAAGCTGGTTCCTCAGAGAAAAGAGAAAATTGGTCTCAAAATGGGAGGAAGCTTAGGCACAGCAGAAACCAGTGGACAAACAGACAGAAGGTACAGAATATGAGGTGATATCTAGAAACAGGTTTTAAAATGGCTGAAATTGCTATCAAATATTACATACCATGCCTGACCCCTCTAATTCCTATTTCTTAGCAGCCCTTGCTGTGTCCAGAACTACTTGTCATGTGAATGGGGAGCCAATAATACCACTTCATTTCCGAGTACAGTTGATATCTTGATTCCAGGGGCTCCACATCTGGGAAGTCAACCAACCGTGGATGGATCCTGGGTGAGGAGTTCATGGATATGCAGGCTCTACTGTTCTCCACCCCTTTATATAAGGGACTTGAGTATCCTCATATTTTGGAATCTGTGGGAGCTCCTGGAACCAATTCCCCAAGGATGACAAGGGATGACTGTAGTCACAGCTCCCCAGACCCCTTCTTTCATGTTCAGAGAAGGGCACTTGAAACCAGGCTTCCCTGGTGGCTCAGATGACAAAGAATCTGCCCACGATGCAGGAGACCTGGGTTTGATCCCTGGGTCAGGAAGATCCCCTGGAGAAGGAAACAGCAATCCACCCCAGTATTCTTGCCTGGAGAATTCTATGGACAAAGGAGCCTGCAGGGCTACTGTCCATGTAGTGACAAAGAATCAGACACGGCTGAGCAACTAACACACATTTGATACCAGATGCTTGAATCAGCCAAACACAGAGCAGGAGGACCAATTTCAGCAGCACAGCAAGGAACCTGCGGAGATGAAACCAGGCTTCTGGTACCCAGTGCCCAGTCTGACTACCTCTGAGCATCAGTGAGCATTAAAATCCATCAGTGCAGAAAACTGTCAGTCCAACATGACATTTCAGCTTTATTCCCTAACACTTCTTTGTGTGTGTGCTTATGTGGAAAAAAATAGATAGAAATATGGTTAACTTGTGGTTCTTTTTGATTTGGAGTTTGAGGGATTTTCCAAGTAATGAAAAAGCCTGGCCACCTGGGGCAAAGATATTCACTCAGTGAGCAGGAAAAAATATTGCTCAGAGAAAAATGAATTGAGAGCTCCCTGAGAAAGTACCTACTACTGAAGACAATTTCTTTCCTGGAATTACACAAAGCTCAGAGGATAAAGCCCCAGAGGAGCTGTGGGCCTGGAGGCCCTAGAAGATTTAGGCATGGCCATCTGAGAACTATGTGAACAGAATCCCCAAGCCTGTCAGGTCCCCTCCTATATCCTGGCCCAGGCTGGGTGTTATGGGTTGAATTGTGACCTTCCTTCACCCAAAAAATATCTATGTTGGAGTCCTAACCCGGTCTTCCTAAGAATATGACCATACTTGGAAAGATCATTGCAGATGTAATTAGTTAACATGATGTCATACTGGATCCCAGGTGTCCCTAAGCCAGCACATGTTTGTGTGTGTATGTGTATTTGTCACTCAGTCATGTCCAGCTTTTTGTGATCCCATGGAATGTAGCCACCCAGGCTGTTCTGTCCTTGGGGATTCTCCAGGCAGGAATGCTGGAGTGGGTAGTAGCCATTCCCTTCTCCAGTGGATCTTCCTGACAAAGGGATCAAACTGGGAAGATTCTTTACCGTCTGGGCCATCAGGGAAGTTCTCATAAGAAGAAGGCAATGTGAAGACACAGAGACACACAGGGTGAACATCATTTGACAATGAATGCAAGACAAGTTACGCAGCAGCAAGCCAAGGAACGCCAAAGATCGACAGCAAACCACCAGAAACTAGAGAGAGGGAAGGAAGGACTTTTCCTTATATGACCATGCCTACACCTTCATTTTGACTTTCAACTTCCTGAATTGTGAGACAGTAATTTCTGTTGTTTTAAGTCACTTGGTTTGTGGTACTTGGCTCTGACAGCCCTAGGAAAATAATATACTTGAGTAAGATGTTGTTCAGTCATTAAATAGTGTCTGGCTCTGCGACCACAAATACTATAGCCATACAGGCTCCTCTGCCCATGAGATTTCCCAGGCAAGAATACTGGAGTGGGTTTCCATTTCCTTCTCCAGGGGATCTTTGCAACCCAGGGATTGAACCCATGTCTCCTGCCTTGGCAGGCAGATTCTTTACTGCTGAGCCACGTGGGAAGCCCTGGGGTAAGATGAAATGACCCTAAATGCCCTGGTCCAGATGAAAGGTATAGAAGGAGAATATCCCACTGAAGGAATGCCATATGCTCACCTGGGACTGGGAGGAAATGAGAAAGTATCATATATACCTGTGTCTGTGAGCATGTATGTTTGTGGGTATGTGGGTATGTATCTACATGTGTAATATGTGTGTGCATCATTTTAAGAGGGAAGATCAAAACCCATCATAATGAGTCCAAAGTATTTTCAAACAATCAAAGTTGTCTATATAACCATATTTAACTATTTAAAACCATAAAAGATGATGCTGTTAAAGTGCTGCACTCAGTGCGTCAGCAAGTTTGGAAAACTCAGCAGTGGCCATAGGACTGGAAAAGGTCAGTTTTCATTCTAATCCTAAAGAAAGGTAATGCTAAAAATGCTCAAACTACCATACAATTGCACTCATTTCAAATGCTAAGTAGCAATTTAGCAAGGTAATGCTCAAAATCCTTCAAGCTAGACTTCAATAGTATGTGTACTGAGAACTTCCACATGTAAAATTTGGATTTAGAAAAGGCAGAGGAACCAGAGATCAAATTGCCAACATCTATGGAATCATAGAAAAAGTAAGGGAATTCCAGAAAGAAATCTACTTCTGCTTCATCAACTACACTAAAGACTTTGACTCTGAGGATCACAAAAAACTGTGGAAAAATCTTAAAGAGATGCAAATACCAGACCACCTTACCTGTCTCCTGAAAAACCTGTATGCAAGACAAGATGCAACAGTTAGAACCAGACATGGAACAACAGATAGGTTCCAAATCGGAAAAGGAATACATCAAGGCTATATATTGTCATCCTGCTTATTTAAGTTATATGCAGTGTACATCATGAGAAATGCTGGGCTGAATGAATCACAAGTTGGAATCAAGATTGCCAGGAGAAATATCAACAACCTCAGATATTCAGATGATACCACTTTAAGGGCAAAAAGTGAAGAGGAACTAACCAGTCTCTTGATGAAGGCAAAAGAGGAGCATGAAAAAGCATTCAAAAAACTAAGACCATCGCATCTGGTCCCATCACTTCATGACAAATAGATGGGGAAAAAGTGGGAAAAATGACAAATTTTATTTTCTTGGGTTAAAAATTTACCTCAGACAGTGACTACAGCCACGAAATTAAAAAACGCTTGCTCCTTGGAAGAAAAGCAATGACCAACCTCGACAGCATATTAAAAAGCAGAGACATTTCTTTGCTGACAAAGGCCCATCTAGTCCAAGCTATGTTTTTTCCAGTAGTCATGTGTGGATGTGAGAGCTGGACCATGAAGAGGGTTGAGTGCCTAAGAACTGGTGCTGGAGAAGACTCTTGAGAGTCCCTTGGACTACAAGGAGATCCAACCAGTCCGTCCTAAAGGAAATTGACCCTGAATATTCATTGGAAGTGAGAGGGTAACAGGCAGGAAGGCCAGGGGTCTCCAAATGGAGGAAATAGGCTGCAAGTGCCAGACATTTTTATGTCTCTTAAGCGGCAGGAGGAAACAAACTAGCGACATTTTTTTCCTTTCCTATACAAATTTAAAAGGAGGTTTCTCTTAAAATGCTGTGTTGCCATGACACCTGGTTTCACCTGAGGCTAACTATTCTCAAACCTTGAGTTAACCAATACATTTTTTCTTATGGAAATGTTTGTCTTAACTATGTTAATGTACCCCAAACTCTGTCATCAAGTTCCACCAAATGGCTCAGAAGCTACTTGACAAACCTGTATGTTATACTCAGATATTGTTCCCCTAATCTATGTAAACGAAACTATTTGTATGGTAATCTGCCCTTCTACAAGATTCAAGTCAATCGTTTTATGGCCTGGGATGAATTATCTGGTGCCATTCTGAGTTTTAAGACATTCCTTTCCTTCATTAACAGACTGCTAGTGACTATGTAACATCCAGCTGGAGACTAGCAGGGGGGTGCTCTTTCTGCCCCCTTCTGATGCCTATGTCAGAAGCTTCCTCTATCTCCTTTATACTGTAATAAAACTTTATTAACAAAAGCTCTGAGAGACCCAGCCTCGTCTCTGCCTCGGATTGAATTCGTCTCCTCCGGAGGCCAAGAATCCCGGCGTCTTATCATTCAGCAACAACCTTTCAGAAGGACTGATGCTGAAGCTGAAGTTCCAATACTTTGGCCATCTGATGAGAAAAGCTGACTCATTGGAAAAGACCCTGATGCTGGGAAAGATTAAAGTCAGGAGGAGAAGGGGACAACAGAGGATGAGGTGGTTGAATAGCATCATCGACACAATGGAAATGAGTTTGAAAAACTTCAGGAGATGGTGAAGGACAGGGAAGCCTGGCATGCTTCAGTTCATGGGGTCGCAAAGAGTGGGACATAACTTAGTGGCTCAACAATAACAATAACCATATGGTAATCACCAGTTTCAAAGAATCCAAAGCGAAATAAAAGGAAAGAACAGTGAAATGTTCCCAAGGACGATTTCATTTCAAGGCAGTTTAGCATCTTAAGACCACGAACCTGAACAAGCATTATTAAATAGTATATCATCAGCAAGATAAGGTATCAGTAAATGAAGAATACCAGTAACTACGTGCTTTAGGTTTGCAAGACCCAGGTTCAAATCCTCACTAAATCAATGATTGGTTTATAAGCTTCAGTTCAAGCTTAGGCAAGTTATAAACTCCCTATATCAGTTACCTGTAGTCAATATGCTAATGTGTAAACAACTGCCATTTATTCTTGCTCATGTCTTTACCAGTTTACCTAGGTACTAGGTGATCTGGACCTGGTGGGTCCAATCTCAGCATCAACTGCACGTGGAAATCACATTGTCTCCACGTGACTCTCATATTCTGTAGACCAGCCGCTGGTAGGAGCCTGCTCTTAGAGTAATGGCAGAAGTATACTTATGCCAGACTTTCCTTTGGCCTTGGCTCAAAACAGGCATGTAATCACTTTCGCTAATATTCTTGGGCCACAGCAAATCAAATGGCCAAGATCAATATCAATGGGTCAGGGAAATGTATGCTGTCTCTAATTGGAAAGTGTAGACTGAATATTTGCTGCATAATTTAAATTATTGCACTCCCTGAATATGTTTCCATACCTGAGAACTGGAGATAATAATGGTACATAATTTAGACAGTGATTGAATTGTTTTGATTTTAACCATTGAAAGATTTCACATAGCAATCCAGACTGTCTCTTTAAAGTTAAAAAATAAAAATCCAGCATTCTGAGTCCTTAGTTCCAGCCAGCAATAATTGGCTGGAGGTTAAGTGGGTTTTTACCGAGCTTTGGAAGAACTTGGCAGATTCCCCATCTGACTTATCAATTCATACATTTGAGTTGCCTACTTAGCACCTATAAGCCTATAAGTTTGTGGTCCCTGCTGTATACTAATCTGGAAGTGTATGCAGTGTGGCTCTCTTACATGTTTCCCTAAGAAAACCTTCTAAATGAACTTAGCTCTGTGAGGCCAGAGCAAACAACAGAAATGAAGTTCAACTGATAATTCTGCATGGACGTCTTCTTCCCACTGGCTTCCTAACTTAATGGCTGGGGAGGATATTTTGTAACATGGATAAAAGAGGGTCTTATGGATCCCATAAGCCCTCTGTGTCCAATTGTCAAAATTACATTTAAAAATTTCAATGCACTGCTTCTAGGTAATGTACAGTTAATTACTGTGTGTTGTTGTTGTTGCTTAGTCACTAAGTTGTGTCTGACTCTTTGCAACCCCACGGAATGTAGCCCGCCAGTTTCCTCTGTCCATGGGATTTCCCAGGCAAGAATACTGGAGTGGGTTGCTGTTTCCTCCAGGGAATATTCCTGAACCAGAGAGAAAACTTGCATCTCCTGCATTGGCAGGCAGATTCTTTACCACTGAGCCACCTGGGAAGCTTTCTCCTCCCAAACAGGATTTCTGATGCTATGACCTGAAAGGTCAATTCAATCTGAAAGTCAAACTCTAGGCACAAAATTTAACTCCAGGTGAGAAAAAATAAACAAACAAAGGGATTTTCAGGATTCCAGCCCTGCTGAACCTCCTAGGATGATACACTGAAAATCTGCCTTTTATTTTTCCTGGTGATTGTGATGCGCAGGTAAATTTAATAACTACGGATGAAGGTCATCCCAGGGAAATTTATGATGCAGGAAAGGGCTCAGAGGAAAAATCAAAGGGTCTCAGGCTCTCTGCGAGGATCACAGATACACACTGCTTGGTCTGCCTTTACAGTGGAGGTCACCTTATCAAATGTTTTATCTTGCAAAGAGTAGGCAAACAGCATGTTTTCTCATTTGCACAGGACTCTGGGTCAAATGTACTCCTTTGTGATAACCTGGGTGCGATTTCTTAAAGAGTAAATGAAAGCCAAGTAATTAATTTTCAAACTGTTTTTCTCTGCTAGGTGCATTATCCAAAGGCAGGTATGTTCTGAGATCTGTCACCAAAGAGTGGTGAATTACCCATGATAAGATCATAGGCCTGGTAATGTATGCTCCCTGTATATTCAGTAAAGCATTCTGCCTGGATATTCATCATCTGACAGTAACGAGTCCATGAAACCATGATTGCCTGGGTGTTTGAAGGGCCTGAGATTTGCATTTCTTACTGGAAAGCCAGCATTTGAATTTTATTTTCATAATCTAGCCCCTATGACCAAGTTACATGGCAAAGACTTTAACTCTGAAAAGTCAATATTACTTTATAAAAGTAATATCAAGTTATTTTAATAACACAGATCCTCAGTCCCTTATCTGCAATTCTAAAACTTTTGCAGAAAAGTTTCAAAAATCAAACTTTATTTTTCATAACTCATTTGGCAGCAAAACCTAACCTATAGAACTTCTTTTTGTGGCAAAACCTGACCTGAACTATTTACTGTCTCTGTACATCCTGCTTAATATAGATATTCACATACTTCACTAAAGAATTATTAATGTGTTTGATTCTGGGGTGTTTCTCCAAATCCCATTGGAGGATGACACATGCAGTATCTGTTCTGTATTATCTTTGTAACAATGGAAAATTTCCAAATCCCTAAATGCATCTGGCTCCGAAGGTTTCAGATAAGATTGAGGACCTAGGTTATTGAAATAACTTTTACTTACTTTTATAAAGTAATCTTACCTTTTCATAATTGAAGTACAGCATGTCGATTGGGGCTCATATATTCATGAAACATATCCGCCACTTGCACTTCGGTGATGAAGAGGTAAACAAGTTAATTTTCAAAGTCATAAAACTTAATTGAGTTATTGCCATGTGTAATGAACTTTGACCCTTAAACTACATTATTATAAATGAGAAAACTGAGTCTTGATGAGGTCTGTGACTTGCTCAAGGTCATACACCTGATAAGTGTATGAGGGATAAGGGATAGAGGCTAGATCTCAAAGCTAGGTCACTTAATGGTAACTTTTGAGATTATCAAGGCAGGGGCCCATAACTGGATAATCTTCACAGCACCCAGAAATGCTAGACATAGGGGAGTGTGGATTTCCATGTTCTGTGGCCATTTTCTATCTAGTCATGTAACTATATCTTAACATATTCTGTGTAGTCATCTTCCATCTAAATATTATCATTTCATTTCCAGCCCTCTTATCTCCATAGTCCTGGTCAAATATTGTGCAAGAGAATAATAATACAATGAACTTGATGAAAGCCAAAGAACTTCATTGAGCTTGTGCACCTTGCCATCAGCCACCCTTGTCTTCTCATTTTAATAGAAGGAGATTTAAAGTTCAAGTAACATAGCTAGAACATGGAAGTAACCTAGATGTCCATTGACAGATGAATGGATAAAGAAGCTGTGGTATGTATACACAATGGGATATTACTCAGCCATAAAAAGGAACACATTTGAGTCAGTTCTGAGGAGGTGGATGAACCTGAAACCTATTATACAGAGTGAAGTGAGTCAGAAAGAGAAAGATAAATATCATATTCTAACACACATATACAGAATCTAGAAAAATGGTACTGAGGAGTTTATTTACAGGGCAGCAATGGAGAAACAGACATAGAGAATAGACTTATGGACATGGGGAGGGGGAGGAGAGGCTGAGAGGCACAGAGAGAGTAACTTGGAAACTTACATTACCATATGTAAAATAGATAGCCAACGGGAATTTGCTGTGAGGCTCAGGAAACTCAAACAGGGGCTCTGTATCAACCTAGAGGGGTGGGATGGGCTGGGAGATGGGAGGGAGGTTCAAAAGGGAGAGGATATCTGTACACCCTCATGTTGAGGTTCGACAGAAAACAACAAAATTCTGTAAAGTAATTATCCTTCAATTAAAAAAATTAAATTAAAAATTTAAAAAATTCAAATAACAAACCTACAAATGATTTGGAGGTGGCAATCAAACCAGATCATAGCCTGTTGAGCCTAAAAACCCTTTTCCCAAACCCACTGCTCCCAAATCAAATCAACCCATTGCTAAAAAGAAAAACTTCCATGTCAACTAATTTTGTGATAGGATCTTTCTTGGGGGTACTAAGGAGTTAACTGTATCCCCCAAAATTCACATGTTAAAGCATTGAATATTCAAATGTAATGGCATTTGGAAATTTGGGCCTTCGAGAGAAAAATTTAGAGAGTCATGAGGGTGGGGCCCTTATGATGATATTAGTGTCCTTGTGAGACAACAAAGGGCTCATTACCTCTCTCTCTCTCTCTTTTTCTCTCTCTGTCTCTACCATGTAAGAATACATGAGAAGGCACCATCTCCAAGCCAGGAAGAGAGCTCTCACCAGGACCTGACCACGCCGTCACCCTAGTCTCAGGCTTCCAGCCTTCACAACAATGAGAAAATAAACTTCTATTGTTTAAGCCACCTACTCTGTGGTATTTTGTTATGGCAGCCCAAGCAGACTAGATGTTTGGCATGTCAAAACACATAAAAAAGTTGGTCTCATTAGAACCTCTTAGATACCCACAAACACTAAGAAGTATTGCAGGAGCACATGGCTCTCTAAAATGAAAACAACTATTGAAATAGCAACAGCCATGGAGCGACTACAATATCCCATGCAAGTCACGTTATCTCTAATCTCCACTGGAACCATATGCTTCACTCTTGTAATGCAGTGACTCTAGATGCTTTAAAAGGCTGCCCAGTAGGGAGAAACAAGCCAGTGGGAATGGAGATTAAACCCAGGTGTTTTATTTCAAAACTCACACTCTCTACTCCGACCAAGTATGCCTTTCTGTAAAAGAAGAAACACACATAGTAGGCTTCAACAGAAATCAGAGGCAGCCTTTCCTGGAAGCCTAAAAAAATTTTGCTTCACTAGCATGATAAAGGATTCCACTCAGCCTGAAACCTCTCCATTGCTCATGCCTGAAACTCCACTACCATTAATTCACTTAACACACTGAATATGTCAGTTCTTAACATCTCTTTTAACTTGCAAAACCTCACCCTGAAATAACATATGAAGCTCCAAACACTTTGGGTCCCCTGTGTTTATCTGTTCTGTTCAACTAACAAATATTAAACACCTGCTATATACAAACAGTTGTGCTCAACTTGCCAAAACTGCAAAATACATGAGACTTTCTTCCACAATACCCGTCAGTGTTGAACTGTCAGCCAGTGAGTGGAGGGAGGCAGTATTTATAATGTTTAAACCTACATACAAACCATGTTCAAGTAAATTACACTTAAAAAGGCAGTACTGACAAGTGGTTATGAGAATACCCCCATGAGTTAAGACCCCAAACACATGTGAGCATGAAACATGTTTACTCTCATTATTTGAGTTATTATTACATGCATTTGAAAAAAATTAAAAGAGTGAAAAAACTAGTTTTAAGAACTAGTTAACTGAATCTGAATTTAATCTGAACGTCTCTAAATTGATATTACCGATTTCAACACAAAATCTTTCTGATTTACCTTGTCTGGTACTTGCAAAGAAGACAGAACTTTTTATTTCCCCTTGTGCATTTATTCACTTAATTCTGTATTCTGAAGACCTTTCTGGGCAGATTGTATGTGTCAGGATCTATATTAGGTAGGTAGTAATATTCAAGGTTAATTCAAATAAATAACAGATTTACAAACAGGTGCTCGGAGGGTAGAGGTCAATAGAAGGTAGGAAGCTGATCTGGTTAGAATGAGATCAGGCCATTTTCCCTGCCTACCTGTGATGGACCCCAGATCCTGCAGAAATCTCGGTGGCCCCTGCCCCCCCCCACACACACATTTATCAACATACAACTACAGAGAGTCACAGAGCCAGAATATTAGCAGAACATACAATGCACAGCCCTCCAGCTCTCATACCGTCATCCAAGGGGAAAACCTGCTTAGAAATGCGGAAAGTCAGGGTGACAATGGAAGAGGGGTCTTGGGTGGACCATGAAGACAATGTTCCTTCTGCGAGCTGCAGGAGGTGGAAGTAGTTGCAGGCTGATGCAGCCAGAGAAGGAGGTTTCCACGATGAATCAGATCCTCAGGTACCCCAGACATTTGCTTCCATAACAGAAGGGCTGCTGAGATTTAGTTTTCATTTTCCTCAATGCTAGTCTTCTAATGCTTATTACAAGTCAAGTGCCAATCTAGCGCTGTCCTCAAGGAAAAATATTCCCTCAATTTGACTTTCCATTCCAGAAAGAAGGCAGAAAAAGAAAGCTATTTGTTGTTAACAGTATAAATTTCTTCTCACTTCCTCCATGGCCAAGTCAAAAACGAGTAAGACCGTGGAATTTCCAAATGCTGGGCACAGCTGGTGAAGGCAGGCAGTGTTTTCTGGACAAGCAGTTCACTACCCAGCAATTAATTTCTAAATCCGTCATTTAATTATTAGCCCAAAAGGACACTGAAAATGAACACCATTGCTCCATTTACATATTTAATCGGATTAGACTGCTGACTTTCAGATCCTTGCAATTAACTGCTCCCTGTGTCCCTTTTTCAATACTTCAATGATTAATCCTTTATATTTGGGTGCCTGTGTTCACTCCCTGATATTTTATGTTGGAAAATTAATTGTTCTATTTCAGCATCATTATATGCACAGGGTAATGCAAACAACTTACCTCGTGCTGTCCTAAATAATAATGACTTTATGAAGCTGTATAAGATTCTAGGTAATGAGATATGTTCATAACTATAAACCCATTTTTCTCTTAAATATAAAGTCAATTAAGTGAAATCAAATGAACCTGCTTCCAGTTATGTAAGTTCAACAAATATGATATTCTTCCAACTGAACCTAATATTTGCTCATTTGTTAGCTAATTAAAACCAGCATTCCCCACAACCCCAAGATGAGGTTCTGTATTCCACAGTCCTGCCTAAAAAGAGGTACAGGTTTAAACTTGGACAAGCTAAATTTGAGATGCATAACAACATTGATAACACAACAAAACAGGCCTGATGTAATCTTATTGTTAGGTAACCCCTGCTGCTAATGCAAACCTTCAAAATTTCCCCAAACCTTTCTGAAATGATCCCAAACCAATTCACCTTGAAAGATATCACATATGGTCCCCTATAATCAATTTTGCTGACCAGGTCTTTCTCATTAATTTGTACCCAGCCTAGAAGAATGGGACTTTGAGCACACATTTCATGAGATATATAAGACCTTGAACTTGGGGGAATTTTCATGATTCTCCAAAGAACCAAAGATCAAATTCCTTGACCTGGAGACAAAGTACTACTTCAGCAGAGAATAAACCACATATAAGTTTCCAAATTTAGTCATTCCACAGAACAAGTATGCGTTGAGGGTCCACTTTTCATCAGAACCTGGAATGTTTCTTCTTTTCCTTCTGTAGCTACAAAAAGCTCAACCCTATACTAATCAAGCAGAGAAATTATCTGGATTTTTCTCAAAATCTCTAGTGCCAAGTTTCTCTTGTCCTCAATGGCTGGAACAAATTAGAGCTGGGACACAGAGAAGGTTTTGAAAGTTCAAAGGAAAAAAAAAGCTTTTTTTAAAGAAAATTATCTTTACTTTTCTGATTTTTAAAGTTATTTGTGCTTCTATATCTTTCAGACAATACAAAAAGGCAAAAGTAAGAAATAAAAATCTTCCATCATCATCCCACCTAGAGATTATCACTGATACATGTTTTTCTAAGCAAATATATCCATATAACAATATATATATATATATACACATAATTATTAATACATACACAGGAAAAACACAAGCATATAAACTGCTCTGCAGCCTGATTATTTTCATTAAATGGAAAATGTATGGCTTTCCCAGTTAATAAATAAGGATTTAAGCTTGCTTAATCACTTTCAATGGTTACATTGTTTTCTGCTTTACAGAGGTGCTTTGTTAAATTTACCAAACCCTCTCACTAGACAGTTAAGTGGTTTTCTTTCTTTTTTTTCCATTTATTCATATATTTGCTCAATACCTATATATATATAGAACACCTGCAATGATCCTGAATAGTTTCAGAAACAGGAGCTAAGTCATGAGCAAGAGAAATGAAATTTCTGTCCCTGTCAACGTTATAGTCTTGGGGGAGGAAATTAAGAAAAGCAGGATTAGGAAATAGAGAAGGATGGGAGGTAACTATGATAATTAGGAGATATACACATATTTTTTATAATTAAATTTACTTATTTTTAGTTGAAGGATAATTGCTTTACAGTATTGCACATATATATTTTATATATACTTCTTCATGCATTTGTCCAGTAATATAAATTTGATGCACTTATTTTTTAATCAAATTATGATTGATAATCTGGACAAGATGGTCCTGATATTTATAAAATGCCTTCCAGGTGGACTTTCTTGGACCATGCCCTAGAAACCAATCTGAATTGGGTAAAATCAGGGAAAATGAATTTTCCTGACCCCCTGGCTCCTTGCTGCCCACACAGAATGTCAGTCTTTGAACCACCAGCCAAAGGCATCTCCACTCATTCTAGAGGAGCTTTCACTATTTTCGTTTTCAGGGACATTTTTCTCTTCAAAATAAAAGGTTCCATAAGCAGCGAAACATTGCATCTTACTGAACACACACTTTTATTAATGAGCTGGGATGGGGGTGGTGCTGTGGTTAATATCTGAGAGCCACCCACCTAGTGACCTTACAAAATATTTGTTTTTCTTTTCTTCCCAGTGGAACGTGGTGGAGGGCTGCCTGTATTCTTCATCAGCCCAGACAGGTTTCAGAAAAACCAAGCAGCTCAGGGGTTTGTGCGTTGTCAGAATCTACAGTGAATTCAAAGATGAGTAGTGATGCTGAAGATCAGCAAGGACGTGAAGAAGAAAAATCTTCTCTGTTAGCTTGGATCTAACGGTTTTATAACAAACTGTCACTGCTTGCTGCTTCCAAGGGGCCATCAACCAGCAGAAAAGGCAGAGAGACCTCTAAACAGCACCTGAAAACCTCAACGGCTGCAATAGGACCAAACAACAGCTAATATTTATTGAGGGTCATCTCTGTGCTTGGCACTGTGCAGTAACTCACAATATCATAGAGATATGCCTTCTTATTACCCTCTTTTTAGAGACAAGGAAGGGAAAGCACAAAAAAGTTAGGCAGTTTGCTCATTTAGTGGAGCCAGCCATCAGTCCAGGCAATCTGGCTATTCAGGAACTGGGCTCTTTAATACTACAACATAGGTTCCCATGCGCACATGCACACACAGACACACATACACACACCCGCCACACGTATATACCACATGTCATTCATGTTTGTTTAGGGACAGACCACACCCAACATAGATATATCTCACCCCACACTTAACCACACGTCACAACACACACACTCTGAATACACATGCACGTACTCCACACACTCCATGCATCATGTGCAGTTACAGTAGAAACACACTACACGACATACACATACATGCCCCCACATATATATATCACACAAGCATACCACACATCACATATACACACACACCATGCACATGCCCCACCTTATGTATACATGCAAACCACACACACATACATCTCACAACATCTCACACATGCACCCACCACACACACATGTATACATTCTCTATCTTTCCCCAAACTGAGCCCATAACTGTGTAGCAAACACCAAAAGTGTTCGTAATTCTCTTACTACTTGTAAGAGAATTTCAAGATATACTGAGGTCTATTTCTTCCCCTATGTGGTGGAGGAGGTAACATAGATGCTTCATAAGGTTGCTTTGGGAAGTGTCTGGGATGTCTAGGCAAAGGCTTGGTGGCACGTCAAGGGTGTTCTGCCAAGATGGTATTGCTGACGTAGAGCTCAAATAAGCTTTGTGTTCAGAAGGCTACATTGCAGCCATACCCCTCCACTCAGGTGACCAACAGCTCACAGCGTGTCCATAGAGCCACTTCCCCAGGACTAGAAATGTGGTCCTAACTCTTCAGCCTGCCACTCAAATCCTCAGCTATTCCATCTCCCTGGGGCTCTCCCACAGAAACTACCCCACCAGGCAGCCCTCCTCCAATCCTCCCGTGAAGGATTCTTGCTCCCGTGTGTTCCTGCACCTTCCTGACCTGATTTGGTCCTGCTTGAACCCAAACCATCCACCCTGGCCAGCTCAGTCCTTCCAGCACCATGAAGTTGCCTTCGACCCTGCATCCCTTGCCATCCTCTAAACTTCAACAGCATGTATTATCTGTACCACCTGCTTGGCATTTTGATACATGTCCTACCACACTTTTAGCTATGTCAAAAGGAAAAAAAAAATGCTGTATTATATTCTAGTTGCCAGGAGACCCTCCACCCATTCATTATTCAGTAGCTGTCATTGCTTTAGAGGGATAGCAAAACAGATTTTATTGGCTTTGAGGTTTCAAATAGTGCTTTGACACTTAGAAAGAAATGGAATCTTAAAAGAAAGGTGTTTTTGATTTGTGAGAAACTGGTCTTTTGAGAGAGAAAAGGTTTGTTAAATGATAAAAGCTTGCCTTTAGCTATTAAGAACTAAGACCTAAGAGATATAAAAAGTTTATTTGATAAGTATGGCTCTAAGATGAATGTATAATGACATAAAAGCAGGTTTTCCCTTCCAAAACAAGGTAAATTGCAATGGCTGAAGAAGGAGGAAAAACTAAAGAGAAGTGACAGCTTAAACAAGAGGGTGGTATTATCGCGTCCAGCAGCCTCCGGGCTGGGTCTTGATAGAATACCCAGAGAAGCTTGGGATGAGATCATAGTTAAGACCCACTTTCCCAAGGCAGAAACCTTACAAATATCCCTAAACAGAAGAAGGTATGGAAGCATTAACATCAACCTGGTAGTACAGCATGTCTACCATGAGAAGGATTAGGGTCTTTCCCCATAAGCCTCCCAAAGGATCATAGGGAGTGTGTGAGCTGGTGAACAGTTAACAACTAGGTCTCTGATTTTAGAGTGTGGTAGACAGAATGACAGACCTCCAAAAATAAAGTCCTGACCTCCAGAACCTGTGAGACTGTTACCTTACGTGGTAAAAGGACCTTCACAGATGGGATTAATTCAAAGACCTGGAGATGAGGATCCTGGATTATCCAGGAGAGAGAGAGAATGTCCAAGAAAATAATAAATTTGTGTTGTTTTATGTCACAGCATGGGGCTTCCGGGGTGGCACAGTGGTAAAGAATTGCCTTCCAATACAGAAGATACGGGTTCACTTTCTGGGTCAGGAAGATCCCATGGAGTTGGAAATGGCAATCCACTCCAGTATTCTTGCCTGGAAAATTCCATGGACAGAGGAGCCTGGTGGGCTACAGTCCTTGGGGTTACAAAGAGTTGGACACAACACATGTTGGACTGAGCAGCCAAGTATGCCACTGCATTTGGGGTATTTTATTACAGGATCAACAGGAAACTAATACATAGAGTTTTCAAATGGTGTAAAGTGCGGGAGGGGGTATCGGGATGGGGAACACATGTAAATCCATGACTGATTCATATCAATGTATGGCAAAAACCCAGGGCTAATTTCAAGCTACCAAGGTGAAGTCACCGAACGCAAGATGGGCAAAGATTCATACAACCAGCCCTTGTGAGGTGGATACGGATTGACTCCAGCACACCACCTGCATGAGAGAACATTTGAAATTTCCCAAGTCTCAGAGAACTCAGAAAGGGATGGTGGGGACTGGCAGACTGATGGAATCCTACAGTCACGATGAGAGAAACCATGAGCAAGTAGAGTATGGAGCCCCAAAGATGGGGGCCAGGTACAGGATCAGAGGTCAACCCCAGAGATCAGGTTGCTAAACCCAGGCAGAGGATGACCACAGCCCAGATGCTTCCTGCTTCTCTCATGCCCAGAGGCTGGGCCAGCCTGCCAGAATCTGGGAGAGAAAGAAGGGATGAGCAAAAACACTTAAATGACTGATTTCAAGTCTTAAAGTGACCAAATTTAAATCCTGATTTGACTGATATGCCTAGACTACCTAGAAGTGATTCAATTACTTCCTGATGCCAAGGTGAATGTGGCTGGGGATAGAAACAGAAATTAGATTCAGTTATAACAATTAGTCAAATTACTTCTTCCAAATAATTCACAAACACCTTACAAAAATTAAGCAGGTCTATCTACCCAAACATCATTGACTTTTAAAGGGCACTGCATCCCTGATTGACAGGAAGTATTTGGGAATTGGCTGCTTGGCTTTTAGCATGACTAACCTACTCAGATGCACACTGGAGTCGCATGAAGAACTTTAAAACATAAGGATGCCTACCTAGATCCTACTGCCAGAAGATTTTGATTTAAATGGTCTGGAATTGGGATTTTTAAAGTTTCCTGCAGATGTGCCAGTAATCAGCCAAAGGTGAAATCCACTGCTTAAACACACTACTTCTCCTGGAGCCAGTTTTGGAATTAAATTAGCCCACGTTTAGCTATGACTCTACATACTTCCAGGATGACCCTGGATAAATGATTTCACTTTTCTGTACCTCAGTTTTCTCACCTGTAAGTGGGTTAATGATATTTAAGTAGAGAGTATTAAAAAGGTAATGTGCATACAAAGCTTGGCATAGGAAGCATATTCATTTTTGCTGGTGAATAGCTACCATGATATGATATTTCAACAAGAATGCCCATGAATTCTCTCTCTCTAGTCATTGGATATTCTTGTTCATACAGAATCAATAGAGGCTTTCAATGGACCTAATAATACAGATATTAAAGCACAAATGTTTTTTTCTTATATAATTATTCCATTTGGAAAATAAAAAGTACAAATGAAATTCCACAACTTACTCATGAATCAAAGAGGAAAACACCTCCTGCATAGGAAACTATGTCAAAAAGCCCCTAAGCTTCACTCTCATTATGGACCAAATGAGGTTTCTCCAAGGTAGAGGTGATAATGTGTTCTCAGATTTCTGAATATCAAATATATGAAGGCACTTAGGGACCTCTCAAACATATATTTCAAGGATAAAAATCTTTTCATCTTCAAAGAATCCACTTACTATTCAACAAAGATGATTACAAAATAAGACAAATGGAATTATTCTGCCTCAGAGGTGCCATATAAAAAGTATACATGTATATATACAAAAGTAGTTAAGAAAGATTAAAAGCTTGTATAACTGAAAGAAGATATGGTACAGAGGTATAAATGAAGTCTCCAGAGATTATTTTTGCTACTGTTTTTCATGAATAAAAGTTTGAATAAGGTGGGGGTAAAATTAAAGACGCATGTCTACAAACAAAGAGCGCAATGATTAAAAAAAAAAAAGGTTCTAGAATCAAATCCTCTAGTTCTATACTAAATCTATCCTTTATGTTACCCCTCTATGCTTTGGGTTTTCTCATGAATAAAATCAAGATGGATAAGATCAAGTGGTTATTGGGACTTCCCTGGTGGTCCTGTGATTAAGAATCCACCTTCCAATGCTGGAAGCACAGGTTCAACCCTGGTAGGGAAATAAAATCCCACCTGCCTCGGGACGAATAAGCCCACACCACAACTAGGGACAAGCCAAGACCTGATACACCCAAAGAAATAAATAGTTGAAAACATCAAGTGGCTATTGGGAGGATCTTAAAGATACCAGAAGGAAAGTGCTTAGTGCAGTATTTAGTACCTAGCAAATTATCAATAAGCATTAGTTGCTATTGTTATTACAGTTTTTCCAGTATTATTGTACAATAATACTGTACAGTGCAATAAATTATGTCATAGCCATATGTGCCTATTTGAATTTAGTATGCAGATTTTTAAAAACCTAAATAGAATTTAAAATTCTGTTCTTCACTTACCCTAGCCATATTTAAGTGTTCAGTGGGCACATGTGCCTAGTGGTCACCATAATGACAGAGGAATATTTCCACCATAATAAATATTAAAGTCTCTACTTCAAGAGACAAATAGCAAGCTCTGGAGCTTTTCTTATTTGGCTGAAGGTGAAAGAAAAGTCTCTCCCTTTCTTCCTCCACTGGGCAGGGAAAAGCATAAGGCAGTGATACCCCTCTCCCAGAAATCATCTCTCAAGGTCTGACCCTCTCAAATCTTAGATGCTCTCCATAAGGATACTGCACTTCTGCTGAGTGAACTTGCTTCACAATGAATAGCAAGGCCTGCTAGCTGGTCTTGCACTTGACTTAGGATATACGGCACTTATCAACTACGACATTATTGGCAGGTTATGCAGCCTCTACCAGAATTTCTATTCTATTAGCATGAACCTTTCTGCTGATCAACAATGGTCCCCCTTCCAGTTTACCAAAACTTCTAACTTGCTGATTCTGATTTTCTATGAACAGTAAACAAAGTTACTATCAATACAAAAGAGTAAGGCTCTAGAATGGGCATTTAGTCCTTTTCAAGAATATCAGTTCACTTACACATGAAGACATTCTTTTACTTCCTTCTTGGTCCCATCTGTACTCTGGACAGCTGAGAGTGCCACATTCCCAGCTTATAAAAAAGGTTTTCTTTGCAATATCAGAGAGCAATAGGATGTATGAAGTGATTCTTTGAGAAAGAGTATAAAAAACAGAAAAATAATAGAAGTGATTCAGTTCAGTTCAGTCCAGTCCAGTTGCTCTGTCCTGTCTCACTTTTTGTGACCCATGGACTGCAGCACACCAGGCTTCCCTGTCCATCACCAGCTCCCGGAGCTTACTCAAACTCATGTCCATTGAGTTGGTGATGCCATCCAACCATCTCATCCTCTGTCATACCCTTCTCCTCCTGCCTTCAATCTTTCCCAGCATCAGGGTCTTTTCAAATGAGTCAGTTCTTTGCATCAGGTGGCCAAAGTATTGGAGTTTCAGCTTCAGCACCAGTCCTTCCAATGACTATTCAAGACTGATTTCCTTTAGGATGGAATGGTTGGATCTCCTTGCTGTCCATGGGACTCTCAAGAGTTTTCTCCAACACCACAGTTCAAAAGCATTAAGTCTTTGGCATTAAGCTTTCTTTACAACCCAACTCTCATATCCATACATGACTACTGGAAAAACCATAGCTTTGACTAGATGGATCTTTATTGGCATGGTAATATCTCTGCTTTTTAATAAGCTGTCTAGGTTGGTCATAACTTTTCTTCCAAGGAACAAGTGTCTTTTAATTTCATGGCTTCAGTCACCATCTGCTGTGATTTTGGAGCCCAGAAAAATAGTCTGTCACTGTTGCCACTGTTTCCCCTTCTACTTGTCATGAAGTAATGGGACCAGATGCCATAATCTTAGTTTTCTAAATGTTGAGTTTTAAGCCAAATTTTTCACTCTCTTCTTTCACTTTCATCAAGAGGCTCTTTAGTTCTTCTTCAATTTCTGCCATAAGGGTGGTGTCATCTGCATATCAGAGGTTATTGATATTTCTCCCAGCAATCTTGATTCCAGCTTGTGCTTCATCCAGCCCAGCGTTTCTCATGATGTATTCTGCATATAAGTTAAATAAGCAGGGTGACAATATACAACCTTGACATACTCTTTTCTGGATTTGGAACCAGTCTGTTGCTCCATGTCCAGTTCTAACTGTTGCTTCTTGATCTGCATACAGATTTCTCAGGAGGCAGGTCAAGTGGTCTGGTATCCTGATCTCTTGAAGAATTTTCCACAGTTTGTTGTGATCCACACAGTCAAAGGCTTTGACATAGCCAATAAAGCAGTAGATGTTTTTCTGGAACTCTCTTGCCTTTTTGATGATCCAATGGATGTTGGCAATTTGATCTCTGATTCCTCTGCCTATTCTAAATCCAGCTTGAACATCTGGAAGTTCTCGGTTCAGATACTGTTGAAGCCTAGCTTGGAGAACTTTGAGCATTACTTTGCTAGCATGTGAGATTGATTATATTCTTTGCAGCCAAAGATGGAGAAGCTCTATACAATCAGCAAAAATAAGACTGGGAGCTGACTGTGGCTCAGATCATGAACTCCTTATAACCAAATACAGAGTTAAATTGAAGAAAGTAGGGAAAACCACTAGACCATTAAGGTACAACCTAAATCAAAACCCTTACAACTGTACAGTGGAAGTGACAAGTAGATTCAAGGGATTAGATCTGATAGAGTGCCTGAAGAACTATGGATGGAGGTTCATGACATTGTACAGGAAGCAGTGATCAAGACCATCCCCAAGAATAAGAAATGCAAAAAGGGAAAATGGTTGTCTGAGGAGGTCTTACAAATAGCTGTGAAAAGAAGAAAAGAGAAAGGCAAAGGAGAAAAGAAAAGATATGCCCATTTGAATGCAGAGTTCCAAAGAATAGCAAGGAGAGATAAGAAAGTCTTCCTCAGTGATCAGTGCAAATAAAGAGGAAAACAATAGAATGGGAAATACTAGAGATCTGTTCAAGAAAATTAGAGATACCAAGGGAAATTTTCATGCAAAGATGGACACAATAAAGGACAGAAATGGTATGGATCTAACAGAAGCAGAAGATATTTAAAAGAGGTAGCAAGAATACACAGAAGAATTATACAAAAAAGATGTTCATGACCCAGATAATCACAATGGTGTGATCACTCACCTAGAGCCAGACATCCTGGAATGTGAAGTCAAGTGGGTCTTAGGAAGCATCACTATGAACAAAGCTAGTGGAGGTGATGGAATTCCAGTTGAGCTCTTTCAAATCCTAAAAGATGATGCTGCACTCAATATGCCAAGAAATTTGGAAAATTCAGCAGTGGCCACAGGACTGGAAAGGGTCAGTTTTCATTCCAATCCCAAAGAAAGGCAATGCCAAAGAATAGAAGTGGTACGAATAAATATCTCCCTCTAGCTAATCTGTGTGGAGTGCAAATTTAGACAAATGGCCAATTCTATTATGTCATGAACAAATGATTTTAAATCATTTGAGGATCAGTAAAATCCATTTTTCAACTATAAAGCACAAAAAATCACTCTATCTAGTTCTGTATACTTAATCCTATAGATGTTTTTAATGTGTTAAAATGCTTTTCAGGCTGTGTCTATACATATATGCCAGCTTCAAGAAGAGATGGTATCACCTAAAAAGTTATGACTCATGTGAACTCGATGCACTTCTTCCTACACTGATTTAACTACAGAAGTGAAGAGGAATCAAGTAATTCAGGCCATGTTAGATAAGTCAGTCTATTTTGCATGGTTGAGTATCATTCACCAAATGCATCATTGTCAGGGAATGTTTGATGGGAGGGTTCCTACGTGCTGTCTCTCATGAGTCCTTCGTCCCTCTTCAAGTGGAGCAGCACGCTGCTCCCAGGGACTGAGGTCATTGTGTGAGGCAGGCTTGGGTCTCCTTTAGTAAACGTTCTCTTTAGGACAAAACTGTTTAAAAAAAAAAAAAAACTGTTTAGTCTTGCTCCCCTTTCTTGAGATATGGATTGTCTCCTGACCTTGTGACTAACATCACCCCTTGTTTCCTTGGTAACGGTTGCTGTACGTTTGGTTTTCTGATCTCTATCATTCCCAAAAGAAGTTTCATGTACCACAGCCTATATATACTCATAGAGAAATCATTAAAGCACCTTTGCTCCATCAGAGCTTAGGTCCCCATGTCCTTTTTGTTTCTCTCTCTCTCTCTCTTTTTCTGGCTGATTGGAGTGTGGAGACCCGTCGTGCTCACTTTCCTGCCCAGGCTTCTAAGACCCCCTCGAGAGGGCGCCTGGTGCCTTCATGAGCGATGCAAGTCCTGTGTTAAGGGCTTTATTGGTCCTCTGCATAAACCAGGGAATATCAGCCTCTTTCTCTCTTTTACTTTCTTATCATCGACTCTGTACCACCAGGTTCCAGTCCATTAAAGGACCACAACACATCATAGTGGTACAAAGAACTCCATTAAAGCAATAGTATATCCCTTGTTGTTACTGTTCATCTGCCCAGTCATATCCGACTCTTTGCAACCTCATTGACTTCAGCACGCCAGGCCTCCCTGTCCCTCACCTTCTCCCAGAGTTTGCCCAGTTCATGTTCATTGCATCAGTGATGCCATCCAGCCATCTAATCTTCTGATGTCCTCTTCTCCTTCTGCTCTCAATCTTTTCCCAGCATCAGGGACTTTTCCAATGGGTCATCTGTGTGCATCAGATGAGCAGAATACTGGAGTTTCAGTTTCAGCATCAGATCTTCCAGTGAATATTCAGGGTTGATCTCCCTTAAGATTGACTGGTTTGGTCTCCTTGCTGCCCAAGGGACTTTCAGGAGTCTTCTTCAGCACCACAGTTTGAAAGCATCAGTGCTTTGCAAACTCTGTCTTCTTTATGGTCCAGTTCTCACAACCATACATGACCACTGGGAAGACTATAGCCTAGGGTATGTGAACCTTTGTCGGCAGAGTAATGTCTCTGCTTTTCAATACACTGTCTAGATTTGTCATCACTTTCCTGCCAAGAAGCAATCATCTTCAGATTACATGGCTGCAGTCACCATCAGCAGTGATTTTGGAGCCCAAGAAGAGGAAATCTGTCACTGCTCCCATTTTCCCCTTCTATTTGTCACACAGTAATGGGGCCAAATGCCATGATCTTAGTTTTTTTTTTAATATTTAGTCTTAAGCAGGCTCTTTCACTCTTCCCCTTCACCTTCATCAAGAGGCTCTTTAGTTCCTCTTCACTTTCTGCCATTAGAGTGATATCATTCACATATCTGAGGTTGTTTATATTTCTCCCACCTATCTTGATTCTGGCTTGTAATTCATCCAGCCCAACATTTCTCATGATATACTCTGTGTATATGTTAAACAAACAGGGTGACAGCAGACAGCCCTGTAGTACTCCTTTCTCCATCTTGAACCATTCAGCTGTTCCATATAGAGTTCTAACTGTTGCTTCTTGACCTGCATACAAGTTTCTTGGGAGACAGGTAAGATGGTCTAGAATGCTCATCTCTCTAAGAGCTTTCTACAGTTTATCATGATCCACAGAGTCAAAGGCTTTAGCATAATTGATGAAACAGAAGTGGATGTTCTTTTGAAATTCCCTTGTTTTCTCTATAATCCAGTGAAAGTTGGCAATTTGATGTCTAGTTCCTCTTCCTTTTCTAAACCCAGCTTGGACACCTGAAATTTCTTATTTCACATAATGCTAAAGTCTAGCATGCAAGATTTTAGGCATGAGCTTACTAGCGTGGGAGATGAATGCAAGTGTCTGAAGGTTAGCACATTCTTTGGTACTGCGCTTCTTGAGAACTGGGATGAGGATTGACCTTTTCCAGTCCTGTGGCCACTGCTGCATCTTGGGAAGCCACACTGGGATTTCTCAAGTGGCTCAAATGGTAAAGAACATGCCTGCCAATGCAGGAGGCCCTAGTTTGATCCCTGGGTTGGGACAATCCCCTCAAGGAATGCAAGGAAACCCACTCCAGTATTCTTGCTTGGGAAATCCCATGGGCAGAGCAGCCTGGCGAACTACAGTCCATGGGGTTGCAAAGAGTCAAACCCAACTGAGCGACTATCAATATATCCTTTATTTGCCTGTAAAATAGGAATAAAGCCAGTTTTAAGATGAAGGACCTGCAGACAGATTACCTGGTCTCAAATCTTGGCCTCACCACTAATTATCAATTTGACTTTTAGGCAAGTGCAAAAATTAGGCAAATGCCTATATTGTCTAGTATAAAAAATGGAGTTACTAATGTGCATGTCTGTTCAGTCATGTCCAACTCTTTGTGATCCTAGAAGACTGTTGATCACCAGGCTCCTCTGTCCACAGAATTTCCCAGGCAAGAATCCTGGAATACTGGTTCCATTGCCTCCTCCGGGGGATCTTCCCAACCCAGGGATCAAACAGGTGTCTCCTGCCTGGCAGCAAATTCTTTATTGCTGAGCCACCTGCCCTTCCCTAATAGAAGTTTCTTTTATAACACATTTATTGAGTGGTAAGTCACGTACTATAAAACTCACTCTGTTAAAGTGTAAAATTCAGTGGTTTTTAGCATATTCACAGATTGTGCAATTATTACCACTATCTAATTTTAGCCCACTTTATCACACCACAAGCAAATCTCATATCTAGTCACAATCACTTTGCTTACTCCCCTCACCCTGTCCCTGGTAACTAATCATATAATTTTTGTCTGTATGGATTTGTCTATTCTGACCATTTCATATAAGTAGAGTCATACAATAGCCTTTTTTGACTGATTCCTTTCACTTAGCATAATGTTCTCAAAGTCCATCTATGTTGCAGCACGGAGCAATACTTCATTCCTTTTTATTGCCAAACAATACTCCATTGTATGGATGTATTGGGTTGGCCAAAAAGTTCATTTGGGTTTTTCCATAACATCATGCAGGAGAACCTGAATGAACTTTTTGGCCAACTCCATGTTATATTTTATTCATTAGTTGGTGGACATTTAGGTTGTTTCTACATCTTAGATATTGTGAATATGCTACAAGGAACATTTTGGTACAAGTGTTTGCATAGAATACATTTTTATTTCTCTTGAGTACTCTAATACTTTGGCCACCTGGTATGAAGAACTGACTCATTTGAAAAGACCCTGATGCTGAGAAAGATTGAAGGTGGGAGAAGGGGACGACAGAGGATGAGATGGTTGGATGTCATCACCGACTTGATGGACATGAGTTTGAGTAAGCTCCAGGAGTTGGTGATGAATAGGGAAGCCTGGCGTGCTCAGTCCATGGAGTCACAAAGAGTCAGACATGACTCAGAGACTGAATGGAACTGAACTGAGTGCTTATCAGTAAGTGGAATTTCTGGGGTATATGATTTTGATTTGTATTTCTCTAATGATTAAAGATGTTGAGAATATTTTCATGTGCTTTTTAGTCACTTGTATATATTCTTTGGAGGAATGTCTATTTGAACTCTTTGCTCATTTTTAATTAGGTTATTTGTTTTTTAATGGTTGAGATGTAAGATACTTTATATACTCTGAATACTCTGAAGTTCCATACCAGACATACAACTTGCAAATATTTTCTCCCACTCTGAGGATTGTATTTTTTGCTTTTCTGATGTTGACCTTTGAAACACAATGCTTTTATTTTAATAATGTCTGTTTTATTTATCTTTTCTTTTTTTGCTTGTGAATTTGGTATCATTTGAAAAAAATCATTGCTTAACCCAAGGTCACAAAGATTTGCAGCTATGTTTTCTTCTAAGAGTTTCATAGATTTAGTCTTATATTTAGGCCTATTATCCATTTTTAGTTAATTTTTATATATGGTGTGAGGTAGGAATCCAGATCCTTTTGTATGTGGTTATACAGTTGTCTTAGCACAAATTGTTAGGAAGATTATTATTTCCCCATTGAATTGTGCTTGCACTCCTGAAAACTAATTGACCATAAATGTAAGAGTAAATATCCGGATCCTTGACTCTATTCCACTGATATCTGAGCCCATCCTTATGCCAGCACCATGCTGTCTTAGTTATTTAGCTTTGAAGTAAATTTTAAGGTTGAGAAGTGTGAGCCCTCTTTGTCCTTTTACAAGACAGTTTTGGACAGTTGGGTCCCTTGCATTTTCTTATCAATCTTAGGATCAGTTTATCAGTGTCTGTAAAATAGACAGGATTTTGGTCAGTACTGTGATGAAGTTATTTTGCAAGTGCTTTGTCAGAAGCTGAATTTTATAGGGGAAAAAGCAGTGGACTGGAAGTTTTTAAATGTAGCTTCTCACCATTTGAAAATCATTTCCATTCCTAGGACTTCAATTTCTTCATCTATTAAATATGGAAGTTAGGCTGTGTTGATTTGGAAGTTCCTTTCAAATTCAAGATTCTAGGGTTCTATATCTATTTCAAGTATGAGAATAATCCTAGAAGTTTGGTATAAATAACAAAACTTTTAAACAAATCAGCAGTTTTGACCTATCAACTTTCTTGGACACTTGGTAAATACAGTAACTCTGGGTAGAGAAAAGATCCTAGTTTGGAAGGATTCATCTTTCTGCTGGATTAAATGTAAGCCATTTTCAACAAAACAGCTTCTCAAAAACTGCAGTTATGAAATGTCCTCTTATACTGTTGTTTACGTGAATGTAGGTGTGTTTACAACTATATTTGGTGCAGAGCCATTTAAAATAAAACCTGATGGTATGTTAAATATTTCTAATTTCATCAAGCAGAACACAAAAGTTGAGGGGAACATATGCCAATTACTGTTTTAATGAATATAGATTATTTCAATCATTAAATACTAAATATATAAATAATTACTATTTTATATAACCAATCCATTTTCTCCTCAGATGTAAGGTGACATTCATAATAATGAACATCTGGCAAGTACTCCTATTTTTCACTGTTTTACTCTCAAAGTAAACTCTTAGCACTAGCTGGCTGAGGATATTGGATGTTCATATTCAAGTCTTCAAGAGGTCTAAACATCTATTAAGCGTGTACCATATACTGTATACCAGGCACAGAAGACGCAAAAATAAATGATATATAGTCCTTACTGTCAGCATTCACCATCTAATGTACCTGAGGAGACAGATATACAAGGAGAGAACCACAGTACAAGGTTTTTATACTTCTTTTATAATGGTAGTATAAAAACTGTTCCAAGGATACAGAGAGGATATAGAGGCTGTAGCAGGATAAAGCGGATAGGGGAAACAGTGATAAATGAGGCAAAACTTCAGAGCTGATGACATATCCACACCGATGTGGAACATAGAACAAGAATTGTGGACAACTCCAAGATGTCTAACTGGGGTAACATGCTGGATGGTGATGAAACTTCAGACAAGCTATTATCTACAAAAGAATTTTCATAATGTCAATGAAATTGAACTCTAAATAATGAAAAACCCAAACTATATTGCCTCTTCCCTCACCCCAAAACTAAAAGCAGAATTCCAAAGTACAACTCTTTGAACGCTTTGTATTTCATCTCAACAATTGATCCATCACACAGCTATCTAAATATCATATCCTCAACAAAATTCAGTAAGAATCAAGAATGAAGATTAGTCATCCTAATGATACAATGTTTATTTCTTTAATATAAGTTGTCATTTATGCCTCCTCCCACCATGATAAATTTTGATATATAAGTAAAAATGACATTGTGTAAAATGCCATATGAAACCAACAACTGTCACTTTCTCTGAAAAGTATTTGAGCTGGAGTGGCTACACTAATATCAGACAAGATAGATTCTAAAACAAAAAATTAGATAAGGAGAAATGTTATAGTCATCAAAGAGTAATTCCACCAGGAAAACACAACATGTATAAGTGCCTAGCAGCAGAGACACAAAAGTACAGTTACAGTTACATGAAGTAACTGACAGAACTGAGGAGACAAAGAGACAATTCAATAAGCTTAGCTGGAGAGTTCAAAATATCACTTTAAGTAGTGAGAGGACAGTAGACAAAAGATCAACAAGGAAAGGGGAACACAGGCACTGTGCTTGTGTAATCAAATGTATTTGTAAAATTTAGAAATACATAATATTTTAAGTTAAAATAATTTAAGATTGTTGTCTCTTTGCACTCTGACTTCTTTCTGTCACACTCGCTCCTATATTGGGCGACCATGGAGTAACCACATATTGGAAATCTAAGGAAGAGTTCAGTTTAGACTACATTTAGTCTGAGTGGGTCAGATGTATGTGGCTTTCAGCTATCACTAGCTTTCCCAGGTTGGAATGGCTATCAGGAATATACCCACTGCCCACTCTAGTAATTCACCCAGTACCAAAAACCAACAGGTACAGGGGTGGTACTGAAAACTGAGTCTGTCCTATAGCCCCTGGCTATGTAAAACTATATAGATAGTCAATAAGAAACCAAGTTTGGAAAGGGGAAGCCAGAAGAACCTAGTGTGGAAAATTCTTCAAGTCATAAAAAATGCAAGTTGTAAGCAGAGGAAAAAGGGACGTTCTCTCCTTTCAGAGAAATATTTAATAATGTGGCATCTGCAATTATAAAAATGCCATACTTTATTTTTTTCCTTTTTGGTGGGAAGCATGGAAAATAGAATTTATCTGAATTCCTTCACTTTTAGAGCACAAATCTATAAATGGTGAGTGGTGGTGTATCTGTGAGGTAAGTCATATATAACAGTCACTACTATTAATAATAAAATACAAATTTCAATCAACTATCTTAAGACAAAGTATTGCAAAAATCATATTTCACATGAAGAAGTGCTCAATGTATGCAGCCAAAAAGTATCCATAAGAATCAGACCATGTCTTAGCCTGCTCACTACCACAACAAAACACCATAGGCTAGGTGGCCTAAACAACAGAAATTTGTTTCCCACAGTCTCATAGTTCTGGAGTCTGGGAATTCAAGATGAAGGTTCTGGCAAGGTAAGTTTCATTCTGAATCATTTTCCTCTTGTCTTGGGGGTGTGTGCCATCACACTGTATGTTCACATGACCTATTCTTTGTGCACATGTTGGAGAGAAATCATGAACTCTCTGATGTCTGTCCACCATAAAAGGCACTAATCCCAGTCTGAGGACTCCAGCTTCATCACCTCATTTAACCCTAATTACGTCCCAAAAGTTCCATTTCCAAATGCTATCACATTGGGTGTGTTAAGTTTTCAACATATGAATTTTTGGGGACATAAACATATCAGACATGTGTACAATAATTAAATTATTATGTACTTAGTGATATTGTGATATTTGACAGCTCTTTAATATTTGCAATGTATTGTGACTTATTTTCTCTTTCCAAATGTACCTTTAATTTCACACCTAATTTTGTTTTAATAATTTTTAAATCTTTCTCTTAAAGATGATCCCAGCCCAACAAAATCTAGACCCAGTCTTGCCTTTACCATCACCTTCCCATACCCCTTATCCTACAGTTCTTTCATATCTAAAGCTGCCGATCTTAAATAAAACAACAGTCTCCCTGTGTAGATAACCATGCATTTCTATCTATTCTCAAGATTCTAAATCACAAATCTCAAGAACAAGTCTGATGGAAGCAACCTAAATGTTCATTGACAGATAAATGAGTAAGGAAGATGTGGGACAAATATATAGTGGAATATTACTCAGCCATAAAAAGGATGAAATAATGTCATTTGCAGCAACATAGGTGGATCTAGAAATTATCATAGTAAGTGAAGTAAGTCAGACAGTGAAAGACAAATATCATATGATATCACTTATATGTTGAAACTAAAAAAGAAGATGATATAAATGAACTTATTTTAAAAACAGAAATAGACACATAGGCAACAAATTTACAGTTACCAAAGGGGAAAAGGAGGGGAGGGACAAATTAGTAGTTTGGGATTAACATATACACACTACTATATATAAAATAGATAAACAACAAAGACCTACTGTATAGCACAGAAACACTATTTCATAATAACCTGTAATGGAAAAGAATCTGAAAAAGTTATGTATATATATATGTGTGTATATATATATATAAATATATATACACACACAAATGAATATATAAACACAAATGAATATATATATATACAAATATATATATATTCAAATGAAAAGTAATATATATACACATATATATAACAAATGAAAAGTTTTATATATATATATATGTATGTATATATACATACACACAAATGAATCACTTTGCTATACACCTGAAACACTGTAAGTCAACTATATTTCAATAAAAAATAAATTAAAAAAATAAAAACAAAGCAATTTCAAAAAAAGAACAAGTTTAGTAAAAGCAGAGAAGTTGAATAAGCAAACACTATCATTCTCAGGGAAAGATAAGGAGGATAAATTAGGAGCACTCACTTGTGAGTCAACATATACAACTTACTCCACCAAAAGTTTGCAAATGGTTGTGTTATACCATTATGTTTTACCCAGAACCACCATCTTCCTCAAACCCTCAGGCCCTGTGGCTGGTGTACAGCTTAATTTCATTCAGGGTTGATCCTCTCCCACTGGCCTGACAGTTCACCGTGGAAATTAGGCTTCCTTCTGGAGTCCTTCAGTCAATGAGTCGTGCCTGCATGGGTCTGCATTCTAGTTGTCAGCCCTGTTCAATGAGTACTTTTCAAAAAGGCTCCTTAGCACCAAAGTGAATCAATCAATATCAGTCAATTCAAAGAAGGGGTAGGAACCAGCCACACGCTCCCCAGTTACATACACAACACGCATATAGAACAAAGTTCACTTGGACTTCACCAGGGTTCACTATTATCAGTGGAGAGAACGGCCATATAAACACAAAGTGTGAAGCGTTATTCTCTCCCTGGGAGTCAGAGGCAGAATAATTCCTTAACAAATGCTCCTGCTGTCGTGTACAAATGAAACTGATCTCTACAGTTGGCACTGAAAGCTGGAGCTGGTATACTGCATTTTTTAAACTTGTATCTCTAAATCCAAGCTGGCAGTTTGGTGTCAAATACAGCAGAAGACTTTTCCATAGATATCTCACCTAACAGATGGAGGAAAGTCCTGATTTGCAGGAATTCAGGTAACCATGGTTCTCAGTGTCCTGGAATATTATGCTTGTTACTCTGCTTCAGATAAAGCATAATCACCAAAAAATGCCAAGAAAAAAGCAAATGAAAAACCCTAAAAGTCTTATGTGTGCAGCTAGCAGCCCCTCAAAGGTGTTTGGGGATCATTGTCTATCTCAGTAGACTACCCTTTTTGCAACTGCATGATGTCCTATAACATCCTGCCATCTCAGCCTACTATTTCTAACAATGTTCTATTGTTTAAGGCAGGAAAATGAATGTGATCTTTTTAAAAAGAATTTCAGCAAGAGCTGAAGTGGAAATGATTATTTAACTTAACCCTCTGTGGACCAGATAATCCAATTAGCACCATGTTGCTTAATCATTTGGACTAATTAAGCTTTTATTGTGTAAGAATCAATGGCTTAAAACAAGTTATTTTCTTGGCTTAAATAACTATTTGGAAGATACAGTAATTTAAACTGTTGAAATGGAATTGTCTTCAATACCGTCAAAGAGTCCACTTCGGGGCCATCTTTTTCCTTTGTTGTTGCTGTTGTTGTTTAGTCACTAAGTCATGTCCAACTCTGTGGACCCATGGACTATAGCCTGCCAGGCCCTTAGCCCATGGGGTTTCCCAGGCAAGATTACTGGAGTGGATTTCCATATCCTTCGCCAAGAAATCTTCCTGACCCAGGGATCAAACCTGTGTCTCCTGCATTGGCAGGCAGATTCTTTGCCAGTGAGCCACTAAGGAAGCTCCTTTTTCCTTAAGAGTCAATTGCTATTAATGCTATTGATAACACCAGTGACTCTCTACAGCATGTATGTCTCCGTAGAGCATAAGTCACTCTTTTATAGTGTCTCATATTGATATTTAAATATGGTACTATTCAATTTTACTTGCTTATGTCTTGTATTTTCAACTAAAGTTGAAGTAACTTGAGAAAGGATAATGAATCTTATTCATTTTGTATTCCACTCACATCTCATAAAGTGCCCAAGATACAATAGGCTTCTGATAAAATGTTAGTTTCCATCATGCACATAGGAACATATATACTATTATGTAGATAACATCAGACATGTGTGTATGTGTGCATCTGCTCGTGTCCAACTCTTTGCAACTCTGTGGATTGTAGCCCACCAGGCTTCTCTGTCCATGGGATTCACTAGGCAAAAATACTGAAATGGATTGCTATTTCCTCCTCCAGGGGATCTTTCTGATTCAGGAATCAAACCCACATATCCTGCATTGTTAGGCAGATTCCTCCCACTTTGGAAGCCCAAACATTAGTCATAGATTAGCCAAAACTAGTTAAATAGCATTTTAACATGTTAAGAACAAAACAACAAAGAATCTCAAATGCTATCCAGTTAAACAACACAACAGCCTTGGAGAGACCACTTGTACTTCTCATTCTACAGAGAAGTTTGAGAGTCATTTCTCATTCTACAGAGAAGTTTGAGAGTCATAGTTTTTTGTTTTTTTTTTTAAGTTCAGTGTTATGAATCTAATATGTCCTGGAGCAATAATGCAAAACTACATGCAAAGCTCATTTCCATACCTTGAAATGGTGACTCCCATCAGAATAGTCATGTTCTAAGCGTTCTACCAATTCACCTGGAGTTTTGATGCTTGACCAGAGAAAGGTTAAACCTTTCCACAAGGTTTCGCTGAAGATGTTCAAAGTCCAGAACAGCCTCTTCTGTTGAACCAATGAAAACCTGATGGAGGGGATATACATTTTAGTGCATGACTGGATGGTGCACAAGCTATCACATTTATTTCTTCATGTCACACTTAATCAGTTTGTTGTCCCCTCCCCACCTAACAAGTGAGAAACTAATGCTTAAATATCATGGTGTCTGTCTTCCCCATATCATGAGATTATTCCAGAATCCTAAAAGCACATAACAGAGAACCAAGAGTGGATCTGCATTCTTAGCCCAAGTACATAACATCTTTGTTGTCCCTTCTTTGTAGCCTGTAGTTACTTCTGGGTGCCAATCTTAAGACTGACACAACTTTGGGTGGGTTCACAGTGGTTCCACACCAGAGTTCCTCTGAGTCCCATTGGTATCCTTACCACTGCTTTCCAGGCCCCTCTTTAAGGTATATAGCCTATATGATGTCCAAGGCAGCCCATAGCATCTGGATGCTGCATGCTGGTGGAAGAGATTAAAACCATACATAGAAAAAGGTCCTTCAAACTTTAATTCTACCCTTAGTCTCATTCCATAAGATCTTTGGGCATCTGCACACCAAATATGTGTATTCATCCTGTTCCCTTCAGAACCAGCTGGCTAAAATATCCTTAGCAGGCACAAAACAAAAGCTCTTGAGAAACAGATACAGACCTTTCCTTTTCTTTTCCTCCCTTTTACATTGCAAAGTTACTAATATCTGAAGTCTGCTAGGAAATGAAATTGAAGTCTTGAGATTTGGACAATAATAAATGGGGTTTATATTATCATTACTGTGTAAATATTTTTCATGGCAGATCCAAGAAGTATTCTCTGGTTATATTTTCTTTCTTGAACTGCCTCTTATTTATCTTGCTATTTCTATTGGCCTTTATTATTTTCGTGCATTGTTTACCTTTATTGAATTCCTAAGTTCTTCCCGTTTCTCTGGGATAATATCAAATCTCTTAAATAACTACTTGGAGTTTTTTCTCTTCTTACTCTACTTGGACATTTATAAGTTTGCTGCATGATTCAGTTCAGATCAGTTCAGTTGCTCAGTTGTGTCTGACTCTTTCGCCATCACAGACTGCAGAACACCAGGCTTCCCTGTCCATCACCATCTCCCAGAGCTTACTCAAACTCTTGTTAATTGAGTCGGTGATGCCATCCAACCATCTCACCCTCTGCGGTCCCTTTCTTCTCCTGCCTTCTATCTTTCCCAGCATCAAGGTCTTTTCAAATGGGTCAGTTTTTTGCATCAGGTGGCCAAAGGATTGAAGCTTCAGCTTCAGCATCAGTCCTTCAAATGAATATTCAGACTGATATTTTTTAGGATTGGTTTGATCTTGCAGTCCAAGGGACTCTCAAGAGTTCTCTCCAATACCATTTCAAAAGCATCAATTCTTTGGCACTCAGCTTTCTTTATGGTCCAACTCTCACATCCATACATGACCACTGGAAAAACCATAACTTTGACTATATGGACCTTTGTCAGCAAAGTGATGTCTCTGCTTTTTGCTGTCTAGGTTGGTCATAGCTTTCCTTTCAAGGAGCAAGCGCCTTTTAATCTCATGGCTGCAGTCACCATCTGCAGTGATTTGGCAGCCCAAAAAAGTATAGTCTGTCAGTTTCCATTATTTCCCCACCTATTTGCAAGAAGTGATGGGACCAGATGCCATGATCTTGGTTTCTTGAATGTTGAGTTTTAAGCCAACTTTTTCACTCTCCTCTTTCCCTTTCATCCCTTTAATTCCTCTTCACTTTCTGCCATAAGGGTGGTGTCATCTGCATATCTGAGGTTATTGATATTTCTCCCACAAACTTGACTCCAGCCTGTGCTTCATTAAGTCCAGCGTTTCTCATGATGTACTCTGCATATAAGCTAAATAAGCAGGGTGACAATATACAGCCTTAAGGTACTTACACTTTGCCAATTTGGAACCAGTCCATTGTTCCATGTCTGGTTCTAAATGTTGCTTCTTTTTTTTTTTTTTTTATTAGTTGGAGGCGAATTACTTTACAATATTGCAGTAACACACAAAGGGATTCCCATAAGGATAACAGCTGATCTATCAATAAATGTTGCTTCTTGACCTGCATGCAGATTTCTCAGGAGGCAGGTAAGGTGGTCTGGTATTCCCATCTCTTGAAGAATTTTCCACAGTTTTTTTGTGATCCACATAGTTAAGACTTTGGCATAGTCAATAAAGCAGAAGTAGATTTTTTTCTGAAACTCTCTTGTTTTTTCAATGATCCAACAGATGTTGACAATTTGATCTCCAGTTCCTCTGTCTTTTCTAAATCCAGCTTGAACATCTGGAAGTTCTCGGTTAACATACTGTTGATGCCTCTCTTGGAGAATTTTGAGAATTACTTTGTTAGCATGTGAGATGAGTGCAATTTTCTGGTAGTTTCAACATTCTTTGGCATTATTTTTTTTTTTTTTTTGGTTTTCATAATTTTTTTATTTATTAATTTTAATTGGAGGCTAATTACAGTATGGTGGTGGTCTCTGCCATACACTGACATAAATCCGCCATGGGTGTACATGTGTTCCCCATCCTGAACCCCCCTCCCACCTCCCTCCCCATCCCATCCCTCAGGGTCATCCCAGTGCACCAGCCCTGAGCACCCTGTCTCATGCATCGAACCTGGACTGGCGATCTATTTCACATATGATAATATACATGTTTCAATGCTATTCTCTCAAATCATCCCACCCTTCACCTTCTCCCACAGAGTCCGAAAGTCTGTTCTTTACATCTGTGTCTTTTTTGCTATCTCGCATATAGGGTCATCATTACCATCTTTCTAAATTCCATATATATGTGTTAATATACTGTATTGGTGTTTTCCTTTCTGACTTACTTCACCCTGTATAATAGGCTCCAGTTTCCTCCACCTCATTAGAACTGATTCCAATGCATTCTTTTTAAAAGCTGAGTAATATTCTGTTGTGTATATGTACCACAGCTTTCTTACCCATTCATCTGTCTTTGTCATTATTTGTACATAAAGACATATTGTTGTTGCTTAGTCACCAAGTCATGTCTGCTCTTTTGCCACTCCATGATGGACTGTAGCCCACCAGGCTCCTCTGTCAAACCTGCACCTGCATTGGCAGGCAGATTCTTTAGCACTGAGCTACCTGGGAAGCCCCACACATACAGTTATGCTTATAAAAGCATAAAATTGTGAGGCCTACTGGAAGTGAATTTTAATGTTTGGGGGTTATTTGCAAAGCCCTCTTCCTCTCAACTCCTCATTAAACCCCTTCTACTTTCACTTTAGAGTATTGTGGTATCATAGAAAAAAATCAGAACGTAGTCAACTCAAGGAACCTGAGATGTTGATCCATGTGATGCCCAATGGAATCCCATGGAGATTTACTTATACTGACTTTCAAATTTGATTGTCACAAATCAACACATACCTTATCATTGGCATAACTAGAAGAGCATTCTGATGTTAGCTTTGCTAGTATGTATATTCTTTTAGAGTCATCACTATATTATTTTAATGTGAAATTTTAGAAGTCTCTAACCATTATTTTTCAGTACTCACACAATTTATATTCAAGGTTGTATTTTTGAAGATATTGAGTCAGTTAAATTTATATCCCAGAAAGTAAACAGTAAAGTACTATCAAAGAGTAATGAAACACTTAATCATGTAACTCAAGGTGTGGCAAAAGAATTGTACTTCGATTAGCTGGGAAAAGAGAATGCTTTTAAAAACTATCAGATTAACATGGAGTCAACTGGGATCTTTTCTACTGATAAATATCAACTCTCTTATTGAAACAATAAATGAAAGAACAGAACAGCTTATTAAAATATCTATTTTTTAAATACTTCATTCTGAATCTATTTTAACTTTTTGTGGTTAATAGCAGACCTATAATATGAATGTGTATAGTGAATGAAAAGACAATAAATCTTAAAAGAATCACTTTACAAAATGATGGGCTGTACTTCATAAGAAAGACAAAATCGAACTTTTTTTTCTAACATAATACTGATGCTTATTTCCATACTGGGTAACTATCACTCTAAAATCTAAAATAACAAATATGCAAAACCAATAGTATGAGACTTTATCTCTATGGTCATTATTTTTATTTTCACATTACTATGTACTATACTACTTTTGAACTGTAGCCCACCAGGCTCTTCTGTCCATGAGATTTTCCAGGCAAGAATACTGGAGTGGGCTGCCATTTCCTTCTCCAGGGGATCTACCCAATCCAGGGATTGAACCTGGGTCTCCTGCACTGCAGACAGATTCTTTATCAACCGAGCTGCAAGGGAAGCCACAAATGTACAAAGTATTATATAAAATTAAAAGGTTCAGAAAGGTGAAATGAAAAGTCAAAGCTCTGTATAGTATAATTGTAGTGGGTGAAACTAAAGCTACGTCTCTTTTCTTGAATTTAGCAATGTTGAACATTTAGCAGTTGCTCTATTGAGCAATGTTGGAGCAATGTTGGTTTTCCATTGATAGATAAAAATACATGAGACAAGTGCTCGGGCCTGGTGCACTGGGAAGACCCAGAGGGATTGGGTGGAGAGGGAGGTGGGAGGGGGAACTGGGATGGGGAATACATGTAAATCCATGGCTAATTCATTTCAATGTAAAAAGCCAGTGAATATTTGGAAAAGGCATTATCCTGTGAGTATGGACATTAGTTGCTGAATTTGCAAAGAGATTTGACATAATTTACAAAGTATTTAACCCAGTTCTCTCTCTCTCTCTCTCTTTTTTATTTTCCTATCTCTGTTCCTTATATTCAAGACAGAAATATAAATAAAATGACAGATGAGTGAGAAGGTAACTGCATGCCAACTTTATTTTCTCCAAGGACTAAAACTAGAACAGATGAATTTAATGGTAACCAAATGGAGGTAGGGCTTCCCTGGTGGCTCAGATGGTAAAAGCGTCTGCCTGCAATGCGGGAGACCCGAGTTCAATTCCTGGGTCAGGAAGATCCCCTGGTGAAGGAAATGGCAACCCACTCCAGTACTCTTGCCTGGAAAATTCCATGGGTGGAGGAGCCTGGTGGGCTATACAGTCCATGGGGTCACAAAGAGTCAGACAGGACTGAATGACTTAACTTTCACTTTCATTTTCAAATGGGGGTAAGAAGTAGAGAAAGCCATGGATATGACTATGACTTGAAAAGTCACCTGGGGAGGAAATACACAATGCAGCCAACCACCTGTTGGGACTAAAAGATCAAGAGAGAGCTGGAACTTTGCTTGAACTGAACTAAAGTTCTCAATGGACTAGTTTTAGATTTTATATAAGCAGACTAGATTGAAGGTATTGGGCAATGGTTGTATAACCTGCCATCGTTGAAATTTAAACTCTACAGGGAGCATCACTGCAGATGGCGATGCAGCCGTGAAAGTAAAAGGCACTTACTCCTTGGAAGGAAAGGTATGACCAACCTGGATAGCATATTAAAAAGCAGAGACTGCTTTGTCAACAAAGATCCGTCTAGTCAAGGCTATGGTTTTTCCAGTGGTCATGTATGGATGTGAGAGTTGGACTACAAAGAAAGCTGAATACAGAAGAATTGATGCTTTTGAACTGTGGTGTTGGAGAAGACTCTTGAGAGTCCCTTGGACTGCAAGGAGATCCAACCAGTCTATCCTAAAGGAGATCAGTCCTGGGTGTTCATTGGAAGGACTGATGCTGAAGCTGAAACTCCAATACTTTGGCCACCTCATGCAAAGAGTTGACTCGTTGGAAAAGACCCTAGTGCTTATAAGGATTGGGGGGCAGGAGGAAAAAGGGGATGACAGAGGATAAGATGGTTGGGTGGCATCACCAACTCAATGGACTTGGGTTTGAGTAGACTCCAGGAGTTGGTGACGGACAGGGAGGCCTGGCGTGCTGCGATTCATGGCGTCACAAAGAGTCGGACACGACTGAGCAACTGAACTGAACTGAACTGGGAGCCGTAGATTCTTTAACGTGACAGGGCAATGGACATGAAATATTTTCCTTCTCAAGTCTCCATTATATTCCCACTGCTAGTATGTAATTTGGCACATTACTTTGTGTAACTTCTACAGGGACTAATGTCCCTTCCAACTCATCACACACACTGAATAGTTTCCCTATGCCAAAACCTTTCAGGAAGATAAAGAAATTATTGAAAATAATTTAATTCCCTGTATCTCCCCCTCCCCTCTCTTTCTCTCTCTCTCACACACAAAGGCTTCTGTTTAGTGAACACTTGTCCAATGGAGAGAAGGTAGCCAGAGAAATGGCATATGCTAAAATATATTTATTGATATTTAGTTAAATGAAAGAGAACTAGATGCAGCCTACCTGAGCATATAATTTTAAATACTGACTTCTCTCCAAAGGTTTGTCCACATAAATTGTCAAGCTGCTGAACATAATCAGCTTTCCAATTTCAATAAAAATAAGCACAGCTGACACTGTTTTGACAACTTATCAATAAATAATGTTGGAAATTTTTCTGCAGTTGGTAAAATACAAACAAGACTTGAAACTCCTGAAATATTTGGTCCCTTAATCCTTTCATCATTTTTTCACCTCTGTGATGGCAAAGACCATATCTATCTTATTCAAACTGCAATCCCTGTGGCTATTACACTGTAAATATTCACAAGGAAGGAATAAGGACAGTGCATCCATGTTCTTAAGGGGTGCCTATATAAATATGTGAGATATATTTCAAGGATTTTTTCATATCTTCTACTAGTTTTCATATCTCCCTATACAATTTATATTCAACTATAGAATCTAATCAGTAATATAACATCTTTAGGATGGCAACGTCTCATAAATTTATTTTAAAAATCAATGTAACAAGCAAATTATGTAATATGACCTTTTTCCTATTGTATAAAGGTGACCTTGGCCATTTAATGCCAATTTCCTCAACTCTACTTCTCCATACATCAACATATCTCTGTATCTCTACTACTATCCTTTTCTCTTTCTTCAGTATCTGAGGGAACAATGATATAACTTTTATCAAAGGCATATCTCTCCACTTCATCTGTTAAAGCTTCCCCTGAGACTTAATTTCATCAGTTGACCCCACCTCCTTTCTCCAGACTTTCGGTCTTTTATTCTTCACTCTGGATTTTACCTTTGCATACTCTTTTGCTGCTATTGGTTTAAATTCAGGTTAGAGTTGGATCCAAAAAGGCAGTCTCAGTAGTCTCTTTCTCTCTTTTCTCTGTGTGTGTATGTTTGTGCTCTGATTGCTTCTGAGTTTTTCCTTTTCAGACATTTCTATTTGTTCTTTGTCCTATCAATATCAGAGAAAAAAATTCCTCGTTCCCAATGATTGCAGAAAAAATCCCCCAAGGAGAGCTCTTGAGCTCCTAGACAGAGTCATGTGCTTCTCTCTGGACCAATGTTGCTGTTTTTGTTTAGTCACACAGTCCTGTCTGACTCTTTGTGACCCCATGGACTGTAGCCTGCCATGATCCTCTGTTCATGGGATTCCCAGGCAAGAATACGAGAGTGGGATGCCATTTCCTTCCCAGGGGGATCTTCCTGATCCACATCTCCCGCATCTCCTGCACTGGCAATCAGATTCTTTACTCCTGAGCCACCAGAGAAGCCCCTCTGAAGCAATACCTTTGACCAAAACCCAGAATTCTCCAAGGGACTAGGTCTGAGCCACATGGGGATATTGCTGTGGAAGAAAAGAGAGAAGAGGGGATTATCTACTGCCACCCACAAGGGCAGATGCCAAGAGAGAGGTATTTCCACAAAAGGAAATTATGAAGGTAATTCCAGAAAAGAATTAACATTGTAAAAGCCATACTAGTACAAATTTAAATAACTCTCTCCACATAAAATTTTTCTTCTTCAACAGTGTTTTCTTTTAGGATAATAGTCTCTGTTTTTATGACTCCAAGTTTCCAAATGAAGAATGTGGACTTCACTTCTCATGAATCATCCACTTCCTACTGTGCCCTTGAAAACTGGCTTCTAAATTTCTCCAACATTGATGTTGCCCTCTTGAAAGTCACTCTTGGTGCTTTCTGCTTTCTCTTCAGCTGCTCTCTCTCTCTCTGCAACATTTGGCATAGCTTGTCATTCCCTTTGTAAAACTCTTCCCTCCTAAAATGTCCATGACTTTCAAACAGCCTCCTCCATTTACCCCTAGTCTTCTGGTTCATCTCCTCATGGTGGACATGTCTGAGGACACGTCTTCATCCTTCCTCTCTTCATTCCTCTTAGGCTCATGATATTATACACTCATGCCTTCAATTAACCACTCTACTGATTGACCTTAAATATCTGTATCTCCAGCTCAAAACTCCCGCACTCTTCTTCATGGTTCTAGCTGGATAGCCCGCCAAAAATGTAAACTTAAAAATGCTTCCATCTGATTCCTAAATGCTAACACTACCATCATTTTCCAAGTAACATGTTTTAAATCTCAAGTCCCTCCAATTCTTTTCTCCGTGTTCAGTCATGTACCATTTCCTCCTGATCAGTCTTCCTTTCTTTTCATTTCATATGGTTTCTGCTCCCACTCACGCCACCAAGCAGAAGTCCTATTACCTTGCGATAATGACTTTAGTGTTTTCCCTGCTCTCAGATCTCCCCCATTTCAATCAATGTTTAATTTTCACATTGAGCATATCACTCCACTGCTCAAAGACTTTTCATGGCATGCGCTTGTCAGTGATCCACATTTCTCTGTTACATAGAACCAATCTCTTAAAGGTTGCATGCCTTGGAGATCCTTTTTTCTTTTTTCTTTTCTTCATTGTCAACCCCTGACTAATATGAAACCACAACCCAGGACAATTGTGTCTGCTGTGTAGACCTAAAGTTTTCCTTAGCTAGGCTATCCCAAGTAAGAAACTGCAGGATGGGTGGAGATATAGAGTGTTCTAGAAAGATTTTTTAGGCATAGGTATGGAGTCTTATTTTATAATTAATTCATCTCTTAATTGCTTTTGAGCTCAGAAAGCACAGATAGGAGTATTATATATTTTCCTCCTGAAAAATGCCAACATGGTAGACTCAGATGTTCATAAATTTTTTCATAATAGCACATGTAGATTAATAACCAAAGTAAAAAATCTGAACATCTCTTGAGAAGGAATGGGGCACAAAACTTGTCTGCCTATAATTAGAAACATTCAAGCTAAAAGGGACCTAAAAGCATTTAATTCCACTCCATCCTTTTACAGACAAAGTGACTTACCCAACTTCCTCCAACTATTTAGAGACTAAATGTATCTGGAACCCAGATACACCCATCTAAAATCCAGAGCTCCTTCACTTTATAGCACACAACTTTCCAAATGATGGTAACTATGCCTTAAAAATTATATTTAATATTTTGTAATAACCTATAAGGGAAATGAATCTTAAATCTATATGTATACATATACAAATGTAAGTGAATCACTTTGCTATACACTTGAAACTAATACAACACTGTAACTCAGTGATACTTCAGTTAAAAAAAAGTATGTCCTCCATGAAGCAATCAGCAATGCAGCAAGATGAATCCCCTATAAATATAGCTAGATGGCAGCATTCAAGAAATTGTAAGTGAATAGAAAATATACTACTGAATCTTTCACAAAGATTCCACTGTCAAATTATCCTTTCTTCTGTATAAAGAAAATAGTCAAGAATTGGTTTCTAAAACAAGGATTTATCATTCTGGCAATGCAAACCACTATGTAAAAAAAGTCATAATTATTAAAGTGTTGTGCTTAACTTATTAATACATTATTAATTAGAATTATTCAAGCTTTTTAATTATCAAAATGATTGAGGCCTTCACAGAATGTTTTAACTCAGAACTGTATTGTATGACATACGAAGTACGTGTAAATGGTCCAGTCCACATCACGTTCAAGTCTGTAATGTTTAAGCAATATTTCTCTTGATATGAACTAGTATATGGTAACTGATTGGCCCACCCAAGCACAACATCTATAGTCTTTGAACAAATGACGAAAATATAGATAAGTCTATTATGTCAGGATGAAATGCTTCTTGTAAAATGACAATTTCTTAGAAATTTAATCAAACAAAATGAGCCTAATATTGGGCTGACATTCATTCCCACAGAAATTGGCTGGGGAATGGTCCTGAAATGTTTTCCATTAAATGTGGCTCTGCTGGTGCATTCAGGTTCACTCAGGTGTGAGAAGCAGATAATGACTTGCTGAGAACAAGAGAAGGGTAATGGAATCAATAGGTATTTCCTTTGAAGGAATACACAAAGTTAGAACTTAAAAGGTATTATTGAATAGTTTCAGACACAACTGCAAGATGATCTAACCACAGCCAAAGTTCAGGAAATAGCACAATCTACAGATTCACCATTTGGACTTTGGAGGTAACTGGACCTGGATTCAAGTCCCAGTCGGGCAACCTATTGGTTCACATCATTGTGCATTCCAAGCTGTCAGAGCCTTTTAATTTCCTCCTCTGTAAGTAGTGGTAATAATACTGCCTACTTCAAAGAGCTATTGAAAGGTTCACTGATGTAATGCCCATTAAATGCTCTCAATGAAGGCTGGTGGTTATTATTCCACAATATAGCAGAACATTTCTTTTTCTGTGCTTCCAAATGATTTTATATCCAGTTCTAATTGGTACAATATTGTCTCTTTCAAGTTCACTTTTTCTGATATTCTCTTAATAGGAGCTTGAGTCAACGCCTAGGGGTGTATAAGGAGTGTCACCAATGCTGCTAATACGCCTAACATCTGATATACAACATAATCCTCAACCATCCCTGAAACACCAACAGTCAAAGATATAAGCTGAGCTAATTTGAGCATACAAAAATCAGAAAATGTTCACACTGGAAAAGTATGTTGCCATCTAAGGACAACTCCTCATTTTACATGTGGAGAGTGGTGGAAAGGCAGAAAATAGCCGGAAAATAGAAACATGCCACTGATATTCTAGTTATTCCACCGCAACTTGTAGGAAATGCATTGACTATGGCAGAGAATGATCAAGGCAATAGCAACAACCATAACAGTACAGACAACAGTTATTTAATATTTCCTTTGTTCTAAGCACTATACTAAGCATTTCGCACATATTAACACTTGTAATTGTCACAACCACCCAACAATTGGTATTTCTCTTATGTCAGTATACCTTAGCTTTTAAAAATACAGAGAAGTAACTTTTCTAGCAAGGCCACATATCTTGTAAGTGGTATGGAAGAAAAAAAGTATTTGTATTTGCTACCTTTTATACACCAAGCAGGCTTCCCTGATGGTTCAGACGTTAAAGAATCTGCCTGCAACGAGAGAGATCTCATTGAGATCTGGGTTCAATCCCTGGGTTGGGAAGATCCCCTGGAGGAGCACATGACAACCCACTCTAGTATCCTTGCCTGGAGAATCTTCATGGACAGAGGAGCCTAGCAGACTACAGTCCATGGGGTCACAAAGAGTTGGATGTGACTGAGCCACTAAGCTCAACACAGCATACACCAAGCATATGCTAAATCCTTTAAGAAAGTTAAAGGGAGCTAACATTATTGAGAACTTAACCAGAGAGCCAGAAATTTTCTATTTCAGGCCAATTCAGGCCACTTCTGAAGAATAAGGATGATCTTCTTTCTAGGGGCATGTCCTCAATAAGCTCCACAGATTTACAAGGGACAAATTCTATCTCTTAAAACATCTGTAAGAATAGGTTGGGTTCTTCCTTGCTGTCCCTTCCTTCTATTGTACAAAATATATATCAAATTGAAAACTCATGAGATGGGTGTGATAGTGTCAGTTTGATTGGGCCATGGATGCCCAGATAATTGGTCAAACATTAGTCTGATATGTTTGTGAGGGTATGTCTGAATGGAATTAACATTTGAATCAAAAGACTAAGTAAAGCACACTACCCTCCACAGTATGAGTAATTCAATCAGTTGACAGTCTGAACAGAACAAAAAAATGGCCCTCAGGTAGGTAAGAGGGAATCGCCTTCAGCTGGGACATTATATATACCCTACCTTTGGACTCAAACCAAAATATTGGGCCTTCCTAAATATCAAGTCTGCCAGAGTTTGGACTAGAACTACACCATCAGTTTTCCTGTATCTCCAGCCTTGCCAACTGCATATCTTGGAACTTGTCAGCCTCCACAATTGGTGTAAGCCAATTCTTCACAATAAATAAGTCTCTTGCCCCTCTCTCCCTGCCTGCCTCCCCTTATATATTTAGAGAGAGAACTGTGCAGAACCTCTTATACACAGATTTTTTTCAACAGTAAGTACTATAGTACCATATAATGTGAAGTTTGTTGAACCCACGGATGAGAAGATGTAGAATTGTGGATATGGAGGCACTGCAGATATGGAAAAATCACATACAGAGAGCCAATTATAAGATACACACACATGTTTTACTGAGTAGGGGGTCAGCACCCCAACTCCCACATTGCCCAAGGGTCAACCACATATAGAAGAAGAAAATAAATTCTTTTCTCTGAAGAACTATAATTAAGGCATACAGGTTTAGCACAGGCTAGATGAAACATAGTGGAAGACAGAATCGGTAATGCGAAAGAGTTAAAAAAAAAAAAACCCACAAATTTTAATAGAAAAAACTGTGAAGACATATAATACATGTCAAAGAACTAACACATGTAATTAGATTCCAAGAAACAAAACACAAGAATACCAAAATATAAGCACTATTTGAAAAATTAATGATCAAGAATTTTTGAAATTTGATGAAAGAACTTAATACTGAGTTGAAGAAGCTCAGCGAATTCGAAGCAGGATGAATCACAGCTGGGCACATAAGAGTCTGTTGAAAACAAACAAACAACAACAACAAAACATGAAGAGAAAAATTTTAGAATCAGCCAGAAGGGAGAAAAGAAATTTTCTTCAGGGAAGAACAAGTAAAATGACAGCTGACTTCTCAACAGAAACTATGTTTGCCTGAAGAAATTATACACTTTTTTAAAGTGCTAAAAGAAAAACTGACTGCTAACACTAGGGCTCTATACTTGGTAAAAATATATTTTGAAATAAGAGCAAAAGAAAGATATTCTCAGACAGGCACAAGAGAATTTACTGAAACAGACTTTTACTGTAGGAAATACTAAAGGCATTTCTGCAACCTAAAAGAGAAAAGATTGCAGATGAAATCACAGAGATCTAAGAAGTGATAAATAGTAAGAGAAACGGTTAACAGGGAAATAGAAAACATTATTGACTGTTTAAGGCAATAATAATTAACAGTATTTTGTGGAGTTTGTAGCTTACTTAGAAATAAAATATATGACAAAAGTAGCAAATAAAAAGTGAGTTATTTAAAATAAATCTAAATTATTATCACTGTAATTGAGATCAAATAAGCAAACATTTTTCTCCAAAAATCCTACTCCAAAATATCCCTATTTATTATAAACTCTGCAGCCAAGCTTTTCTAATTGATCATCATTTTGATCTCTTTTTATCTTTGACTTCTTTTTATATAGACTTTCTAAAATGAAATAAAGGTATAAGTCAAGCTTATCCTGGGAATAAGTATTACCATCAGCAATCTTTATTTTAGATGGCAGAGTTTTAATGCCCTCCTTCCCCTAATAAGGTATACTATTGCTGTATTCCACACTGACATGCACTATAAGAATTAGCCCACTGAAGTCTATGGTTGAGAATATAGTTCACAACAAACCTCTATTTCTCTCAGAACAGTCTTCTGAAGTGTTTTGTTTTTATTTGACTAACAATGTGAATTATGTATCTTATCACGTTAATGTCTTTGCTTTATTTACTATAAAGCTCTGTGACAAACTTGCAGCTCAACAATGTAGAAATATATATATTGCTATTTATACATTGCATTCACCCTTAATTGTATTCCAGTTGTCCCCATGTTTAACGTGCCTTCACTAATATTTTCTCCTCCACTTTCATATGTAGTCCTACTAACTTAGATGTTATTGTATGTCACCTCAAATCCTTTTTAGAACAAGAAAGGAAATAAATACATTGTACTTATATTCATATATACATACACACATATTTACTCATTCTGGGTTCTTTTCAAACATTTTCTCATTAAATCATCACAAGCCAAAAAGGAGATACTTATTCTCTCCATTTAACATATGAGAAAACAGAATCAATGACTAGCCCCAAATCACACAATAAATAATGAAGCCAAAATTCTCCCCTTTGCTCAAAAGCCTATGATTTTTCTTTTATGCCATGCTATGCCTCTCATTTTCTGATTGCATCATTCATTTATTCATTCATTGGATGCCTATGTATTGACTACAAACTATGTGCTAGATTTGTGATAGATAAACCAATCAAGGTGTCACCTCTCAAGCAGCCTGCAGACAGTAGATTTCTTTTACAGAAATACCTGTTTTGTAAATTAGATTATACGTGCTTAAGAGATAAATACTATTATATACAACTCTGTGTGACCCTCCACCCCTATCCCACACTATCCCAAGTGTTCCATGAGCTGTAGCTATAGTGCTTATCCACACTACCCCAGTCAACTTTGGAGTAAACACACTCACAAGAACAGTGAGGAGAATCAGCATGGCGATTAGTAGGAGGTTTTCCTAAGTAATCCAAAAAATTACTAGGTTAATTACTTCCTTTAATTACTAAAGCAACATTGAGCTTTAGTATTATACAATGCAAGGGGGAAAGGAAAAAAAAACACAAAGCTTTAACTGAATTATGTCAAATTACACTGAACAAAAGGTAACTTTAGAAGCAACTAGTCAAGTATGTCAATCTGCTATGGTGTTTGGGAGCCCAGATTCCCTTCATAACTCAATGTCTTGTAACAACCACCACCCCACCCCCCCAGGGACTGCAAATATGCCCTGAACAACGGCTGAGTCTGGGTTTGGGTGCTTAATGGGATGCTGTCAGCAAAGAGAAATGGTCTCATTTCAGCCCATTACTCAAACTCTGCATACTAAACCATTGTTTCTGAATGTTACACACAGCTAAGGGACACACAATAATTTTACTAAACAAAGGACCTTCTGAGGTTCTATAGGAACAGAAACGAAGTTTTTCTCAGGGATCAAGGAACAATACCCGTAACTCACAGGTCTGTACTTTGCTGTGGAGAATCTAAAGCTAATGGAGTTGAGTCTTTCAGTACTGGAGCCCTCACACACATTGTTCTCTGTAGAAACCTTTTCATCATCCCTAAAGGTATAAAGATTAATTGTTTCAGAGAGAAAAGGTAAGTTCTTTAACATTGCAAGAAGTCTCTTTTCCTGAATAGAAGGGGATAATTTTTCTATGCCCGTAGGCATTAAAGATGCATGGATGATGAGCTGGTGAGCCGTGAGGGATCCCAGGAAGGAAAAGAATACCTGTCAACTACCAACCATCAGATTGCAGACTACAGCCATCAGACTACACTCCCTATGGTGAGCCCTGAGATAAGTCAGGATGTGAAAACACAGGATACTGGCCCCAGATAACTGAGGTACATATCAAAAGAAAGATTTCAGTGAGCCCAGATTCTTGCATCTTCCCATATATAGGAAATTGCTAAATCATTTAACTTGGGATATCTGGTTTTCTTTAAGTAACAATCAACTTTTGATGTTTCTTATGATTACACAGTAGAGGTGACAAATAGATTAAAGGGATTGGATCTGGTAGACAGAGTGCCTGAAGAACTATGGATGGAAATTCATAACACTGTACATGAGACAGGGACCAAAACTCTCCCAAAGAAAAAGAAACATAAGAAGGCAAGGTGGTTGTCTGAAAAAGCTTTACAATAGCCAAGAAAATAAGAGAAGCAAAAGGCAAGGGAGATAGGGAAAGATATACCCAACTGAGTGCAGAGTTGCAGAGAATAGCAAGGAAAGATAAAGGACTTCTTAAATAAACAATACAAAGAAATAGAGGAAAACAATAGAATGGAAAAAACTACAAGTCTCTACAAGAAAATTGGAGATATCAAGGGAACATTTCATGCAAGGATGGGCACAATACAGGACAGAAATAGCAAAGATCTAACAGAAGCAAAAGAGATTAAGAAGAGGCGGCAAGAATATACAGAACTATACAAAAAAGGTCTTAATGACCCAGATAAGAATGATGGTGTGGTCACTCACCTAGAACTGGACATCTGGAGTGTGAAGTCAAGTGGGCCTTAGGAAGACTTACTACTAACAAAGCTAGTAGATGTGATGGAATTCCAGCTGAGTTATTTAAAATCCTAAAAGATGATGCAGTTCAAGTGCTGCACTCATTGTGCTGGCAAATTTGGAAAACTTAGCAGTGGCCACAGGACTGAAAACATCAGTTTTAATTCTAAAAGCAAGGAAGGGCAATGTCAAAGAGTGTTCAAACTACCAAACAATTGCACTCATTTCACACACTAGCAAGGTAATGTTCAAAATCCTTCAAGCCAGGCTTTAGCAGGACGTGAACTGACAACTTCCAGTTGTGCAACCTAGGTTTAGAAAAGGAAGAGGAACCAGAGATCAAATTGCCAACATTCATCAGATCATGGAGAAAATAAGGAACATCCAAAAAAAACACATCAATTTCTGCTTCATTGATTATGCTAAAACCTTTGACTTTGTGGATCAAAACAAACTGTGGAAAACTTTTAAAAAATTGGGACTACCAGACCACCTTACCTGTCTCTTGAGAAACCTGTATACAGTTCAAGAAGCAACAGTTAGAACCAGACATGGAACAACTGACTGGTTCAAAATTAGGAAAGCAGTACATCAAGGCTGTATATTGTCACTCTGCTATTTACCTTATATACAGAGTACATAATGTGAAATTCTGGGCTGTATGAATCACAAGCTGGAATCAAGATTGCTAGGAGAAATATCAATAACCTCAGATATGCAGATGGCACCACACTTCTAGCAGAAAACGAAGAGGAACTAAAGAGCCTCTTCACGAGGGTGAAAAAGCGGAGTGAAAAAGCTGCTTAAAACTCAACATTCAAAAAGTGAAGAACATGGCATCCGGTCCCACTGCTTCATGGCAAATAGATGGGGGGGAAAATGGAACAGTGACAGATTTTATTTTTTTGGGATCCAAAATCACTTCGGACAGTGATTGCAACCATGAAATTAAAAGACACTTGCTCCTTGGAAGAAAAGCTATGACCAACCAACCCAGACAGCATATTAAAAAGCAGAGGCATTACTTTGTTGACAAGTGTCCATATAGTCAAAGCTCTGGTTTTTCCAATAGTCATATATAAATGTGAGAGTTAAACCACAAAGAAGGCTGAGCACTGAAGAACTGATGCTTTTGAACTGGTGTTAGCAAAGACTCTTGAGAGTCCCTTGGACTGCAAGGAGACCTAACCAGTCAATCCTAAAGAAAATCAACCCTGACTATTCATTGGAAGGACTGATGCTGAAGCTCCAATATTTTGACCACTTGATACAAAGAGTTGACTCATTGGAAAATGACCCTGATGCTGGGAAAGATTGAAGTCAAAAGAAGAAGGGGATGGCAGAGGATGAGATTGTTAGAGAGCATCACAGACTCAAGGGACATGAATTTGAGCAAACTCTGGGAGACAGTGAAGGACAGACAAACCTGCCATACTGCATTCTGTGGAGTCACAAAGAGCTGGACATGGCTTAAAGACTGAACAACAACCACAAAAACCCTCCCTTTGTCAAAAAACTTCTATATAAAATGGCTCCCCCTCTGGCCTCCTCGGAACAGTTCTCTCAAGGTTAATTGAGAAGCTGCCTCCCGGGCTTTAGTCCTAAAAATTTCCAACCAAATAAAACATAATTCTCAACTTTTAGGTTGTAATTATTTTTTAAGTCCACAGAGGAAATATGGAATCAGGGAACTGTGTGGCATGATGCAGGTCTCATTGAGGTAGAAAGTTTTTGTTTTTTGTTTTTGAGGTAGAAAGTTTAAAGGTTCACCAAAAAAATTGTTGCTCCTACCTTAAAGGACAAGTCCAAGGATAAAACAATAGGTGATATGATAAAGCACTGGATTGAACTGTAGAGTCCTAAGTCAATGGAAATAGTGGTGCTCTCTTACATACTGCCATATTCCACGAAGATATGGTCTGGGGGATTTTTGGGCCACTCTTTTGGGGAAGACTTTTGCATTCCAGGTACTGTGGTGATATTTCCCACTTTCTCACCTTTTTTCTTCACAACGATCCTTAGAAGTGAACAACATCACACCCACTTTTAGTAGAAGAAACTGCAGCCTGCCACAGTCAGTAATGTCCTGGTGTTCCCACAGCTAGTAAAGGGCAGAGCCTGAAGTCTACCCCCACCTTCTCTGAGTTTCTCTCTCCATGAGCTCCACCAGTCTCCTGGAGAAGTACAGAGAAGACGAGAGTAGCAGTGAAATTTGGAGAGTGTTTCAAGTAAAGTCTTGACCTCAAAGAAAACTCCCTGTACTAATAAATCTGCCCATCTGGACCAGACTCAGTAGTCTAGAACTATCTGCAGGCCCCTGAGGAAAATGAGATATGTGCCTTCCACAGTGAGAGGGAAGAGTCTGTGTGGATGTTCTGATGATCATGAGGATCCTGAAGTCAGAGCTCCAAGTCCACACTGACCCAGAAGGTCACTCCTCCCCCTCTTCAGTGGCTGCAGAGAGCCCTACCCTCTCCCAAGTCTTTACCCCTTCTGGTCCCCCTGCAGAAGCTCCCCAGGCTTCTTAGTTACTGCAGTGTTTCACGGTCGTGCCATCTATGTGTTGGCACTTGCCCTGGGCACTTGCCACCTACTTATCTACCTCTATAAAATTAAGTCACACGCTGCTGACCTTCAACACCCCCTGAAGGGAGCCCAGGGTGGAGTGCAGAATAGTCATTCTGTGCCTGGAGTTGGTGGGGAGTGGAATGGCAGGACAGGTCTTCAGAGAGTTAGGTATTTTCAGAGCCAATTTTATGAGCCCAATTCTTGTCTCTCCCCATATCTAGAAAAGCACTAAAATCCTTTAGGAGATGACTGTTCCTCGTGACTAGCAAAGGCTTCATGAGACTAGAAGAAACCTTCTGGAAAAATATGTGATTGGTTGCACTTACTCCCCTTTCCCCAAAAGTCACACATAGACTGACCTTCCCCCACTACCTCTTTGGCACAGTTTCTCAGAGCTATCCCAGGTGCTATCTCCCTGACTGTAGTTCTCATTTTGCCCCAAATAAAACTTAACTCACAACTCTCATGTTGTGCATTTTTTTCTATAAAGTCAACAGCAGTGAGAAAATCTTGTCCAAGAATCTACTCAAGGAAACTACGAGGAGGCAGGGAATGTAGGCATCTGGGGAAAACTCTGGAGGTCCACTGGATGCAAAATACACAATAAGCAGAAATGAATGACTGGGGTCACAAACAATTTAATTGCTTAGATTTTTGCATTAAGTGACTCTTGAAAGAACTTAGCTCTTCACAGAACCTCCTAGAAAAGTAAAATCCAAAGCATTCTTAGACTTGTTTTGATTTTGCTAATCCCAGTCAATTGAAGTCACTGAAGTCACTCCAGTCTCTTATTTCCCTTCTCACCTGTCCCCTTGTCCTTCTGCAAATAACACACACAGCCCCCAGTCTGCAAGATGACTGTGGCTTTACTCCTCAGAGTGACTGTCAAGATGACACAGTGAATACAGAGTGAAAAGGGAGGGAAAATACTCCATTGTTTTGCACAAAACAAGCCAGTGCTTAATCTAATGCAAACATAATTACTTTTACTTAAACAAAAGGGGGAAAACAAATAAAAAGAAAAAACCATGATGTTTACAGCTTTGGCTGTCTGCTCGGAAATGAACAGCTATGTGGGCATCAGATAGCAATCACGCTTCTCCTCTTAGCTGCTGCTTTTGGGGAACAAATCTGAAAAGCATTTACGGAAACAGAAACAGGGGCTCTGAGTCCTAGCTGCTTTTTTTTTTTTTCTTATCTTCAATAGTTCCCATTTTAGGTTCCTGTCCTTGTCCACTTCTTTAGCTTGAATACCAATAGAAGGTTGGCACTTTGAGAAATGGCATTAAAGTTGAGTGTCAGGAAGAGGGGCATTTAACATTTTTTTCCCATTGACCTTTACATGGAATTGATCTCTTTGATATTTCCAAACAGAGAGTGAGTCAGAAGGAATATTCTTTGATTCACTCAACAGATTTGAAAGCCAGGATACTCTGTGACAGGTGCCATAAGGGTGAGCAATATGGAAATGAGGGCTGTCCTAAAGTAGACAGTATAGCAGAAAGAAATTATGCAAATAAGTACAGAAAAGTACATGTTGCTCTGAGAGCATATAACAGAGAAGCCTGGACTATTAGCAGGGTAGTAAAGAAGGGTGGTCAGGAATAGCCCTCCAGGAAATCCTGAAGGCTCCAAGGAAGACTCCACTTCCAAGTTCATTCAGGTTTTAAATGGAATTCCGGTGCCTTGATGCATGGGTCCCTTCAGATTCAAGGCAACAATAGCACGGGGAATCCTCATATTTCAAATCTCTGAATTCCCCTGCCACTACTATCCTGAGAAAGATCTTGTTCTGCCCGTAGTCTGAGTCCCCGGTCGGGAAAGAAGACTCCTCGAAACAATGCAACTTGCAATAGGGGAATTTATTACTGACTCGAGCCAGGGCCTCCCACCCTCACCAAGGGTGTGAGGACGAAAGGCCCCGAGCCCCAGTTCTCTCGAGTATTTATTAGGTCAAAAAGAAGCAGCAGGTAGTTGGCGCAAGCGGATTGGTTACACAGCGGGTAGTTGGTGCAAGCGGATTGGTTACACAGTTGCAAGGCAATTTTTGTTGGCCCAACGTGGGGCTTTCAGCTTTCCCCTGATAGGTTCCCTTTTTTCTTGCTAGGCATATGTTGATTGGCTAGCTCCAGGAGGCCTGATAATTATGTTACCCCGGGAAACCAGGCCTACTCCTAAACTAGGCTGCCTGTCATGGCGTTACAGCCTCACAGATCTCTGCTTCAGAAGTCTCATGTGATTACATTTGACTCTCACATTAATCCAAGATGAATTGCTATTTGAAGGTCAGTTGACTATTAATCAGATTTACAAAGTCCCTTGTGCCGTGTATTATAACACATCCACAGAAGAAACACCAGGGGCAGAGTTCATTTGGACTACAGTTCTGCCTGTCACGTGGAGTATTTAGTGATGAGACCTCTAAAACACCCTGAGACTAATAGATTTCTGCAGCTACTTCCCAAGGAGAGGGTGTATGGGAACGAAAATTTCGTGTTTTTAAGTTGCCATTTCTCAGTTGTAATTTCTCTCCTCCCTGCCACTTTCCTCCTTGAACCTTGGCTCTGCAGCTTTGATTCAGACAGGCTACTTGAATTCTCTGAGCTTCAGTTCTCCTATCTGTAACCAGGGATGATAACAATAGCACAAACTCAAAGGGTTGCTCCAAAGACTAAATAAGTTAGGATAATACCTGACAGCTTCAAAAAGCCAACCCTGATTACCGCAAGTTGGCAGACCCATCTGTGTGTCCACACTTCCAATCTCTGACTAGAATTTATTTATCATTTTCTTAAAATATTTATCTATTTATTTTTGGCTGCACCTGGCCTTACTTGTGGCATGCGGGCTTAGTTGCCTACGCCATAGCATGTGGAATCTTACTTTCCCGATCAGGGATCAAGCCTCTGTCCCCCCATATTGGAAGGCAGATTCTGAGTCACTGGACAACTAAGGAAGTCCCCTGTCTTAGAGATTAGCTAAGATTAGAGTTTAGCTAAGATTAGAGTTTAGCTCAGATTAGTTTAGCTAGAGTTTAGCCCTGCTTTTTATCAGTCTGTTCTGTTTTCCATTTCACAAACTCTCTTCTTCTTAGTGTCCACGTTCTTCAGATCCTCTTCCCAGTGACTCTTTCATGACTCAACACACTGACTCCATTCCCTACAAACTATTTTCCAAGCTGCAGTCTCTGGATTGGAAGTAGCACCAGATTTTATAACCTAGCAGGACCCCACAGGGCCTTCCATGACAGGCCTTCCCTCTGCTTTAGCTCCTCTCTCAAATACCTACTGAACAGATAACAGTATTTGATGCAAATTTACTGAGTTGTTTTGCAAATCCGGCTTCCCTTGTGGCTCAGCTGGTAAAGAATCCACCTGTAATGTGGGAGACCTGGATTCAATCCCTGGGTTGAGAAAATCCCCTGAAGAAGGGAAAGGCTACCCACTCCAGTATTCTGGCCTGGAAAATTCCATGGACTGTATAGTCCATGGGGTCCCAAAGAGTTGGACACGACTGAGCAACAGATATGATAACCCCCTACCAAATGGAAGTTATTAACCACTGACCACGAGCACATCGCCCCAGCCTTCCTGGAGCCTAAGGTGATAATATTCACTCCTGTGATACTACCCGGTTCCCTCACCATCAGCCAATCAGAGAATTGTGCACGAGCTGATCACACACCCTGTGACTCCCCTCCATCACCAGGCTTTTAAAAATGCTTTGCGGAAAACCTTCAGGGAACTCCTTTTTAGGGCAGGAGCCCCCTTGTCTCCTTGCATTTTGTGGTTCAGTCGCTCAGTCGTGTCTGACTCTTTGCATCTCCGAGGGCTACAGCACACCATGCTTCCTTGTCCTTCACCATCTCCCGGAGTTTGCTCAAACTCATGTCCATTGAGTCAACGATGTCATCCAATCACCTCATCCTCTGTCGCCCCCTTCTCCTCCCGCCTTCAATCTTTCCCAGCATCAGGGTCTTTTCAGTGAGTCAGCTCTTCTCATCAGGTGGCCAAAGTATTGGAGCTTCAGATTCAACAAGTCCTTCCAATGAATATTCATTTCCTTTAGGATTGACTGGTTTGACTTCCTTGCAGTCCAAGGGACTCTCAAGAGTCTTCTCCAGCGCTGCAGTTTGAAAGCATCAATTCTTCATCACTCAGCAGGACCTGCAATAAACATTTCTCTGCTCCAAACTCTGACATTTCAGTTTGTTTGGATTCACTGTGTGTTGGGCACAGAAATTTGTACCAACAATGTTTGTTGGCCCATGTTTGACATGCCCTTGATTCCTCTTCTAGAAGAGGCCAACTATCCTTTCATTTGGTAGGAAATAGAAACGACTGGGTTTCCCTGGTAGCTCAGCTGGTAAAGAATCCACCTGCAATGCAGAAGACACTGGTTCGATTCTTGGGTCAGGAAGATCCCCTGGCGAAGGGATAGGCTACCCACCCCAGTATTCTTGGGCTTTCCTGGTGGTTCAGATGGTTAAGAATCTGCCTGCAATGCGCAAGACCTGGGTTCGATCCCTGGGTGGCGAAGATCTCCTGGAGGAGGGCATGGCAACCCACTCCAGTATTCTTGCCTGGAGAATCCCATGGACTGAGGAACCTGGCAGGCTACAGTCCATGGGGTCACAAAGAGACAGACATGACTGAGCGACTAAGCACAGCACAGCACAGAACCAGGATTTAAGACAAGAAATTCTCTTGCATCCTGTGACCCATCTTACTTTGGCCAATCTCAGATGAATGAGTAAGTACACAATGTGTCTACTTTCGGTTTTATGATGCTCTTGCTTCTTCTGAGAGTGCATTGATAATGAACAGAAATGCAAATTTCTTCTTCCTCCCCTCTCCAAACCATCAAAGTAACTGGTGAGTTTCTTTGGTGAATTGAACTCTTCTGGGAATAGGGGACCCCTGATATCCTGGGATTAGTTTAACAATTCATGCTGGATAGTTCAATTCAGAGCAGCAATTTTGTGGAAGCTTACGTGAAATGCAGACTATGTAACTGCTCTGCTCAGCAAGTTTATCTGCTGACCACAACTCCAAGGCTGCAGGGAAAGGAGCTGGGATTCCGAACACATTGCTGCATTGTCATTAGCTTAGATTCAAGTGAAGCAATCAGATTGCATAAAGGAAAAAGGATGAGAAATCTAGTATTTTCTCATTGTTTTGAAGGTATTAGGCTTTAGTTTTACTTCAGACTTTAATTTGAGCAATGAATAAAGAAATAACAGGGCTTCTACAGAGGTAAAAATCAAGAAATTAGGATCCTTTGTTCTACAAAAGATGAAGGCTAAAGAGAAATGTCACTGGAATATTAAAAAAATCTTGGGCATCTCAGAGAGAATGAGGGTGAGCAAAACCAAAAGGAAGAAAATTAAAAAAAAAATATATATATATATATATATATATATTTATATATAGGGACATGGGATTTTTTTCATTGGGTTTTATTTTTGTTAACATGGAAAAATTTATCTCATCTCAGAATAGCAATAATGCTCTGTAGAACCAAAAGGGGCATTTATTTATAATGATTAATTTTTTCTTCCTGAAGAAAACCAGTGTTTCATTTTATATTGAAATACTTCACTGAACATTTTATTAGTAATAATTCACTATTTAAAATGTATATTTCAGTAATGAAAAACAATTCACAAGGCTTGAAAGAAATCCAAATTATTTAAAATAAAAGAACTGTCCGTTTTAATTAGAAGTTAAAAATAGAAGTTTTACCTGGTTTTTAACTAATAGAAGTTTCTCCATCCAGACATGTAAAACACTTTCCAAAGAGTCCTTGAATTTTTTTCTTTAGAACTGTTTCAAATTTACAAATTATGCTAAAACTTGTAAGAGAGTTCTCATATATCCCAAACCCAGTTTCCCATATTATTAACATCTTAAATTGGCATGGTAGATTTGCTATAATGAATGAACAAATATTCATAACCTCATCATAAAATAAATTGTATATTTTATTCAAATTTTTTCAGTTTTTTTTTTTCCCTAATCTTCTTTTTCTGTTCTAGGACCCCCTTTAGGAAATCACTTTTTAGTTAGTTGTCATGTCCTCGGGCTTCTCTTTGCTGTGATAATTTCTCACTTTCCTTATTTTTGGTGACCTTGACAGTTTTGAGGAGTACAAGTCAGATATTTTACAGACTGTCCCTCAATTGGGATTTTTCTAATGTTTTTCTCATGATCAGGGCAGGTGAGAATGTTCTGAGAGGAAGACTACAGAGGTACCCGGCCATTCTCGTGTGTGTCTGCTCAGTCGTGTCTGACTCTTTGAGGCCCTTTGGACTAGCCCACTAGACTCCTGTCCAGGATTTTCCAGGCAAGAATACTGGAGTGGGTTGTTATTTCCTCCTCCAGGGGATCTCCCTGACCCAGGGATCAACTTCCTTTAGCATAGCAATAAATATTGGGCTGTCTGAAACCTGGGGTTGATTTGTTGTGTCGTTGCAATGAATAGTGTCAGTAGAAGACATTACTTCTACTAAAGCAACAAAACCCTGTTGTACCATAGTTTGAACTAAACATCCCAATTTTTCCATCCAATAACTGAAGAAAAACAGATTCTATGTTAAGACTTAATTATCAGTTTCCAGCCTTGACTGCTTTTATCAATGCTAAAAGCATCCACCTGAAAAAAGTTAGGAGAATTAATGTGGAAGTGAATTTGAAATTTTGAATACACTGTGCTATTAGCCAAATTAAATGTATAAAATCAATTGCCCTAAATCCTAAAAACGGAAACAGATTGTTTCTATCCAATGTCAGAGTAAAAGCAGGAGCTTATGGAGGAGAAACCTCAAAAATGTAATCTCTTCCATGTCTGAGTTCTAGGAAGTAAACAAAAGTCCTGCCAGAAGAAAAATGCAAAAATCCCAGATAAGCCATGGAGTCTCAAAGTGCTTCATATTGATTAAATTCCGTCTTTGATTTAACAACTTATTGACCAGAGACATATTAATATGTCTTTTGTTACCTGAATGTTATTGGTCAAAGAGGTTTCAGTATCCAGTTACATAACAAATCATTGGCCACAGGCATTAGTTTCTGCAAAAATTCCCCAGTCAATAATGTAAGATGCCTATCAAATCACAGTCACTCTCTCCTTGATGCTCTCATTTATGTATCATTTCCTAATTGCAGACTTCAAATTCTTAGAAAAGTATCATGGTGGGCATTCCCCAAATATTTATAGAATAAATGAAACCTCATCTCCACCCCATAGCAATATCAAAGATTTCCCTAATTAGCTGATTGCATATTAATGATCTCTCTTCAACAACTGTGGTAGTTATGTTGAAAATATTCACTTGATATTTCTAGCATAATGCTTTATATTGTCATTTTATCATGTTTATGTACCTTGCTCCTCCATTGGATTGTAAGTTCCTTGAGGGCTAAAATTAGAATCTACAGCCTCCTTACCTATAAGATAAGGATGATCATATCTCTCCTGCAAGGTTGTCATGAAATAATGCCAGTGAAACACACAGCACAGTAATTAACAAAGATAAATTGGCTAGTGACTTTCAGTCCCTCTCCATTTTTACTATTTTGTATTCCTCACTGTTCCTATTATACTGTCTTGCACGTGGTAGGGGATGAATAAATGTATGCTGATGCACTGTGAGTCTCAAGTTCAAGGAAGTCAATGTTGAGCAGAGATTAAAGGGCAAAGCCTAGGCATCAGTGGCTAAATTGAGGATGCAGGAGTTCTATTCTTGACACTGACTTCAGCAAAATGCATTGAATATTTTGCTGCTGTCATTGCTCAAAATGTTTTAAAACAAACTGTAAATGCATAATATTAATATGGTACCTTTAAAGGTCACCAGAAAGATAGACAGCATTTTCAATAATAGATGTTAAGAGGGAGAAGCTGGAATTCTGTCCAAATAGAAATGGAAATCCTGCTCCTACTCAAGGTTAGAATGGCTGGAGTCAGTAAGAAGAGCCTGGGTTTTATTTGGCAAGCAAGGAGGGTAAGAGATATTTTCAGCACCATGCAATGACCTATAAGCTCCAAAGTGCTGCCATGATACATAAAAGTGTGGCGTAGCACACAGCTGACTATCCTCATGTCCTCTCCACACTGTTTACCTTACAGGGTAAAATCTTCTTGCTCAATGGTGGGTTTTTTTTTTAATTGAAGGATAATTGCTTTACAATATTGGTTTGATTCCTGCTCTACATCAACATGCATTAGCCATAGGCGTCCATATGTCCCCTCCCCCCTGAACTTCCCTCCCACCTCTCACCCTTTCCCACCTCTCTAGGCTGTTACAGAACCCCAGTTTGAGCTCCCTGAGTCAAACACTGCTCAACGGGTTTTGATGAATTATTCCACCACTGGAGAAAATAGTGGGCCTGGATAGATAATTAGAACTTCATAACAAGAACTGAGGAATCACAATCAAATTTAGACCATCCATAGAGTGCCAACTTCATATTCCCCAAAACCTACTATAAATGAATATGATTAAGGAACTCTCATAAACATAAAAATGACAGTCTCAGAAAAATCATGTGACATTTCTAAAAGAATTCGTCTTTGGCAGTTATTGCTGAGGCTGAAGATCAAAAGGCTGAGGGCCACTGTTCTAGAAGACACCAAAAGAGGAGACATAATGAAGGAGAAAGGTGGGATCTGGGGGAAAAGTTGAAATGAGAGCAGGCACACAGAATCCGTGAGATGTATTTAAATCTCAGAACCAAACTAGCTCTCCAGGGGGAGCCGCTTTTCATCTTCTGAGTTGACACAAGCCTTTTGAAACCTCTGTGGCTTTGACCTTCCATTATTGGCGAACATGGCCACCCGCCTTCACCCCTCACCTGCGCCTCTCGGCTGCGATGCAGGGAGGATGCCCTCGACCACTCTGCAATCGCGTGAGGCTTTCACTGCTCTCACTTCAAAACCGGCCAGATTGTGAGATGTGAGTCTTGCAAGAAAAGGTTTTTCTCTCAGCGCCAGCGTTTTTGGTGAGAGATGTAATACATCAAAGCGGAGAAGAGATGCAATCATGCAGGGAATGATTTCAAAACCTTTAATGAAGCATTTAAAATAAACTCATTTGAAGGTAATTTAACAACACCACTTTTACAATTAAAAATACTATTTTAGCATGCAAATGCAGAACATTACTCCCATGTCAGGATGGAAAATGAAGTGAAACTGTGGGATTTTTGAAACATGAAAGCCATCTCAGTAATTTCTCATCACTCCATGGTGCTCTTAGGCAGCTTAATGAAAAAAAATGAATTGATTTAAACAACATTTTGTTAGAGCAATGGGGTTTGAGGAATTAAATTAACTTGATGGTTAGTTATAAGAGCCAGGCTTGGAATTGGCATAGATTGTTACTAAAATTAATTTCTATCCTCCTCTAAGTTTTATTTGGGTACTTTTTTTTTTCCTATTTTTTTCCTAAAGTATCAACTAAGGGTTTCAGCAATTGGCAGAATACCTCATAAGTTCTCTTTGATGGATTACCATTTGCTCAAAAATGTATATGTGAAGGCAGAATTATACTCTCTGGACAAACAAACTCGACTCCAGCTGCTGCCCCCTGGAATGACAGTGGCAGCTGAGTCTTCCCTTGCAAAGGGTCATAGGAATGACAAGGCGGCATGTGAAATAAGCCAAGACAGCAATTCTCAGCCTTTTCCCTCACCATGAAACAGATGACAAATCACATTCACAAAACACATCCATGGCTATACCTGGCTACAAATCTCAGCACCACTAAGACAGGCTGCAGGTTCCAGGCAATTCTGAACGCACAGGCACCTGCATACGAGTTTCTCTCCCACTCAACAGAGTATCAGAACGTTACTCAGTGAAAGCGACATTATTATAGACATCACCTTATAAGCTCAATTTTTTTAAAAAGTAGGTCATAAAATTTGTACCTTAATCGTTACAAAAAAGAAAACACCTTAAAAAATAACATGAATAGATATGAACACGTCAGATAACATCTCCCTGACATGCACATTTTGTACTGCCAAGTATTGCTCTTTTTATAAGTTTGACTCTAGTTTTTTAATACTAGCCTCAGTAAAGAATGCTAAAATCAGATTCTCTTTTAATAAGAATGGCTTTTTATTGGTGTTAATTTTTACCATGACAGAACAGCAATGAATAGCTTGCTCCAAACACAGAATTTGCATCCTATACAAACTCTCCAAGATAATAATCCCCATTTAAAGGAGGAACAAAATAGGGTTCAGACTTGGTCAAGATTCTACAGCTGGAAAATGGTAACTAGAAACTTATCAAAAGTTACATCCACTGTGACTTAGTAGTCAAGTGTCACCAGTGTCCAAGGTCCCATTGAAGCAAAAAATCAAGACATGAATATGGTGTTTTCATTTTTTTTTCTCTCGTGCAAAACGTCATGATCCAAAGCACCATTTTCTTTCAGAACTCTTTTGGAAGGTCACCCACATATTCCCACCAGAATATGTTTGCTCAGCGCTTGCCTCTATAAAGAAGGCCTTCCTGTTCAACTTACAAATCACATGTGAAAATGTCTCATTTCCTCCAATCTTTCTATGATTATACAAACATAATTTTAAGATGGTATCTCCATCTTGCTCACCCACCTAATCTCTGTAGAAATGTTTCAATGAGGACTTAAAACACATTTCTAGCAAAGACAGTATTATTAAACATGCCTATCAACATCTGAGGAGACTATTTTGAAGGGCACAACAGATGTTCAAACTTTGAAATCTAATACACCTATTTTTTATAGTCTTTGCTTCTAGAGCAGTTTTAGACTTGCAGAAATATTAAGCAGGTAGTACAGAAAATTCCCATATACTACTTTACCCCAACACATAGCTTTCCCATTCTCAACAACAGCATTAGTGCTACACATTTGTTACAACTGATGAACAAATATTGATACATTATTATTAAATAAAGTGCATAGTTTACACTAGGGTTCATTCTTTATATTATACACTTCTGTGAATTTTGACAAATGTGGAGTGTCATATATTTGTTAGAATATGTTTAGAAAAATTTCACTACCCTAAAAATCCCCTGGTGCTCGAGTTATTCATCCTTCCCTCTCTACTACAAGGCCCTGGCAACTACTCATCACAGTCCTGTCTCCACAGCTTTGCCTTGCCCACAATGTCATATAGTTGAAATCACACAGAAGCCTTTTCAGACTGGTTTCTCTCACTTGTGCTCAGTCCCGGCTGACTCTTTGCAGCCCATGGACTGTAGCGCACCAGGCTTCTCTGTCCATGGAATTTTCCAGGCAAGAATGCTGAAGGGGGTTGCCACTTCCTACTGCAGGGGATTCTCCTGACCCAGGGATTGAACATGCATCCCCTGCACTGGCAGGCAAATTCTTTACCACTAGTGCCACCTGGGAAGCCCTCCCACTTAACCACATCCATTTAAGTTTATTCCATATCTTCTCATAGCTTTAGAATATCTATTTTTACTTTAGCAACATGTTAAAAAAAAAAGTACAAAGATGTCTGTTCTCCATCTTACATTTCAAAAAAGGAAGACATAAGGAAAATGACTGGAAGGGGGTTGGCTACCATGCATTAGGATCGTGAGATTATGGCATGTGGTTTCTTTTGCCTATTTCTAGATTTTAGTTTTTGAAATTTTATGAAGAAATATTTCTTAAAATAGTGTTCAAAAAAGCAAAGAAGAAAATCAATCATTTCTTTATTATTCTTTTCCACTTGTTTGGCATTCTGTAATCAGTTAAACACTTTTCTATCTCATTCTTTTCCATATGTCTTTTTTTTTTTTTTTTTTAACAACTGAGAGTCAAAACTCTGCACCTCCTTTGACTGAGATGGGAAGGCAAGGAGGAGATGAACACAAAAAAAGCAAGGAAAGAAAAACATTTTGGAAGAACTGACAGTATTTCAAGTATTCATAGGCCCCTTGTAGATTTGTAAATACTTACGGCCAAAGAACACACACTTCATGACAATGAATTAAATATAATTTAGACCTGCTTCCCTGGTGGCTCAGATGGTAAAGAATCTGCCTCCTATGCAGGAGCCTGGGTTCAACCCCTGGGTCAGGAAAATCCCCTGGAGAAAAGAATGGCAACCCACTCCAGTATTCTTGCCTGGAAAACCTCATGGACAGAGGAGCCTGATGGGCTACAGTCCATGGGGTCACAAAGAGTTGGACACAACTGAGCAACTAACACTGTCACTTTTTACTTCAGTCCTGCGGCAACTCCTGTTTCAGGAAAATCACACCTCCCAGCCCAAACCAAGTAAGGCAATGTTCTCAACACAGCTGCTGGGAAAGGAGCCCTTAGCACTCTTACGAGGCAGACATTTGACAGATGAGGTTGAACAAGAAAGTCAATTCAAACCCAGATCTGACTCAAGAGCCTGCTTGCCTCCACGAAACACTGCCATGGGTTACAGTATGTAAAACCACACACATTCTTGTCTACAATTTTCTCTTCTCTGCCACAGCCAAGAGTTATCACGGAGGAACACAGGGAGGAGTTCTGGGTTGAAGATCAGCATATAATTTAGTACCTGCCCAGAGGTTTCCCTTGCTAAATGGGAGGATTAAATAATTCACGCATTTTAAGAGGCCTTCGATGAATATTCTTCAAAATCAAGGTTTCCTGCCTGGTTCAGCATGAAGGGCTTTGAAGACAATTAAAATCTCAGCTCCAGCTCTCCATTTCACATACAACTGCTTTTATCTTCACCTGCTTTACCTATAAATTGAGACTCAAGTGAAAGCATTACTAAATAAGAAGCCACTCAATCTGTCCTTTGGGCAGGGATAGAACTGTGAGGCTCAAAACGTTTGTCACCAAGAGGCATTGCTGCCTTTGTTCCTGACTCCACCACCTGGTGGAGTGACCCTGGGCAAGCTTCTTAACCTCTATGCCTCTATTGCCTCACACACATAATATAGATAATAGTACCATCTGGCCCCAGACAGTATCTTATTCAAGTTGCTTTTTTAATGAGGCTATTTCTTCAAGAATTTGAAGGAGGGAGATTTAATAATCAACACAATACACAGTAACTCAGAGGCTGTGCCTATGATTAGAGTGAACGTCATTCTATCAAGATGCTGGCATAGCTGCAAGGACAGGAAAGTTGCAGGTGAGAATCATGTATTCAAGAGTGAAAAATGTCAAAGTCATGGTGAGGAGGAGAGTATGTTATCCATAGTTGCCTTCAGAATGTATATCCTAAGCTGCATAGTTTAGCAGTGGCTGGTTGCTAGAAAAGGACTCTGTCTTTAGTATAAGATAACACTTTGATCAAATCCTGGTCTCACCACTTAGCTGTGAATTCTTGAGAAATTTGCTGAAAGTTTCTAAACTTCTGATTTGGCATCTATAAGAAAAATAAGATCACACCACCCCTCTCACCCTGGTAGAGTTGTTTTAAGTATCAAATTGGAAGAACTAACACAGGTAAATTACCTAGAAAATGACTGGCTGGCCTAGCATAAGCATTTATTAGTTTTTTGCCTCTTTGTGGGGGCTAATTCTGCCAAGAGGAAAAGATAAAAGACTCACAAAAATCTACAAATCAACCCCGACAGGAAAAAATGATGTCACCACATCTCTATCTTCTCTGCTCACATTGGGAGTAACCCCGAGGCATGTATTTGATAAAGACACAGCAAGGAACTGGCTAGCCAATTTACTTGGACCCTGTGTGGTCTCTCTTGCACCACCATATCAATCAGTCTTCTCAGCCTTACTTTTCTAATTGGGATACACTCTTTCTCAACAGATTTCCATTGCCCCACTTTTCCTGCACCATTTGTAGGTCTGGGGACCCAGAGAACAGGGAACGCTCTGAATTTTGGTTTTCCTTTGTGGAATCAACTCTCGAGTGACTCTTGCTATCACACTAGGGGAAATTTGCACTTGGCTCCAGAAACTCTACTCAGTCCCCATCAAACTAACATGTTAATTGAACCCAGTTGAGAGGTGGACCATAAAGAAGGCTGAACACAAAAGAATTGATGCTTTCAAACTGTGGTGCTGGAGAAAACTCTTGAGAATCCCTTGGACTGCAAGGAGATCAAACCAGTCAATCCTAAAGGAAATTAACCCTGAATATTCATAGGAAGGACTTTTGCTGAAGTTGAAGCTCCAATATTTTGGACACCTGATGAGAAGAGCTGATTCATTGGGAAAGACCCTGATGCTGGGAAAGATTGAGGGCAGGAGGAGAAGGGGGTGACAGAGGATGAGATGTCTGGATGGCATTATCAACTCAATGGACATGACTTTGAGCAAATTCTGGGAGATGGTGAAGGACAGGGAAGCCTGGCGTGGTGCAGTCCACGGGGTCACAAAGAGTTGGGTATGATTTAACAATTAACAACAACAAATTTGAAACTAAAAGTCTAAACAATCTCATCTGTTAGCATCATGTGGTGGCAGCCTTCTTGCTGAAGCCCCAGCCCACCTACTTGGGTTTCTGCTCAGGTTACTTGCAACTGGGCAGCAATGCCTAGTTGTGAACTATAACCAGTGGTCAGAGGAGAGTGACAATTCACAGGTTTTTCTCAATCTCCTCTTCCAATATTGTATCCTGAGTTCACTTCCTTCATATTGTGTCAGAACCTCTTGATCCAAGACCAGTTTTCCCACCTGTTGCCAAGAACTATTCTTAACAGACTAGACATGAGTTTCTCCTGAACTTCTAAAGTTAAGCTGTTCAACACCACACGCATTAGGATGGTTACAATTTAAAAAAAGAGAGAGAGAGAAGAAAAAAAAATTTTTTTAAGAAAAAGAAAAGAAAGGAAGTAACAATTATTTGTGATACAGCCCATATAGAAAATAGGATGGAGGTTCCTTGAAAAATTAAAGATAGAATTACCACATAATCCAACAATTCCATTTCTGGGTATATACCTAAACAAATTGAAAGCAGGATCTTGAAGAGATGTTTGTACACCTATGTTCATACCAGCATTATTCACCATGGCCAAAACACAGAAGCAATTCGAGCGTCCATCGTGGATTGAATGGAAAAAAATATGGTTTGCTGTTGCTGTTCAGTCACTAAGTCATTTCTCTTTGTGACCCCATAAACTCCAGTTTATGGAGTATTATTCAGTTTCCAAAGGAAAGAAATCCCAACACATGCTACAACATGCAAGAAACTTAAGGACATTAAAGTTTAAGGACATTAAATAAGTGAAACTGAAAGTCACTCAGTTGAGTCTAACTCTTTGCCACACCATGGGCTATACAGTCCTTGGCATTCTCCAGGCTAGAATGCTGGAGTGGGTAGCCATTGCCTTCTCCAGGGGATCTTCCCAACCCAGGGGTCAAACCCAGGTCTCCTGCAAGTGCAGGTGGATTCTTTACCAGCTGAACTACAAGGGAAGCCCAAGAATACTGGAGTGGGTAGACTTTGCCTTCTCCAGGGGATCTTCCCATCCCAGGAATCAAATGGGGGTCTCCTGAATTGCCGGCAGATTCTTTACCAACTGAGCTATCAGGGAAGCCCTAAACAAGCCAGTCACAAGAAGACAAAAGTTGTATGATTCCATTTATGCGAGATGCCTAGAGCAGTCAAATTCATAGAGACAGAAAGTAGTTTCTGGGACTGGGGGAGACAGAAAGGCAGGATTCTCATTTACTGGGTAATTTTACTTTTGCAAGATGAAAAGAGTTCTGGAAATTGTACAACAATGTTAATGTACTTAGTACTACTGAGTTATATACTTAAAAATGATAGATCTCATATGTTGTACCACAATAAAACTTTCAATTTTTTTAAAAGTAATCTATTTAATTTGCCAGCGGATCACTTTTTCCCTGTGCTAACCATAAGTAATGCTGACTCACTGAAGCATAACGTGGTCTACCACTCATCCTGAGGGCATTCCCACAGGTCAGGCAACTGGAACCACTGTGAGTCTGACTCATAGGCTTCTGCAAGAGAAATAAAGTGCCACTGAAGAGAGAATAAAAGTTACAGAAAGAATTCATGCCATTGGTGAAGTTAAAGAATGTTCAAGAATGAGAACAGAGTCAGAAACCTTTAAAAAAAAAAAAAAGGATAGTAAGTTAGTGCTCACAAAAGGTGTTAAAGGAGAATGAAAAAGAACTTTGCAGACATACTGAGGAAGAGAGAGGCTCAAGGGAAAATGAGCTTCCTAATGAAGGAGGAGGTGTGCTCAATTAATCATGCCTTTGAAATACTGAACTCATTCCTTAATGCTACTGCAACCCTGAAGAAAAAGAAAAGACATTTGTGCAAGTTAGAAGTAATGGAGCCTGAGAGGAAGTAGCCGTCCATCAAGACCAATAAAGGCGATGTTTAGAGAACTGGAGAAATGCACATCAACAGGTCCCAAGGCCTCACTTATGGGCAGTTTATTGAATTAGCACTGAGAACTTCTCTTCTAAGAAGAAATATAAACACCTTCAGAAAGATCAGGGGAGTAGCAAAGCAAAGGGCACAACCTAAATTAGAAACACCTTGAAATTGCAGGCTTCTAAGTATGAAGGCTCTGATAATAGAGACAATAGATATACATATCAAAGCCCTTATTAAAATAAATACTGCCGGGAGCTGCAGAGATTTTTTTTTTTTTATCAAATTGATCAAATAAGAATGTTCATTGTTGAAACACTTACTTACTCTTCTCTTATATATTTTATATAGTAACCAAACAATGGGGGCAAGTCACTTTCGAGTTTAATTTTTGAGTTCGATTCACTCCTCTTCATGTTTTAAAGAGTTTTTGGAAGAATTGAATGCACATAAAATTAGAAAAGTACTGAGCAAAGTACCTGGTGTGCCAGAAACAGCAATCACTATTGATCATCATGATTATTATTCTGTTTAGAATTAATCAATTACCCCCATCTCTTTCTTTTTTTTAAATTAATTTATTTTTTATTGAAGGATAATTACTTTACAGAATTTTGCTGTTTTCTGTCAAACCTCAATATGACCTTTCTCCAGAGAAGACATACAGATGGCTAACAAACACATGAAAAGATGCTCAACATCACTCATTATTAGAGAAATGCAAATCAAACTACAATGAGATATCACCTCACACTGGTGAGAATGGCCCCCAACTCTTTCTTAAGTCTTCATTTCCTGTTGACACTTCTGCTCTTAGAACCTGCTTCCCTGAAGTGTCATTGCACTCATCTGGCATAGTGGCTAAGTGGGCTTAGGTTAAGTGGCTTCTGATGGAACAGGTTCAAATCCCACCTTCAGTTCAGTTCAGTTGCTCAGTCGTGTCCAACTCTGCGACCCCATGAACCCCAGCACCCCAGGCCCCCCTGTCCATCTTACACATTTATTAATTATATGGCCTGGGGCAAGTCTTGATTTTTCTGCATCTCTGCTTCCTCAACTACAAAATGGGAAAAATGAGATCTAACTTTCAACTGTGAGGACTAAACGAAACTATCTATATAAAGGACTTTGCATAGCAGAGTCATACAAGCACTTATGAACAGGTAGTTATTATTGCTGCTATAACAAAATTATTTCTTGATTTTATAAAAGTGAAGCTCTTCTTTTGTGAAATGAGGCTGGTCTAGGTGTCCTCAAGGTAAAGGTGGAAGTTGAAAGAGCAAAGCTATATCCTCTGGCCTAATACCATTGTTGAAATAGTTGTAGCCACGCATTCTGGGAAACAAACTCACTCAGAAGGACAATGCAGATAGTGGAGTGCAGTTTATTACACTGGCAACCCCAAGGCAGAATCTCCTCTTAGCCAAGGACCCTGACCAGTTTTTATGAAAACTTTATATACCCTAAGTGTACATGCCCAAACCCACCTCCACAAATTCCCTGAAACTAGTCTGATCAAAAGAAAAGAAGGATATGATCAAAGGAAAAGAAAGATTCAATCAAAGTTAACCCATGATTCATATGTCTTAAGCCTAGGTAGTTAACAGTGGGCAATTATCAATAGGCCTGTGGTCAAACCCCAATAAGCATAATAGAATTTATGTTTCTATTCATTTACACAGATAATTAGGGTATTCTTTTAGTTGATGGAGAATCTAGGTACAAAGCCCTGGGGCTCTTCCATCCAGGGGCCTGGTTTTCCAGTTGGTATGTCGTTTCCATAGCTCCTGGGCATATAGCTCAAAGGCCACAGTCCAGCCCAAGATGGAGTCTTGCTTTCAAGATGGAGCCTGTTCTGTCTGTTTCCTCCTTCAAAATCTCACTTAAGAGTTTATGCCTTCTTTCTCAAATTAGAGGTAAAAATTTAAAAATTTGCTTTTTAATAATATTAATGAAGCTGTGGGGGTGGCGAGTGATTTGTATTTAGAATAAAATAGTTTAAACTCAAATGTTTTGCTCCAAACAACTGTTAAAATTAGTACAGAGAAAAGGTAGATTTTAATGAGGGAGGAAAAAGTCATCATGAAAGATGACGTGGCTGCCTTTGAAACAGCCTCAGCTCTAAATATGCAGAGGAGGATTCCTGAGAGCCCAGAGCAGCATGGGGTCAGAACAGGAATGAAAGGAGACACTAGAGGACAACAACAGGGGTTCCCATTCATTTCTCCACCAACCCATCCAATTTTTCAACCCCATATATTATTTAGCATCTCCTACATGCAATGTCTAAGGCCATACATATCTAAGGACATAGATATGTCCCTCCCTGTGGTGAGGGAGTCCACAGTGTAGCGGGGTAAATCAGCAGGAATAAGCACAAAGCGGTTCCTCAATGCCGTCATCTCAGTGCATATTCAGTTTTGTCAAAACAGGGTGACTGGATGAAGATGAGAGGAAAGGTGGAAGGGTAAGGATTAAGTCATTGTGTGGATCCTACAGGGGCCATCTCTCTCCATTCTCAGTAGAGGAGAATCTGGAAGGGGCATCTCTCGGGCAGCAGGAATGGAGGCATGAAAAAGCAGGGCCTGTTGGAGACCCACAGGTAATTCTGTATGAGTCTCAGTTTCAGCTCAGTCACTCAGTCGTGTCTGACTCTTTGCGACCCCATGAATCGCAGCACGCCAGGCCTCCCTGTCCATCACCCACTCCCAGAGTTTACTGTGTGAGTCTAGCATCATCCAATTAAGAGAAAGAGGAAAGGGAGAGGGAAACACACCAAATAGATAGGAGCCAAAATGGACTCACTGACTGATCTGTAAGCAAAGAAGTGGCACCACTGCATTGGTCTTTTCAAAGGAAGAGCCTAAATGTCTCCTAAATTACTAACTAGAGGGAGTCATGTGTATATATGTGTGTTAAGTCACTTCAGTTGTGTCTGACTCTGCGACCCCATGGACTGTAGCCCGCCAGGCTCCTCTGTCCATAGGATTCTCCAAGCATGAATACTCGAATGGGTTGCCAGGCCCTCCTCCAGGGGATCTTTCCAATCCAGGGATCTAACCCATGTCTCTTATGTCTCCTGCATTGTAGGCAGGGTCTTTCCAGCACCATCTGGGGAGCCCAGAGGGCATCATCAAGGATGTTAAGTCAAGATGTTAAAGTGCATCAAGAAATTCCAACAACCTGAACTAAGGCAGTGGTGGTGATAATGGAAAATAGACTCATTATAGGAACTAGAATTGTTTTAATTTTTTTAAGTTTTTATTTTATACTGGGGTATAGCTGATTAACAATGTTCTGAGTTTCAGGTGGACAGCAAAGGGACTCAGCTATACATACACATGTATCCATCCTCCCCCAAACTCCCCTCAATCCAGACTACTCATAACATTGAACAGAGTTCCCTGTGTTATACAGTCGATCCATGTTGGCTATCTATTTTAAATATAGCAGTGTGTAGATGCTGATTCCAAACTCCCTAACTATCCCTTCCCCTATCGTTTCCTTCTGGCAACCATAAGTTCATTCTTAAGTCTGAGAGTCTGTTTCTGTTTGGTAAATAAGTTCATTTGTATCATTTCTTTTCAGATTCCACATGTAAGGGCTGTGCTACGATATTTCTCCCTCTCTGTCTGACTTACTTCACTCAGTATGACAGTCTCTAGGTTCATGGGAGCCAGAACTCATAGAATTGCTGATGGCTTATTTGCAGAAGGAGTGTAGAATGATGCTGATGGTTCTGCTTTGGGAAACTGAATGGATGATGATGACCCTGAAGTCAGAAAGACTGAAGAAGGAAGGTAGTCAGAGAGCAAGTCCCACAGATGAGCAAAGAGCCAGCTCCAACTGAACTCAGTTCATCTGAAAGAACACTGGGGGGAAAAAGGCTGTAATGAATGCCCAAAAAAGTGTTTTATTATTTTTATTTGACATATTAATAATCTGAATATGATTCAATATTTCAACAGCTTCCTTTAATTGAAGATTGACAGTGCAGTGCAGAAATGGCATCAGTGAGAGCTCTATAAACTTTAATGAGCTTTAAAAAAAAACTGCTAAATAAGTGTCAATGCCTCTCAACAGCTGGAACACTCACTCCTAACATTGCTAACCGTTAATAAGGTATTTCTGGAGAAGGCAATGGCACCCACTCCAGTACTCTTGCCTGGAAAATCCCATGGACGGAGGAGCCTGGTAGGCTGCAGTCCATGAGGTTGCCAAGAGTCGGACATGACTGAGCGACTTCACTTTCACTTTTCACCTTCATGCATTGGAGAAGGAAATGGCAACCCACTCCAGTGTTCTTGCCTGGAGAATCCCAGGGACGGGGGAGCCTGGTGGGCTGCCATCTATGGGGTCGCACAGAGTCAGACATGACTGAAGTGACTTAGCAGCGGGTAAATGCAGGAAAGTTGAAAAGGCCCTTTACCCTGTGGGTAAACCCAGGGAAGGGAGAAGGCCCTCCTCAGATTATCCCAGTGAATGCTCTGCCCCTAAAGTTGATCAGAATCTAAAAGAAGTCAAAGTATTAACATTGTACTCAAATGAAGAAACATCTATACTGGGCAACAAGCAATCAAGAATACCATGATAAAACCCCTAAAATCTTTGGGGACTTACAGAAAGAGACCAGAATCCCAGAGACCATATGTGTGTGAAAGTTGCTCAGTCATGTCCAACTCTTCATTTATTGAAGGTTTGCTATGAACACAGATCTATACTAAATGCTTAACATCTACTATTGCAGTTAATTTTCACTACCACCACCCTGTGAAGTGAATATATTCTTTTTTTAAGATAATTTTTGATGTGGACATTTTTACAGTACTTATTGAATTTGTTACAATATTGCTTCTGTTTTACATTTTGGATTTTTTGGGTCACAAGGCACATAGGATCTTAGCGTCCCAACCAAGGATCAAACTTTCACCCTGTGCATTAGAAGCCAAAGTCTTATTAATAACTACTGAATCTCCAGAGAAGTCCATGAATATATTCTTACCATTCTCATTTTAGACATGAGGAAACCAAGGCTCAAAGAAAAGAATTGATTTCCCAAAGTTTCACTGCAAGTGGCACAGCCAAGATTCAAGCAGAATCTCTTTGCTGCCAAGCCCAATTCTCTTAACCACTATGTAAGAATGTCTTCACAACTTTATCATTCCACACTCAATTTTAAGTTTGTCAGGAAAACCCTAAAATATGTGCCAGCTTTGCTCAAAAACTTCTATAAATCTGGTTCAACTTTTCTTTTGGGTCCGAAGACTTGATCATTCATTAAGCCCACCCAGAGACAACCTGCCAATAAACATGTAATCCCAGGCACAGGTTTATACTTCAGTATTGAAACTATAAAGACAGATAGATAAATATTATTACTTGGAGTGCTACAACTCCCTCATACCAAATATTTCTGTAATATTTCCTCTGGGCTTCTCTCAGCAGTGATGTGTTTTTTTAGTATTCCTCCAATTTTGGCCACTTTCATCTGTCCTGAATAGAACAATATTATTCTCAGTCAGTCAAAATGCCACTTCCTTTTTCAGCCAAGGTTCTGAACAAGGATACTAGATAATATAAATGATGTTATGCATTTGATGACTGTTTTATGCTTTTTGCAGCCTCTCCTGGGACAAGACACTCAGGCTTCCCCTGTAAATCTTGCCAGCTCCCCAGATCTGCTCCCACTATCAGTTTCTCTCATGGAAAATTTAAATCTCTGCTCAAAACATTAACTTCTTCTTCATTTAATTTTTTTTTTATTGCTAAGGGTTTACAGCTGACTTTATGGCCCTTGGATGATTAATTTTTAATGTCTTTCGTCCTTTCCTCTTTGACCAACTCCCTCCACTTTCAATTTGAATGCAATTGTACCTTTCTCAAAAGCGTTTGCCGCTCGCTGGTTTGCATATTTCGGGGAGTCGCAGGCAGCTGATGCAGAGTGGAAGGCAGCATTCCTGCAGAGAATGACTAAAAGATAGACAGCAACTCTGTGCCTTTCCTGTGAGTCTTGATGACAGCAAACTCTCTAGCATCAGTAAATCTGCCAGTTCTAGGTCCTGGCAGACAATGAATTCCCTGAGAGGGTTACCGTGCTAAATTCTGCCATTGTCATGCACAAGGTATGGATTGAGTCATATCTTTCAAACCACTGAACATTCATTGGGGAGAACACATATCCCTTTAAAAACATACCTTAAAGGCAGGTCATACCTTCTCCTAACCCCCTACTCAAAAAACACAACTGAAAGAAACTGAGGGTTTGTTTTGCAAGTCAAAAAGTCCCCGGCTTTTTATATTCACACAGTATATGGCCATTTAAATGTTGCAGAACATTTAACGACATGAAAAACATGTTCACTCTATATTCGGTGAAAAAAACAAGCTGCAAAACAGAAAGTAGGGTATAATTTCTAAAGGTATATTTATGCATAAAAATACTGAGGTTATTAATACTAATTCTCTCTAGGGGTGATAGAAATAAATGTTTATTTTTGTTCTTTGCTTCTCTGTGATTTCTAAGTTTTCTATATGACTATGTATTGCTTTTATAATTAAAAAATAAGAGCTATAATTTAAAATAGAAGTTCCTTGCATTTAGGGTGATAATTGAAATTAAATAAAGAACCAGAGACCAAATCTTTGAGAGTGTGTAATGGAGAAATGGTAGATGCTCAAAATTAATAATAATATTTATCAGTATATTAAGGACAGTGGTAGGAATATCATATTCCTAACTCTCCAGTTTCACAGTTTTACAAGCTTGAAAACTGGGGCTCAGAAAAGTTACATCAAGTGCCCAAATCTGCACAGATTAGGCTCAAGATTGACAAATTTCAGATCCCCATGACTTCAAAATGCACACAATTGTCACAGTGCCATACTGCCTGAAGAGCAGTACATCTCTACACACAATTGAGCTACCCCAATAGATTCATTCATTTTATACAGGAGACGCATTGACTCCCAGCCCCAGTGCTAAATCAAGAGCAGGTTTCTAAACCATTTTTATTCTTGCTTTTAAAAAATATATGTGCAAGTGTAGAATAATATATTCTTTCCAGTACAATTTATGAGCATGTCATAGTTTACGATGCATTTTCACATCCATTAGTCTCCCTAACTATTTGATTTATTCACTAGGTAACTAAAATATCATCAAACTATACTTAAAATATTTAACAACCTGTGCAGAAAAATAAATATATGTATAAATCAAAAATGAGAACCTCTGCTCCTATTTTGTCTACATAAACCAAAATATATATATTTATAGAACTGGTTAGCAGGTGACATAAATTGAAATAAAAGTTGTCTACCTGATTAATGATTTCTTCTAATACTATAAATTATTGACACTAACCTGTGTTGGATGAGGCTGTCACTAGCTATCATCATGTAGCCTCCATCTGTTTAGCCACAATTTGACAGAAACTCTGCTAAATGGATGATCATTAGGTCATGAGTAGTCAAGGAATGTCTCTTATTATCACCAATGTGTTATTTATGGTGATGATTCTTCTCTCAGCTTCCTTGAAGTAACAGCAATTCCACTCAAATTCTTTGCTAGGTCTTATAATAAGGTCTAAATATATTCTATAGTCAATAGTTCTATGATCAACTAAGTCACCAAAAACATTTGATGACTGAAGGAAATGGCAACCCACTCCAGTATTCTTGCCTGGAAAACCCCATGGATGGAGAAGCTTGGTAAGTTACAGTCCATGGGGTCGGAAAGAGTCGGACACGACTGAGGGCCTTCATTCTTTCATTATATATTTTAATAGGTTGAATTTAAGCCTTTCAATTTATGTGCTTGAATCCTAATTATGCTATTCTTAATTTAAAAAACCTGTTTCCATATCTGTGAAATGGGGATTATGATGGTTACTACAGAACTTAAATGTCATTATACATGATGCCTGGCATAGAAACCCTCTTAAACATTAGCTTTCCTTTTTATTAAAATGAATATAGTCAGTACCCGTGCTAGATGGGCATTCCACAGATTTTCAAAAACTGAGCTCATTGAATGAAAATGCAATTTATACCTCATGGCTTCCTCCCTCCCCACAGCCTCTCTCTTATCTCAGGAAGTGACCAATGTGCAGGGAATTGGCTGTTTCTGGCCATTGTTATGTTGTCCACTATTTCTGTCACCACCCCATCCTCCCACTCTTGCAATCTCTCCAAGTCTCTTACACCCCAAACCCCATAGATATTTCAGTTCTCATAAGCAGAAATAGAAAGGTGACCCCAGAGTAAGACACCCTCCCCTGCAGAGGCCCACAGCTTCTCCTGGGATCCAGCCCAGTGGAAGGGGGAGTCAGCTTGTGAAGGGGTGAGCACCCCTGCCAAGGGCTCTATCTCCCCTCTGTGTGTGTGTGTGTGTGTGTATGTGTGTGTGTATGCATGCTAATTAGCTTCAGCCATGTCCAATCTTGCAGACCCCATGGACTGCAGCCCACCAGGCTCCTCTGTCCATGGGATTCTTCATGCAACAATACCGGAGTGGGTAGCCATGCCCTCTTCCAGGGGATCTCCACAGTCCAAGGATTGAACCCATGTCTCATATGACGCCTACCAATGTCTAAGCTTGCTCTAGCATGGACGAAATGCAGGGGGCAAAGCCAGGGGATAGGAGCCATAAATAATAGTAAATGAATGGGCAGGGCTGGATGCCAACAAAATTGGATTTAGTTTGTCAAGCCCTAGGCCCTAACAGTGGAGAAGGCAATGGCACCCCACTCCAGTCCTCTTGCCTGGAAAGTCCCATGGACGGAGGAGCCTGGTGGGCTGCAGTCCATGGGGTCGCTAAGAGTCGGATACAACTGAGTGACTTCACTTTCACTTCTCACTTGCATGCATTGGAGAAGGAAATGTCAACCCACTCCAGTGTTCTTGCCTGGAGAATCCCGGGGACGGGGGAGGCTGGTGGGCTGCCGTCTATGGGGTCGCACAGAGTCAGACACGACTGAAGCGACCTAGCAGCAGCAGCAGCAGCAGCAGGCCCTAACAGATGTCCGATGCACAGCAGATATAAGTGAGTGCCTAGGGCAGTTGTGTTTAGTTGTTGAGTCCAACTCTTTTGCGATTCCATGCGCTATAACCCAGCAGGCTCCTCTGTTCATAGGATTTCCCAGGCAAGAATACTGGAGTGGGTTTCCATGCCCTCTTCCAGAGGATCTTCCCAACCCAGGGATCAAACCCTGTCTCCTGCACTGGGCAGAATTCCTCTTAATTTTGAAGGAAGAGCAGAATCCAGGTCTGTTGATAGAGCTTTTATCCCCACCCCCATACAAACTGAAATACAAAGCTTGAAGTGGAGGGAGTACAAATTTGCATAAGACCAAAAAGATCTTCTGGGAAATAAAATGTCAAGACATTTTGAACTTTCTTTCAGGTTCAAAGTTATTGAAACATCTAAATATTTGAGGGGAAGATAGAGGGTGTCCCTGACCAAAGCCTGTGGACAGGAAAGCTCTACCAAACCCCTGAGATCAAAATCACCATGAGTGAGAGGGAGGATATTGTTTCTGGATTTGCCAAAAAGCTAATCCCAAACCATGCATTCTGATAACATGATGTATTTATAATCCTCAGGCAATGTGTTGGGCTAATTGAAAAACCTGGCTAGAGAAAGTGCTGTTCCACTGAGTCAGTGTTGGCATGAGGTACCCATATCTAAACATGACTCAGGGGGTGGGTTGTTCTTCTAATCCCTGCTGTGCTATGCCACAAGCCAGCATCTCCTCAATCCGTATGGGCTGGACCTGGCAGGACCAGGTGGTTTTATGAAGCACCAGAGATCAGTGAAAAAAAATAATAATAATGAGCCTTTGGAGAGAGAGACAACTTGGACTCACCATCTGGAATCAGTTGACACCCCAGGCTTCTTGGACCCACCATGAGAAGAGCATCCTCCGAGGAAAAGACTACATTTCTTGCCACTCTGAGCAGATGGAATCCTGAATATTGCATAATGATGCATCCTTTTCAAATGACATCTATTTGTCCTAACAAACGAATGATGATGTTCCCTCTAATTACAAGTTTAGCAGTAAATTTTTACATGAAAGGATGAATAAATGAATGAAAGCTGGAACAGAATACCTATGCCTGAAGCAGAATTCCACATCTTTGGCTTCCAAAAACTCTCAATCAAATGTCCCTGAGAACTTCCTCAGATCTGACTTCCAACACAAACCTTGTATGATTTTGTGCACCGTGATGTGAAGTACACAGCAGTCTGGTTACATGAGAGTTGACACAAGTTAACAGCTTTTCAAAATTTCTTTTTCACCCTTGATGAGCACAAGTTCACAGTCCATAGGTCCCTGCAATCCAAATATCCCCACAGAAACACTTTTGGCATATCACTCAGTCTCTTCCACCGAAGCTGTCAGGACCAAAGCAGTGACAGCGTTAGGTTTCGTTCCAATGCACCTGTTAGGTGTAATACAATTGTTTTACTCAGTAACCACTAAATCTGTCAGTCAATCTTCACAGGTTTTTCTGACACCCCCCCCCCACCACTCTAATACCCCCCTATCCTCCAGCAACCAGAAGAAATTTTATCAAGCTCGGTCAAAGGAAACCATTATATAAACATTAAAAGACTGAAGGGCTGATCAGAACAGACATTTGATATCACAGGATTTGTAAATTGACTTATGCACTGTGTGATACATGGCAAGGCATCAAGAGGCACTGACCATTTTGTGGGGGAAGATCATAAACCCATCAAGTGCCCTTACCCCCATGTGCATAGGAGACCATCTGGTGCCAAAAAGTGATGCCGTCACCTCATCCAAAAGAGCTAATGCATTTCCAACTTTACTATTAATGTTGTCTTTTAATAGGCCCCTCTCTAAAAGAGAGTTTCATTTTTTGTTGACATTTCCAATATGATCATTTACACAGCTGGAGAGAAGTAAGTTCTCTAAGAGCTGCACTGTAATTTTGATGTTCTGCACCCAAAATTTCCTGAAACCAGCATTTCCAGGGGACTAAGCATCATTTTAATCACTGGCCTCCTTATTCCTATCGGTTGCTTCTTGCCATTTGAACACTCATCTGTTTCTACAGGAAGTCATGTGAAATGCCATTCTGTGACACAGAAGTCCAAGAGCTCCCAAGAGGACATGTATGTCATCATTCAGGACAGGTATGTCATCATGCAAAGGGTGCTGCTGCCCAAGCATCTCTGATGCAGGCAGAGTCATGCCTTCTTGGCAGAACACTGACAGCTCTCAGCAATAGTCCTGTCTATGCTGGTGTTTTGACAGTTTCAGTACTATCAAAGTAAGTGTATATATGGGTATTCACATAAGTTGTTTGACCTTGGGCAAGTCACTGCATCAGAGGATCCAGTGGGGAAGCCCTCAGTAAGTACTAGGGGTGCTAATATCTGCCATTCCATCTAACAGGACGTGAGTAGTGTCAAATGAGGAAGCAGATTTAAATGCATTTTGTAAACTCTACAAAGAAAGCAAATGATAGAGAGAGTGGAGGCTCTGGAGCCAAAAATCTGGGTTAGAATCCTGTTGTGTAATGAAAACCATTACTTCATCTCTCTGAGCCTCAAGTCTGCTAATCCAGAAGGGGACAATAATAATTATCACACGGGGTTATTGTAAGCAACTGTATTGTGTGGCACAGAGTAGGTACATGATACATGAATATAACATACACATTTTAAGTGGGCTTTCACTGGCGGCTCAGAAGGTAAAGAATCTCCCTATAATGCAGGAGACCTGGGTTTGATCCCTGGGTCAGGAAGATCCCCTGGAGAAGTGAATAGCAGCCCATTCCAGTATTCTTGCCTGGTAAATCCCATGGACAGAGGAGCCTGGTGGGCCACAGTCCATGGCATCGCAAGAGTTCATCAAAAACTGAGACTAATACTTTCACTTTCAAGGAGAAAGGAGATACAAATATGTGTTTTCAAATCTATATGTAACCAAAAGTCTTTTGCATCCTTTTTGGAAGCTTGCCTTCATGATTTACCCATTTCTCACTGGAATAAAACAGGATGACAGTGTCTCCTCCTTCATGGAATGTATAATCTCTCAGGGCCTTCACTGTACTATAAGATGCCTTCATGCAAAATTGAAAACTCAGCCCCCTTTAGGTAGACACAGTCCAATGAAAGGAAAGCTGAGATTTCAGCTCCCATGAGCCACCTCAACCAAGGATCCTGTGCAAGACACAACCCTGGGAATTATAAAAAATGGTCCTGAGGACCATTACATTGTGTGATACCCTGCGAAATCTCAGAGCAAGAGGCAAAACAGGACCTTCAAAAGATTAGAAGAGTAATGTGCTTCTTATAGCCAAACAGTAACCAACTGAGTTTGCCTACTGAATTTATCAAAAAGTCACCCAGATGTCTTTGGTATTAAAAAAAAAAATTAAAACAAAATTTAAAATAAAGAGAGAAGTTTAAAAAAAATCACCTGGAATGTAAATTGGTACAGCCACTATGAAAAATAGTATGGATCTTCCTTAAGAACTTAAAATAGAACTACCATATAATCTAGCAATTCTACTTCTGAGCATATATCTGAAAAAAAAAACCTGAAATCACTCATTTGAGAGTGAGATATGTGCACCCTAGTGTTTGAGCAGCACTGTCTACAAGAGCCAGCACATGGAAGCTCAAGTGCCCATCAACAGATGATTGGATTAAGATGTGGTGTGTGTGTATTTTTATATATAATGTAATTTTACTCAGCATAAAAAAGAAATTCTGCCATCTGTAGCAATGTGGATGGATCTCGAGAATGTGACATTTAGTGGAATAAATCAAAGACAAATATTATATGATACCACTTATCTGTGGAATATAAAAATATCACAAATGAATGCATATGCAAAATAGTAACAGACTCACAGATATAGAAAACAAACTTGTGGTTCCCAAAGGGGAGAGGGGGAAGGGGAGGGACAAATTAGGGCCATGATGTTAACAGATACAAACAACCACACATAAAATGGATAAGCAACAGGGATATACAGGGAACTATGCCCATTATTTATAATACCCAATAATGGATTATAATCTGCAAAAATAATGAATCTCCATGCTGTACACCTAAAACTAATACAATATTGTAAATCAACTATATTTTAACTTAAAAAAGGAAAGCAAACCAAAAATAGTCACCTAATAAGTCATTAAAAGTGAACATCCACTTCAGTCATTTCCCAGTGAAGAAGTCTTGAGCTCTCATGTAACATTCTAAAGAGTTCCTTGATTTCCTAACCAATCTTGTTTCAGTGTCTTAAAATAAATAATGCATTATTTCTTGGAGGTATTAATCCATGGTTTCTCTAGTGAAGCTGCAAAACTTAAGCCACATTTAGGACCAAAGGGAGAGAAAAGATAAAGAGAGCCTAGATAGCAAGGTCCTCAATGTAATGAAATAATTTTCTTTTTCCACTTCAGACAAAAATAATAAGCCACAACCTCAAGAACTTAGTTACAAGTGTGGTTCTAAGTCCTTAAGATATAAATAATAAATGTATATTCAAATATCAGTAGTAATAATAAGAATAAATGCCACTTGTTGCCACATAGGGATTGCAGTTAACAGACTATTTTCATATCCATTTTTCTTATAACTCTCACCCAATAACCCTACAAAAAGGAAGCACAGAAATAGTATTCCCTTTGGTGATAAGAGGTCAAGACTGAGAGGAAGGATGACTTGCCTGTCACTACACATGTGTAGTTAGTGGATTTAAATAAAGACTACTGACTCTCAGGCCTAGGCCATGCAATGACACTTCTGTCACTTTCTAGATTCTTTCCATTATATTACCCAGTCTCCCCAGTGCCCATTTACAGTTGTTTATTGGAAAAGCAACAGAGTTCCAGAAAAACATCTATTTCTGCTTTATTGACTACGCCAAAGCCTTTGACTGTGTGGATCACAATAAACTGTAGAAAATTCTGAAGGAGATGGGAATACCAGACCACCTGACCTGCCTCTTGAGAAACCTGTATGCAGGTCAGGAAGCAATAGTTAGAACTGGACATGGAACAACAGACTGGTTCCAAATAGGAAAAGGAGTATGTTAAGGCTGTATATTGTCACCCTGCTTATTTAACTTATATGCAGAGTACATCATGAGAAACGCTGGGCTGGAAGAAGCACAAGCTGGAATCAAGATTGCCGAGAGAAATATCAATAACCTCAGATATGCAGATGACACCATCCTTATGGCAGAAAGTGAAGAGGAACTAAAAAGCCCCTTGATGAAAGTGAAAGAGGAGAGTGAAAAAGTTGGTTTAAAGCTTAACATTCAGAAAACTAAGATCATGGCATCTGGTCCCATCACCTCATGGGAAATAGATGGGGAGACAGTGGAAACAGTGTCAGACTTTATTTCTTTGGGCTCCAAAATCACTGCAGATGGTGATTGCAGCCATGAAATTAAAAGATGCTTACTCCTTGGGAGGAAAGTTACGACCAACATAGATAGCATATTAAAAAGCAGAGACATTACTTTGCCTACAAAGGTCCGTCTGGTCAAGGCCATAGTTTTTCCAGTGGTCATGTATGGATGTGAAAGTTGGACTGTGAAGAAAGCTGAGCACCAAAAAATTTATGCTTTTGAACTGTGGGGTTGGAGAAGACTCTTGAGAGTCCCTTGGACTGCAAGGAGATCCAACCAGTCCATCCTGAAGGAGATCAGTCCTGGGTGTTCATTGGAAGGACTGATGCTGAAGCTGAAACTCCAATACTTTGGCCACCTCATGCAAAGAGTTGACTGATTGGAAAAGACCCTGATGCTAGGAGGGATTGGGGGCAGGAGGAGAAGGGGACAGGAGAGGATGAGATGGCTGGATGGCATCAGCGACTCAATGGACATGTGTTTGAGGAAGCTCTGGGAGTCTGTGATGGACAGGGAGGCCTGGAGTGCTGTGATTCATGGGGTTGCAAAGAGTGGGACATGACTGAGCGACTGAACTGAACTTAATGCATGATAACCAAGCCTGGAGATCCCATACAGAACCTACTCATTATTCTCCTCCTGCCTGTAGACATCTGTTCCAGCCCTCCTCTTCTGTCATCCACCAAAAGAAGTAAAGTCCAAAGCAGTGATCAAATAAAGGTTCTGTACAGTCTTTCATGCACTACACACGTGTATCAAAGCTAGGACCCCACCATTGAATTGAGAAGATGCTCCACAGGGGGAAGCAATACTGAACTAGATGCCCTTTCTTTTGAAGAGGGTCAGGGAGTTAGTCACATCAGGCCAAATGGACGGACAGGAATATCCTTTGAAGACACCAAATAGATCTGAAGTTCTGAAGACAGCATTATTTAAGGGCTCTTCAAAGCCCCCAGATTGCTAGCCATTTTACAACATCATCAGAAATGGGAACTGTCTCATTCGGGGAACCTACTGTGAGCTTGATAACACAGTGTAATGTATGACTCATCTTTGAGCCCAGTCATGCTGACAGCTTTTTGATTTAGTGTTTTTTGAATCAATTTTCCTATCATACTCACAGTGAATTATACCAAATAGTTTACAGTGTCCTGGCAAAGTCAGCATACCATTTAATGAGTCAGCAACTGGTGTCTACATATGGTGGAAAGCTACCTCAATGTTACTCTGAGGAAGGGCTATTGTAATTGTTCCCATTTTGCAGATGTACAATTTTACTGCATGCAATTAGTCATGGTTACTTACCTAGTCTGAATGCACATTCTGGCTAACTTTGTCCAAGCACTAGCCAGGTGACCTTGGCCAGTCACCTAATCTCTCTAAACCTGTTTACTCATCAACTGTACTAAGAGATTGCATTAGATAACCTCCAAAGCAATTTCCAAAACTGTTCTTTTTAATTTTCTGACTCTCCTCAAATCATAGTTTGGAAAAGTGCTAGATGCAAATCCAAGTGAATAAAAACCATGGAAATCATTGCAAGCTAGCAATATCCAAGAGAAACTTTCTACAATGATAAAATGCTCTATAGCTCCAATTTAGGTCAAACACAGTGACCAATTTAAGTCAAATATACTAGCCACTCATAGCTAGTAAATACTTTAAATGTTGCTAATGAGACAAATAAAACTGAATTTTCATTTGATTTTATTATTTTTTTTTTTTTATTAGTTGGAGGCTAGTTACTTTACAATATTGTAGTGGTTTTTGTCATACATTGACATGAATCAGCCATGGATATACATGTATTCCCCATCCCGATCCCCCCTCCCACCTCCCTCTCCACCCAATCCCTCTGGGTCTTCCCAGTGCACCAGGTCCAAGCACTGGTCTCATGCATCCAACCTGGGCTGGTGATCTGTTTCACCCTAGATAATATACATGTTTCGATGCTGTTCTCTTGAAACATCCCACCCTCGCCTTTTCCCACAGAGTCCACAAGTCTGTTCTATACATCTGAGTCTCTTTTTCTGTTTTGCATATAGGGTTATCGTCACCATCTTTCTAAATTCCATATATATGTATTAGTATACTGTAATGGTCTTTATCTTTCTGGCTTACTTCACTCTGTATAATGGGCTCCACTTTCATCCATCTCATTAGAACTGATTCAAATGAATTGTTTTTAATGGCTGAGTAATATTCCATGGTGTATATGTACCACAGCTTCCTCATCCATTTGTCTGCTGATGGGCATCTAGGTTGCTTCCATGTCCTGGCTATTATAAACAGTGCTGTGATGAACATTGGGGTGCACGTGTCTCTTTCAGATCTGTTTTTCTCGGTGTGTATGCCCAGAAGTGGGATTGCTGGGTCATATGGCAGTTCTATTTCTAGCTTTTTAACAAATCTCCACACTGTTTTCCATAGTGGCTGTACTAGTTTGCATTCCCACCAACAGTGTAAGAGGGTTCCCTTTTCTCCACATCCTCTCCAGCATTTATTGCTTGTAGACTTTTGGATAGCAGCCATCCTGACTGGCATATAATGGTACCTCATTGTGGTTTTGATTTGCATTTCTCTGATAATGAGTGATGTTGAGCATCTTTTCATGTGTTTTTTTTTTTTTTTTGCCATCTGTATGTCTTCCTTGGAGAAATGTCTGTTTAGTTCTTTGGCCCATTTTTTGATTGGGTCATTTATTTTTCTGGAGTTGAGCTGGAGGAGTTGCTTGTATATTTTTGAGATTAATCCTTTGTCTGTTGCTTCATTTGCTATTATTTTCTCCCAATCTGAGGGCTGTCTTTTCACCTTGCTTATAGTTTCCTTTGTTGTGCAAAAGCTTTTAAGTTTCATTAGGTCCCATTTGTTTATTTTTGCTTTTATTTCTAAAATTCTGGGATGTGGGTCATAGAGGATCCTGCTGTGATTTATGTCGGAGAGTGTTTTGCCTATGTTCTCCTCTAGGAGTTTTATAGTTTCTAGTCTTACATTTAGATCTTTAATCCATTTTGAGTTTATTTTTGTGTATGGTGTTAGAAAGTGTTCTAGTTTCATTCTTTTACAAGTGGTTGACCAGTTTTCCCAACACCACTTGTTGAAGAGGTTGTCTTTTTTCCATTGTATATCCTTGCCTCCTTTGTCGAAGATAAGGTGACCATAGGTTCGTGGATTTATCTCTGGGCTTTCTATTCTGTTCCATTGATCTATATTTCTGTCTTTGTGCCAGTACCATACTGTCTTGATGACTGTGGCTTTGTAGTATAGTCTGAAGTCAGGCAGGTTAAAATTTTAACATCCCCATGTTGCCATCATTGGACAGCACAGGTCTAGACAAAAATGTGCATTTCCATGGTAAGTCTCAGGATTGCAGTGATGAGAAAGAAGAAATAAGAATTTCTGAAATATAAGGGACAACTTTTTTTTAGTTCAGATATAGTTCAAAATTGTCCATGGCCAAAGTTCTGGGCCAAATGGCAGATTCCCACTCCATCACTTTCATATAGGACTGTCCTTTGATCCCCAACAAGAAAGCTATGTATGACAGTTTCCAGAGTAAGATTATGGAGACTTGGACCAGGGTGGCAGCAGAAGAGATGGAGAAAAATGGACAGATGATGGATGTATTTTAGAAGCACAGCCAGCAGAGGTGCCTGGTAGTTTGGATGCGGGTGGTAAGGCAAAAGCAGAAATAGAGGTAGATGATGTCTAGATTTCTGACCTGATTTCCCACTCTACATTTCAGTGATATCCGGTCTCTGCTATTTATGTTGTGAAGCTCTGACTCAACATAAATACCCAGATTAAAGTTGCCCTCTCTCTCCATCTCACCTCCCAAGAAAACAGACTGCAGCTTTATCCTGAGAATGGAAGGATTCATACTGTCAAAATCATAGTGACACTTCCCAGTTTTGGAAATCTGTAGTCTCAGCTGTGAGACCTCTCTTCCGCCATAACTTGAGTTATCCAACAAGGTCTAACCAGCCTCACCCATGAGGATGATTTCCCCTCCTTCGCCAAGTGGGGGGATGGAATTTTAACAAGTAAAGTACTACTTAACAGATAAGTACATTAAATCATCTACCTATGAATGAGCTCTGCTCCAAGGCGACATTCATAAGTCCACTTCGGTGGTTAGTCCAACAAAGTCAGCTTAGGTACCCAACTAACACAATTCCTGTATACTGCTGCTTTTAGCTTGCTTCAGACATCTTGGGCTTAAAATAAAGATACTGTACTAGTGTACTATATACAGTATTGTACAATAAAGTACACAAAAGCATAACCATGTATAGAGGAGGCACACACGCGCAACGTACACCAGAAATGTGACTGGACACCCGAATGCAGGTTCACATCTTTGAAAGTTCGCAATTTGAAGGCTCATATGTAGGGGGCTTACTGTATCAGAAAGTGGCAAGTTAGGGAGCTGTTCATAATCTATAGAACAGAGTTATTAGGAGGGTATCGATGGAATCCAGGACACAGCACTGATGTCAAAGGGAGAAGGTGTCCAGAGCCATCATAAAGACTGAGAACCAAGAATCTATAACCAAGGAAATGGCCCAAGTGAAATGATTCTGAAAAAGGAGGAGAAACCACCAAGGTGACCCAGTGCATTTTACCTGTCGGCTTAAATACTACCTGTGAGCTCAGAGCTTTTGGCCCAGGCCTCAGAGTCACTCAAAACCATCTGGCCAACCATCACCTTAGCAACAAAGAGAGTGGGGGATAGTACAAGTGTTTTCTATCAATACCAAGTTAATTAAAGAGCCCTGACCCTGTTTTTTGTTGCTCATTTCATCACATAGTAGTATTTAAAGCAACACCTTTTCCAACGAAAATGAATAAAACTGGATACTGCCAATATGTCGCCTCTGTGTATGAAAAAAAACTCCGCTGATATTTGAAGGATGTTCCTCGTGATTGCCTATTGTCATAGCCTGAGATTAGAGGGGAGAGAAAGTATGGCTTCTGATTGTTACAGCCATGATGAGAAAGGCCTCCAGTCACATCTTATTAATTTACTGTGGAACAGAATGTCACATTGACATTTCAAATTATCCTCTTGCTTTGTTCACAGGATTATTTTGAGCTTAAACTCATTGGGCTTCTAGCTTGGCTATTTATGTGAGCTAAGAACTCTAATCTCCTAATGTCTTGACCTGCACACCAGACTAAATTTTACTATTTATAAAAATGATTGACTGTCCTACCTTGGGGTCAAACAGGCCTGGGTCTCCTTGGGTTAAGTGATTTATCCTCTTGGCGCCTTAGCATCCTATATCTCATAAAGAAAATAATATTATCTCTCATGTTTCTTGTGAGGGCTGTGTGTGATAATACAGGAAAGGCTTTAACAACTAAACCAATAAAAGGCAACTCACAGTAAACTTATAGTAACAATCCTAAGAGCTAACATTTTTAGCACTCCCTAGTAGCCAAGCCTTTTGTTATCATTGCTGTTGTCGTTGTTCAGTGGCTAATTAATGTCTTTGTGACCCCATGGACTACAGCATACCAGGCTCCCCTGTCCTTCACTGTCTCCAGGAGTTTGCTCAAATTCATGTCCACTGAGCTGGTGATGCTATCTAACAATCACATCCTCTACTGACCCCTTCTCCTTTTGACTTCAATCTTTCCCAGCATCAGAATCTTTTCCAATGATTCAGCTCTTTGCAACAAGTAGCCAAAATATTAGAGCTTCAGCATTAGTCCTTCCAATGAATATTCAGGGTTGATATCCTTTAGGATTGACTGATTTGATCTTCTTGCAGTCCAAGGAACTCTCAAGAGTCTTCTCCAGCTCTACAATTCAAAGCATCAATTCTTTGGCACTCAACCTTCTTTATGATCCAACTCTCATATCCATACATGACTACTGGAAAAATCATAGCTTTGACTATATGAACCTTTGTCAGCAAAGTGATGTCTCGGTTTTTTAATATACTGTCTAGATTTGTCATAGCTTTCATTTCAAGAAGCAAGCATCTTTTAATTTCATGGCTGCAGTCACTGTCCACAGTGAGCCAGGTCTTTACATAATATAAATGCATTTATTAACTTAAATTCTCACACCAACTTTGTAAGCTAGATGTTATAATTATTTTATTTATTTTTAAAATAGATTTGGCTGCACTGGGTCTCAGCTGTGGCACTCAGGATGTTGGGATCTTCACTCTTCATTGCAGCATGCAGGATCTTTTGTTGCAGTGTGTGAACTCTTAGTTGAGGCAATGGGGTCTAGTTCCTGGACCAAGGACTGAACCCAGAACCGCTGCATTGGGAGCGTGGAATCTTAACCACTGGACCACCAGGGAAGTCCCTAGACACTAGTAATTATTACCTCCATTTTACAGATGAGGACACTGAGCCACTCAAAGTTAGATTATTTGCCAGGAGCCCAGCCCAGGCAATCTGGCTTTAGGGCCTGAGCTCATACAATCTGCTACTTAGCATCTATCTTGATTTCTTGACAAAGCTACATTTTCCACAGTTTGATCTCCAGTCCAAACTTCCCTCTGAAGTCCAAGCTCACATACCCAATATCCAACTGCTTTCTCACCATTTCCCCCTAAAACTCTAACAGACTCTCCACTGGAACAGGCTCAAACTCAAGTATAACATCACATGTGTCCCTCACCCTCTCCCTGAATCCCGCACCAGTCACCTTACTCTTTGTGTCATTATGTCAGCTTCATCCTTCCAGAAGTGACCACTCTTCCTGCCTCTCCTCTCTCAAACCAAACATCTACTTCATTAGTAAGTAATTACTGGGTCTTCTTTCAAAATATTCAGGATTCACCACTTCTCATCATCTCCATCACCCTGGCCCAAGCCAATCTCTTGCCAGGATCACTGCTACAGCCCCTGACAAGTCACTCCAAATCTGCCCCGTGCCCCTACATTCAGTGTCTAGGAGCCAGAATCATCTCCATACCCTCCAATGACTCCCGTCCCTCCCTAGGTAAAAGTCAAAATTTGTATGAGACCCCACATAATACTGTCCCTGCTGTTATCTCTGACCTCTTCCTTTGCTATTTTCCCTCTCTTTTTAATTTTTGGCTGTGTTGGGTTTTCATTACTACGAAGCCTTTCCCTAGTGGCAGTGAGCCGGGGCTGCTCTTCATTGCAGCGAGCAGGCTTCTCATTGTGGTGGCTTCTCTTATTGCAGAGCATGGGCTCTAAGGTGCATGGGCTTCAGTAGTAGTGACATACAGGTGTTCTGCAGGCATGTGGAATCTTCTTGGACCAAGGATTGAACCCACGTCCCCTGCACTGGAAGGCGGATTCTTAACCACTGAACCACCAAGGAAGTACTTCCCTCTCTCTCTCTCTCTCTCTGCTCCAGCCACACTGGTACCCACTGTTTCTGGACCACACCAGAACACCATGACCTCATAGCCTTCACACTTACTATTTCTTCTTCCTTGAAAGTTGTTCTGCCAGATATTGACATAGTACCTTCTTTAACCTCCTGCTCTCTACTTACTGAAGGCTTTACCTTCTTCTTCTTTTGGTCCTATTTCCCTCCATTGCTTCATTCTTCTCCATCTAACACATCATGTATTTTCTTATTTGTTACGTTCATTACCTATCCTTGGGCTTCTCTTGTGACTCAGCTGGTAAAAAATCTGCCTGCGATGCAGGAGGCCTAGGTTCAATCCCTGAGTTGGGAAGATCTCTTGGAGAAGGGAAAGTATTCTGGCCTGGAGAATTCCATAGACTATATAGGCCATGGGGTCACAAAAAACTGGACACGACTGAGTGCCTTTCACTTTCACTTTACCTATCCTTTCTGCTAGAATATAAGCTTTACAAGGACAGAGATTTTTATATATTTTGTACATGTCTGTATATTACCATATGTAAAATAGATGACCATTACAAGTTCGATGCATGAAGCTGGGCATTCAAAGCTGGTGATCTGGGACAACCCAGAGGGATGGGGTGGGGAGGGAAGAGGGAGGGGTTTCAGGATGAGGAGACACGTGCACCCATGGGTAATTCACGTCGATGTATAGCAAAAACCGCCACAATATTGTAAAGAAATTATCCTCCTATTTTGCTCATGTCAGTACCTCCTATACCTAGCCCATGTGAGCATATAGGTGATGCTCAATAGTCATTTAGTGAATAAACGATTGAATAACTCAGTTCCCTCCCAACAAGGAGTCAAACACTCACAGCAATATGCCAAGTATAATGAACTTCATAATGATCTCCTTGTCTAAGTTCTTTCCTGCAGGTTTACACTTTTCCTCATGTTCAATCTTAGTGACTCATTTCTTTGAGGTAAGTGTGATTAATCTACAAATACCTGTGAGAAGGAAAAAGTAACAAGCTACTATCTGTCGATAGTATCTTAATATAAATTGGTTTGTATCGTTTTCTCCACCTTGTGAATTACTTGAGAACAGTTCACTAGAAGTAAAGAAAAAGATGACTGCTGCTGCTGCTAAGTCACTTCAGTCGTGTCTGACTCTGTGCGACCCCATAGACGGCAGCCCACCAAGTCTCCCCCGTCCCTGGGATTCTCCAGGCAAGAACACTGGAGTGGGTTGCCATTTCCTTCTCCAATGCATGAAAGTGAAAAGTGAAAGTGAAGTTGCTTAGTTGTGTCCAACTAGGGAAGACAAATAAGCCAAGGAAATAAACTGAAGTCCAATAACCAGATATTGCACATACGGAAGGTGATAGAGGACGGAGTGGAAGCCCTGGCATGCAGAGGGCACTACAGGGAAAGATGAATCTCTCTTTCCTGCATATGTGCCTGGGCTGGTCTAGAATCTTCTGGAAGAGATCTTAGTCCCTGGTTCTACAACTCAGGCTCAAATGAGCACCTTGGTTGTTTTTGTTTTCATTTTGTCTCCTCTTTCTATTCTTTTGCTTTGCTACAAGACCCATGAGTTTACATTCTCCCCCTTTCTCTGCAAGGCTGCTCACATCTAATTTGCCTCTCCAGGTTTCTCTATCACCCACAGCTGGAAATGAAGCAGAACATCTTCCCAGCCCTCTACAGCTGTGAGTCTAGCCCCCTGTGAGTCTAGTCCCTGTGGCACCCCGGCATTAGACAGATGTTCCAAAGCCCATTGCATAGTATAGTGACTCACGGTGTTTAGAAACATAGGAATGATTTCTTTACTCATTCTGAGGTGAGAGCAAACAGTTGGTGAATCCCCTTGGGGATATGAAAGTGTAGCCCTGGTTGACAGTGGCTAGGGTGGGAGAGGCCGGCTCTACAAGAAGATCCGGGTTCAAGTCTGGCTACAGCTCTCACCAGACATGACATTAGCAAAGTCACTTCATCTTTCTGAAGACGATTAGAAAGATTAGATTAGAAAATCTGACTCCTGATTATAAAATAACCACTCTGATTTCTTAGGATTATTGTAGAGATCAAATAAGAAAATTATGTTAAAGTGTTTTTACAGGACCTGACTACTTTGTGGTAGTTATCCAATGGGGCAAAAGGAGGAGTTGGATATCACTTGAATAAAGAAAGCACGTGGAATCTAAGGGATTCCTCACCAAAAACTATTTTCTCTAACAGCTATGACAACACAAGGAGAGTAAAGCCACATCAGGATGTGAGAGGTAGAACTCTACAAACTGGTTGTTCTAACACAATATCAGCAGTATTAATCTTATAATTATCAAAATGATTTATTCACTATATCACATACATAATATGGTTAAGAAAAAGAGGAAAAACTGACATTCATAAGCTAACCACCAATGGATCACCATTATTGCCATCTTGATAGCCTTCCAAACTTCAACACATAAAGACACAAAAATATGCAAGACAAAGATCATTCATATTATTATTTAGCATCCTTTACTTACTTAACATGACATTAATATCTTTTAATATCAGTGAATACAGATCTTTGATTATTGCCCTAGAGGTCATGTAGTAGCCAATCTCTAAGCACTTATCACTTAGGCTGTTTCGAATTTCCCCTCTCTCATAAACAATTCTGCAATATAACCTTGTGCATATGTCACCATTCACTTGTCCATTAATTTTCCCAAGATAAACTCCAAGTAACAAAACTGCTCAAAGACAAGGCAAAAAGAACCATATTTAGGGTTCTTTTTTAATTACAAGAAAAATACAGGACTTTTTTTTTTTATCCAAGTAATTTATGCTAATTGCTCACTAAAGCCTATGTTCTTTTCATCTGCCTGAAGAGATGCACACTGCAGGAATAAATTTCCCAGCCTCTCTTGAAGCTGGGTACAACCATGGGACTAAGTTTTAGCCAATGGAATGTACACTAAGTAATAGATGCCAAGTGCCAGCCTGGCCCACTGAACCTTCTCATGCCATTCTCCTGTGTTTCTCTTACCTCCTTTGCTGGCAGCTGACGATACTTAGGGACTCTTTGGAAGTTATCAGTTGAAGATGGCAGAGCCTCCATCAGCCTGGATCTCTGAAAAACCATCACAAACATAGCCCACCTCCTGCTACACTAGAACAAGCTTAGATTATTCACATAAGTAAGAAAAACTTCTATGTTTAGGCCACTATGCTTTGAGATTTATTTGTAACAGAAATTAAGTGTTGAGTGTTAGTTGCTCAGTCGTGCCCGACTCTTTGCAACCCCATGAACTGCAGCCCACCAGGCTCCTGTGTCCATGAGATTTTCCAGGCAAGGATACTGGAATGGGTTGTCATTTCCTTCTCCAGGTATTAGACCTCTTTAATAAAGAAATGTATACCTTCAAGTAGCATAATGCCATAGTTCAGTCAGTTTAGTTCATTGCTCAGTCGTGTCCGACTCTTTGCGACCCCATGAATTGCAGCACGCCAGGCCTCCCTGTCCGTCACAAGCTCCCAGAGTTTACTCAAACTCATGTCCATTGAGTCGGTGATGCCATCCAGCCATCTCATCCTCTGCTGTCCCCTTCTCCTCCTGCCCCCAATCCCTCCCAGCATCAGGGTATTTTCCAATGAGTCAACTCTTTGCATGAGGTGGCCAAAGTATTGGAGTTTCAGCTTCAGCATCAGTCCTTCCAATGAACATCCAGGACTGATCTCTTTTAGGATGGACTGATTGGATCTCCTTGCAGTCCAAGGGACTCTCAAGAGTCTTCTCCAACCCCACAGTCCAAAAGCATCAATTCTTCAGTGCTCAGCTTTCTTTATAGTCCAACTCTCACATCCATACATGACCACTGGAAAAACCAGAGCCTTGACTAGACGGACCTTTGTTGGCAATGTAATGTCTCTGCTTTTTAACATGCTATCTACGTTGGTCATAAGTTTCCTTCCAAGGAGTAAGCGTCTTTTAATTTCATGGCTGCAATCACCATCTGCAGTGATTTTGGAGCCCAAAAAAATAAAGTCTGACACTGTTTCCCCATCTATTTCCCATGAAGTGATGGGACCAGATGCCATGATCTTAGTTTTCTGAATGTTGAGCTTTAAGCCAATAACATACCCCTAAAGCACGTGGCATTGGCTCAGTTAGTGGTTTAGTAGAACACAGTGGAGAAAAATTTTAACATAGGCTCATAAGATAGAGACCCATGATATACAGTTACAAGACATTTGGTAAAATATCTTTCTTGGACAACAGGCCCAGTACCTTCTAAGCTTTTATCTGTGGGGGAAGTGGTTAGAAAACAGGTATTAGAGTACGTTGTTTATCATTCATTACATTTAGTAAGGATCTGCAAGAAATATATGAGCTCAAAAAAGAATTGGTTGATTTTCAAGGAAAAATAAAAGAGAATGGACAAAGTCTAACTTAGACGTTCATTGACAGATGAATGGATAAAGATGTGGTACATATATACAATGGAACATTACTCAGCCCTTAAAAAGAATGAAATAATGCCACTTGCAGCAACATGGATGGGCTTGAAGATTATCACACTAAGTGAAGTGAAATAGAAGAAGACAAATGTCATATGATATCATTTGTATGTTGAATCTAAAATAATTGACCCAAATGAACTTACTTATAAAACAGACTCACAGGCTTAGAGAACGAACTTATGGTTACCAGAGGGGAAAAGGAGTGGAGAGGGAGAGATGGAGAGTGGGAAGGGATAGTTAGGGAGTTTGACGCTGACATGCACACACTGCTGTGTTTAAAGTGGATAACCACAGAGCCCACGCACTTTGGAGCCTACACATCACAACTGGAAAAAAACCCGCACGCCACAAGGAAGATTCTGTGCACTGCAACTAAGACCCAACACAGCCAAATAAATAAATACACAAATATTCTTTTAAAATAATAATAAATAAAACAGATAACCAACAGGACTTGTGTATATCACAGAGAACTCTGCTCAATATTACATAACAACCTAACTGGGAAAAGAATTTGAAAAAGAATAGATATATGTATATGCACAACTGAGTCACTTTGTTGTATGCCTGAAATAAACATAATATTGTTAATCAATGATGTTCCAATATAAAATAAAAAGTTTAAATAAATCACTGAACCCAAGGTCACCTAAAAAAAATGAAAAGAAAACAAGCTATGGTTACCAAAGGAGAAAAGTGGGAGACAGAGTAAATTGGGAGTTTGAGAACAACATATACACGCTGCAATATTTAAAATAGATAACCAACAAGGACCTACTATATAGCATAGGGAACTATGCTCAGTATTCTGTAATAACCTAACTCAGAAAAGAATTTGGGAGAAGAAGGTAACTGAATAACTTTGCTGTGTACCTGAAAACTAGAAAAATATTGTTAATCAACAATACTCCAATATAGAATAAAAATTTATAAAAAAGAACATTACTGATTTCAGAGGACTAAATCAAAGATTTAGCATAGTTGGAAATATCAAAGAGTTGCAACCATCCTGTCAGTGAAGTAATGTTTATAAAACTTTGTATGAAATTTAGATGACATAAAACTTAGATGGTATGAAACTTAGTATGAAACTTGGTATAAAACTTAGATGGTAAACTTAGACAGTATAACTTAGATGGTACAAAACTTAGATCATATGAAATTTAGTATAAAACTTAGACAGTATGGAGATTCCTTTAAAAACTAGGAATAAAAGCACCATATGACCCAGCAATCCCACTCCTAGGCATGTACCCTGAGGAAACCAAAATTGAAAAAGACACATGTATCCCATTGTTCACTGCATCACTATTTACAATAGCTAGAACACGGAAGCAACCTAGATGTCCACTGATAGATGAGTGGATAAAGAAGTTGCAGTACATATACACAATGGAATATTACTCAGCCATAATAAAGGAATGCATTTGAGTCAGTTTTAATGCGGTGGATGAACCTAGAGCCTATTGTACAGAGTGAAGTGAGTCAGAAAGAGAAAGATAAATATGATACTCTAACACATATATATGGAATCTAGAAAAATGGTACTGAAGGATTTATTTGAAGCAATAGAGAAACATGGCATCTGGTCCCATCACTTCATGACAAATAGATGGGGAAACAGTGGAAACAGTGTCAGACTTATTTTGGGGGGCTCCAAAATCACTACAGATGGTGATTGCAGCCATGAAATTAAAAGATGCTTACTCCTTGGAAGGAAAGTTATGACCAACCTAGATAGCATATTAAAAAGCAGAGACATTACTTTGCCTACAAAGGTCTGTCTAGTCAAGGCTATGGTTTTTCCAGTGGTCATGTATGGATGTGAGAGTTGGACTGTGAAGAAAGCTGAGTGCCAAAAAATTGATGCTTTTGAACTCTGGTGTTGGGGAAAACTCTTGAGAGTCCCTTGGACTGCAAGGAGATCCAACCAGTCCATCCTGAAGGAGATCAGTCCTGGGTGTTCATTGGAAGGACTGATGCTGAAGCTGAAACTCCAATACTTTGGCCACCTCATGCAAAGAGATGACTCACTGGAAAATATCCTGATGCTAGGAGGGATTGGGGGCAGGAGGAGAAGGGGACAACAAAGGATGAGACGGCTGGATGGCATCACCGACTCGATGGGCATGAGTTTGAATAAACTCTGGGAGTTGGTGATGGACAGGGAGGCCTGGCGTGCTGCAATTCATGGGGTCGCAAAAAGTTGGACACGACTGAATGACTGAACTGAACTGAACTGAATGAAGAAACAGACATAAAGAATAGACTTATGGGGAGAGGGGAGGAGAGGGTGAGATTTATGGAAAGAGTAACATGGAAACTTACATTACCATATGTAAAATAGATAACCAACAGGAGCTTGCTGTATGGCTCAGGAAACTCAAACATGGGCTCTGTATCAACTTAGAAGGGTAAGATGGGGAGGAAAATGGGAGGGAGGTTCAAAAGGGTGAGGATATATGTATATCTATGGCTGATCATGTTGAGGTTTGACGGAAAACAACAAAATTCTGTAAAGCAATCATCCTTCAATTAAAAAATAAATAAATTTTTAAAAAACTTAACAGGCATTGAACACTCAATAAATGTTATATATTATTATTTCAAAATATAAATAAAAGTACATGCATTGATGTGGCTAGATAACATTCTACGCCTTTAATAAAATAACAACTGTCCATTTGGGGCTAACAAAAACTATAAAACAAACCTATAAAAATATTTACTGTTTTCATAAACACTTTGACAGCCAGCAAATGAGATATCCAGAAGTAAGGGTAAACACTGCCCAGAAATAATGTAGAAATAAAAACTTCCACCCCAGTAACTTAAAGTAAAAATCACAGCCAAACTCTTACATGTCACAATAGAAAATAAAATAGCTTCCACCTGGCCCTCTAATATTTGTCTTCTAAGGGTATTTTTTCCCAACAAGCCCAAGAGATCAGTGTAGACAAAAGCAACCAGACTTTCTAAATTTAATAACATGTTAGAAGAACAGGTGTTGGTGAACAATTGATGCATTGCCCAGTGCTTTTCTTAGCTGTTCATCCACTACATTTACAGAAATTTTCAGATATTTCTTACAAAAATGCTGAATGCAGAGCTCACATATGATAAATTATTTCCATTGTTGTCTCAAAAGGGATTATTTTCTCTGGAATTCTTGGAATAATATCACATTACCAATGACATCTCTGAGTTTAAGAACACCTGGTACCATCTTCCAGTTTGTAAGGGTCAAGTCTGTTTTTGCTCAATCACTATTATGCACTCTCCTATACATTCAGCATAGCTCCTAACTCAGAATTCTCAGATTATCCTTCACATACCTCTTCCCTGACCTGTCCCTCTCACTCTCCCATGCACTGGCCCAAATAGAATGCCCGTCTTCTGTATTCTCATAGTACTGTGTGAATGCCATCACCCCGTCACTCCAATCCATTATTGTCATTGTCATCACATTTTTGGAGAGCTATGTGCTAGATGCCATTTAATGTACTTTATATGCTCCATTTCATTCAAATCTAATATACTATTTTATAATAAGTAAACAGACACAGTTTTAGTAAGTAGCTAGTGTCAGAGCCAAGGTTCAAAGCCAGGCAATCTAATCCAGGAAACCATATCCTAAAGACCCAGTAATAATAGTTGGTTTTATTGCCTCTTTTTCTTCTCTTCTTCAACAAATATTTACTGATCACCTGTTACTATGAGCCAGGCTCACTTTCACAGGAAATGAGTAAGGGACTGTGTTTTGAAATAAGGGACTGCGTTTTGTTTTGTTTTTTTCATTTTACGATTCCCAATGCTTAGTACAATGTCCAAAAGAGAGTTGCTGCTAAAAACACTTGTGAAGCATCATCGTGACAAATTACAAAGACATATAAGCATATTTTCTGCCCTGCTTCTATATAGTCTAACAGAAAGACAGGAAAACAATGAATATCCTTCTGAAACAAAAGGGAATGGGCTGGCATTTCCGTGATACTAGAAATATATCAAACAGAGGCAAGGCCTCTGCAGGTTAATAGTCCTGATCCTTTAAAATAGAACTGCAAGTACAAAGTTTGTAACTTGTTATGTTCTCAAGTTTTCAACATTCTAGTGCTTTGGTCTGTTCTAATTCTGTGCTCTATGTTTTTTTATTTCTTTAATGGTCCAGAAAATATAGCGACCATTCCAGGCTCAAATAGAGAGATGAAAATTCATGGAGCAGGTGGAAATTGAGCCAGATTTTTGGAGAATAAGTAGAATTTGAGTCCAAGCCAAAAATCTGTCATTTTCCAGGCTAGAGAAATAACAGTGGGTCCATGGAAACAGAAACTGTTATAAAGTCATGGAAGTTGGTGTGAAGACCAGCCTAGCTAAACTAAAGAGAAATTGACAGGGCTTCCGTGGTGGTCCCATAGCTAAGACGCCACACTCCCAATGCAAGGGGGCCTGGGTTTGACCCCTCATCAGGGAACTGGATCCCACACATCGCAACTAGGAGTTTGTAGGTAGCAACTAAAGATTCTGCATGTCACACCTGGTGCAGCTAGATAAATAAATACATTTTTTAAATTTATTTTATTGAGTATAGTTGATTTACAATGTCATGTTGATTTCTGCCATATGGTTAAATGATTCAATTTTATACACACACACACACACACACACACACACACATATAATCAAATAGAAATTAATGATGATGGAATCACAATGAGATGATGGTGACAGATAGATGATGATACTGTCTAATAGAGAGACAGACAGGCAGACAGACAAAGTAGGTTCTGATCCTTAGAGGGACTCTCAAAAGAGTAAAGTTGGAATTAAAGAGTTATTTTAGGTTTGTTCACAGAAAAATAACATTATAGATGTGGTATATGAAGCACATTGGTCTGGTATCTGAAGTTCTGAAGTTCTAAGAAGAGCTCTCTTGTTCTCGTCTCTTTCCTGGACTGGGGATAGGCAACCTCAAGATGACTGCAATTCAGGAAAAAGAGCTGGTGGAGAAACTGGCCACATAAGTTGGGTGGCAACCACAAGAACGTTCCTCACACAGCTGAGTCTTCAGATTTTGTCCCTTGGCACAGAACCAAAGTCACACAGAGAGGTCTCTCTTTCCCTTAGGCGGACCCTGCATCGTGGGTAAACCACCTTCCTACCTCTTTTTGCAAATCTCCACCATCTCTACCCTAGACCAGCATTTCCCAGAAACTTAACTCAAGAATTGTTCTCTACGATGGCATACTCCACTCCCTTTTTCCTATATGGAACAAAGGTGCCCAGCACTGCCCCCACACACTCATGCCCAAGCATGTCCCCAGAATATAGTGGCTATCTACATGGCTACTGGCTTTCTCCGTGGGCTCACACCTACCTACAGAAGAAAGCCAAACCTCTCAGTTTAGCTTTCCTGACCTTGTTAATGTTGACAGTCATTTGCTGGCTCAGCTCTGCCTCATAACCAGAACTCATCTTATACACTTTCTTCATCAGTCAAGCTAATTAGCCTACTATAGCCCTCCATCTGTCCTCTACTGCTCATGTCTCATGTCTTCTCTGAATTTCATCCTGTGTCCTAACCTCTACGCTCTTAACCTTTCTTCACAGTCCAGTTTTCTTCAATTTCCTAAACCCACAGAAATCTCCACTTCCTTAGAACACTTAAAATTGTTTCTACTAATTTTTTGACTCTTAACTTTAAACTCTTCTATGATTCCCTAACTGCTCCTGTGAGAATGTCATTTTCTATCAATTACATTCCATGAGGTAAAGACTTTGTTGAAAGCTTCTGTATCCTTCACAGTCCCAAGCACTCATAGGTGCTCAATAAATACTCCCACAGGTGAATTTATGATTACTAGTTATCCATCTAGATATTTGATGAAACGGTGGCAGGGAACAGATTAGAAATGGATAATTCATCATTTCTCCCATTCTCATGTTGCAGAATTTTAATTAAGTAACTCTTGGCATTACATGTGGCTGTTCAGAAAACAAGGATGCAGTTTTAGCTCAAAGGTTTGATTTGCCTGAAATGGAATGGAAATGACCATATTATTCTAAAGCAACCATATGCTGTACCTCAAAATAACTATTTTTGCACTCTGCTCATTAATGCTTAAGAGCTCACTAGTAAGACATATCAGACCAGCACCAATCTGACAGTTCATTATTCACTACCATTTCTCCATCTATTGCAAAACAAACAATGATTTGCTAAACTGAGTTTTCTCTCTCAGTGAAATAAGGCTGGTAAGTGTCTCTAGACAGAATGTCTAGAAACATGTGTGCCTCTTCCAACCCTACAAAGTAGAGCATATCCATACTCACTGCATTCAGCAAAAGCAAAATGAAGTCAGGAGTCATTTTTTTTTTTTAAGAAAAGTGAAATGCAGTAACCTATCTAAACCACAAAAAATTTAAAAGTCAGGAATGGCCTATTAAAATTACAGAAGAATCACTTGCTTCACAAAAGATCATACTGCAATGTACAATACATATATCAAAATCCTGGCATTTGTGAAGTTAACAATCATTGTTTCAATCATTGCACTCACAATCAAACAAATAATATGCATAATCTACTGTGTTATAGAGGTACAGGTTTGAGTCATGCACACTGAGGTGATTCTCACATACAATGTGATTTCAAGTTGTCAAATAGGTATTACAACATTTCCCCCTTAACAGGTGAGAACAGCATGCAAAGTATTTATTTCTGTGGCATTCATAAATTTCAGCTTTCCTGAGGCTGCCTGCTATTTCAATGCCAGTCTAAGTCCCAGGTGTAAAGCAGGTCATACTCAAGCTTTCTTTAAAGATCTTTTTCTTTCAGTGGGTTTTGGATTTGCATTAATTTTTCAAGTTTTCTTCACAAGTGAAGCTGAGATTGATACCAACAAAGGAAGGACTTCATTTTATTTTGTTCGTTAACAGGGTTCACTTATCTCTGTAAAGCTGCCATGTAATTCTCTGAGATTTGCAAACAACATTTGCATGCAGTGATTGAGAGCTAGTGTCAGAGAAGTTAACCAAATGCAAAAAGGGCTTCCCTGGTGGCTCAGTGATAAAGAATCTGCCTTCCATGCAGGAACTACAGGAGACCCGAGTTCAATCCCTGAGTCAGGAAGATCCTCTGGAGAAGGGCAAGGCAACCCACTCCAGTATTCTTGCCTGGAGAATCTCATGGGCAGAGGAGCCTGGCGGGCTACAGTCTACAGGGTTGCAAAGAGTCGGACACGACTGGAGCGACTTAGCATATTAGCACACCATCCCAAAGTGAAAGATACCTCCTAGTGACCCTCAGATCTGACTGATACATGCAATAGGAAGAGTACAGCTCTTGCACTGTCTAAAGCTTAGGCAAATAGTCTAAACTGGGCCTTAACCCAAAAAGAAGAAGATGGAAGGGTAGGGGAGAGGAGGAGGAGAAGAAGAAGGAAAAGGAGGAGGAGGAAGGAGAATGGGGGAGGAGAAAGATGAGAGACAGGAGCAGCGGGGAGGAGGATGAGAGAGAGGGGCAGGAAAGACAAATGGGCCTGATATCTCCCTGCCCAGATCTCTGTCCAGACCTGAGACAGCACACACAATAGGAGTGTGAGTCTGCAAAGCAGACCCGCTGGCCCTAGACACCGCTTCTGGGAATAGAGACCACATTCAGAACCTTGGACAGATCCTCTCCAACCACTAGAGAGACCTGCTACCTCCCAACCAGGTACCTCATTCCACCTCAGCTAGGAAGAAAGGAAGGGGCGGTGCAAGAGACACAGAAGTCTGCTTTGGCAAAATCACTTTTCCTGGAAATCAAGAGTAGAGAAGAGCATTTTCTCCAATAGATGGGACCTGTCACATGTCAGCACATTCACCGGCCTGGAGAGCAGCCCTGTCAGCCTTCCTACCACTATCGCCCTGTGGAAAGGGCATGTAAAACTTGGTCCCATGACATTATAAGTACTGCTTCCCTTCAAGGCCACATAAGCCACACTCACAAGCCCAAGCTGTTTTTGGAAGAGTAAAATAGAGAAGATGTGAAAATCAGGAAAAATAAGGGCCTCAAAGTCTACTTTTATTTAATGAGGCTATTAATTATTTTTGGATTAGACTAAAATAAATAAAAAAATAAAATTCCCTTTATTCCACCCAAAATGTGGGCCTCATAAGGGATATTATTCAATAATCAGAAAATAAATGCATTTTCTGAGCACATAAATTTCTGTGCTCCCTAAAAGTGTGGAGAGGGGAAACTGGCATCTACTAGGTCAGATACAGCTTACAAAACTGAGCACATTATGAAACAGGGCAATTGAAGTTAAAGTATACCAATGAAATCAAAACAAACAAAGAGATATAAAAATAACCTCCTGAGATAGTTAATACCAAAAATGGTCACAAAACTTTGCTTTAAGTTTCAAAGAATTCTCAGCACCTTGAAAAATGTATGTAATGTAGTCAGTTGATTCATGGTTGACTCCTCCTTCATCTATTAACCTGAAGCTTCATTTTGAAAGCTGTGATTTCTTAATCTAGATGTTTAAAAGAAATAGAATCTATAGACCAGGATTTCATAGTGTAAAATCCACTCCTTGACTTTAAACTAGAAATCTCTGGAAGCTGAATTAACATTTAGACCACTAGGGTACAATTTAGGAAATTATTGCTTCAATTGCTCAAATGGTACCCCAATGGAATAAAAGATTCCACCAAGTCTACGCTTTATTAAATTGCACCTTGGAGTTCTGTACTATTGGATAGTACACTTCAAGTACCGCAGTTTGGCTCTTTGTTGTTGCTCTCTGTAGAACTAAAGTCAATTACCTATTAGCATGAGCTTAGAAGCCAAATGTTTTTAAACCAACCTTGAGGGAGAAAAAGAAAGAGGTTAATTCTATTTGAATAAACACAAACACCACTTTCCTATGTGGTGGTCCCTATTAGATGATATTTAATGACACTAAGCGTAAGAGACTAATTTCTACAAGTATGTTAACCTTTCATATAAATAAAAATGACTAAATGGCAAGTTCAGATGGATGCTGTTTTCAGTTTCAGGTACCTCGATTGGTGACATTAATTTACTTCCTGAATCTAAGACTCCTCAACATAACTCTTGAATTTATACATGAACTCTGAGAACTTTTCACTGAGTATTACAGACTTTTACTATCCAATATGACAGGCATTAACCACATATGGCTATTCAAACTGAAATTTAGTTAAAATTAAGTAAGATTTAAAATTCCATTCCCCAGTCACTCTAGCTACTTCAAGCGTTCAATAGCCACATGTGGCTAATGGCTAAATTAGTGGGAGAGGGTTAAATGGAAGATTAGAATTGTGATTCAGGGCCAACAGAAAGCCTGTCATGCTATGAAGGCAGGGCTCACATTGCAGAAGCTATGGAATTAATAAAGGTTTTGGCATATAGCATATTTCTGCCCTGAAAAAAAAAATGAAACTAACTTATTGTAAAAGATGGACTAGAGAAAATAAAAAGGACTAAATGCATAGGAGATAATTTAAGGTTGAAAATTTATACCACACAACAACTTTCTACCAGATGCCAAATAAAAATAATGTTCTTCTATAAGTATTCACATTTCTGTAAACATACATATGAATATTTATAAACATACTTATTGTTAACTAGATTTACTGTAGTGCTTATTCCTCAATATAAACAAATTATTACATTGTACACACAAAACTAATATAATGTCATATGTCAACTATATCTCAATTTAAAAAACATACTTACAGATTACCAAAAGTAAATAAAACTGTAGAATGCTAATGAAGCTATATGACTGCATGGGTGTCTAACATAGACTCCAATTTATTTCTAGATTCTATGGTCTGAGGTGGCCCAGACACCTACATACACATGCACACATGTACACCCACAACACATCATTTATTTATTAAGCTCTTACTCTATGTCAAGGCCTGTGTTACCTGCCATTCCTACATTATCTCATTTTTAGTCTTTAGTGACTACTCAGGAGATGGAAATTGTTCTCCCCACTTTAAAATTATGACCCAGACAGGTTGGATAGCTTATCCAAAACCAGAAAACTAGAAAGAGACAGAGTCAGACACTGCAGTCAGGCATAATTATTTTTAACCTTGTGCTTTTAACATCGAGTCAATGTTGCCTTCCAAGATGACTTAACATACTTGACTCACACAGGATCAGGATTCTTCAAACCTGCTTTCACAATGACATGACATACAAAGAAGACATTAAAATGAAAAAAAAAATCTTTTGACAAAGCTTGCTGCTCTAACATACTCGCCACACCTCAACAAGTTCTTAGAGATGCATTCACTGGACAAGACACTCATTTAAACAAAGATGCATCACTGGGGGAAAACAGATGGGTTCCAAAGACCTGACTTCAAAGTTCTCTTCTAATGTATCTAACTAGAGGTGCAATAATGTAGGATAATATTAAACAGTGTCTTCTTTTTCACATTTGTTTCTATCCTGTCACACCACGAGGGCAAATATGCCCCTAAAGTGACTGTCCTAACCACCCCATCACCTTACCTTCAGAGTCTGACTGCAAGAGAAATTCCACTTGGAACTCTAAGGAGGAAATCAGAGATAAATAAACTTTGTAGCCAGACCATGCAAGGGAGGGTTTCCCCAGTGGCTCAGCGGTAAAGAACGGCCAAGTGGCTCAGCGGTAAAGAACGGCCAAGTGGCTCAGCGGTAAAGAACGGCCAGCAATGAAGGAGACCTGGCTTCAATCTCTAGGCCGGAAAGATCCCCTGGAGGAAGGCATGGCAACCCACTCCAGTGTTCTTGCCTGGAAAATCCCATGGACAGAGGAGCCTGGCAGGCTACCGTCCATGGGTGACAAAGAGTCAGACACGACTTAAGCAACTGAGCATGTATGTACATGCAAGGCAGCATAGAGGAAGGTGCCACTAATATTAAATGGGCACGAGAGGAAGAGGAGGGTGAAGCTATAGTGAAGGAGGGGGAAGCATAGTTCATGAGCAAACTTGATGGGGTTAAGAGACTGAAGTCACCCTGTCATTTCATGCTCAGCTTGAGCAATTGTGGCAATCAATATTTTTTTTCTTTGATTACAAAACAGTTACACTTAAAAATATCTTTAAATCTTCATGCAATTATTAGTGGCACATTGATAATTATCTTGATTGGTGGCATGCCTTCCTCAATGCAGGAAGGCATTAATATGGACGAAGAGGCCATCCCTCTTGAGAATTCCCATTGGCTGCAGATAATGGTACTGAACAGAGGCCCAGAGTCCTAGAAGACATCAAAGTCACCCTGGTGTGGCCGAGTTTTATGACCTCTAAGAAGTCACAAAGCTCTGCCTGCTTCTCTGTCTAGGCAATGGCCGTGACTTCACACAGACCCAAAGCAGAGCCATTCCAGTTTATTGTATTTCAGCTCCATGATGCCACAGGGCAGGAGATGGAGGAACTGGGGCCCTTTCACAGGCACAGATTAAGGAACACAAAGATTGAGCAGATGCTGATATAGCCTTATTTGTCTTGGTCACGCAGCATGCCCTCCTTCCTTAGTTTACAATAATCCTAGATCTACATGCGGTTCAAAGCACTTCATCAACATTGATCAATCTTAACACAAGTTGGGGTAGAAGGGCAGGATAGGCAAGAGCTGCCAGAACTGAATACAAAGCAAGCAGCATTTACATTGCTAAGCAGCTGTGCCAGAGAAACTCAGTGAGGAACAGCAAGGAAATCAGCTCTGGTTTGAACCCCCCAAAAAAAAATTTTGTTACTGCTATTATCATAGGCTTTCAAATGGGTATAGATACATATGCATGCTTGCATGTGTGTGTACACACTCAGTCATGCCCAACTCTTTTTGACCCCATGGACTGTCCCCTGCCAGGCTCCTTTGACCATCGAATTGACCAGGCAAGAATACGGGAGTGGGTTGCCATTTCCTTCTCCAGGGGATCTTCCAGACCCAGAGATTGAAACTGCTCTTATGTCTCCTGCATTGGCAGGTGAGTTCTGTACCAGCTGAGCCACCAGAGAAGCCCCTACATACACGCGTTCAAAAAATAAAATTTAAACATCACACACACACATATAAACACACACCAATTTTCTTTGAAACAGTAAATTCTCTTTCAGAAATGACTTGGAATTAGATTAACCTCTTAGACCTAAAAAGGGCCTCACAGATTATTTGGCTTATATGTCTGCATTATACTATTTTATGAATTTAGTCATATTTATAGAGGTCCTGAACTGAACTGATAGGTCCTACCGTGTGCCACAAACCGAATATGTAACGTTAAGTTACCTATGGGAAAAAAATAACAGAAAAAGAGGCTTAGAACACAATTTCCTGGTTTCCTACTGTAATATTCTCTCCACTATATCTTCTGGCCAGTTAGGAAGCAACTACTTGCAACTAATGGAGAAGTCCTTCCTGGAGCAACTGACAAGCTTAACCAAGTCACTGTGTTTAACAACAATTCTCAGAGTAGGTGTCCGTTCACCAGTTTAAAAGCACTAGGGCTGATGGGATATTCCCTTGGTCTTTTCATCATGTGTGTTGTGTCATGGTCATACTATGGCTGCTGCATCTACAGGCATTATAACCTCCTTTCAATGGGAAAACAGAATATGGGAAAAGGCAAAAGGTTCTTCTGCCTACACCGCATTGATCAGAACTATACTGCAAGGCTGCTCAATCTGTAAGAGAGACTGTGAAATGGAGTATTTAAAACTATCCACATCGCTGCCTCCAACACAACTGGGAATCTGTAAGCAAAGGATGGCTTACAGGAGGCTCAGGGGTAAAGAATCTGCCTGCCAAGCAGAAGATGCAGATTTAGTCCCTGGGTCAGGAAGACCCCCTGGAGAAGGAAATGGCAACTCATTCCAGGATTCTTGCCTGGGAAACCCCATGGACAGAGAAGCTTGGTGGGCTACAGTCCACGGGGTCTCAAAGAATCAGATACAACCTAGTGACCAAACAACAACAAGCAAAAATTAAGGAGAGAATTAATAGGGAGTAGGTTGTTTATACTTTCTTCCACACAGTGACGGTCCTAGGAACTGTTCATCCTTTTTAGAATCTAGCAGATGCAAGATTTCACCTAAATTTAATCGAAGGTTTTCTCTTATTGGAGTATAATGATTTACACGTTGTCTTAAAGGCTGTTGTACAATGAGGTGAATCAGCTATATGTATACATATATCCCCTCTCTCCCTCCCTCCTACCCACCTCCATCCCACCCATCTAGGTGATCACAGAGAACCAAGGTGAGATTCCTGTGCTATTGGATCCAGTTCCTTACTTGCCATTAGTTAGGAGGGTGAGAAGAAGTAAACTTTCTCCTTTATCTAGGTTGTGCTTCTCACTTCCCTCACACAAAACCTCCCCTTCCTATCATCCTGTGATGATGGGAGCAAGGCTACAATCTGACTCCTCCATGTCTACACACATCACCCATAACCTGGATGGAGAACAGATAAACAAATGACAGTTGTGCTGTCTGCAGAACAAAACGTGTTTAGCTTTTGCTTCAGATGTGAAAGCGAAAGTCCCTCCGTCGAGTCCAACTCTTTGAGACCCCATGGACTATACAGACCACAGAATTCTCCAGGCCAGAATACTGGAGTGGGTAGCCTTCCCCTTCCCCAGGGGATCTTCCCAACCCAGGAGTTGAACCCAGGTCTCCTGCATTGCAGGCAGATCCTTTACCAGCTAAACCACAAAGCCCAAGAATACTGGAATGAGTAGCCTATCCGTTCAATAGTAGAGCTAATAAAATATAAAAATTTGAAAGAAATTTTTTTAAAACTACTACACTATTATATACTACTTGTTTTCTCTCTATCACATGCACACACATGCACACACACACACGATTAAAATAATCCTTTTACCAACAAAAGGAGAAAAGGCTTAGCATGGATTTGGAGATTAAAACACCAATGAACTATAATTCTTTGGCAGGGGAGTGACTTATTCGTAAATTTATGATCCTAAAAAGCAAAGATCATCATTTGTTAGATAGCGTAAGAGCTCATAAGTTCATCCATCTCTATTTTAAAGTTATGATAGCAAACCACACAAGCAAACACTATTTTATATAAATACAATTAATCACTTAGCTTCTTCAGAGCAGGGTTTGTTTAGACTGAGAAGACTGCAGCCCGTTGGCCTCCAAAGCCGATTAGGCTTCGCCCCAACCCATGCAGGAGTCACCTCTTTATCAAGGCAGAGAGCTGGCCATTCACTTTCTCTTTTCTGCCTCTAGTAACAGGGTGTCATTACTCAGCAAGGGAACCAACTTTTTCCAGGGTGACCAGTTACCCAGGTTTGTCTAGCCCAAAAGGCTTTCCCAGGATTCAAGATGGTTGATGCTAAAACTGGGACAGTCCCAAGCAGACAGTGTACCATTCCGCTTAGACCAAGTTGCCCCTTGCCCGACTCCATTCCTTCCTCCTGGGTTCTGCCTAGAAGAAGCAGAACAAGAGTAGAGCCCTGGGTGTAATCAGACCTAATCACTAAAATGAATTTCTAGTTATTCAAGATGACCTTCCCCACGTTCAAGGTGTTCATTACTGCTTATTATGTGACATCTGTTTCTGAAGGAACATTTTAAGAACATAGCCTGTAAGATGAACTTTGCTGGAAATTTCCTTTAGGCTTTACCACCTGCTACAAAGCAGCAAGCCACATTTAGACAGGCTCCATCCACCCCATTTCACAGTTGTACCCAGTAACCACAAGACAGACGTATCTAATGTGTTTGATTTGTTTTGGCATGTTGGGCACAAACTTAATTATGATAAACCAGCCCAGTTCTTTCTCACAACCTTCCTCCTTACAGTGGATCACACTGATAAAGTGCGATTTAAGTATATTTTTCAGTAATTCTAATAATTGACCTAGGGAAATTAAAATAATATTTTCCTATTCTACTTGTCATAACCTGTTGAGATATCTTTCAAAATGTGTTACTGCGCAGAAAAAAGAAATTTTATACACATTATTGCTGAAACTTCCTGGCTCTCTGCCTCCCAGAAGAGCAATGCATGAAATATTTATTTAAAAATGGAAATATTCAGAATTAAATGAATTTAAGCCAGCCTGATTACTGTACAGGCATTTCTTCACTGCTTAAGGAAACACCAAACCATCTTAAGTTCTGCATAGGCTATGTCAACCAGAACATCTTGTTCAAAAAGTGAAAAACTCCTCTCAAATAGCCAACCTGACCAATTTAATTCTTTTTTTTTTTCATTTATTTTTATTAGTTGGAGGCTAATTACTTTACAATATTGTAGTGGTTTTTGCCATACATTGACATGAATCAGCCATTTAAAGAATTGTTCTCAGGATGAAGTAACTAGATAAGTGCTGCAGGGAAGCCCCACTAAGAGCTGTTTTAAGTGCTGCAAGAAAATAGAGGTTCTACACTCATGGAGAGATAGACAACCACTTCTGTGATGGTCATGGTAAGCAAATATGAAGAAACACAGCTGACAAATTTTCTTATATCCTAATGGAACAGTGTGTCTCTGAGAAAATGACTTCTAAATTGTGACCTAAATTAATCTGGGGGAGGAGATAGGCCTCTCCAGGCTTCCCTGGTGGCTCAGATGGTAAAGAATCTGCCTGAAATGTGGGAGACCTAGGTTCGATGCCTGGATTGGGAAGATCCCCTGGAAGAGGGCATGGCAACCCACTCCAGTATTCTTTCCTGGAGACTAAGTACGCAGGTCAAGAAATAAGTTAGAACTGAACATGGAACAACAGACTAGTTCAAAACTGGGAAAGGAGTACGACAAGGCTGTATATTGTCACCCTGCTTATTTAACTTATATGCAGAGTACATCATGTGAAATGCCGGGCTGGATGAAGCAGAAGCTGGAATCAAGATTGCTAGGAGAAATATCAATAACCTCAGATAAGCAGATGACACCACCCTCATGGTAGAAAATGAAGAGGGACTAAAGAGCTTCTTAATGAAAGTGAAAGAGGAGAGTGAAAAAGCTTGTTTAAAACTCAGTCTTCAAAAAACTAAGATCATGGCATCCAGTCCCATCACTTCATGGCAAACAGATGAGGAAGCAGTGGAAACACTGACAGACTTTATTCTCTTGGGCTCCAAGAGAATAATCACTGCAGATGGTGATTGCAGCCATGAAATTAAAAGACACTTACTCCTTGGAAGAAAAGCTATGGCCAACCTAGACAGCATATTAAAGAGCAGAGACATGACTTTGCTGACAAAGGTCCTTATGGTCAGAGTTATGGTTTTTCCAATAGTCATGTATGGATATGAGAACTGAATCATATAGAAGGCTGGACACCGAAGAATCAATGCTTTTGAAATGGTGTTGGATAAGACTCTTGAGAGTCCCATGGACTGTAAGGAGATCCAACCAGTCAATCCCAAGGAAATCAGTCCTGAATATCCATTGGAAGGACTGATGCTGAAGCTGAAGCTCCAATACTTTGCCCACCTGATGCCAAGAGCCAACTCATTGGAAAAGACGCTGGAGCTGGGAAAGATTAAGGGCAGTAGGAGAAGGGGACAACAGAGGATGAGATGATTGGATGACATCACTGACTCAATGAATATGAGTTTGAGCAAACTCCAGGAGATAGTGAAGGACCAGGAAGCCTGGCGTGCTGCAGTCCATGGGATCACAAAGAGTAGGGCATGACGAAGCAACCAAACAACAACAATAGGCCTCTCCCCTACTGCCATCATCTTTATACATCTAGACAGTGGTTCTCAAAGTGCAGTCCCCAGGCTAGCAACAGCATCACTGGGGAACTTAGTAACAAATGCACATTCTCAGCCCCTACTCAAGATCTCCTGAATATGAAACTCTAGAGGTTTTCATGACCACTCTGTTTTAATACATTTTCCAGGTGATTTTGATGCATGCTCAAGTTTGAGATCAACTGCTCTTGACAATCATCCTTTAAGGTTTCATTCAAATGCTCCCTCCTCCAAGAATCCTTCTAGGATCTTCACAGTTGTGAGTGATCCTTTCCTCCTCAAAAATCCTGCAAAATATTACAGATAACCATCCGGAGGCACTCTGACTCTCCTTTTTGTATGATACCACTCATGTGCCTGCAGACCCTGCGTTTGCTACCAGTAGCTCCCTTAAGGCAGGGACCACAGGATGGTTAATTTTATATGTCAGTTTGACTGAGGCATGAGGTACCCAGATATTTGGCTAAACATTAGGTCTGGGTGTACCTGTGAGGGTGCATCTGAATGAGATTAGTATTGAACCAGTGGCCTGAGCAAAGCAGATTGCTCTCCTGCGGGTGAGCATCATCCAGTCAAAAATGACTGAGGATATCTAGGTTGCTTCCATGTCCTGGCTATTGTCAAAAGTGCTGCAATGAACATTAGGGTGCATGTGTCTTTCTGAATTAGTTTTCTCAGGGTATATGCCAAGTGGTGGGATAGCTGAATCATATGGTAGTTCTATTTTTAGTTTATTAAGGAACCAAGGGTCTCAAACAGAATGAAGTAAATCAGAAAGAGAAAAATATCGTACATTAATGCATATATGTGGAATCTAGAAAAATGGTACAGATGAACCCATTTGCAAGGCAGAAATAGAGATGCAGACAGAGAACGAATATGTGGAGAGAAGAAGGGCATGGGATGAGTTGGGAGACTGGGATTGACATATATATATATGCCATGTATATACAATGATATATATACACACACTAGTTATCTATTTTATACTATGTGCAAAATAGAAAACTGGTAGGAAGCTACTTGTAGACCAGGGAGCTAAGGTCAGTATTCTGTGATCACCTAAAGAGGTGGATAGGAGGGGTAGGTGGGAAGAAGGCTTAAGAGGAAGGGGATATATGTATATATATTGCTGATTCGCTTCATTGTGCAGCAGAAATTAATACAACATTGGAAAGCAACTACACCCCAATTTAAAAAAAAAAAAAATCACTGAGGGCCTGAACAGAACAAAAAGGTTGAGGAAGGGAGAATTCACTCTCTCTGCCTGACTGATTGAGCAGCCTCCTGCTTGAGCTCTTCTCCTGCTCTTGGACTTAGACCAGGACTTACACCACCAGCTGCCCTAGTTCTCTGGCCTTTGGACTGGCACCACAAAGCTGCCTTTCTGGGTCTCCAACTTGCAGATGACAGACTGTGGGACTGAGCCTCTGAAATCACATAAGCCAGTTCCTTACAAATGCACATAGAGATGCATATAATATTGCATCATTAGGGTGGGCCCTAAATGTGATTTTTAAAAATGTCCTTATAAAAGAGAGGGAGACTTAAAGCACATAGAGGAGGAGGAAGCAAACATGACCTCAGAGGCAGAAACTGAATGACGTGGCCACAAATCAAGACATGCCAGCAATCACCAAAAACTGAAAGAGGCAAGGGAGGGTTTCTCCCCTAGAGACTCTAAGAGGGAGCATGCCCTCCTGAGATCTTGATTTCTGCCCAGGTTTCAGATTTCTGATCTGCAGAACTGAAAAAGGATAAATTTCTGTTGCTTTAAGCCACTAAATTTGTGGCAATTTATGACATCAGCCACAGGAAACTAATACAGACAGTAACAGGTAACAGCTGGTGGTGACTTTTTAATGTGTTACCTTGGCTAGGCTGCAGTCATCAATTATTCCATCAGACATTAATCTAGTTGCTAGGGATGTAAAGAGATTTTTCCAGGTGTAATTACAGTTCCTAATCAGTTGACTTTCAAGTAGAGGAGAGTACCTGGAGTGAGCCTGCCTATTTTGGTTGGAAGGATTTAAAAGCAGGATTGAGTCTTTTACTCAAAGGAAGGAATTCTGGAGGCAATGGCTACAGACCATGTTGGTGAGGTTCTAGCCTGTTTGTGCTCTTCCTGTCCTGATTCTGTACCCCTGAGGTCAAGCCCGCCCATGACTTCTGCCTGCCTTGATTAAATCTTGGCTGATATAGGCTTTGAGAATTTATTCTGCAGCAGGCATTTTACATACACTATGAAATCTTCACAACAATCCTATGAGGTAGGTATGGCCTATTATCCCATATTATAGATGAGATCAGTTACACCTAGAGGAATGAAGTGAATTACCCAAGGTCACGCAGCTCACAGGGGGACAGAGTTGCTGTTTGAATGCAGGTAGTCTGATTCCAGAATCTCAATCACTGTACCAAACACCTCCCACCAAACCGTGAATGAATATGAAACAGAATGGAAAAGGCATTGCAAGGAAATTTCCAGTGCTCTTGAATGTTTCAGGGTAATAACAGGACGTGCTAGGAGCTCACTGGTGTCCAACCGTTTGCAACTGTAGCCTGTAGCCCACCAGGCTCCTCTGTCCATGGAATTCTCCATGCAAGAATCCTGAAGTGGATAGCCATTCCCTTCTCCAGAGAATCTTCCTAACCCAGGGATCGAACCCAGTTTTCCTGCATTGTAGGTGAACTGCTTACTGCCCAAGCCACCAGGGAAGTCCCTAATAAGGGGAAACAGCAAAGGAATTTTCTTTAGAATGAAGAGGAGTTCCATCAATTTGGAATTACATTTAAGGCGGACTTGGACTGTTGAGAAGACAACTGTTTACTAAATAATCAGAATGTCAGCCCAGCTAGGCTCAAAGCCTGCCCTCCCCCTCACCAGCAGGGCCAGTCAGCTGACCCTCCTCGTTTCACTTTCTCTCAGAGCCAGCAACTGGACCTCGACAGATGCTCCAGACAGCAGGGGATGGACAGTCCTGGTGATAAAACTGAGAAATTTAGGAGCCCCTGCAGTGGGTTCCCATATACTCTCTCATATTCATGAGAAATAGAAGAATTTTATCAGCATTTGCCCCAGGGTGCTAATTAAATATGCTAAGAATAAGATGTTCATATCTGGCATCTTGTAGCTGAAAAGAAATTTGCTCACTGCAAAAGAGACTACTCAGGCCAGCTGAGGAACTGTTAAACAATGAAGTCATTCTAAAATTCTTCACGACAGAGATGTCAGCTTAGGAAGGTTCTAAGTCAGTGAGGGTGAGGACGGAAATGTCTTAAAGAACCAGAGGGACCTTATAATAAAGGAGCTGATTCTCTAAGCCAGTCTTGCCCATGTAAAGAGCAAGGTCTTGGGAATTCATCAGAGCAGGGTTCCAGACTCAGCTCATTAAACACATGACTTTGGTGAATTACTTACTTTTCCACAGGGAAAATAGGCTTATTGAGTATTTTATTATTATTACATAATGTGTGCTCATTGAATAAATTCAAACAATATACAGAGAATAGAAAAAGAATAGCTACGTTCACTCAAAATCTCACGACCCAAAGATAACTGACATTAACCTTTTGTTGGGTGAGTTAGCTAATTTCTTTTGGCCTGACTACTAATGGAAACAAACACAGAGTCTGGCAGGAGAGGAGATGCATGAAATAAATGAGGTAAAATGCTTAACTTCCCTGGTGGCTCAGTGGTAAAGAACCTACCTGCCAATACAGGAGACATAGGTTCAGTTTCTGAGCTGGGAAGATCCCCTGGAGAAGGAAATGGCAACCCACTCCAGTATGCTTACCTGGGAAATCCCATGGACAGAGGAGCCTGGCAGCCTACAGTCCACATGGTCACAAAAGAGTCGGACACCAGTTAGAGACTAAAACAGCAAACAAAACGCTTAGCACAGAGTGTAGCTAATAATGCTCTCCCATGCTAGGTGGGTGACAGCCCGTCTGCCAGGGTCTCTCTTGCTAAGCGCTGAATGTGCCACAGCCTGGGAAATCCCTCAGTCTCGGGCGATCCAGGATGGCTGGTCACCATGCGCACAGCATAACCCCAAACGAAAGAGGACAGAAGTGAAGTAGCCTATTCACTGGAACCCAGACAATGCAGAGGGAGTACACGGCAGCCGTTTTAACCAAGGAGCATCCTTCAGTTCCCCTCAGACTCATTGTTATAATCTAACACAAGAGTCAGTTTCGACTGAAGGGGAAATCTCAAGGACAGTGGTCCAACATCAGAAATGTTTCATCCTAGTATAGAACTGTCACTCATCCAGAAGCAGCTTTGATTTCCAGCAAATGGCATTTCCTTCCTGCCTGCCCATGACTTCTGGTTGAAGGAGTGAGCAGAAATCTGCCACATTCCCCTGAGCTCTATGCTGCTCTTGACGAGCAGAAGGGAAGCCCAGCTGAGGCCTCTGGATCCAGACCGCCAGTATCCAGCCACCTCTAAGCCCTAAGAATATTGATCTGGTTCCATTTCCCTTCAGTCTTCTAACTTGCACAACTCTGGACGGCACTCCAGAGCATGACACAGGTCTATTCCTCGTGGTATCAGTTCTGCCTCCCAGAACTCAGCCTTGTTCTGACTTTATCAGTGATAGAAGTAACATGTCTGACTCTTTGCGACCCCATGCACTGTAGCCCCCCCAGACTTCTGTCCACAGAACTCTCCAGGCAAGAATACTCAACGAGGTAGCCATTCCTTTTTCCAGGGGATCTTCCTGATCTAAGGATCGGTCCCGGGTCTCCTGCATTACAAGCAGATTCATTTACCACTGAGCCACCAGGGGAGCCCAATAGAAGCAACAGAGACTAACAAAGGTGTTTCCTTAACTAGACCCTCAGTCTGCTGATTTCTGATGACATTAGGAGACTGTTCATCCTTAACACAGATGGCTCACTTTCTGTGCCCCCGGTTTAATAAATCACACACTCTGGACATCCTGACAGATGTCCAAGTGATATTTCCTTTGGCTACAACTCATCCCATCCTTTCCAGTTATTGACTCAGGCCTTCTGTCATCTAAACAAGGCCCAGCCAACGTCTTTGAGTTATGACCCTTCCGTTCCCTCTCTTCCCACATCCTTTTTCACTTGGCTTCTCTCGATTACTCTTCCCTGTGCTCTCCTGGAGACCTTTAATGATCTTGCCTCTAGTGTATTCAAACCTTTAGACTAACAAGTGTTCTGAGCTGTTTTCTTCCTTCTGGGAAACCAACTGGAAAGCCACCCAGACGTACTGCCCCAACTGTATTTCAAGTAAGCACCAGAGGAGCTGAGAGCCTCCAACCCTCAAGGACATATGGAGTGCCAACTGCATATCCTTGAGTTTGAATAATAATACACACACACGCACACACACACACACACACACACACACGTACATACATATACTTCCACAGATGGTGAGTTTAAGTGACATTACATTAACAGCAATAATAAAAATTTCCATCCTTGTCCTTGATGATGGCCAGTCATGCAAGAACCTCAGCCTCTGACGAAGACCTCCAAACCCCATGAGCATTTCCGTGGGTTCATTTATAGGTAGACCTGCAAACACAGTCAGGATCATTTGGCTTTTTCCAGGCACACTGCCAACCCACCTCTGTTTCTGTCTCCCCTAAGGTACTGTAGTCTTAGCTGACAGTGTCACTTACACTGTGGAACAGCCCAACGAGAAGGGGTCTGTGGTACAGGAAAGTGGGAAAATCAGCACTGCTGGGACCCTGCAGTTGAGTGTCACGTAAAATGAGAAAGTGCAAATGAAACATCTTGCAGGTTTTCCTCTCTCTCCCTCCAACTCAGCTACAAGTCCTTGGGCCTGAGCTGAGTGTAGGCCTAAAGGATCAGCACCGCATTCTGCTCACAACCACAACCCCACAGGGACAAATGACCACTACCATGTGAATGGGTCAATCCCATCATGCATAGGAATTTCTCCCCTTAATATAAGATCTTACCCTGGATGCTCCTCAGGCAAACAGAACTCCATCATCTGTGCTCAGGTTCCACTCTCCTAATCCCCATCACCAGCTCGAGACCACAGATTCCCACACATGAACCCAAATGAATAGATTTCCACATGTGTATACTATTTGTGGGGCTTCCCTGGTTGCTCAGGCTGTAAAGAATCCTCTTGCAATTCAGGAGACCTGTGTTCAATCCCTGGGTCGGGAAGATCCCCTGGAGAAGGGAATGGCTACCCATTCCAGTATTCTTGCCTGGAGAATCCCATGGACAGAGGAGCTTGGTGGGCTCATTTTTAAATGATTCATCACAAACCTTGAGCACATGTCTAGACACAAGGGTTTTAAAAATGAAAGAGATGCATCTCTACTCTTAGAAGGATGCATATTCCTAGATTGTTTTCCATCATCTGGGATTACTAGGCCATCTATAGGCCATAAAACAATAGCCGTTACAAGCCCAGGAGCTGGTGTGTCGTGTCGCATGGGCCCGTGTGGTTGCTTTCGTGAGTTTTTCCTGGAAAACGTCCAGTCATGAGACCCAGTGAAACTATTAGAAGAAACTGATCTTAATAATACACAGAATTAACATAAATGAAACAAATGGATCTTGACGCTGCAGTAATGGCTTCTTCAGAAGAGAAAATGAGTTCAGGAGCAAATAATAGAAATTAATGAAGGTACCATGGACAAAGTCCTCCTCCCCCTGCAAAGGGATGATTTCTTTTGGGGCTGCCCTGCCTTCAAGATGAGCAAAGGTTCTACCAAGAACCCTGGGAGAGGATGGATAATTTGAGTGGGAGCTGCAGCCGCAGAGGCTTCACAGACTGTGAGCAGTCACTTCTCAAGGGAAGTGGTAAATTCCCACAGCCTTTATAGTCACTTGGCTGATATTTTAATACCAACAGTCTATGTCTTTAAAGGGTATTTACAGCTTTCATGGCATTAAGGTGACTGGATTCCCTGGGATTCTTGAACTTTTATCCGTTGGTGAAAAGTATAAATCACCTTGACATCAGATTAGCCTATGGAGATGTTTTCCCTAGAAATCAATAGCTCATCTTCAGTTAACTTCAGCTCTGGAGACAGCCCCCAGCCAAGCAGGATCGGCCCCCAGGTAGCAGTGATCACCTTTCAGGGGAACAGCAAAGGTCACACAAGGCAGGCAGGGAGGTGTGATAAGTGGGATTTTTACTTCTCCCTGGTCTAGAATAGGCAGCAGTGCAGCGCAGGAGTGGCCACTGCATGGCACAGGAGCGGCCGAGGGGCAATACCCCACGTCCAAGGTCAGGAGCAGCGGCCATGAGGGGACACCCCTCGTCCAAGGTAAGGAGCAGTGGCTGTGCTTGGCTGGAGCAGCCATGAAGAGATAACCCATGTCTAAGGTATAAGAAACCCAAGTAAGACGGTAGGCTCTGAGAGAGGGCATCAGAGGGCAGACAGACTGAAACCACAATCACAGAAAATGAGCCAATCTGATCACATGGACCACAGTCATGTCTAAATCAATGAAACTAAGCCATGCCTTGTGGGGCCACCCAAGACGGCCAGGTCATGGTGGAGAGGTCTGATGGAATGTGGTCCACTGGAGAAGGGAATGGCAAACCACTTCAGTATTCTTGCCTTGAGAACCCCATGAACAGTATGAAAAGGCAAAAAGATAGGACACTGAAAGATGAACTCCCCAAGTTGGTAGGTGCCCAATATGCTACCGGAGATCAGTGGAGAAATAACTCCAGAAATAATAAAGGGATGGAGCCAAATCAAAAACAACACCCAGTTGTGGATGTGACTGTGATAGAAGCAAGGTCTGATGCTGTAAAGAGCAATATTGCATAGGAACCTGAAATGTTAGGTCCATGAATCAAGGCAAATTGGAAGTGGTCAAACAGGAGATGGCAAGAGTGAACATCGACATTCTAGCAGTCAGCGAACTAAAATGGACTGGAATTGGGTGAATTTAACTCAGATGACCATTATATCTACTACTGTGGGCAGGAATCCCTTAGAAGAAATGGAGTAGCCATCATAGTCAACAAAAGAGTCCGAAATGCAGTACTTGGATGCAGTCTCAAAAATGACAGAATGATCTCTGTTCATTTCCAAGGCAAACCATTCAATATCATGGTAATCCAAGTCTATGCCTGACCAGTAATGCTGAAGAAACTGAAGTTGAACAGTACTATGAAGACCTACAAGACCTTTTAGAACTAACACCCCAAAAGATGTCCTTTTCATTATAGGGGACTGGAATGCAAAAGTAGGAAGTCAAGAAACACCTGGAGTAACAGGCAAATTTGACCTTGGAGTACAGAATGAAGCAGGGCAAAGGCTAGTAGAGTTTTGCCAAGAGAACACACTGGTCATAGCAAACACCCTCTTCCAACAACACAAGAGAAGATTCTACACATGGACATCACCAGATGGCCAACACCAAAGTTGGTGTTGGAGAAGACTCTTGAGAGTCCCTTGGACTGCAAGGAGATCCAACCAGTCCATCATAAAGGAGATCAGTCCTGGGTGTTCATTGGAAGGACTGATATTGAAGCTGAAACTCCAATACTTTGGTCACCTGATGCAAAGAGCTGACTCATTTGAAAAGACTCTGATGCTGGGAAAGATTGAGGGCAGGAAGAGAAGGGGACAACAGAGGATGAGATGGTTGGATGGCATCACCAACTCAATGGACACGAGTTTTGGTGGACACTGGAAGTTGGTGATGGACAGGGAGGCCTGGCGTGCTGCGGTTCACGGGGTCGCAGAGAGTCGGGCACGAGCTGAGCAACTGAACTGAACTAAACTGGTCTGGAATATGTCTAAGGCTGATCTGGGTTACCTTCTTGAGATTTTCTATCTAAGGCTTGCAGACACCCAATGTTATGGAATTAAAACCCCCTATTCTCCCAGAACCCCATTCCCCCTGCACACATCACTGACTTCCATAGTGCACTGTCCAGCCGATATGAGCTTCATGCTTTCCATGCTCCACACCCCCCTCCATTAGAATGTAAGCTCCATGAGGCTAGGGGTTGTATCTGTTTTGTTCAACAATATATTAGTATCCCCAGTGCCTAAGGTAGTGCCTAGAGTCCCAATAAATATTTGTTGAATGCATGACAAAGAATGAATGATTGACAAGAATCATGGAATCTCAAGATTGAAAGGGAACTGCAAAGTCATGTGATGACCAAGTCCCTTCCTTCACTTACTGACTCTGATAATAAAGGACAAGGAGAGCTACACAGGTTGGACTTGAGAAGATTGAGAGACCTTAAGCAAATCGCTCCACATCTCTAGTTTCTTCATCTTGCCTGCACTTTCAATTTCTGATATGTTATCATTCCTGGAAGCAGTAAGAACCCAGGCAGTGTCCAGAGACATTAGGTCAGAGGCTAATCCTCTCAGACTTGTCCTCCTTCACTCAAGGTGATGGCACTAGGACTGCGGGAAATGATTCTTATATTTATTCATTCATTCAACAAACGTTCACCGGCAGTCTTCCCAGGGAGGGGCTCTAAGCTGCAGATTGCAGATGTTTATTAAGGAATGCCCGTGAGATCATCACCTGTGAAAAGGTGAGGATGGAAGCTGGAAGTCATGCTGCAAGGCCATCTCTACACGCATTCCTGCCCCTTGGAGTGCTAAAGAGCCAGAAAGGCCTGCAGTGGCGCCCCAATTTGAGCTGAGAGCCAGGACATTACACCCTATGTCCTACAGTCACTGGACACGGGCCACCCTGCATAGGGGGGCTGAACTTGACCTTGGTTACATCTGCAGCCAAGGCACCACTGTGCTGACCGCAGAAGGATACTGAAGGTATCACTCCCAATCGCTGGGACAGGAAGTCCCCCTTTGAAAGAGGATATGGGTGCATCTCCACGTCCACCACACCTTCTCTATCAAAGACACAGAACGACAATAACCAACCAGGAAACCAGGAAAGCTGAGCCAGAGGCCTCAGATGCCCTTCCAGGTGTCTACAGACAGGTAAAGCAGCTCACGCAGGAGTTTAACACACACACACACACACACACACACACACACACACACACACACCAGTGTCTAAAAATAAAGAATTCCCAGGAGAGCCTCACCTTCTCATTCTGACTGGGTATACCTGGCAGCTCTTCTCTTCTCTCTAGGCCTTCAGAAGCTTTCCAGCAGAGGCAACTTTATTTATGATACTGAACCATACTTGGAAAGAAAAAGAGCTCAGTCAGAAAAAAATGAGAAGCCCGGCTAGGGATCTTCAAGGCTCCTTGATACATTTCTTACTCTTTTTCTGGGCAGAAATTTTCATTTACAAAATTTCTACAGCTCAATTTGTCTTGTGTTAGTTTTTCATTATTCCCTTTTTTTTTTTTAAAGCACACACATGTTCAGAACAAATCATTTCCTCTGATTCATGTGTTCAATTAGTCTGGATATTAACTTGAGTTGCCCAACCCATGGCAGTGAGTAAGTGTGCACCTCTGATTCTGAAGTTCCCTAAACTTTCCAGGATTAAATTAGCCTTTCACGGACATCAAGGGGCTGGCACGGGGCAGGGGGGTGACTTCTTAGTGTTTCTATTTGTATGATCCAGAAGCCTGACAGTTGGTGGCTTCCCTGAAGGTTGTAAACTCTCTGGGATGAGCTAAATCACAAGTGATGGGTCAGGAGAGTAAGATGCAGCATTCACGCTGGGTTGGAAATGCTGAAGATAAGAGTGAAGCAAGACTAAGGGCCTCAGGAACCCAGGATGGATGTTTAAGAGCTGGAAAGTGCTTGGGACAATATATCCTATTCCTTCATAACAACAACAAAAAGCCAAGAAAGGGTGAGTGAATTACCCAGATTGCTCCATGCGTGTTAGTAGCAGAGCTGAGATACAAATTTCTTGGCAGCCAACACAGGGACCTTTCTCTATTCCAGCTACAGGAGAATATTTATTGGAGTTGGAAATATTTCAAGGCACATCTAGGCAGGAAGTTATCAGAAATATATTATAATCATAGCTTTCTCATTTCCCTTTTATGATTCAGCAATGAAATGTGGGATTGTTTTAAAGGCATGAGAAGTCCCACGAAGGCTTATGTGAAGATGGGGAAAAAATCAATAATTCCCCTGATCACAGAAACCAGTGGGAAGCCTGCTCCCATCTGGGTCTCTGGAGAACATCTCCGTACGTCATGTAACACCAGAATCAATTCAGTTACCCTACATCATTTTTCCCCACTCCCAGGTCATTCTTTTCATTTTTCACCGCTTGTTGTCATTGATTTCTTACCTTGTTTCCTTCTTTATTTTCTGTTTCCCCACCCCCAGATTCCCTGGTGGCTTCCCTGGTGGTTCAGGCAGTGAAGAATCCACCTGCAATGCGGGGCACCTGGGTTCAGTCCCTGGGTCAGGAAGATCCCCTGGAGAAGGGACCGGCTACCCACTCCAGTATTCTGGCCTGGAGAATTCCAAGGACTATATAGTCCATGGGGTTGCAAAGAGTCAGACATGACTGAGTGGCTTTCACTTTTGCCCCCAGATTAAGAGGTCCAAGAGGACAGGAAACTTATTTGTTTTATTCATCTGTTAAACTCCAGCACACAACAAGCACACACACACACAAACGCTGAATGCATGGATGAGTAAACAAGGGAATGAACAAACTGGAAACAACAGTGATCATTAGCTACCAGATACAAGTTTTCCTTTTGTCTTCCTTAAGTACCTTTTCCCTATCCCTCCCATTCCCTCCCCACTTTCCTCCCATTTCCCTGTTCCATTCATCATTTTTAAAGAGAAAAACTAAGATACAGAATGTCAATATTTCTAACTATTATTGAATACCTAATTAGAATTAGAGACATAAATAAAATAAATTTATAAAATTTCTGGATGTTCATCTCTTTGCAGTAGATCACCTTGCCTTGTGAGTTATCTGAGTTCTCTCATACATAACATATATAGTTTAGATAGGATTTATCTACAAAAAGATATATTTATATCCTCAGCATGGAAAGAAGAACATCTCCAAAACTGTGTCTGTTCTGTGGGTTACTGGCTAATAAGCTTCTCTAGGGGGAAAAAAAAAAAGCCATTAATAAGTTTGAGACATTCTACCTAGTTTATATCCCTTAGAGACCATCACAAAATATTATGGAACCCTAAACATTATGTTCTAAAATGAATTTACTTTTGCTAGACCTAATTTCTCCAAATTTATTTGACCAAGGCAACCCTTTTCTGAACCCAACACCCATTCACATTTCTTTAAACTAGTGATTTCTGGGAAAGATTAAAGGTGGGAGGAAAAGGGGGTGACAGAGGATGAGATGGTTGGATGGCATCACCGATGTGATGGACATGAATTTGAGTAGGCTCCAGGAGTTGGTGATGGACAGGGAAGCCTGGCATGCGGCAGTCCATTGGGTCACAGAGTCAGACACGACTGAGCAACTGAACTGAACTGAATATTCTAAGTCATAATTTGGAAAAAGCTAAAGTGGGAGCACATTAAAAACAATGTGCAATCACTGATGGGGCTTCCTAGGTGGCTCAGTAGTAAAGAATCCACTTGCCAATGCAGGAGACACAGGAGACGCAAGTTTGATCCCTGGGCAGGAAAGATCACCTAGAGTAGGAAATGGCAACCCTCTCCAGTATTCTTGCCTGGAAAATTCCACGGACAGAGGAGCCTGGCAGGCTACAGTCCGCGGGGTCGCAAAAAGTCAGACACAGCCGAGTGACTGAGCACGCATGCACAATCACTGGTGGAGGTGTGACGCCTGCATCAGTACTGAGGTGGCACTAACCAGAGCTTTGAGCTTGTGAACAAATCCACCTGTCCTTATCAGATAAGCTGGACTCCAACCTAGTGTCTTTAGAGAAGGGACAGAACCTGGGGACGAAAATAACTGTACAGAGAGGAGAAGGACTTGAAGGAGCTATCATTGCCAGTGCTTCCTGGTTTTCATCATATTCACACTGGGCTGAATTTGATGAGACTCTCTTCTCTTTTCTCTCCCAAGGCCACCAAGCTTTTAATTATCAACCTAATTTCAAAAACAAATCATGAAAATCCCATAAACCACCATCTTCAAGTTCAGATAACATGTAGCACCTTATATGTTCAGTTCAGCTCAGTTCAGTTGCTCAGTCGTATCCACCTCTTTGAGACCGCATGGACTGCAGCATGCCAGGCTTCCCTGTCCATCACCAACTCCCAGAGCCTGCTCACTCATGTCCATCGCATCAGTGATGCTATCCAACCATCTCATCCTCTGCCGTCCCCTTCTCCTTCCACCTTCAATATTTCCCAGCATCAGGGTCTTTTCCAATGAGTCTATTCTTCGCATCAAGTGGCCAAAGTATTGGAGTTTCAGCTTCAGCACCAGTCCTTCCAATGAATATTCGGGACTGATTTCTTTTAGGATTGATTGGTTGGATCTCCTTGCAGTCCAAGGGACTCTTAAGAGTCTTCTCCAACACCACAGTTCAAAAGCATCAATTCTTCAGCACTCAGCTTTCTTTATAGTCCAACTCTCACATCCATACATGACCACTGGAAAAACCTTAGCTTTGACTAGACAGACCCTTGTTGGCAACATAATGTCTCTGCTTTTTAATATGCCAACTAGGTTGGTCATAGCTTTTCTTCCAAGGAGCAAGTGTCTTTTAATTTCATGGCTACAGTCACCATCTGCAGTGATTTTGGAGACCAAGAAAATAAAATCTGTCACCGTTTCCACTGTTTCCCCATCTATTTGCCATAAAGTGATGGGACTGGATGCCATGATCTTAGTTTTCTGAATGTTGAGCTTTAAGTCAACTTTTTCACTCTCCTCTTTCACTTTCATCAAGAGGCTTAGTTCGCTTTCTGACATAAGGGTGGTGTCATCTGCCTATCTGAGGTTATTGATATTTCTCCTGGCCATTTTGATTCCAGTTTGTGCTTCATCCAGCCTGGCATTTTGCATGATATACTCTACATAGAAGTTAAATAAGCAGAGTGACAATATACAGCCTTGACGTACTCTTTTCCCGCATCTTATAACAAGTAAATTTTTTTTTAAATGATAACACAAAACTCCAAACCTCTGGTTCCCTTACCTGGAAATGTAACACAATCAATTCTTCTCATTCATCGCACCTGCCTAGATTTCTGTAGCACCTGAATCTCTACTCCTCTACCTACTACTTCTTCATAAGACTTTGGGCAAGTTAAATATCTCTGCCTCATTCTCCTCATCTACAATACAGGTTGTACAAGGATTAAATTTGTTATTACATGTTAAAGTTGATAATGGTGTCAGCATATATTTATCTCTCAATAAAATAGCTATTGTTAGTATAGTCATCTTCATATAATGCGGAATCTTCCAGATGATTAGTTTCAGATCATTTCAGCATTCTGTGAGCCATCTAAGTGGAAATGGAGTCATTACCAGCCCCATCTTTAAAGACTGAGATTAGACAGACCAAGCAAAATAACTGTGGAGCCCACATATACATTATTGTTTGTAAACAAGCATTCAGAATACTAATTGGTAAGAAAAAAAGCCAAACACACCATTGTTTTGAATGGCTATAGAAATCCAAGGATCCTAATTGATAAGCTAATTTACTTACTATTCTTTTAGATCACCAATTTCAGCCCACAAGTAAACATTTACCTTGATTGCTGGCATAGGAAATTTTAAAAGAAAATCAAGGCAGCATGTTGACTGTGACCAAAACTTCTGTTTCATCAGCCATCATCTGTCAGCAGTCCTTCAAAAACAGCAAAGATCAATAAAATCCAAGGGTCTACTAAGTACTACCCAACAGTTATTCCCAGAGAGGGCACTCCTGGAAGTACTAAGGCTCTAAGGACACATTCATGCATGCCTTTTCATCTGTATTGAGCACCCAGCATGAACCAGCACCAGTACTGACATGTAGGAGGATCATAAACCAAACAAGCTCAACACTGCCTTCATGAAACTTGGAGTCTTGTCAGGGAGAGAGTCAATTAACACAACATACTTCAACAGGTACAGTGCAAGTCACAGGCCCACAGCAGTCATAATAAAGTACTTTTGTCTCCCGCTGCTGCTGCTGCTGCCGCTAAGTCGCTCAGTCGTGTCCGACTCTATGAGAACCCATAGACGGCAGCCCACAGGCTCCTCCGTCCAGGACTCTCCAGGCAAGAACACTGGAGTGGGTTGCCATTTCCTTCTCCATTTTTTCCCCTAACCGTTCAGTTAATAAGAATAATTGTCCTATCTCTGAGGACCACAGAAAGTAACACAAAAGTTTTTAAGAGGTAAAATTATGTGTGTATGTCCTTAGAATGGTATATTGTTCCTAACTCAGCTTCTTCCTCCCATCCAATCAGGAGACTGATTGGCTCCACGGGATTGAGGTTCACGTCCATATTCTCCTTCAGCGAAGACTCCATAGGGTGTGCTGACCTCCAGAAATAAGTATCTTAAAGGATCATGAAAAAAAGACATTTTAACATATGTCTTATTCCATATAATAAGATCCGCCAGTGATGAGGCCTGCATGGGTTGCTCTTGCTCAGGCAGAAGTAGTGACAGCTTGCAGGTGTTAAGGCCTGACCTGAAAGAATAGTGGAATAAGACTGTGATGACCTTATTTTCCAAACCAAAAATCAGGACACAAAGTCTAACAAAGACCTTTTTCCACTTCTGGGAATTAGGCTCTCTGAGAGATGTAGTTTAAATGCCAAAATAAATTGGCATTTCTGGGACACTGAGAGCATTGACTATATGGAAACAACGGGGCAGAATACTTGAAATCAAGACTACTCTGAAAAAAAGTCAAGAAATATCAACCTAAAAGGGTTTGCACAAAATACAGTCTTGAGACCTGTGGAGATTAAAAACAGAGGAGAAGTGGATGAAAGTAGTAGTTTCTAAGCATTCAATAAGAGAACAAATGAATCTTGAGTATCCCCAGGTGTAGAGAAAGGGGGAAGAAAGAAAATTCTTTCCAGTTTACAATACCATTTACCCAAATCAATTGATTCTTTTTATCCCTCTGGTTGAAAACGTGTCCATATATTTTAAGGTAAAGCAATCAAAATACTCCTTGATCAACTATTTAAGTAGAAGATGAATCTATATATATATTTTTGGTTTTTCTCTTTCATTATAAGCAGCAGAGACCCACTGTTTCTCTAAAAATGGAGGGTAGACATTTATCGGATAATGAATAGATAGATTATTAGGACTTTCCTTCCATTTCAGCTTTAATCCTGGCAGAAACTGACTTAAAATGGGTGTTTCAAGTTTCCGTTCTGAGAAGAATGTCTGATCCCTGCTCTTACCATTTCATACCAGTTAATGCCATAGGAGGCTGACCCAGTTCTGGGTTTTTGCCCACTCTGACTTCATAAACCACGTCCTAAGCAGTATTCTGGGCTTGCTAGGTTCCCTAAGAGGTGCTTTAGGCAAGCCAGCAATGTGAAAGTGCCCTACACCATTCTTAAGACAAAGTTATGGATGTCTAGCTTTCAAGGAGAATTTTGCAACTCTAGCTCCATTCCAACTTCACCCAGCTCTTCTACATGTACCCACACCTGTCTCTCAATGGACATGAGTTTGAGTAAACTCCAGGAGTTGGTGATGGACAGGGAGGTCTGGCGTGCTGCAGTCCATAGGGTCGCAAAGAGTCGGACAAGACCGAGCAACTGAACCAAACTGAGACTGGTCTCTAGACAGTACCATCTTCTCCGAATGCCTTTCAGAAGACGGGAGCTGGCTGTACCCCCATCCACCCCCAGGGGGCGCCAAAATGTTTGTTCTGTGCCTGCAACAGGTTATGGTACCTCCTCTCCGATGTCCTCCTGGATCAGCAGAACTCCCCTGGAGCCAGCAGGTCTGTTCTTCCCCCTTCAAGTAGGACGATACCTACAGCAGAAGCTGTTGGTGCCCAGCTCAAATTATCTCAGCCCCTCCCAGATCCCGCTTGAGATCAATTCTCATACTTGCCAGTGCCATCCTGCGACTGGCTGCCAGAAGGAATTCCCTGGTTGCAGAGTCATGCCCTGCCCCACATGACAAGACAGGCCAAAAGTGCCAAGGAGACAATGCCTGCCGAACTGGCTCCCACCAATGAGAGAGAGAAATTGGTGGATAAATATTTTAGTTTCCTCACTTCACTGATGAAACCATTCCGGGGGCTGTTCTACACAAACTCTTGGAGAGTCCATAGTAGGATTGGGTTTCAATAGTCAATGGGTGCCCGTAGTGAATGTACCTATGGGAATACACCCTTTATTAGCTTTCTCCTCTGCCCCTCTCACTTCTTTCCCACTCTTCCTGCTGTCAACTCTCAAATAAACTATCTGTACCCACATCCTTGTCTCAGGGTCTGTTTTGGTGAAAACAAAGGTAAAAGTCAAGGGACCATTTCACCCACCATCCCCAAACTGCTGATAACTCCCACTCCAAAATCTTGCTTTGACATCTTGCTTTGAATGATTCTGAACATGCGCCAAGCTCCCAAACTCAGACCAATCCTGTTCCTTCACCTATTCTCCCCAGAACCAGCCCCTCTCCCCAAATCTTGCATTCCCTAACCTCAGTTGTATCTTATTTCATTTAGTCTTAATGCCTCTCAGGCTTCCTGTAAAAGAATGAAGTTGGCTGCATGTTCTACTCCCAGAAGCTCACTGCTTTCTCCTGCCAGATACTTCCTCCCAGGAGCTTTTCCCCAAGGGGTCATGATGTCAGCAGTACTAACTGATGTCACCTCCATGCTTAAGAACACATGGGAGACACAATTATTTAGCTACAAATGGCTACTGCCAGCACCCCTTGCTTCCCCTACCATAGAACCACAGGAAACTGAAAAGGCCCGGAACTTGTATTTACAGCCTCTCTCGCAGCTAAGGGTTCCATGGATTCCATTGTTGCCAACAGACATAAGGGACTTTCTGAGATAGCTTTTTTCCTCCCCCAGAAAAGAAAAGAGAACGCCCCTCAATGAGTCCTCCTTCCCACTCTCTCCCCACCTCTTCCCCAGCCCCCCTCCGTGTGTATATGTGTCTATCTTGGTCTCTCTCCCCAGCCCCTTGTGGGTGTGAGTGTGACACACACATATGCAGGTACCCTCCTGCCTTCTCCTCTGGACATGCTACATACATAAAAAGCTTCAGGAACCACAGGAAAAAATCCAGTAAGCATGAGAAATATAAGCCAAAAGAATTTCGAGATGTCAGCTCCACACACTGACATCACGGAGCTAAGGAATAAACACCAGGACTGCCTGCCTCCAGATTTCTCCTTTGGCAACAAGTGTCCTTTGGGTTACTCCACTAATGGTGGAGTTACACGCAGCCACGACTATTTCCAGCTCATACTGGGCAAAACAGGGCAGAAGGTGTGTAGGGTTCTCGCACAAGCAACAGCTATGTATTAACTGCCTGGTCTTTGCAAAGCATGGTAGGAATAGGGAACATGTATAAAGCAAGGTCCCTTCACAGGATTAGAGAAATTGTGATAAAGAGGCTGCACGGTTGTGGATACAGCATAGCCCCTGTGCTGACGCAGGGGCTCCCAGGAAGGAGGCTGCTGTGGACCACAGCGGTGGGGGCAGATTTCCTCAGGCAAACTCAGAGGCACACAGGATTTAAGTGGATGGAGAAGAAAATTCCAAGCAAGGGAAGACGTGGAAACAATGATGCTTGATTTAATTTTATAAGACAACTTGGAAAAAGCAACTCAACCAATGTGGCTGCAAAAAGGGATGGTGTTGGATATCATTGAGCCCCTGGCACTATTCTTATGAACAACAAAACCTTGGTTGTTAACATATGCTAGCTGCGAAAGGACGTGGGGGCATCATCTCAGAAGGCAGGGATCACAGGCATGGCCCAACTAAGAAAATAATGATAATTTAATGACAATTTACTGAATACTGGGCAGTCACTATAGTAAACATTTTGTACAAATTATCTCATGTAATGCTCAATACACTCTTACAGATGGGAATTACATTACTGGTTACTCTGGATAAGAGAACTAAGATTTCAAACATGCTTTTAAACATTACACTTCTAGGGAATTCCCTGGCAGTCCTGTGGTTAGGACTCAGTGCTTTTACTATCAAAGATCTGAGTTCAATCACTAATCATGGAACTAGGATTCCATTCAACACAGCGTGGCCTAAAACAAACAAAAATTACACTGTTAATAAGAGACAGGATCCAATTGCAAACTCACGTGACCCCTTGACTCCGATACTTAGACCAGGTGAGTGTCCTGCCCACAGGCTTCCCAGGGCCCTGTTCTCTCTGTCGCAGCACCGGCCACGCTGACTCGCTGACCCACCTCCTCCAGTAATTCAGACAACGTGCAGACATGGACAGTGGCTCATTCACCTGGCGACCCCCACACCCTCCCAGTGGGCTGAGAATTCCTGGACCGTGGCCACACTGATCAACATTTGCTGAATGGATGCCAATCTTCACTCTTAAGTGCTGAGTTGACTCATAAATTGAGATAATCTTGTTAGGTTTAAGGTACAACATCCTGGCAGGGGCATTAAACTAAGGCACGGGTGGCTGGCTTTGGCCGACTCAGCTAAGACTCCTTCCTCAACACACAGCCTCCACCCTCACCACCTACTCAGTCCAAGAGAGCAGACTGCAGGGCTGGGGAGCACCAGTAGGACCGTGCATGCTCAGAATCCACGAGGGAGCAGAAGTGCCAAGGGCAAAAGCAAGCGCAAGAGAAATCAGTGGGGAGACGACCGTTACTGAAGGGCTGCTCCTCATCCCCGGAGGCCAGCCGGAAACACAGGCAGATTACGCTTCAGCAAGGCGGACCACAGTCAGAGGAAAGGAAAGATATTTAGCCACCACTCATCCATCAGAAATTCACATCATCTAGACGGCTACTGAGCACACTCTAGGTCCCAAGACGACAGGGATGCCAAGTCAGAGAAGGCTGCCCACTGCCCTCCTTATAGCCCAACTTCACCTGGCGGACCGCCACACCAACAACGACCATCCAGGGGAAGGCTGCTTTACTAGAAGCATGCCAAGGAGGTGCTGGAAAAGGGCTTCTCACCTATGCTTTTTCTGCCAAGCTCTCTTGAGTACTTCCTCCCTACAAAGCACTGGGCTAGCCACGAGGGTACAAAGATGGGTTACAGACCCACCATCTAAGACTTCCTAATGGAGGAGCTGATACATAGACTACAACTTCCTATAAATGTGCAGGGGTACCGAATGCTGTAGGAATGAAGAGCTCTAAACACAGGGCTGTCCAACAGAAAACAGATCCCCACATAAGCAACTTTGCATATTCTAATAGCCAGGTTAAGAAAGGTAATAAAAAGCCAAGAAATTAATTTTAATACTATTTTGTGTAATCCAATAATTGAAATATCATTTCAACATGCAATCAATATTTTTCAAAAATCCCCTGTGCTTCAGTTTTTAAAATTAGCAGCAATGAAAAATTCAGTTCGTCTATCTCACAAGCCACATTTCAAGTGCTCAATAGTCACATGTGACTGGTGGCTACTGTGTAAGGCAGGGTGGATGGAGCTAAAGGAAACGACACCTGAACTGAGCATAGATGAATGACCGAGAGTTAACACAAAGGCAGGAAAGGCATTTCAGGCAGAAGGATCAGCATGCAGGAGGACAGATTCAGAGTGATGAGAGCAGTGAATGTGGCAGAAGAAAAAGCCAGAGATACAGGCAAGGATAAAGTCAACTAAATAATACCTTCTGTGCTAAACTAAGGAGTTAGACTTTATCCACAGGAAGTAATGGGGAAGGTGTGTGAATTTTTTTAGGGCTGCCGTAACAAAGCACCGCAAACCTGGTGGGTTAAAGCAATAGGCATTTGTTTTCTCACAGTTCTGGAGCCCAGAAGTCTGAAATCCACGTGTCGGCAGGACTATGATCCCTTGGGAGGCTAAAACAGAAGCTGCTTCCTTGCCTCTTCCAGCTGCTAGTGGTACACTGTGTTCCTGGCCTGTGGCAAGCCAAGAATTATTTTTTTAACAGTGATGGGACTTATTCACTGAAGGAGATATATGATGATGTAGGAGAGAAAGGAATTGTTATTGTAATAGTCTCAGGTGGGCTGAAGGGAATAGGGCCTAGTATACAAATAAAAGCATTTTTTAGAAAGGAATTGGACATTTAATCAACAGTGAGCATGTTAGAGCAGAGAATACGGGAAGATGCCAGCAAGGGCTAAATGGGTTTGTGATTATCTCTGAGTTTCCCTGTTCTTATCTATAAATGTCTGTGTTATTGGGGCCTTGGGGAGGCTTACATGAAATAATTTTGGCAAGTATTTAGAATAAATCACGTAGTAGGTGTTCATTAAATGAATATGAGTGTGTGTGTGAATCAGTCAAGGCTAGGAAAAGATAACAGATGCTCCTCACTCTATAAGAGGATTTACTAAGCACCTTCAACGTGATTTATTCTAAGCATTTTACAAAATTATTTCACGCAAGCCTCCCCACAGCCCTACTGACACTGCCGTTTTACAGATGAGGAAATGCAGACTCAGAGGCGATCACAATTCCATTTGGCCCTTGCGAATGTCTTGCCATACTCTCTGGCCTACCACTGTCACTACTGAGTAAATATCCATGTTCCTTTCCAAACAAATACTTGGATTTGAATACCAGCTCCCATTCCTTATAAGAGGATTTACATACAGGTTTTCCAGGTTCACCCAATCACTGGAAGAGCGCAGTGGCTGAAGGTTAGGAAAGTTCCGCTGGTAAAACTCACCCTGGGCACCAAGTGGGGAAGCTTGCTTCAAACATCAAAAAAGACCATCGATCATGGCTGCAACTGCCTCTGAACACTGGGCTTCCCAGATGGTGCCGTGCTAAAGAATCCGCCTGCCAATGCAGGAGACATAAGAGACGTGGGTTCAAACCCTGGGTCAGGCAGATCCCCTGGAGTAGGAAATGACAACCCATACTAGCCTCTCTTATCCTGCCTTCCTTATCTGACATGAGGTGCCACTCACTGCAGACAGGTTTTACTGGCACAATTATATAGGAAAAAAGAGCCTGGGAATACCCTTCTTGGCATCAGGCAATCCACCACAGTATTCACAGCCACATGTACAATGAGCACACCATTTGAGGCTCCAGTTTCTCTGCGGCAAGGAGAGAAACTCTAGTAACTTCTCAAGCATTTAGCAAGACACTAACCGCTAACTTGGAGCTGATATACATTTAAAAAAAAATTTTAACTACTCAACTATAAACATCTGTCAGTTTATTTCTCCTAAGTAATGAGCAAGCCCAAGTGTTATTCTTAGAATATGACACTTTGGAAAATAGCTCAAATAAAGCAAATATTTTTATTTCTATACAGTGTTGAAACACATATAAAAAAGATAAACTAGTGTTGACACTAAAACTAAAACAGCCAGTTATTTCACCAGCAAAATGAATTTATTCAAAGTAGCAGAGAATTGCAATTCAGGACAAGCATGCTATAGCAAAAGCGATGCAAATCTGGAGAAATGAGGAAGAGGGAAATTCTTTTATAGAGGAAAACAAGAATTTGAGGGGAGCTGTTACAAACAAGGAGGAAACTGGATGTTTGAACTCTAGTGGCTTTTTATTGGCTGAGTGGCGATAGTCTCTAATTGGCCGAACTGTTGTCAGGCAGAGAGAAAACTTCCCTTTTTCTTGCTGGACTAGTAAAGCAATAACCTTCTTCCTGTTGGCAACACAAGGTACATCTCTTCCTGTTTAGGGTCTGCAGATAGCAATGAGTGGTGGGCATGAGAGTTCCCACCTCCAGCGTCCTGACTCCAATTTAAGTGAGGTTTCCTTTATTCATGTTCACATTAACCATAGTTATTAATTATCACAAGACATGAATGCCCACTTTGGATTCATCTTACCTTTACAAAAATTCAAGGAGGAAAAGAATTATTGATTTTGTGTCTAAGAAGTTTCCATCATTGTTTTAAATAAATACTTTGGCTTCTCCTATAATCCCCTCAACTAGTATCTTACCTGCAGGAGAATGGTCTGGTTTGGACAGTCTTGTGCATACTCACTTTTGTATAAAATGAAGGATAAAAGAGTTTAAAGATAATGGAAATCATAAGTCATAGAAACAGAAGTAGGGAGCAACACTTTTATTAGAGAGATCAAGCTCTAGCATATTTACGAAACATACAGCACAGGCTATAACACTTAAGAGGCTTTGCATAGTAAATAACATGGCATTTGTACTCACATGTAAAATAAATGTTCAACATCTTGATGGTAGTGGTAGACGGTAGTGCCACATTGGTGGCAAACTGTTGTGTGCATGTTTTAAAAATTGCACATTTAAAGATAGTACATTTTATGTCCTTAAAGCAATCCTTTGATTACAGAGAGCGCACATGTCAAAAAAAAAAAAATGCTGTGGACGTCTAACAGTTATTAACATTGGGCAGTTATGGCATGCCTCAGGCACTTTATATGCATTTCTTTTTGTTTGTTTATTTGTGGCTGCGCTGGCTCTTTGTTGCTGCTGCCCTGGAGCTTTCTCTAGTTGCCGTGAACAAGGGCCGCTCTTTAGTTGTGATCCACAGGCTTCTCACTGCAGTGGTTTCTCTCGTGGAGCGTGGGCTCTGGGGCACATCGGCGCAATAGCTGCGGCTCGTGCTGAGCGCTGGCTCAGTAGTTGTGACGAACCAGCTCGGTCGTCCTGTGGCATCTGAGATCCTCCCAGACCAGGGATCGAACCCATGTCTCCTGTGTTGGCAGGTGGATTCTTTAGCACTGAGTCAGCAGGGAAGCCCAATGTATGTATTTTCTAATTTGAACTTCTTAGCTGCCTTAAGGAGTATTTCCATAAACTTTTGATGAAGACACTGAGGCTCTGAATGTTAAAATCACACTAATAACTGAGAGAGCTAGAATTCATAACTATGATTACGGAGTCAAAAACCCACAGTTTTAACCATCACACTATGCAATCTCAATTTCAGTGCCAGGATAAGTCTGCCTGCATGCTTTCCTTAAACATAGAAACCTTTCCCTTTTCACTTGACAGCCAGGAGGCTCATGAATGAATTTAGTGCACAATGTCGTTAATTCTAGCCTTCCCTATATGGTTTCTAGCTTCTCTCTTTTGTTCCTATGATCCTCCATGTAAAAATATATACATTTCTTCTGGCAATTATTACATATCATCAAATAATATAAAAGACGTATGTAGATATGTCTTCATTTCTGTTATTATTGATCTAGTTTAAGTCATCATCATTTAGAACAATAAGAGCATCATAAGTGATGAGAAGAGAGAAGTTTCAAGTCCAATTTCATATTTAACTTATAAGATATTAATTTTCTGATTACTATGTATATTATCTTGGACAAGGCAATGGCACCCCACTCCAGTACTCTTGCCTGGAGAATCCCAGGGATGGCTGAGCCTGGTGGGCTGCCATCTATGTGGTTGCACAGAGTCAGACACGACTAAAGTGACTTAGCAAGTGTGGCCGGAACACGGTGAGTGCTATCCACACACAGCGATATCTGTCTGCAGCGCCCCGCCCTCCCCATAGCAGGACTGAACTGAACTAGCGAACCTAAATAAGAGATGACCTCCACCCACCTGTGTCAGGGCGGAAATTAGACACTGAAGAGACTTGTGGACTCTGGGAGAAGGCGAGGGTGGGATGTTTCAAGAGAACAGCATCGAAACATGTATATTATTTAGGGTGAAACAGATCACCAGCCCAGGTTGGGTGCATGAGACAAGTGCTCGGGCCTGGTGCACTGGGAAGACCCAGAGGGATCGGGTGGAGAGGGAGGTGGGAGGGGGGACCGGGATGGGGAATACATGTAAATCCATGGCTAATTCATTTCAATGTATGACAAAAACCACTGCAATGATGTAAAGTAATTAGCCTCCAACTAATAAAAATAAATGGAAAAAAAAAAAAAAGAAGAGACGGCAAACAGAAGCCAAATAAACAAAGGGAACCGCTTCAGAAAGGACCGGTGCAACAGATGAAAATCCCTGAAGGTAACACCGACTACACCGGAAGGGGCCTATAGATATTGAAAAGTGTAAGCTGGAAAGAGGAGCTATCTGAAATTGAACTGAACCTACACTGACCGCAACAGCTCCAGAGAAATTCCTAGATATATATGTATATTTTGTTTTATTTTAAAAAAAATTTTTATTTCTTTCCTTTTTTTAAATTTTTTTTCATTATTATTTTTTTTATTTTTTGTCTTTTATTTTCTTTTAAAATTCCCTATTACTCCTACATTACTCCTCAACTTTCATTTTCATATATTTTTATGACTTTTTTAATTAGGGGGAAAAAATTTTTTTTCTCTTTTTCTTTTTCTTGTTTTTCTCTCCTATTTCCTTTTAAAGTCCTCTAATACTCCTCTATTATTACTTAATTTTCATTTTCATTTCACTATAACCTTGCCCAAAAAAAAAGAGAGAGAGAAGCCCTATTTTAAACTGAACTTCATATATATTTCTAAATTTTTTTGTGTGTTTTTGTTTTTATCTAACCTCTACACTAGATTTTTAATCTTTGTTTTTCAGTATGTGATATAAATTTTGGACATTTAAGAATCCAATATTCAGTTCCCATTTCTATTCAGGAGTGTGGTGATTACTCTCTCCCACTTTTGACTCTCTGTTTTCTACCTCAGAACACCTCTATTTCCTCCTTTCCCCTTCTCTCCCCAATTCAATTCTGTGAATCTTTGTGGGCGTCTGGGCTACGGAGAACACTTTGGGAACAGATAACTGCATAGATCTGTCTCTCTCCTCTTGAGTCCCCTTTTTCTCCTCCTGCTCACCTCTATCTCCTTCCTCCCTCTCCTATTCTTCATGTAACTCTGTGAACCTCTGGTTGTCCCTCACGGTGGAGAATCTTTTCACCATTAACCTAGAAGTTTTATTTTCAGTGCTGTATAGTTGGAGAAGTCTTGAGACTATTGGAAGAATAAAACTGAAATCCAGAGGCAGGAGACTTAAGCCCAAAACCTGAGAAAACCAGAAAACTCCTGACTACACAGAACATTAAGGAATAAGAGACCAGCCAAGAGCCTCCATACCTACACCAAAACCAACCACCAACCAAAGCCAATAAGCTCCAGAACAAGACATACCACACAAATTCTTTAGCAACGCAGGAACATAGACCTGAGTGCCAACATACAGGCTGTCCAAAGTCACATCTAACACATAGACCCATCGCAAAACTCATTACTGGACACTCCATTGCACTCCAGAGAGAAGAAATCCATTTCCATGCACCAGAACACTGACACAAGCTTCCCTAACCAGGAAACCTTGACAAACCAATCATCCAACCCCACCCAAGGGGTAAAACTTCCACAATAAAAAGGAACCACAGACCACCAGAATACAGAAAGCCCACTCCAGACACAGTAATCTAAACAAGATGAAAAGGCAGAGAAATATCCAACAGGTAAAGGAACATGAAAAATGCCCCCCAAGTCAAACAAAAGAGGAGGAAATAGGGAATCTACCTGAAAAAGAATTTAGAATAATGATAATAAAAATGATCCAAAATCTTGAAAACAAAATGGAGTTACAAATAAATAGACTGGAGACAAAGATTGAGAAGATGCAAGAAATGTTTAACAAGGACCTAGAAGAAATTTTAAAAAGTCAAATAAAAATGAATAATGCAATAAATGAGATCAAAAACACTCTGGAGGGAACCATGAGTAGAATAATGGAGACAGAAGATAGGATAAGTGAGTTAGAAGATAAAATGGTGGAAATAAATGAAGCAGAGAGGAAAAAAGAAAAAAGAATCAAAAGAAATGAGGACAACCTCAGGGACCTCTGGGACAATGTGAAACACCCCAACATTCGAATCATAGGAGTCCCAGAAGAAGACAAACAGAAAGGCCATGAGAAAATACTCGAGGAGATAACAGCTGAAAACTTCCCTAAAATGGGGAAGGAAATAGCCAACCAAGTCCAAAAAACCCAGAGAGTCCCAAACATGATAAACCCAAGGCGAAACACCCCAAGACACATATTAATCAAATTAACAAAGATCAAACACAAAGAACAAATATTAAAAGCAGCAAGGGAGAAACAACAAATAACATGCAAAGGGATTCCCATAAGGATAACAGCTGATCTATCAATAGAAACCCTTCAGGCCAGAAGGGAATGGCAGGACATACTTAAAGTAATGAAAGAGAATAACCTACAACCTAGATTACTCTACCCAGCAAGGATCTCATTCAGATATGAAGGAGAACTCAAAAGCTTTACAGACAAGCAAAAGCTGAGAGAATTCAGCACCACCAAACCAGCTCTTCAACAAATATTAAAAGATCTTCTCTAGACAGGAAACACAGAAAGGTGGTATAAACGTGAACCCCAAACAACAAAGTAAATGGCAACGGGACCATACCTATCAATAACTACCTTAAATGTAAATGGGTTGAATGCCCCAACCAAAAGACAAAGACTGGCTGAATGGATACAAAAGCAAGACCCCTATATATGCTGTCTACAAGAGACCCACCTCAAAACAAGGGACACATACAGACTAAAAGTGAAGGGCTGGAAAAAAATATTTCACACAAACGGAGACCAAAAGAAAGCAGGAGTCGCAATACTCATATCAGATAAAATAGACTTTCAAATAAAGGCTGTGAAAAGAGACAAAGATGGACACTACATAATGATCAAAGGATCAATCCAAGAAGAAGATATAACAATTATAAATATATATGCACCCAACATAGGAGCACCACAATATGTAAGGCAAACGCTAACGAGTATGAACGAGGTAATTAATAGTAACACAATAATAGTGGGAGACTTTAATACCCCACTCACAACTATGGATAGATCAACTAAACAGAAAATGAACAAGGAAACACAAACTTTAAAGGACACGATGGACCAGCTAGACCTAATTGACATCTATAGGACGTTTCACCCCAAAACAATCAACTTCACCTTTTTCCCAAGTGCACACAGAACCTTCTCCACAATAGATCATATCCTGGGCCATAAATCTAGTCTTGGTAAGTTCAAAAAACTTGAAATCATTCCAGTCATCTTTTCTGACCACAGTGCAGTAAGATTAGATCTGAATTACAGGAAAAAAATTATTAAAAATTCAAACATATGGAGGCTAAACAACACGCTTCTGAATAACCAACAAATCATAGAAGAAATCAAAAAAGAAATCAAAATATGCATAGAAATGAATGAAAATGAAAACACAACAACCCAAAACCTATGGGACACTGTAAAAGCAGTGCTAAGGGGAAGATTCATAGCATTACAGGCCTGCCTCAAGAAACAAGAAAAAAGTCAAACAAATAACCTAACTCTACACCTAAAGCAACTAGAGAAGGAAGAAATGAAGAACCCCAGGGTTAGTAGAAGGAAAGGAATCTTAAAAATTAGGGCAGAAATAAATGCAAAAGAAACTAAAGAGACCATAGCAAAAATCAACAAAGCTAAAAGCTGGTTTTTTGAAAAAATAAACAAAATTGACAAACCATTAGCAAGACTCATTAAGAAACAAAGGGAGAAGAACCAAATTAACAAAATTAGAAACGAAAATGGAGAGATCACAACAGACAACACTGAAATACAAAGGATCATAAGAGACTACTACCTGCAGCTCTATGCCAATAAAATGGACAACTTGGAAGAAATGGACAAGTTCTTAGAGAAGTATAACTTTCCAAAACTGAACCAGGAAGAAATAGAAGATCTTAACAAACCCATCACAAGCAAGGAAATCAAAACTGTAATCAGAAATCTTCCAGCAAACAAAAGCCCAGGACCAGATGGCTTCACAGCTGAATTCTACCAAAAATTTAGAGAAGAGCTAACACCTATCTTACTCAAACTCTTCCAGAAAATTGCAGAAGAAGGTAAACTTCCAAACTCATTCTATGAGGCCACCATCACCTTAATTCCAAAACCAGACAAAGATGCCACAAAAAAAGAAAACTACAGGCCAACATCACTGATGAACATAGATGCAAAAATCCTTAACAAAATTCTAGCAAACAGAATCCAAAAACATATTAAAAAAATCATACACCATGACCAAGTGGGCTTTATCCTAGGAATGCAAGGATTCTTTAATATCCGCAAATCAATCAATGTAATACACCACATTAACAAATTGAAAGATAAAAACCATATGATTATCTCAATAGATGCAGAAAAAGCCTTTGACAAAATTCAACATCCATTTATGATTAAAACTCTCCAGAAAGCAGGAATAAAAGGAACATACCTCAACATAATAAAAGCTATATATGACAAACCCACAGCAAGCATCACCCTCAATGGTGAAAAATTGAAAGCATTTCCCCTGAAATCAGGAACAAGACAAGGGTGCCCACTCTCACCACTACTATTCAACATAGTTTTGGAAGTGTTGGCCACAGCAATCAGGGCAGAAAAAGAAGTAAAAGGAATCCAGATAGGAAAAGAAGAAGTGAAACTCTCTCTGATTGCAGATGACATGATCCTCTACATGGAAAACCCTAAAGACTCTACCAGAAAATTACTAGAGCTAATCAACGAATACAGTAAAGTTGCAGGATATAAAATTAACACACAGAAATCTCTTGCATTCCTATACACTAACAAGGAGAAAACAGAAAGAGAAATTAAGGAAACGATACCATTCACCATTGCAACAAAAAGAATGAAATACTTAGGAGTATATCTACCTAAAGAAACAAAAGACCTATACATAGAAAACTATAAAATACTGATGAAAGAAATCAAAGGGGACACAAACAGATGGAGAAATATACCGTGTTCATGGATTGGAAGAATCAACATTGTCAAAATGGCTATTCTATCCAAAGCAATCTATAGATTCAATGCAATCCCTATCAAGCTACCAATGGTATTTTTCACAGAACTAGAACAAATAATTTCACAATTTGTATGGAAATACAAAAAACCTTGAATAGCCAAAGTAATCTTGAGAAAGAAGAATGGAACTGGAGGAATCAACCTGCCTGATTTCAGACTATACTACAAAGCCACAGTCATTAAGACAGTATGGTACTGGCACAAAGACAGAAATATAGATCAATGGAACAGAATAGAAAGCCCAGAGATAAATCCACGAACCTATGGTCACCTTATCTTCGACAAAGGAGGCAAGGATATACAATGGAAAAAAGACAACCTCTTTAACAAGTGGTGCTGGGAAAACTGGTCAACCACCTGTAGAAGAATGAAACTAGAACACTTTCTAACACCATACACAAAAATAAACTCAAAATGGATTAAAGATCTAAATGTAAGACCAGAAACTATAAAACTCCTAGAGGAGAACATAGGCAAAACACTCTCAGACATAAATCACAGCAGGATCCTCTATGACCCACAACCCAGAATATTAGAAACAAAAGCAAAAATAAACAAATGTGACCTAATGAAACTTAAAAGCTTTTGCACAACAAAGGAAACTATAAGCAAGGTGAAAAGACAGCCCTCAGATTGGGAGAAAATAATAGCAAACGAAGCAACAGACAAAGGATTAATCTCAAAAATATACAAGCAACTCCTCCAGCTCAACTCCAGAAAAATAAATGACCCAATCAAAAAAAACTAAACAGACATTTCTCCAAGGAAGACATACAGATGGCAAAAAAAAAACATGAAAAGATGCTCAACATCACTCATTATCAGAGAAATGCAAATCAAAACCACAATGAGGTACCATTACACGCCAGTCAGGATGGCTGCTATCCAAAAGTCTACAAGCAATAAATGCTGGAGAGGGTGTGGAGAAAAGGGAACCCTCTTACACTGTTGGTGGGAATGCAAACTAGTACAGCCACTATGGAAAACAGTGTGGAGATTTCTTAGAAAACTGGAAATAGAACTGCCATATGACCCAGCAATCCCACTTCTGGGCATACACACCGAGGAAACCAGATCTGAAAGAGACACGTGCACCCCAATGTTCATCGCAGCACTGTTTATAGTAGCCAGGACATGGAAGCAACCTAGATGCCCATCAGCAGATGAATGGATAAGGAAACTGTGGTACATATACACCATGGAATATTACTCAGCCATTAAAAAGAATTCATTTGAATCAGTTCTAATGAGATGGATGAAACTGGAGCCCATTATACAGAGTGAAGTAAGCCAGAAAGATAAAGACCATTACAGTATACTAACACATATATATGGAATTTAGAAAGATGGTAACGATAACCCTATATGCAAAACAGAAAAAGAGATTCAGATGTATAGAACAGACTTGTGAACTCTGTGGGTGAAGGCGAGGGTGGGATATTTCAGGAGAACAGCATCGAAACATGTATATTATCTAGGGTGAAACAGATCACCAGCCCAGGTTGGGTGCATGAGACAAGTGCTAGGGCCTGGTGCACTGGGAAGACCCAGAGGGATCAGGTGGAGAGGGAGGTGGGAGGGGGGATCGGGATGGGCAACACATGTAAATCCATGGCTAATTCATTTCAATGTATGACAAAAACCACTGCAATGTTGTAAAGTAATTAGCCTCCAACTAATAAAAATAAATGAAAAAAATAAATAAATAAAGTGACTTAGAAGCAGCAGCAGCAGCATGCATATTATCTATATGCACACCTAGCACTGCCTTTTAAAAAAAATTTCAAAATGAAAATATGCACGCAGGTAATTCTGTGATAAATAATGCACATTGATCACAAGTACCCATTCTGAAAACCTGTTAAACATATTGATCTCATTTTAAAAGAAAATCTGCTGTTGATGGAGCCAAGTGATTCACTACTTGCAAGAATAATGAAAATGGATGCAAACTAAATGAGTCTTCAGGCATCCCAAGGACTAATGAGAAAGATGAACAAGTGAATGGTAGAGTGAGAATCAGATTATTTCTGCTTATACTGCTGAGTTGGTGACTTAAGGAGCACTAAACGGGCCATTTTAATGGAATCGGTTGATTGCTAGGACAGCTTGCTGCAATCTTTAGTGAGTATATCTGTGGCAACTTTGCTCAAAGTTGCCTGAATTTGTGGGATTAAAAAAAAATATATATATATATATATATATATATTTGGGGAGTGATTTGGTGATTTGGGGAGTGATTTGGAATCCAGATAGAAAACAGTCTGTGACAGGTTAGATGACATCCTCATTCATCACAGTCTGTTTTCTATCCGGATGCAGCCTCGTAGACCAGTGTGGGGTCTCTATTTTTGAAGTGTAAATGGTTCTCCCAGACTTTTTCCAGAACGGGGACTCTGAGTTGCACTCACTTGTCCTCACTAACACTAGAGTCTTGTGAAGCCCGGCCGTATGACCTCAGCCCTGAACAGTCTTTATAATCCATCTGCCTTTCAAGACTTTCAAGTAACACCCAAATTCAATTCACCATCTCTAGGGTCCACCCTCCTGTAGACTTCATTGAATTTCCTCAGACCCCAGCTATCTCTTTCTGCCTGTGTTCACAACTTGCCTAGACTACAACCGATTATTCCTGTGCTCCCTATGGCACTTGAACTTGAGCCAGAGCCTCAAGCTGTGACTCTGCCTGGGAATCAGCTCTAGTAAAAGACCACACCTTTCCCTGTCTCCTTTGGTCAGCCATGACCTCACCGAGTCCTTACATGTGACTCATAAAATGTGACCACATTTTATAACCCATTATATGCATTTCATTTTAGGTATGCCTATGACACATTTCTGAACTATTTTATGTAATTTGTATCATGCTCAGTTTCTAGATGAACATTTAACATTTTTAACTGCTGTATTACTGTGAGTCTTTGCACTCTAAATGGGAATGTGTGTTTCATACTGACTGAAACAACCATCTGTACCCTCTGCTAATGGTCCATATTAGTCACAGGGTACAGAATTGAGTTGATGTGTCAAACCCTTCCAGGGCATGAAACCCTCTCTCTCTGAGAGAGTCATGTGGACAATTCAAGTTTGCTTGGGTTCTATATACTTGGAATTTGATTGTATTCTTTTCCCTTACAAACCTCCCTTGTAACTGTTTATCTCAAACCCGATCCCAGTTAGACCCGATTACCCATATCAAACACTTAATGTTGTTCAGCCACTAAGTCATGTCCTGGCTCTTTGTGACCCCAAGGACTGCAGCAGGTAAGTTTCCCTGTCCTTCACTATCTCCCGGAGCTTGCTCAAATTTATGCCCATTGAGTTGGTGATACTACCTAACCATCTCATTCTCTGCTGTCCCCTCCTCTTCCTGCCTTCAATCTTTCCCAGCATCAGGGACTTTTCCAATGAGTTAGATCTTTGCACCAGGTGGCCAAAGTATTTGAGCTTCAGCATCAGTCCTTCCAGTGAATATTCAGGGTTGATTTTCTTTAGGATTGACTAGTTTGATCTCCTCTCAAAAATGTGAATGTTTCTGCCTCTGTGTGACATTTTCCCCCAAATTTAAAGGAGGCAACATGCCAATTTAAAGCAAAATTGGAACAGAGAAATTGCCCTAAGTGTTTTACAAATATTGCACTGATCCCTGCTTTTTATTTTGATAACTTAATCTAGAATCACAGTCATATCTTTGCTTCCTCTACCAGAAGCTGTCATGCATACTTCAGCCTGGCAGTCAGGGTTCAGCCATTCCCTCCATAGGTGAGGATATTTGCATCTGCCTTGTAACACCACCCACAATGTTTTTTGCTTGTTTGTTGTTTTGTTTTCGGCTGCACTGGGTCTATGTTACTGCAGATAGGTTTTCCCTAGTTGTGGAGACTGGGGGCTACTCTCTAGTCACCGTGCATGGGCTTCTCATTGCGGCGGCTTCTCTCGTTGCAGAGCACAGCCTCTAGGCATGAGGCTCAGTCGCTGTGATGCACTGCCTTAGTTGCCCCATGGCACGTGGGCTCTTCCCACACCAGGGGTTAAACTCATGTCCCCTGCATTGGCAACTGGATTCTTAACCACTGGACCACCAGGGAATTCCCACAGTGTTTTACAGTTTAGCTTTTGCTTTTGATTTCTTCACTCATTTGATTATTAGGCAAACCCACTGAGACTCTATCCTATTAGGGACCCATAGAAGAGTTTTCTTTTGAGGTCTGGGCCCCCAAGGAAATACCACTGTAAATCAGACTTTGTCACAACCAGCCCTATACTGTCACCTAACTTAGTTGTAGCTGTAGGCCTTTGATTTTAAAAACTGGATGATATAACTTGAATATTGAATATGATTCAGAAGCTTGAATTGGGGCACAGGTGCCATGTTGGAAATATCAGAATATGACTAGCTTTTAAACCATATGAGAAAGCATGATTGAGCTACTCACACATGAACAGAAACTGCCCTGAAAGCCTGGCAGATCTTCACAACAGCCACGAGTACAATCAAGTTAGTGCCATTAAATGGAGAGCCCCTGGCCTGCACGCTAACGCATGCGGTGTGGCAATGCCATCACTGTTAACACCTGCTGCAACCAGCCGACAGAAGTGAAGTGGGTCCCCTGACTGAACAAAGTCAACCCAATGCCTCTAACATCTGCAGGTTACCAAGGCACTGATGTTACTTAAGGTAGCTATTGCTAATGGAGCTACATTTTTGCAGTATCTGCCGAACACAACTCTCCTAAAGTAGTGTTAAGATAGAGTAAAAGCCTTAATGAGTCACATCAGACCACGAGACAATAGCTCTATGGTGTATATCATTCCAGGGAACATTTCTGGCAACGAGCACTAAGCATGTATTAACACTAGAAACTCTGGCACCCTCTCAAGGAGGCACGGTGCAGGGTACAAAGTGGGACTTCACTGCCTTTGCACTGGTCAATTAGAATATATAATTCCATGATAAAATTCCAAGGCAAAGCGGTCTTCTGTGGAAATCTGTTATGGCCCGAATGTTGTGCCCCCTCAAAATTCATACACGGAAATCCTAACACTAATACGATAGTATCAGGAGGTAGGGCCTTTGGGAGATGTTTCGGTCATGAGGCAAGTCCTCCTTGAGTGGGATTTAGTGCCCTTATAAGAGATCCTTGGTGGCTCAGTGGCAAAGAATCTACCTGCCACTGCAGGAGACATGGGTTTGATCCCCAGTCTGGGGAGATCCCACATGCTGCAGGGCAACTAAGACCATGGGCCACAACTATTGAGCCTGTGCGCTAGAGCCTGGGAATCACAACTACTAAGCCCACATGCCACAACTAAGCCCACACGCCCTACAACCCCAGCTCCACAACAAGAGAAGCCACTGCAATAAGGAGCCCATGCACCGCAACTAGAGAGAAAACCCACGCAGCGACGAAGACCCAGCACAGCCAAAAATAAATAAAAGAGACCCCACCGAGCTCCCCAGCCCCTTCCACAATGTTAGGAAACAGAGAGAATGTAGGAAGCCCTCACCAAACACCAAATCTGAAGATGCTATGATCCCAACCTCTGGAACTATAGGAAAATTGTTCATTGTTTATAAGTTACCCAGTCTGTGCTAGTTTATTATAATAGCCTGAGCAGACTAAGAGCATTAACACTATAAAATCCAGCACCAACTCAAGGATTCACTGTGCAGGGTACAAAATATTGCTTTACTGCCTATGCACTGGTTATTTGGAATATAAAATTCCATAATAAAAAGTCCAAATCAAGTTGGTCTTTAGGATATTTGTTCTTCAGTGGGAACCTAACCACTATGAAACTGAAGACTTTCTCTCCTTTATCTGGAAAAGTGATCCTTTCTGATAGAGAAAGCGGCTTTGGTGGAACAGACGTGGACCAGAAAGGAAGGACAGAGGATGTCCATAACCAATCTGGCCATCCCAGTAACTCCCGGAAATTATAGTGGTGACCTTTGTGAAAATCATTATTACCCTGAATCCAGGATCCTATTGAGTCAACTTCTCAAGTGCTACTGTTTGCCTCAATAAAAACTTAATGAGCATTCCAGATGGCACAGCTGTCAGTGGAAAGGCTTATCTAAAAAAAAAAAAAAAAATCACTCTTGACCTCAAAGATTTCTTGACCCCAAAGGTTGCAGGTAAGAGTTTCGCTGGAAACAGATTACAGGATTGAGATTTACATGCCTGAAGTTTGTTGGCACATGTTAATGAGATCAACACCTTGGAGAATGTGGGGAAAGCCAAACCACGCCTGGGGGTAGGAGGGAGGTGGAGAAGTCAAGCTGTGTGCAATCACAACAAAGGCTTCAGTTGGTCCCACATGAAGCCAAGGAGCTGGGATGACCCCTTAAAATTGTTTCAAGTTGAGGCAAAGCATCCAGGCCTTTATAAATCATAGTGACCAGTTATTGGGTATAAAGGAGGGGGCAATTCCCGGAAAGGAAAACATTAAAAGTTGTCAACCACAAACATTTCGACAGTTGGGGAAATAGGCAGTTCCATCCTGAAGGAGGGCAGGGGGGATCTGGGTGGCACACCACACATTCACTACACCAAACAATATGGACCAGTTTTTGTTTTGTTTTGTTTTTGGAAATCAGTCCTGAATATTCATTGGAAGGACTGATGTTGAAGCTGAAACTCCAATACTTTGACCACCTGATGCGAAGAACTGGCTCATTAGAAAAGACCCTGATGCTGGGAAAGATTGAAGGCAAGAGGAGAAAGGGATGACAGAGGATGAGATGGTTGGATGGCATCACCGACTCGATGGACATGAGTTTGAGCAAGCTCAGGGAGCTGGTGATGGACAGGGAAGCCTGGCATGCTGCCGTCCCTGGGGTCAGACACAACTGAGCAACTGAACTGAACTGTGCTGGGTCTTCATTGCTGAGCAGGGGCTTTCTCTAGTTGTGGAGAGCAGGGATTATTCTCTAGATCTGATGTGAGGGCTTCTCATTGCAGTGGCTTCTCTTGTGGTGGAGCACGGATCTAGGGCACCTGAGCGTCAGTAATTGTGACACATGGGCTCAGTAGTTGCAGCTCTCAGGCTTAGTTGCTCCGAGGCGTGTGAGATATTCCTGGACCAGGGATTGAACTGGTGTGTCCTGAATTGCAAGGCAGATTCCTAACCACCACACCACCAGGGAAGCCCTGGACTAGTTTTGTATTGAATTAAGTGACAGGCCCAGTAATTTTTAAGCCACAGAATTCAATCACTGAACATTAAAACATCTATGAGATCCTAACATGAATCACCTAACTTACAACTGGACAATGAAAGTTTTGCTGTAATCGTGCTGATTTTTTTTGGGCGGGGGGAGACAATTTCTCAAAATCATCCTCTAATGAATATAGAAGCAGATTTATTACATAAGCAAAGTTAATTAAGTGTAAAATCAATGGTACTATAGAGTTTAACCAAGCCTCCTCACATTCAGGATTCCCCTAGCAAGACATACTCCTAACATGGAGAGCAAATGCGTTTTCACAGCCTGAAATCACAGCCCCTGCTATCTGTCCTGCGGGAGAACAAATGGCCAGGAAAATTAACCACCAACCTTTGCCAAGAACTTATTATGTGCCTAGTAAATGTTATGAGTGCTTTACATGCATCATTGCCCTTAATCTTCAAAATAAACTATTAATACATAAGGTAGATATTGTTATTATTACCAAAATACAGAAAAGGAAACTACAGAAAAGTTAAGTAACCTGCTCAAGGTCACACAAATTGCATGTTGTTTAGTTGCTAAGTTATGTCCAACTCTTGTGACCCACAGACTATAATCCCCCAGGCTCCTCTGTCCATTGGTTCCCCAGGCAAGAATACCCGAGTAGGTTGCCATTCCCTTCTCCAGGGGATCTCCCCAACCCCAAGGTCAAACTCACGTCTCCTGCATGGCATGTGGGATCCTTACCACTGAGCCACCAGGAAAGCCCCCAATGTGTGGCAGACGCCTACATTCCATGTTATCAGACCCAAAGGAGATCCATAAACACAGTTGTTTTGGATAGTCCCCATTTGCCCCTCAGACCTCCTCTCCACCCTATTCTGTGTCCCAGGAAGCGGACCACTATGGACTCCCCCCAGCTAAAGCTCTTTTGCCTTCTGGTTTCCAGCTGGGTTGATTAAAAGGAGATACCAACAAGAGATCTTCAGGCAGGAGTCCAAGATCAGGGTGTGCAAACACTGGTTTCCTCCCTGCAGGGCCACGGGTTGATGGTGCCTCCTTCCTCTACCAAAAGTTCTTCCTACAACTAGAGATATCATGGCTTCCAGTGACTACACCCTCCTCTTCCCTCTCCAGATCACTATTGCTTTTTCAAGATCCTTCTCCACCCCTTGTTCATTTCCATTAATGCTGCCCACAGCTTTGTAACCAGGTTTTTTTTTTTAATTAAATCTGTCTCTTAGGGCATTTGAGGGTTGAGTACATCTCCTAGTGGATTCAGAAATGTTGTTAGATTTCCAAAGCAATGAGAGACATGCTCTCTAGCAGAGAAGTCATGAGTTTCATGGGCAGTATCTCAAGACATACAGACACTAGTTAGTGCCCATAGCATGTCTCCTGCCTTCCAAGTTAGTATCCCCTGGTCTTGCCTCTTTTCCAATAAGCATCAGTACAGACGAGGTTTCTCAATCTGAACTTTATTGATATTTTGAATCAGAAAATCTTTAATTCTGGGTCAGGGGTGTCCTATACATGACAGCATCTCTGGTCTCTACCCAACAGATGCCAATAGCAATCTCCCCAACTGTGGCAACAAATGTCTTCAGATATTGGCAAATGTGTCCTGGGGCAATATACCCTCAGCTGAAAACCATGACCTAGAATTAATGGAGAAAGAGCTTCAGAGGATAAACCCAAGAGTAACTAAAGGATGGAGGGAGGGGAAGGAAGGCAGGGCACAAGGGAGAGAGGAAGGGAGGGAAGATCAAGAGGTATTTCAAAAGATATTGATCTGCCACATTTCTGTCACTGGTGATTAATATCCCTCACTAAAGGTACTCACTTTCACTTACTGTTTATTCCCTCCGAGAAGCTGGGTGCTCTGTTCTCATGGAGGATATGTTTCTCTATCAACTTCCTCCTTCACAATCACGACCTCCCCAGACAAGTCACTGCTACTTTCTAAACCACACTGCCCTGCCTGCAAATCAAAGGCATCAGAGAAGACCAGCTCTAAACTTTCTCCCAACTCTGCTGACGTACAGCTCCCAAGAAACACTTCCCTGTTCAAAAATGATACCCCAGATGGTCATTTCTCCCCCTTGTGTCTGTGGGAGCTAAAAAAGCCAACTACATAAGATTAAAATGACTTTCCTATGCATACAGCCGTCATCATCTCATTTTATTCCCACACTTTTTTTTTTCCTTTTGGCCTTTTCTCAAAGATTTCAGGACTTATGTCTAGAATAAGTACATCTTTGTCATCCTGAAAAAAAAACAGAGGCCTGCCTTGAGCTGAAGGGCAAAGCAATACCAAGAAATCTGAATGGTTTATGCCTGACGATGACTATTTGGACAGTGTTCAAGGGCCCGCGGTAGAAATCCTTCATTAGCACCACGACGTTTCCATTATGGCCAATGTCAGGAAGGAACGTGTGGCAAGTACTCAGGAGCTGAGGGTTCAATATTTGTCAAATGCAATTACCCAGACTTTTTAGTTCCAAAGTTGATTGGAATGCTATCTTCCACTTCTCATTCACCCGATACACAGAAAAGGAAGCCAAGGGGTAGTTTATAAAAGAGATGCAGTAATAACAACAGCATCATGTTTAAATTAGAATGACATGAATGAGTTTGTAATACTTGGAAACCACATAACCCTGAGAGTGCTAAAAGGTCTATTAGAGCTAACGAGGCTGGTGGCTGTGCCGCTCCAACAAGGAATGAATCACAACACAGAATGCAATCCAAATACAGTTTTCAAACCACGGTTAAGAACAAGGATGAAACAGAGGACAGGTTCCCCCAAGCGCCACCCCAGTCACCTGCCACTCTGAAAACTGGCCACCAGACCCTCTGATAAACTCACTCACATGTAATTTTCAGGCATATCACTTGCAACAGAACTTCCCGTTTCTGCTGTATCTCAAGGCTGGAAATGTCCACGAGGTTTCCAGTTTTGTGGCTGTTTTAAAAGAAGGTGCAAGTCAGGAACTAGTGGGGACACTGAATTCCACTTAGAAGAGAGTTTTCCTGGGATCCCATTCTCTGAGACATGGGGATAAGGATTTGCCAGAGAAAAATGTTGCTGCGATTGGCTGACAATGTCAGAGATGATTCTTTCCTTCTCACTTGGGACTAGTACTGGCCTCACCACAAGGAAAATCAGAACAAGTTGGCCTTGTAGAAACTCATGAGCATCCACAGTCACAGGTCATGCTGCTAAGAGGGCAAAATATGAAGGTGGAAAATGCAAACTTCAAAAATAGACAAGCAAGGAATTATAAAAACCCAGGCCAAAAAATTCTTAAATAAACTCCATTAAATTTGAGTGTCAAAAGTCACACACAGGGAGGCCCAAAAGTGAAATTCAGTGAGCAGGCACAACCAAGTTAGTTTTGATAAAGGTGGTGTTTGGAAAAAGCTGAATTGAACACCTCTGTAGAAGAGGCATACTTACCTGATGGCTCATTGGGTAAAGAATCTGCCTTCAGTGCAGGAGATACAAGAGACTCAGGTTTAATACTGGGTCAGAAAGATCCCCTGGAGGAGAAAGTGGCAACCCACTCCAGTATTCTTGCCTGGGAAATCCAACTGTCAGAGGAGCCTGGTGGGCCACAGCCCAAAGGGTCCCAAAGAGATGGACGCGACTGAGCATGCGCATGTAGGAGGGGCATGCTCTTTCCTCCCACCTCTGCTCATTTCTCCCTGCTCAAGCTGACCCATATCAGGCATTTTTGTTAATTGACCAGCCCCTAGGGCATGTGTGTTTATATGTCTGCGCTGGTCAGGTTTCTTAGACCCACAAAATAAAATCTGTTGTGATAGGTTTAAGCAGGAAAAAAAAGTGTTAAAGTAATTTTTTCAAGAGAAAAAAAAAAGCATTTATTAAAGGATACTTAATATCCTAGCTGAGGATGAACAAGCTGAGAGGGTAAGAGGAAGAGAATAAGGAGCTACTCCAGCCAGAATAAGGCAACCACAGATGGAGTTACTCTCCTGAATATGCCACTTGGACCCCCCTCCGCAGCAAGAGCGCTCAGAATCACACACACATACAGCTCCGTCACACTTTCCTCCAGAGGGGGCTTCTCCACCACCATCCCGGGCACTGGTTTGACTCCCTCGACCAGCCACCACTTCACTTTGCTCACTTTCAATTGCAATTCTGCTGGCGGAACCAGGATCCTGTTGACATTTTAGTCAACAACATGGGTGAAAACAAGGTAGACCCACCTATCTATTTTATAAATTTATACATTGTGAAATTACTGACAGAAAAATGTTACAGAGTCTGTGACTAGGTTTTCACGTGCACGTGGAAAAAAGTGAAACAAACATTCCTTTATTTAATTTCATAAAACTTTTCTCAAGCATTTAAGATTGAGAAGGCATTTTAAGTTCACGAGCATTTCATGAACCTACCTACAAAGCAGAAACAGAGAACAGACTTATGCTTGCCAAGAAGGAGGTGGATGGGAGAAGGCTGGCTTGAGAGTTTGGGATTCTTAGATGCAAACTGGTACATATGGAATGGATAAACAATAACATTCTACTGTGTGCCACAGGGAACTCTATTCAATATCCTGTGATAAACCACAATGGAACAGAATATGAAAAAGAATGTGTGTATATATATATACACACACACGTGCATGCACACACACACAGACACACACACAGAGTCTATCCAGTGGCACAGTGAAAGTGAAAGTGCTAGTCACTTCATCTTGTCTGTCTCTTTGCAACCTGATGGACTGTAGCCCTCCAGGCTTCTCTGTCCATGGAATTCTCCAGGCAAGAATACTGGAGTGGGTAACCATTCCCTTTTCCAGGGTTTCTTCTTGACCCAGGAATTGAACCCAGGTTTCCTGCATCACAGGCAGATTCTTCTCTGTCTGAGCCACCAAGGAAGCCCTGCATGTGTGTGTGTGTGTGTGTGTGTAAAACTAAATCACTTTGCTGTTCAGTAGAAATTAATACAGCTTTATAAATCAACTATGGAGAAATTTGAGATTCCCTTGGATAGTGAGGAAATCAAACCAGTCAGTCCTAAAGGAAATCAACCTTGAATATCCATTGGAAGGATAGATGCTGAAGCTGAAACTTCAATAGTCTGGGCACCCGATGTGAAGAGCCAACTCATTGGAAAAGACCCTGATGCTGGGAAAGATGAGGGCAAGAGGAAAAGGGATGACAGAGGATGAGATGGTTAGATGGCATCACTGACTCAATGGAAATGAGTTTGAGCAAACTTCAGGAGATAGTAAAGGACAAAGAAGCCAGGCATGCTGCAGTCCATGGGGTCACAAAGAGTCAGACACGATTTAGCAGCTGAACAACAAAAAACAATACTTCAGTGAAATAATATTTTTAAAAAAAGAATGAAAATTTCACCACCTACCTACTAAAATGTCACAGATTAAAATATGAAGGCACCAAAACAACAAAACCACAAAAATATTAAAAGAAAATTTTTTTAAATGCCAAGCAATAAAATAAGGAACAAAAAAGAATATAGCAGGAAAGTTAGGCTAAGGAAACAAATCATAAAAGAGCTGTGTTTCTTCATAGGCAAAGCAATGTTGCATGTTTCTTATTACTTATTAAACAGACAGGTATCCAGTTCTCCAAGGGAATATACCAATTTCCTCACTTTGAGCTGAAAGTTCAGTTCAGTTGCTCAGTCATGCCCTACTCTTTGTGACCCTGTGGACTGCAGCACGCTGGGCTTCCCTGTTCATCACCAACTCCCAGAGCTTGCTCAGACTCATGTCCATCAAGTTAGTGATGCCATCCAACCATCTCATCCTCAGTCATCCCCTTCTCCTCCTGCCTTCAATCTTTTCCAGCAACAAGGATCTTTTCCAATGAGTCAGTTCTTCACATCAGGTGGCCAAAGTATCAGAGTTTCAGCTTCAGCATCAGTCCCTCCAATGAATATTCAGGAATGATTTCCTTTAGGATTAACTGGTTGGATCTCCTCGCAGCCCAAGGGACTTTCGAGAGTTTTCTCGAACACTACATTTCAAAATCATCAATTATTCGGCACTCAGCTAAGTCACTGAGTTAGCAAAGCTATGGTTCATGTGATTGTTGAGCTGAAAAGAATTAATCATAATGAAATCACAATGAACAACAAAAACAGATGATATAATTGATAATGATTTTTGAAAAGCTTATATATACAGTTCTATTCATGATCATTCCTTACTTCAAAATTTAGGGAATAATTTTAACTTGTAGTTTTGTCAAGGCATGTCTACAGAGAATCAGAGTAATAAATTCCAGTAGGTGGCTAACTCCTGGTGTGCTTTGAAACCAATAAAGCCTAGAGAATCTGGTAAAATAAATGGTTCAACTGTCTCTAAGATTGGAATATGGATTTTCTCAGTAGGGCTTTTGTCAAGCAACATGTGACAGTCAAATCCACATTGATATCCTTCCATGCAAGAGCGTGGTGCTGCTGTTAGAAGATTCAGAAGCTCCAAAACGTAGACAGCATCACTAGCATTTTACTAAGGAAATTAAAACTCATAGTTTGTCATCTTACTGAGATACAGACAGCACACCGCAGGAAGAAAAAGGGTAAAGTTGGGTTTTTTTTTTTCGTTAGTTTTACTGCCCATTCAGTCATTTTTAATTAGCTTAAATACTTGAGGGTTTGATGATGCTAGCAGAGTTCTGCATATAAGTAATGCAGAGAGAAAGAAGGAAAGAGAGGAAGAAACAAACTTAGATGTAGGATTGAGAAGACAGTTTTAGTAGTGTCCTCTTAACTAAGCTGTGCAATGTTGGTGACTGGTCCACCACACCAGGGTAAAAGATAAGGAAGCAAGGCCATGGCTGAAATGACCTTGTGAATGGGACAGTGATGTAGGAGATAGATGGGCTCCAGGCTAGACATTTACAACCGGCCTCCTGGTCGCATTTCATATGGGCAGAAGAAGTGGACTTCAGACTGGATACTTGGAGCTGGTAGTATTTTCTGAGATAAGAGACAGGTGGACTCCAGTTAAGGCATTTATAGTCAGCCTCTTGTTTGCTCTACACAATGGAAGTCGCACAGAAACAGGATAAATATCCAGAGTTTGCCTCTTGTAAACACCCTTAAGGCAATAGTCATGGCCGTAGTCAAGGTCATAGCCATGGCCATAGTCAAGGTCATAGCCATGGCAAGGACAAAGAGGGACCAACCCTGTTTGCGTGAAGGATTAAGGCATCTCCACTCCCCCCTCTTTGGGGACAAGGGAGGTACTACACATGTGAAGAAAGGCTCTTTGTGGGTCAAAAGTCAAGGGAAAATGCCAGGCCATAATGAGTCTTACTTCTCCCAGAAGCCTTCACCTCAGGATCCATCTTGGCTAAAGGGTGTCTGTGCACCCAGAGGAGGGTCCCAGGATAGGTCTGGTGTGGAAAAAGAAAGCAGATTATTGGCCTGAAGGAAGAACAAAGATCCAGACTAACTGACCTATATGAATGACATAACCTCCTCTTTACTGCTCTCCTCCTCACTTTTGGGGAAACCCACACCCCTTCTTTCTGGGTGTGCATCTCTGCCTGACTTCTGTCTTAGCTAAACAAACTGTTTCTCTGTGAGCTTCCCGCTTGTTGCTGTGCTATGCCTCTAATAGGAAACTCTGTACCTTCATTTACAGTTTCTACCTCTGCAATAAATGATTTTTCCCTGGCAGCAAAGATCCAGGGAAAAATAACTTCTAGCCTCTAGCTCTTGCTGGTCTGATGGCTAGGATTCCTGGTTCCCATCCAGGCTACCGAGGTTCAATTCCTGGGCAGGGAATTAAGATCTCATTTCACACCAGCATTCACTGCTGCCTCACTGATATCAACACTACTAGTCATCTATTGCTATGTAACAAATTTCTCCAAAGCTTCGTGGCTTAAAGCAACACCATTTTAATCTGATAGTTTCTACAGATTAGGCATCTGGGCACAGCCTCAGTGGGCTCTCACACAAGTACAGTCAGGCATCTCAGGGCTTCAATGGGGGAAAAAAGAGTCCACTTCCACTCACCCATGTTCTTGCTGGCAGGATTCAGTCCCTGGGGGCCTTTTGAACTGGGGACTTCAGCTCCTCACGAGTTGTTGGCCTTCACATAGGGTAGCTCACAACATAGAAGCTGACTGCATCAGGAGAGCAAATGAGAAGAAAAGAAAATGCTAGCAAGATGAAAGTAACGGCCTTTTGTAACCTAATCTCAGAAGGGACATCCTATCACCTTTGCTGTACTGTTCTATATATTAGATACAAGTAACTAGGTCCAGTCCATGCTCAAGGAGGAGGGGAATACAAAAGACATACATCACACATAAGAAACAAAATACCTAAGAGGTGAATGGGCTTACCAGGTGGCTCAGTTGTAAAGAATCCACCTGCCAATGCAGGACATGCAAGAGACATGGGTTTGATCCCTGGGTCAGGAAGATCCCCTGGAGGAGGAAATGGCAACCCACTCCAGTATCCTTGACTGGAAAGTTCCATGGACAGAAGAGAGTCTGGCAGGCTACAGTTCGTGGGGTTGGCAAAGCCTTGGACATGACTGAGGGACATGCATGCACAGGGTTGGCAGCGGGTGGGAGAGGCGAATACCAGCAGGCAGTCATACTGGAAGCCATTCCAGAACCTTCCAACCATAGACACAGACATGGGAGTCTGAGAGATGAACCCAGAGGAAGTTAGTTGCTGAGATATGCGTTAGAACTGTGGTCTTCAAGAAAATTTAATAGGGAAAATCTTTCCAAACAAAATAATTAAAACAGGTGAAAGCAGAATTATTTTCCCTGAAGCACTGAGTAAGGCCCAGGAGATGATAGACACCTATCCTTGGCCCCCTAATCCAACTGCAGCCCAGGCCCAGGGCCAGGCTCCCTTCCTCCTGGCGCTCATGAGCTTGGGGGCAGGGTGACAGCAATGGACGTTCATCAGCTGCCTGACGGGGAGCCCCACCAGAAGAGGAAGCAAATAGCTGCTCTCACTGAAGATAGAAAACAGCCAGAGAACCGCAGGCCCTTGCCAGTCCCTGTGACAGCCAATGATGAGTTTACGGTCTATTTGCCAAACCTGAAATGAATGCAAACCAAGCATTTACTAAGCATCTAAAACTGAGAATTACACCCAATTTAGCTTGAAAATCACTGCGGTCTGAAACCGTGTAACATACAGAAGGATCAAGCTGTGTGCAGCCAAGAAGTGGAGATCAAGTGTCTTTCCAACAGAAAAAGCATAGCAAGTAGGAAGGCAGATGATGCAGTTTGGTTGAAGTGGAGCATTGGGACCAAGCTGGAGTGGGAAGAGACTGAAAACTACATCAGAAGCTCATCTGACAGTCTAAGCCCAATTGTTGGGCTTGGTGAGCAGCTGAGAGAACATTCCTGAACCTATGAAACCACAGAAGGATGGAGGTGACCTTTATCTGGGTAATCATATGTCCTGATTTTTCTGGGTCCAGGGGGTTTAGGGTTATGTTGTTGTCAGTAGACCTCTTTTTCATTCTTCTGGGAAAACTAGTTCACCTGATGCCACTGTCCGTGTTTTTAAAACTTGATTACCCAATATCACTCCTCTCATATGATACAACGCTCCTTCTATCATCCTCCTGAAAAGAGGAGCTATTGTCCCACATAGCCTGTGACTACAAAGGAAAAGACCTCTCCACCTTAAAGCAATTAGACACTGACTGATAAACAAAGGAGGTTAAAAACAGGGGTTTTTACTACAGAGTCCTCACTGTTGATTCATTCGTTTTCTATACCTTTTTTGGATGAACATCTTAGATAGGAAAGCACACTTTCTTCTGACAAGATTGGTGCCATCTCAGTATCTCTGCTTTATACACACCAGTACTGAAACTGATGGCTTGGGAAATGGAGATTCCCTGTCTGTGTGAACACATGCCCATGAAATGATAATGCCATCCCTTTTCCAAAGACCCACCAGTCACCTCCCTTATAATTGGCCAGCAGAAAGCATGCTGAGCCTCCCCTTCAGCAGCCACAAACTCAAAAGAAGGCAGCAGATGGCACAGATCTTTCTGACTCTGAAAATCCACGTGTACATTTGAACGTCTCCGCTTCAAGGCAATATTGAAAAATGATGTTTCCATCAACAGGGGCAACAAGGTAACAGAGCATGCTAGGATTAAGAGGTAGGTACACAGGAAAGAGACAAATAGTGAGTAATTTAGCTTGAGAAAAAAATGACCAGCTTTGGGGAGGAGTGTCATCACAACCAACATAAATGAGAACTGGCGATTCAAACTCCAAGCCAAAAGCAGAGGCTCTCCCAACAATATACTTTTTCATGTTAACAATAATTTTAGTTGAAAGAATCCATATTTTTGGAAATTCTGTCAAATAGCTCTAGGGCAGAAATTTGGTTTGGTTAGGCAATGTATGACAAATATTAGGGACAACAATGGATACAATTCTTGATTCTACTTTAAGGAGATTGATGAAAGTGATAAACCCATTAGTCAGAGATCCAGAGGATAACACAGCCCCTGAATTAATTTAACTAAGGTTTTAGATCTCTCCTAAATGCTAGTGTCTATGCTGATGTACTAGAAATACAAAAATGGAAAATAATAACTAAATGTTTTAAAATATTCAATATGTACTACATAATGGACTCAGGCTTTATCATGCAACTACAATGTTAAGTTCTCCTACCAATGCTGGGGAATATGTACTATTATTATATCTACTTAACAGATGAGAAAAATGAGACATAAAGATTTTTTTCAGACATTAAGATTTTTTTACTCCATTTTCAGTAAAAAATAGAGCTTGAATTTGAAATCAAAAGATGTTGAGCCAAAGAGTGACTGGATAATCTCTATTACATATTACTACCAAGAAAAGGTCTTGTACTCAAAAAGCTTGCTATGTACTGAGTAAAGGATAAGTGGGTTTTGGCTAAGCAGAGAGAGCAAAATAGAGAATACTAGGCAAACACAACAGTAAATGTTTCAAAATGACATTTCCAAACTTTTCCAACATTTTCCACTAGGACATGAATAAAGCTCATATGAAAACCATGTGAAAAATAAGGAAATCAAGGCACTCAATGAAAAGTATGTTGATTATATGCTTTAAGTAAATCAATTTCATATCTGAGCATCTAACTAAATATACCCTTTAATCAGTTACTGTGGGATACAGTAGAACATCACCTTAGAAATTATTCCATCCAAATTTTTCTTCTAGAGTTTTACAAGAGACACTTCCATTTAGGAAGCAACAAGTTAAGACAGAAATAGCAAATAACTAGGAGCCAAGTGACCAAAGACACATGCTTGAGATCCAACTGTGCTATTTACATAATTAATAATGCTGGACAAACTCAAGTGGCTTCTATGAACTGTGAGGCTTCCCTTCCTGTAAAATAAGATTCATGCATTCTTTCAACATGTACTGTGGACCTGTTAGAAGGTCCTCAAGACACACCAGTAATTAAGACATCAATCTCTAGCAGGAAGCTATAGCAGTGTCTACTGGTGACTGAAAAAAAATGCACAACCTAAAAACTTGAGAATTATGTTTTATTTGGCAGATAATACTGAGGACTTAAGCCCAGAATACAGTCTCTCAGATAGTTCTGAGGGATTGCTCTAAAAAGGTAAAGAAGGAAAAGAGGACAGATAAGAGTTTTTGCAGTAAAGACCAGGAGGTTGAACTTCAAAAGACTACTGCTAGTTAAAGAAAACTAGACAGCTCAAGTTAATGAATTTAGCACTTTTGTATGTACAAGAAGATGAAAGGCTCTGGGCTCACCGAAAGCATTCTTCTGATATGCACCTTAGCCACCTAGGAGTGCTTCCCTGGTAGCTCAGCTGGTAAAGAATCTGCCTATAAGGCAGGAGACCCCAGTCTGATTCCCGGGTCGGGAGGATCCATGGAGAAGGGATAGGCCACCCACCCCAGTATGCTTGGGGTTCCCTAGCGGCTCATCTAATAAAGAAGCCGCCTGCAGTGCGGGAGACCTGGGTTCCATCCCTGGGTTGGGAAGGTCCCCACTCCAGTATTCTGGCCTGGAGAATTCCATGGGCCGTATAGTCCATGGGGCCGCAAAGAGTCGGACGCATGAGCAAATTTCACTTTCACTTTAGCTACTAGGGCCCGTATTTCTTCCCCATCCCGAGGCCCGCCCAGGCACACCATCTGGGGCGGCTGCCATGACAGGGCTCGGCAGTGGGCAGCCTGTGTGCCTCCACCCTGAACCCCTCAGCTCCTCCTCAGGCGGCGCTAGTGGCTTCGATGGCCGCAACGTCGCGTGTTTCCTCACTTGCAGGCAACGTGTTTCACTCACACTAACTACCCCAGAGGCGTGCTCTGAGGACCAAATGAAGTCGATGAAGTGTTGCCCAGGCATTCACAAATGCCAGGTATTTACTGAGCCAGGTGACACAGTAGTGAATAGCAAAGAGAAAGTCCCTGCATTGATGAAGATCATGTTTGGGTCTACAAATAAATGAACACAAAATTATTTTAGAGATGACAAATACCAAGAAGAGAGTCTAACTAAGACTGTGCCTGAAGTGTGACTTAAAGGGTGGGGCTGCTTTAGATTGGTCATGAAAGGTGTCTGAGGAGGTGACATCTGAGCTGAGACCTGAGTGACAGAGAAGACCTAGGCACAGAAGGATCCAGAAGCTCCCAGTCTAGGCCAAGCAAGCAGTAGGTACAGTCCTGAGGGTGAAAGCCAGACTTCCAGAAATAGACATAAAGCTATTACGGATGAAGTACAATGAAGATGAGGGGAGGAGCAGGAAGAGGATGAGAGAGGGAGGCAAGGAAACTGCCCTGCACAGCCTTGCGGCCAGAGAAGAAAGGTTGGTATTACACAGAAGCATAATGGACATGAGTGGAGGGCTCTGAGCAAGTGTGCGACATGATCTGATTTATACTTTTACATGAAAAGATGCTCGACATCGCTAATCATCAGGGAAATGCAAAACAAAACCACAAGGAGACATCACCTCGTACCTGTCAGAGTGGCTATCATCAAAAAGTCTACAAATAACAAATGCTGGGGAGGAGGCGGAGAGAACGGGGCCATTGCAACTGCTAGCAGGAATATAAATTAGTGTAACCACTGTGGAAAATAGTATGGAGGTCCTTCAAAAAATTAAACATAGAATGACTATGGTCATGGTGGTTTAGTCGCTAAGTCAGGTCCGACTCTTGCAACCCCATGGACTGTAGCCTACCAGACTCCTCTGTCCATGGGATTATCCAGACAAGAACACTGGAGTGTGTTGCCATTTCCTTCTCCATAGAAAGACCATATGAACCAGCAATTCCCCTCCTGGGCATACATCTGAAAAAAACAACAACACTAATTCGAAAAGATACTGCACCCTAATGTTCATAGCAGCATTATTTACAATTGCTAAGACATGGAAACAATGGAAGTGTCCATCAACAGATGAATGGATAAAGAAGATGTGGTATGTATGTATATGTATATATGTATGTGTATATATATATATATATAATGGAATACTACTCAGTCATGAAAGAGAATGAAATTTTGCCATGTAGAGCAGCATGGATAGACTTGGAGGGTACTAAGTGAAGTAAGTCAGAGAAAGATAAATACTGTATGACATCACACATATAGAATATAAAAAATACAACAAGCTAGTGAATATAACCAAAAACAGCAGACTCATAGAGACCTAACTAGCAGTTACCAAGTGGGGAGGGGGGAGGGACAATACAGGAATGAGACAGCAGGAGATATAAACTATTACATGGTAAGATAAGCTCAAGGAAGTGTTATACAACATGGGGAATACAGCCAATAATTTTGTAATAACTGTAAATAGAAAGTAGCCTTTAATTGTGTAAAAATAAGAACTTTAAAAAAGTTTACCCTGGCTTCTGGGGGAATGGAAAGGGAGGAGGAGCTGAAAGTACAAGCCAGGGTTTAACCCAGGAAAGGAAAAAATAGGCAGGGTAGTAATAATGGAGATGGAGAGATGTGGACAGATTCTGTCCATGTTTGATGGAGAAAGTTAAGAGAATTGTTGATTTAGATATGAAGTAGGTGAGGGGGAGAAAATCAAATAGTACCTGGTTTGGGACTTTAGTAATTGGGTAGATTGTGGTGCCATATACTGAAACAGAAAACAGAGTTCTGCTTTGTCATGTTAAGTTCAAGATACCTCTTAAACATCATAAAGATATTTAAGCAAAATATGCTACTCAGGAGAGAGGTGATAGCTGATTATACAAATTTGGATGCTCCATACAAACAGAAAGTAGTATAACTCCTTCTTAGACAATTTCAATGACAAAGTGAAAAAATGAGAAGAAATGTGGAGAAATGGAAGGCAGGCCATTAATTTTAGTGAGGCTCTTAGATGATTAATTCAGTAATATACATCCTAGTCACACACCACTATAGTAATTGCTCTACTAGTTAATGCATTTATGTGTTTTTACTTATTTACACTCCAGGCTTCCCAGGTGACACAGTGGTAAAGAATCCATCTGCAGTGTAGGAGATGTGGGTTCGATCCCTGAGTGAGAAAGACCCCCTGGAGGAGGAAATGGCAACCTGCTCCAGTATTTCTTGCCTGGGAAATTCCATGGACTGAGGAGCCTGGTGGGCCACAGTCCATGAGGTCTCAAAGAGCCAGATGTGTCTGAGCACACACACACACATTAGTTCAAGAAAAATTAATATAAGGTGACTTTGACAAAAATGTGTCATATGCTAAGAACTGTCTGCCTATTAGAGCAGCATTTTGTCTCTTTTATATCTCATCCATAAAACAAAGTAATAATTATCACCTTACTACTGGTTACACATTTGTGGTTTGATATTAAGTTTAGCAGAATAATGATTGAGGAATTTATCAATTTAAATTGAATTAATCAATTTCATTTTAAGAATTAACTTTGTGATTAAAACAACCTGACATAAGAATAAAGAAAGCACTGCTACTTTCTGATGCTACCCAACTCTATACTTTTCAAACTGAGGTATGAATACCCCAGGGGATACATAGTAAAGTGTTCCACTGATTCCAGAAGTCATAGGATAAACATCTTCTAGAAGCTTTGTATTTCCTTGACAAAATGGGCAAAAAAAAACTTTTTGCATTAAAACAAGCACAGACATATTACTGAGTGAAAGGTCAGCAAAGGCTTTTGCTTCCAAAAGCCATGGGTGGCAGGCTGATTTGGACTACGCTCCCAGGGCCCTGGGTGCACAAGTCCTCTGCACTTTGCAGCTAAAGGGACTTGGGCAGGAATGTTTGAGAAGCACTTGGCTTCATTTTCCCTGGTGCCCTTTAGGTGGTAATTTTCTCTCAATCTCGCAGAGAGACAGAGGAAATTCATTCAGATTTCTCCACATCAGACCTTGAAGAAGGAAGATTTGCAAGTTGGAAAATTCCAGGTCAAAACACTGGAAGCCGCTTAGGACTCTAAGATTATCTCACAAGTATGTCTTTATTGTCATCAGGGGAGATAAAAGGAAAAGAGGGAAAACAGGCTCTGCGGTCTACCCCTTTCCTCTAAGCTCACCCTTGCCCTTTATGATATATGCAACTTTGCCCCTTGTTATTATTCAGCAGCAGTCATTCAACTTGAAAGTCAACGAAGACCAGGCATGTGTGGAGAAGAGAAACCCAGACATGATGCGGCTCTCAGGTGGCTGGCAGGCTGAACGGCGCATCTTCTCTAGGCTTGTCCTTGCTCTGGGACTCATCCTCCACTGCACACCCGAGTAAGGAAACAAACAGCAGTGATGAAAGCAGAGTCAGTGGCAGAAGAAAGGAGTAGCTTGACTTTTTTCCATGTATTTGAAGGATGAGCCCTCAGAATCTGTTGCCTTTTTTTCTGCTCTGGGCTGCAGCAGGACTGGAGGGAATGGAAATGTGCTTGAATTTTCTTTCTTTCAAACAGAGTCCTACAAAGGCTATCTCCTAGCCTTACCCCATGGTCTCAAATACAAATAGCAATGTCTTGGCAGGAAATCACAGAGTGGAAAAAGGCTACAGAGGACATATGTTATCAAACAAAACAAAAATTTAAAGACTTTTAAATAACAGTTCCCCATTTCCAAGTCACACTCTGTGGTTTTGGCTTAGTACAAACAGCACCTGGAAGTTTTATTTCTTGCACAACAATGGCCCTATGAGATCATTCTCTTTGAAAGTATTGTTGTTTTTGTTGTCGTGTGTTTTTGTTTTTGTTTTTTTTTTTTTGCTTTGGACCTCAGATGCATGGATTTGGATTAATCACAATAAATACTGCCCTTGGGCAATACATGTTCTATTTTTATTTATCTATTTACTTATTACTTAGAAATGGTATATAAATGTATATATTTGTATAGGGATAGAGTTTATCACGGGCTTCCCTGGTGGCTCAGAAAGTGAAGAATCTGTCTGCAATGCAGGAGACCCAAGTTTGATCCCTGGGTCAGGAAGATCCCCTGGAGGAAGGCATGGCAACCCACTCCAGTATTCTTGCCTGGAGAATCATGAGCAGAGGAGCCTGGTGGGCTACAGTTCACAGGATTGCCCAGAGTTAGACACAACTGAAGCAACTAAGCAATAGCAGAGTTTATTACATATATATTTTAAAGTAATATATTGTTTAGTCTTGTTTTTAAACATTATAAGGATGCCATTCTATCCATTATCTCCTGGAATTTGCCATTTTACTCACTATACATTACCACCATTCATTTAAATTACTGTATATTGCTATAGTTCATTCATTTTTACTGCCATGTACTATCCTGTTGTAAATTATAATTTGTTTCTCCATTTTTGTCTCAATAGTCATTAGGTTGCTTCCAGGCTTTTTGATTAACAGAAGTACTGTAAACATTCCCATAATAGATACTTTTTGCAGGACCATGAATTGAAGTTCTTTAGAACAGAGTAAAACTGACATATGCCATCAGGCTTTCTGCTTATGTCATCTCATCTTTGAATTTACTATGGCAGGGGGCCATTGAATCAGCAAAGTAAAGGATTTAATCAACTAGTTAAACGCACTCCCCATGATTGTGCAGATAGTAAATGACAGAGAAGGGAAACCTGGCTCCAAAGCACCTGTTTCTAATAACTACACCTGGAAACCACACAAGCAGTGCCATCTATTATACTCTGCAGGTCCTAATCCCCATACTGGACTAGACCATCCCTGTGTCCATGGACAAGTCATTCACCCTCTGGGGCCTTAGTTTTCTCACCTAAAAAATTACAGCGATGTTCTGCATCTTTTAATATCCTTTCAAGCTATGTTATTCTATGCATTTAAGGTCCTGGTCCTCCCAGGGAGCTCAGTGATAAAGAACCCACCTGACAATGCAGGACACATGGGTTCGATCCCTGAGTCAGGAAGATCCCCTGGAGAAGGAAATGGCAACCCACTACAGTATTCTTGCCTGAGAAGTCCCATGGACAGAGGAGCCTAGCTGGCTACTGTCCATGGGGTCACAGAAGAATCAGACATGACTTAGCAACTAAACAACAACAAAGGCCCTGGTACAATTAATTTCTGATCTTCAATTCTTTCATTTGGACATAAAACAATTAATTTTTTAATATTAGGCATCCTATCAAAACAAGGTTGTGCAATTGAATATTGTCTTTGTCCCTTTGGGCTGCTATAACCTACTATAGACTGGGTACTGCAGACTATCACACTAGGCATTAGGATCTTAATATATGAATTTGGGGGGGCTGTGACACAAACATTCAGGCCATAGCAAATGTCCATGAGCATACTGCACTCACCATTCTCACTACCCCAACAGCTAACAAACTTTCCAAGAGACATCTCTTACAAAGGAGATATCTCTCACACAGTCAAGGGTCAGAAAAAGGAGATGGTGGTGAAAACTTCAATCAGATAGCTCCTTCCTAGTTCCAGTTACATTTTAAGCACCATAGCTTCCAGAGACTCAAGAAAATGAGCCCTATGGTTGCTCTATGTGTCTGGAGAACACCTTTTCAACCCATCCAGTCCCATCACTTCATGGCAAATAGATGGGGAAACAATGGAAACAGTGACAGGCTTTATGTTTGGACTCCAAAATCACTGCAGATGGTGACTGCAGCCATGAAATTAAAAGATGCTTGCTTCTTGGAAGAAAAGCTATGACCAACCTAGACAGCATATTAAAAAGCAGAGACACTACTATGCCAACAAAGGTCCATCTAATCAAGGCTATGGTTTTTCCAATAGTCATGTATAGATGTGAGAGTTGGAGTATAAAGAAAGCTGAGCACGGAAGAATTGATACTTTTGAACTGTGGTGTTGCAGAAGACTCTAGAGAGTCCCTTGAACTGCAAGGAGATCCAGCCAGTCTAAAGGAGATCAGTCCTGAATATACATTGGAAGGACTGATGCTGAAGCTGAAACTCCAATACATTGGCCACTTGATGCAAAGAACCGATTCATTGGAAAAGACTCTGATGCGGGGAAAGATTGAAGTGGGGAGGAGAAGGGGACGACAGAAGATAGATGGTTGGATGGCATCACCGACTCAATGGACATGAGTTTAAACAAGCTCCGGGAGTTGGTGATGGACAGGGAAACCTGGCATGCTGCAGTCCATGGGGTCACAAAGAGTCAGACACAACTGAGCAACTTAACTGACTGAGGTCCTGGAAGCCACGTGAATCCTGCATATAGGACTGTCAGTATTTAGAACTCAACTCCATAGGCATATTTATTCACAGTGGCTGTTGAGAGCTCCCAGCTGTGGAATCCCAAAGCTACAAACTATTTATGTGCAGAGTTCCTATTCCCTGGTCCCAGCTCTGCTCAAATCTGTAGAAGCACTTCATCTCTGTAGACAAGTCCTTGTAAATCTCTCCTTGTCGAAGGATTTAGTTCACTAGTTGTCAGCCATGACCTACTTCATAAAACAACTCACAGAGGAATAGAACCTTCTGCTCTGCCTTTGGTGGGGAGCTTGTTACACTAGATCACCTTTTAATGAGTGTATTCCATTTTAAACTTGGCTCCAGAAAGAGAAATGAAAAAGAAAGAAAAGATCCTTCCTTAATGCCGTGTATTTTTTTTTCCCCATACTGCATTCACTAAAGCAAATTAGAAAAGATGGATAGAAGTTACTTCTCCCTCTGGAATCCCAGGGCCTTATGGCATAAAAATGGGCCAGTTGCTCACTGAAGTGGTGATGTTTCAGGGCTAAAGGACCTATTGAAATATGCGAAGACAAAGTTTCTAAACTGGAAGTGATACTAAATCTGCATCAATGCTATTTTTAACACCTATATCTCACTGATATGTTACTTTTAAATTCCCTGTTACATTTTGCAATGATTACCTTCATTTTAATAAGCTGCAATTAATATTCAGGAGAAGAAATATTGCTTTAAGGGAGCACAGAAATACATTTCTGAGCCTATTTTTTTTTTAATTGGCAGAGATGTTACGTCTGCTTGCATCTCAGTCCTCTTAGTCATGTCCAACCCCATGGACTGTAGCCCACCAGACTCCTCTGTCCATGGGATTTCCCAGGCAAGAATACTAGAGTGAGTTGCCATTTCCTTCTTCAGGAGATCTTCCTGACCTAGGGATCAAACCTGTGTCTCCTTCATTCCCTGCATTAATAGGTGGATTCTTCACCACGGAACCACCTGGGAAGCCCTAGATGTTATGTCTATTCTACATTGAATTAGAGATTCTAGGGGGAATATTCTCTCAGGAAAGCACTGAGACTGCAGTCTACAGAAAGTGGGGGTGAAGTATTTCACTTTGATAATGGTTAGAAAACAGAGTTTCTCTGAAAGTCAAATCAGAGTTCTCAGAACTCCTGAAAGAAAGTCTCTTAAGATAGAGATTTCAGGTTCTGTAACATGAATAGTTCCCCTATTAATAATGCCGAAAATTCAAAATTCTAGATGCAAGTCACCTTGCATGAGGGATACCTATGTGACAGTTACAAAAGCTTGGCTCTAATTATAATGTGCAAATCTATGTTTAATTTGGACCAAATTTTCTATGCAGCAGAAGCCCTCATTAGTGACCTCCACTTGACCCGATTGTGGTATTAAGCAGACTTCTCCACTCCTCTGGAAAGCTCTGGGGCAGAGGACCTCGCTAGCTCTATAACTGGAGGCTACTGGATTGCTCTCTTCAGACGATGCTCTCTGTTGTCCCCACCCTTAGAGGTGGATCTGCACCAGGGGTCTGCTATGTTCATCTCCAAACAGATCTCTGTTTTCTTCTAAGAGTTTTTTTTTTTTATTTCAGCTTTGTTGAGGTATAATTGACATATAAAATTGTAAGGCATGTGAAGTATACATCATGGTAATTTAATAAACGTGCACATCTCCAACCTAATTTATGGTAGTTTGCATCTGTTAGCATCACTGTGTAATTTAATTAAGGACAGGCTAAATTGATAACATGAATTAAACAAGAAAAAGAGATGTTCCTATGAAAAATAAATTGAATGCTTGGAAAGATTTGACAAAGTGGAGTCACAAAAAGATTATTGATAGTTAAGATGGAGTTTACTAGAAAATAGTCTACTGCCGCCCTCCAAACACCCCTCCCTATGTGCACACACCACCAAGAATTTAATTGGGAGAGGAGTCAGTTTTCTCAACTCAAGTTACTTCTCAAGTATTTTGAGCAGAGGTCAACAAGCTTTTCCTTAAAGGGTCAGACTGCATGTACTTTTTTTTTTAATTTTAAATTTACTTATTTTTTAATTGAAGGATAATTTGCTTGATAGAATTTTGTTGGTTTCTGCCAAATAACAACATGAACCGGCCACCTCCCTCCCCATCCCACCACTCTAGTTTGTTACCCAGCCCATTTGAGCTCCCTGAGCCACACAGCAAATTCCCATGGGGTATCTATTTCACAGGCGGAAGTTTCCATGGTACTCTCTCTATGCCTCCCAAGCTCTCCTTCCTCCCCCCAGCCCCAGTCTCCATAAGTCTGTTCTCTCTGTCTGTTTCTCCATTCAATTCAATTCAGTTCAGTCACTCAGTCGTGTCTGACTCTCTGTGACCCCATGAACCGCAGCACGCCAGGCCTCCCTGTCCATCACCAACTCCTGGAGTCCACCTAAACCATGTCCACTGAGTCGGTGATGCCATCCAACCATCTCATCCTCTGTCGTCCCCTTCTCTTCTTGCCCTCAATCTTTCCCAGCATCAGGGTCTTTTTCAATGAATCAGCTCTTCGCCTCAGGTAGCCAAAGTATTGGAGTTTCAGCTTCAGCATCAGGCCTTCCAATGAACACCCAGGACTGATTTCCTTTAGGATGGACTGGTTGGATCTCCTTGCAGTCCAAGGGACTCTCCAGAGTCTTCTCCAACACCACAGTTCAAAAGCATCAATTCTTCTGTGTTCAGCTTTCTTTATAGTCCAACTCTCACATCCATGCATGACCACTGGAAAAACCATAGCCTTGACTAGACGGACCTTTGTTGACAAAGTAATGTCTCTGCTTTTTAATATGCTATCTAGGTTGGTCATAACTTTCCTTCCAAGGAGTAAGCATCTTTTAATTTCATGGCTGCAATCACCATCTGCAGTCATTTTTGGAGGTCAAAAAAATAAAGTCAGCTACTATTTACACTGTTTCCCCATCTCTTTGCCATGAAGTGATGGGACTGGATGCCATGATCTTAGTTTTCTGAATGTTAAGCTTTAAGCCAATATTTCACTCTCCTCTTTTACTGTCATCAAGAGGCTTTTTAGTTCTTCTTCACTTTCTGCCATAAGGGTGGTGTCATCTGCATATCTGAGGTTATTGATATTTCTCCCGGCAACCTTGATTCCAGCTTCTGCTTCCTCCAGCCCAGCATTTCTCATGATGTACTCTGCATATAAGTAAAATAAGCAGGGTGACAATATACAGCCTTGATGTACTCCTTTTCCTATTTGGAACCAGTCTGTTGTTCCATGTCCAGTTCTAACTTGCTTTCTGACCTGCATACAGGTTTCTCAAGAAACAGGTCAGGTGGCCTGGTATTCCCATCTCTTTCAGAATTTTCCACAGTTTATTGGGATCCACACAGTCAAAGGCTTTGGCATAGTCAATAAAGCTGAAATAGATGATTTTCTGGAACTCTCTTGCTTTTTCAATGATCCAGTGGATGTTGGCAATTTGACCTCTGGTTGCTCTGCCTTTTCTAAAACCAGCTTGAACATCTGTAAGTTCACAGTTCACATATTGCTGAAGCCTGGCTTGGAGAATTTTTTTTTATTAGTTGGAGGCTAATTACTTTACAATATTGTAGTGGTTTTTGCCATACATTGACATGAATCAGCCATGGATTTACATGTGTTCCCCATCCCGATGCCCCCTCCCACCTCCCTCCCATCCCATCCCTCTGGGTCTTCCCAGTACACCAGCCCTGAGCACTTGTCTCATGCATCCAACCTGGGCTGGTGATCTGTTTCACACTTGATAGTACACTTGTTTCAATACTATTCTCTCAGAGCATCCCACCCTCGCCTTCTCCCACAGAGTCCAAAAGTCTTTCTATACATCTGTGTCTCTTTTTCTGTTTTGCATATAGGGTTATCATTACCATCTTTCTAAATCCCATATATATGTGTAAGTATACTATAATGTTCTTTATCTTTCTGGCTTACTCCACTCTGTATAATGGGCTCCAGTTTCATCCATCTCATTAGAACTGATTCAAATGTATTCTTTTTAATGGCTGAGTAATATTCCATTGTGTATATGTACCACAGGTTCCTTATCCATTCGTCTGCTCATGGGCATTTAGGTTGCTTCCATGTCCTGGCTATTGTTATTAGTGCTGCGATTAACTTTGGGGTGCACATGTCTCTTTCAGATCTGGTTTCCTCGGTGTGTATGCCCAGGAGTGGGACTGCTGGGTCATATGGCAGTTCTATTTCCAGTTTTTTAAGGAATCTCCACACTGTTCTCCATAGCGGCTGTACTAGTTTGCATTCCCACCAACAGTGTAAGAGGGTTCCCTTTTCTCCACACCCTCTTGGCTTGGAGAATTTTAAGCATCACTTTACTAGCGTGCTCTGCAAATAATTTCATCAGTACTATCTTTCTAGATTCCACACATATGCGTTAGTATACGATATTTGTTTTTCTCTTTCTGACTTACTTCACTCTGTATAACAGGCTCTAGCTTAGCTTTGCAGGCCATAGGGTCTCTGTCACAGCTATTCAACTCTGTCACCATAATGTGAAAGCAGTCATAGGCAATACCTAAATAATTGAGCGTGATTATGACCCAATGAAAGTTGATTGAACACAAAATTTGAATTTCATGTCATTTTAACATCTTAGAAAATGTTGTTGTTGTTGTTTAGTTGCTAAGCTGTGTCTGACTCTTGTGACCCTGTGGACTGTAGCCTCTGAGGCTCCTCTGTCCACGGGACTTCCCAGGCCAGAACACTGGAGTGGGTTGCCATTCCTTTCTCCAGGGGATCTTCTCAACCCAGGGGTCAAGCCCATATCTCCTGCATTGCAGGCAGATTCTTTACTGCTCAGCCACTAGGGAAGACCCTTTAGAAAATATTATTCTTCCTTTAACTTCTTTTCAACCATTTGAAAAATGTAAAATCCATTCTTAGCCCAGGGCCTTATGAAAACAGATGGCAAAGCTGATTTAGCTCAAGCCACAATGTGCCAACCCCTAATCTTGAGTCCTCACTCCATTTAAGAGAAGCAAAAACTCAAATCACAGAAGGAATGATTTATATAAGAAAGAAGATATAGAATTTCACTCAGCCAACCCTACTGAAAGATGTCTTGACTCTATATCCAAATATTGGTGAACAACTGTACCCATGAAGTTAAAATAGAATGATTAAAGTACATGTGGACCACTTTCAAGGTTTCCTGTTTTTTCCCCCATTTACAATCAACTGTTTGTATAAATGTTTTTTTTCATATCTTTTTAAGGTCAGGCAGGCAGGGGCCATGTCTGTCAGTTTCACTGCTGGACCCTCCAACATGGCCAAGATTTCTCATAGTGATTGCTAGACCAGGATTTCACTCAATAAATACGTATCAAGTAGCTATTAAGCTACTTCATGCAAGACCTGCTTCCTGGTTCTATGCACACAATCATGAAAGAGACAGGCAGTGTCCTTGTTTTCAAGGACTTATATTTGGCTGGAAGATATAGACAACATACAATTAAACGAATATCCCTTCAATAAGTAAACGTTAGATCACTATACAAGCCAATATTGTAAAAATCAGCAGCTTGCTAAGACACACCCTCTCCCAAAAATATCAGTCAAACTTAACAGAAGTTCTCTTTTCTCTGCCTATAATAGCATCTTGATATACCCTAAGTATTCAAGCATTCAGTGGTCCTATTTTCTGACGGAGGCAGTCAATACCCAAAAGAGAGAGAGACATTACTACTATACCACTACCAGTTCTGAGAAGTAACGATATTCTGAATGAAACACACATGCGGCCCAGGTTCTATAACATGCTGAGAATCCCCTCGCCCCACACCAGGGTGTCCACATCCTAGTCCCTGGATTCTGCGCAAATGCTACCCACTATAGCAAAGAGGGACTTCCTTTGTGGCTAGGTGCTAAAAGTCCACCTGCAATGCAGGGGATGCAGGTTCAATCCCTGGGTCGGGGAAGATCCCCTGGAGGAGGAAACGGCAACCCACTTCAGTATTCTTGCCTGGGAAAGCCCATGGACAAAGGAACTTGGTGGGCTACAGTCAATGGATCACAGAGTTGGACTCAATTTAGCAGCTAAACAACAGCAACAATAGCAAAAGAGACTTTGTACATGTGGTTATGGTTAAAGAACTTGAAAATAAGCAGTATCCTGATTATCCAGGTGGGCCCAATAGAATCAGTTGTTGCTGTTGTTTAGTAGCTAAGTCACGTGCAACTCTTTGTGACCCCGTGGACTGCAGCCTGCCAGGCTCCTCTGTCCATGGGATTTTCCAGACAAGAAATACTGGAGGAGGTTGCCATTTCCTCCTCCAGGGGATCTTCCCGACACAGGAATCGAACCCGCTTCCCCTGCATTGGCAGGTAGATCCTTTACCAGTGAGCCATCAATAGGAGACTTAAATGAGAGCTTCAGAAGTCAGAGAGATGCTCCAGAGGAAAAGACAGGAGCGATTTGAAGGATGAGAAGGACTCAACCTGTCACTGGTGGTCTGAAGATGGAGGGAACATGAGCAAAGCCTTTGAGGGCCTCTCAAACCTGGGAAGGGACTTCTGCTGACATCAGTGAGGAAGCCAGGAGCTCAGTCTGACAACAGAAAGGAACAGACTTCTGCCAACCTCCTGAAGCAGCAAGGAAATGCCATATCTCCTAGTGCCTTCAGACAGGAAGTCTTCCGGGCCTTCAAACGGAGACCCAGTCAAGTCCACCAGACTTCTGTTCCACAGAAACTGTGAGATAAGAAATGGGAGGTAATCTGTTCCAGTAGTGATTTCAAACAAAAACAGGCCCTCTGAATGCCTTGGAACATCCCTGCCCCTTCTGTGGAGAAAGGTATTTATGCCAAGAAAATCTAATCTGTGGTGCCAGGTAAATCACTTAGCAATCTCTCTAATGATAGAATATTTAAAAGAAACCTGTGATGCTGATTACCGCCTAATTATTTCAAACAGGCTGTAATCATGGGCAATATTTCTAGAACAGGCAATACAATTAAAGTTACAAAGTCGCTTGCATTATGTGACAAAGCAACTGGATGATAAATATCCTCTTGCTGAATCAAGAGTCTCCTTTAGGCTAATAACGGATTAATCTGTATGTAAATCACATGGCCCAGTTACAACCAGTGTTTGACATTCTGTCTGCTATCAAGGGGGGGGAAGATTAGCATACTTCCCCAGAGTAAAAACTGTTGATCTTCTACAATTGAAGAACCACTCACTCTAATTTCGCCTGCTTCTCGTCCTGTACCTGACTCTCCATTTCTTGCTGAGCCTGTTTGATATGTCATTCCAAGAAGAGGTCCAGAAAGAAGAGCCACTCTGTTCAGAGGAAGAAATGGAGGCTTGCTTTTTCCTTCTAACCTGAGGATGCTTTTGAGGAAGGCTGCATCTCTGTCTGGGGGCTTCCCCGCTGGCTCAGCAGTAAAGAATCCACCTGCAATACAGGAGAGCTGTGTTCAGTCCCTGGGTCGGGAAGATCCCCAGGAGGAGGGTATGGCAACCTTTGCCAGTATTCTTCCCTGGAGAATCCCACGGACAAAGGAGCCTGGCAGGCTACAGTCCTCGGGGTCGCAAAGAGTCAGACATGACCGAGCACACACGCATACACACATCTGTTGGAACTCTTGTTTCTGTTTTTTGTTTTTAACACCATAGACTCAAGGAGAACTAACGTACTCACTACTCAAAGTGTCAAAATTGTGTAGAAACTGGAGGAGCGGAAACAGCACACCTGGATTTGGTAGGTGGAAGATAAGATACGCAGGATGCTATTTGTGACAGACCAAAAGCGAAATGAAAAACCAGACGGTGCCACTGTGAGACGTCAAGTCTGGAGGAGACACGGAAGCTGCCTTAAGGAAAAGGCAAGTTGGTTTTCCTGTCTGTCTGTTCGCTGGGCGTTGTTTGTGGGATAGGGGACTTTTTAAGTGGAGAGTTTGATTCTATAGAGGAAATGCTCAAAGCCTGGCCCTAAGGGCTTCCCTGATAGCTCAGTTGGTAAAGAATCTGCCTGCAATGCAGGAGACCCGGGTTCGATTCCTGGGTCGGGAAGATCCGTGGAGAAGGGACAGATTACCCACTCCAGTGTGCTTTGGCTTCCTTGGTGGCTCAGCTGGTAAAGAATATGCCCGCAAGGCGGGAGACCTGGGTTCCATCCCTGGGTTGGGAAGATCCCCTGGAGAAGGGAAAGGCTACCCACTCCAGTATTCTGGCCTGGAAAATTCCATGGACTGGACAGTCCATGGAGTCACAAAGAGTTGGACAGGACTGAGCAACTCTCACTTTCACTTTTTTTCTTAAAGGGAGAGGTAGAGCCAAATCAAAGCTGAACTACCCTATGAAATAATGCAAGTGCCAGGGCCTTTGCACAGCCTAATCTCTGCCAGAGGCATGTTGGTGTCAGTTCTTAAACAGGCTCACACAAACCAGTTACTAGCTAGCATCTATTCCCAACTCTGTTCGATGCGCTCACATTGGTTGTCTGAAATTGGCTGCAGAAAGAATGTTTACATCTTGGAAATGTGCCATGCCTACATATCAGTGCTCTTGCTCTGGGAGAGCCAGTGGTTAAACATGAACCAGAAATCCCTTGTTATCCCAGAAATCTTCCTTTGGCCCTGTCCCTGCTCTATGTAAGTGCCATCTCAGAAAACCTGCCCTAACTACCCGACTGAAAATAGCACATCCACTGTCTCTCTCTATCCTAGTGGTTTTCAAAACCAGCTGCGTACTAGAAACACCTGGGGAGCTTTAGCATCTAGTAAAGCCTCACTTTAGACCACTCAGATCAGAAACTCCAGCTCTGCAGGAGGTTCCAGTGGGAGGCCCAGGCTGAGAATCATCTTTCTAGGCCCTTATCCAGCTTGTTCTTCATAAAACGGCAGCTATCTGCAGTAGTATCTTTACGTGTTGTGCCCTTGCTAGCAGAATGCAGGTCATATGGGGGCAGGGCCATTGTCTGATTGTTTAACACTAAATCTTTGAACCTGGAATCAAGCCTTAAACAGAGGGGACAGTAGATAATTTGAGGAAGGAAGGGAAGGAGCGAAGAAAGAGGAGAGAAAGGAAGGGGAGGGAAGAGGAAGCAATATTTTGCATAGCTAGCATCTCTGGAAGGGCATTAAGTTGCTAACCGATCCATTTCTTCTTCAGGAAATTAGAGGAAAGAAGATTCTGACCTGACAGCAAAACTGACCTTACAATATAGGGGCAGGGTGGGGGGATGGGGGGTTCTGAGGCCGGAGACACAGCACCAAAAGAGCAAAAAGTTAATGATCAACGTGCAAGGTGATAGCTGACAACCAACTTTAAGATCTCTGTTCTGTTACTGCACAAACCAGCTTTGTGTTAATGTTCTCTGAGAACCAAAGGAACGAGCTGTACCTGCGCTTGGGATAAGGCAGTGCAGGGAGACACAGGAGTGCCAGGTTGTTCAGCTCCAGAGGATTCTGCTCACATCACGGGCACCGTGAAAATCTCCCCCTGGAGTTGTGCAGTGCACAGACCACAGGGGCATGCCAGCAGGCTGGGGAGAAGAGCAACCTGGAAAATGTGCTGTGGGACAGACAGCGTAACCAGAGAGGAGCTCAGGGGAAGAGTCCCCTTTATTTTTTAGCTTTTAAAAAGTTTTAGTGAAGCTTTTAAAAAACTTTCATTTCATTGAAGTATAGTTGATTTACCATCTTGTGCTAATTTCTACTGCTATAGCAGTGATTCAGTTATATACACACACACACACACACATAAACACACATTCTTTTCATATTCTTTTCCATTGTGGTTTATCACGGAATACTGAACACAGTTCCCTGTGCTATACGGAAGCACAGTTGTTATCCATTCTCTATATAATAGTTTCCACCTGCTAATCTCAAACTCCCAATCCACCCCTTTCCTACCCCCTCCCCTTAGCAAGTGTGTTCAGAAGAGTAAGCTCTTAAAGACATAGAAGGAGGCCAGTTGGAAGCAATTAGGATGAGCTCGCTGAATGGAAAAAAAAAAAAAAAGTGAAATTTTAAATCAAGTCATCACCTAGCTGTAAGAAAGGGCTGGGCTGCTCTATACCTGGAAAAAAATACTAAATATATGGTTTTGGTGGTTTCCGGGTTCTCAATCCATCTGTTCACGTGTTCTGAGAGCCAGAGACCCAGGCCAGGGTCTGTGGGATCTGGGTAGTATCAGAGAGTAGGTCGGGATAAAGAGCTCAGATCCATGAGTTGATGCGACTTCCCAAATGGATCAGTGGTTAAGCCTCTACGCTTCTAGTGCAAGGGGCTCAGGCTTGATCCCAGGTCAGGAACTAAGATCTCACATGCCATGCCAGCCAAAATAAGGGGGGAAAACAACCATGAGTTGAGACTTGCTCTCGGAGGACATGTCCATGAACGTTTTTGTGTGTGCTTCCCCATGTCGTGTCTAGTCGTGAACCTCACGTGTGACTGGGAGGTGCCCACGGGGACCAAATCAGCTTGGCCACTAGGGGGAGACAAAGGAAGCTGGAAGTTCAGTGCAGGCTGCAAGGGTTTCTTGCAGACCCAGCGGTGGGGACGGGAGAACAAGCCTGCCTGGGCCTGGGGGAGCAAGAAAACATTCACAAGGGAATTCACAAGAAGAACAGTGGGTTCTTGGATTTCTTGAGCCTGATTTTGTTTTTTTGCACCTGCCTCCTTCTTAACAGAACGCTGTTTTGGGCCTTCCCCCAGACAACCCTCGAAGGAAGAGCAATTTTATCACCCTTGAACTGAACATTCAGTTAATAGTTAGTGGCTTGAAGGTGCTCCCTGCCGTTGAAGCAGAGGGCTGGTGCCTGATGCATGCCGAGAAAGCTAAGTAGGCTGCAGTGATCTGGGTAGCTGAGTGGATGCTGGCATCACCAGCTGGGACCACACGTGAAGGAACACCAGCTTAAGGGTGTCCTGGGTCGTGTCCACTGGGGCTGCCTAAAAGGACAAAGGAACCGCCGCAGAAATGGGGTGTAAATGCTAGATTTCTAGGCAAGGACTGTAGAAGGACCCACTGGTGGAAGAGGAAATGTATGCTTCTCAGTCAAAAGAACTACGGAGTAAGGTCCACAGGATGAGGCCTCTGAAATTAACTTCACTGTCACCCTAGAGAAAAAGACTCAGCTTTAAGCAGTCACCACCCCAAAGAGTGAGAAACCAGCCTCAGATACAGAGGTCCAGTAAGACATATCCTCCCCCTTTTCCACCCTTCTCTCTCACCAATGAACTTGGGAAGAGTCAGTGCCAAGTCAGCAAGCTTCAGAGAAAGAAGCAGAAGGTAGAAACCGGGAAAAGTCAACCAACCCCCCGGATCCTGCCAGCTGCCAGCCTGAGGCTGGCTGGCCCCCAGTGAACAAGGAGAGAGAACTTGACTTAAAGACTTCATCATTTTAATCTTAGAGCTGACATTCTCTTTCCTGTGGCCAACCCTTGTCTTCAACTTAAGCAATCTGAGAACTTTCTTTTATGGGTGAGGGATAATAGTCATGGGCATAAGGAGGCAGGGGGAGGTTTCCCCCACTGAACAAATTTTAAAGGGTCTATGGAAGACAAAAATAAATAAATAAAAGTAAAATTGCAGTTGTGTTACAATATCATTGGTCTTGTTCAAGATTGTAAAATTTGAGAAAGACTGTGCCCACCCCAACAATTATTCTCTGCAAAATGGGAAAGAGGATAAAATACATTAAGGAGTGATACATTCTCTACTGACAGTAAGAACTGTGGTTTTGGGAAGAGATTATGACAGTATCTTAGCACAAAGTGACAATGCTAGAGTGATCCAGAAGTGATCTTGGAAAGCCAAATATTCATAATCCTTAACTAGCACTCTAAAACCAGAGACAATAATCACTGAATATCCTTATCAAGGAAGAATGGGGCTCTTTAGCATCACTAAGATTTATGTGCAGAAAAGAAGGAGTCAAGTGTAAAGTGCGAGAGAACTCCCAGGCAGTCGGTCAGTTCAGTCACTCAGTTGTGTCCAGCTCTTTGGGACCCCATGGACTGCAGCACGCCAGGCTTCCCTGTCCGTCACCAACTCCCAGAGCTTACTCAAACTCATGTCCATCAAGTCGGTGATGCCACTCAACCATCTCATTCTCCATCACCCCCTTCTCCTCCCACCCTCAATCTTTCCCAGCATCAGGGTCTTTTCTAATGAGTCAGTTCTTCACATGTGGTAAAAGCATTGGAGTTTCATGTTTAGTATTAGTCCTTCCAATGAATATTCAGGACTGATTTCCTTGCAGTCCAAGGGACTCTCAAGAGTCTTCTCCAACACCACAGTTCAAAAGCATCAGCTCCCTTTCAGATCACATTAAAACATAGCAAGAGTTTACCTGGAGGCTCAGATGATAAAAGAATATGCCTGCAACACAGGAGACTCAGGTTTGATCCCTGGGTCGGGAAGATCCCCTGGAGAAGGGAATGGCAACCGACTCCAGTATTCTTGCCTGGAGAATTCTGTGGACAGAGGAGCCTGGCAGGCCACAGTCCACGGGGTCGCAACGAGTCAGACACGACCAAGTAACTAACCCTTTCACTTTTTCAATTGCGGCAGAGCTGGAGGATTTGCTATCAATGGATGCAGAGTAAGAAAATTCTCCAACTGAATTAGGAAGAGATTTTCAAATATGATTAAAACCAATGATCAAAATAGGAATGGGAAGACCTCCCTCCTCTTTCAAGGGGTAGAGGACAGCAGGGCATGTTTTTTCAAAGTGATACAGAGAAAGCTCTCAAGAGAAGACTAAAGCCAGAGGCTTCAAAGAGAAACAGCTGTCTGCTCTGCGGCAACATACTTAGTGCAGAACCAGAAGAGACAAAAATGGCAAAATTGGAGCTGGAATAGTGAAAAATCAAAGAGCACGTGAGAAGTTTTTACAGATAGAGTGATAACAGAAGGAAGACTCAGAAACCTGAAGACACCACCCACAGGGTCTTAAAATCAGCAGGATTGAAGGAAGAAAGGATGGACGGGGAGCTGGTGAGGGAAAGAAAGCCACAGGTGGGGACAGAACTCAAAGGGAACATAGGAAAGTTCTGAAAGCCAGCAAAGGTAATCTACAAGGAACCCAAGAGGACACAGAGATAAATGAGGCATGTCCTTGCCGTCGACATGCCCTTAATCTGGACATGAAGATCTAGATGCAATTACCTTTAACAAAAATTGTGACCTAATGATACAGGAACACAACATGAGAATATGTGAACTGAAAAAAGTAGCCTTTGAAATGAACTTTAAGATATACATGGTTCACTTTGGAGTGGAATTTAGGTAGGAACACTTGGGTCAAAAGTGTTCTGGGAATGGGGAGCAACATGGATAAGGCATAAAACTGTAAAAGAATTCTAAGAGGTCTAACATAGCCTGAACTATTGCCAAACACACAAGAAGAAAGGTTTTCAATCGGTTAATAATTAACAAGTAGGTGATAAATTGAGTAGGGTGATCTCATTATTCAACAGGAGCGGAGTTTCTAAGTAAAGTGGACTAATCACTAAAATCTAGCATTGCATTGATGTCATCTACCAAGATCATTAAAAAAACATGAATTCCTGATGTCCATCCCAGAAAGATTCCAATTTAATAATTTTAAGGTAAGTCTCAATGTAATCAGTTAATGAGCCTGAGTATGTGGGAACCATGGAAGATTTTTGAGAGATCTTGAGTAAACTTTTCACCATATTTCTGAATTAATAAAATATGATAAGACAAGTACAACAAGAATATGTTACTGTGATAAATTAGGTAACAGTTCTCAGTTTTTCACTGTCTCTTGTAATAAGATCTTGCCATGTCCAAGAGTGGGCAGAGTACACCTCTCCACTCCATTGATGTTGGGTAAGTATCCCAAGTAATGTGGATAGGATGACAGTGTCTAGTCCAGGACCAAAGTTTTAAGAGGGTGTTCTATCTTTTAAACACCTGCCATCAATCATGAGAATATGGCAGGTGCTTCATTCAGAAAGAATACGGAGATGCATAGAACAGACCTAAACCCAGCTTGGTGCCAAACTAGCCAAACAGCATCCTGAGGAAGAAATGCCCCAGCAGACCTGCAGGCCTTTGAGTAAGAAAAATAAATGCCTAGTGCTATAAGTTATTGAGTTTTGGCAAAGTGTGTTATACCACATTTTTACAGCAATAGCTGACTAATACACTAATTAATTTAAATTCAAGGCTACGCTGCATCCTAAGCTCAATTCCCATCCCAAATTATGCAGTTACTCTATTCAAAATAACTAACTTCCCAAATGTCTTATAGAAATCAAAAGGCAATATAAAAACACTCTATTTAATGTGGGAATGTAACAAGTTCAAATTATATTCCCACATGTAATAGGACACAAGTCAATCTCACCTTCTACCTCATATGCAACATGACATTTCCCAAATCCATTCCTGAAGAAATCTAATCCCATGCTACTGTAGACAGAGATCACAATAGAGTCTCCAAGGTAAGGAGGGAAGGCTGAAATGATCCTTCCTGTTCAACCTCAGCAGGATGCCAGGGAGTCTATCATAGTTTGGAAAATTCTACATTTGATGCTACACTCAAGTATGAGAAACCTCACAAGAAAATGTTAAGCATTAGTGTGGCTGAATCTAGAGTCTGATACACAGAGTAAAGTGAGAAAGAGAAAAGCAAATATTGTATATTAACACATACATGTAGAATCTAGAAAAAATGGTACTGATGAACCTACTTGCAGGGCAGGAATAGAGGCAGAGACATAGAGAATGGGCTTGTGGACACAGCAGGGGAAGAAGATGGTGGGATGAACTGAGAGTGGCCTTGACATGTATACTGTCACATGTATGCCATTTGCAAAATAGACAGCTGGCGGGAAGCTGCTATGCAGCACAGGGAGCCCAGCTCAGCGCTCTGTGATGACCTGGATGGGGGAGGAGGAGGTCCAAGAGGAAGGGGATATACATACACACATAACTGATTCACTCAGTTGTGTGGTAGAAGCTAACACAATATTCTAAAGCAATTATGAAAGTGAAAGTGTTAGCTGCTCAGTCATGTGCCCGACCCTCTGCAACCCCGTGGACTGTAGCCCGCCAGGCTCCTCTGTCCATGGGATTCTCCAGGCAGGAATACTAGAGTGGGTTCCCATTTCCTTCTCCAGGGGATCTTCTCCACCCAGGGATGGAACCTGGGTCTCCTGCATTGCAGGCAGATCCTTTACCATCTGAGCCACCATACATAATTAAAAAAAAAAAGATGTTAATCATTAAATGTTGATTATAACATTATGGTTAATACACATAGGGGATAGGTTCTCCTTTCAGAGAATAACATTGAGATACTCATGTCTTATAAAATTTAAGAACTTGCAATGATGTCAACCATATTTTTTGCAATCACCAGGTTTTCCTTTAGTGATGCTTCACTACCTTATTCAGTAAGTCTTCTTCATTTCTATATTCTTTTTGAGCCCTGAGTTCCAACCACACCAATGCTAAATTAAGAGTGAGCCCCATCAAGTGAGTTAACGCCTTGAGTACAGATTCTTTTAGTCCTGTGCCAAAGGCTTCGGAATTGTTAGAGCCAAGAAAACCTGTTTCTTTATACCTATATTATTTTTCTGCTTGAGAACCACCTCTATTAGATTCCTGAACTAAAGTTGTCATAGATGGTTCTAGAAACCTGTGTCCCAAGGGCTCAATGAGAACCGAACTTCTGCCATTATTCTTTTCAAAAGTCTAGCCTTTGCTTGGTCTTTTAATGCCTGAGCCTTGAATAACCATTTAAATGGCAGCAAGATATTTCCATATGTCACATCTTTCCTTGCAGCAGTGGGATATGCCTCTGGTAGTCTACTTACCTCTTTTATTTCCCTGTTCCTTTAAGAAAACCCAGCTGTGCTTTTAATAGCTCATTTTGCTTCTTAGTTCGCTGCCTTTCCTTCTCTACTGAGCAGGGACAACCATTCTGTCCAAAGAGAAAACCTTCCAAGTCTAAGGTACTGTGCGTGCATGCGTATGTGCATGCATGCTAAGTCGCTTCAGTCCCGTCTGACTCTGTGCGACCCTATGGTGTGTAGCCCACCAGGCTCCTCTGTCCACGGGATTCTCTAGGCAAGAATACTGGAGTGGGTTGCCATGCCCTCCTCCAGGGGATCTTCCTGACTCAGCAATCAAACCCACATCTCTTGTGTCTCCACCACTGGCAGGCAAGTTCTTTACCACTAGCACCACCTGGGAAGCCCCTAAGGTACTGTAGTTTGATCCAATTCATTTCAACTGGTTTATGGGGTTTGGGACATCTCTGCATTTATTTTCCCCTTGCTTCACATGCATTTAAACTCTTAAGATATTTAAATCATTTGAGGTAGTAGATCCTGTGTAATTCATAAACAGCCAACCCAAGGGCTGAGAACCCATAGATAAGAGGAAAATGAAAATGGCAAAAAGAGAGTGATGAAAATTTGGGAATTTTGAGACACAGGCTATATGTGTGAAAGTGTTTTGGGCTTTGTGGGTAAGACCAGAATATTTAGCAGCTGTAAATATTTTTAACACCTTTGAGACTTGAATATGATAGTATATGCTAGTGCTTTGGAAAGTATCAAATCCAGAGAGTAAGGGACTTTTATTAGTAGTCATCACCATTTTTTAAGATGCCACTAATGACTATTTACAGAGAGATGTGGCCAGGAGTGCTGGCATCAGGGAAACTTTCTAGATGCGAGACACTGTCCTTGCCTTCGAGGTTGGTAAGAGTAAATTCGCATCCATTTTCAAGCCTAAGGCTTTCGTAAACACAGGTACTTTGTCAGGTAAGACAAGGTTTTTCCAGCCTGAAAAGGAAATGTCACCTGGTCCCTGCCGCTGGCCTGAATTTAGCCCACAAAGAGCTGCGCCCCCCCCAAGTCCAGAGCAGAGAAGAATAATGGTAGGGATCTGGGCTGTCGGAGCTCAAGGCCAAGTTAGACTCACCAGCTGCATCTGTACCAGGACCCTCCTGGTTCCAGCCAAGAATGAACAAACCCTCTGACTCCAAAGCCTCCAGGACATGTGGGGTGGGGGCAAAGGTGAAAAATTATATGGGAGAGATTCATCTTCACATCTCAGGCATGATCAGATTTGGGTTTGGACCGTCCTTACTAACGGGCATAGCCAAACGACAGCACAAAGCTGGCAGAGACCAACACAGACCCTGTTAGAGCAAATCCTCAGGGGGCTCTGCTGTCCCGGATCGTTTGGATGGAGGAAGGGAATGCTTGCCAGGGGACGAGAGGTCCAGAATGAACACCAGCAGGCCCTGGAGCACTTGGAGAAGATCCAGGGAGAGCAAGTGTCGACCTTCGAAGCTCACAGAGCTAGAGTCTAGTAGAAAGGCACAGGTGGCCTCCAGCCACCACGGCAGGTGGAAAGCTCGGAGTGTGTCCCCGAAAGGTAATGAGGCCGCCTGAGGAAGGCGCAGTCACGTCCCACTCTTCCTGACCACATGGACTTAGTCCACCAGGCTCCTCTGTCCGTGGAATTCACCAAGCAGCAATCCTGGAGTGGGTTGCCCTTTCCTTCTCCAGGGTGTTCTCCTGACCCAGGGATGGAACCCAGGTCTCCTGTATTGCAGGCAGATTCTTTACAGTTTGAGCCACCAGAGAAACCCAATGAGGCTGCCTGGGGGTCAGGAAACCCATCAGTAAGAACAATGTCCAGAGAGCAGCTGCCCTGGCGTTGATTCTGCATGTGACTGAGGACAGGTGACTAAACTGTGTCCAGACCTCAGCACACGGAAGCTGCACGGCCAGACAGCCTGTGTTCCCCAATGAGGAACCCTGTGGAATGATGGGCACCTGCCTTGGAGAGACAGTGTCAGAACCCCTTTGTCACATAGCTCTTTCTATTTCACTTTCCCAGCACTGTACACCTCTCATGCAGGGCTGATCCACCTGACAAATACTCATTAAAATTCACAGAACTCTGTCCTAGAAGTACACACAGAGGCCCTCAGATGCATTTGAAAACCTGAAGAAGAAGGATTTTCTGGTCTTCACTAAGAAATCATTGCAGCGGCTTTATCCAAGCTCTTTCCTGGGCTCTAGGACAGAACCAGTGAAGAATCTGCCTGCAATGCAGGAGACCTGGCTTCAATCCCTGGAGAAGAAAGTGGCAAACCACTCCAGTATTCCTGCCTGGAGAATCCCAAGGACAGAGGAGCCTGCAGGCTACAGTCCATGGGGTCACAAAGAGTAGGACATGACTGAGCAACTAACGCTTACACTTACTAATGAAGACAAAGTGGGTTTTCCTGGCACAATAGGGTATTTTAGGACAATCAGAATTCCAGTCCTGGCTCCAGAACTTACTAGATGAGTAACATGAGCTGAATGTCTTCACTCTCTAAGGCCCTGAAAAAATGAGGACAACAACATTAACTCTGTTCATTTCCTACCTTAATAGTCTATGATAAAGATTAAATGGAAAATCCTGTGCCCACAAAATTTGGTTTTTTTAAACTTTGAAGCATACATAAATATTTCTATTAGTGGGACTATGTGTCTTCTTATGCCACATCCATTAGAAGAACTCAAAGGAAAATAAAAGGTGAGACCAAATTAGACAAGACTCTCCCTCAGAACTCATGGCTCTGAAGTGAACTTCCTGTCACTAATTAGCACAACAAGTGCCCACAGAATCACTGGCATTTATTGGGGCAAAGTCTTCTCTTATGTCTCAGAAGGTAAAGAATCTTCTGGCATGCAGGAGACCAGGATTCGATCCGGAGACAGGAAGATCCCCCACAGATGGGAGTGGCAACCCACTCCAGTCTTCTTGCCTGGAGAATCCCATGGACAGAGGTGCCTAGTGGGCCGTAGTCCATGGGGTTGCAAAGAGTCAGACATGACTGAGTAACTAACACGTTCACGTTCATATTTTATTGTGGAAAGGGAGCTGAGAAGTTCTCTAGTAGAAACAGAATAACACGGCAGAGGAAGGTTTGGATTTGAAGTCAGATCCCCTGGCTCTGTTCCTCACCTCCTTGAGTAAACACTGAGTCTTGCTAACTCTCAGCTCCTTGTCTCTAAAACAGTGACAATTGAACCCGGCTCGTGGGGTTATTTTGGAGATGGATCAAGGTAATGTGTATAAAATGCTTAGAATGCTGTGCTTAGCACTTAATAAGTGCTCTCTAAATGATGGCTATTGGAGAAGGAAATGGCACCCACTCCAGTCCTCTTGCCTGGAGAATCCCATGGATGGAGGAGCCTGGTAGGCTACAGTCCATGGGGTCGCGGAAGAGTCGGACACAACTGAATGACTTCACTTTCAATTTTCACTTTCACACATTGGAGAAGGAAATGGCAACCCACTCCAGTGTTCTTGCCTGGAGAATCCCAGGGACGGGGGAGCCTGGTGGGCTGCAGTCTATGGGGTCGCACAGAGTCAGACACGACTGAAGCGACTTAGCAGCAGCAGCAGCAAATGATGGCTATCACTGTTTTATGGAGGCCAATTCTGCAGTGTAGAGAAACTAAGTGGTTTGTACAAACAAAAACCTGAACTCACAGTCAAGTCTTTCTCCAGGAGCTCACACAGAATTTCATGATTTTTCTGTGATTTGGAAACCTAGAACAACTCTGCTTCCCAGGTGACTCAGATGGTAAAGAATCTGCCTGCAAAGTGGGGGACTCAGGTTCAATCCCTGGGTAAGGAAGATACCTTGGAGAAGGGAATGGCAACCCACTCCAGTATTCTTGCCTGAAGAATTCCATGGACAGAGGAGCCTGGCAGGCTACAACCCATGGGATCCCAAAGAGTCGGACATGACAGCGACTAACATTATCTTTAGAAAAACCTTGGCTGGGTATCTGGACATCCATACCTACTGTTGGGAATGTTCATAACTTCCATGTTCAGTCACCTTTCAGCTCAGGTTCAGTGCTGAAAAAAACTAACATGAATTAAACTGAAGAAAAAAGAAGCAAAACAAAACAGACCAAGGCAAATACACAAAAGAAGACCAGCTCATGCTAACACTATGCACCTTCCTTACCATCAAGAGGTCATTTTCTGATGCCAATTTTAAGCAGTGTTAAAATGCCAAGAAATACCTTATCTTGAATTGGATCCATTGCATAGGTGTCTCCAAAGATTAATTACTGAGTTTTCTTATGCATGTCCTGGCACTGTCCTTTGTCAGTTCGGTTACAATAGCAGAAGAAACATTTCATAGGAGGGCACTTAATATCGCCAAAGAGATCAGTTTCCTCCCTTCTCTGGCATCGCAGATCTTACTACACTGAGGGAACTCCTCTGTTCTGCATTATCACAGATCCAATATGAATATATGAATGGAAGATCTTCTTTTGGCTAGAATTGTTGACAATGTAAGCAGAGGAAAAGGCCTTTCCTCTGAAGAAGCCAGAGTTAAGTTAAAAAGCAGGAGGAGGAGCAGTCGTGTATCTAGTCCCTGGAGTTAGCCTGGTTTCTCCTCTTCTCCATCTGCCAAAAAAAAAATACTTCTCTGATCAAAAGAGACTGTTCTCTCTTCCCATTAGTCTCCATCAACCCTGTAAATCGAGAGCCAACTCTCTCTCACTGGGTTTTAAAGCATTCAGCACACTGGGAATTTAGTAATTCTGATGTAGATGTTGGCCAAGGGCTCCAATTTGTTACTACAATGCTGCTTCACTTATGAGGGGTCCCTCTGGCATGGAAACCTGAAGAAGGACATACTCATATTAAAATCTCCCCCCAGGGATCTTTCTCTCTGATGAACCTTTGAACTCAGTATCTGCAAAATGTGTTTGGCCACACAACTGTTTGCTAGTGTTATCTGTTCTCTTGATATCTCATTGTGTTATTTAATTCTTTAGTAATTAAAATAAGTCTTGGGCTTGTCACCAACTGATTTCAAATTCCCTGAGATCAAATTATATGTTGTTATCTGCATTGAGGGTCTTGGCAGTGGTGCTCAGCCAAAGTACCTGGTATATCTTTGCCTTTGTGTCACTCAACTAAAATCACACACACAATAACACACTGTAATTGCATACATATACATTTTGCCTTCATGTGTTCCCTATACTGTAGGATGAATAAGAATTATAAAAGAGTCATAAATAGGTTTCTGTTGCCTGTACCAGCACTCAGGAGCTGTAACACCTTAAAGCCCCAGAGGGTGACAGTGAATGTGAGCTCAGAAAAGGTGGGAAATTATGTTAACCACATCACACTTGCTCCACAGGAAGAGATAAATAATGCCCAAACCTACTGTGAAAAGGAACTTCCACAAAACTCTTCTCTCCTCCAGACTTCCTCAGTTCTAACCCTTCCCATCACCTAAACAACCTTCATGACAAGGGAACAGCAGAGATTGCCTATGTTTGTACTATCCACGAGTCTCATCTCCTCATGAAGTATTCAATTATTCACAACATCCCCACAGTGTCCTTGGCCAGGGTCCTTAGCAAACAATCTTCTTTGAAGGAGTCAGTTTGCCAAAATTTTATATTATCAGCAGGCTTGCAGAAACACTTAAGGAAAGATGCAGAGAATGGCAAAGCTACCAGAAAACAATTACTTAGGCTATCAGAAGAAAGAAAAAGATACTGTGCAAGCATACGATGCCCCACAGTGATTCTCTCTTGAGAGCAATGATGTTGGATCTTTCCCTGAGAACTCTACTTGAACAGAAATTCTTGACAGGGTTCATGTTAGACCTCTGGGGTGACTGGCCTCTGAATGCACTTTGACATTTCAAACCACGCCTCTCCTCTGACTCTTTGGGGGTTGCTGCCTAGAGAGCTGTCCTGAGGATTCTCATAAACAGATCAGGGTCAGCAGGATAGCACATTGATAGCTTAGCAATGCCTGCCAGGAACAAAGATGGCAGTGGTGGCACGATTGCCAGGGCTTGGTCAGCCCTAAATTAGATGTTCCAAACAGGCACTCTCCTAAGTTGCCATGGAAAATCTGAGGGGAGGCATTACAAATGTTTCCAAATATCATATTTGAGTTGGGCCTTAAAAAGGGACAGGATTTCAGCATGTGAGTAAGAGGGGCAATCTGAGCAGTGAAGGGCAACAGCATAAGCAAAGGCACTGAAGCAGAGATACAGGGGGCTTTTGCACCTTTGAGAAACAGTGCATGGGCTATTGCATCTCTTGGTAGGTCCAAGAGATGCTGCTGACCCAGGGTCCAGGTCAGTGACATACAGGAGAAATCCAACGTGATGAAACAACCTATATGCCCATCATCAGATGAATGGATAAAGAAGACGCAGCACACGTGAGTAGTAGGATATTACTCTGCCACATAAAAGAATGAAGTTGGGTAATTTGTAGAGATGTTGATGGACCCAGAGTCTGCTGTATAGAGTAAAGTCAGAAAGAGAAAAACAAATATCGTGGAATCTAGAAAATATATGGAATATGTGGAATTCCACAAATACGTGGACTCTAGAAAACAGCAGGGCAGGAATGGAGACACCCACGTAGAGAAGAGATGTGTGGACACTGGTGGGGAAAAGGTGGTGATGAATCCGGAGGTTCGAATTGATGTATATACACCACCAGGACCTTCCTTGTGGCTCAGGCAGTAAAGAATCTGTCTGCAATGTGAGAGACCCAGGTTCAATCCCTGGGTTGGGAAGATTCGCCTGGAGAAGGGCATGGCAATCCACTCCAGTATTCTTGCCTGGAGAATTCCATAGACAGAGGAGCCGGTGGGCTACAGTCCCTAGGTCACAAAGAGTCAGACAGACTCAATGACTAACACACACACATACTCACCACCACGGGTAAGATAGATGAGTGGTGGGAACCTGCATTACAACACAGGGAACCCAGCTCCAGGCTCTGTAGTGATCTAGGGGGGTGAGGTCGGGGGATGGAGTTGGGAGGGAGGTCCAAGAGGGAAGGGATGTATTTATATATGCAGCTGATTCCCTTTATTTTACAACAGAAACTAACACAACATTATAAAGCAACTATGCTCCAATAAATTTTTTAAAAAGAAATGCAATGTGAGCTGTATGTATAATTTAAATATTTCCAGTTACCACATTTTTAAAAAGTAAAACTTTTTAAATTCTTTTTTTTTTTAAGCATTCCATTGTGAGCAAATCATTAGAAAGCTTGCAGCAAAATTCAAAAGGCTTCAAATTCATCAGAGTGGAGGAGCAGCTAAATTCTGCCAGTTTGCTTGGCAGGTACAAGGGGAGCCATAAACTACAGGATAAAAACAGTATCATAAAATGGAAAGGAATAAGAGAAAATCCCGAGCACTCAGGTTCTGATCAGACTGGCCAATAACAGGAGAGGAGATGGAAAGAGGGTGGTAGCCGTGCTGTAAGCTTGCTCATAAGGAACGTCTACAATTGCCTGCTTGACCTCTTTGTATAGGCAGAAGAAATATGTGGGATTCATTTATTCTGGGAGAATCTGAGTTATCCCTATTAACATCATAGCATTAAAGAGATTTCATAGTTATTCAGCTAGATTAAATCTTCATTATCTTTATTTAGGGTTCATCTTTTTTTTAAGTAAATCTCTTTACATTCCAATAGAACCTCTACCATGATGATGGTTATTACTTCGTACATCCTTCTCCCTGCTATCATCCCTCACACAAAAATACACCATATTTGAAATACCATGAGGAAGCTGGCCCAACTTTAAAGATTATCAGGGAGTGAAAAATTAGGCAGCACGACACTGCAGAAAGACCACACACTTCAGAAAGAGTCCAAATTAAGTTGAATCCTGGTTCTGCCAGCTGTTAACTATGAAAACTTGGGCTGCTTCCTGAGCCCCAATTAGTCCCAGTTTCATGATCCCTAAAGTGGGTAGGAACATGCCTGCCTTTTAGAGTTTTTGTGTGGATTAAATGAGATGATATATGTAAAGCCCCAACACAGGATAACACTAAAGATTCTCAATACTGAGTAGCTCATCCCTGCAATCAGTGAATATTTATTAGGCACCTACTATATGCTAAGCAATGTTTTCAGTGCTGCAGAAACAACCATAAAAAGATAAAGGCTAAGTAATGGTGTTGTTTTATAATATCAACAATAAGAATTGCCCTTAGAATGAACTGTCAATATGTCCAGAAAATAATATGACAGTTTCAACCAAAATGCCTGACCTCAAACTGACACAGGTCCTCTGAAGCTGCATGTTTTCCTTAGAGATTATCCTGTCCCACTTCTTTATGAGAGCTATGAGAAAACTTAGCTATGGGAAATAAAATGGCACTGAAATATGGGGGTATAAAGATGAGTAAGACTAGACTTCCCTGGTGATACAGTGGTTGAGAGTCTGCCAGCCAATGCAGGGGACACGAGTTCGATCCCTGGTCCCGGAAGATTCCACATGCTGTGAAGCAACAAAATCCGTGAGCCACAACTACTGAGCCTGTGTTCTAGAATCCTCGAGCTGCAACTACTGAAGCCCGCATGCCTACAGCCTGTGCTCCACAATGAGAAGCCTGCACACTGCAAAGAAGACTCAGCACAGTCAAAAATAAATAATAAATAAAGATGAGTAAGACTATATTCTCTATATTGAATCCTGTAATACCACACCAACATCATAACAGAGTCATCCTTATTTCATACTATTGGGGATTGCTCATTCATTCATTCATTAAACATCCATTAAAGGGCAATTCAATTTGTGAAGAATAAGAATGCTCAATGTAGAAGGAATTGCATGTGCCAAAATATGAAACTGAAAGAGAATGGGAAATTTCTGAAGGACGGAGTTTAATTTGTTTGGAGTGTAACATGCAAGGAGACAAGTGGTAAGAGATGAATCCTGAAAAATAAGCAGGGGTAAGATGATAATGGACTCTGAAAGCCCTTAAAGAGTTTATATTTGATCCTAACAAGACTCAGGATGTGGAAGGAAATGATGATGATGATAATGATGACAATGAATGATAGCGATGGTGGTGGTGATGGTGGTGGTGATGATAATGGTGATGGTGATGACAGCAGGTTTGGTGATAGCCATTGTCATTACAGGACAAATAGGCAGTAGTAGATGTGACTGCAGCAATAGAATGAGCATCTCTTGAGCATCAGCAATGAGTACGACTCTGCAATAAGCAGTTCCTTAGTTAATACAACTCCGCAAGAATAAGCAGTTCCTTAGTTAATACAACTCCGCAAGAGTAAGCATGTAACTTCCTTCACTCTGGCTATTGTATCAAAAAAGGATTAGAGGAAGACAAAACTGGAAGAAAGAGAACCAATTAGGAGGCTACCAGAGAATTCAAATTCAAGATCATGGTGATCTGGACTACTCCAGTAATGGGAATGAGAGACTTTTGAAAAGAATTTATGTCTAAGATTCATGATCCTGTAGTATCCTGTGGTTATGATTGAGAATATCAATTCTTACTGCCTGATATGATATAGAAAATGTAGGTGATTGTGCTTTATTTTTTTCAAACCCAGACCACACACTTTACATGTCCTTGTTGATCAAATCTTTATAAGGAATATTACACATTTTTTCTTTAACAGCCAAATTTAGAAATAAAAAATATTGTCTTTTCCAAGCTCTGGTTTATAGGATTATGCTTATTATACATTTTCCCATCAATGGAGAAGAAGCAGAAAGGATTCGGAGATCCCATGGAGACCCACAGACTGCAAAGAGGTTGACCTAAATCCTTCTTTAAGAATTCTGGCAAATATCTCGTCTTCAGAGCATTGTTACAAGGAGGAATATAAAATTTGCCAATGTAATCACCGTACTGAATGGGGGATATGGTATCATAAAACAACTTGAGTCTTTCCCCTCTGTCCAGCTCAATTCTTTCTGAATCCCTTACCCCCAGCCTGGGACAGTAGTCAAGCCGACCCCTGGGCTTCCCAGTCTCCTCAGGTCAAGAACAATTTCACTTCAGTCATTAAAACAGCTTATCCAATATAATCACCAAAACTCAATGAAATTCCCTCAAGGGAAAATGCCTCCCCTCTTGGTGCCCCCAGCTTCAGACTCAGAGCCTGCAGTGAGGGCAGGGGCATGGTTGGCCACCTTCATCCCTCTGCCCCCCTCCCCAACTCCTCCCCACTCCACGTGTTTCTAGAAATGGTTTCTGGCTGTCTGGGCGCTGGCTCAGAGGGAGAGAGGTGAAGAAGGAAAGGGCCCAGTAGGCATAGTGAAAGTGAAAGTCGCTCAGTCATGCCTGACTCTTTGAGACCCCATAGACTATACAGTGCATGGAATTCTCCAGGCCAGGATACCGGAGTGGGTAGCCTTTCCCTCCTCCAGGGGATCTTCCCAATCCAGCGATCGAACCCAGGTCTCCCGCATGGCAGGCAGATTCTTTACCAGCTGAGCCACAAGGGAAGCCCAGAGGGACCATTGTAACTTGATATTGGGTCCCCTGGCATGTGGAGCAGTTTCTTCCATGGGTCAGCTTAACAGGTTTTTCAGAAATCCTCCAGCTGGGAAACTTCGCGTGGCTCTTCTCCATCCGCCCACCCCACAAGGACTCCCTGCAGCACTGTCTTTTTGTCTTTCCCAGAAGTCTTTTTGAGAGGAAGTCTTTGGAACACACATATATGCACACGCGTACACACAAACACATACACACACACACACAGGCTGGCTCCTTACTTCAAGCCAGGCATCTTTACCCCATGCAGCTCACTCCCCATGCAGCCAAGCTCACAGCATCACTCAAAGAAGTTCCCCTCTGATCTCTGCTCAATAGGAGTCTTACGCTTTGTAAATTCCAGAGATCACATGTCAAGCTTTCCAAGAGTTCCCCTTGAAGCCCCTTTCCCTGGGCTTAAGGTGAAGAGAAGCAACGCCCAGCCTCCTCGAGCATGGTGCAGGAAAGACACAGCCCTGACTGCTCTCTCCGACCTCTTGTGTGGGCTAGACGTGGACGGGCGGTCACCGGTGCTGAAAAACCCCTTGTGCTCTCACTGGCATGCCCTTCATCAACAGCCCAGCACATCATTTTATGACAACATTTTACCTGCATCTAATTGCATTTTTCTCACCTTGTAGGGCCTCTGCGCAAACTCTGAAACGGGAAGAGATGTACTTAAGATGTTATCTTAGAAAGGAATAGGCACAATTACTGGGAATTCTGAGTATAATAATGTTCTTTCTGATGCTCTACCCTAAATGGCATCCTAGAAAAAAAATCATATTCTATATGAATGACCTAAAAGATGACTTAGATATCTGGATGCTGTGCCCAGATTTTCAGCAAGCACCCAGCATCATCCCTGCTACATTCCCTACTATTTCTGTCCAACATCCTGTGTCCTGACTCCTGATTCTGTTTCCCCTTTGCATCCCACTCACTCCCTTTGTACTTGTTGACTGATTGGAATTCCCTGACTTGGCCCTTCAATATACATCAAGCAATTTAGCTGAGACTCACATTTGTCTGGAAAGAAAGAATAATTGCTCTAAGCTCAGAGCCCATTTTACTCAAAATTATAGTAAAAAGGTTATATGTGTAGTGTGATATGTGAGACCCTGTGAAAAATATCTCCTTCACCCAGTATCTAAAAGTCTTAAAGATTCATTTTATAAATGTGTCTTAGTCATCACCTTATTTAAGACTATTTCAAATTTAGGTAACACTGATATGCATTTAGCCAGTATACATTTAGAGACAAGTTTGAAGAGAGTAAGATTTTCCCTTTAGCCTATAATTTCATTTTCTCACTTATATGTATAGATTTTAAAATGCTTTAGCCATTGACGTTGCAGAGTTCTGAATTTTTTACAAGCAACAAATAATTTTTTAGTATGAGTATGTGCCAAATACTGTGTGGAACATACTTACATTTAAAAATATGCATTATTTATCTGAAATTTAAGTTTTGCTGGGTGCTGCATGCTAAGTCACTTCAATTGTGTCTGACTCTTTGCAAACCTATGGACTATACCCTGCCAAGCTCCTCTGTCCATGGGATTCTCCAGGGAAGAATATTGGAGTGAGTTGCCACGCCCTGCTCCAGAGGATCTTCCTGACCCAAGGATTGAACTCACATCTCTTAAGTCTCCTGCACTGGCAGGCAGCTTCTTTATCACTAGTGCCACTTGGACATTTGGTAAATCTGGCAACCCAAGTCCCTGGAACTCCCAGTCTGACTGCCCACTAGTAGTCCTCGTATGAAATAAGCACCTTCTAAAATTCGCTGACAAGTTTTAAATGGCAATGATAGATTGGCATAGTTATAGGTCAAAGATGGATTCCTTCTCAATTCTGGATCCAAGTGATTGCTAACATCTTTGTTCTGATCTTCCTAAGAAGGAAAAGAAAACTGACTCCAGATTAGCAAATATGGGAAGATGGCACCCCAACACACAGTCTTTGCTGTAATTCCATCTCAAGGGTTCCCAGAAAGATTCTAAAAATACATGGCATCACTGAAAATATCTTTGGCTGAAAGTAACAGAAAATGTGAACTCAAACTGGCTCAAATAATAAGGAAATGCCAGAAAGCCTATAATTGGAAGCTCAGAAACATAATGATGCGCTAAAACCCCAAGTTCTCTCTACCCCTCTGCTCTCCTCAATGTCCACTAGTGTTAATAGATGCCATCTTTTCCAGAAAGGTCTGCTTTCCCTCCTCATAGCAACATGGTGGCCAGTGCCTCCTGGAGCTACACACCTGCCTTTCTACATCCAGCAGGAGAAGAAGAAAAGGCTCTCCCAGTCAGGGACCTCCACTCTTAGACTAACCAATACTATCACAGGAATGCCATGTGCTAATTATCTTAGAAATCAGGGTCCCTTCTGGAGCAGAGGAAGGGAAAGAAATACAAACAAAAATGGGATTCAACATGAGTTGGAGAGAATGAATGCTAGGTAAGTATCCAGTGGAGCTCACTAAAAACTATCATTAGTTCTTTCTTCTTTTTTTTTTCAAATAGGCCATTAATTGGATGAAAAACTGCCTAAATGTCTATATGTAAATTCATTCTGGTTGGTTTGACAAACCCAGTGAAGCAAAGCCAGATGAAATGTCTGCCTTTCAGAAAATATACTAATAACTACATTAGAAATATACATAAACACTGCAAGAATTTAGTATGAAACATTTTTTCTCCAGGACTTAGAAACATGGACATATTCAAAATCATTCCTAAGTCTTCCTTCTGTGAAAATAAAGTAATAATAATACACTAAATTGAATAAATCCTATTAGTAATATTTCTACATTAGCCTCATTGGGGTCTCACAATAACCTAGAGACAGTTCCAGTGTTTTGACAAAGAAACTGAGCCCCACCCTGATTTAGGGACCTGTCCAAGGTTACGTTTGGTTACAATGAATGTGAAAATGGAAACAAGAATTCAGTTCATTTTGTCACCTGGCTTCATGCAATGAAGGCATCCTTTTATACTGACATAAGAGCTCTGATCTATATTCAACTTCTGTCCCCTACCCCATGGCAATGGAAAATGAGGAAGTTGGAGGAGGTGATAATTTTAGAAATGTTATTACATTTGAATTAAAAGTCACTATACTACATTTAGCCTTTACAAAATAGAATAATATGGGCAAGAATCAAGTCAATGAAAAGGAATCCTACACAAAGGCTAAGCTAATCTATGGCTAAGCTTCTTCTTTTCCTCCACTGCCACTATATGAGTTAGAAACATTTTGGTTGCACATACAGACACACACACATACAATTCACAAGTAAATGCTGAACTGGTTTAAGCAGAAAAGGAAATGCATTGGCTCACAAAACTTAAAAGTCTAGGGTGTCTCAACTTCAGAGGCTCAAAGAAAGTCACAAGTGCCTGATATCTTGTCCTCTCCCAGTTTTGCTTGCCTACGTGCAGGCTTCAGTTGCAGGCTCTACTTGGTGATACAGTATTCAAAGCTGCCATCTTTTCCAGAACAAAATCTCTGAGTATCAACACCATCACGAATGAGAGTGTGCTTCCGTACCAACACTCTCAGAATTACCTCCTCATGACCCATTAGCTCTGACAGTGAAAGTGAAAGTGAAGTCGCTCAGTCGTGTCTGACTCTTTGTGACCCTATGGACTGTAGCCTACCAGGCTCCCCCATCCATGGGACTTTCCAGGCAAGAATACTGGAGTGGGTTGCCATTTCCTTCTCCAGGGGACCTTCCCGACCCAGGGATCGAACCCAGGTCTCCCGCATTGTAGGCAGATGCTTCCCTCTCTGAGCCACCAGGGATACACTCATTTCTGAAGCAGTCATGGTAGGGAAAATGCAAACCTCTGGTCAGCCACACTGCAGCTAAATGCCTACCTATGGGGCCAGAGCTTCGGTCATCTCCATTCAAACAGTGAAGAAGTGGTTACCTAGAAGAGAAACAGAGTCCATTTTAAGAAGGAAGGTGATTAGGGACTTCCCTGGTGATCCAGTGGTTAAGACTCAACACTTCTAATGCAGGGGACGTGGGTTCAATCTTTGTTCAGGAAACTAAGATCCCTCAATAGTGGAATCATTTCAACAAAATTTCTACAAGAAAGTAAAGAAGAAAATCTTTATGACCTTGGCAAAAACAGTGATATCTTAAAGAAGACCAAAGACATTAACCATAAAATATATAATATGAAAAGGAATAGGCATGCTTCTTTTCCAATAAAAACTTTTAAAAATATAATAACAACTCAAAAAGAAGAAGGGTGACTAGATGCTTGGAGGCAAAAATCAATACATCTATTACATTCATGAGCAAAAACAAGAACTTATTCAACGACTTGAGCAACTATATTGTACCCCTGCCTAACTAGTGTCTTTTCTCAAGTCTTTTAAAGAAACTGAATTACCCATCTTGATTATTCCCTTTTGGGCCACATTTGTACAGGCAATCTGACTCAGGAACATGACGCAAACCCTGAAGTATGGGGTTAGATTTGTACCCAAAGAAACAGACTAATGTACATTGCCATTCTTTTATCTGTTGGCTTAAAAGTAATTAACTGGCTGCAGGAGATGAAGAGAAGAAAGGGTGAAGCCTCATGCTTCATAAAGGTTATCAGTGTGAAGAAGAGAAGGGTTTACGCTGAGTGGCAGAGGCATTTGTCTCTGAAGCTGAAATGACCTCACTGATAGATACAGAATCTGATTGAGGAGTTTGTAGAACTCTGGCAGAAAATCAAAAGAAGTGAAAATCAAGCCAAAAAAAAAAAAAGTCCAAAACACTTTCAGAGTTGGTCATCACTTAAGAATCATTCAAAAAAGCTGCTTTGTCCTCTTAGAATAAACCAGCTCCATGTTAAAAGACAGGTCACAATCTCACAGACAGCCACCAGTCTGGAACTTTGCAAACAGTGGTCACTCTGGAGATGTTTCAAGTGCCCTTATGTGAGCCTGCATCTTTTCAGTCCATTTCCCAAATGGCTCTAGATTTTATCTTGCTGGGTAAATTGCTTTCTCCCTCTCCTTCACCCTTATTTTCTGCCACAGAAAAAAAGAAGAATGAATTCCTACCCTCTGAGGCTTCAGGCTCTGGACTAGAGATTGAACCAAAAAGAAGAAAATTAAATTCTCAAATAGGCACCGTTTACAATAACATAAAAAGAATCAAATGCCAAAAACTATATCTAACAAAAGATATACAAGAAAACCACTGTTACCAAGTCCAAGCTCACTCTGCTCACCACACAACAGGCCAATGAATCCTAGCCATGAGGCGTTGTTGTAGTGTTAGTCTTTCAGTCCTGTCCGACTCTTTGTGACCCCATGGTCTGAAGCCACCAGGTTCCTCTATCCGTGGGATTCTCCAGGCAAGAATACTGGAGGGGGTTACCATTCCATCCTCCAGGGGATCCTCCCCACCCAGGGATCAAAACAGGGTCTCCTGCATTGCAGGCAGATTCTTTACCATCTAAGCCACCAGGGAAGTCCATAGGAAAAAGACTTTATTTGAAAAGCCAGCTGACCTAGAAGACAGCAGGCTGGTGGTGGTGGTCTAGTCGCTAAGTCCTGTCCCGACTCTTTAGACCCCATGGACTGTAGCCTGCTAGGCTCCTGTGTCCATGGGATTCTCCAGGCAAGACTACTGGAGTGGGTTGCCATTTCATCCTCCAAGGGATCTTCCCCACCCGGGGATCAAAACAGGGTCTCCTACTGCATTGCAATCAGATTCTTTACCGACTGAACTATGAGGGAAGCCAGAAGATGTTAGACTAGCCCCCCAAAATAACCATCTTTTTGGGGTCTGGATGCCAGGTTCTTTAATAGATCAAAGACAGGGAGAGGTGAGGAAGCAAAGCAAAAAGGCCATTATCTTGCAAACATCTCCTAGAATGGCAAGACTCAGGCTGGGGATATGTTAATTTCTTCCTTCCTACCATCCACAGGTGGACAGGGTTCTGAACAAAGGCACTTTAACAGTCAGGCAGAGGGGCAGAGTCCTTTTAAGCAAGCCATTATGTATGATTGTAATAACAAAAGCCCTGAAAAGCAAGTCAAAGAAACAGTTTCCAACTTGGAGTCAGAATTGGCTTCTTCTCTGCAATACCACCAAATGTTGTTAAGAGAAATTTAATAAGATTAAATAAATTGAGTGATATTCCGGGTTCTTGGGTTTTACGTCCCAATGTTGATAACCTGGTAATTCTCCACAAGTTGATATGTAAATCTAAAACAATCTATATCAAAATCTAAATCTAAATCTTGGTGCCTTTATTCTTAAGAATTTTACAATCTAGTTTTTTCATTTGCATAGTAAACAAAAGGCCAAGACTATCCAAGATAATGATGAAAAGGAAGACCAAAGTTGGAAAACTTATACTGGCAGTTGTTAAGACTTATCATCCCAAGACACTATAAGGCTACAGTAATTAACAGTGTAAGTAGAGGTACAGTATTAAAAAAAAAACAGATTAATGGAGTAGAGTATGGAAACAGACACCATATCTATGATCACTCAATTTATGGCAAAGATGACATCAAAATGGAGTAGAGAAAGAGTGGTCTTTTCAATAAATAATGTTTTGGGTACCCATAAAAAAAAAAGTGAAGTTAGAATCATAACTCAAACCATACACAAAAGTCAGCTTCAGATAGACTGTAAACGAAAATGTGAACGATAAAATATACATCTTTTAAGGGAAAATGAAGGATAATTTCTTCATGACTTTGAGATAAACAAATCTCTTAAACAGGACAAAATACACTAAACATAAGGAAGAAATTCATAAATTGAATGCTGTTTAAATTAAGAGGGCTTCCCTGGTGGCTCAAATGGTAAAGAATCTGCCTGCCAATGCAGGAGACCCAGGTTTGATCCCTGGGTCAGGAAGATTCCCTAGAGAAGGAAATGGCAACCCACTCCAGTATTCTTGCCTGGAGAATAATTTAATTTCTTAAATTAAGAAATTCTGCTCACCAAAAGACACCGTTACGACAGTGAACAGTCAAGGCACAGAGTGGGAAGAAATATTATATATATATGATATATATATTTATATATATAGGATATAATATATATTATATATTTATGAGATGTATATATATATCCTATAAAGGACTCACATCCATGATACATAACAGATGTTTGCAAGAAAAAGACAGATAACCTAATAGAAAAATGGACAAAAATAATTCAACAGGCACACCACAGAAGAGGTTATCCAAATAGCCAGTATTTATATGAAGGGATGCTCAACTTCATTAATCATCAAAAGGAAAAAAAAGCAATTAAAATCTCAGTGTGGCTAAAATGAAAAACACTGAAAATGCCAAGTGTTGCCAAGGGTATCGAGTATTCAGAACTCTCATACACTGCTAGTGAAATGATACATTGATATAACCACTTTTAAAAAATTGAATATGTGCCTATCCTGTGATCCAGCAATTACATCCCCATATAGAAAGCCAACAAAAATGAATACACATTTTCACTGAAAGACATGAACAAGAGCATGATTTATTACTGCCAAAAACTAGAAAATAGCCATCCATAGCAGAATTCATACAGTGGAAAATTGTGTTATGGTGTTAACTGATAGTATAGCTATTATGTTTGTGGGACTAGTGACAACTGAAAAGGAGTCTAAGGGAAGTTTATGGGATGCTAGTAAAATGTGTACTTTTGATCTGGGTGTGCTGATTATATTTATTATAATTATGAACATACAATTCTATGTTCACTTGGTAAAAATTCACCTAGAATTTATGCAATTTTCCATATATAGTTATATTTCATAAAGAAGTTATTTCATACTGAGGATGAACAGGGAAAGAATGAAAAGGGAGAACTGCCTACAAAAGCGCAGGAAATAAATGAATTGAAGCAAGTCCAATATTAGTCACTTTCTTCTGCCAATTGGACATGACTTCATGCGACATGCCAGGCAGAGACCAACCCCATCCTGAGGCGATTCAAACACCAGTACCTAACTATGATGATGCTCACAAATGCAAAATTCCAGCATTCTTTCTGGGGGTTTGAAGAAGACAGAAGAAAATGTTTTCCCAGCCTGGGAAAGAGAGCCATTCTGCTAAAGTGTTGTTTTTGGTTTAGCAGGCTGGTCCTATCTATTCAGTGACCTCATCTAATCTCATGGTTTTAAATGACATCTAAATGCTGATGATTCCAAAATATAGAAACTCACCTCAGACCTTTCCACTGAACTTCAGAATTATATAGCTTAAATCATACAAAATTGCCATTTTTATGGATCAAAAAGGGGGTGATTTTAGGTAGATCAACTGCACAATATATATTTCTAATAAGTATCTCTAATATAGCTTATCCAAAACCAGATCTTCCCCTCCCGCATCTGCCTCTCTCTACATGGCAATCCTATTATTCCTTCACTCTAGCTAAAAACCTGGAGTAATCATTGACTCCTCTCTATCTCTATTTTTTTTTTCCATTTATTTTTATTAGTTGGAGGCTAATTACTTTACATCATTGCAGTGGTTTTTGTCATACATTGAAATGAATTAGCCATGGATTTACATGTATTCCCCATCCCATCTCTAAAACCATGTGTCGAATTCATCAACAAGTCAACCCTGCCAGGCCTGCCTTCAACATATATCAAAAATCAAATAACTTCTCCCCACCTTCACAATATCACCTTGGTCTAAGGTGCCATTATTGACTACCTGACTTTTTGCAATCATTTTCTCCTCGTGCACCCTTCTCCCATTTTAATTCATCCCAGCAGCCAGAGTCGCCCTCTCAAATGTTAACTCAGACTGCATCACTATTCTGCTAAAAATTCTCCAGTAGTTTCCCATCTCCTTCAAAGTAAAGACCAAAGTCCTATAATTGCCCCAAAAGCCTATATCATTGGGTTCGCCCATCACGTCTCCAATTCAGACTCCTCCCTCTTCACGCCTTGTTCCTTCCACTCCAGACACCCTGGTCTTCCTGCTGGTCCTGCAACATTCCAAGCTCACTCCCACCACAGGGCTATCTGCTGCTCCTTTTGCTGGAAACTTTACAAATATTCATAATACTTACTCCTTCCTCTCCTTCAGTTCTTTACTTTTCACTGGAACCTTTCCTAATAATCACATTTAAAATTAAACACATCACCTAACAGGCACTTTTTAACCACTTCCATGTTCTCCAGTCCTTCACAGCACTTATCACCCACAGTGGCCCTAGTAGTAAAGAAAGTGAAAGTGATAGTCTTTCAGATATGTCTTGACTCTTTGCAACCCCATGGACTTTATGTAGCCCACCAGACTCCTCTGTCCATGGAATTCTCCAGGCAAGAATGCTGGAGTGGGTAGCCATTCCCTTCTCCAGGGGATCTTCCCAAACCTAGGTCTTCTGCCTTGCAGGCAGATTCTTTACTGTCTGAGACACCAGGGAAGCCCCTGCCTGCCAATACAGGAGATATAAGAGACATAGGTTTGATCCCTGAAACGTGAAGATCCCCTGGAGGAGGGCATGGCAACCCACTCCAGTATTCATGCCTGGGAAATCCCCTGGATAGAGGAGCCTGGCAATCTCTAGCCCATAGGGTCGCAGAGAGTTGAACACAACTGAAGCAGCTTAGCATGCACATATGCAACGTACTTTATACTTTACTTATCTATTATTTTATTATAAACAAATCAGAATATGTTTCATAAAGACACACTTGTTTGTTTTGTTTTCTGCTATGTTTTCACTGTCGGAAACAGTGCCTGGCACATAGTATACATGAAATTAACATTCAGTAAATAAATGAATAATGAAAGAAGAAAAAAATGCACATCAGGGACCCAGAATTCTTCCACCTGCCCACTTCACTGTCCTTAGGATGTGACCCTTTTCCTTATGACCCAAGATGGCTGCCCAGTCTCTGACATCACATCCACATTCTAAGCAGCAGGACTGAGGAAGGAGGAAGAAAGGCATGCCCGCTTTATTTTAAGGAGACTTCCCAGAAGTCCACATTTTATCTCTGTTTCTCTCATCATCCATAATTTAAGCCATGCTTCCATAACCTTGGCATTGTTGACATCTTGGGAAAGATAATTCTTTGTTATACAAAGGAAGACTGTCTGATATATTGTAGGATGTTGAGCAGCATCTCTACTAGCATCCCACCAGACACCAGTGGAACATGTCCCTCACACTACCTCCAAGTTGTAACTGTAACAACTAAAACATCCCCACATATTGCCATGTTTCCCACAGAAGGAGGGATATGCCCCATTGAGAACCATTGATCTCAATAGTAAATATCAGATGGCAAGGCTGAAATTCTGTATTTTGAGATACAACAGGAAAATGGATGTTTGGTTAAGTCTCCACTGAGAACACTCCCCTCCAGAGGCAAGCGCTTCTGTCACTTTTTTGAGATAATTTCAGAAATATTCAATGCATACAAAATTGGCTTATTTATATATAGTGTAGCCTCTGTCATACTAATCTATGCCTTGTTTTTCTTTCTCTCAACAAGGCAATTTTTTCTCTGGGATAAAATATGACCTTTCTACTTATAGATTCTAGTTTTCTTTAATTCTTAAATTCTAAAATTTCAATTTTAAAAATTATCTTTACATATTAGTTCAGCTTCCTCATTTATCTTCATTGTTAATACCAGCTATGGGTATTTTAGACTTTCTGTCTTCGATATCTATTATTTTGTCCTAATCTTTTAAAAAATGCTCCTGGTATTTTACATTTCTTCCTGTGTCTTATGTTCACCAGTGTCTTCCCTTTATAGTGTTGCATTCAATCCTTTGGTGAACTTACTTCTCTCCTCCATCTCTTCCCAAAGCTCTGTCAGGTCACAGAGCATCACTTTCTACCATCTCACTTTTTTGAACCTTGTTTTCTGGAGGCAATTACTTCATTATATTATTTTCTTATTAATGATGATATGTTTGATGATAATTTTTGTTTATTACTCTTTCACAATGTTTTTCTGGTGAATATTCTTTGTCTGCCATTAGTTGTTTCCATTCCTTTTCTGTCTACTTCTAATGTCTTTATACAAACATCCTGTGATCATTCTCTTTTCACCGTGACTCATAAGTGAGTTGAGTCTTGTGTGCATGCGTGCTAAGTCACCTCACTTGCGTCTGACTCTTTGCGACCCCATGGACAGTAGCCCATCAGACTCCTCTGTCCATGGGATTCTCCAGGCAAGAATACTGGAGTGGGCTGCCATGCCCTCCTCCATGGGATTTTCTGAGCCCAGGGATCGAACCCACATCTCTTATGTCTCCTGCATTGGCAGGTGGGTTCTTTACCACTAGCACCACCTGGGAAGCCTGAGATGGGTCTTAACAAAATTAAATATTTATAGAAAATATCTCATCCACATTCCAGGCAACAATAGGGAGGACAAGAGTTCGCTCCAGCTTTTTGCATTTTTTTAACAGAGACTTTCCAGAATTCCCTCCCAAAAAGATTTTTCTATATTTTTCTATAAATATTTCAAATATTTCTATAAAAATGTTTATAGAAAATGTCACCAACAACTAGAAGCCAAACTGGAGAGATTCCTCTTTGTCATATGAAGCTGTCAGTGGAATTAAACAGTTTTAGACTTTTCCTTCCCTCAATCAGCAGTGACCCACAGCCGTCTGATCTCACAGTACAGATTCTCTCTCCCCACCCTGCCTCATCTGCAGTTTGCTTCCTGTCGCTATGTCTTGTCTGTGTAATTTCTCATTCAGTCCTGCCTGTGATTCTCTTTACCAGAGAGGCTTGGCAAATTCCTTGTAACTAGTCCTGACATATTCTCTCTGCCCCAAATGAGAATAAGACCAAGACCCACAGCTGCTACTAACATCTATTCTCTTTTCTTCTTATTGCCATGGAACCAAACTTGGGTCTGCTCACCTGACAGGAAGCAAAAGCCAGGCTACTGACACCAGGCTGTGGTGAAGGAAAGTGCAGGATTTATGGCAAGGTGCCTACCGTGTAGCCAAGAAAGGATAACAGGCAGCTCATACTCAACTCCCCAGTAGCTTCCGAGGAAGGGTTTTTAAAGGCAACATTAGGGGTGAGGATTGCAGAGTGCCTTATCAGCTTGTGGACGTTCTTCTAATCGACTGGTGGTGAAGTCAGCTCAGTTCAGTTCACTTGCTCAGTCGTGTCCAACTCTTTGCGACCCCATGAACCGCAGCACGCCAGACCTCCCTGTCCATCAGCAACTCCAGGAGTCCACCCAAACCCACGTCCACTGAGTCGGTGATGCCATCCAACCATCTCATCCTCTGTCGTCCCCTTCTCCTCCTGCCCTCAATCTTGGTGGTGAGATAACCAGATGGTATTTTGGGAGTCAACATCATCAACTTTATGGTTCCAACCAGTCTGAGGTCTGCATGCTGGTCATCAGCATGCAATTAACTTCTTCCACCTGATGGGAGTTTCAGTATCCGCAACACAACTCAAGGATATGGCTCAGGATATTAACTGTAGCCTCTGAGGAGGAACTAAAGGTCCATTACTTTGTTTTATGGCTAAACTGTTAGGATTTTGCCTTGCTTGACTATTTTTCTTTGTTTCTACATTTTCTCACTTCCCTGATTAAATTTGCTTTTTTGGAATTTGAGGAAGGCCTAGGAAGCTAAAGTTTTTCTATAATTAAGAGGCAGGGGACACAGAAGTCTGTCCCCAGGAGGCCCTGCAGGGTCCTGTTCAGTTTCATAATTTCAGAACTTCTCTGTCATTAGAGATAGCAATGCGGATGTTCAGTCGTGTCCGACTCTTTATGAATCCATGGACTGTAGCCTGCCAGGCTCCTCTGTGCATGAAATTTTCCAAGCAAGAATACTGGGGTGGGTTGCCATTTCCTCCTCCAGGGGATCGTCTCAATGCAGGGATTGAACTGGGTCTCCTGCATGACAGGCAGTCTCCTGCATTGCAGGAGGATTGTTTACAACTAAGCCACCAGGCTAAACTGCTAAAAGATTCCTTTTCTGGACTTCTTTGCAGCTATATGTGACATACAATCAGATTCTAATGGCTATCTTTGGGAGGGAATTCTGGAAAGTCTCTATTAAAAACATACAAAAAGCTAGAGAAAGCTCTTATCCTCCCTACTGTTGCCTGGAATGTGGATGTGATGACTGATGCTCCAGCAAACTCCTGCATCATGAAGTTACCATAAAGATGGAAGCTACACACCAGGAAGCTGACCCAAAAAGCGGAAAACCCGGCTTCTTTTTTAACAGTGGAGCCACTACACCAGCTCTGGACAGCAAACCTCTAGACTTCTCTTATGTGAGAGAAAACCACACTTCTGTTATTTTAGATGTTCTGTTAGATGCACTTGAACTTAATCCTAACTAAAACAGCAAAGCCTTGGCCCTAAGGGTGTATTACTGATTTTGAAGAACGCTCTATGAGACTTGCAAGATTGGCAGACAAAGACATCCTCTCTTGATGGAAGAACCACTCTTTGACTTTCACTCTTTCTGACATCTCTTCCTCAAATATTATAGTCTGGAGTTATAAATGTCTCCTAGTGTTCTTTAAGATGGAATGTCAGTTCCTCAATTTTGAGTATTCTTTTTTCTTAAATTCAAGAATAGATAGTTGGAATGCTTCTCTGTTCTTCTGCTTTAAAACTGGAAGGAGGAGATTTTTTTTTAAGATAGGGAAGAAATAGTTTCAAACAGCAAAAGGAAATATGAAGGGCACAATCTCTGTTTCCAGGCTCTGATTTATGAGAGATACAAGCTTCACACAGGAAGTCTGCAGTGCGAACGATATCATCAGGGGACAGCTTGTTTTTTATGGTAAAAATACAGCACTCAAAGAAGACATAGAGGACATAGAGCTGTTAACTAAATGATAACCTGAGAGTTCCAAAGGTGTAACCAAAGGTTGAGAGGACGAGGGGGCGCATTGGGTGGTCAGAATTACACGGTCATGAGGGGTCAGGGCAACAACAGGTGAGCTGTGAGACAGCGTTCCTGGTGACAGGAAAACTAGTAAAGTTTCCTAATAGGAGCCTCCAGAGGAAGGCAGACTCATCCTGTCATACTACATGTGAGGAAAGATGGATATTAGCTGTTCAGTCCAACTTTGCGACCCCATGCAGCGCGCCAGGCCCCCTGTCCTTCGCTATCTCCTGGAGCTTGCTCAAACTCGTGCCCACTGAGTCAGTGATGTCTCTTGCGTCTCCTGCTTTGGCAGGCAGATTCTTTGGGCCTTCCCAGGTGGCTCAGTGGTAAAGAATCCACCTGCCAATGCAGGAGAAGCAAGAGACACAGCTTCAAATCCTGTGTCGGAAAGAGACCCTGAAGGAGGAAATGGCAACCAATTGCAGTATTCTTGCCTGGAAAAGCCTGTGGACAGAGGTGTCTGGTGGGCTACAGTCCATGGGGTCGCAAAGAGTTGGACACAACTGAGCACTCATTCACTGACTTGCACACAGGGTCACCAGGGAAGCCTTACAATCTCTTTAGAGCCTTGATATTCAATACCATCAGTCTTGCAACACCTAAAGTTTACAGAAATCTTCCCTCTACTCCCTTCCCTTGTATTCAAAGATACTTAACATAATTGCAACAGTTAGATGGGGGGAAAGCCTGGAAGAAAAACACAGTGTAGGCAGGTTTTTCCACTTCAACACAACCTCTCCTAAGGTAAGGAAACTTAACAACTCGGGGTCCTGGGGTGTGGTGGGGTGAAAGGGGGTAGTGAAAGGTGGAAAATGGAGAGAAAAATACAAATGATTATGCCATATACTATCCTACTCCCAAAGCACGTTCTTTCTTTGATTCTCTGCACAAGCTAACCACCCCTTTTCTCTGCTGTGACCACCGCCAAACCCTACTTTCATGTCAGCAGAGTAGTGATGCCTCCTTGGGGAAAAGGAGGGGCCCTCAGAACCTCTCTGCCCCAAGATATCCCCCCACCCCCCGCCGCTCTTTTTCCTCATAGACTCCTTTTGACCCTCATTCTTTAAGAGTAAGGTTTTCAAAATGCTTTTCAAGGAAGGTCTTATCCACAACTTCAAAACAGGAAACATACAGAGTGTTAGTGTTTTGGCTGAAGCAGAGGCAGAGCCCCAGAGCTCTGTGTTATCAGCCTACCCCTGGCCCTGCCATCCTGGCCTGACCCCGCCCCCTACACACACACACACACACACACACACACACTCACCTCTCCTAAAAACCCTGGACCTGGGTGACCTACTCATCCCAGTTTGCCCAGGACTTTCTGGGTTTAGCACAAAAAGTCCCACAGCTCAGGAATCCCTTCAGCTTTCGTGCAAACCGGGATGGTTGGTCACTAACCCTAAATACACCTCCACGATAGTTTTAAAAGCACTGATTTTAAAAAATTCATTGTCCTTGTCAAAATATAAGCATTTCTAGTAAAGGTAACATTTTAAGCCATGGTTGGTCATTGCCAGCTTAGCGTGAACTAGTTCATCTGCTACTTTCAAGCAGCAGCCAGGTGAAGAATGGGATTTGACAATGAAAAGGACGAGTGTGGCAGCCCTTAGGCATGCCCTGTCGGTGTTCTTGTCAAAGTCAAACTCGTCCACCCAGTTTCCACAGGAATACCCTAGGAGGGCACCCCGAAGCTGCACCTACTCCATGCCCAAGCAGTGTGTTCCCTCCCCAGATGAGGAAATATGCAGTCAAGGCTGCAGCACAGACTAAAACTAAGGGCCCACCTGGGGATCGAGCCTTGACGTCTATTGCATAGCTCCGTAACCAGACCTAACCAGCCAGAGTGAAGCCTGTATAATTGACTTGGAAAAGCTTTCAGGCACCAGAGCCTCTCACAACAGTGGGGACCAAAGCCTGAACCGGAGGAGTGCCCAAAGGAGAAAGGGACCAGTCAGCCGTATCCAGATGATCCCCTTTGTTGGCAAAGCCGTCCAGATGCTCATGCAGTGTTAATTAAGCCCAATTCTAATTAATCTGTGACCTTATTCAAACCAACTGTCTCCCTCAGCCTCTAACGCCTCTCCAGATTCATCTGCCCTTTCCCACCAAGAAGAGTCTGAGGGTTTGTTTTCATTATTAAGTTTAATTGAAAGATGACTGAGCCACGGTCTTCCATGAACAGGGCAATGCCCACCAAAGAACTCATAGACCAGAGGGGCGGCAGGGAGCCAGCAGAGACATAACTTAACTTCTACAATCTGTATACTGATGAGAGGCTGGGTCCAGCCGGGACCTCTTCAAAGCTAACCCATCAGACCTCACACACTTAAAAAATTGAAAGCAGCATGTTGTGTCTAGACCAGCTGCACTCAGCGTGGCATCCGTGAGACCTGGAGAGACGGGCTGAGAGCATGAAGGGACACGAGAGAGGAGCGGTGGTAGGGACAAGGAAGCAGCAGTCAAAGGGTCAAGATCCAGCCTCTGTCCTCCAACCCGAGGCTGCTCGCTTGCCAGGGCACACCTGTGCTACAAGTGACTCCCAGGTGTTTCCAGATGTTGCACCCCTCTGCACTGGCTGAGGCTTGGGGGACCTGGAGATACCAGTCAGTGGCCTCCAGCCATGAGCAGCCTCCCTCATGTCCCCATTCAGCTGTAGGAATATAACCATCCTTACTCATGTTGTGTTAAAGAAGGTTGACACAGTATTTAACATGTTGGAAAGCATTAATATAAATCCATTCATATGTGCGTGTGTGCTCAGTCGCTCAATCACGTCTGACTCTGACCTCAGGGACTGTAGCCCACCAGACTACTCTATCCATGGGATTTTACAGGCAAGACTACTGGAATGCGTTGCCATTTCCTCCTCCAGGAATCCACTCGTGACCCCCACCTAATTTGGAAACAACATCTATGTTTCTTTTCTATCAGAACAAATACCCCATCAACCACAACTAACCAACATGGTATAGAAAATGCAGGCTGCTCTTTGCATCACCACATCTTTATTTTATCAGCCATGTATATCATATATATCAGGATGATCTGTTTTTCAAAGGTTTGTTTTTGAAACCTGAATGCACTTGGGTGGATTTTAGTATGTTACTCTCCCCCAAAGCTTCTAATCCAAACATTTCTCTAGCTTCCTATTGTTTTCAGAGTAAACATCAATGTCCTTACCAGGACTACAGGACCTTCCAGGATCTGGTTTCTTTGGAGCAGCAGTCTTAGTTGCTCATGACCGACCAACTCTAGGGCTTTCCAGGTGGTGTTAGTGGTAAAAAGCCTGCCTGCCAATTTAGGAGCTATAAGAGGCACAAGTTCAATCCCTGGGTCAGGAAGGTCTCCTGGAGGAGTGCATGGAAAACCACTCTAGTATTCTTCCCTGGAGAATTCCATGGACAGTGGAGCCAGGAGGGCTACAGTTCATGGGGTCATATTGGACACAACTGAAGTGACTTAGCACACACATGCGCCACCTACTCTAAGTGAACTGAGAACCTCTGAGACAGTCAGAAGGTCCCCGTAAAACATCTAGAAGGGATGCAGTCCTGCAGACAGCTTCCAATTAGCCCCCGAGACCCATTTTGGACATCTTACCTCTAGAACTGTAAGAGAGTTATTAAGCTCGTGTTGCTTTGAGCCACTAAGTTGGTGGGAATCTGTTCCAGCAGCTCTAGGAATGATCACACTCCTGCCGTAGCACATGCTATTCTTGCCTGGAGCACCCACCCTCAACTCTTGCCCCTTCCCAGCTGAGCTCTTGTATCCCTTTCTCATAGAGGCGGCCTCTAAGCTCCCAGACCAGGTCAGGTTCCCCACCCCCGTGTCCTTTCTCACCCCTGCTTCACTCCTTGATTGCATGCCTAGCCTGTCATTCATTCACTGCATTCAGGAGCCTTTACTGAACTTGCTCGTGTGAATGTGTGTGCTTGGTCGTGTCTAACTCTTTGCGACCCTGTGGACTGTAGCCCGCCAGTCTCCTCTGTCCATGGGATTCTCTAGGCAAGAATACTGGAGTGGGTTGCCATGCCCTCCTCTGGGGGATCTTCCTGACCCAGGGATCGAACTGGTGTCTCCTGGGTCTCCTGCATTGCAAGAGGATTCTTTACCGCTGAGCCACCGTGGAAGCCTGAACTTATTTACTACGAGCAACCATTTCAGAGAAACCAGAAAGAATAAGTGAAGGACCTCCCGCTCTTTTAGAGCAACAGGTTCACCCTTCACTTCATTCAATCCTCACATACCCTGTGAAAGAAATCAGTTCCTGCCGGTCACACCAGGTTGACAGTCGGCCCAGGCTGCTTGGACCCTGCTCTGAGCTCCAATCAGATGGAGGGAGGAGGTTGTCAAGGACATTATCAGTTGGCATTTTCCAAACGCTAATCTGACAGGGATATGAAATCCTGACCTTCTCTTCAAGAAGTGTTGCCTTTTTTTCTGACAAAAGGAATATTTTGCCATCTAGTCCTTCAGTGTCTGGATCAGAGGAGCCTAAGCTCTTGCTGGAACTTTTCTCTAGCTGTTGGCAGCTGCCTCTCCACAAAATGGAGATACAGAATCATCTTTTTGCCCTTCCTTCTCCTCCATCCCCCTTCCTGTGCCTGCCTGGGCCCTTCCCAATTCCAAGGGTCTGTGTACTCAGAGAGTTTCCCAAAATGGTGACAAATGATAGTCCCTTAGCTGTTTGTCCTCTCTGGATGATTTAAATTTTATAAGATTTCCCCAAATATTTTTTTAATTTACTTATTTTAATTAGAGGATAGTTACTTTACAATATTGTAATGGTGTTTGCCATACATCAACATGAATCGGCCACAGGCATACATGTGTCCCCTGCATCCTGAACCCCCCTCCCACCTCCCTCCCTCCCCCCCAGTCCCTCCAGGATGTCCCAGAGCACCGACTTTGGATGCCCTGCTTCATATGTCACACTCTCACTGGTTGTCTGTTTTACATATGGTAATGTATGTGTTTCAGTGCTATAGTTAAAAGAAATTAATGGCTCAGGATGAACATTTGCACATGATGCCAGATAAGAGAAAAAAAAATTTTAAGGCAGAAAGTTTTGATCAGTGCCTCAAAGCATCTCCCAGAGGTGGAGAAGCACCTCCACACACACCGGTGTGCTGCCCACTTCCGTAAGGGGCCTGAAGGTGAGCCATTAGCAAAGAGGAGTAAGACCCAGAGGTGGGCAGGCACCACCTGGGTGCTTCACTACTAATGGTGCTTTCCCAGAGATGGCAGTGCATGCCTGCAAGGGACGAGGCACTTCAGAACAGCTGGATTCTGTGAGCTTTGCTTGCTCAGGCTGTCTGAGAACTGGGACAGAAGAGAAAGCCCAATTCTAGAAGCCATCCTCCAAGTACCTGGAATGGCTTATTTGGGGAAAAGGTTTATATCTAAATGTTAAAGATACAGTGTGAAAATGGGACTCCACCACTTTTTAGAAGGCCCCTTTAAATCCAGAAAGAGAAGCCCCATCGATCAAGAAATTATCCTTATTAGTCACTTTCTAACCTATTGCCTCTGGCTTACTCTAGGCTGCCAGCAGAGATGTAGGGCCACAATTAATAAAATATCATTACAGACACAAACCACAACCACAGTGGGCACGATCAGAATTCACACAGAAGCACATGCACACACCTTGCCCCTTGACATCTCTAGGCTCCTGTCTTAGGAACCTTCCATTTCTCAAAATTAATCCAAACAAGAATGTAAACCCACTATTAGTTCATATGTATCTGAAGTCAGCCCTCTCATGAAAGAGATCCAGAAGACATCAGCTAAATATAATAACCAGAAATAGCACAATGTGTAAAGAGCTTGGGCTCTGAAATCAGACAGAACTAGGTCTGAACTGGGCTCTTCCACTTACTAGCTCTGTGACCTTGGGTGAACTGCCTCACTTCTCTGAGCCCTGGCTTTCTAATCACTGAAACAGGGATGATTTGCATAGCTCTGATGAAGGTTAGAGAAAATGTTTTTAAAACACATATCCCTGTACTGTCACTTAACAGACAGTAGTGATATTATTGGTAATAATGAGTATTGGTTATAAATGAGCATAAATGTGTCTTATCTCTCTTGGTCCTCCCTTTTCTCTCTCTCCTTCCCTAAAGCCGTAACTATCACAGTCCTACTGCTCTTTTTTCCTTCGGATGCCTACATGACCAGTCAGTCTCTCAAAAAAGAATTTATCAGCTGAGACCAGGTGCTGAGCAATAAACTAGGTCATGTTGGAGACACCGTTATTACTGTTGTCAGTGATAACTGATTTCAGCTTTGGGACATAAATTTGGCTGTCTTGTGTTCTACTGCCATCAGGGAGCAATCTTACCATAGGGATCCTTCCCTCTCTAATGGAAACACTTGGCAGAAGTGGGGGGGAATCTCTATAATGTAGGGCACAGAAGAGAACAGCTGGAAGTGGCCTCCCTAATTGGCAGCTTCCTGTATTATGACAGGTTTGAGGCAGACTATGACAGCAGACAGGGCGCACGCAGGGACAGAGTGGCAGGCAGCACTTCCTTGGATGGAAGCTTCCAGAGGCTTCCAGATGCAGGCGCTCCCTTTAACGTGCATGCTCATAGTGGCTCCAGGGTACCCTTCCCTGGGACTCCCAGGGCCATATAGCAGTGTCAGTTTGGCTGCCAAGTCCAGCTCTACAGAAGCACCTGGGAAAGGCCAGGCAGCTAACGAGAGCAGGGTGCTCAAGGGGAAAAGACAGCTGCCCTGGGGGCCAAGGGACTGGGGTCTGGCTCCCATCCTGCCACCACTTGAACTTCTAGCAAGTCTTTGTCCCCCTAAGGGTCACGGTTTCCCGTCAGCTGAAAGGCTGACTTGTATCTGCCCGCTTCCTATAAGAGGGACGCTGTCAGGGGTGCTCACGTTGCTTATCTGTAGTTTCTACTTCTTCTACTCTATATACATATTTTTGAGGAGAGAGAGACATAATTTCTGGGGTTTCTCTGATTGTACTGCTCAGATCTCATCCACGTCTGAAACAGTCAGCAATATCTGTGTGTGTTTGTGTGTATGCATGTGTGCATTCATGTATACTCAGTTGATTCAGTCGTGTCCAACTCTTTGTGACCCTATGGACTATAGCCCACCAGGTTCCTCTCTCCATGGAATTCTCTAGGCAAGAACACTGGAGTGGGTTGCCATGCCCTCCTCCGGGGGATCTTCCCAACCCAGGGATTGAACCTGAATCTCCTGCATTGCAGGAGGGTTCTTCACCCACTGAGCCACCTGGGAAGCCTACACACACACACACACACACACACACACACACATATGCCCACATGAAGTTGTGAAATAATAAGTGAAATACTAAGCTCATATTAACTGGGCATCTCCTCTGTGCCAAGCATGATGTTACATGCTTTACGTTCATTATCACATGTAATCCTGCCAAAAACACTGAGAAAAGTTGATTGAACACACCTGCTGTTGACCATCCAGCATTCATTTCCCTCTGCCTCCTGGTAACAGTGCTCTGAATTTCCCTTGAGAAACCATGCCTCCTTGTCATCTTCCCCCTTACGATTTTGTGGCACTGGCTTCAGCCCCAACTCTGAAAGTAGATCTTGGCTGACTTCATCGTCAGTATATGCTCCCCGCCACCACCATCACAGAGATTGGTTCACGGGCAGATGAGATCTGAGCAGTACAGTCAGAAGAAACCTCAGGAATTTGCCAGGGATGTGAGATACGGTGCCCTTCTTCCCTGTAGGACTTGAACATGGAGCATATGGTCTCATTATGTGTTGTAAGACATTCTGGACACTTAAGGGGATATACTTCCAAGATGAAAGCCAATGCTGAAGGCATAGTGGTGAGAAATAAAGAGTGAGAAAACCAGGGCTTTGAGATGCTAGATCAGACCTTGCCTGAAGCTACATTTACTCTTGGAATTTATTGTTTAAACAATTTTATTTGAATTTTTCTGTTTCATGCAACCAAAGATACCTTTATCAATGTAGGCAGGTGTCATTGTTCTCCCATTTAATACGCTAGGAAAATGAAGCTCAATGGAGCCAAGGCTCAATTAGCTAAGGCTAATGGAGCTAAGCAACTTACCCTCAGCCACATAGCAAGTACATCACAGAAACATCATCTGACCCCAGGTCCATTTGTGTTCTCTGTCTCCAAAGACATTGGACGTATTCCCAAAACAGCAAAATGACCTGCACAGAAGAGGTACTTAGTATTGTTTCAGTGAATGAACCAAGAATGAATAATTCCACTTAAGGAAAACATCAGCAAGGTGGAAGATAAGGACCGCTGAACTGGGAACTAGGGAATCTAATTTCTGACCTGGAGTTCTTCACTTACTAATTATGAGACCTTGAAAAAGTCATTTACAAATTCCGATCTTTATGCTCCACATGCTAAACCTGAAATGATGAGATAAGATCCTCTTTACAGGACCTAAGGATTAGGATGCCATTTAGGAAAATTCTGAAAACTCTCATGACATATTAGAAACATAGAGTACTCTTCATGTGGGTGAGTAGATTCCTCCAAAAACTTACCTAGCCTCTGGTTGATTGTATTAAACACAAATTTGTTTTGTCTTCTTAATTATCTCTATGTTATAAACTTTCTACACTATGCATAGTTTTGTGGAACATAACTTTCTGGAGAATAAGGTAATCAGTGAAAATTAGCCCCTGACAAAGTAGAATTGTCATGAGGCATTCTGCCAAAAACAAGATTCTTCCAGCCTGGATGTGTGAGTTTGTAATAGGATGAATAACGCCTCCCAAAGATGTCCACATCCTAATCCTTGAAACCTGTCAAGGTTGCCTTTCCTGGCAAAAGGAATCTGCTGAAGTCATTAAAGATCTTGAGAGAGAGAGATTTTCCTCGATTCTCTGGATGAGCTCAAAGTAATCACAAGAGTCCTTATGAGAGGGATGCAGGAGGAGCCAAAGATAGAGGAAAAGATGGAAGCAGAGACTAGAGTGATGTACTTTAAATATGCTGGAAGGATGCTGCTGGTAGCCACTAGAAGCTGAAAAAGGCCAGGAAACACGTTCTCTTTCTCAGAACTTTCAGAGGGAGCAGCTTTGACTCTAGCTCAGTGAAATAAATCTCAGACTTCTGACTTTCAGAAGAGTACCTTTTACTCTTAAATAACCATTTCTTTATTTTAAAAGAAATATTTGTTTCTTAATTAATGCTCTTTAAGCCACAAAGTCTGTGGTAATTTGTTATTGCAGCCATCGAAAACTAGCATAGCCCCCTAAAAGAGAAGACTAGCTTAAAAAAAAAATTACAGGCATACCTCAGAAATGTTGTGAGTTCAGATCCAGACCAAGGCAACAAAGTGAGTCACATGATTTTTTTTTTTTTTTGGTTCCCCAGTGCATACAGAAGTTATGTTTACAGTACACTCTAGCTTAATACATGTGCAATAGCATTATGTCTTGAAAAACCAATGCATATACCCTAATTTTAAAAATAATGCTATTGGGGAAATGGTGCCAATAGATTTGCTCGACTCAGCATTGGCACAAACCTGAATTCTTAACAAAAGCAGTATCTGAGATGCGCAATAAAGTAAAGCATGGTAAAATGCCTTATGACCGTATGACACTACTAGTTTCTTAATGCAGTAAAGAAGCAGCTGAGGTTTTCAACTGTATGAAGGAAGAAGGGGGAATGAAGAGCAGCAGTTTTCATTCTCTTAGCAAAGTGGCATGAGGAGGAACTGAGCTAAAATGAATCCAGGAAATCTCTGGGTTAGATATAAAGAGAAAATTGCTATTAGTTAAAGTTGGCAAGAATTGGAATGCATTTCCACCGGTGATTGTTGTGCAGAAAATCCCTTGACAGGCTTCCTGGAGAAGCACGTACAACAATTCAACAATTGCATGGGAATTAGCCAGACTTGCTAAAAAGCAAACTGATGCCCTTGGACATTCTGTGCAGTTAGAAGAGGCTGCCAGTTCTGGACTCCTGTTCAAGAGGGCTGGGAAGCCAGGGACACCTGAGATTTAAGCAGACATATTTCTAGCAAAGGCATGGAGTTCAGAGGGTTGGACATAGAGGACTTGCCTGACTTCTGCTTGTGGACTAGAGGAGAAGCATCAGCTATGAGTAAATATTCCACCTACCAGGACCAGTGGGGACCTTAGGATGGTCTGGAGGTCTGAGTCTATCTAGGTGCCAAGACCAAGCAGTTCCGTGTGAGCCTGTAAGCAATGTTCCATAATGGTCAAGCTCATAAGTGTTGAGATCAGACTGTCGTGAATTTGAATCTCAGTTCTGCCATTTACTCACTGTGTGACCTTAAGCAAGTTGAAATATTTATGTGCTTCAATCTCCTCCCCAGCAAAGACTAAGTATCTTTGGCAGTAAGTTCTTATGGGGATTAAATGCGACACTACCTTTAATTGCCATATCAATGAGTAGTTTTTTCAATTATTAATATAAATAATATAAAGTAGAATGCCTAGAAAATAGTAAGCATTCATTAGAGAAAACACTATTATTTCTAGCAATGCAGTCAGCCCTGGCTGGGAGTCAGAGCAAGATAATCAGACAAGAGTGGAAGGAGGACCACGTTGAAGATCCAGAGAAGCAGAGGAATCTAAAAACCCAAGAGACCCAGGGACCAGGAAGCAGGTGAGAGGGCAGTGACAGAACTGCAGCATCAATGCTCAAGCACCAGCAGCCTGTGAGGACAGCATTTGAGGCCCTTTGCAATACCACTTACCCGTTCCCCCTTGACTTGGAAGGACAAGGTAGGGACCTAGGAGCAGCTTGCTAAAGACAGGAAGACAGGAAGTAGAGCCCCATGCCTACCTGAGGGCGTCCTAGGGTTTCTCGTGTGTTTTGATCTCTTTACCAAGGATGCTTGGCTTTCACGCTATCATTTCCTCTCTTCCACTCATTCCTTTAATGAATATTTATGTGCTGTGTCTAGGGCATGTCTAGGTGCTGGAACCCAGCAATAAATACAACAGACATAAACCAGTCCCTGCCCTAATATACTTTAGTGCCCAGGGCAGACATCACTAGTCAAGGAATGGCATACTTTCCTATTGAGGCCCAAAGCCTCTACAGTAGGTCCTTCTCAATGCTGTCCAGTTCTCCAAAGAGCCACTGCCAATCAGAGTTGAACTTAAGATGAAAACTCCCTTGTATTCCTGCTTTGAGCTTCTGTGGTTGCTGATTAGATGCACTGATCCCTTCACAAGAACAGGCCACTGTTTGTATCACAGTCTAGTGCTAACAGGGAAATTATACTCTCAGAGCAAGCACCACCAGAGTATCCTTTTAAGACATGATGAAATAATTGCTTTGACTGCTATCATGGAAATGGTTTTGAATATTTTACTGAAGCATCCAGTTACTACACTGATCTAGGCTGAATTGATAGGAGGTTGTATGTCATAATCTCAATTTCATGTACTATATTTATGATCTTCTCTCACATTACAGCTACAGATTCTGCCTTTGCCCATATTTTTCATTCTTCCCAAATACACACACACACACGCACACTTAGAGGAGTCTCAGACAGAATAGACAGATGCACACACGCAGAGCAGGTAGCCGCCTGATCTGGTGGGAAATCAACCATAACACGGTGGAGTCAGAGGGGCTGGCTTCCAGGCTCAGCTCTTCCACTGACTCACTCTGTGGCATTTTCTGCATCTGAGAAATGTGAATAACAAAGTTTATATCATAATAAGATCAAAGTCGGCTTATCACACACAGCGCTTTTGCAACTCCAGTATGATGTTATGGTACAGCTCAAGACTTCCAGTGGCTCTGATGCCACTTAGGCACTAGGGAGGCCACCTCCCACCTCCTCCCTAGACCAGGGGGACCAGGTCACTTCCACAGTGACCACTCAGGTGGCCGGCCAGAGCATCCCCAGCAGAGAGCCTACTAAGGATCTGTTTGCCTTATGGCATCACAGGGCAGAGACTGGACCAGACAAAAAGCACTTTAACGTCCCTCTCAGTCTACATCCTGGGAAGTGGGCTACTAACCAGCAGAAAAGTAAAAGAGCAAGCTGATCACTGCACAGCTGAGCACGGCAGACGAAAGTGTGACCCACCCCTACCCCGGATCCATTTCCCAGTAAAACCCAGCTCTCAAACTCAGACCCTTTTGACATCAAACTACGCACTCCAGCTTCCGTGGTAGGAGGTAATTCTGTTTCAGATGGGAGGGGTGAGGTAAGAAGAGGTCTGGTCTGGGACCAGGATCTCACGACTCTCCCGCCCAGTCTGGACAAGCAGACTTGCCGTTTGACTTTTTTCCTCTGCCTTCTCTCTTCCCTGTCAGGCTTAATAAGAAACTTTTTTTAAGTTAAGCTAGAAGGCAAAATAGAGTAACACACACACACACACAAAATAAAAAAACAGTGCCCAGTAACCACCATTGTCTACTTAAATTTAATGAATGTACATTGAATGAAATGAGGTATTTGCTCTCTTAGTTGCATAGCTCTATAGCCATATGTGATCAGTCACTAGATAACAGACAGGACGTTTACACATCCTACTAAACAGCACTAATCTAGGCCATCAAGACTGGAGAAGGAAATGGCCACCCACTCTAGTATTCTTGCCTGGAGAATTCCACGGATGCAGGAGCCTGGCAGGCTACAGTCCATGGAGTCACAAAGAGTCGGGTATGATTTAGTGACTAAATAAGGACAACAAGGCCATCAGGGAGTGGTGAATGGACCACATATATCAATTTAACTGCTTTACAATGAGCTATATATTTTTTTAATATTTATTTTTATTTATTTATTTGGCTGCCCCAGGTCTTAGTTGCAGCACATGGAATCTTTGATCTCAGCTGTGGTATGTGGGATCTAGTTCCCTGACCAGGGCTCAAACCCAGGCAGCCTACATGGGGAGCAGGGAGTCTTAGCCCTTGGACCAGCATGGAAGTCTCTATTTTACATTTTTATTAGAAAAATCTGTGGAAAATAAGAAAGGCTTTCCTATGGCAAAATGTCAAACAATATATAAAGGGAAGTGAAAATTTTGGAAAAAATATTTACAACATAGATCAGGAGAGAACTGTTAATATGCTTCATAGGTTAACCTAAGTGATGAACAAAGCGTAACAATAGATAATTCAAGGTAAAGAAATTAAAATGATGACAAAAATGCATCAGATGATTCTCAATACATCAATAACTGAAAATGAAAACAATGAGATAAATTAAATGAAACCAACAAGTTACAGAAGTTGTTTTACCTCGTAATAATATATTTGTAAAATAGTACATATTTACATATGATCAAGCATATAAAATATGAGATAGATTTAGAAATGGAAATTGCTTTTCAAAAACTAAGGTTTAAAGTGTTATATAAACCTTCTTACTTTCTTGTTATTAATTGTCATCATGATTTCAGATAAAGGCCAGGCTTTATTTTCCTCTTTTTATCATCAATATTATTTCTACATTAAACCTCTTCTCTGTAGGCAACAAAATCAAAATGTACTAGCCTCCCCAAAGCAAGAAGTGTCTTCAATAAAATGTGGGAGAATTAATATGTATGAGCATTCTGCTGAGCTTTTTTTTCTTTTTTTCTCTAGATGTCACATCTCACCCAAATTGCATGTTTATTTCTCTAAGAATATATTATTAATGTGAACTTGCTTCAGAAAAAAAATAGGAATTTTAATCAGGGTTTTTTCCCTCCCAATCCTTCTTCTCTGCTTCGTGTTGTGACGTCAGCATCCTTTTCCCCAGCAATGGTCTTCCTGCCTGCAGGCAGGGAGATGGCCTCCAAAGCCCATTCCCCAGCATCCCCGTTCGCTGCTGCTGCTGAGCTGCTTGGTCATGTTTACTCTTTTGCAGCCCCAGGGACGGTAGCCCACCAGGCTCCTCTGTCCACGGGGTTTTTCAGGCTAGAATATGGCAGTGGTTTGCTATTTCCTTCTCCAGGGGATCTTCCCAACTCAGGGATTGAACATGCATCTCCTGCTTTGGCAGACAGATTCTTTAGCAATCGGATTGGAAAGGAAGGTTTTTGTCTCCTAACTTCCATAGATTAATTCCAGGAATAGAGTCCAGTGATCCTGCTGTATCTCATGCCCATTTCTCAGACCACTCAATTTCCAGGGGAAGGATATCCTGTCACTCAATACCAGGGGGCAGCAATCACACTAAAATATGGGGTGTTTACTAGAGCTGTGCCGCGTGGTGGGCCTGCTCCCGAGGAGAGAATATCGAGAGTGGACAGACCTGTGTCACACGGCACCTGCTGTGCCCAGGAGGTCACGGTCTGTTTTTGGAAAAAGAAAATGAAGGGAAAACATTCTAGACTGCCAAAATAAACCCGTAATCCACCTGAACATATCATCCCAGAGTGAGAAGAAATGAAAATTCCACACCAACCCTCCCTACGCCTCTCCTGCATACAGAGATAAGCGGGGTGGCGGGGGTAAACATAGCACTCTTTATGTTTTCTTTTTTTTTTCACAGCACTCTTTAAAGCTTCAGAAGAAACAAATATGTCTGCAAGGTACTGCAGTGGGGAAGGTCTCCTTTCCCTAAAGGAAGCAAAAACACTACAATACACACAGAATGGAAAGTCTTCCGCAGCTCTGCTATAGAAATGACAAAGCCCAGCCTATCTCTTGAAACACAGCTAACCTTTGCCGTAGAAGCCACTGTCAGAAGTCCTGAGGACATTTTTTTAAAGAGCTAAGCCTCTAGAAATAAGGCTCCAGACTGGCTTGTGTTTACAGCTTCTCATGTTTGCTAATTCTCAACTCTGGCGGGGTGCTCCTGGGTTTCAGGATGTGCCCTCAAGAACCTGTAAATGAACTCATGCCATCAGCTCCAGGGGGTCACGCTGGCAGGCCATCAGGCAGGCAGTGGGTGAATGCCAAGCACGTGGGTACATGCAACTCCCTCCAACCCCACCAGCCAGCCTCTCTCGCCCCCTGGTGCACCCGCAGCTGCCAGAGGAAGGGCAGCAGCCCGGCAGGGACAGACCCTCCCTCGCTGCTCATCCCCACAGCCCATCCCTCTGTAGGGGACGATGTCATTCCTTGACTCCTCTTTTGCACATTGTGCAAAAAAAAAAAAAAACTGAAGCACTTTTGAAAAATACAGATTCCTGGATCTCCTCTCAGACTTGACAATATAAACATCTAAAGACAGAGACCTTGGACTCTGTCTTTATTCTCAATCCCCCAACTGATTTGTCCGTCAAGTTCAAGAATCACTGCAAGCCACATCTGTGCTTGGCCCTTGTTTGAGACTCAGGCATTGTGAACAGAAAATACAGAATATCCTAGAGCAACTCTTCATGATCTCTTTGCTGACTTATACTGTTTTCTGCTCAGGCCTGTTTATCCTTTTAAACATTACTGAGGACAACAAAGAGCTTCTATTTACTTGCTCACGCTCAGTCATGCCTGACTCTTTGTGACCTTTTGGACTGTAGCCTGCCATTCTCCTTATCCATGGGGTTTCCCAGGCAAGAATACTGGAGAGGGTTGCCATTTCCTTCTCCAGGGGATCTTCCCAACCCAGGGATCGAACCCACGTCTCCTGCATTGGCAGGCGGATTCTTTACCACTGAACCATTGGGGAAGCCCTTGTTTGTGTGGATTATACCTAATTTGTTTAATATATTAACAATTAGAATGAAAAATTTAAATATTTAATAAATTCTTTATTTGTTAACATAAATAATATAGGTTTCTTTATTTAAAAAATAAATAAATAATCTTTTTTGCCAGAATTGAAACATTGGTGAGAAGCACAGCATTATTTGACATTGTCACAAAGCTCTTTAATGTGTGGCTGAATAGAAGACATTTGGGTTTTCATATTTGCCTTTGCACTTAATCTGTTGCTATTATCACACATCATGCAGTCTCTGGAAAACTCCATCGGACAATCAGGAGAGAATGAGAGCAAGAAAAGAAAATAATAGCTAAGTATTACTGGAGCTTAATTTTGACCTTAAGGAGACTCCCTTGCAAGGGTCTTCAGGGTCCCCATTGATGCTCAGACCACACTTTGAGGACCCCTGCTCTGGACCACCCCTCATATTGTTACATTCTTTCCACCTTCACATACATGCTTATCTCTCTAATTTCAGCATTGGTATATTTTGATGCCTTTTTATTTTTACAAGTCTTCAATTTGTTTCCCTAATTATGCAGGTGTGAAAATCGTTAACTTTAAGAAACAGAGATCCATTCAAGCTATGTTGAACCAAGGAAGATGAATGGTAAAGATACAAGGGAGTCTACGAAAGCTCCATGTGGCAGGTTCAGCCAGGTCCCCACTATGCTTCTTCACAGACTCCATGGCTTTGCCCGCTACATAACTGGGGTCCTCTGGCAAGAATCCTACTCTCCCAACAGTCGTGGGTCACCACAAGGTAATCTTTTCATACTGTTCATTCTCGAAAATGCAAGAAAATTCCAGAAAAACATCTTCTGCTTCATTGATTACTCCAAAAGCCTTTGACTGTGTGGATCACAACAAACTGTGAAAAATTCTTAAAGAAATGGAAATACCAGACCACCTTACTTGCCTCCTGAGAAATCTATATGCAGGTCAAGAAGCAGCAGTCAGAACTGAATATGGAACAATAGGCTGGTTCCATATCGGGAAAGGAGTACGTTAAGGCTGTATATTGTCACCCTGCTTATTTAACTTATACACAGAGTGAAAGTGAAGTGAAGTCACTCAGTCGTGTCCGTCTCTTTGCGACCCCACGGACTGTAGCCTACCCGGCTCCTCCATCCATGGGATTTTCCAGGCAAGAGTACTGGAGTGGGTTGCCATTTCCTTCTCCAGGGGATCTTCCCAACCCAGAGATTGAACCCAGGTCTCCCACATTGTAGGCAGATGCTTTACCGTCTGAGCCACCACGGAAGCTCAGAGTACATCATGCGAAATGCCAGGCTGGATGAAGCACAAACTGGAATCAAGATTGCCGGGAGAAATATCAATAACCTCAGATACACAGATGACACCACTCTTATGGCAGAAAGCGAAGAGGAACTGAAAAACCCCTTGATAAAAGTGAAAGAGGAGAGTGAAAAAGCTGACTTAAAACTCAACATTCAAAAAAACTAAGATCATGGCATCCGGTCCCATCACTTCATGGCAAATAGATGGGAAAACTGTGCAAACAGTGACAGACTTTATTTTCTTGGATTCCAAAATCACTGCAGATGGTGACTGCAGCCATGAAATTAAAAGATGCTTGCTCCTTGGAAGAAAAGCCATCACCAACTTAGACAACATATTAAAAAGCAGAGACATTACTTTGCCAACAAAAGTCCATCTAGTCAGAGCTATGGTTTTTCCAGTAGTCATGTATGGATATGAGAGTTGGACTATGAAGAAAGCTGAGTGCTGGAGAATTGATGCTTTTGAACTGTGGTGTTGGAGAAGACTCTTGAGAGTCCCTTGGACTGCAAGGAGATCCAACCAGTCCATCCTAAAGGAAATCAGTGCTGAATATTCATTGGAAGGACTGATGCTGAAGCTGAAGCTCCAATACTTTGGCCACCTGATGTGAAGAACTGACTCATTTGAAAAGACCCTGACGCTGGGAAAGATTGAAGGCAGGAGGAGAAGGGGACAACAGAGGATGAAATGGTTGGATGGCATCACCGACTCGATGGACATGAGTTTGAGTAAACTCCAGGTGATGGTGATGGACAGGGAGGCCTGGTGTGCAGCAGTCCATGGGGTTGCAAAGAGTCAGACACGACTGAGCGACTGAACTGAACTGAACTGAATCTGGCTGCATCACCTTAAAGTTTCATGTAAACAATTTCTTACTATCAAGTCTTGGCTGTTAAATCCTAAAAAAAAATCGGTTGACCCAGCATGAAGAAGTTATCAAGCAGGGTGATGGAGCATTTCAGATATTTTATTTATATCCATTCAAGACAGCCCATATCAGGGACCGCACAAGTAATGAAATAGCAAAACGCTGGTTCTCAACTCTGGCTGTTCAGTCCTTGTCTAATGAGGTGAGATCATAAGCCAGGGTTACTGATGCATTGGGCTGCCCTGTTCAGGCTATGTGAACACAATGCTCTACACGATGGTAAAGAGGTAACAGGCATTCCTAGCACAGACTGCCAACACCGTTCAGTAGAAATATAATGTGAACCATGTATGTAATTTAACATAGTCACATTCACAAAGTAAAAATAAACTGGTGAAACTGATTTAACATATTTTAACCTAACGTATCCAAAATATTATCTCCACATATTATCAGTACAAAAAAGCAATAATGAGAAATTTTACATCCTTCTGTACTAATGTCTACAAAATCAGTGTGCATAAAATACATTTTAATTAGTGTACTAAATTTTCATCAGACATACTTGATCTGTATTTAGGGTTCATAAAATTTATAGCTGGAAGAGCAAATCCATGTACCCAAGTTGTTCCAAACATACTTAGATCTTTTCAAGCATCTGTTTTTTACATTTCAATTAATTATAATTTAATTTAAAATTCCATTCTTCAGCTTCATTAGCCACCTTTCAAGTGCTCAGGAGCCACGTAGGAGTAGGGGCTACATTTCAGACACAGCATGGACTAGACAGAGAGCCAGAATCTGGTCTCTTCCACTTTTTTGTGCCTCCCACAGCATCAGGAGAGAACTGCCCATGAGGGATGTCCAGTTACTACTGTTGATGGAAACTGTTCAAGTCAGAATTGCTCAAATCCAGTTATTGAAGGACCCTTACTTAGAAATTGCATCTAAATGTTTTTCTTTAACAAATTGCATCACTTTAAATGCATTAAAGAACCTTCTGAGTCAAAGGAATCTAATGAGATGGTTGGATGGCATCACCGACTCAATGGACATGGGTTTGGGTGGACTCTGGAAGTTGCTGATGGACAGGGAGGCTTGGCATGCTGCAGTTCATGGGGTTGCAAAGAGTTGGACATGACTGAGCGACTGAACTGAACTGAACAATGATTTAAGTAATTCATTAAATAAATCATCTTTCAGTCATTTGTATTTAAAAATAAAAAACTTTCTTACATCAGGTTTATTTTAAGCAGAGCACAAACAGAAAGCCAAGTGAAGGCCATTTGACAAATGAGTAACCTGAGAACCCATAACTCACGTCCTGTGCCCTTATGAAACTGAAGTGAGTTTTGCAGAAGTCCTTGAAAACCTGAAACAAAAAAGGTGTGATTTCTGGTTCTCTTTGGCTGATACTGGCTGCATTTAAGCCCTCTGCAAACAGTGATGGAAAATGTGTGCGAAAGTTGGAATGAAGATAACAACCTTGAGCTCTTTCCAGTAGATGGCACTGTAATCCAAAGGACTGCTTGAACCCATTTTCTACAACCATTTCTAAAATCTGTGCCCATTACATTGTAAAGCTACTCAGATGGGCACAGCCCATTTTGACTGAACAGAATTATTTAAAGCCTCTGTTTGTTTAATCAAATAAGCATTTGAATATTTAGTGTCAGCCAAACAAGCTGTTCATTGGTCCATTCATTCATTCATCAAACCCTTCTTGAATGCTATCAAGTATCAGATATCATGACACAGAGCTAGAAATACAAGAAAAAGAAAGAATAGGTCCTTCCTGTGAGGAGTTCACAGCCTGTTAGGAAGGTTAGTCCACACATAAATAACTGCAAAACAGTGCAATTCAGTACCATGGAAGGGAGATACGATTCTGTGTCAGGAGGGTGGTTTTGGGGTAGGGATATAAAGGTGTACTAAGCTGGAGAGCTGTCACCAGACAAAGGTGGAGAGTTCTGTGAAATGGGAACTAGATACATGACGGCCTCCTATGTTCCCCCTGCTTCCATTCTGGCCCCACAATGGGCAGTCCAGCAGTCCCACAGCTGTCACCACGATCCTTTTAAAATGACAATCAGATTCCATCACTCCCTAACCTCAAATTTCCAGCCGCTTCCTATCACAGGTAGAATAAAATCCAAAGTCCTTGCTGTAGTCTGGAAACCTTACATGGTAGATCCATGCTGTGTCAGAGACCTCCCTTCCTTCTGTGTTCATCATTCCAGCCGCAGAGTCCTCCTGGATGGTCTCCAAACATCCCAGGCCAGCATTCCTCCAGGGTCTGGGCAGAGTACTTTCTCCAACAGTCCTAAACACACCAGAACCCTACTGTCACTCTCCATCGCCTTGCTCTGCTTTTCTCTACACTGCATTCAGGATTATATTACACACATATTAACTATTTCCCTGTATACCGTGTAACCACGAGAGCAGGGGTTGGATCTGTTTTGTTCACAACTACATCACCAATGCCTAGTAGAGGTCTGGCACAAGATTCACTCTCCAAAAGTATTTGGAGAGTGAATGAAGAATCAAATGAGCATAGGCAAAATATGCATATTTCAAGAGATTGCAAGTATCCAGCACGGCTAGTAGATGAGTGAGGAAGGCAGGTAGGAAAACAGCTAGAAATGGGTGGATGCTCAGTGACCAGGTCAAGAAAGGACCCTGTACTCCTGAACAAAGGGTTGGATTGTATTCCCAGGACAGTGGGGAGGCAGCGAGGCTTAAGGAAGGGACAGAGACAATCAGATCAGTATTATTTAAAAGTCAAGTCAGGCTGCCATGGGGTAGATAGCCTGGAGAGGAAGGGAGGCAAGAGGGATGCTGGGTTATACTTTTGCCATCATAGTTTCCTCATTTGTAAAATGGAGACAACAGCCTCGTCTTAGTTGGGGGCAGCATGATGCCCAAGAGGTGACACAAAGAATATCATAGAACCCAGAAATAGGAAGCTATCAGTAAGCATCATCTGGAGCTTCCCTGGTGGTTCAGTGTTGAAGAATTCGCCTGCCAGTGCAGGAGATACGGGGCCAATCCCTGATCCGGGAAATTCCAACAAGCCACAGAGCCACGAAGCCCATGCACCACAGCTATTGCGCCTGCGCTCTGGAGACCAGGAACCAGAACAACTGAAGCCCACGTGCCTGGAGCCAGTGCTCTGCAACCAGAGAAACCAGCATAGCGAGAACCTGCGCACCGCAGCTGGAGAGTGGCTCCAGTTCGCCTCCAGAGAAAAGCCTGTGCCGCAATGAAGCTCTGGTGTAGCCAAAAATCAGTAAATAAAGTTACTAAACATAAACGAACATTATCCATCACCATTAATATTAGAGAAGCTTGGAGGATGACGTCCATGCTTCCGCTCGGGTGACTGACTGCTTGGAGTGTGGTGCCTTTGATTCTGATAGGATCTACAGAAAGAACTCATTTCTGGGAACAGAAAATAAATTCTATTTTGGGCAAGCGCAGCTGGAAATAGCTGCAGGATATCCAGTGATATCCTGATATCCAGGATATGCAGTTGGCAGTCAGACATAAAGGTCCAAAGCTCTGAAGGGAAGTTTAAACCAAAGATAAAGATTCAGAGGACTCCTTCACATTACAAGCAATAGCCCTGGTCCCCTGTAGGCAAACTCTGAATTCAAGTACTCAAAGTAAACTCACCCAGGTAAAAACTCGCAACAAGAAATAATCTCGTTGAGTTGAGAAGCAAAATACCATAAACAGGAACCAACTCTAGTTCTGAGCCTCTCACTAACTCCTACCATGTTCACGTAGCCCCCTTTGCATTTCCTCTGGGCACAGAGAAAAGACCTCCCTGAAATTTATGGCTTTTTCTATAACCTTCTCCAAGGCTTCCTCCAACTTCCTGTTTTCCAGTATGCACATGTAAGAAAAGGCTGAATAAGCTCCAAAAGTCTAAATATTACAGCTAAGAGACTTCTTAGCTTTGGAAACCTTTTTGTTGTTGTTTTTATTTCCTGAGCTGAATGAGTTCTAAAACTCACGGTGCTCTACTTCTGCCTCAAGCACTGGAGAATCAGAACTTCTCTGATAGTCCACTGATTAAGATTTTGCCCCCCAGTGCAAGGGGTGTGGGTTCAATCCCTGGTCGGGAAGCTAAGGACGTGGCTCGCAGCCAAAAAACTAAAACATAAAACAGAAGCAATATTGTAACAAATTCAAGACTTTAAAAATGGTCAACATCCAAAAAAATCTTTTTAAAAAGAGATAGACATTATGTAAAAAAAAATAAAAAGAATTGGAAATATGTGTGTGAAGTACAGAGTACTGTGCTGGGGGTGAGGGTGACTCTGTCAAGCACCCTGGGATGCAGAAAAAAAAGGCTTGAGGGTCACAGACAATGGGCTCTGGTGTCATTGAAAGGGTAATATAACTAAGCTCATGCATGCATTCACTCATTCATTAAACAAATAGCCATGCTTTAAACTTTTTATTTTGTATTGGAGTATAACCAATTAACAATGTCGTGATGGTTTCAGGTGAATGGTGAAGGGACTCAGCCATACATATATCCATTCTCTCCCAAACTTCCCTCCCATCCTTTCTACCACATAACACTGAGCAGAGTTCCATGTGCTATACAGTTTCTAGTTATTCATTTTAAATATAGCAGTATGTCCATGTCCATTCCAAGTGCCCTAACTAGCCCTTTCCCCCATCCTTCCCCTCACCAACCATAAGTTCGTTCTCTAAGTCTGCAAGTCTCTTTCTATTTTGTAAGTTCATCTGTATCATTTCTTTTTAGATTCCACATATAAGGAATGTCATATGATATTTCTCCTTCTTTGACTTGCTTCACTCAGTTTGACAGTTTCTCGATCCATTCATGTTGCTGCAAATGGCATTAGTTTCTTCTTTTTAATGGCTGAGTAATATTCCATTGTATACATGTACCACATCTTCTTTATTCATTCCTCTGTTGATGAATATTTAAGTTGTTTCCATGTCTTGACTATTGTAAACAGTGCTGCAATGAACACTGTGATACATGGATCCTTTTGGATCCATGTTTTTCTCTGGATATATGCCCAGGAATGGGATTGCATAGTTATATGATAGCTTTATGTTCAGTTTTTCAAGGAACTGCTATACTGTTCTCCATAGCGGATGTACTAATTTACATTCCCACCAGCAGGGCAGGAAGGTTCCATTCTGTCCACACCCTCTCCAGTCTAAAATATTCCTCTGCCACCCACAGAGGAAGCAACAGTGAGTAAGTCGAATGTGGGCCTTCATGGAAATTTGTGTCCTATTTCCTATCTCCCAGGATCTTTCCTGTCTCCAGGAATCCTTGAAAATAAAAGGCAAACTCTCTTAATTTTCATTCATTGATTCAGCAAAAATATTTGAGAGTACATTGTTGGCCTCTAGAGCTATAACATTAACTAAGTCTGAGCAATGATAATTCGGTATAAAGGTCACAGTGAAGCACACAGTTTAGAGGCTGAAGGAAGGAGCCCGTGATGGAATTAGCTGCCCACAAATTCTTTGATATAGCCCCCCGCCCCTGCATGCCACTGAGAGATGTCTGTGTACTCTTCCCTTCAACCTGGCCTGGTTCTGAGACTGTGCTGACCAGCAGAAAATGACAGAAGTGATGCTTCACCTGGCCTTTAAGGAGTAGCAGTATCCTCTCTTGGAATGCCTGCTCTAGGGAAAGCCAGCTGCCATCTACCGGGTCTGGCTGTCCTGAAAGGGCCAAGCTGTGAGGAAGCCAAGTTTGCTGTGTGGAGAGGCTGTGGGAAGAGAGAGGCTAATGAGCTCTGGTTTTTCCACTGGTCCAGTCAGGTGACAATATCTGAGGAAGGAAGTTGTCTTGGATATTTCATGTTAGCTGGTGCTCTGGTCTGAATGTTGGTGTATCCCCAAAATTCATACATTGAAATCCTATGCCCAATGTGATGGTATTAGGAATTGGGGCTTTAAGGGGGAGTTGAAGGTAGAGCCCTCATGCCCGGGATTAGTGTTTTTATAGAAGAAATCCCACCGAGACTTCTCACCCCTTCCCCAATGTCAGGACATAAGAAGGAGCCAGCTGTGAACCAGAAAGAGGATCCTCTCCAGACCATAACGACACCAGATCTCATACTGTCAGCCCCAGGATTTTAAGAAATGAATTTCTGTTGTCTGTAAGTCTCCCAATCTGTGGTGCTTTGCTATAATAGAAGCCCAACTGAACTAAGACAGATGGCAAACACCTCTCTGAAGAGGTGGCATTTAGTTCAAGATCTAAATGATGAGAAAAATGTTGATATGCAAGACCAAGGAGAAAAGCATTCCAAACAGTGGAAAGGAATATTCAAAGATCCAGAGGTGGGGAAGTTCTTGGAGTGTGCCGGGGGCTGAGTCAGCCAGTGTGACTGGAGCTTGGAGAGCAAGAGGGAGAGCTGAAGATTAGACCAGGGGGAGGACAGAGGCACACGGCGAAGGCCGTCAGCCATGGCATAGTATTTCAGTTGTGCTCTAAGTACAACAAGAAGGCCTTAAGCAATTTCAAACACAAAAGCAACATGATCTATATAGATAGACAACAGCATATAAAAAGATAGTCAACATCCCTGATTATTAGAGAAATGCAAATAAAAACTATAATGAGGTACCACCTCGCTCTGGCCAGAATGGCCACCATTAAAAAGCCTGCAAATAAAAAATGCTGGAAAGGATGTAGAGAAAAGAGAACCTTCCTACACTGATGGTGGAAATGTAAATTGGTACAGCCGCTAAGGAAAACAGTATGGAGGTTCCTCAAAAAACTGAAAATAGAGTTGTCATATGATCTAGCAATCCCACTTCAGAACATATACCCGGACAAAACTATAGTTCAAAACAAGATACATGCACCCCTATGTTCACACCAGGACCATTCACATTAGCCAGGATATAGAAACAGCCTAAGTGTTCACTGACAGATAAATGAATAAATAAGATGTCACACACACACAGAGACAACAGAATATTACTTAGCCATTAAAAGGAATGAAATAATACCACTTGCAGCAACATGGATAGACCATGAGATTATCAAACTCACTGAAGTAAGTCAAAAAGAAAAAGACAAATATGATATCATTTATATGTGGAATCTAAAATATGACACCAATGAATTTATCTATGAAACAGACTCACAGACACAGAGAATAGACTTATGGTTTCCAAAGGGGAAAAAGGTGAGGGATGAATGAATTTGGAGTTTGGGATTAGCAAACATAAACTATTATGTATAGACTGGATAAACAACTATATACAGGCTCTACTGTATAGCACAGAGAACTATATTCAAAGTCCTGTGACAAACCATAATGGAGAAAAAATGTGAAAAAGAATATGTAGGGACTTTCCTGGTAGTCCACTGGCTAAGACTCCACGCTCCCAAGACAGGGCACCTGGGTTCAGTCCCTGGTCAGGGAACTAGATCCCAAATGCTGCAACTAAAGATCCCACATGCTGCAACTAAGTCTTGGCACAGTCAAATAGATAAACATTTTTTTTTAAAGAATGTATATATACATATAAGTGAATCATTTTATTATATGGCAGAAATTACCACAACACTGAAAATCAACCATACTTCAGTAAAATACATTTTTTAAAAAAGCAACATGACCTGTATTAAAATCCTAACAGAATCGCTGTTGCTGCTTTGCCAGTTCTGTGAGTACCAGCTCCCTGACTTTGATCACAGCTCTAACTCAGCACTGAGTACCCGGCATTACTATTATTTTCTTTTTTAGATAGTTAGATAGCATCACCAACTCAATGAATGTGACTTTGAGCTAACTCCAGGAGATGGTGAAGGACAGGGAAGCCTGGCATGCAGCAGTCCATGGGGTCGCAAAGAGTTGGACATGACTTAGCAACTGAACACCACCACCTGGCATTCAGAGGGTACACTCCCACCACCCCAGCCCCCAAAAAAGTGTTAAATGAATGACTTCAGAAGAGTAGACTGGAGGGTAAAGCCCAGATTCTAGTCCAGGGGTAAAGAATCTGCCTGCCAATACAGGAGACACGGGTTCAATCCCTAATCCAGGAAGCTCCCACATGACACAGAGCAACTAAGCCTTTGTGCCACAATTATTGAGCCTGTGCTCTAGAGCCTGAGAGCTGCAACTACTGACCCACATGCCACAGCGACTGAAGCCTACGAGCCCTGAAGTCCGGGCTCTGCCACAAGAGAAACCACTACAATGAGAAGCCAGCGCCCTGCAGCTAGAAAGCAGCCTCTGTTCACTGCAATCAGAGAAAAGCCCAAGCAGCAATGAAGATCCAACATAGCCAAAAATAAATAAACAATTTTTTTTAAAGAATGGACCATAGAGGGATAAAGCATAAATGCAGGGATACCAGCAAGAAGGCCACCGTAATAACCCAGGTGAAAGACTCTGGCAGGAAGAGGGAACTGTTGAGAAACAGAGGAAGAAGGAATTAGACTCAAGTTCTGGCGCTGAGATGTATGTGTCGTAAGACCTTGAGAAAATCAAAATCCCTGAGCCTCTAAATCTTCATCTGTAAAATCTTTTCAATATAGGAATATCTCATTCACTTTGGTGTTGCCAGAATCTCACGAGAAAGTATAAGGAGAGCACTTTGTCAAAATGCATTGCTTGTTTATATGAGGAGACATTTACTTTTATTATTACATTTTCTACTCTGACCTGATAGATTAGTCAGAAACATCATCTCTAGTTTTTATAGTATCTTCTCATTTTCTAGAATAGTGAGTATAGGAGTCCAATCCATTTGGTCTCTGAGGCTGACAAGATGATTCCATGAGCTTTCTATAGCTCTTCACCAAGGTCGTAAGAAGCCAGACATCTTCTGGACCAGAAGCTTTGTTCTCTTTAGAACAAGAATTCTCAAACTTAAGCTTCTTATCGGAAGCTCCTGAAAGACTCGTTAAAATGCCAACTGCTGAGCTCCAAACCCACAGCTTCTGCTCTAAGAAACCTGAGGAGAGGAGCAAGAATCCCCATTTCTCACAAGTGCCCGAGTGAGGCCGATGCTGCTAATTTGGGGTCAGCTTTGAGAACTGCCTTAGCTAAGCATGCAATCAATATCCTTTTTAGACTGGATGATTTCCTCTATTTCTCAGATGAGAGTCCCACAGAAATTCAAGAACCAACTGGAAAAATTTCTTCCAGGTTCTTAACATGAGAGCTAGCTGTTCTTGTTCTGAACAACTGGTAGGTTTTAAAAGCATGAAGCCAAGGTGCCTGTTGATAAAAACTTTGTATCAGCTGCATGACCTGAGCCAAGTACCTACCTTCTAGGATCAACGCGAAGATCAAGAGTTCATGCACACAAAGCACTTAGAGACGCAGCTGGTACCAAGTAAGCAGTTGATAAATGCTAGCTGTTCGCATGATTATTTCAGAACATGACTCATGTAATTGGTTGTTTTATGGTTTTCACATAAAACCCAGTAGGAAGTGCAGCTTCAAATTTGTAACCCACCTCTAGAAAATGTATAGGACAGCACCAAACATTTCTGGAACAAACGTCACTCCCAGCCTCATCTAGCTTTTAACCCACATTTTTCCTAGGACTCAATTCCCTCTCTTCACTTTATCTTATTGAATTATTATGTGGATCTCTGTGTACCACTTTAAATCCTTTCTTGTTTTCACTTTTTATTTTATATTGGAGGAGGGCCAATTAATGATGCTGTGATTGTTTCAGGTGGACAGCCAAGGGACTGCAACATACGTATACATGTAGCCACTCTCCCAAACTCCCCACCCATCCAGGCTAGACCCTTTTTTAAACCAAGTGGATCCCACGTATAAATAAATACTCTCCATTGATTTATGCAGCTGCTCCATGAATTATCAAGGTGTTTCAGAGTCAAGAGTCCTACAACCCAACTTCTTCAGGTACTGGTCATTTCTATTTTACATTTTAAATCACCTTAAGCACACAACAATAGTAGTAAACCATATATGCAAACCATACATAAGAATACAGTTGTTTCATGAGTATTCACCCAACTTTCTGTCCTACTGTTTCTTGGAATGATACAGAATGTGTTCTACAAAGTCAAGTCACTGCCCAACTTTTGCTACCTTTTTCTTGCGATGATGTCATTGATTGTCCACTGATAGAACACTGCCTTTCTATCTTGTCTGTGGCATTCAGCCATTCAAGAAGCAGTTATGAATACCTAACACATATCACGCAATAGGGCTCCAAACACTCTCTGTCCTGAAAGAGACTCAGACTTACAGAACAACTTATGGTTGCCAGGGGAAGGATGGGGTAAACCATAGTTAGGGGTTGGGGACTGACATGTACACTGTGCTATATTTAAAATGGTTAACCAACAAGGACTTACTGTATAGTACATGGAACTCTGCTCAATGTTATGTGATAGCCTGGATGGGAGGGGAGTTTGGGGGCAGATGAATACATCTGTATGTATGGCTGAGTGCCTTTGTTGTTCACCTGAAACTATCACAACATTATTAATTGGCTATACCTCAATACAAAATAAAAAGTTAAAAAAAAAAAAAGACACTGTCCTCTAGGGATTAGAATCTAGTGAGTACACCTATTAATAGGCAGGTGAGTTCCATACTACAAGATGCATGTTATGAATAAGGAAGATCAACAACATTTGCTAGACATTTGCTACCAGCAAGCCCTTCTCTGTACACTTTACACACTGATCCTGGGAGGATCTGCCACACTTCCAATTCCCTCACTCTGTAGTTGAGGAAATGGAAGCAGGGAAGCTGCAAGGTCACACTACAAGAAGTAAGGTCACACTCTAAGAAGCAGAATCGGACTTCAAACTCAGGCAGTCTGACTCCAGGGCCTGCACCCTGAATCCCTCCCCACTATGCTACTTTTCTGCCATGTAACATGAAGGAGAGTTCAGGGGATCTTTGGACCCAGGGATGCAAAAAAAAAAAAAAAAAAGTAACTTTGGACAGAAAAAAAAAAAAAATAGTGAGAAGAGAGAAGGGCAGGACCTCTAGCAAAGCAGATTAGGTAGCAAAAATAGGTAGCATTCCATGGCTGGGAACCATGGGGGAAAGGCTGAGTAAGCATCCTGCGATAATGACCCGGGAGCCGCTGGAGGGTGGCCACTATAGGAAACTGCAGTCCCAGCCCCCAGGAGACCAGCTGGCCCCGCACAGGTAGCACTCTTATATAAGGATCGAAATCAGCACTTTCCGTGGGGTTTATCAGCAGAGCAAGGACTGCAAAACCTGAGAAGGCACTCACCGCAGCCTTCACACGGGAGAGAAGAGAATGGATTTTGCAAACAGGCATTGCCTGAGAATTCTGTGTCTACATGTGCTCTGTGCTGCAATGTCAGACTTGCCATATAAAGGATTTCTTAATTATCTCCCAAGTCTAATTTAGAGTCCTGATCCAGTCACCTATTGCTACATAACATACCATCCCCAAGCTAAGCAGTAAAATAGCTACCATTTTATAAAGCTCATCATTTTGCACATTTAGGACTTTGTACACACCAGAGCTGGCTATAGAATGGCCTGAATAACTGGAGATGGCTAGGACAACTTGAATGAGCCACAGGTCTGAGGCCTGGGTTCTGAATTCCAGTTGAATTTCTGGGTTCTGCTCTATAGCATACAATCTAGGATGGAAATATCTGAGATGGCTTCTTCACTCAGATGTTGGCACCTGGCTGGAATAGCTGGATAACCAGAGCTCACGGGACCTCTCTCTTTTCTCTCTTCCACAGCCTCTCCACACAGTGAGCATGGGCTTCCTCAAAACGTGGCAGTCTCAGGACATGGACCCATTACCTGACACCCAGCTTCCCCTAGAGCAGGCATTCCAAGAGAGGATGTTCCTGCTTATTCAAAGCTTGGGTGAGGCGTCACTTTTTCCATATTCTGCAGGCGGGAAATCTCAGAACCAGGACAGATTCATGGGGAAAGAATAAAGACTTTTTTCCCCAATAGTGGGAGAGTCAAAGAATTTGTGAACAAGCTTGCTCCATCACAGGTCCCTTCCGGCAGCCTCCACTGGTACACTGCACTTGTCTCACCATGACATGTAAACTGAATCGTAACTTCACAATCTTAGTCAACATTGTAACCCAGAGGGTAAAACAGAACCCTCAGTAACTTGTTGTTGAATGAATGAAAATTAGGAGGATTTGCACTATAGTTTAGATCTCCCCAAGTATTCTGGAGAAATGGAAATCAAACCACCCAGAAACATTACCTGAATGAAATCACAAAATATTTTACTAAGGGAGGTACCATAGAAATATGTGTATATATATATTTATACATGTATAACAGACATTTTTTGTATACATATAATGATTATGATTTGTAGATATATGCTGCTGCTGCGGCTAAGTTGCTTCAGTCGTGTGTCCGACTCTGTGTGACCCCATAGACGGAAGCCCACCAGGCTCCCCCGTCCCTGGGATTCTCCAGGCAAGAACACTGGAGTGGGTTGCCATCTCCTTCTCCAATGCATGAAAGTGAAAAGGGAAAGCGAAGTCGCTCAGTCGTGTCCGACTCTTAGCAACCCCATGGATTGCAGCCCACCAGGCTCCTCTGTCCATGGGATTTTCCAGGCAAGAGTACTGGAGTGGGGTACCATTTCCTCCTCTGTAGATATATGAGAGTACAGAAATAACTGCCTTAATTGAGTAACCCACTGTTTATATAGTGCTTCCTCTATGTACCCAACACTACACCAAGCCCTTCATAAGAATTCCCTCAGCACAGGAAGTTAAGCTCTATTATGAACTGAACTGTGTCCCCTTCAAAATTTGTCTGTTGACCACCCAACTCCCAGGAACGCAGACCTTGACTGTATCTGGAGGGATGGTCTTTAAGGAAGTATCTCAGTTAAAATCAGGTCACTGGGGCAACCCTCATCCAATATGACTGTAAAAAGGAAACTAAGACAGACACAGAGGGAAGACCATGTGAAGACTCAGCAAGCAGACAGCCACTGACAAGCCAAGGAGAAGGGCCTCAGAGGAAACCAACCCAGCTGACAGCTCGACCTCAGACTTTTAGCTTCCAGACCTGTGAGAAAATAAATGTCTATTATTTAAGCCACCCAGTTTGTGGTACTTTGTTATGGCAGCCCTACCAAACTAACCCAAGGTCCCAGAAGCTGTGGGTAGTAATACTATCAAAAAGGATGGACCCTCATCTCAGTCTAGGTCAAATGCCATGGAAATGAAGGAAGGACTGTGGTTTTTAGGCAGAAGCACGAGAGATGACAGCAGCCTGCAGAAGGAGACATTACATGGCACAGGAAGATGATCGGAGCCATCTAGTCCAGGTGTGGAAGGAGCCTGCCAACACGGCTGCCCAGAGGGGAAGGAGATAAGGAACCACGACTAAAAACCCAGAGGCCCCCAATCCTGCACCTGCACAAGAGGAGGGCTTGAGTTATTCTATCTGTCCAGCCAACAAACAGCGGACCTAGGGCTGGAGGACTTAAGGACATGGAGTTTAATATGGAACAAAAATATTTTTCCAGTATAGTGGAGAACACTGCCTATAAAACTTGCATTTATGAAAGAAATAAGTTCAAAGCTTTACCTTGGGTTGTAAAGTGCCAGAAAACCAACTTCCCCCTTCCACAGCTCTAGGAGTCTCACCAGCCACCACCAGCCCCACTATTCCTGCAAGCAGGGAGCTCCACTGCAAAGGGGAAGTGAAGGGGAAGATGAGATGATATTATGTCAGTTTCTGGTGGCTGTTACAAAGATCACCCAAAACTTGGTGGCCTGAAAATAGCAGAAATGTATCTTCTCACAGTACTGGAGGCCAGAATTCCCAAGTCAGCACCACAGGGTTAAAATCAAGGTATCAGCAGGGCAATGTTCCCTCTGATGTTCCAAAGGAGACACTCCCTCGCCTCCTCAGCAGCTTATGGTGGCTGCTGGCGTTCCGAGTGTTACGGCTGCATCACTCCAGTCTCCGCCTCTGCAGTCATGCTGCCTCCTGCCCTCTGTCTCTACGCAAACCCCCCCTGCCTCTCTCTAACAAGAACAATGACAGTGGCATTTAGGGCCCACCCAGTAATCCAGCATCATCTCCCCATCTCAAGGTCCTTATCTTCACCACATCTGCAAAGACTCTTTCTCCATTTATAACATAATTCACAAATATTTAAAAATTACATATTTTTATAACATATTCCATTTGGAACCATATAGTAACATTTACACGTTCGAGGGATTGCATGCGTTCATGCGTGTCTGACTCTTCGCAAACCCATAAATCCTAGCCCACCAGGCTCCTCGGCCCATGAGATTCTCCAGACAAGAATACTGGAGTGTGTTGCCATGCTGTCCTCCAAGAGGTTTTCCTGACCTGGGGATCGAACCTGCATCTCCAGCATTGGAGGCAGATCCTTTGCCACTGAGCCCCCAGGTAGGCCCACAGTTTCCAGGGATTAGGAACTGACAGTTTAGGGGCTGTTACTCTGCCTGCCACAGACATCCTGTACCTCTGCCCAGAAAACAAGATTCCATCAGCCCCAGAAAGAGCTTTAAAGTATATATATATTTCTCTGTGCCAGGTCTTAGTTGGGGAATGTAGGATTTTTTATCTTCTTTACAGGATGCAAACCCTTAGTTGCAGCATATGGTTCCTAGTTCCCTGACTAGGGACAGAACCTGGGTCCCCTGCACTGGGAGTGCAGAGTCTTAGTAACTAGACCTCAGGGAAGTCCCAAGATCATTTTTGAGGCTGCTTGCGATGCCTGTCTTGAGACAGACCTAGCATATATGTTTGCATCTATGATTAGCTGAGCAACAAGATGCTAATTTTCCTAATGATATGAATCTAAGCATCTTTCATTTCTGTTATGTCTACATCTACCACCTTTGATTTATGTACGGCTGCAGGCTGGCTCAAGGAGGCAACTCAGAGGGCACGTTCTTCCAACACACCAAATGTTCTCGGGCTTGGGAAGGGCTGCAACTTCTCCCTAATAAAGGGGTTGGAATCCTCTCCAGAGGGCTCTTGAGGTACACGGAAATTGAAGAGATGCCATGAACGGCCTGCACTCAGAGACCTGAAGCAGCAGGATGGAGAGGGTGCATTAAGATATCTGAATGTGCTGTGGCTGTTTAACTAAAGCTGGAACTTTGTTCTCCAGGAGCCTCTTCCATGTGTGGATGTGGGTTAGGTTTGTCAAAAAGAGGACCTTGGGGAAAGAAAAAAGTCATGACTCAGGTCACGGTGGGAAGGTGTGATGACCGATGCGAACGGCCACCAGGCTCCTCCAGATCCTCTTTCTAATGAGGACCCCAGCAAATGACAGCAGCCCCGAGCCAGTCTCCAGAGGCAACAACTCTCCCAGACCTCTCCACCAGCCCCCTCTGCAGGTCCCCACGGGCAGGCGGCTGCCCACAGCCTGCAGGGAAGTTTCCTCCAAGCCGTGGCCTGCTCACCTGGACCAGCTTCAGGCTCTCATGACCTGCCCACCCAGACTCTCATTCCCTCAGCTCTTCTGATGCACGTTGTGGAAGTTCAAGCTGCCACAGTCAACCCTTTTTTCCTACAGTGCGTTCAGGGGCCTAACTGACCTGTAGCAGATGTCTCTTCTGATGCGCAGTTTCGCTTGTAAGTCTGTAAACCAAGAGGCATTTCTCAAAGTTTGGTCCAAGACCCTCCTACATCAGCTATAGCTGAAGGGTTTTTTATATATATATTTATTTTTATTTACGTATTTGGTGGCATTGGGTCTTAGTTGTAGCCCTGGACCTTCAGATTCACTGCAACATGTGAGATCTTTAGCTGCAGTAATGTGGGATCTAAGTTCCCTGGCCAGGGATTGAACCCAGGCCACCTGCATTGGGAGCAGAGTCTTAGTCCCTCAACCACCAGGGAAGTCACCAAAGAGCTTTTAAACAACAGAATTCCTAAGGCTCTACTTCAAACCTATGAATCAAAATCACCAGTTTTGCATCCCAGGATTCTACATTATAACAAGTAGGCCAAGTGGCTCTTGCACACCCACAAATTAAAAAAAAAAGTTATAATATTGCCATGAGCTGGAGGAAGTACAAGCTGGAATCAAGATTGCCAGGAGAAATATCAATAACCTCGATATGCAGATGACACCACCCTTATGGCAGAAAGTGAAGAACTGAGCCTCTTGATGAAAGTGAAGGAGGAGAGTGAAAAAGTTGGCTTAAAGCTCAACATTCAGAAAACTAAGATCATGGCATCTGGTCCCATCACTTCATGGGAAATAGTTGGGGGAACAGTGGAAACAGCATCAGACTTTATTTTTTGTTGCTTTCAAAATCACTGCAGATGTTGACTGCAGCCATGACATTAAAAGATGCTTACTCCTTGGAAGGAAAGTTATGACCAACCTAGATAGCATATTAAAAAGCAGAGACATTACTTTGTCAACAAAGTTCTGTCTAGTCAAGGCTATGGTTTTTCCAGTGGTCATGTATGGATATGAGAGTTGGACTGTGAAGAAAGCTGAGCACCGAAGAATTGATGCTTTTGAATTGTGGTGTTGGAGAAGACTCTTGAGAGTCCCTTGGACTGCAAGGAGATCCAACCAGTCCATCCTAAAGATCAGTCCTGGGTGTTCACTGAAAGGACTGATGCTGAAGCTGAAACTCCAGTACTTTGGCCACCTGATGTAAAGAGCTGACTCACTGGAAAAGACCCTGATGCTGGGAGGGACTGGGGGCAGGAGGAGAAGGAGACGACAGAGGATGAGATGGCTGGATGGCATCACCGACTCAATGGGCATGAGTTTGAGTAAACTCCAGGAGTTGGTGATGGACAGGGAGGCCTGGCACGCTGCAGTCCATGGGGTCGCAAAGAGTCGGACACAACTGAGCGACTGAACTGAACTGAAGGAAACCCCAGCAGGACATGATTATGAGGAAAAAGGCTGTTGGGACTGTAGAAATCATCCTGAGGACTCAGTAAGGCTTCCCATCCTGGGAAGCAGGGTCCAGACACAGCTGCCAGGCTCCCTTGGAGTTGCTTTAGGCTCCATCACTGTCAGGCTCCCTGAAGTATCCTCAAAGCTCAGGACACACAATATCCCTGGACCTTTCCTGTCTGAGCATCTCCTCTGATGCCCCATTACTACACCAAGAATCCTTAGACCAAAGTATTTGGTATAAGAGACCCTTGTTCCCTGTTACCCTGAGAAACACCTTAGTATAAAGTTGATTACACAGTTCTGAACCCCTCCCGGTCCCAGCCACTGATCTTGCCTTTCTTTGTGTTAAGTCATCAATATGATGGACTCCCTGGTCTTGTTTACTTGATTATTTTGTAACTGATGGCTTCCTGGAATATCACTGCTCTAGACTGGTCTTTCTGGCACGTTTCACTGCCTGAAACATGCCAAAGATGGCCACAGCATTTACACCCTGCACCTCATCCTCTTCCATGTGACCTTGGTGGAGGGTCCTGCCAGACCCCAGCACTCCAGTGAGAAGACAAGCCCAGACAGAGCCTCTTCTTCCCCTGGGTTCCTGATTACTTAGTTCATCCTTCTTTCTTTCCCACTTCATTCTCATATTCCTTCGACTAGAAATACTTATGTTAATCACTGTTGGGTGGATGTTTGACATTTTAACTAATGATACTCAAAACTGGGTCTTTGCAATGGACTAAAACCACCCCCACCCCAACAAAGCTCGTATGTTGAAGCTCTAAACTCCAATGTAATTGTATTTGGAGCTAGGGCTCTTAGGAGATAATTAAGGTTACATGAGGTCAAAAGGGTAGGATCCTAATTCAACAGGATCCTTGGCCTTAAAAGAAAGAAGAGGAAGATCTTACTCAATCTGGATTGATCAATCAATCTCTCTCTCTCTGTCTCTCATATGCACGCACGCACACACACACACACACACACACACACCACATACACTGCAGAAGAGCCATGTGAACACACAGAGAGAAGGCTGCCATCTAAAGCCCAGGCAAAGAGCTCTCACCAGAACCTGACTATATTGACATCCTGATCTCAGACTTATGGCCCAAGTGAGAGAGAAACTTCTGTGGTTTAAGCCACCCAGTCTACAATGTTTGTTATGGTAGCCCAAGAAGACTAAGGAGATCTTGTTGTAAATTATTGTAAAGTAACTCATCAATGTACACCATGATGGGTGTTATAAAGAAGGTAAACATCAAGCAATACTCGATGAACCCAGCCCTGATGGCAGGAAGTCTTCCCAGAAGAAGAATAAATCCTAAAGGATGAAAGGGGTAGAAAGTATCTGCAAAGGAGAAGTGGCCCATGTGTAAAACTCAGAAGATGAGACAGACCATGGCTCCACTGGTTCTGCAAGTATTTCACTATGGCAGGTCAGCAGAGTGAAAAAGGCTGAGTGACAGGAGGCCGGGCTGGAGATGTTAGAGGCAGAGGTTCAGCAGGCCTTGCAGTGGACATTGGGTTGCATGTGTCCTTAAGAATTATGGTTGTTTTCTCAAGGTATATGCCCAGCAGTGGGATTGTTTAATCATATTTTTTTAGTTTTTTAAGGAACCTCCATACTGTTCTCCACAGTGGCTCTATCAATTTTCATTCCCACCAACAGTGTCAGATAGTTCCTTCTGGGATGGGGGGAGGTGGGAGGGAGGCCCGAGAGAGAGAGAATATGTGCATACACATAGCTGATTCACTTCACGGTGCAGCAGAAACTAACACAACATTATAAAGCAATTATACTCCAGTTTCAAAAACTGAGGCCTTGAGGACACATTAAGGAATCTGAAATCTATTTTGAAAGAAAAAAGCAAACACCTAAAGTTTTTTCTTTCTTTTTTTCTTTTTTACAGAAACTGACACAATAGGAGATATATTTTAGAAAGGTCACAGGAAGGAGCAACATATCCATGTCAGGGTTGTCTTCAACAACAGCAGTATTAATTTGACTAACATTTATTAAGGACCTATTATAGACCAGGATGGAGAAGGCAAGGGCACCCCACTCCAGTACTCTTGCCTGGAAAATCCCATGGACGGAGGAGCCTGGTAGGCTGCAGTCCATGGGGTCGCAAAGAGTCAGACACGACTGAACGACTTCACTTTCACTTTTCACTTTCATGCACTGGAGAAGGAAATGGCAACCCACTCCAGTGTTCTTGCCTGGAGAATCCCAGGGACGGGAGCCTGGTGGGCTGCCGTCTATGGGGTCACAGAGTTGGACACGACTGATGTGACTTAGCAGCAGCATAGACCAGGAACCATTTTGAGTATCAGGGATATAGAAGTGAACAAAATAGGCCCCAACCACCCCCTCGGTAGCACCAATATTCTTACATGGTGAGATACAGTCCAGAAATAAGTAAACAAAGAAGTATACATTATGTCAGATGACAATTGGAGTCCAGGATGAATGTGAACAGGCAGAGGTGGGAGGTTATATAGAACACTAAGAGGAGGACTTGTTAATAAAATGACATTTGAGCAGAGACCTGAAGGAAGTGAAGAATGAGCTGGAGGAACCTGAGGTCAGACCATCCCAGGCAGAAGGGATAGCAAGAGCAAAGGCCCTAAGGTAGGCGCAGGCCTGTCCCAGAAATGGATAGGAGACCAGTGCAGTCAGAGCAGTGGGAGACCAGGAGAAGAGGAAGAGATGAGGTCAGAGAAGCCAGCTCTTGGGCCTTTAGGGGATGTTCTCAAAGCCCTGAATTCTTGCCCTGCCAGAGCATTGTCTAGGCCCACAAAGACATGTACAAGCTATAAACTCTTAACCATCTATATGCCACACTTTGTTACCTGGACCCCAAAACAGCTCCTTTGGATCTAGTTTCTCTTGAGCAGTTCTGCCAGTTACCAAACACACTCCCTCAACTGAATTTCTCACAAGAAATAAGTCGGTTTTTCACTCCTACTCCTCTAACCAGAAGGATTTAAACCCAATCTACCTCTAACCAGAAGGATTTAAACCCAATCTACAGAGCCCAGAGCAAATGGGTACTTAACCATCACTTCATCTTTTTCCTGTGCCCAAACAAAATTCATCCTTCTATCCCCAGACCCATACTCACACTCCCAATTTTGTTACCATCTGAGAATCAAGACAAATACTTGAAGCAAAGGGTGGAATTATCAGAGTAACAGTATATGACAGGTTTTGAATGGGCAAAATAAAAGGTTATTTGTCCCCCAAACCTCAGGGCTTCCACCTGAACAATATCAGAAGGTGAATTTTCACCAAATCCTTAATGAAATAAGAAAAAAGAGGGGAAAGGTAGTGGCTTTCTGTAAAATTAAATTTTTTCAATTTAAATTTAATTTGGGGATCTGTGTTGATTAGCTACTATCACAAATACCAAATATCTTGGTGGTTTAATGCAATAAAAGTTTATTTCTTACTGTGCGGGAAATTAAGCTATTGCATGTGTTCTCAAAACCCACCTTTTATACTCACCTTTACAATGCTGGAGCTGGAATTCAGTGAACCACACTATGCTTTGATGGCTGTTTCCTGAAGTATCCATTAGTACAGGGTCCTAGAAAGGGGCTGCAAAACTGTAGGAGGGATAAGAGACGTGCTCCTTCCTGGGCATGTTTGGGATTTCAGCCCCTTTGTTCATGTTTTTCTAAGTTGCTTTGTTTGTTACCCTCATCAGTGTCACCTGAGCACCATTTCTTACCTGGCGGCAGCAGCTAGTTCTAGAAGCAGTTGGTTTCCACTTTTTTTCCTCTTTTCAAGAGCAAACCTCATCAAGCTCCCAGAGGTATCAGCACCACACTGCAGGTCAGCGTCCCTTCCTCGAAAGTCTGAGTTACAGTTCCACTCTCACTCACTCGGAATCCAGGGAAAATACTGTAGGCTGACGGTGGCTTTCTAGACAGCTGTGTGTGCACCCTTCTGTTACCTTGAAATTCAGCCATCTTCAGGGCATCGGGTCTTCTGCGGGACGCTCAGCACCTGTGCCCCACGTGGGGCACGAGAGCCAGGAGGACTGTGGGAGTCTTTACGGGGCGGGACAACCAGCAGCAAACTTCACTTTGGCTCCATCCCCGGAGCCAGCCTAACTGCTAAGGACACTGGGAAATGTAGTCTGGCTGTGGCTTGTGGCTGAATGTAGGGCAGTCACTGCCGCAATGTCCTCACAGCAGTTGAATGTTTAACTTTCATAACTTAGAGTAAGAGTAGATGACAGGCTTGGCAAAATTAAAGGTTATTTGGATTTCCAGGTGGCTCATTGGCATCCACCTGCCAATGCAGGAGACGCAAGAGATTCAGGTTCAAACCCTGAGTCAGGAAGATCCTCTGGAAGAGGAAGTGACAACCCACTCCAGTATTCTTGCCTGGAGAATCCCATGGACAGAGGGGCCTGCTGGGCAAAGTCCATAGGGTTGCAAAGACTCAGACATGACTAAGCACGCACAAGCAAAAAGGTTACTTGCACCCCAAACCCTAGAGCTCAGTAGGTCAGTGAAATTCAAAGGGCTGAGAACCACGGTTTTTTGCTAATACAGGTGGCCTCAGATGACTTCTTCATGCTTCTGTCAAGTGATATCCTGAATCTGTTCCAGCTCATTTCCAAGTTACACTCTTTCCTCCTGAACACCCTGAACACAGCAGTGCACAAATCATCTCTCACTCTACTGGGTGGAAAACATATATGTCTCCTGATTCCTAACATCAGAGTTATAATTGTTGTCCAGTGAATTAGCATATTACAGGTTCCAGATGAGTGTTAAAACTGGAACAGCACTGGCCAGATGCTTTGAGCTCTCTAGAAGACATTTTCTATTTTAAAAAGAGGAAATAAAAAGAAAGAAGAAGGACAAAGTTTAATAGTCTCTAAGTTAGTTTTGGTATTATCCTCTTTCTGCTGTGCTGGCTGCTGTGTCCATGCTCTAGTTGTGTCTGACTTTTGCGACCCCCGTGGACTAACCGTCCAGGTTCCTCTGTCCGTGGGATTTCCCAGGCAAGAATACTGGAGTGGGTTGCCATTTCCTTCTCCAGGGGATCTTCCTGACCTAGGGATCAAACCAACGGTCTCTTGCATCTCCTGCATTGCAGGCAGATTCTACCACTGGGCCACCTGGGAAGCCTTGTTAAACTTACTTTCCAGATAGTTGGATAAGTTAATATAATCACACTTTGCTCTTTCATGAATCTTTGCCAACTATGAAATGTCTTGCATGAATCTCTACTTACCCATAAATAACTGTTGAATCCATATCAGGAACAGATCACTGTAAAAGTATAGGTCACCTGACCTTTAGAAGACACTTCTGATTAGGAGACTCCCTTAGGAGAGCATCCTCTTGCCTACAGAATAAAAACAAGTAATCTTTGGTGCTATTTCTACTTAAAAAAAAAAAATAACTGAACCAGAAGCTTTCAGGGTTAATAGATAGAGCCCTTCTAATTAGTGTAGGAAGAATTTTCTAAACCCAAGTCAGGACTGTGGGAGTAAAGAGATAATTAATAGTCTCTCTCTCTCTTATATTCATAACAAAAACATTTAAAAGGAGAAACATGCAAGCAGTGTTTTTTAAAGACAATTCCTATTTTTTTTTCTTTTTTCTGTAATGCTTGCAAATCCAAGGTAAGCTAAACTATGCCTGACTATTGCAAGACTATCTTAAGTTCCAGTTGCCTCATGAACAGCAAAATCAATGCACTGAAGACTTTCAGACACTTATGTCTCTTCCATTTTCCTCTCCTATTCAAGGATACATCACCATCCACCAAGTCACCAGAGCTAGAAAGCTTAGAATCTATTTTAGCAGCACCTTGTGTACTATTTCTGTACATGTCTATCATTGCATGCATGACATTGCATTGTATGCATTTATTATCATACTAGCCTCTCTTTCCAGATACTTTAACTCAAGAACCATCCCTTAATTGATTTTCTATCTCTTGTGCTTAGTATGGTGTTGGCACAGAGTAATCACCAAATAAATGGATTTGAACTCTCCCACTTCCCAAGTTCTTTCTTTTTGGTCACTGAGTCCTGCCCATTTTCTCCCTGAAATGTCTCTTGAATCTCTTGAATTCATCCTCTTCCTCAAAGTTCAGACTCTTATCACTCTCTCACTTGACTTATCCAGAATCTTCTACCAACTGTTCCCTCTGACTCCAGGCTAACCCTGCCTCTATCTGCCTATTATACTGCTGCCAAGTTATCTTTCCAAAATACAAGTCTAAGCAAGTTGCCCCTTTGTCTAACACCTTCAATATTCCCTCACATCTAGCATAGGGTCCAAATTTCTTAGCATGAGTCCCAGCACAGTCTACCTGCCCAAGTTCATCCCAGAAACTTGCCCCTGTGTGTCCTAAGCTCTAGTCATTCCTAACAGCTGATTGTTTAATCAAGGAATGCTCCTTGAGGCCTCTGTGCTTTGTTCCTTTTCCTTCCTCCATTTAAAATGCCCTTCTCACTCTCCTCAGAAAACTCCTACTCATCCATCAATACTTAGGTTAAGTGTCACTTCTCTGGAGACTAATTCCCCAAACATGTGCTTATGGATCCTCCTCTTCCATTCAATTCTGTGCCATTTAAGAAAAGGGACTATGTCAAAATTATTATTGTATGCCTCATGCTAAATTTGGTTTCTGATACCATCAGCATCAGCAAATCTTTACTAAGAATAATTGCCAACCAGCACCTAGGATTTTTCGGTATTCTGAAATCCTAATGGGTATCTTCACTTCTACGAAGTCCGGATTCCTGCTCCCCAGGACAGCTCCCCCAAAAGTGTTATTAGAGTACGAACGGAAACCCTCCAGTACCTCTGCTCAAAGTCACAGACATGGTAACATCCCTTTTTAAGCATCTAAGGAAAGTAAATTTACTTCTTTGCAGAAACAAAGAAACAAAATAAAAAACTGCCTGTTTTGTAAATCAGAGATGAAGTTAACACATAGTCTTTTTGCTGATGATGATTGTGATAATCTCACTTTGACTGAATAATTTTTAAACCACTTCCACATATGTTAGTTTACTTGGTGACCTATGGTCACAACTGGAAATTGTCAAATGCATTGGCAAGGAGTCATTTGGAATCTGGTATCAGCACGGCAAAGGGTCCAGCCCCAGGCCCCCACTTGCTAAATACTTGGCTGTGGAAACATTATTTAACCTCCTTAGGGCTTCCCTGGAGGCTCAGACAGTACAGAATCCACCTGCAATTCAGGAGACCAAGGTTCAATCCCTGGGTTGGGAAGATCTCCTGGAGAAGCGAATGGCTGCCCACTCCAGTATTCTTGCCTAGAGAATTCCAGTGACAGAGGAGCCTGGTGGGCTATAGTCCATGGGGTCACAGAGAGTCAGACATGACTAAGCAACTAATACTTTTACTTCAAGACTCCTTAGGCCCATGTTTCTTCACCAGTAAAGATAGGAGTAATAACAGTAATAACAATTGTTGAATGCTTCTTATATATGAATACTATTCTAAGTGGTTTCAATATAATTCATTTAATCCTATAAAAAGTGAAGTAACTACCATGAAATGTCTTCAGTTAGGAAACCGAGGCACAGCTAGTAAATGGTAGGACCAGGATAGGGACCTGTACTCTGACCCACTATGGAAACCATCTCAGAGATTTCCTTAACGGTAAATGAGGGCAAGCATATGCAGCCCTTAGCACAAAGCCTGAAACATACTAACTCCTTGATGAACATCAGCTGTTCCTATCCTTATTAGCTAGAAGGACAATAATAATCATCCAGCTGAACTCTAATGTAATCTAATTACTACCTTTACCAAGCACCAAAACAGATTTGTCCACTTTGCTACAGCCTCAGAAGGAAAACAAAAGCAAAAGAAAAGGAAAGGAAGGGGGCCTTCCCTGGCTCTCCAGTGCTTAACACTTTGCCTTCCAATGCAGGGAGTGTGAGTTCAATTCCTGGTCAGAGATCTAAGACCCTACCTGCCTCCCAGCCAAGAAACCAAAATGTAAAACTGAAGCAGTGTTGTAACAAGTTCAATAGAGACTTGAAATCATCAAAAAAGTTTTAAAAACACACACAGGAAAAAAAAAAAAAGTGGGGGGAAACAGAGGCAACAAAACGAAAGGAGAGATGTGAAGGCAACATGCATGTCAAAGGTACTTCATAAAATGAATGGTGGTGTTGTGACACGGGCAGGAATTTCTGGAAGGGTATACATCATTTGTATTTAGTTGTCCTATTTCCAGAAGGAGGACTGTTCATTTTTCTCCTTGACAGTGAGCCTAATCCTATACAAAAGTGAAAAGGGCTCGAGACTGGATTTTCCTGTGGACACAAATCATGTGATAATCCTGTCTGTATCCACATGGGAGCCAGCATAATAGAGGGGAAAAAAATACCCAAACCCAGCCTCTTCCCCCCACCATCCCCCAGCATCCTTACACGGAGTTCCCTCTTCAAATTTAGCTGCCTTTCATGTTTTATCTTTTGACCCATTTCCTTACCTCCAGACCTCATAGATTCACTTTCCTTCCTTATGGTTTTACGGAAAGCAAAATAATAGCGACTGTCAATTAAAAGGCAATTGGTTATTTTTAATTAAAACCTATTATTCTAGGCACATCATACATGTCAAGCCAAGATCCCTCTGTGGGAAGCTCCATAGCAGTGCTGTCCAATGCACCTTGCTATGATGATATTCTGTATCTTCACCATCTAAAATGGTGAATGGTGCATTAAAATATAGTTCCCCCTGCAACTGAAGAACTACATTTGTATTTCATTTAATTTTAATAAATTTAAATAACCACATATAACAAGTGACTACCATATCGGTCAGAAAGTGGTAGTCACACAGTCATGTCTGACTCTTTGTGACTCCATGGACTGAAGCCCACCTGGCTCCTCTGTCCATGGGATTCTCCAGGCAAGAATATTGGAGTGGGCTGCCATTCCTTTCTCTAGTATATTGGTCAGAGCATTTCCATAAACTATTATCCACTTCTACTAAACAGTGAGGGATGACTACACAGGGTTTAGGATGTCACCTCCCAAGAGCAAAACAGCAAACTTGGAGCAGTCCTCTGAAATTAAGATGGCTTACCGAGAGGATAAACACCAGTTATTTCTGAAATTTGCTTCTAGAGGGACTAGAAGGCTGTCTCTCGAATTGGCCCTGGACCACTTGATCACTATTCAGTTCAAGCATGTGAAACAGAGACTCTTTTATAGGTTATAAGTAAAGATGGGCTGCTGACCTTTAAACCGCAGGAAATGTCTGGAATTGACCACTGCAATCTCCAAAAAACACTGAAAGAAGACATTAAACATCAAGTATCACCCAAAGAAAAGCAGAATAATTCGTCTCTATTCTTTATTCCTTACAGGAACACATCCCCAGTCATGCTTTGGACTTGGAACTGGGCTGATCTGCCTTCCAATGAAGATAGATTTACTAAGGTAGAGAGGAGGGTGACAAGCTTTGTGAGGCATGTAAGAAGCAAACACCAAGACTTTGTGAGGATGCGAGAACGTGCAAAGAAGTGTGGCTTGTGTTCTGAGAACCATAGGAGGCCTCTGGACTATATGAAGCACGGAGGGGACATTGTCAATTTGGGATTTTGTAAGGGTGACTATTATTGCCGTGTAAAAGTAGGGTGAAAGGTGTGTGAGAGATCAATGAGGAGACCTTTGTTTTTGCAAAAAGTGATGGAAGTGAGAAGTCTGACAGCAATAGAGCCAAAGGGAAGAGGGGAGTAAACAGATACTTAGGGACAAAATTAACAGGGCTTTGTAATGATTTGGGCTTCCCTGGTGGCTCAGAGGGTAAAAGCGTTAGCCTGCCATGCAGGAGACCCGGGTTTGAACCCTGGGTCAGGAAGATCCCCGGAGAAGGAAATGGCAACCCACTCTGGTACTCTTGCCTGGAGAATCCCATGAGCAGAGAAGGGGTGGGGAGGAGGCAGGCATGAGCAAGAGGTTCCTGTTTTTCATAACTGAATGGAGGGAGGTGCTATCCACTGAGATAGACAGAAAGGACCAGATCTGGGGAGAAAATAAGTCTCATTTTGGACACTTACGTTTGAAGTATTCTTAACACTGTGAAGATGGCAAGTAGACAAGTTGGACATGCAGATCTAGGGTTTAGAGGAGTGGTTTAGTGTATAGAGTTGATCCCATAAAAAACTTTTTTAAAAAGAAACTGTTTGATACAATATCTCACTTTTCAACCCACAATAGGTGAGTCCCAAAAGTAGCACAAGGAGGATTTCTCCAGAATTCAGCTTTTACCAGGCATAGCTTCATCCTTGCAGAATTTCAGGCTGCCAACCTCTCCAGAAAAGACTGCAATCCCCATTTCTTTTGGCAACACCATGGGACATCTCTTATTCTTACAAACCCTGCTAAATCTCTTGTTCTTACAAACCCTGCTAAATGTCCATCTGCTTTGGCCACACATCTGCTTTCTTGTCTGCCCCTCTGGCTAGGATGAGGTTAATGCTTTAATCCTTTCTGACTTGCAGCATCATCTACTGGCTAGTTCCTCAATCTGCAGCCTCATGATCCTTGAACTCACAGAAGACTTCATTAACCTGAAGTCTCACATCCTAGAGTCTCTAGGGGCCATGCTTAAACTAAGCCAATACCCAGCTCCAACATGTTGTCATCTGGGAATAACCAATATTGCTGGAGTTAACGATTTTTAAGAGAAGCAGAAGCTGTGAGTTTTTTTTTTTTCTTATGAAATCATTCTACTTTTAAAATGTCTAACTCTTTTTTTTTCATAATTTTAGAAGGCCACCTGGGTCAAGAAAAACCTCTTACAGTTCTCGTTTGTTCCATGGATCATCAATTTGTGACTTTTGGTCTCATGGCTGGCACATGGACAGCATTCATGTATTCATTCATGACTCACCCCTAATCGATACCTTTTCCCACTGAATCTGAATACATCTTCAGAATCTATCTCACATAAAATCCTCCAGGGAGATAATGTTTTAAATATTCAGAACTGCATATATGAGTTGGAAATTATTTGCCATATATATTCTTGTGGTAACCACAAAATAAAGTCTATTCCTCAAAATCAGGAGGACATCACAAAATGCCCCAAAGTCCTTCTCCTCACCTCCTTTCAAGACAAACTGCCCTGAAGTACAAACACAAATGCCAGAATTCTTTCAGTACCCATTCCTATTAGCATATATTGTGTTATCTGAGTCTAGAAACCATTCCCATTTTCGTGCCACCTTATCTCAGCTGAGTGACCTTTTAAACGCCACTGTAGTTCAGTTGAATCAACATCTTTTACTATTCACTCTTGGCCTTCACCTCTCCTCTCAACTTTTTTTTTTTTTTAATCTCAACAGCATTTCCCTAAACACCTCATCCTGATTAAAAACAAGACCCGGACACTTTTCTCTACATAATTCTCTAATGTGATGATAATTGATGGAGAAGCCTTTTCATACCCTGACCTCAGAACTCAAGGGCACCGGGAAGAGTCTGCAAGGCCTGTACTTCCTGCTCAAGAACTCGTTATGTTTTCACCCGAGTGTAAATGAATTGAAAAAGGAGTTCCCATTCTTTCAATTAGTGAAACAACAATCATTTTCCCATGTAAAATTAAACCTTAGCAGGCACCTTTCCTTGGGAAGACATGAAGCTGAACACTTTTCACTGAAGCCAAACAAGAGCATTAAGAAGATACATTTCCTCCAGAGCTGTACTCTTTCTGATCCTCAAGTGAGAGTTGTTGGTTTACTTTTTAGCCAAAGTAAAAGATCTTTCTGCTTCTTTCTTTAAAGATCTCCATTAAAAAAGAAGCAGCAGTTTTTCCGTTATTGAGTTTCCTTTGTCGGGGGCAAAGGAAGGAGAAGTGATAGTCTCATAACTTAGACAGTGGTTGTACTAGTTTGCTATGGCTGCGATAACAAAGGACCACAGACTGGGTGGTGTAAACAACAGCCTTTTTTTATTTACTCACGATTTTGGGGGGTTTTAACTTTTTATTTCACTTTGGAGTACAGTCGATTAACAATGTTGTAATAGTTTCAGGTGCACGGCAAAGGGACTCAGCCATACATACACACGTATCCATCCTCCCCCAGACTCCCCACCCCTCCAGGCTGCCACAGAACCTTGAGCAGAGGTCCTATGCTATACAGTAGGTCCTTGGGGGCTGTCCATTTTAAACATAGCAGTGTGCACACGTCGATCCCAAACCCCCAACTGCCCCTTCCCCCCTTCTCCCCTCAGCAACCATCAGTTTGTTCCCTAAGTCTGTGAGTCTCTTTCTGTTTCTAAATAACTTTGTTGGTGTCACTTCTCTTTAGATTCTGCACATAAGGGATATCATTCGCTATTTCTCCTCTCTCTGACTTACTTCACTCAGTATGACAGTCTCTAAGAAAAGGAGAAATATCATATGACATCCCTTATGCGCAGAATGTAAAAAGGAATGATACAAATCTCACAGTTTTGGAGACTGGAAGTTCAAGATCAAAGTATCGGGTTTCAGTTCAGTTCAGTCGCTCAGTCGTGTCCGACTCCTTGTGACCCCATGAGTCACAGCACACCAGGCCTCCCTGTCCATCACCAACTCCCGAGTTTACTCAAACTCATGTCCATCAAGTTGGTGATGCTATCCAGCCATCTCATCCTCTGTCATCCCCTTCTCTTCCTGCCCCCAATCCCTCCCAGCATCACGGTCTTGTCCAATGAGTCAACTCTTCACATGAGGTGGCCAAAGTATTGGAGTTTCAGCTTCAGCATCAGTCCTTCCAATGAACACCCAGGACTGATCTCCTTTAGGATGGACTGGTTGGATCTCCTTGCAGTCCAAGGGACTCAAGAGTCTTCTCCAACACCACAGTTCAAAAGCATCAATTCTTAGGCACTCAGCTTTCTTCACAGTCCAACTCTCCACATCCATACATGACCACTGGAAAAACCATAGCTTTGACTAGACGGACCTTTGTTGACAAAGTAATGTCTCTGCTTTTTAATATGCTATCTAGGTTGGTCATAACTTTCCTCCCAAGGAGTAAGCATCTTTTAATTTCATGGCTGCAATCACCATCTGCAGTGATTTTGGAGCCCCCAAAAATAAAGTCTGACACTGTTTCCACTGTCTCCCCATCTATTTAACTTCTTTAAGGACCCTATCTTCTAACACAGTCACATTCTGAGGTCCTGAGTGTTAGGACTTCAACATATAAATTTGAGTCGGGGGAGGACACAATTCAGCCTATAGTGGTCATCTTGAGGACAGTCCATACTCGAGCAGAGTTTAAGTGTTTAGTGATGACAAGTGTGCCTGTGGAGTGTGCTCAGTCACTTCAGTCGTGTCCGACTCCTTGCAACTCCATGAACTGGGGCCCACCAGGCTCCTCTGTCCCTGGGATTCTCCAGGCAGGAATACTGGAGTGGGTTGCCATTTCCTCCTCCAGAGGCTCTTCCTGACCCAGGAAGTGAACTACATCTCCCACGTCTCCTGCATTGCAGGCAGATTCTTAACTGCTGAGCCCCTGGGGAAGATGTTGGTGACAAGTAACAGAAACGAACTTATGGCAGTGTGAGTAAATAATCATCATAATCACCAAAAGAAAAAAACCAACAGAAAACATCTGAGGCAGGAAAACAATCATGCCTTAAGAAGGAAAGAACCTGAAACAGAAAAACCCTCAAGACACCCTCCCTCTCCTCCCTGCCTCCTCTGCAAACAGGCATCTTCTCTCTTTCCCCTCTTTCCACAAGATAGAGAATAGTCTCCAGGCTGAAAACTTCTCTTGGACAGGTCCTGCCATTTATCCACACAGAGTAGCTAGAAAAACTTCAGTCCCAGTTTCCAGGGGAGAGAATCCTGATGGTCCCAGTTGAGGTCAGGTGTTCACAACGGTCCAATTAGTTATAACCACGGTGATCACATCACCTATTTCACACATGACTCTTGGGGGCTTGCCCCTGTGAACTGGGGTGACTCCCATAGGAAAAGGAGGTAGAGATACATGATCACTGGCTCGTGAACAGGGTAGATGTTCCAGAAGTCGCCACTGGATGGATAAAGATGTTTTTTCTGCATGTCCCACTCTTTTTTGTTAGATCTGCACCTGTTTCTCTCCTAATAACCATCTGAGCTAGAGATTTCTCCTCTGGAAGCATAGACAATAGGTAACTATAGCAACTGGTTGTACAGGTAATTGCTCTGAAACATTACCCGGGGGTTAAAAAGCCACGGAGACAGTGATTCCCTACGTTCAACTGGAGCATTAGTCCACAGCTAAAGTGAGTTTCTTGTCTCCAGAACAATCAATGTTTTACCGTTTAAAAGTGAAGTGTGTGTGTGCCACAATTCTCTCTGAAAGCTCGGGCACTGAAGTGGGTCCAGGAGATGCAATTTTAAACAGGCTCAACCGTTCATCTTCCAGGTCCATGGTTTGGCTAGGTCTCCGTTGCCGCTGATCTCCTCCTCTGTCATCTTGGATTCAGCTACCCAGCATTTCCAGGAGCAGGTTGATGAGGAAAGACACAGGCTCAACAATATCACCTTTAGCTCTGATAAGACAGCATTCCCTAGGGACTCCCATGGCTGTCTAGTGGTTAAGACTCCAGGCTTCCACTCCAGGGTGCATGGGTCCCTGATCCCTGGCCGGGCAACTAAGATCCCACATGCCACACAGCATAGCCAAAAGAAAAAATTTTTAATAAATTTTAAAAGACAGCATTCAAATGTGATCAGCTCATCCCTCAAAGGTTCAACCAGTAGCGCAGGCATCCCAGAACCTTTCTATTCCTAATGATCTCCCTTCTCACTCACTCACGCTCACCTGAATTCACTGGATTTACAGACATAAGGACAACAGCCTTCCCTCTCTCTATTTTAAAGCACACATCAAATTGGAGTGACTCACTGTGGAACAACTGGGATAATGAAACAGACATAACCCAGGGTTTTATGGTCTCGTGTCCTCTCTCACCAATCATTTGGGAGACAACTGAGTGATAACCATATGCATTCTGGAGCCAGGTTGCCCAGCTCAAAGTTGTACTACTTTCTGACTCTACCTTAGACAAGTTATCGATCTCTCCGAGCCTCAGTTTTCTGATCATTAAATGAGTTAATATACCTAGGTGCTTAGAGCTGTGTAGTTGATGGCTATTATTATTAATACTGTAATAAAAATCTGGCCTGAAAGGCCACCTAGGGTTAGCCTGTGACAAAATGCAAGGGCATTCCTCTCCGTTCTTCATTCAGGGCATCCTGCTCTCCTGCCTCTTTATCGCATCCATCTGGGAGCCTCATGGAAACTTGCCCCATCAGGCCCCAGAAGCCAAGGCCGCCTCACTCTCTGAAACTGCTGACTCTAAGAGAGAGTCAGCCTTGAAAAAAAAAAAAATACCCTCAATGTCTTCTGTTTCCTTTCTAAGAGTTTTTTCTACTGTTTCTCTAATAACATCCATGCCTCTAGTTAATTGGATTATGCCAGTTTACTGGGTTTCCTAGGTGGCTCAGTGGTAAAGAATCCACTTGCCAATGCAGGCGACACAGGATATGTTGGTTTGATCTCTGGGTCAGGAAAATCCTCTGGAGAAGGAAATGGCAACTCACTCCAGTATTCTTGCCTGGGAAATCCCACGGACAGAGGAGTCTGGCGGGCTACAGTCCATGGGGTCGCAAAGAGTTGGACACAACAGAGCAGGCACGCACACACAACTTACTAATTACCACCTAAAGCTGTCCCCTGCCCTCCATACTCACTCCAACTGTGTGAGTCTGGACCCTCTCATCGCTCACCTGGACCATGACGTCACTTCCCTACTTGGTTACGCTACCAGTTTTGGTCTGATAGCCATAGAGCTAGCAAAAGGGTTTGTTCTAGAAAATTGATTTGACTACAGATGGAATATTTTTCCAGGGGCTTCCCTGGTCGCTCAGATGGTAAAGAGTCTGCCTGCAGTCCAGGAGACCCACGTTCCCTCCCCTGGAGAAGGAAACAGCAACCTTCTCCAGTATTCTTGCCTGGAAAAATCCCATGGATGGAGAAGCCTTGAGGGCTACAGTCCACAGGGTCGCAAAGAGTTGGACATGACTGAGCGACTTCACTGTCACTTGAAATATTTTTCCAAATAAAAAATTTTGAAAGCTCCCTAATGCCCAAAGGTATATTCCAAAGCTTTGTCTGCATAGCCCAAGGGCCCCCTGCTGACCTCTACCTACTAATCTCTGATCAGCCTAATCTCTGATCACTCCACTTACCTTACTATGTTATACTTTAGCCACAGAAAGCTACAAGTGTGGTGTGGTTACTTCCAGCTGGAGTATCCCAGTCTTCCATCCATCCACCTAACTAACTCTTACCCATTTTTCATGATCCAACTCAGTAGATATCTCCTCTAAAAGCAGTCTATGTTTCCCCCCAAAAATAATCCATTACACTCTCCTCCCTGTTGACTTCATACAACATATAGGACAAATCACTCTAAATGTTAGTTTTCTAGACTGTCCCCACGCTTTTTAAACCACTTTATTGAAGTATGGTTGACATGTAAAAATATAGAAAACTTATATAACTCGACAGCCAAATTTTAAAATGAGCAAAGGACAGAGACATACTGTACAGCACAGGGAACTCTACTCAATATCCTGTAGTAATCTATATGGGAAAAGAATCTGAAGAAGAATGACATATGTGTAACTGAATCCCTTTGAGGTACACGTGAAACTAACACTACATTGTAATCAACCATAATTCAATATAAATAAAAAGTAAATTTAAAAAAAATAAATAAAATGGGCAAAGGACCTGAATAGACATTTCTCCACAGCTGACATAAACTTGGCCAATGGTACATAAAAAGGGACTCATCAGGCAAATGCAAATAAAAACCCCAGTGAAATATCACTTCATACCTATTAGAGTGGATATATTTTTTTTTTTTAAGAGGTAACAAATGCTGGCAAGGATTTAGGAAAAAGGGAACCCTGGTACCTTGTTGGTGGGAATGTAAACTGGTGCTGCCATTGTGGAAAACAGCGTGGAAGTTTCTCCCCTACTTTACTGGAAGCTCTTTGAGGTCGGGAATTACGTTGCATCAGTCTTAGTACTTTCCTCAGCACCAACCCCAGAAAAGGGTATGTGCTATAATAAACATTGGACAAATGAAGGAATAAGGGAGGGAGGAGGAGAGAGTTACTCTTTACACACAGCTATAATAGTACTATACTGGGCCTCCCTGGGGTTCAGGAGTAAAGAATCCACCTCCCAATGCATAAGACACAGGTACGATCCCTAAGCCAGGAAGACCCCCTGGAGAAAGAAATGGCAGCCCACCTCAGTATTCCTGCCTTGGAAATCCCATGGACAGAGAAACCTGATGGGTTATAAGTTCAAGGGGTCACAAAAGAGTTGGACACAACTGAGCAACTAAAACAACAACAAATAGTAGTACTATAACCCTATCAATAGACTTTATCTTTGGATACGTTCCCCAACATTGGAATGTGCCATATAGGTTTATCTATGTATTCGCATCCTTGTTACTCTGGAACTAACGATTCCATTATGGCTGAGTGAGAGGTTTCAGCAGTCTCTGACTAGGGTCAAAACCAACTGGCCCTACTCTGGAAGGAAATTCTATTCTTGGCCCCCTCATCGGCATCACTCACTCCCCAGCTGAGCCCAGAGCCCTAAAGGAGGTCAGCTTGCAGCCCAGCCCGGCAGTGGGACTGAGAAATGGAAGAACAAGGCTTCTCCACCCCATCATGAAACTAAAGCACATGTGCTACATGTATGCGGACGGAAATCTTCCTTTCTTCCTGCATCCTTTCCTTCCCTTCTTTCCTTCCTTCGTTCTCCCAGCACATTCGCAAATGAGGTGCTAGTGTAAACTTAAACCTAACAACTTTGGTGGTTGATTAAACTCTTGTTTCATTCCCCTGCTAATCAACTACAAAAGCCTTCAATATGCACACCAACCTCAGAGAGGTTGTATCACTTAATTACTATAAAACAATCCCACAGGTTAATGCATGCTTGATCTCAAAGGAGTGGCAGTAATCACTGTGTTATTTATATCAACTGCACAGTATGAAATAAGTACAGAGAATTCAGGCTGGGAAATACGACACAGGGCTGAGTTAAGGGAATGTCCACACCCTTGGCTCCTACTGCTGGTGCTGCTGCTGCTGCTAAGTCGCTTCAGTCGTGTCCGACTCTGTGCGACCCCATAGACGGCAGTGAAAGTGAAGTCACTCAGTCATTTCCGACACATAGTGACCCCATGGTCTGCAGCCTACCAGGTTCCCCGTCCATCGCCTTCTCTGTTCCAAGAGCTATAGCCTCCATCCATGGTTCCTCCATTCCTGGGATTCTCCAGGCAGGAGCACTGGAGTGGGGGCCATCACCTTCTCCGACTACCACTCCCCAAAACTTGGGCTACTGTGTTGCTACAGACTGAAATTTTAGACCAAGAAATAAACTATTTTGTGTTTTTCCTATTAAAATGCAAATACCATGTATGGTAGATCACATATCAAACCATGATCATTTATGCCTCAGATACCTCTAGATAAATTTAGACATTTTTCTGTGGCACTGGTGTTCCAGTGCCTCAAAGAATTGAAAGAGAGAAGCTGGAGCTGAATAGTTGGGGCAGGTTACCGTCAAGGGTGGAAAACAAGTCAAAAGAGGAATGTTGTTACTGCTGTCGTTTAGTTACTAAGTAAGTCATGTCTGACTCCTCGCAACCCCAGGGACTATAGCCTGCCAGGCTCCTCTGTCCATAGGACTCTCCAGGCAAGAATACTGGAGTGGGCTGCCATTTCCTTCTACCAGAGCAATGTTCCAGACCCAGGGATCGAACCCACGTCTCGTGTGTCTCCTGCATTGGCAGGCAGATTCTTTACCACTGAACCACCAGGGAAGCCCAAAAGGGGAATGAGGGACTAAGAAAGCAAATCTCACCTATTTCATATCTGTACCTCCTGCCTGGCATTCATAGAATTGTGGACAAACACGTGGAAATAAGAGGTCGAGGAGTCTGATTGTAGCTGGCATCCTATTCTACAGGATTGATTTACTGAAATTTTCTGCCTCTGATTTTTGCATCACTAGCATCCCAAGAATGAAGCAGCATGAATTCCAACTCGGCGTTTCACTTTATACAGTACATATGCTTCTGACAAGCTCTGGGTAAATAGTTTTTCATAAGTCAAATCGTAACGCAGGTATTCCAGGAGGGAATTAGTGAGGAGATCACCGGGAACAGTGTAAACGTCTTGACTGTTTTGTACAAATGCTCGCTTTTCTACATCAGGCTTGCTTGTGAAGAAGTAACACGGTGTGTTTGCCTCTCTCTCTGGAAGGCAGACTATTTAGAACTCTGTGATGATGACTGATTTAATTTACAAAATCCCTGTTCAGGCGGGTAAGGATCTGCAGGAGCTTCCTGATGATCTCATCACGATTCTATGGGATGCATAAAGTAAAGAGGATCACCCCCAAAGTGCTAAAAGATCTGTTCTTCTGTCTGACAAGTCAGTCAAGAAACGAGCAGTCAGTCTCTTCTCCTGGGAAATAGAGAGGATGCCGAGTACTAGATAAGAGACTTCTTTTAGCCACAGGCTCTTATAGTGAGAACAACTGATAAAAAAGTGTGTATATTTGAACAAAAGGCTCGTTTCATGGAAAAGGTTATTAGAAACTCAAGAAGAATGATGTGTCTCATTGTGGTAAATGAGGTCAGACACTCAACCTGCTTCCGATGTGGGTCAACAATCTTAAGCATGTTGTGAATAGAAAAGCACATTCTGTATCTCATCAACTCACCTGGGTTTGCACAAGATGATCCTTTCATTCAATAAGGAATGTAACAGGCTTTTTAGGCAGCACCTTGGGGACGAAGTGAAGCATGCCCCCAAAGAACTTGGAAACAAGGGCGCCCACTGAAAGGCAAACCAAACAAATTAACACGGAGTGGGAGAAAGCAAAAAGTCTACCAAGCTCTTTCCGAAGCATAAACAAAGCTGCAGGCACACGGAGACCTTACCTTGACCCAGAAGAAATATTCCTCAAAGCTACCTGCATCCTTTTGCTTTGAATCGTTACTCAACAATCTGCTGATTGATAATGCAGCTCAATGCCTGGTAAAGGCGCCATCCAGGCACAGGCGGGAGGTCTCTCTGGTTGTAAATAATCACATTGGCATTCTAGTTTATCCGTCAATCTCATGTGAACTGACTTAGTGAGCAGCCATCACTTTAAACCTGGTCAACTCTAAGTATACTGATAACGCCCAGTTTCTGTAGCCCCATAGACAGTGGTACATTTACAAAGCTGCTGCTATATAGCACCAAGAAGACTTTCGATGGGTTTATCCTTTTGTTTGCCATTAATCTTTTGCCATTCTTTCACCATTGCTTAAAAGGTAAATTTCCCTTAATGGTTTGGCTCATTAGCAGTATCTATACACTACCCAAAATGCTAGTTGATCACAGACTTAGAGAATGAACTCATGGTTACCAGTGGGGAAGGTTGGGGGGAAGCGATAGCTTGGGAGTTTAGGATGGACATGTACACACTGCGATATTTAAAATGCATAACCAACAAGGACCTACTGTACAGGACAGGAAACTCAGCTCACCGTTACGTGAAGCCAGAATGGGAGGGGATTTGGAGGGAGAATGGATACATGTATATTTACGGTTGAGTCTCTGCGCTCCACCTGAAACTATCACAACATTGTTAATTGGCTATACACCAATATAATTTTTTTTAAAAGAACTAGTTTATCTCTTTGAATTGTGGAATGAAAAATCCAGTAGAAATGGTTATTTAGTAGCAGAGGCAGAGGTGCAAGGCTAGACTTGAGGTCAACAGTAACACCTGAAGATAAACTTTTTAGTGCCACAGACCCCTTTAAAGGAATCTGAGGAAAGCTATGAGTCCCCTCTCCATTAAAATGCACAATCACAAGATCTGGAGTTTGGGGTGGTCCATGAATCCTAGATATAGACTGCTACTTAAGAAGCGTGATCTCATGCAAATCTGTCATTTTATAGATGGGGAAACTGAGGCTTTGTGGAAGGGAAATGACTAACCTAAGGTGACACAACTATTTTACAGGCAGAAACAGAATTAGGTCTTCAACATCTTCAAACCAACACTTATCTAACCAACTTTTTCCCACCGTATAACAAGTCATACTGACATCAAGCAGACACAGCAATAATGTGGAAACCAGCTGCTTCATGCTGCTTGGATACCATCCTCTCTTGGGACATGAGAAGACTCCAACCAGACTGCTCACCCACCGACCCCCATTCTCTAAACCAAGCTGTACTGAGTCATCCAGATCTTCCGTCTTTATTCCTGTCTTTTAAAATGGGAGCTGAGGACTTCACTAGTAGTCCAGTGGTTAAGAATCCTCCCTGCAATGCAGGGAACAAGGGTTCCCCTGGTTGGTAAACTAAGATCCCACATGTCTTGGGGCAACTAAGCCACAACTACTGAGCCCACACATCACAAGATGCAACTAAGACCCAACACAGCCAAATAAATACATTTTAAAAAAAAAATGGGACCTGAAAGAGAGAAACAGAGCTGACCAACCCATTCTGGAGACGATTCCAAAAGTTATCAGTGTTTCCTCCTGCAATTTGGGAGTTTGCCCAGTGATTTCAATCAAACAAATGTGAAATCATGGAAAGAAAATAGCCAATTTATCTGAATTAATTAGTCTGGTCAATGAAAACACTCCATCTGAGGGGCCCAGGAAGGCTTCTCCTAAAGCTATTTCTCTGAAAACTATTAACTAAAAATTCTATGATGTTTTATATTTCATAAAGTACTTTCAGGCTTCCCTCATAGCTCAGTTGGTAAAGAATCTGCCTCAATGCAGGAGACCCAGGTTCGATTCCTGGGTTGGAAAGATCCCCTGAAGAAGGAAATGGCAACCCACTCCAGTATTTTTGCCTGGAGAATCCCACGGACAGAGGAGCCTGGCGAACTACTGTCCATGGGGTCTCAAGAGTCGGACAGGACTTAGCAACTAAACCACCACGCCACCACCAAAGTGCTTTCAGGTACATAAGTCACCTGAGGAAAGAAAAATTAAAGGGAAAGAAGGATTAGCAAATCCTTAATGTTAAATGGTTTATTTCCCAAACAACTCTGAAATAAAGAACTTTCTAACTCATAAGGAATCAGACTCAGAATGGCTAAGTATTTTGCACAAAGTCACACAGTAACTAGCAGAGCCAGGACTCAAATTCTGATATCTGATACAATCTTATTTTCTAGATGACAAATTGAGGTTCTAAGAGGTTATGTCATTCCTTTTCTTCATTCACCTCCAAAGTTATTGTTCTTGTATTTGAACTCACAACTTTAGATCCTAAAGCAAGCCTTTCTTCCCATTGAGTCAGTTTCTCAACGTTCTCTGCAAAGCACCCAAATGGGAATCACCTGGTTGCTCCATTTTTGAGAAAAATAGGTCTTGAGTGAGAATTCTTAAAGTGTGGTGCTTGGACCAACAGCTGAGAACACTTATTAGAAATGCAAGATCTCAGACACCACCCAGGACGTACTAAATCAGAAACTCTGGGTGTGGGGGTCAGGAATCTGTGCTTTAAGTCCCCGGGTAACTCTGATGCCTTTTTGAGAACCACTCACTAATGACATGCTTTCCTTTAACCCCTCCCCAAGGCCACTCATTTACACCTGAACTTTTTCTGGATAGAACAATCCTAACACGTGTAACCTCACCTTAAAAAGCACTAACAGGTATTCAGCATTTGATCTAAGTCCATCATACTTTACAAGGCTCCAACTGCTGCTGCTGCTAAGTCGCGTCAGTCGTGTCCAACTCTGTGCGACCCCATAGATGGCAGCCCACCAGGCTCCTCCGTCCCTGGGATTCTCCAGGCAAGTAACACTGGAGTGGGGTGCCATTGCCTTCTCCGACAAGGCTCTATGCCCTGTGACATTTGATTCTACTGCCTGATTTCACTGTAGTCTCTTTTCCCCAAACACAATCAGAAATCAGAGGACTCGAGAATCTGCTGAGAATCACGGATACAGAGAATAGAATGGAGGTGTCAGTGGGGAGGGTTTGGGGGAGGGATGGAGTGGTAGGCTGGGATTAGCAGATGTAAGCTTTTATAAATAGAGTGTATAAACAACAAGGTCCTGTATAGCACAGGGAACTATACTCAACATCCTTTGATAAACCATAATGGAAAAGAATATTTTAAAAAAGAATATATATATATTTATGTAGAACGGAACCACTTTGCTGTACCACAGAAATTAACACATTGTAAATCAACCACAATAAAAAAAAAAAAACCTGCTGAAAGAACTCCACCCTGAATGTGTCCTCAGAGATTGTTCCTAATGAAGAGGGAAAAGATGCCCAACAATATCATTTGCTTAGGAACCTTTCACTACTCTGAACAGAATTTTTAATGGTGATACTTACGTGAATTTGAGCAAACTCCAGAAGACAGTGAAGGACTGGAAAGCCTAGCATGCTACAGTCCACGGGGAACACAGTAGGACATGACGTAGCAACTGAACAACAAGAAGATTAGAAAATAGAATTTCCTCCAAAAGAATGCAGTGTAGATTGTAAGGCTTTGTTTCAGAGCTAAGCTTGGCCATGTGATGCTGATGTGTGGGCCTTTCATAGTTTACTTATGTCTTGGTGGGTGGTTCATTTTAGGACATTAAATGTTCTTCTCAAGCAGGTGGTTGGCTGGATAGAATAAAACTAATTAGTTTGCTCTTGGGGAAAACTGAGCCTTATTTCAGATGTGTCCAGGTAGGTTATTTGCTTGAATTACACACGCGTTCTAACAAGGAGTGAAAATGTGTTACTTTTCCTGGAGTCTGCTATATTTTATCATGGAAAACACAATCAGTTGCACCAAATGCAAGTATAATGTTCGCTGGTTAAACCAACACCATCCTGCATCTCCCATGTTATTGCCTAGCAGTTGAATTCACCTGCGATCCTGCTGTGGGCTAAGCTTCCACAAGGAATGGTGCAACACTGCCACCGTGTGGTTCCCAGGTGAAAACGGCTGAGCAAAAATAATAACCATCCCACTGAAAAGGATACGCTGCTTCCAGAGTCTCCCAAGAGGCTTAACCTTTGCGTTTTGAGCTTAGAATTCAGGTGGAAGAGGGCAGGTGAGGACTTTCTTTGGGTGGACACAAAGCATTAATCAGAAAGTGAGGCAGTGCCTGGGTAATCAGGTACCCCCAGGAATTCCCATTTTCAATTCTCCTTCAATTCATTCTGTTCTCTTCCCACCCTGTTCCTTTCTTGGTAGCAGCTTTTATTTGTTACAGCTTAATCAATTTCCATGCCATTCCTGAATCTCAGCTGCTGGCCATTTAAGGGTGCCCCCCACCGAGTTCAAAGCATAGATCCCACCCTCGTTATGTTTCTCCAGGTTTCACAAAGCCTTCAATCCAACCATTAGCAACCAGCTCTTATCCTGGTCTGGAAGAGAGAAAAAAGAAAGAGACGGAAAAAGATGGGAAATTCTGAAAACTCACAATGATCAGTCCAGCAGCTGACTTGCCTGTTCTTGGACATTTCTTCTCTCTTTATTAATTGTATAGGAGTTTTTAGCTAGTATGAATATCAGAGACTCACACACCATCTGAAACTTTCAGGGGAAAAAAGAATTATTTCTGTAAATGAATTAAAGATATACCTTAGGAAGTTTATTTACCTGAAAAGAACAATCTCCAAAGCTTGCACGACTGCACGTTCAGGGCTCCATGAACGTATGGCTTCTTACAAGTAACTAGTAAAACTTGAGCGTGTACTATATGTCAAGTACACTTCTGATGACAAAATATCTGGTTACCCTTTATTTTTATAGTTTCCCCGTATTATTAATGGCCCTACTGCATCCCAGTCCCTGGGTAAGGCCCTCTATGTCCATGCTATTTCTAATTCTCAGGTTAGAAATAGCAGTTTGCTCTTCTTCCTAAATGCTGCTTTCAAAACTAAACATGAGCACACACATACACACACACACAGAGCTCTTGTCTGGAAACCTTTGCAGCGGTGATGAAGAATCTCTTTTGCTCCTATAGTATGGCTGACAGTTTTAGTGTTTCCTCCTTTAAAAAGTTAGATTCAAAATGGCTTTTGTCTCTGTCGCGGGAGCTGAGTTGACATTTAATGTAAAATGAGACATTTAGCTGCCTCTATGAAGGCAGAGTAGGGGGTTTTCTAAGAGAATAAGCACATTTGTTTGTCAGATCTGCTGGTCGGCAGCTTCGGTTAAATCAAGTTTAATCCTCCCAGCTTACCCTCACCTCACCTGAAGCAACTGGGGAGTTTTCTCCCACATTCCTTCCACGCTGAGAGGCACTGCCTCCAGACACGAGTATCAGGAGGGAGCTTACAGAGAAAGCTGGGAAGCTTCATTCCGAGAGAATTTAAAGAAGCGTAACAGCCATAGACGGAGAAGGCAATGGCACCCCACTCGAGTCCTCTTGCCTGGAAAATCCCATGGATGGAGGGGCCTGGTGGGCTGCAGTCCATGGGGTCGCTAAGAGTCGGACACGACTGAGCAGCTTCACTTTCACTTTTCACTTTCATGCATTAGAGAAGGAAGTGGCAACCCACTCCAGCATTCTTGCCTGGAGAATCCCAGGGACGGGGGAGCCTGGTGGGCTGCCGTCTATGGGGTCGCACAGAGTCAGACACGACTTAAGTGACTTAGCAGCAGCAGCCATAGAAAGAAACGAAACTGATGAGTTGTAGTAAGGTGGATGAAGTAGAATCTGGGACACAGAGTGAAGTAAGTCAGAAAGAGAAAGACAAATATCATATATTAACGCATATAATATGGAATTTAGAAAAATGGTATTGATGAATCTATTTGAAAGCAGGAATAGAAACGGAGACATAGCGATCGGACACAGGGAGGGAAGGAGAGGCTGAGACGAAGTGGGAGAGTAGCATCAACATCTATCCACCATCACGTGTAAAATAACTAGTGGGAGCTGCTCTATAACACGGGCGCTCTGTGACGAGCTAGGGGTGTGGGAGGGAGGCTCAAGAGAGAGGGGACATATGTACTCTTATGAGCCGATTCACGTTGTTGTAGAGCAGAGACGAACGCAACACTGTAAAGCAATTAACCTCCAATTTTTTAAAAAAAAAGATAGTATTTGAAAGTTAAATAAAAAAAGAAAAGAAAAACATAACACGCACCCACACTAGCAGGATCGATATTCACCTACACTATATTCAGATGCACAAAGACAAAGAGCCTTTTTATTCCCCTGTTTTGATCAGCTTCCCTCACAGGACTTCAACCGGCTGATGGCAGAAGAAAACAATGAAATGTCTATCCGGCCTAGTAACATCGTCTTGGTTGGAATCCCATCTCGCTGGGATGGCTTGGGTAGCGCTTACTGTTTCAGAGTCTGCACCTCCCATCCCAGGCGCCTCCTAAGCTGATACCTTAGAGTCTGAAAGGAACAGTGTGGCTTCTTGACCTCACGGGAGAGAGGGGAGATGGCCAGGGTCCTCGAGATGTCGGCCAGCATTCCCTGAGGAGGGTACAGGCTGGGTTGACCCCTTGCCTGGAGCCCACGGAGGTGTGAGCTGGTGCCCTGGACTTTCTGCTGGTGCCGCTGAGTCTTTGGCCAACATCACTCGGGGTCTGCTGGACTCAGTTCACCTTAGTTCCTGCTGGCACAGTGGACACACCCCTAAGCCCTGCCGGGAATCACTGCCCTGCTGTCCTCAGCAACACGGACTCCTTTGCACCCTGAAAGTGAAAGTGTTGGTCGTTCAGTCGTGTCCGACTCTTTGCAGCCCCGTGGACTGTAGCCCGCCAGGCTCCTCTGTCCATGGGATTCTCCAGGCAAGAATACTGGAGTGTGTAGCCATGCCCTCCTCCAGGGCATCTTCCCAACCTGGGGATCAAACCTGGGGGTCCCCCACTGCAGGCGGATTCTTTAGGAAGCCCAATTTGCCCCCTGAAGTAACCCCTCTCTGCCAGGCTCCCCAGGCAGGCTCTGCAAACGTCAGCGCCAGCCCTGGGGCTGTGAGGAAATCCCAGGTCCCTGTCAGTCACTTGAGAAGGAAGGCTGGTTCAGGAAAGCCAGGCCCTCCTAGGCCGAACCCAGCTGAGCTGCCAGTGTGTTCTGACGAGGCTGCCACAGGCAGCTGCACGGGCGAACTGAGAAACCAGTCTACACCCAGAAAGCCAGCTTACTGCTGGGGTCACACTCACACACACACACACACACAATCACACTCACACACACACACACACAGTCACACATACACACTCACACACACACACACTCACATACACACACACACAGTCACACACACACATACACACTCACACTCACACACACACATACACAGTCACACACACACACTCACATACACACACACAGTCACACACACACACAGTCACACACACACAGCCACACACACATACACACTCACACACACAGTCACACATACACACTCACACATAGTCACACATACTCACACAGTCACACACAGTCACACACACACACATAGTCACATACACACACAGTCACACAAAGTCACACACTCACACACACAGTTACACACTCACACAGTCATATACAGATAGTCACACACACACACACACACACACATTCACACACAGTCACACACTCATACACACAGAATCACATACTCACATACAGTCACACTCACACACACACTGACACAGTCACATACTCACACACAGTCTCACACACACACAGTCACACACTCACACATACACACTCACACACACAGCACACACACACACTCACACACACACAGTCACACACACAGCCACACACACATACACACTCACACACACACAGTCACACACTCACACACACAGTGACACACACAGTCACACACTCACACATAGTCACACACACACACAGTCACACAAAGTCACACACACACACAGTCACACACACACTCACACACAGTCACACATAGTCACACACAGTCACACACACTCACACATAATCACACACACACACAGTCACACAAAGTCATACACTCACTCACACACACACTCACACAGTCATATACAGATAGTCACACACACACAGTGACACACACAGTCACACACATTCACACACAGTCTCACACACACACACTCACACACACCCACAGTCACACATACACACAGTCACACACACACAGTCACACACTCACACAGTCACACACACACAGAGTCACACACTCATACATACACACTCACACACACAGCCACACACACACTCACACACACTCACACACACACAGTCACACACACAGCCACACACATACACACTCACACACGCAGTCACACATACTCACACACACACATACAGTCGCACACAGTCACACACACACAGTCACACAAAGTCACACACTCACACACAGTCACACTCACACACACACACACAGCCACACTCACACACACACACACACACTCACACAGTCACACATACTCAAACATAGTCACACACAGTCACACACACACAGTCACACAAAGTCACACACTCACACACACAGTCACACTCACACACACAGTCACACACACACAGTCACACTCACACATACAGTCACACACACACAGAGAATCACATACTCACATACACATAGTCACACACACACTCACACACACACACACAGCCACAAACACACACAGTCATACTCACACACACTTCCCATTGCCCCAGCTCAGGCCCAGGAGAAAGGAGATCTCACCCTCACTTCACTTCATTTCTCTTCCTCCTCTTCTTCGCATTCCCCTATGTCAGAGGGATAGACCATGGATTTTTCATTTCCTCTACAAACTGGCCTCCATCTAGACTTCTTGTGTCCTGCCTGTCCTAGGCAGAAGGAGGAGCCTCTACACTTGGAAAATCTGTATCCTTTAATCTACTGAGGCCTCCTCTCAATATGCTGGGAGTGTGTGCTTAATCGCTCAATCGTGTCCAACTCCTTGCGACCCCATGGACTGTAACCCACCAAGCTCCTCTGTCCACGGAATTCTCCAGGCAAGAATACTGGAGTGGGTTGCCATGCCCTCCACCAGGGGATCTTCCAAACCCAGGAATCGAACACAGGTCTCAGGCCTTGCTGCCAGATTCTTTACCATCTGAGCCGCCAGGGAAGAGGGACCCCTAAAAAACGAGTCCTAGATGTCTTTTTCCCTTGGGGGGAAAATGTCTTATCTTACTGCAGAATTAAATATACTCTTTTGAACACCAAACCTGGAATATTAACTCCTTTCTCTTCGCCTCCCTCTTAAAACCATTCTAAGAGTTAGGAGGATGCCTCAAGTAAACTAGGGAGAAGATTACACGTAGGGAAGTGTAAAATAAAACATTTCAAAATATCACCCTGTTGTACTACCCTAGCTCTTCAGTTAAATTCTCCAGATCCTTCCTGAGCACCTGCTTCATCTTCAGTTCTTGAGAAAGTACTACAGGAAGCACAGAAGAGACACGATACATGGTTACAACCTCAGGGAGCTTTCAGCCTAATAGTGAGAGAGACTCTTGAATAATCAAAGGGAAGACCTGACTTGCACAAACGGGTGGCGAGGGCACGAAAATGCTGGCAGTTCAGAAGGCCCTCTCCCGACCCCTGATGTTTCCCCTCCTCCTCTGCTATCATGAGGCTCTTAAATGTTTAATCTCTCTGCCTCTTGAAAAAGAAGCCCTGAAGCAGAGAGCAGGCAAGCAAGCCCTGCACTGCACACCCATCTCTGCAGACCACCCTGTCATCAGGAACCAACAATTCCCCAGGGGAACAGGGGAGTGGATGAGGACACCTAAGGTCTCAATTGTACACAGGCAATTTGTGCTCATAATTATTTTGATTACTGCACAAGTCACATGAAACTTGACCAAACAAACAGCCACTAATTAAACGCTATGTGAAACATCTCATTCCTGTGCCGGTTTCTAACATGTCAGTGTCTACTGAAAGAGAAATCTCACATCAAGTAATTTTCACCTGTCTGCTCTATGTTCAGTAAGACCTCTTAAAAGAATGGTAGATGTTGATTTTTTTTTAAAGTCAACTTTCATAGAGAGAAGACTTAAAAGAATAGAACTAAATATTGCCAGTAATTACTCCAGATCGTGTGTGTGTGTGGTGTGTGTGTTTCTTTATACTTTTAAGAGAAGCACCAACATTGAATAAGCCAAATAGAGCATGAAAAAGTATACCATTCAGAAGTCAGAATCTTAGGTGATGCCGATACTGGTGGTATAAGGGTAAATACAAATTAGAAATAAGGGGAAAAAAGCAATTCTCCATGAGGCAAAGAAAATGGAAAGACGCCATCCTCCAACCCCCTTTCTTCTTTGAGCTTTACCTTTAAAAACTCATCATTGTAAGCTCTTTCTCTGCCTCCTCAAAATGTATGTAAATCACTTTAGAAGGTAAATAAGCCTCTTGCCAATTTTACAGGGATGTTTCCTCCAGGAGCAGGGAGCCATCTCTTTGAAAAGTAATCAAGAAATATAGACCCTATCTCTCATTTTCATGGAAGGACAGGAGCCTTCCTTCCTGAATTCATATTGCAAACTTACCTCTTGTCGGGAGGTATGAGAAACTTACTTTTTCTTTGGATAAAGGCAACTAGCAAATACAGATCATTATCCCCACTACATGGTGAATTTAGGAAGAACTACTGCTCGGAGAAGGCAATGGCACCCCACTCCAGTACTCTTGCCTGGAAAATCCCATGGACAGAGGAGTCTGGTAGGCTGCAGTCCATGGGGTCGCTATGAGTCGGACACGACTGAGCGACTTCACTTTCACTTTTCACTTTCACACATTGAAGAAGGAAATGGCAACCCACTCCAGTGTTCTTGCCTTGAGAATCCCAGGGACAGGGGAGCCTGGTGGGCTGCCGTCTATAGGGTCGCACAGGGTCGGACACGACTGAAGTGACTTAGCAAAAGCACATGTGCAAATAGTGCTGTCAAGTCCTCTTGAGGACTAGTGGTCCTTTATCTTGAGAATGTGTATGGAATGGGTGTATCTGCTTGGCTATAGAAACCATAGGAAAGGGTAAGATTTCTTTCTGTCTTTGTAATATCTTAATGGATTGCCTGTGATACTCATCATGTCCTTGTTCAATGCTGGTTCAGTAATAATATTGTTTCTCTCCTATCCTTGTGGAACGGTTCTCTGAGTTGGCAGGAGGTTTTGTTTTCCTGATACATTTTTTAACACTCCAATCTTTCTGTATTGAATAAATTTGTACATTTGAGATTTTTTAAAATATCTTGATATTACACCATGGAATTAATTAAGAATTAAACCCAGCTGAATGTTATTTCCATGGCAAATAGATGGGGGAGAAAATGGAAACAGTGAGAGACTTTATTTTCTTGGGCTCCAAAATCACTGCAGATGGTAACTGAAGCCAAGAAATTAAAAGACACTTGCTCCTTGGAAGAAAAGCTATGACCAACCTAGACAGCATATTACAAAGCAGAGACATTACTTTGCCAACAAAGGTCCATCTAGTCAAAGCTATGGTTTTTCCAGTAGTCATGTATGGATGTGAGAGTTGAACCATAAAGAAAGCTGAGCACCGAAGAATTGATGCTTTTGAATGGTGGTGTGGGAGAAGACTCTTGAGAGTCCCTTGGACTGTAAGATCAAATCAGTCCATCCTAAAGGAAATCAGTGCTGAATATTCATTGGAAGGACTGACCCTGAAGCTGAAACTCCAATTCTTTGGCCCACTGATTTGAAGAACTGACTCATTGGAAAAGATCCTGATGCTGAGAAAGATTGAAGGTAGGAGAAGGGGACGACAGAGGATGAGATGGTTGGATGGCATCACTGACTCTATGGACATGAGTTCGAGCAAGCTCCAGGAGTTGGTGATGAACAGGGAAGCCTGGCATGCTGCAGTCCATGGGGTCACAGAGAGAGAGAGTCAGACACGACTGAGCAACTGAACTGAACTGAATGGTATTTAGTTGTTTTGCAAAATCTAAGAATTAAATACCAGAAAGGAGGGGTAATTCTGGAATATTCTGGATAATCTTTAACATGATTGATTATTATAAAATTTGGTTTCTCCATTTGAAAAATAAGGATTATGTAACATGTATTAATCAATTATAGGTTTTGGAAGATGTTTAAATATCTTCTTACTATGGCCCCAAGTTTAGTAAACATCTGCTTTGATCACATGCCTATAACTCCAAGCCCTCTGCTCGTCTATAAGTTTCCTTGAAAGGAGTAAGTCTTCTTTTAAAACTCTGGCTCTTCTACTGAGGAAAAAACAAAAACATTTCAGGATTTTTCCAGTGATTTTCAAAGTAAGGATACAAAATGTTTTTTAAAATATAGATGTCTTTGACATTAGTGTAAAGTCACCTCTGTACCTTATCCACATTATCTGTTCTATTTCTATCAGCAAAGTGTTCAGAGATTTTGTCATTGGGCATATTCAGTTTCTTTTTAAATTACACATGTATTTTAAATCCTGGATACAAATACCTCCTATACTTTTCTGACATTTAAAGAATTCCACAGCAATGAATAATGGCCTCATAACAAAGATCAATTGTAGTTTCTATTGCAACAAATCTTCAATTAATCCGAAGTTTGAACACTGTCACTGTAAGAGCAAACAGACAAAAGGCTATCTGGTTTCTACAGGGTTGGCCAAAAAGTGCATTCAGGTTTTCCATAAGATGTTATGGAAACCCAAACAAACTTTTTGGCCAACTCTGTAACTCACAGGTAGACCTATAGCTTAGTCATCATATATATCTTACAAGGTTTATTTTTCTATTTGCACCATTTAAATTAAGTTTAATTTTAACAATTTAGCCTTGAACACTAGTCATATGAGAAGCTCCCAATTTCCTAAGATACCAAGATTTAAACAATTAAGAGCATAAATTTGAAATCAAACAGATCTGCTGAGCCATAAACTAATGGTGTGACCTTGATCAAGTTACTTAACCTCTCTTCGAAGTTTCCTCAGCTGAAAATGAGTTAAAATTAAATGAGATAATGCCCTTAGTAAAGCATAACTATTAGAAATTGTTATATAATCACTCTGTTCAGCTCTGTCATTCAAAATCCATATCTTTGTAGCCAGTGTCTCTGCTAATAACCCGGTAATTTGTTGTTGTTCAGTTGCGCAGTCATGTCTGGCTCTTTGCGACCCCATGGACTGCAGCACGCCAGGCTTCCCTGTCCTTCACGGTCTCCCAGAGCTTGCTCCAACTCTTGTCCATTGAGTCGGTGATGCCATCCAACCATCTCATCCTCTGTCATCCAGTTCTCCTGCCTTCGATCTTTCCCAGCATCAGAGTCTTTACTTTTTCTTTTTACTTTTTTAAAAAAAGAAAGAAAACAGGAGAAGTTTGTAAAATGCCCTCACAAATTCTCATGCGACAAAAGGCCAATGAAACTCAGCCTGACTTCCAAATAAGGGATGGATTTTTCAGTTTGTCCCTTTAAGAAAGCAGAACTCCAAGTCCACCACTCAGCCAAAAATAAAATAAAATTCCAACTGCTGCTCACTCCTATCAGAGAGACTTATAGCTTTCAACCCAATTTCTCATTCTATGGTTCAAATCAGCATCATGACAGCATGCTTCAAATTAATTAAAAGACATTCCTTTCCATCCAAGGTATAATCACGGCAATTTACTTCCAAACATAATCAAGAAATTATGAAAAGGAAGATAAACCATATGAAGAATTTTTTCATGTGTGAAGTTAATTGATTTTCATATCTTTTTTTAATGTTTCAAATAAAGATTCTAAAAGACTAGGTTTCCTGAAATATCTCAACTCAGAAGAGTTTTGGAATAAACTCTTCAAAAGAGATCACACTTTCCCAAAAAAAACAGCTCCCAGGCTATGGGGGTAGTAGGGCACTTGGTGAATTTGTTATAGGCCTGCAGTAGCTATGTTCAGAGTTCTGGGAACTCTTGACCAGAATTCCTTTGAATAGTCAGACAAGGGCAAAAAAAGTGATGAAAATACGTTCTTTCAGTAAAGCTTAGAGCTATGTATTTTAACAGGCCAGATCGGGTTATGGAGAAAAAACTGCTGACCTTGTTTGATTGCCTTCAATTCTTTGGGGAAAAAAACAAACAAACAAACAAAACCTCAAGCAAACAAAGAAACTGCTCACCTGCAATATTCACTTCCAGAAAGAAGACTGGTCCCCTCTATTGAAAGCCAAATAAGAGCCTTATTGAGACAGTAGACACAGCTACCTCCATTGCAAATAGGGATTCTAAAGGTTTCCCCAGTCCCTGATTCCCTATATTCACATTTCCATGGCCCCTTAAATTTACTCCTGAGCCCCTCCAGCGAACGCCCCCTCTGACACAGAAACATTGCCGGAGGGCAACGTTATAGTCCCATGAGCAGTCATCACCCATGTTTGTCCAGGATCTTCGCAATTAAGGACCCTTGTTGTCACACTCTTCCCCAAATTTCCATGTATTGAAACATCATGTTTTGTTTTTGTTGTTGTTGTTTAGTTGAAGAGTTGTTCAGACTCTTTGCGACCCCATGGACTGTATGTAGCCCACCAGGCTCTTCTGTCCATGGGATTTCATTATGCTGATAACCAATAATAAGCTAATAGCATTTATTAATTATTGTTACCCATTTTTTTAAATTAATGAAGGACATAGAAAATATTGCTACCCATGTTTTATGCTAATAACCAATAATAAGCTAATAGCATTTAATAATTATTGTTACCCATTTTTTAAAATTAATGAAGGACATAGAAAATGAAAATTTAAGCTCTGGTCAGCACAGGGCTACCACATTACTGCAGTGAGCTGATATAATACCAGCTAAAATCTAGTAAAGGTGGTCCACAGACCAAACTCTAGAGCCAGAGCACCTAGGTTAGAACTCCAGCTCTGCCACGCGTCAGCTGTGCAACATTGGGCAAGTTACACAACCTCTCTGTGTCTCAATGATCCATCTATATGCTGCTAGTAATAACTGTACCTATCCATAGGGCTGTTGGAGAGACTAAAATGAGTTCGTATACTTAAAGAACTTAAAACAGTGCCTGAAATACAGTAAACACAAATTTAAAGTAGCTTTAATTTTTTTAAATAGTTTTATTTCTAGAAGTAAATCCAGGAAATACTTCTAGAAACTTATGTCCCTGGATGTCTCAATCTAAGTGAGACTGTGTGTTAGTCGCTCAGTCGTGTCCGACTCTTTGTGACCCCATGGACTTAGCCCACCAGGCTTCTCTATCCATGGAATTCTCCAGGCAAGAATACTAGAGTGGATTGCCATTCCCTTCTCCAGAGGTACTTCCTAACCCAGGAATCAAACCCTGATCTCCTGCCTCACAGGCAGATTCTTTACCATTTGAGCTACAGGGAAGTCTAAGTGAAGATTTACGTGAAGAACTCTACATTAAGGCCTTTTAAAACGTCACCTTGTTTTTATGTGGCCTACAATTTAGCACTCACCATAGTAATTAACTGTAGCTTTAATAACCTCATAAAAAAAAAAAACCTCATTCTGCACCAGGTGAGGTGAAAAGAAATAAAAATTTTTAAAAAAAAGAAATAAAAATTATCTGTAGTAGACTAAATGTGTCAGTAACATAATGTTAATCATTTAAACTCTAGATTTTTAAGAAAAACAGTTTCATCCTTCATAAAGTGTCACTAGGACATAAATACTATTTCCATTTCCTTCACTCAAGATATAAGCAATTGTTGGATAAAAGCAAGCACTTCGCAGGGGCAGTAAAGAGGTGTGCTCAGCCATGCAGTCAGGTCCAACTCTTTTGCAATCCCGTGGACTGTAACCTGCCAGGCTTCTCTGTCCATGGGATTCTCCAGGTAAGAATACTGGAGTGCGTTGCTGTGCCCTCCCCCAGGGGATCTTCCTGATCCAGGGGTTGAGCCCACATTTCTTGCATCTCCTGCACCAGCAGGTAGATTCTTTACCACTATGCCACCTGGGAAGCCTGGGGAAGAGGCAAGAGGAGCCAACTGAGGGAAGTAAGTCAAATGCCCTAAATGGACAACTGTGTTACTATGCCCAGATAAAGTGAAGGATTCCAAAATCTTGGCATAAGGAAATAGCTCTGAAAATGCCAGTGGCCCAATCTTTCCAAGTGCTGAAATGTAAAACTATCCAGAGAGTGTCGGACTGTCCAATCCTCATCCTGCCATCCTCAGGAACACCAGCCCTTGGGACACTTTTCCCAAGCACAACCCTCTAGGCAGACACCCTCCCCACCTCCACCGCCAATCAGCTTCTAATACTGACTGCATGATCTTTGAAATTACCCTGTGGCTTGATTTCCTTATTTGTAAAATAGAGATAATATCTGGACCCACCTTACAGTGCTTGTTTTCCGTTTCTCTTTATTTTTTGGCTGTGCCAAGGGGCCAGTGCGACCTCAGTTGCCTGACCAGGGATCGAACCCATACCCTCTGCAGTGGAAATGCAGAGTCTTAACCACTGGACCATCAGGAAAGTCCCTATAGACTTTTATAAAGATTAAACAAGTTAATGCATAGAGAGCTCCTATATCTGTGCCTGGCACACATTAAGTGTTACCTAAGTCTAAAATTGTCACCCTGCTTATTTAACTTATATGTAGAGGACATCATGAGAAATGCTGGGCTAGATAAAGCACAAGCTGGAATCAAGATTGCCGGGAGAAATATCAATAACCTCAGATATGCAGATGACACCACCCTTATGGCAGAAAGTGAAGAGAACTAAAGAGCCTCTTGATGAAAGTGAAAGAAGAGAGTGAAAAAGTTAGCTTAAAGCTCAACATTCAGAAAACTAAGAGCATGGCATCTGGTCCCATCACTTCATAGGAAATAGATGGGGAAACAGTGGAAACAGTGTCAGACTCTTTATTTTGGGGGGCTCCAAAATCACTGCAGATGGTGACTGCAGCCATGAAATTAAAAGACGCTTACTCCTTAGAAGGAAAGTTATGACCAACCTAGATAGCATATTAAAAAGCAGAGACATTACTTTGTCAACAAAGATCCATCTGATCAAGGCTATGGTTTTTCCAGTGGTCATGTATGGATGTGAGAGTTGGACTATAAAGAAAGCTGAACACAGAAGAATTGATGCTTTTGAACTGTGATGTTGGAGAAGACTCTTGAGAGTCCCTTGAACTGCAAGGAGATCCAACCAGTCCATCCTAAAGGAGATCAGTCCTGGGTGTTCATTGGAAGGACTGATGCTGAAGCTGAAACTCCAATACTTTGGCCACCTGATGTGAAGAGTTGACTCATTGGAAAAGACCCTGATGCTGGGAGGGATTGGGGGCAGGAGGAGAAGGGGACGACAGAGGATGAGATGGCTGGATGGTATCACCAACTCGATGGACATGTGTTTGAGTAAATTCCGGGAGTTGGTGATGGACAGGGAGGCCTGGCATGCTGCGATCCATCAGGTCGTAAAGAGTCAGACATGACTGAGCGACTGAACTGAACTGACTGAAGTCTAAAATATTATTTTTATTTTAAAAAGCTGGCTCCTAAACTTCTCCCAGTCCTGATGAGTCAGACTCTTCAAACTTTCCCCTAGGTGATTCTGATGTGAGACAGCTTTGAGAACTATGGATGGGCAACTTTATCATTTTAAGTGAGATTATCACTTAATTATCTTTTTTTTCCATTTATTTTTATTAGTTGGAGGCTAATTACAGTATTGTAGTGGTTTCCGCCATACATTGACATGAATCAGCCATGGATTTACATGTGTTCCCCATCCAGATCCCCTCTCCCGCCTCCCTCTCCATCCCATCCCTCTGGGTCTTCCCAGTGCACCAGCCCTGAGCACTCGTCTCATGCATCCAACCTGGGCTGGTGATAGTGATCTTATTTAAAATATCTCTAAATGGGTCAAAAGGTACAAACTTCCACTTGTAAAATAAACAACTCATGAGAATATAGTGTACAGCATAGTGACTATATTACTAGTCACTTGTAAAACTAACATTTTATTGTTTATTTCACAGTTGCCAAGGCTATGGTTTTACCACTGGTCATGTATGGATGTGAGAGATGGACTGTGAAGAAAGCTGAACACAGAAGAATTGATGCTTTTGAACTGTGGTGTTGGAGAAGACTCTTGAGAGTCCCTTGGACTGCAAGGAGTTCCAACCAGTCCATCCTAAAGGAGATCAGCCTGGAATATTCATTGGAAGGACTGATGCTGAAGCTGAAACTCCAATACTTTGGCCATCTGATGTGAATAGATGACTCATTTGAAAAGACCTTGATGCTGGGAGGGATTGGGGGCAGGAGGAGAAGGGGACGACAGAGGATGAGATGGCTGGGTGGCATCACTGACTTGATGGACATGAGTTTGAGTAAGCTCCGGGAGTTGGTGATGGACAGGGAGGCCTGGTGTGCTGCGATTCATGAGGTCGCAAAGAGTTGGACACGACTGAGCGACTGAACTAAACGGAACTGAAGGCAATCATCTTAAAAGTTCTCATTACAAGAAAAAAAATCCTGGCAGTGTATGGTGATGGACATTAATCTGTGGTAATGATCTCACAATACATAAAAATATTGAAATACTATGTTATATACCTGAAACTAATATGTTATATGGCAATAATATCTCATTAAGAAAAAATTTAAAAAGCCAATACCCAAGGGAATTCCCTGGTGGTCAAATGGTTAGGACTCAATGCTTTCATTCCTGGGGCCTCAGTTTGATCCCTGGTTGTTTAAGCAGGATCCCACAAGCCAAGTGGTGTGGAGAAAAAAAAAAAAAAAGCCCCAAAACAAACAAAAAATGAGGCACTTACCAGGAAAAAGAAGTCCCTGGAACAGAAATATGAGACAATCTGTTGAATTTAAGCCAGCTGTTCTCAACTAGGGTGAGTTCCTACTGCCTCCCATCCCAGAGCACGCTCATCAATTCGTGCAGAGGTTTTTTTGCTTATAACAATTGGTAAGGGAATGCTACTGGTATCCAGTGGGGAGAGGGCAGACATGCTGCTACACATCCTACAATGCAGAAGCCAGCCCCAGGATGAAGATTTATCAGGTCCAAAATGTCAACAGAGCTAATATTGAGAAACCCTGATGGACCAGTGCTTCCCAGACTTTCATGCGCTTACAAATCACCTGGGGATCTTGTGAAAGTGAGTGTCTTGACTCAGTAAATCAAAGGTGAGGCCTGACTCTGCTTCTCTAATAAACATCACTGGGAAGTTTGTTAGAATCATTTCAGGCTACACCCCAGTACTGTTGGATCAAACTCTGTATTTTAACAAGTTCCTTAAGGGAATTACATCCTCAGAATTAGAGAATTTTGAGCATTACTTTGCTAGTGTATGAGATGAGTGCAATTGTGAGGTAGTCTGAAAATTCTTTGGCATTGCCTTTCTTTGGGATTGGAATGAAAACACATTTTCCAGTCCTGTGGCCACTGCTGAGTTTTCCAATTTTGCTGGCATATTGAGTGCAGCACTTTCACAGCATCATCTTTTAGGATTTGAAATAGCTCAACTGGAATTCCATCACTTCCACTAGCTTTGTTCATAATGATGCTTCCTAAGGTCCACTTGACTTCACACTCCAGGATGTCTGGCTCTAGGTGAGTGATCAGACCATCGTGATTATCTGGGTCATGAAGATCTTTTTTGTGTAGTTCTTTTGTGTATTCTTGCCATCTCTTCTTAATATCTTCTGCTTCTTTTAGGTCCGTACCATTTCTGTCCTTTATTGTGCTCATCTTTGCATGAAATGAAATGAAAACATTGCTTTAGGAAATCCAATCAGGTTTGTCTGTCTTTTGCATGCTCAGTTGTGTCCTAGTCTTTGCCACCCCATGGACTGTAGTCCGCCAGGCTCCTCTGTCCATGGGATTTTCCAGGCGAGAATACTGGATTAGGTTGCCATTTCCTCCTCCAAGGGATCTTTCTGACCCAGGGACTGAACTTGTGTCTCCTGCGTCACAAATCAGGTTTGTGCCAGTGCACAAAAGAAGAAGCTATTTTTCAGACCTATTGACAAAGAGTAAGACTGGACATTATTTTCTAGGCAACTTATTAATATTTAAATATGATGAGAAAACTGCAAGGATTTTATTACTTTATTAGATTTTATTAATATTAAATAATAATTTATAATTATAAAGAACACTTTTTATAATTATTGGATAATGCAGACATTCCAAGTAGGTCTAACTGTTCCTCAGTCAAAACCTCTCATAGCTTAGAGGTGTTCTGGAAAACAGGAAGGGCAGGGGAGAGTAGAGAAAGGATGGATGGGAAAGAAAGGGAGGAAGGGAAGGGAGGAAGGAGGAAATGACGGAAAGAATAAGAGAAGGAGGAAGGAAGGAAAGAAATAGAATGTAAAGATGTAGAGAGGAAAAAAGGAAAGAAAGAAGGAGGAAGAAAAGAAAAAGAGACAGTGAGGTTTGAAAAATGCTCTATACAACTTTAAGCAAAATGATTTCTTTACTGCAGGACTTATCAGAGCCTTTAATGTTCTCATGTACAATTTGAAATTCCAAAGGGAGATATTTTCGACATATGACTAGAGAAGCTTTTTATTATAGAGCTTCTCGAGGCCTTCATATTCTAAGAAACTCCACTTTGGAAATGCTGGTGTAAGTAAACCATTTTCTTTCCTGGACCTTTAAAAGGACTGTCAGGCATACATCTTTCCAGACCACTCAACCTCTACTTTATATCCTTAGGAGCCAGAATGTGTGTATGTGTGTGTGTGTTAGTCACTCACTCGTGCCTGACTCTGCAACCCCATGGACTGTAAACCACCAGGCTCCTCTGTCCATGGAACTTTCCAGGCAAGAATACTAGAGTAGGTTGCCATTTCCTTCTCCAAGGGAATTTTCCTGACCCAGGGATTGAACCCGAGTCTTCTGCATTGCAAGTGGATTCTTTACTGTGTAACCCTCCGGGGAAGCCCAGGAACCAGAATAGGCACTAATTATAAGAATAACAGGTATCATTTTAACCATCTTACCATACCAAACACTGTGCTAGACACTTGACATGCATTTTCCCTGATTCTCACAAGCCCACAAGGTAGGAAGGAACTCAATTTATACATTAAGGAAATGAGATGGAGAAGCTGAGAAATTTGCCCCAAGCCATGCCTGCTGGTGAAGGCTGGTGAGCTCACCCAGATCCACTTAATGAAACATCGTCTTCCCTGACATGGGTGTTAGATTCAAATCCTGACCACAGACATCTGTTCTCCTTGGAGACCTGACTGCCTTTTTGCTAGTAACTGGCTTAGCCTCTGTCTCTATCTCTCACCCAAGTCTCCATCATCCTCGTTTGCTTGCCTTTAATGTTTCTGTTCAACTCAGTGTCCTCAGCAGTGACCGACTTTCACAGACTCACCCACCTTCTTTTCCATAGATGAGCCCCTGGGTTGGAGACCCCCAACAGGGAGCTCAGGATCCCTTAGATCTCCCTGGAAGCATTACGTCACCACTTCTAATTCCCTGCCTGGGAGGAAGCCCACCCAGCAAATGAAGCCATGCATGGGCCAACAGCTCCCGTCTGGGGTTCTTCTTTCCCGTTCAGCATCTAGGAAGCTCTGGACACGTGGCCTCTGCTGTCCCGTTGGAATAACAGGTGGGCTTCACACTGGGCTTGACTGAACAGCCCACCCCCTCTCCCTCCCTGCATCAGGTATGACATCTGCCTGCAACAACAGCCCACCACAAAGTGGTGACTTGGGGCCAGGCACCATGCTAAGTGCTTCCCTGGTCACTCAGCGGTAAAGAATTCACCTGCGATGCAGGAGATGCAAGATTCGTGGGTTTGATCCCTGGGTCAGGAAGATCCACTGGAGGAGGGCATGGCAACCCATCCTAGTATTCTTGCCCGAGAAATTCCGTGGACATGGGAGCCTGGCAGGCTACAGTCCATGGGGTCACAAAGAGCTGGACGCAACTGAGCGTGCACATACAATGCTAAGGGTGTATATGCTTCACTTCTTTTTAACCTCGTGCAGGAGACATGGGTTCAATCCCTGGGTCAGGAAGATTCCCTGGAGAAGGAAATGACAACCCACTCCAGTATTCTTGCCTGGAAAATTCCATGGACAGAAGAGCCTGGCAGACTACAGTTCATGGGGTCATGAAGAGTCAGACACAACTTAGCAACTAAACCACCACCACTACCTTTTTAACCGCACAACACTGTGAAGTAAGTAATATTACCCCCATTGAACGATGCGTGCATTAAACCAACATAGCAGACAGTATACACATGATTATCCAACTAATGTGTGCTAAACTCAAACCTGTTCTTCCTGACCCCAAAACTCATCCTTTTATCCACCAAGCCCTAATGACTCTCAATATAACAATTAAAGGCTCATAAAATCCTATGAGAAATGGATCAGAGGGGAGGCAGACAAACCATGCGGGTTGCTTGGTTTCCTTGGTTTCCTCGTAAAAGACACCTCGTGAAGTTTTCTTGGCAAATATTTCCAACGACAGATGTGCAAACTGAGGAAAGCTGCTAGAGCACGTGATTGTATGTTTCCAGTCCAAATTTACAACTAAAGAGAACTTTGGTTTATGTCAAAACAAGAGGCTGAAAATAGATTCCTAGGCTCCACAGAGATGTGGATTTGTGCAGAAAGTTGATCCAAATCACAAACACTGAAAGATGAGCCTTGTGCAAAACCACCCATACATTCAGCTTGGTTTGGGGTGGAAAAGATCAGTCAGTGACCTTTACCCTTGGCTCCTGGACCTTATGAGACTGTTTCCTCTTGAAACATATCCTTAGGATATGAGTTACTTCATCTGGAAAATGAAGGAATGGAACTAAACAGTATCAGAAAGTACCTCTCGACTCCACATTTGACGTCTTTCTGAATTGCAAAACCAATTTCAAATCTCCCCCTAGGAGCAGCTCATAGAGAAGAAATAGATGAAATTGGTCTTGTCTACACATGATTTTCAATCATCTATGCAAGCTCCAAAACCACTGCAGATGGTGATTGCAGCCATGAAATTAAAAGATGCTTACTCCTTGGAAGGAAAGTTATGACCAACCTAGACAGCATATTAAAAAGCAGAGACATTACTTTGTCAACAAAGGTCCGTCTAGTCAAGGCTATCGTTTGGATAGCCTTGTATCATGTATGGATGTGCTGCTGCTGTTGCTTAAGTCACTTCAGTCTTGTCCGACTCTGTGCGACCCCATAGACAGCAGCCCACCAGGCTCCCCCGCCCCTGGGATTCTCTAGGCAAGAACACTGGCGTGGGTTGCCATTTCCTTCTCCAATGCAGGAAAGTGAAAAGTGAAAGTGAAGTCGCTCAGTCATGTCCAACTCTTATCAACCCCATGGACTGCAGCCCACCAGGCTCCTACGTCCATGGGATTTTCCAGGCAAGAGTCGCCAGTGCCTTCTCCAGTATGGATGTGAGAGTTGGACTATAAAGAAAACTGAGCGCAGGAGAATTGATGCTTTTGAACTGTGGTGTTGGAGAAGACTCTTGAGAGTCCCTTGGACTGCAAGGAGATCCAACCAGTCCATCCTAAAAGAAATAAGTCCTGGGTGTTCATTGGAAGGACTGATGTTGAAGTTGAAACTCCAATATTTTGGCCATCTGATGTGAAGAGCTGACTCATTTGAAAAGACCCTGATGTTGGGAAAGATTGAGGGCAGGAGGAGAAGGGGACAACAGGGGATGAGATGGTTAGATGGCATCACCGACTCAATGGACAGAGTTTGGGTAAACTCTGGGAGTTGGTGATGGACAGGGAGGCCTGGTGTGCTGCAGCTCATGGAGTCGCAAAGAGTCGGACACGACTGAGCAATAGAACTGAAGTGATGCAAGCTCAGCTTCATGCTTCCCCACCATGCACACTCCTGGTATTCCTTCCATCATTTCCTGTTTCAGCTTTTCCGAGGTGACACATATCACGCATGTCCTGGACAACCCAGAACCCACTTGTGACTGGAAGAAGCCAAAGCGACAAAGAGCAAGAACCGTCTCTGTGGCCTCCTAATACCTGACCTATTGAGTGCTGTCACCACACTTTTCTCACTTGGAAAGCCAACGATATTGTCTAGTGTCCTCAACCAGTGCTTCTTAAATGGTTGGGGGTGAAAAATCAGTTCTTTTTGTCTGATAATTTCCAATCTATCTTAGATGGCTACATTATAAAATAGAATAAAAGAAAAGTACTGGGGAAATGGCAGGCTGCTTGGATGTCACAGCAATTTCGATTTGCCATAAAAGTTTCAAAATGTTTACTCTTCAGCTGCAGACTTATCTCACCATGGACTTGTAACAGCTCACAGAACTATGTGGGCTGCGGGACTGCAGACCACACAAGAGAGGCTTTGCCCTAAATCCTTTTTCAATTCAATTTCAGACATTTATTGGGTAATTTCTAGGTCTATATTAGGTGACATGGGCACCACTGATATTTAGATGACTGGCTTAAAACCTCTCTCACGTGCTGAGATGAGTTAGAATGAGGCCAGGCTATTGCAAAGTGATAGTGGAATTAAGTAATCCATAGGTTTTAACTTGAAAAGAGGGAAACTAGCATGTGGCCTGAGAAGTATCACAAGTCAGAAGAGATGATGTTTCGTAAAGAATAAAACCTCCTATAATAAATATCATAGTGTCAATGTTTGGAAGTTCCAGACAGATCTCAACCTGGTCAACCTGTTTTTCTTTATCCCAGCTTGACCCCTCAGAGGTTGGAAGAGAAAACTGTGAGGCGAAAACTTGGGATTCACCCTCAACTCTCTCATCCACCCAACCTCCCTCTATGTAACCCTCACTAAGCCCCATCAATCCCCTCTCCAGAACGAGTCCTAAATCCATCCATGTTTCTCCACCTCCACCATCACCCCCACCTGGATGACTGCAGTACCAGCCACACAGCTGGTCACCCTGCTTCTTCTCCTGATCCCATTTCAACCCCATCAAGCAGGGTGGATCTCTTAAAATACAAAGCACATCAAAGCTTTCAAAATTCCATGACTTCTCATAGCACCAAGATTAGAATCCAACCCCCACCATGACCTCCGACAGACAGAATCCCACTAGCTGCCTCACTCATCCCCAAGAATCTTGGCTTTCCCTCGTTACACTCCAGACACACAGTCATTCCTTACGTTTCTCTGGTCACCAAGTTTGGTTCACTTTAGGGTCTTAACCTAGCTATTGATTCAACCAGGAACACACTTTTCTACAGGTCATTGCAAGCCTGGCACCATCTTGCCATTACAGTCTCATCTTACCTGTTTCTTCCTTAATGAGGCTTTCCCTTTCCACCCAAATGCTCCCTATTCCTGCATCCAGGTTGGCATTCATCACAGCATTTATCAGCAATGTGTCTTTTCTGCTGCAACTCCAGGGTGCTGATGCCTCGCTTATCACAAGCACTCAATGAATATTTATTGTCTGTAGGAAAATGTTCATCTCCATCTAGGACCTTGTGCTTAGTTTCTACTTAGTATGAAAAATAACTAATTCACTTCAAAAAAAAAAGTACAATAAAAGAAGCTGAGGGATTTGTTTGCTGACTTACTTGGGATTTAATTACATGGAGGATTCTGATGAAAAGAAAGAAAAATATTGTAGTACATTATGGTGCTAATGTGTGGGAGTTTTCATTGTTTACCCCTGTCTCCTTCCTGGGGTATTATTAATGAGCCAACTATCTTGTATGTGATAATGTATTACAATGAGTTGCATTGGGTTGTGGGTCAAGATAAAACAGCACAGTGTAATAACAGTGTAATTTAAACAAAATGATGTTTGCTCAGTGAACGGCTGACTCATTTAACACTTGCTTCTCTTCTGCACTTTAGCTGTGTGCACCCTGGGGTTGCACCTACCCAGCCCCTCTCCCATCCAGCGGATGGGAGGAGCTGGATGAACCAGTTGCAAAGCAATCTAATCTGACCTCTGCAAAAACAAGAATCAAGGTGGTCCCTCAAACGGGCACTCATGGCAAAGGCTCACCAACTTGCCTTTGAACCATAGAGGGTTTCTTGACAACCACCTCTAATTTTCTGAAAATCCAGGCAGGTTCTCAACACCTGGTTACTCTCAGAGCAGCTCCTGGGCCAAAGCAGGGCCCTGATGCCAGGGAGGTGGGCTTCCACTTCAACAGACGACCTTCAAAAGACGGGCAGCCACTGACGCCCACCTGTGTTAACTGTCAGCTGCCCACAAGAGAGTGCAGTGCTGGGAATGCCCCTTTTATCTCCAGCTTTCATCGCTGTGGTGGAGAGAAGCTGCTCTTGTGGGCTGAGAGGGATGGGTTTCAAGGGTTTCTTTGCTTCTGATGTCAACCCTCCAGCACCGCAAGATGACTATGTGCCATCTGCAGGGTCGTGTCTGATGGGGGAGGGGACAGGCAGGGAAATACATGCAGATTCAGGTATGTACCGTGGAGGCCATGTCCTCAGGATGAGCCATCTCTTCCCCAAGGAACACTGAGCTCAACTTCTAGAAAGTAAGGTCTATTTACTTCTCCCCTTATCTGAGGGGAGATGGCACACACGGTAAAGAGTCTGCCTGCAATGCAGGAGACCTGGGTTCAGTCCCTGGGTCGGGAAGATCCCCTGGAGAAGGGAATGGCTCCCCACTCCAGTATTCTTGCCTGGAGGGTTAGCATTAGGGAGAATTCCATGGACAGAGGAACCTGACAAGCTACAGTCCATGGGGTTGCCAAGAGTCAGACATGCCTGAGCAACTAACATGTTAGCTATGGAAGGTCAGTTTATTTGAAACAATGAGTCTAGCTAATGCAGTACTAGTTCACCACTGGGTTCCCTGGATATTGCATTGATTTCTCTTTACTGTGTCAAAACTGGCGTCTCTGTGATGTTACTGAGTAATTAGCCACTCTTTTCTCCTTCTCCCACATCTCATCTAAGCTGAAGGCAAACATGTGGTAAACATTCAATTGACAGTGTTTTCTTAATGCTTTCTATTTTGATTAATTAATTGCTTAGAATGTCATGACTGTCAAATTAGGGGGAATTGAAGATGGGAGCACACTTGTAGCAAAATACATTTCATTTCTCATTGGGTGGGTTATGTATTTGATATATAGCATATTAGAGCTTAATTTCACCACAATGTGAAATGATCATTGTGGGTACCATGTGAGATTCTGGCAAATTGAGGACCCTAATGGGTCCTCAGGATATAATACACTCACTTAGGCCAACAAATCCAGAAGCCATTACGTAAGTGAAGAAATTTTCCAGAAATACTCTGACCGGCCCTTCACACGGTTCCTGACGTATAAGGGACTCACATTTCCTTACTGCTTTTTGTGTTTTTGGTTGTTTCCTTATTGTTTCGAAAACAAAAGCCTCTCAAGTCCAACACCGAAGCCCTCACCTGCAACCTGCACACATTCTTCTTTCTGTTTGTCTTGGACGAGAGCCCGCTCTCCAGAGTACCGCGCACCTGCACACAAGCAGACAGGTGCTCCGCCGTTCAAACACCAAACCACCACCAACACACAGCTCTCTCCGGTACAATGACGCTCAGTGCATTGAGGGGAAGCAGGAGCCAGCGCCATAGGCAAAGCCCACAGGACAGAACAATGAAAAGGAACAGAGCTGAAGAAAGACAAACACTGCAGGATTTTTTCCCCAGAGAAAGGTTAGCAAACTCAATATTAGCAAAACAAAAAGGCAACACAGAACAACAAATCTATGGATTTCTTTCACATTTGAAAATAAGCTGGATTCAATGCAAAGTAATATAAATTTATTTGCATGCGAAATATATATCATGCATGTGCTGTTTAGTCACTAAGTTGTGTCCGACTCTTTCGCCAGCCATGAACTGTAGGCCACAGGACTCCTCTGTCCACAGGGTTTCCCAGGCAAGAATACTGGAGTGGGTCGCCATTTCCTTTTCCAAGGGATCTTCCTGACCCAGGGATCAAACCCACATCTCCTGCACTGGCAGATGGCTTCTTTACCATTGAACCACCAAGGAAGCCCCAAGGATATACATATATGGATATAAAAACATTGAGTCATCAAAAGTCATTATGGTTAACACGTCAACAACAGGATAATACTATAACCAAAGCACTTAAAGAAAACCATAAACTATTCTCCAAAAACTAAAGTCTCCTAAGTGGATCTCTGCTTTCCAAGCTAAATCCTCTGTACGTTCAAGACAACAACCTTTTGAAACCCAAAGGACTCAGGAAATCATTTTTGCAAAGATATACCATGTTTTTTCTAAATGCCCCAACATGTTTGTGATACAAATACTTTCCAGATTTTCCCATCTTTGTGGGGGGGAAGAAAGAGAAGATAAGAATAATCTGTGGTTTTTTTCTGCCTGGTTGTTAAACACCCTAATTACTTCAAGCACCATTACTGCCACTTGCACATAAGCCATTCTTTGAAAATACTGTTCAATCTAAACTAAAATTCATGCTAATTTCTTCTGAGAATTTAGCCAATAGTAACACAATTTGAAAAGTTATTAGATTTACTTTTCTAATCTTAACAGGGATGTCGATATTCTAAGTATATACAATGGAGATAATCTACTATCATCTGAAGTGTAATGAACAACAGAAAAACTCTTTTAAAAAGAGCATTTTTATAGACCTGAAAAGTACTATAATTACATATCATGTACCATAACCTTTATTGCTGACTTGCCATTATTTTGATACTAAAATGACTTCCTATATTCCTTCTTACAAAACTTACTTACATTAAAATCATATTGTTGGGTCTTTCTTTCCTCCCACTTTTGTACTGGATGGAATTACTTTTTCTAATAGTTTGCTCAATAAATCAAGATTCTGGTGCAGCTTGTACAGACATTTTGGGTTTCTTGTTTATCATAAATTCAGTGGGCTGACAAATCATAACATTATTTGTTTCTATAACAAAATGTAACAAAGGAAGCAGATTGTAAAGAAACATTAGTTGAATGAAAAAATCTTGATGTGACCCACTTCTGTGGCATTCATCCTAGATCTTGTAATTAAAGGAAGCCAGTGATGACAGCCATAGTATGTAAGAAACCTGCTTCCTAACTATGCATGCATGAATGAATGAGATTTAGTGTTTGCCCTTAGACTGGAGTAGAGGGCAGGGAAACAGTGTTCACAAGGCAGAATGTGACAAGTAGCAACAGTGTAACAAAATGCTATGGAGGTTTCAGGGAAGATGAAATTACACCTGGTTGGAAGGATCAGAAAATTTCAGAGGAAGTGACCCCTGGGGTGCATCTTAAAGGATGAGTAGAAATTCACTGGGCAGAAATGAAGGGTGACCATCCAGAAAGAAAGAACAGTAAGAAGAAAAGCAAGAAGGTGGAAGGGAACATTTGGGAACCATGTGTGCTGGGTTTTCTCTGTATCATGGCAGTACTAGGGAACAGGGCCTTGTATGTTAAACTGAACAGTTTAACAATCAGTAGACAATGAGCAGCTAGTAGTGGTTTTGAAAAAGATAGCAACACAAAGATGAATATGAAAGCAAAGTGCAAAACAAGCTACAATAAAAAGAACAGAGGCATTTAGAGACTAACTGGGAAGTAGGAAGGATTCCAGAAGGAGATTAGTAACAATGAAGTCTTGAATAAAGGCCAGGGGGATACAAAGGAGAGGTTGGAACCAAAAGGTAGTATAGAGCCCAAAATGATATTCAGGCAACCAATCTGGTGCCATAAACAGAAATAGGAACATCGGGAATAGGAAAGGGAGGTGCTTCAGAGAATGGAATGCCTAACACAGGACAGACACACATTCCGGAGACCCAGCACCTAAAGGATCACTTCCCTCTCTCAGTGTCAGGGATCCTAGAACTTACTTAGCCTCCACTTGGTCACTTCTGAGGCTTTCTACAACATGCTAGGAATCCCCAAGACCCTCCTGACATTTCCATCTCCTCTGCTCACGCAGTGTCATAAACACTGCGCTTCCCCTTGAAGGGCACCATGAGCAGCCTTATCAAGGATGAGATGCTACCTTCATTCACACAGTTCTAATGATCCAGTCCTGATGCAACTCCGGCATGTTGTCCTGATCACTTTAGATGTGGTTGTGTGGCATCTGTCCTTATTTTCCTTTTCATGGAAATGGCTTTACTATTTAGTGGATTTTAAAGTAAAATGCAAAAAAGAAAATTATATGCATCTTGCAATAAAAAACATGGAAAATAAAGTTGAGGAACGTCTCAGAAAATAGAGCAAAAAGAAAGAAAACAGGAGAGTACAAAAATATTAGAGTAGCATCTAAGAAGCTTGATATCCAAAAACCAAACATTCTAGGGAAAAAAAGAGGAAATGGAAAGAAGGTCATCAAAAAATAATTCAAGACAATTTCCCAGAACCAAGGACGTAGCTTTCAGACTAAAAGGCTACTGAGTGCCCAGTACCAAAAATGGAAAGAGACCTGTGTCAGCAAAGATCACCATACCTTTTTAGAAAACAGGGGATAATGAAATCACAGTAACTTCCAGAGAGAGAGAACAATAGCAAAACCCTTTACAATACAGCCTGGCATACGCCTCCAACAGAGCCTTTCCCCCAACATAGTACAGCCCTGGCCCCTCTCCACCCATCTCCCCTCAAATATAAATCAGATTATGTCCCTCCTCTGTTTACAAATCTCCTGTGACTTACATGACACTAAAATACAAATGTAATGAAAACAAGGGAATTAGGCTTTAAGACCTCCTCTAAAATGTGATGACTCTGGTGAGCATTAACACTTTTGAATGAATGGATAAAAGTTTCTGCTTTACAGTCAGCTACCAAAATGAAATTTCCTTCTTCCTAACTCAATCTTTAACTTTTGCTTTCTTTTCCCTTCCAGTTTTTTTCCCTTTCAGTCTTTTCCAGTCATCAGTCCACACTTTCTAATGCAGAATGTTGGGAACACTGGTATTATATCTCATGAATGACTCCCAAATAGGGTTTTCAATGAACGAAGTCATAACAAGGTTTTAAAAGAACAACTGAGAAGTAGGTCAAGTTCCCATGTGAGCCACGATTCTCTCAATTCTCCATGGAGTTAAGCAGGGCAAAGAAGGAACAGGTTAAATGGAACAGTTCTAGCCCATATTTGCATTGGCCATTGGGTAATCATCATGAGTCTACGAAGTAATATATTTATATATGTATAATATATATACATATATATTATGCCTTGAATATAAAAGTGCCCAGTACATGTCTAACCAAACTGAACTGATGAAATGGACCTCTCGGTTCCTCTTCAAACTTTAGAGGTTTGATTCATTCAGTAAATCTTTACTGAACAACTACCGTATTGCAGGCCCTTTTCAGGGGACGTGGCAGCAGAAAGACAGGAGCGCTGCACCCTCTTGCAGTTTACGATCTAAAGGGAGAGTTAGGTAAGACACAGACAAGGTAGGGCAATGGGAGCACAGTGACAGGGTGAAGGCTGCGAGAACAGGATTCAAAGGGCTGGTCAGAAAGAGACGCTGGGAGACACATTTCACCTGAGACCCGAATAAAGAGAAAGAGGAGCCACACCAAGAGCAGGGAAAACCAGGCAGAAAGAAGAGTAAGAGAAAAGCACAAAGCTGCAAACAAGGTGGAGTGCTTGAAAAACAAAAAGAATACAAACTGGTTAGAACACAATAAACAAATGACGAAGGAGGTACAAAATGAGATCGGAGAGGCCCCTATGGAGGGGCCATAGGATATACGGGCTGCGTAGGCCAGGGTGAGGGGAATGGATTTCTCGTCTGCTTATCAGTTCAGTTCAGTCACTCAGTCGTGTCTGACTCTTTGCAACCCCATGGACTGCAGCACGCCAGGCCTCCCTGTCCATCACCAATTCCCGGAGTTTACTCAAACTCATGTCCATTGAGTTGGTGATGCCATCCAACCATCTCATCCTCTGTCATCCCCTTCTCCTCCTGCCTTCAATCTTTCCCAGCATTAGGGTCTTTTCCAATGAATCAGTTCTTCACATCAAGTGGCCAAAGTATTGGAGTTTCAGCTTCAGCATCAGTCCTTCCAGTGAATATTCAGCACTGATTTCCTTTAGGATGGACTGGTTGGATCTCCTTGCAGTCCAAGAGACTCTCAAGAGTCTTCTCCAACACCAGATTTCAAAAGCATCAATTCTCCAGCTCTTAGCTTTCTTTATAGTCCAATTCTCACATCCATACATGGATGGCTATGGCTATGGAAAAACCATAGCCTTGGCTAGACGTACTTTTGTTGGCAAAGTAATGTCTCTGCTTTTTAATATGCTGTCTAGGTTGGTCATAGCTCTTCTTCCAAGGAGTAAGTGTCTTTTAATTTCATGGCTGCAATCACCATCTGCAGTGATTTTGGAGCCCCCAAAAAAGTAAAGTCTGTCATTGTTTCCATTGTTTCCCCATCTATTTGTCATGAAGTAATGGGACCAGATGCCATGATCTTAGTTTTCCAAATGTTGACTTTTAAGCCAAATTTTTCACTCTCCTCTTTCACTTTCATCAAGAGGCTCTTTAGTTCTTCACTTTCTGCTATAAGGGTCACGGTGTCATCTGTGTTATCTGAGGTTATTGATATTTCTCCCAGCAATCTTGATTCCAGCTTGTGCTTCATCCAGCTCAGCATTTTGTTTTTGTTTTTTCATTTTTTCTTTTTTAATTAGTTGGAGGCTATTTACTCCACAATATTGCAGTGGGTTTTGTCATACATTGACATGAATCAGCCATGGATTTACATGTGTCCCCCATCCCGATCCCCCCTCCCACCTCGCTCTCCGCCCGATCCCCCTGGGTCTTCCCAGTGCACCAGGCCCTAGCACTTGTCTCATGCATCCAACCTGGGCTGGTGATCTGTTTCACCCTAGATAATATACATGTTTCGATGCTGTTCTCCTGAAACATCCCACCCTCGCCTTCTCCCACAGAGTCCAAAAGTCTGTTCTATACATCTGTGTCTCTTTTTCTGTTTTGCATATTGGGTTATTGTTACCATCTTTCTAAATTCCATATATATGTGTTAGTATACTGTAATGGTCTTTATCTTTCTGACTTACTTCACTCTGTATAATGGGCTCCAGTTTCATCCATCTCATTAGAACTGATTCAAATGAATTCTTTTTAATGGCTGAGTAATATTCCATGGTGTATATGTACCACAGCTTCCTTATCCATTCGTCTGCTGATGGGCATCTAGGTTGCTTCCATGTCCTGGCTACTATAAACAGTGCTGCGATGAACATTGGGGTGCACGTGTCTCTTTCAGATCTGGCTTCCTTGGTGTGTATGCCCAGAAGTGGGATTGCTGGGTCATATTGAAACTTAAAAGCTTTTGCACAACAAAGGAAACTATAAGCAAGGTGAAAAGACAGCCCTCGGATTGGGAGAAAATAATAGCAAACGAAGCAACAGACAAAGGATTAATCTCAAAAATATACAAGCAACTCCTCCAGCTCAACTCCAGAAAATAAATGACACAATCAAAAAATGGGCCAAAGAACTAAACAGACATTTCTCCAAGGAAGACATACAGATGGCTAAAAAACACATGAAAAGATGCTCAACATCACTCATTATCAGAGAAATGCAAATCAAAACCACAATGAGGTACCATTACACGCCAGTCAGGATGGCTGCTATCCAAAAGTCTACAAGCAATAAATGCTGGAGAGGGTGTGGAGAAAAGGGAACCCTCTTACACTGTTGGTGGGAATGCAAACTAGTACAGCCACTATGGAAAACAGTGTGGAGATTTCTTAAAAAACTGGAAATAGAACAGCCCAGCATTTTGCATGATGTACTCTGCATATACATTAAATAAGCAGGGTGACAATAGCCTTGATGTACTCCTTTTCCTATTTGGAACCAGTCTGTTGTTCCATGTCCAGTTCTAACTGTTGCTTCTTGACCTGCATACAGATTTCTCAGGAGGCAGGTCAGGTGGTCTAGTATTCCCATCTCTTTTAAGGATTTTCCACAGTTTGTTGTGATCCACACAGTCAAAGGCTTTGGCGTAGTCAATAAAGCAGAAGTAGATGTTTTTCTGGAACTCTTGCTTATGGAGACATATTTTTCTAGGAAATTCCAAGATTGTCTCTTTCACATCATTTCCCACGCTATTGTATTCATACAACTTTGACCTCCAAGAAACAAGCCAATGAAATGAAATTTTTTTGTCTTTTTCATATTTTAATTCAATAATACAATTACTATCACATAAGGAAAATTTCTTGATGAAAGAACTAAAGAGCCTCTTGATGAAAGTGAAAGAGGAGAGTGAAAAAGTTGGCTTAAAACTCAACATTCAAAAAACTAAGATCATGGCATCTGGTCCCATCACTTCATGGCAAATAGATGAGGAAACAGTGGAAACAGTGACAGCCTTTATTTTAGGGGGTGCCAAAATTGCTGCAGATGGTAACTGCAGCCATGAAATTAAAAGAGACTTGCTCCTGGAAGAAAAGTTATGACCAACCTAGACAGCATATTAAAAAACAGAGACATTACTTTACCAACAAATGTCCGTCTAGGCAAAGCTATGGTTTTTCCAGTAATCATGTATGGAAGTGAGAGCTGGACTCTAAAGAAAGCTGAGTGCTGAAGAATTGATGCTTTTGAACTCTGGTGTTGGAGAAGACTCTTGAGAGTCCCTTGGATTGCAAGGAGATCCAACCAGTCCATCCTAGAGGAGATCAGTCCTGAATATTCATTGGAAGGACTGATGCTGAACTAAAACTCTAATACTTCAGCCACCTGATGTGAAGAACGGACTCATCTGAAACGACCCTAATGCTGGGAAAGATTGAAGGCAGGAGGAGAAGGGGATGACTGAGGATGAGATGGTTGGATGGCATCACTGACATCAATGGACATGAGTCTCAGTAAACTCCAGGAGCTGGTGATGGACAGGGAGGCCTGGCATGCTGCAGTCCATGGGGTCACTAAGAGTCACATACAACTTAGTAACTGAACTGAAGGAAAATTTCTTTTTTTATAAGAGGATACAGCCCTATCTCATTCATGGGGAAAAGAATTTTTTTAATAAAGAAACCAAGAAAGTTCAATACCAGGTCTAAATATCTTTTCAAGATGGATCCTGAAGTAATAAGACTACCCGTTGAGCCACCACACCGAACAAGCTAGGGCTGGTATTGCAGACTTGGAGTGAACTTTTCTCCATTTCAGCTAGTTCATGTAGCAACTGCCACATTATTTTAAGATACTGAAAATTTTCATGTTCTCCCCTACCATTTTGGTGCATACCTGCAGGAGCTTCTCCTGATCTTCTACTCTTTCTTAATCTTGTCCTAAATCCCACTACATAATCCAACTAAGCATTATCCATACATACACTTGCAGGCTTCTTCTAAAGGCACCTGGTTAGTGTTTGCCAGTCAATACAAAATGAACCACTCACATCAATTCGAGAGATCCATAAAGCTGAAAGTCGTACTGGAGTATTCACTAGTTAGGGCAAGAGTAACGGTACAGTTGAGACAAAACTAATTCGCTCAAAGGCTTTAAGGGACTTATTTTCCAGTGTCACTTTTGCTGTAATGCACAACTGCCCCAAATAATGCAGGAATCAGAAATTTCCAAAGGGAATGAAGCTAATGATATACCAACTCTACACATAGAATACTCTGCAGTAACATGCATCTGCCATCTACCACTGCCCCCACCCCCGCCCCCAGTTAATGGAATACTCTGTCAACATGTAATTCTTCTTGAATATTTGTGTTTTTCATTCTATTATAAAACTATTTAAGTTTATAAAATGGCCGATTCATGTTGATGTATGGCAAAAACCATCACAATACTGTAATTATCCTCCAATTAAAATAATTAAAAAAATAAAATTTTTTAAAAATGGTGAAGCCTTTTATTTAAAATAGCAAAATGCTATATATATATACATAATATTGTAAAACAATTATCCTCTAATTAAAAGTAAATTTAATCATCAAAAAATGTATTGTCTTAACCTCACAATTGCTCCCTTATGCCCACAATGCACCAACCAACAATCCTTGAAAGTTCTACCTGCAAATCTCTAATCAGATCCACGCCCTCCATTTCCACCTACACTGCCTTGGTTCCAGCTCCCATCTCCCACATCAACTACTCTAATAGCCTCAAATCAAAAGGTCCTACTATTCTACCCGACCAACTTCAAACCTCTCCTCCTCTGTGAATATTCCCCAGCTCCCCAGAGTGGGGAGATTCAGTAACTCCAATTTGCTTCACCCAGTAGCTCTTAGTACACACCAGTCTCATAATACTGATTATACTCTACTGCAATGACATCAAATAAAAATACACAAGCCACAGGCATAAGTTTAAATGCCCCAGTAGTGTCATTAAAAAGGCAAAAAGAAATTGCCACCTAGATGCCCATCAGCAGACGAATGGATAAGGAAGCTGTGGTACATATACACCATGGAATATTACTCAGCCATTAAAAAGAATTCACTTGAATCAGTTCTAATGAGATGGATGAAACTGGAGCCCATTATACAGAGTGAAGTAAGCCAGAAAGATAAACACCAATGCAGTATACTAACACATATATACGGAATTTAAAAAGATGGAAATGATAACCCAATATGCAAAACAGAAAAAGACACACAGATGTATAGAACAGACTTTTGGACTCTGTGGGAGAAGGCGAGGGTGGGATGTTTCAAGAGAACAGCACTGAAACAAGTATACTATCCAGGGTGAAACAGATCACCAGCCAAGGTTGGATGCATGAGACAAGTGCTCAGGGCTGGTGCACTGGGAAGACCCAGAGGGATGGGATGGGGAGGGAGGCGGGAGGGGGGATCGGGATGGAGAACACATGTAAATCCATGGCTGATTCATGTCAATGTATGGCAAAAACCACTACAATACTGTAAAGTAATTAGCCTCCAACTAATAAAAATAAATGAAAATAAATAAATAAATAGGCAAAAAGAAATTGGTAATTTTTAACAATATATTTTACTTAACCAGATACATCCAAAATATTATCATGTCAACATGTAATCAATACAAAAAGCAAGATATTCTATAATTTTTCATATTAGTTCTTTGAAATCCAATGTATGTTTTCCCTTTACAGCATATTTTAGACACTAAGTTGTTATTAAAAATAGTTGATCTGTATTTAGTTGTCATAAAAGTTACAACTGAAAAAAGTAGATTCACATACCCAATTTCTTCCAAATGAACTTGAGAGTTTCATAACAACTGCATCAAATATCTAGTTTATATTTTAAGTTAAAATTAACATTCAAAAATCAGTTCCTCAGTCACACTAGTGGCTAGTGGCTATGAGGTTGGACCGTGTAGCTCTATGGTAATTATTTGCATATACATTTGTCTTTCCCACTAAATCAGACCGTATCTAATTTACCTGTATCCTCCTCAAGCACAGGCTTGGCACATACACAGTGATTTGTGAAAGTCTGTTGACTAGACAAAGAAAAACAGACATGGAAATCACCTGACTACAGCAACAGTAAATCAAGAAAATCGAGGAGGAGCCAAGATGGCGGAGGAATAGGACGGGGAGACCACTTTCTCTCCTACAAACTCATCGAAAGAACATTTGAACGCTGAGCAAATTTCCCAAAACAACTTCTGATCGCTAGCAGAGGACATCAGGCGCCCAGAAAAGCAGCCCATTGTCTTCGAAGGGAGGTAGGACAAAATATAAACGATAATAAGGGAGTCAAAAGAGCTACGGACGGAGACCCGTCCCGGGAAGGGAGTCTTAATAGAGGAAGTTTCCAATCACCAGGAAACCCTCTCACTGGCGGGACTGGGGGAAGTTTTCGGCAATCTAACTGGGAGGAAAAATTAAACAAGGCCCACAGATTACGTGCCTAAAAGCAACTCCCAGCAGAAAAGTACCCCAGACGCCCGCACCCGCCAGCAACAAGCGGTGCGGAACGGAGAGGAGCGGGCGGCATTGCTTAGGGTAAGGACTGGCCCGAAGACCCTGAGAGCAATCGGAGGGAGCTTTTTTAAACTGTGGGATATCAAGGGACAAAATTAACTGGCCCGAACACACTGCCGGTGGTTCGCAAAACAAAGGGACTGAGAATTTCCAGAGAAAAGCCGGCCCATCCCCGCTGGAGGTAGGAGGCAGGGGGGAGGGGAAAAGGGCAAACTCAGCCCCTGAGAAGCCACCCCCTCCCACACTGCAAACAGGCCTCCGGGTTCTAGCTAAAGAAAATCTTTTGTAAGGAATATGAATGGCGGTGTTATGAATATACACACACATACAAGCACAGGCTTGTATTAAAAATAATTAAGACTAAGTACATTTGAAATTGGTGCAGCCACTATGGAGAACAGTATGAAGGTTCCTCAAAAAACTAAAAATAAAGTTGCCATATGATCCAGCAATTCAGTTCCTGGGCATATATCCAAATGAACTATAATTCAAAACGATACATGCACCCCAATGTTCATTGCAGCACTATTTACAACAGCCAAGATATAGAAAAAGTGTAAACGTCTATCAAAAGATGAATGGATAAAGAAGTTGTGGTACATATAGACAATGGAATGCTACTCAGCCAGAGATTGAAATAATGCCATTTGTAGCAACACGGACAGACCCAGAGATTATCATACTAACTGAAGTAAGTCAGAAAGAAAAAGATAAATATCATATGGTAGCACTTAAACACGTGGACTCTAAAATATGACACAAATGAACTTATCTGTGAAATAGAAAGACTCACAGCACTTATCTATGAAATAGAAAGACTCATAGAAAGTTTGTCTGGAGAAGAGACTTGTGGTTGCCAGGCATGGGGATGGGGAGGGAAGGAGCACTGGATAAGGAGTTTGGGATTAGCAGGTGCAAACCCTTATACGCGGAATGGATAAACAAGGTCCTACCATACAGCACAGGGAACTATATTCAATACCCTACAATAAGTCATAATGGAAAATAAAAAAATAGGAATAGAATGCATACAAAGGAAAAAAGGCTAAGTACATTTGATTTGTTACTTATTCCTCCATAACAAAAATCACTTCATATATACTATTCCCCCTTCTGGGCCCTCATGCCTTTTCCTCCTCCCTTTAAAGCATTCATGGGTATTGTACACAATTAGCCCTTCATAACAGCTTTGACATTCACTAGTTGCCTTCTCTATGTCTTGCCTTCTCAAAGTATATTTCAAACTTCTGGAGATCGAGATCACTCCTTGTACTTTGTAACTATCCTCACCCATGGTTGAATAGCAATAACAAAGTACAAGAATTTAATATATGACATATAATCAATTTTCAGATGCTTTCCTTTTCAGTAAAGTCTTTCCCAATCAATCCTAGAAGCCCAGCCTCTCGGCACTCACATTCATGTCACTGTCTCTGGATACCTGGGACCTGGGACCTACCACATAACCAGTTTTTCTCTGGGTTTTGCAAGCTCAATTGCCCTTCTTCCCCAAGGAGATGGGGTGCAATTTCCAGTCTACGTCACAATACCTTCATTACCTAGTTGCAGTGCTCTCACTACAGACCGTTCTGTAGCTGCTACCTCCTGTTCCCATTTGCCACCTCCATCTCCCCCTATCAGCCATGGATGCAGCCAAGTGACAGAACAGAATTCTGTAAGGATAGAGGCCACCTTGGTGGCTCAATCAGTAAAGAATCCATCAACAATGCAGGACACCGCCTGCAATGCAGGGGACCAGGTTGCATCCCTGGATCTGGAAGATCCCCTGGAGAAGGAAATGGCAACCCACTCCAGTATTCTTGCCTGGAAAATTCAATGGACGGAGGAGTCTGGCGTGTTACAGTCCATGGGATCGCAAGAGTTGGACACAACTGAGCGACTAAACCACATAAACCATAAAGAGCAGTTTGGCTTTGTTAAACACATCGCCTGGGCTTCCCTGGTAGCTCACCTGGTGGAGAACCCACCTGCAGTGCAGAAAACCCCAGTTCCATGCCTGGATCGGGATGATCCACTGGAGAAGGGATAGGTTACCCACTCCAGTATTCCTGGGCTTCCCCAGTGGCTCAGATGATAAAGAATCCGCCTGCAATGTGGCAGACCTGGGTTCAATCCCTGGGTTGGAAAGATTCCCTGGAGAAGGAAACGGCTTCTACCCACTCCAGTATTCTGGCCTAGAGAATTCCATGGACTGTATAGCCCATGGGTCACAAAGAGTTGGACACAGCTGAGCTACTTTCACTTTCACTTTTCAGATGCATCGCCTACTGAAAAGACTGGTGGTGTGGGCATGCGCAGTTGTGTCTGATTGTTTGTGACCCCATTGACTGTAGCCCCCCAGACTCCTCTGTCTATAGGATTTCCCAGGCCAGAATACTGGAGTGGGTTGCCACTCCCTTGCCCAGGGCATCTTCCCGACCCAGGGATTGAACCCACATCTGCTGCATCTACTTGCATTGGTAGGCAAATTCTTTACCACTGCGCCACCACCGGGGAAGTTCACTGACAACCCTATAAATCAATGCACACACATACATTTCCATAAAGGGGATTACAACAGGTTTATCTTTTAATTTCATGTTACTTGAGCAAGAAAAAAATAAAAATAAATGTAAAGAGGTCTGGGTGGATCAGTCATGGGGCTCCTCTAAGTCTGCGCTCTTTGTCTTCTGCTTGGATAGCTCTTTGATAGCGTTCAGCTCTGCAGGAGTGAACTTGGGGGTTAGCACCACTGCATCGTAATCGAATTCTTCATCAAGCGAGAAGGGCTGAACTTCATCTCCAACGATCTATAAAAGGTAACGAAGGCGGAAAATCATATATAATCATTGTAAATGAAGATAAAGCTGAAAACATAAACTCCCTATTAATATTTAATTAAACTTTTTTTAGACTTCAGCACTCTCAGCTGATTAAGCTGTTTTTAAGTAAAGGAATAAATTCAATTATTCAATTTGACCTAATTTAGGCCTTTTAATATGCCCCATTTGTACCATCCTGCATCGGAATGAATATCATTAGCTAATTCCACCCACGGCAAGAATCAGAAAGTCTCTCCTGCACACATTCAATACATTTTTACCATTTGTAGCATAAGGGCTACAGGCATATGGAAAAACTAAGTCTGCTGTTGTTCAGAGGCTAAGTCCTGTCTGCCTCAGGGTCTTTTCCAATGAGTTGGCTCTTCACATCAGGGGGCCAAAGTATCTGAGCTTCAGTTTCAGCATCAGTCCTTCCAATGAATATTCAGGGTTGATTTTCCTTAGGATGGACTGGTTTGATCTCCTTGCAGTCCAAGGGACTCAAGAGTTTTCTCCAACACCACAATTTGAAAGCCTCAGTTCTTCAATGTTCAGCCTTCTTTGTGGTCCAGCTATCACATCCATACATAACTACTGGAAAAACCATAGCTTTGACTCTATACAGACCTTTGTTGGTAAAATGATGTCTCTGCATTTTAAGAGTTATATTCAAATGTGAGAAAATAAACCCTAAGATTTTGTTCAATCTTAAAGACATTCTTATTTTTAGTATTTACTAAAAAAGGCTTGTATCAAAAAAAAAAAACACATTCATTTTTGAAGATAAAAATACTCTATGCTTAACATACTTCTTTAGATAGTACTTGGGCCAATAACAGCAGGAATTAAAACACATAGTGTCCCCCTTAAATTAAAAAAATCCAGGATCCATTCTTTCCACCAAGAATTTTAAAATATTACAGAATTTATTTGCAACTCAGAGTAGCTACAAAGAGGAATAATAATTTTGTACCTGCTTATTCATAATCTGTGAATTTTAAAAGACTCCCTAAAGGAAGGTAGTTTAAAAAGTGTATTTTCCAATAAACAAAAGAGAATGCTTTAAATCTCATTGTATCACCCCTTAGAAAGCCTCTCCAAAATCAAATGGTGTGTGATACAATGAGATCACCCAGTACTTCTTTGTATCTCTATATTATGTATGATGATGCTGAAATAATTGAAAACTATGGCTTATGCAAGAGTAAAAAAAAGCCCTGAAGCTATAAGCAGCTTGAAATATTCTTGCATGGAAAATGGTCTCATCGAGTGGCTTTCGCAATGTTCCTGAAAATGGAGCATCTCACTCAGGAGCTGTGTGCTGTTTTCAAAGATGCGAAAAAAAAGAAAAAAACATGAAAAGTAGGTACCTCCTATCTGTTTAGCAAGTTGCATTTTGTAGTTGGATGTGCAGTGCTAATAGCAAACACCGAGCCATCTATCATCCTTTCTTAGTAAAACCAGCAAGAGAACAAATTTCAGAGACTTGTTCATTTCCTCTTTATTAGAAAGTGTCTGTGCTTTCCTGACAAAGGTAATGATGGCACCTGTGACTGACTGAGTTCCCACCACACACCAGCCCCAGTACTAGGAACTTTGTGGGAATTACCGGTAACCTTCAAACAACCCATCTTACAAAGCTCTAAGAGGTTAAGTAACTTACCCCAGGCTGTACAATTAGTAAGGTAGAGAAGCAAGATTTGAATCCCAGGTGATCTGTAGATAAAGCTTCCACCTTCTCAACAAAAAAACCAGCAAAAATCAACCTTGAAGTTTCACTAAGCCAAATCACGTCTCTTTGGGAGAAAAGATCTTTTCTAAATAAGCTAAAAAATTCGCCCAGTCTACCATTAAAAAATGCACTCAAGGATCCACATAATACCATGACTGTCTTTAAAGGAGCAAGTGTATACAGGAATCAAATCAGTCTGCAGAGTGGCTGATCTATCCATTCATGTCACTTTCTGAAAATTAAATTTCTCATCACCAGTGGGGTAATAGGGCTAAGACCAGCTCAAGTGAAGAAACGTGTACACAATGACGCAAAATGCTCATTTCCTGAATAGAAACATCCTCACCATCTCCAGCTCTATCCGGCAGTGAGCACTGAGGCCTGCAAGCCTGGTCCTGGTAGAGGACGAGGAGGATTCCCCTCTCTGCCTGTGTCTTCTGTCCAATGGGATTCTTGCTGCCCTGTAGCCTGGTTAAAGGCCTGCCATCCACATGTCCACCAAGCTTCCAGCTGCCCACCACACTAGGACTTTGAACCCTGTCCTGAGGCCTCTAAGACTTGCTTAGACTTCACTAGCCATTATCAATAGATGCAGTCACTCTGCCTTCACCCACCTCCCTCTGAGACAGGAAAGCGGGTTCGAATTCCACAAATCTCTTTGCTGAGCTAAAATCTCAGCAAGATCATACCATCCTTCTCGAACTCACTCACACCACATGAACAGCCCTCACATTCCCACCTCCCTTCCCTTCACGTGTTCACTCCATAAACAGCTATTGAGCGTTTAATGTGAACTGGATACTGGGAACACACACAGATGAAGAAAAGCAAAACCTGTGTCCACGAGGTTTTGTAACTTCAGGGAGAAGACAGAAGTAAGGGAGTGATTTCATGATCGTGCTCCATGCTCCCCAACAGAGGGATGCAAAAAGGGGTACACAAGCATGGAGGGCAAAGTGCTGAAGCTTAGCTTACTTCCAACCGAGCATGGCCACGCTCCAGAAAATCCTACTCGACTCCCCACTCAACACCCTACTCGCGACCCACCCTGTACCAGCAACCCAGACAGAGCAAGGCTGGTGTGCTGAACTTCTAGACTCTCTTGACGAGGGCTGACTCCCACAGTCAAGCTAGTCCTTTCTCCCAGACACGGCCCAGCCCATCACCTTCTCACCACTCTCCCTTCCCCAAGGGTCCCAAGGCACCTTTTGGTTACAACACTCAACATTATGGAACCGGAGATACAGACATTAATCTTTAAGTGGAAAGTTTTTGTTTTCCGTAAGTTCTTCTTCACACACTTAAATTTTTCTCTATTATAGAGCACAATTTCCTTCATCAGTTATTTGGTTTTAACTTAAACGGCGCCAAGGAATAAGTTTTTAGCTAGCCAATAAATATATGATGCCAATGCAAGAATTATTCATTTACAGTATGCTTAAAAACATAAAAAATACGTAAAAATACAAATGTCTTCACTTAGAAATTCAGTTATTAACAGCAGCTCTTATTGTTAGATTAATTCCTTTAGGCAATCAGTTAAACGCTGACGTAGATAATAAGAGAAAGAAACCAAGGGTGATAATAATTTCTTACTTGCAATGCCAAAATATGATACTCAAGACATTTTAAAACTGGGTGTATCACTGTCACTCTGTACTGCAAGGTGGCCAGTACATCTCTGGATCAAAATGTCAGAGGAAGAGTCTCCTGCCATCATTTAGATATATTCCATTCTTCTCACAAATGTTTATTAAAATCCAGGTGCTACACTGGGTGCTGAGGATACAAAGCTGCAGACTCATATGGAATCACAGAGAAATGATTTAGATACATATATGAACAATTATAGTAAAGTGTAGTAAGTATACATGGTATAGTTAGGAGGGAATAGGAAAGAGAAGGAAAGCCTAACCCAGCCTAGATTAGAAGGCCTTGGGAAGGAATCAGGGGAGGCTTCCTGGAAGAGGTGCTATCTAAGCAGAATCTTCAAAGGTAATATTATTTAACAAAGTTGAGGGAAAAAGAGCTAAGGACAAAAGCAGGTCTCACGAGCAGAGGAGGCCAAGTAAGAAAGACACAGAATTTCACGTATGTAAATCTGCAAGTAGTTCAGTGCTGTCAAAGCAGAAAATGTCAGGTAGAGGGCAGCAGGAGATGAGGATGGTGGCAGGAGATGAGGATGGTGGCAGATCACGACAGGTCTTGTATGCCATTTTTCCCAGAGGTGAGGAAAAGTCGCTGAAGGATTTTTTTTTTTTAAAGCATGTAGATACTTGGTCATCTATACATTTCAAATAAATTCCTTCCTTCATTCAAATGCTAACTGAGACAAGTGCTGGAGACACAGGCGCGGTGCAGAGAATAGGACGCCCTGCCCTCTCCGAGGGTACATCAAGATAAGTCACTCTGAAGATGGAACAAAGGGTAGGCTTGGAGTCAGGAGCTGGCGGAAGCAGTCCAGACAAGAGACACTGAGCCCAGGGCACTGAGAGCAGACCCTGGAAAATGTCAGAAAAACTGGCAGCACTTGCTGGCTAATTTGGACACGGGAAGGCACGAAGGGCAAGAATGCAGGAGTGGAAGCAGGTATAGATAAGCTCAGTATTTAACATGCTGATTCGAACATTCCTTAGGGAATCCAGATAGAACGGTCAACAGGCAGCTAAGCACACAAACCTGGGGCTCAGCAAAAGTCTGAAGCTCTCGAGATACAGGTTTGGAGACAGAAGCACGTGGGGAGCCACCTAGAGATGAAAACGGACCGCTGTGTGCATGTGGGGAGAGCTGCAGGTTTAGCATGGGACCTGAGGAATGCCAACTCCTGAGGGGAGCTCGGCGGGAAGCCCCCGAAGGAAGCGGGCAAGAACACCCAGACAGATACATGGGAGAGAAAGCCAGTGGGCTGCGAGCGTCAGGCAAGATCAGCGGCGATCACTGCAGCAGAGAGGCCCATTAAAGACAGAAAACTGTCCACTGGCATTCAGCACTAATAAAGTGCTCGGTCCCTCTATTCTGAATACGTCCAGGCAGATGATCAGCACGGGGACATTTTGCAATGAACTGAACGAGGAATGAGGGGAAAGGAAGCAGAGACAAATAGGGGAGCTAGATCTAATGGTTTCTGAAATCTACACGGAAAGTGAGAAAAAAGGACAATAGCCAAGAGGGGTCCAAGGGAAAGGGGAGGCTATTTTTCCTTAGTTTTCTTTCATTTTGTTAAGAAAGGGAGAGTCTTAGACATATTTACATGTTGAGGGGAATGAACCAATAGAAGAGGAAAAAGAGAATGACCCTAACCATCTTATTATACCAGAAAGTCACTCCTGGTAGCTAGCAAAAGTTTTTTTGATTATTTGCTCATTCAGTATTTACTATGTCTTCTATAGGCATAGCACTGAATTCAGCACAAGTCCTGACTTTTTTGTATTTCAATTAAGTAACCTTATAGAGACACACACAAGTGAATGTAGAGTCTTCTAAGACAAGGGGCATACATATAATTCAAAGTGAACCCTAATGTACCCTGCAGTTCAGAAGACTTTGCTATGATCTTCAAAATGACAGCTTTTCAGCCACAGGAAAGCTGCAGTTCTAGTTATGCATTTCAGCTGTTGGCTACTGTGGCACACTTTGGGAATTCTCTTCTTTCAAGTTGGGTTCATTTTCGGGTTCTAAGCTATAAGGCTCCGAGGTTTTTAGATTGCAAACTGAACTTCTGATTTATTTCAAAGAGCAGAATTTGTGCAATGGGACACCAAATCCCCTGCTACTAAACAGAAAACAACTGTGAATTAAGTTATTAACTTGTTATTTTTGCCTAAGGAGCTGAGAGAAATGTACGGATTTCAGGTGTCTAATTTCAAATCTAATTGAAATCTTTTTGTAGCCTCCCAGGGAATAGAATTTGTACACTATTAGAAAACTGCTGGTTTTCTTAAAATAGTTTTTGTGACTTATTCTAAGAGGGGCACTGTTACAGGAAGAATCATTTTCATTCACAGTACCACATAGGCAAATTAAAGAAAATAAAACTAATGCTCAAATCAATAATAGCATTTAGCTATAGGCTGTCTTGCACAGTAATATGGTTAACTAAACTGTCTTTACAGGTGAAAAAGTTGAGAGTCCTATTTTGAATTGGAAAAACAGGCCATCTCCCATTAAAATATTACAAAAGTTTCTTCAATGACCTCTTCTGTACTTTGGGAAGTAGGAAAGGAACTCGTAATTTTTCATCTTCTTAATGTGAATTCTTTTTGTTCTATAAAGCTGTCCAGAACGTCTAAAATTCATCAAAATAGAGTGACCACAGCAAAAATTATTCACAAAGGGAAAGTGGAAGGTTCTTGAAAAATGTTTGACTGTAAGGGGGAAATGCACATGTATAAAAGCAGTGATAAAATTAGCAAAAAATCTAAATGGGTTCAGTTCATATCAAGAAGTTATAGATTCTTATTAGGCAATTAAGAGGAAGTCAGGACATCCAGGATACATTTTCATCTTTTGAGACTGACATCACAGAAAGCAACCACTGTGTCAAGCCCGAAACAGCCCCTTGGTAGCTCCTCACCAGATACATGTGCTGGAATTTGGTGATTCTGTTCTTTTTCTTGCACTGGGTACTTTAGAATAAGATTAATACTATTAAACCAAGGCAGAGGTGGTGCAGTACTGTGATTCTAGACAGTCCTGAAATGTTTCTCTAACAAATAGTGGCTAGAAATTAAAATCTCACCCACAATACTACTCTGAATATTTAAAGAAACACCAAAAATTATCCATCTACGCCTCATTAGTTTGCCAACACGAAAATTGTTCTATCATTTTGATTTGAACATTTAAAATTTTTCACATTTTCTGAGAAGAAACTTATACTCGTTTTAAAGATACAATCATATACAGGCTTTTAACTAGCATTTTGCTGGCTATATGAGAGATCATAGAAATCATTCATTTTTTTAAACCCATTCACTAAAGCCATTTTCTAACGATTTCTATAATGGCATGAGGTGCCACTGACCACTGGCTGGCCCAACAATTTGTATGGTCACAAGTGAAGTCTTTAAAAGAAGCTGATTCTTGCTAGCAATCACCTTGGAATTTTAGCTTATTAATACTCAGAGAAAGCTCCATAATTCAAAAAGACACTGAAAAGTGGCTGTCTGGACCCCATGGACTGTAGCCCAGCAGGCTCCTTTGTCCATGGGATTCTCCAGGCAAGAATACTGGAGTGGGTTGCCATTTCCTTCTCCAAGTAACCTACTTGGGGGTTCAATATAAGTCTGCAAGCCTCCTAGATAGACTTTTCTGATGTCAGTGAACAAAAGTTCTATTAGCAAAGGGCAAAAATTGAAATGTGTGGATTACTTCTGATTGAATGACTGCTTCCATAACAGAATATCTTCAGGAGACAAGACTGGTACCTGAACGATTAAATAATCAGGAAACACTCTAGTATTTTTATTTGGAATCAATAATAAAGAGCCCTTAACAACTTCTTGTGCCTGATCCCCTTTTATGCTAGTGTAAAAAAGGTGATAAAGGTCACTACCCAGCACCATCAGCGGCCTCGGTTGGTGCGTGTCTATTAAGTAAATGAAGATGAGCTGGAAATGATAGTAAAAGACGACTCTCCATGTTGTGTATTAGGGAGAATTAACATGTGGCACATCCCATTCTCCCATGCTGGAGAAGCACGTGGCTAGATGACATTTCTCAACTCCCCTGGTGACCAGATAGGAACATGGAATCAAGTGGTTGCCAATGGAAAGTGAGCAGCAATGAAGAGCCTGAGTCTTCAGCCTTGGGGAAACGCGCTGTCCCCATCTTCTCATTTCCTGCCCCTCCAGGTACGACAGTGACCTGACTTGAAACATGCAGCTGAACACAATGTCCTGAGGTGCAGTGAGATCCAGAGAGAAGGAACCTGGTGGGCCCCAATGACTGAAAACAGATCTACCACTTGCTCACTTTAAAGACTCTATAGACTGTTACAGGAGAGAAATAAACTACTCTCTCCTTTCAGCCATTGAATTATTGTTAGGGTTCCCTAGTATAGCAGCCTGGCCTTACCTTAACTAATGCAAAATGTTTACAGAAACTTGGAAACAATAATAAAGAGAAAAGAGGCTGGTACAGAAAAAAAAAAAGAGATAAGAAATCTGTCCATCCTATCTGTGGATTAGTCCCCAGGTAGCACCATCCTGCAGCATGGCAAACATCATGACAGAAACGTAAGTAAAAACATAACTGTTCTCTGTGTGTTCAAAAGGGAGTATACACATTAGAGAGAGATGACAGCGAGAGGGACCCAATTAAGCAACCTGAATTCTACATTTTCCCAGACCTGAGAAAAATACAGGCGCACACAGGTATGGTGGCATTTCTTTGAAAGGACCAGTTATAGAGTCAAGGCAATTTCAAGAGGCCTGAATTCCCTGAGAAGTACCTCTTCCCTTTGTTTGTCTGCTCCTTTCACGGTGGGCCCGGGCTTCGTTCCAGGGGTGAGAGGCTGGCCGGCCACAGAAGGAATGTAAGAGGGAACACTCAAGCTCACTTCCTGCTCCACTTGTCCTGGAAGCAGCAGCACGTCTGTTGAACACAAAATACATCATTCGATCCCTTCACCGGTCCACAATCGACCTAAATCATCAAAAAGCCTACGATAGTCAAAAGAATGAGCAAATATGCTCAAGTAAAGTAGGCCCATTTCACAACACCTGTTCTCACTGGGGAACTTGACTCAAGGGTGTCTCCCTTCTAGAAAATAAAAGCTGTTGGTGTATTAGTTTTTCTCTGATTGTTGCTATGTTAACAATCCATCCAAAAGGTCTGGGAGAAATGTTGTCTGGGGAACAGCTTGATCATGCCTTTCAACCCAACTTCTACTTCTATAGGAAACTAAGTTCAAAAGATGTTACTTTTGCCTCATTTTGCCATATTTTCCTAAGGGGGGTATAGAGAAAGAAAATGGAGTGCTGATTTCATCCTGTAACAATATGGCAATATTTCAAAACAACATATTAAAAAACAATGATGCCAGAAGGAAGGAACTTTCACTTGCAGCAGAAAAATGAAATAATCCGTCATACTCAGAATGCGTGGCCTCATTTCCAACTCTTGCAAACAACAACAATGTGTTTTGTGTTTCCAGCTTGTTTAGCACAACAGCAAGAATTCAAAAGCCAATCCTGGTTTTCTGATCAATCCATTAGAAGTAGATGTGTTCCCCTTTTTTTTTTTTTTGCACACGTGGCAGAATCATGGATGCATCATGGACAAATGATGATCTTCCACAGCTCTCTCTGAAGACAGAAAAACAAATAGAAGCCCAAAAGGATTGCTCCTTGGCCTGCTTCTGCAGGACCAGAAGGGCTGCTGGAGCCAGCCAGTAACTTGCAGCTGGCACGGGATGCTGCGGTCTGCTACTCAATGATGATCCTAATTAAGACACTAATTAAGTTCTCAGTGGAAGTGATTAATTAACAACAGGCATGCCTTGGCTGTTGCCAATGGCAGCATATATGAGGTGATAACTGAGCAGGTACTGCTATTCAAAAACTGAAACAGATTTGAAAGACATCTCTCTCCACCGCAGATGCCACCTGGAAGCTTAAGAATTTTGTAATCATGTCTTTTTTGATCCCTGAGTGAGGAAGATCCCCTGGAGGAGGAAATGGCAACCCACTGCAGTACCCTTGCCGGGAAGATCCCATGGACAGAGGAACCTGGCAGGCTACAGTCCATGGGGTTGCACAGACTCAGACACAAGTTAGAGACTGAGCGTGCATGCATGACTATGATTAATTACTGAACTCATAGAATGTGACCTGATTAATTAGGAGAAATAAAAACAATAATAATAGCCAGCCTTTTACATGCATTAACTCAGCTAATCCTCTCAACAACTCCATTATCATCTGTTTTACAGGCAAGGAGCTTTAACACCCAGAATCACCACACTCAAGTCACCACAGCTGCAGTCTGGCTGCAGTGCCCTGTTCTGAGCCCAAGACGTCACATCAGAAACTGATTTTTAAGAAAGCATTTCATCACTTATGTTATTGAAACCTACCAGATTTGTATATCCAAACTCAGGGCCAAGAAGTGTCACTATGGTAAGCAGTTAACGTGATTAGTCAGCAGTCAGTGTGTTCACGTGTTTTATAACCAGAGAAGTAATACTTTTAAATACTCAATAACGTTGGTGGAGAGACTGGCTTTCCTTTTATGAGTCCAAAGCTAAATTCCTTCACTGGCTAGGGGCCAGCCAACAACAGAGGCAAGGAGAGTAAGGGTCAAGCCTCTTAATATGAAAACCAATATCCACCAGACCCATTGGCTGCCAGAGCAAACATCACTTCAAATGTGAAATCAAAATCAATTCTGCTTTCAGAGCTATTTAAGATCCAACTGAAAATATCGTGCACCAAGAAGGACAACTCTGCATTCCTTTGCTGAAATTCTTCACCTCACTCATATATTTGCAAAGAAGGTAGGGTTTTCAGCAATAATGGTTTCCTTCCTTAAAAAGCCAAGTGCCATGGGAACAGTTCTTTCGAAACAAGACGACTCAGTATTTACCACATTTCACATTCCTGTCATTTGTTTCTGCAGGGTAAAAGGAAAACACACAAACTTGCATAGTTGTTGGAGTCTAACACAGCACCTTATGTGTAGTAAATTCAACGCATACTTGCAGAAAGGGAATAGATTTCCTGTATCTCGACTTTTAAATTGAACAGCATGTATAAGTCTACCTATCTATAGAACATTGTGAATGATACAAAATATGTAAAGTCCTTAGCCTCAAAAGCTAAGTTTTTTTAACAGGGATATGATTTTTACACATAAAATCAGAGAATAGTCAACACAAAAACTGAAGTGTTTTAACTCTAAATAGGATAGATTTATAAAACGGTGAAACCATTATGGACAGGAACAGTCTGATAATAAATAAGTTATAAAGAAAGCTACCTTGTCCTTTAGCCATTTTACAGTCACTGATGGGTTATTTATATATTCATTCTCTGAGAGGGAAAATTATTGTATTCATTGATGATGAGGAATGGAATTTCTGGAGATCTCCGTAAAGCTTTCTACACTGAAATCTGATCTTTAAGACACTTTTGCTGTTGTTGTTTAGTCACTAAGTTGTGTCCACTCTTTGCAACCTATGGACCAGGCTTCCTTGTCCTTTACTATTTCCCAGGGCTTGCTCAATCTAGGCTTACTGTTTCTAAAACAATTAGTTTTTTCTTAACTATTGATCAATACCACCATCTTGACTGATGGACTTTGTTGAGTTAAGGCAACTCTCAAAAAGGAATTTTCATGTTGGATGGCAAGGCTGGTTGAAAGCATTTCAATCTCTTTCTCAACTACATAGTAAGAATGTCCAGTGTTTATAAATTATCTGTTTGTGCCATCTGCCTTTCTGCATTTAAGCAATGACCAGCAAGTCAAAGGTAATACATTTAAAAGTAAGCAATCAAAAAAAACAAAAAAATAAGGTAATCTATCTGACATCTGATAATCTAGACAACAATAATACTTAATCTGCCTATCATATTTATAAGATCAACCAATTCATTCCTTTGTTGCCATGTAGAAATAGCCAAAATTTCCTGAAATTTTGGGCACTCCTCAGGACCAAAAAGGATACACATAAGAAATGGACTGAGGCCTCTTATGCACATGGATTCCAGCTATGATAGTTTATGTCTGAGTTTCTTGTTATTAAAAATTTTTGAAGACCCAAAGAGCTTTTTTTGTGGGAGTTATATCTAACAATATTCACTGTATTAGAAACTGAATTTTCAAATATTTGATTTCAAATTATTAAAATAATACAATCATTATTACAATAAATACTTTTATTTTAAAAAGATATTTTCCAAAAGCAAAGATAACAGAAGAGAAGCATTGTTTTACATTTTCTGAATCTTTTAAGTGCTTGTCTTAAGAAGAAGAAAGCTGGATTCTATATTTGCTTCTGCATTCAATTTTTGGAATATGCTATTTCACATGATGAAAATGAAGAAATTCTAGTCTCACATGATATATATGTTGGAAAGGGGAGGAGTACTTTAATACTCCTTTTATAAAGTTGGGGATATTCTTTGATACACACTGGATCTTGACAAATGATATTAGTTTTAAAAATATTTTCAATGTGCAACATGAAACCCTTTCAGTCAAGTTTTCATGCTCTTATGTTTAAAATTTATTGGTCTGCCTTTTATGGTAAATGAATCGTTCTCCTGTGCATGATTTTGTAACACCATAAATTGGTTATTTGGAAAATGGTGGTTCACTCTGTTAGGCAGATCTTTCAAATGTTGACATATTTCATTATGCAATATAAAAGTCACATTAGTTAACATTACCAATTTTATCAAAAAAGCCTTTAAATATTGAGAAGCTGTCAAGCTCACAGTACTGGATATAAGTTTTCCAAAAATCCAATTTTCACTTGATCCATTGCCAACTTTATCACTGGCAATGAACACTATCAGTTGTTTGTCTTGAAAAGACAGCTTCACTTCATTCACTTTTGAGAACTACACTTTGTCAGTCATTCTTTCAAGTAAAAATGTTGATCCATGAAAGAAAAAAAAACTTAATTCAGCACAACACTCAACGGCACAAGTGTTTTTCATGAAAAAGTGTTTTTCATTTTTTCTGTGAAAAAATGCTCATGTATTTCATGTATATGTGAAGTACAACTGCTATACTTCAGTATGCAGCAGAAGCACTTTATACAGCAAAACATTAAAAAGAGGCATGCTCAGGGATCAAGACTGAATAAAATTAATAGTTTTTACTACTTCCCTGGTGGCTGAGATGGTAAAGAATCTGCCTGCAATGTGGAAGACAGGGGTTAGATCCCTGGGTCAGGACGATCCCCTGAAGAAGGGAATGGCAACCCACTCCAGTATTCTTGCCTGGAGAATCCCATGGACAGAGGAGCCTGGGGGGCTACAGTCCATGTGGTCACAAAGAACTGGACATGTCTGAGCACACCCCACACAAACACCATTTCATCAAAGACATTTTCAACGGAAACTGGCATTTGTTTTAACTACAAACTCATGACAGTGATGACAACAGGGACTACTTGTATAATTTCGTGCCTCTACCTTGATTCACACTAAGGTACTACTATCTTTACTCATCACTGATTTTGCAACATCAGTGCAAACGTCAACATATCTAACCTTCGGACCTTGGGGTTTCCCAAGGAGCTCCCAGACCACATTTAACATCTGACCCTCGTCAGATAGTCTGAACCTTCCATCAAGAACACTGGGATAGCTGGAAAAGTGATAAAAATCAACTAGTTAAAGGCACTGGAGAGCTACCAGGGAAGTCCAGAACTTGAGGGGCTAAGATCCTGGAGAGAAGGAAAGTGCTGAATGCGAGTCTTAGATTCTAAGCTGTTCTTCTACACATGGCATTTGCTGATTTGTAAGCAGAGGCTAAAAAACCAAGAAGTAAAGAAGAAATAGGCTAAGAAGCTGAGAAGCTTGGCAGAACTACCAACAGATTCACAGTGCTATGAAGACAAAAAACAGTCCATGGGGTTGCAAAGAGTGGGACATGAATTAGCAACTAACACTTTTACTTTCTTTCATAAAACCTGAAACTCAGTCACCAAATCAGCTCAATCCCCTATTGGGTTAAGATGATCTATAACTACTCTAAATGCTAGCAAAATGTTGAAGTTTCTCTAAACAGAGATTAAGGTAACATCATCCAGGGCCTCTGTAATATTTTACATACAGTGTTCAGCACTCAAACAAAAATTATCAGGTATACAAAGACACTGGATCAAAAGGGAAAATTAATGATACACATGGACCCACAGAACATCTCAGTTATTGTAATTATGAGACAATAACTTTAAAATAACCAATTAATACATTCCAATAAACATATTACAAAATGAAGAATTTTGTCAGGGAAGTGAAATTTTTAAAAGTAGATACTCCAGATCTCTTGACGACTATAACAGAAATACTGATGGCTTTAACATCATATTTAATACAAGACAAGATTGCTGAATTGGAACACAGATAGTAGAAAATATTCTAGCTGAAGAAAGAAAGGAAATAGAAAATGATGGAAATGCAGGAAAGATCATAGAGAGACGTGGGACGTGGTGAAAGGGTCTGGGCACAGGTGTTATTTGAAGACATAGTAGCTGAGACTTTCCCAACATTTACAAGACTCTGGAAACCCCAAGCAGAATCAATACAAAGTAAACAATACCAAGGCAAAATGAAATTACTGAAAAACAAAAAGAAAAATCACAGAAGTAAGCAAATGAGGTAAAAAAAAAAAAAAAAACCATACTGATATTACCTTCAAATGTACAACAATCAGGTTGACATTTGGTTTTTCTACAGTTTTCAACAGAGGAACAAGTAACACCATAACAAAACAGAAAAGCACCTTTAAAATGTTGAAGAAAATAATTATAAACCTAGAATTCTCTACCCAGCAAAAATAGGAGGCCATGAAACAGTAATATTTGATTAATCCAAAACAGGCAAAAAAAAAATGAGCGAAGAAAAGAACATACAACTGGCAGAACAAGTGGAAAACAAAATAGTAAGATAAGAGATTTAAAGTCAAATATATCAGCAACTATATTAAACATAAATGGATTAGACACTCTAAAAGACAAAGTTGTGTGTGTGTGTATGTGTGTATAGACACACAGGAATAAATCACATGCCACTTTCAAGAGACACATTAACCAACACCCACTTCAAGAAAAAAATTGCAAAGTAAAAGTGGAAATATAAAAGGAGGCAGAAGACTACTACTGCCATCCAAGAAGCTGGGGAAGATCAGGGAAGACATACATACGGCTGGAGCTGGCATTTGACAGTGATATCATACCCCTCTACCTTTAAATATAGAAACAAGAGAAAAATACATTCAGGAGTCAAAATAATGGGGATCAAAATATGAGCTTTCTAAATAACAAAGCTGATTTTGAAAATGGAGCTTGTCTTGCAGTCACAATTGGACCTCTTATTTGTCAAGCTTTCCTCCCAAGTCTAGACCTCAGACTATCCCACCTGCGAGGAAGTCCATACAGACGACACAAGTCCAGCCAGCTAAAAGGAGAACTTCTTCACATCCCTGTATCTCTTGGAGTAGGGGCTCAAGAGTGATACCTCCAGAACTGTCTAGAGCTGGTTCTCAGCTTCAGTAGCATATCAGAGTCACCTGGGGAGCTTTTAAACCTGCCATGCCCAGGACACACACCAGACTACTGGAAAACGATTCCCAAAGGCAGGATCCAGTGCTGTCTCTTTTTTTTTAAAAGCTCCTCAAGTGATTCTAATGTATCTCAGGTTGAAAACCACTTTACTGGGCCCCACGTAATGTGGGTCTACTGTAAGAAAGGAGGCACGAGCAGAGAAGAGAGGACATACATCTTCCAAACAGCATGACCCCAAAAGAAGAGACAAAGGCCTCATCCATACACATCCAGTTTTTCCCCCTCATCTCTCCAATTAGATAAAGCCTTTCTTTTTTCCTACGGGAGAAATAAACATAGGAACTGTCAAAAGGGCAGAATTATCATCCCAATTTTGTTCTCAGGAATGGAGTGGAAGCATTTACCTTTGTGGCTGACATGGCTTCCAATCTGGAATTTAATAGGTGGATAAGTCTGCACATAAAAAATAATTGGAGGAATAGAGACAGAGGAACATTTTGAAGCTAGGATTTTTTTCCTTCTCAACATTTTTAGTGATCTTCTAAGCAGTGAAAGGATGATTTTTTAACAGTCTCAAGTGTAAAGTAAATGAAATGCCTAAACTCTGAGTTGGCTGAAATATGCCATCCTCTCCTAGCTCAGGACCTTTACATATGCTCTTCTTATCCTGCTCCTATACTCTCCTGCCCACCCCTCACCTAGTTAACAATTACTCATCCTTTAGATCTCAAGCTCTCTGCTCTTTATCTGATCCACAGAAAAATCAAATTCCCCTACAATGTGCTCTCATAAGATCTAGAGCAATTTGCAAATATATATTTGTGATTACCTGGTTAATGTCCGATTCTTCCAATAAACTATGAATTTCCATAAGGACAGGAACCAGATATGTTTCACTTTTTCTTTTATTCCCAGATCCAGTCACAGTTGTTAGTCACTGAATAAAAGCCAGGTCATTCACAGGCTACATAAAGTTGCTTTTAAGTCGCAGATAAGGAAAATTTAAAAAGAAAAAAAAAAAAAGAGGGAGAGGGAGAGAAACTGATACCTTCATTAAAACTGGAAGTACTGGAAAGCTTGAAAATGAAAATCAAATAAGGCTGCCAACCTTCAAGCAGGAATCACTTGCCCATTTTCATTTAGTGAAATCAACCACAACACAAGTACATATGCTGGTCAAGACACTTGTATAATACAGTATAATTCTGAACACCAGACTTCAAAACGGTCTCTTTGACCTTCTGTACTCATCCAGAGAACAGGCTGGGCCAACTGAGGGGGACAGAAATAAAGACAATCAGAAGATTCTTCCTACTCTAAAGGGCAAAAGATAGTAACTAATTGTTGACTGACTTCTGGGATCCCAGGGACTATATAGCCTGCCAGGCTCCTCTGTCCATGGGATTTCCCAGGCAAGAATACTGGAGTGGGTTGCCATTTCCTTCTCCAGGGAATCTTCTCAACTCAAACCAAACCGGAGTTTCCTACATTGGCAGGTGGATTCTTTACCACTGAGCCACCAGGGAGGCCCCTATAATAATTAATTCCTATTCCAAATAATAAGGTTTCTGGATATGCATGACAGTAACTAACCAGGGTAATTATCTTGTCTCAAAGGAGGAAAAAAAAGTTAATTTGATGTCAAATAAACACAGGGTACTGAACTTTGTGGCGAAGGTTTCCTTGGACAACTGGTCAATAGCACGCCACTGGGTTGGCTGCTTGGAAAAACTGTGTCCACCTGGACTACTGAAACAACAAGCTAAATCCCAGGACTGCATCAGAGGCCTGAATCTTGGAGAATATTTATGAAAATGAAGAAGATGAACAAATAAAGTCAATGGTAGAAAAACAATAGGCAACTCACTTCCTGGTTGCCCCAGGCAAATCAGTTGTTTAAACAATAATGACAGAATCTAATCAGTAAGCCTCTCAAGCTTCCAAAATTATACAAGTAACTTGCCTATTTAAAATGTCACATTTCCCATCTGATATAAATATTTACCTTCTGCTCATATTCCTGAAGTATAATACAAATTACAAGTGTAATACAAATTAGACCCAAAGATAAAACCCACCTTGGAAAATTTCTTGTGTTTTTTTTTCTTTCAGATGATCCAGACTGTACATTATAAAAACGGTGAAGCTTGGTGGTCTTTTCAGTAATTGGAATAGATCACTGAAGCCTTGATTGCTTTTTAGCCTTGACTTTTCACATTATTTTACACCTCAGAAGGTCTTGACTAGCTCATCCAAGTCCACAGAGACTTGGTTCAGCCTCAGTAAGCTTTTATACACAAATGAAAAACTACCTGTTATCAAATTTCTGGAAAAATCATACTAGTGAGACGTTTTTATGCAATCTTTTAAACAAAAGAAACAGACCTAATAGTAATAAAAAAAAATAACTTAAAAATGTTTAAAGGAAACAATGTAAAAGTAGTTGAAAAAGTAAAGACTAATTTTAAAATACTGATACAACCAAAATCAAATTTGCTGGCATGCAGGATTATGTCAGTATATAGACTTTCTAACTACTGGCAAGAAAAGTAACCATCACAAAAACTGTTGTACCCTCCTGTGAAATTAGTTTTATGTTGCAAATGTACACATGCCAACTCCAAGTGCCGACTCCAAGTACTACCCACAGAAGAACTATAGTTCTTCAGAGTCCCCTGGGGGAGTGGTTAATAACACAGATCACTAGATGTCACAAAAGACCTTCTGAATTAAACTCTTTTGGGGGAACAAGACCCAGGAATCTGCTCCCTTCCCCCAAACTACCCAAAACCCAGAAACAGTGTGCTTGCTCTACAAATTTGGATTCCTCATAAATCCTTAGCAATACCTTATAACCCAATCAGAACCCCTAAACTGCTCTTATAAAGAAATTCAGAGCCGCCTAAAGCACCGAAGTTAAGAGAACCTCTCCCAGGAGTCTGTGATTCCCTTAGATCTCTCATCTCCCTTAAACCAAGGGGGAGAAAAATCTGCAGTTTGCTGGTCAATAGACTGCTTGAGAAACGATCCCTTCAGTGGAGTAGTGTTATGTTTGGAAGCAGAATAAAAATGTTAATTGCTTCCAATTACCAAAGCCTCTCAAATTCAGGGGGAACCGGAGAAGCCAAAGCAGAGGCTTATGTAGACAATTTACAGACAGCAGTCCACAAACCAGCTCCAGCCTGCACTTTAACCCCTGTGTGGTCAGAAAGAAGCCCTCCTCTCCAACAGTAATGAGCACCTAATGACCGTCAACAACCACCACCACCAACCCACTCCCCTGTGGAAACTGCCCCATGGAAACACTCAACACTAATTTTGAGCTATTCTTGCATATTAAATTAGGAATGAGAGTTTTCAAAACAACTCAAATTTTGAACATATTTCAAAGCTCCTTGGAGCAACTAAAGGATACCTATGCTTACACAGAAATGTTAACCAGGAGAGGAAAAAGGCCGCAAAAACGTCATGGACTACATATATGTCAGCGGACAGCAGGCTCTCTCAGCCCAGCCTATGTAGGAAAACAGCCCAGAAAAAAAAATTCACAACATACCATTAGTTTTAAGTGTTTGGCTTACATATTAATAAATATTTATAAAAGCAAAGATCTGGATTTTCTTTTTTGTTTATTTTGTGACCAACTCTCATAATGTTTATAATGAACTGGTATTTTATGGAGCATTTGAAACTAATCTCAATTTACAGCACGACGCAGAAATTGTAAGAAATAAGAGTTTGACTTAAATGGTTCTACTTGAGACAATTATCCAAAAATCAATCATACGGTAAACGGGAAATGGTAGGAAGAAAATCTTTATTTCTTTTAAGACCAAAGACTTTACAACCTTCAACAAGCTTTGTTTGACCTTTCAGCTGAAATCTTTATTAATAAAAAAGAGACTGCAAGACTCCGGTTTTCTGTATCTCAGGGAAAGGAGAGGTAAGAATTGCACCCTGCGCCCACCCACCCGGAAAAAAAAAAAGAAAAGAAAAGCTATCTAAAGTCTTAAGTGTAGTTTCTAGAAAGAGGTCAAGCAGTGTAGAAAGGAAACAGAAAACATACCCTTGCTCAGCTGGGGATTAATCTCTTCATCCAGGTCTAAATCTTCTATATCAAGGAAATTGTCTACCTAGAAAAGGATTAATATCATTTTTATGCAAATCAGACCTAGGGGGGGAAAAATGCAGTTAAGAATCAATGAATCCATTTCTACAACACTCAAGTGAGCAACTGAATCCAATTTCCTCATTAACTTTTGAGGCCCAGCTAGTGCTCTTTGTGTTCACTGTGCTTTCCCAGAAACATCTGAAAGAAGCAGTAAATTTAGAAGTTGGCCTGGATTTTGTAGGCACCATAATAAGATCTCTAGGCTGAAAGAGAAAACACAGTCTGGGGAGTTTTTGAAAAGTTTTTGTTCCTGATTCTGTCCCAAAATATATACCACCATCAAGACAGTCCAAAGCGGTGTCTCTGTCTCTTGTTTTTGTTTTATTGCTTTTGTTTCTCAGGCCAGTGATGGTGGTGGGTCTGATGTACTTTAAACTCCAAAGAGACAGAAGAAACTAAAGAAAGCAGGAGAGAAGGTTCATTCGAAACAAAATCATCCTGCCCCAGGTAATCACAAGAAAGGTGAGCAGGGCCAAAAACCAAGTGTTCTCTTTCGAGCAAATAAAACTGAAGATTACTTCAAAGGTAAAAAGCAGAGCAAATGACCTTTACAGACACAATAGCAGCATTTCAATCAAAAACTATTCCATGTGGAATACTGCTTTCCATAGCAAGCTGACAATGAGACGTTTTAGATTAACAAAATGTTAACACTTCATACATGAATTGATTCATCTCAGGTGAATATCAAAGAGTGTAAATTAAAACAATGATTTCACCACTGGCAGACCTAGCAAAGACAGGATGTCGAAACGCCTTTTACGCTTATGATCTAAAACATGTGCATAACAAAATACTGTAAAATTATAAATTTAGATTTCATCATTGGAATTCAAAACACAGCCTAGGTCTTTTTTCCCCACTTTACTTATCAGACCATGGCTTTTACACAGGAATTAAAAATGGTAGCTCCCATTGCTTGTAAGTACATAACTGCAGTTATTTTTTGACATCTAAGTGACAGCAAAAATTTATCTTCCAAATGATGGTTTAGCACTAAAACTTGAGAATCTGTTATACTGTCATTTCTCTTAATGGTATAAGTTCAGGGGAATAAGAGTCATATGTTTCTCTATTGAAGCACCACTTCCATTTCTAAAGCTTTGAGGAAGAAAGATCCAGAACCCAGCCAACCAAGACAGTTGAAGATAATCAAACATCTTTTTTTTTTCAAATCAAACACCATTAAAAAAAAAATCATATGGACAAAATCTGCTGAATTTTCCAAATTTTTATGGGAGATAGCAAATGAGTCCTGTGAGGTTTCTGTGCTTTTTGGGGGTTTTGGCCATGGAACAAAATTGAATCATGCCTTACCTTCACCTCCCCTGCTCGATTCAGATCACCTTGAAAGCAACTGCCAGCTTTTTGGCCGTCACCTATCATTATCTGAAAAACAAGACAAAAACCACTGAAGACATATTGATGGGAACTTGAAATAACCGAAAATAAAGGAGCTGAACTTGTAACCCTTCAGACACAAAACTCCCCTTCCGGTTTCTGTTCACTAGCTATGCTTGATGAAGCATCACACCTAGTGACCAGATTCGCTAAGTCGCAGTGGTGGCCAGGGAGTAGGTTTCAGGAGGTCTGCCTTCTCCTGTCCTCTAGACCCATCTACAGTGCCACTTAGAGTAACATACTTCCCCTCAGTCTTCTCATGCGTAAAACAGGAACACTCCCCACTCATCACCCCGGCTCCCACGCCATCCCAACGAGCATCCAAAGGACAAATCAGAGCACGCTACTACAACATTTTCAAGTTATTAGGAAAAAGTACTGTCAAACAATTCTTTGCCTGTCACATGCTGGTTAAAGATTCAACAGAAAATGTAATTCCAGTTGCCAGTGTTTGCCAGTAGACAGGAAATCTTCTGGAGGAAAAAAAAAAGTTTTGCCCCTTAATCGTCTCTCTGGAATAAGTTATAGAAGTAAAGAATTATAGGCCTTCACTCTATATAAACACACGTCTAACCACAATCTCATATACAATTCTATCTACGATATCACAGGGAAGACACATGAGATTTAAAGTAGAAACTCAAATGGCTTGAAAAAATGGAACAGTTTCCACTAGGATTCCTTGATTGTTAAAAAAACATAGCTAGAAAGAATGTGAATATAGTCAATGAAATCTTGAAGATTAGGAAGAGATTTATCTATTGACCAACTCTTGGAAAAACCAAGTTAACATATTCTACTTTAAGTCTGAAGGGCTGAATCCAGGACAGTAAAAGAAACTCCATTTACACGGAGAATTATAAAAAGGAACTCTTTTATCCCAAACAGAAGATAAGCTAAAATATAGAAATAATTACAAGAAAAATCTGTAGATGGCAGATCCTGATATTATCATAAAAGTTGGCTGTTGAAATCATGAAATGTAATGACGACTTTCAGTAAAGTAATCCAGGGGCTCTCCTTCTAAAATCAGGAGTGTGAGTTACTGATCCAACAACTGTCCAGTGTTTTTTATGTTCTTACAGTCTCTTGTTTTAAATTCATGATGAATTTTTTTTCTCTGCTTCTATAAATGTGCTATGGTATACCTGCTCCTCTTCCGAACATTGTGATGAAGTACGAAGAAACATGGCTTTATTCCTAAGATGGTGATCATTTGGTTCATTTCTCTGAGTAAATTTTATTGAAGTAAAATTGTTTTCTGAAGAATTAGTTCCAAAGGCTTCTCTTTTGGTCACATTATCTGAAATGATAAATTACATAATATTAGAAAACACCCACCACAACCAGTCTAGTTTATTTCGTGTTTATTGAGAATTTTTCTTCCAAACAGCAACAGAAAACTTTTCAAGGACATCTACAAACTGAATGCTTGAAGCATTAAGTACTCTTAGCCTATAAAGTTATTTCTAAAAATGCATAAAAGACAACACTATTTCATTCACCATTCAACAAACATTAACAAGAGCTTACTATGTATCCAGCATTGTTCTCAGCCTGTGTTAAAAGGTCAATAAAATACAGTATGTGCAAGACTCTTAGTTATTACCCATCTCTATTTTTTCCTAAATTTGAGGGTTTTTTTTTTTTTTTCCAGAAAGAAAAACACCAATACAGTATACTAATGCATATATATGGAATTTAGAAAGATGGTAATGATGACCCTGTATGCGAGACAGCAAGAGAGACACAGATGTATAGAACAGTCTTTTGGACTCTGTGGGAGAAGGTGAGGGTGGGATGATTTGAGAGAATAGCATTGAAACATGTATATTATCATATGTGAAACAGATTACCAGTCCAGGTTTGATGCATGAGACAGGATGCTCAGGGCTGGTGCACTGGGATGATCCTGAGGGATGGATGGGGAGGGAGGTGGGAGGGGGGTTCAGGATGGGGAACACATGTACACCCATGGCTGATTCATGTCAATGTATGGCAAAAACCACTACAATATTGTAAAGTAATTAGCCTCCAATTAAAACAAGTTAATTAAAAAAATAAAAATATGGAAGCTATGTATAGATGATTTTAGAAAATTTATAAGATAAAAAAATTAAAATTAGAATATCAAACATAATCCTACAAGATAGAAACACTGCAAAACAATTTTTTCAGTGACTATTTTTCTCATCTTTTATCTATGCATAAATAAACTCCTGAAACAAAAATGGAACTGTACTATACATACCATATTATAAGTCAACTTGAGAATATCTTTTCCATATTATTGCATATTCTTCTGCATAATTTTAATGACTGTAGAGAATTCCACTGTATATACTTAACACAGTTTATTTAACCAGTTCCTATTCTCAACTATTTAAAACTATAAACAGTAAGTGCCTTTGTACTAAATCTTTGCACATTCATGATTATGTCCTTAGGATAAGAAAAGAGTCTAAGATTTAATCCTAAATTAAGAGAAAACTATGATAACATGATGCCATTAACAGAAATGTGGGAGATAAATTCAGATGAGAGAGGACAAATTAACCTTTGTCCCAAGTTGCATTTGAGGTGCCAGAGGAAACTGAGGGAAATGTACCACAGGCAGCTGCGAAAGTAGGCTAAAACGTGGGAGACGGATCACAGCAACAGGTAAAAGAGCTAGTGAGTCAAACCACACTGTTGTCATGGTTTGAGTCATAAAATTATTTTTAATATTAGCAGTAATATTAAAATAAATAAGGGTTAATGCTTACTTGAGTGTCAGACAGTCTTTTATACGCACCTCATAAATCTCATTTAAACCTCACCACTGCCGTAGAGGTAGGCACTGTTAGTATCCCCATTTTTCAGGCCTACAGAGAGCCTAAGTAACCTGTTGAAAGTGACACAGCTGGTGAGTAGCCAAGTGGGGATTTGAACCCAGTCCTTACTGACCACTTACTGTGATGTGCAACTTAATTGGGACAGTAGCATTGACATAGATACACTACCACGGGTACAACAGACAGCTAGCGGGAGGCTGCTGTCTAACAGGAAGCTCAGCTCAGAGCTCTGTGACCTACAGGGATGGGATGGGAGGTGTGGCAAGAGGAGGCCCCCTGAAATCAGTGGGACTTTTGTTCTAATGATCTCAGCCTGGTGCAAGGTAGCCAGAATCCTTTGTTTCTGAATACCTCATCTTTGGTAGAATTAAGACTTGTAGGGCTGTCTATAGAACGTTTAACACAGAAGTACTATTGGGGAGCAGAAGTAAAGTGCACGCGTGCATGCTAAGTCACTTCAATCGTGTCCGACTTTTTGAGACCCCATGGACTATAGCGCACCAGTTTCCTCTGTCCAAGGAATTTTCCAGGCAGGAATACTGGAGTGGGTTGCCATTTTCTTCTCCAGAGGATCTTCCCCCACCCAGGGGTGGAACAGGCATCTCTTCCGTCTCCTGAATTGGCAGGCAGATTCTTTGCACTTGGCACCTGTGAAGCACATCCTTTAAGTCTAGCACAACCTAAGTCTAGTATTTCCAGAGAAAATACTGTGTACTCAGCACAACACTACTGTAATAATCTATTGACTTACATATTTGAAAAGCACAGTGATGTCTGGGAAGAACAAATGCTCTCTAAAGACAAGTTTTATTTGTTCCCGTAATCACTCAGTGTACTACTCTGCCATTTCCAATAAAACACCAGGTTATTTGACAGATAGCCAGATGAAACTCCTTCGAAATAAAGAGCAAAATATAATGAAGTCCTGGTTTCTGATGCTGATGTGGAACGACTGTTCAGGTCTCAGATCGAACAAAACTTCTCATTCACTCTTTTAAAACTTCTTCCTATTGTACACATAGAGCTTTCACTTTTAAAATACTGAAAGATGCAGGAAAAAAACTTGTTCTCTGTCTGAGTCAACCTACACGTGAAGACTCCTTCCTAAACCTTGAAAGTAGTTTCACAAGAATACATACTACTTTACTCCAAAGACTCTGAAGTGCTTCTTACAACGGCTTTCATCATTTTAAAAAACAAAAGCAAAAACATTAATCTCTGGGCAGAATAAGATAGGGAAAAAGTTCCTTTTCAATATGATCATGACAAAATGGCAGATGATGGCACAGCCCAGGATCTAAAGTGGCCTAGAGCCTGATTCGAGTGCCAGATGCTGCCTCCCAGAGGGCTTCTGGTGGCGATCCAAACATCCCATCCAAGTGTGTGTCTCATATTCTTCTGCTTCTGTTTTTCATCAGAGTCTTTTTCCACCCTTTCATCTGATCCCTAATGTTTCTTGCTTTGAAATAAGTGTCAGACATAATACACTTTAGAAATATAACAGCAATATTTCAGAGAACAAGTAGGTTTTGAGACCTGAAAGAGCGTTTCTTTTGGGTATTTCTGAGTCAAAACTTCAATATACATGAAACAAAGGTTGTTTTTTTTTCCCCCTAAAAGTTTCATTATTCTGAAGCAGTGGAATTTCAATTTTCTTTTGATACCAAACAGACAAGCTTCCAACAGATTTTCCTTACAAGGCTACTAACTATACCTATTGTGTCTATTTTCAGGCCAAAGAAAAAGTTTACACTCCTGGAAAAGGGTTGAAACTACTGATACCTTGATAAATTAAACACCTATCATAAATAGACTGTATATCTTCCAGATGAAAGTGATCTGTTTCAGAGAACTCAGTTTTGAAAGCAATTTTTAAAAATTCAAATTCTCCCATTCAAAGGCTGGACTAGTGTCCATGAGCTGAGAAGAAAATTTAGGCTTCTGAGAAAGTTTTCAGAGATCAACCCAACCACCAACATCAGAATTCATGATCTAATTCTCTTGGCAACTCCTAAGGGTCTGTTTTTCTGCACCATGGTCAACAGCGATATAAATCAAAAGCATGTTCCCAGTCATGAAGTGATATTGAATACGCTGCCATGAGGAAGAAAAATTCATGGGGGGGTGTGAAATTCAGTGCAACCCTGGGAAGCTGCATAAAGCCTTCTGCCAAGAGTGCAGGAGATAAGCATTCATGCTTATAACAAGGTCGGGTACTTTGAAAATCAGGGGGGTGACTTTCACATCACATTCCTAGCCTAGAGCAATGTTTCTCTGGACAATATCTGCTCTTCATTTGCCCAGCCAAACTACCTCACTCCACTGCTTCTTGATCACGTGTTCCTTGGTATCTGGCCTCCCCTGGAGCAAGAGTCATTAGGATTAAATAAGCAATTTAAAAGCCAATCAGTCATAAATCAGAATAAATCCAAAGCAGCTAAATTCAGCAGACAACGGTTTTGCCTAAATTCCCTTTGCAGCACTCTGAATTCCAACTGTTTCAAGTTCTTCACTGGAAAGGGCGCCGGGAGGAGGGACTTGCCTCAGACTGGCCAGCCAGAGATCACTGTGCTTTCCCCGAGGCTGGATGGTAACTGACTCATTATTCATAGTCAGAGCTCTCAAGCTGCCAGGACACAAATGCACAACGCTAGCTCGGGGGGGGGGGGAAGTGTGTCAAAAGTCCAAGATGAGGGACACAAGAGCAGTTAAGCTGACATTTTTGCAATGTCCAGGGTTAGGTGCTTACAGGGAGAAAAAAAATGTGAAGAGAATGTAAAGTTGCTGCAAGTTTATTTTCAGGGAGAAAAGCTGAGTGGTAGTTGAATTATGCAGTTCATTCAACCCAGAGGTTATATTGTGAGCATAAAATATGTGCAATGTGATCAAGATGGGGAGACCCAGTTCCTGCCCTTACAGAGTCTACAGACTAAGAAGTCAAGCCAGGTGTGCAAACCACTCAGCTAGAACACAACTAAGGCAGAGGATGGACTTCCCTAGTAGCTCAGGGTAAAGAACCCACCTGCCAATGCAGGAGACGCAGGAAGGATGCCTGGGTGGAGAAGATCCTCTGGAGAAGGAAATGGAAACCCACTTCAGTATTCTTGCCTGGGAAATCCCACGGACAGAGGAGCCTGGAGGGCTACAGCCATGGGGTCACAGGAAGAGTCGGACACGGCTTAGGAACTAAACAACAAAAGGAGAGGTTGTAAGGGGATGCGGAGTTAGAGAAGGGTGACGTCACGGTTGGTTTAGGAGAATCACAGAGGACTTCACATAGGAATGGGGAGTCTGAGCTAGACTCTGAAAAATGGCCCCGAATTCAGCAGGTGAGCCCTGCGCAGAGCTATCCCACCGAGGGAGAACGGCACAAGGAAGAACCCACCACACCTCCAGGAAGACAGGAGCACATACTGAGTGATGCATGGAAGGCCTGCTACTTACAGGGCCTGACAAAAACTCTGCACTATACCAAGGCCCTAGGAAGTCATAATTAGACCATGCTCTAAGGAAATGAACTGGATGGAGTGCGCCAGAGTGCTTTAGATACTGGAGGTGAAAAGTACGACGTTACTGCAGCAATCCAAGCGAGAAGTGAAGGGAGCCTCAGTGACGGGAGGTAAGAAAGGAGAAAAGAGCTCACAAAGTGGGTTCTTCTTGTGTCTATAACAGAAATGAAGACACTGTCTCCAAGTGGTTATGTTTCCTCCCTCGAGATATCTCAGAAGGTTCACCTGATTTTTCCACGGCAATCTGTACTATTCTCTTAATTTCATTTGGCATGCCCTAGAAAAACAAAGAACAAAACAAAAAACAGTCTCTGTGGTGGTGGTAGGTATTACAGCACGCTTGCTATCTGTCAAATGAATCACACGGTGGTGCAAGAGGCTGCACATATCATCCCATAAGATGAGTTCACCTTACCAACAGCTTCATTACGAGGCTGTAAAAGGGCGCTGACCTAGTGTGGGTGCAGATGCAGCATATGTGAGCACAGCTTCCCTGAGCTCCCAGAATCCCTAACAGGCTGACCCCTGTTAGTGACACTGTCTGTACAAGGTAGGGTACTGTGGCATCTGGGAAGTTTGTTTCTGTTTTGTATCACAGTCTTTCAGTTCAGTTCAGCCGCGCAGTCATGTCCAACTCTTTGCGACCCCATGAATCGCAGCACACCAGGCCTCCCTGTCCATCACCAACTCCCAGAGTTTACTCAAACTCATGTCCATCAAGTTGGTGATGCCATCCAACCATCTCATCCTCTGTCATCCCCTTCTCCTCTTGCCCTCAATCTTTCCCAGCATCAGGGTCTTTTCCAATGAGTCAACTCTTCGCATGAGGTGGCCAAAGTATTGGAGTTTCAGCTTCAGCATCAGGCCTTCCAATGAACACCCAGGACTGATCTCCTTTAGGATGGACTGGTTGGATCTCCTTGCAGTCCACGGGACTCTCAAGAGTCTTTTCCAACACCACAGTTCAAAAGCATCAATTTTTCGCACTCAGCTTTCTTCACAGTCCAACTCTCACATCCATACATGACCACTGGAGAAACCATAGTCTTTTCAAGTCTATGCTACTGCTGCTGCTGAGTCGCTTCAGTCGCCTCTGACTCTGTGTGAACCTATGGACTGCAGCCTGCCAGGCTCCTCTGTCCATGGGATTCTCCAGGCAGAAGTACTGAAGTTGGGTGCCATGCCCACCTCCAGGTCAAGTCTATACACATATGGTTTATTTTCTTGGTAGGAAATAATTATGACAAGCAGGACCCTCCAAGTTTGTCAGCCAGATCCAGAGTCACAAGGCTATATGCTCGTCCAGTGAAGAACTCAGGTAAGCATCCAGGTGTCCGTGAAGAGTAACTCTACCTCCATAGCTTCATTGAGGTATATTTGCAGAATTCACTTAAGTGTGTTGTTGTTATTCAGTCGCTAAGTCATGCCAGACTGTTTGTGATCCCATGGACAGAAGCACACCAGGCTTCCTTGTCCTTCACTATCTCCTGGAGTTTGCACAAACTCATGTCCATTGAGTCAGTGATGCTACCTAACCATTTCATCCTCTGCCACCCTCTTTCTCCTTTTGCCTTCAATCTTCCCAGCATCAGGGTCTTTTCCAATGAGTCAGCTCTTTGCATTGGGTGGCCAAAGTAATGGAGCTCCAGCTTCCACGGAAGTCTTTCCAATGAAAATTCAGGGGTGATTTCCTTTAAGATTGACTGGTTTGATCTCCTTGCAGTCCAAGGGACTCTCAAGTCTTCTCCAACACCACAGTTTGAAAGCATCAATTCTTCAGCACTCAGCCTTCTTTATGGTCCAGCTCTCACAGCCATACATGACTACACGAAAAACCATAGCTTTGATTACACAGACCTTTGCTGCAAAGAGATGTCTGTTCTTTTTAACATGCTATCTAGGTTTGTCATGCTTTCCTTCCAAGGAGCAAGCAGTCACTTAAGTGTATAATTCAATAATTTTTAATAAACATATGGTGTTGCCAACCATCACCACAACCACATTTTATATCATCTCTATCATCCCCAAAAGTCTAAGATACTCATTTGCAGTCACTCTCCATTCCTACTGCCAAACACAGGCAACCATTAATCTACTTTTTAAAGCTACAGAGCTGCCTTTCCTAGATATTCCACATAAATGATACCTATTCTCTTTTGTAGTTGGCTTCTTCACTTAATATGACATCTTTGAGGGTCATTCACATTGTAGTACATATTAGTATTTAATTCCTTTTTATAGTCAAGAACTATTTCATTACCTTCATAGACTTTTTTTCCCATTCACCAGTTATTGGACAGTTGGACTGTTTCCACATTTGGCACCCCCTTGATTCAAATACTGAGTTTGATCCAAAGACTACCGTCATTAATCCAATTCCTCTGTGGTGCCAAGACATGCTGAAGTCAGAACAAAAGCCAGCCACAGAGCCCCAGCTCCCCTTCACGCCCCAACAAAGGAAGAAATGTGTATATTAACTGAAGCTGCATAACTCTCTCATCATCTTACCATCTCATATGGTCACAGGCTTAGAAACACGACCCTGTTCTCTCCTCCAAATATACTGAAGTCATCTGCAACTGCCTTTCTTTAATTTTCCATGGTTATCTCTCCCTACTACACTGTAAGCCTAAGGAGAATAGGGATCTTTCTGTCAGAAACTTACTCACAGTTCCTGAAAGGGAAATATCCTTTCCCCATTCCTAAGGACATGTAACGATTAAGACTGGAAGGTGGACTGACGCAGTACACTCCACCCAGCGAGATTTCTGTGTGTTCTCTACCATGCTAGGCTGGAAAACTAGAAATTGAGAAAGTTAAAAGACATGACCTCTGCCTAAGAGACACAGAATTTATCTTCTTAAAACTTTTACTCACTCAAAGGCATTAACACTTTGCATATCTTTCAGCCAACATTTCTAAGAATTTATCCAAAAAAATAATTATGTGGGCAAAGATTTCACTACAAAGCCAAAAATGTCTGATCTATTCCCTTGAATTTTTTTTTTACTTAATCAAGGCCTTACATTTTTGCATATCTTTGAACCAGCATTTCCATGTGTAAAAATTTATTCAAAGACCATAAATAAGAAGGGTGCAAAAATGTAGCTACCAAAATAATAATAAAAATAACACAATATGACCAAAGTCATTCAAGGACCTGCAAAGCTATCCATGCCTCGTCCACCCCCACCTCCACAGTCTCTGACATCAGCTTCTCCTCCTCTCCCCCCGATCATGCCACTGGCCATTCTGGCCTCCGCACTGTTCCTCGGCCAGGCTGGTACTGCTCTCACCAGGCCTCTGCACTGCTGTTCCACTGGCCTCGAGTGCTTTTCGCTCAAGTCTCTGCTGGCTGAACTCCCTCACTTCCTTCCAATCTTCATTCAGAGTTTACCTTCCCGTCTGTGCTCAGTCGCTTTAGTCCTGTCCAACTCTTTGCGACCCCATGGACTGTAGCCCACCAGGCTCCTCTGTCCACAGGATTCTTCAGGCAAGAATCCTGGAGAGGTTGCCATGTCCTCCCTCCAGGGCATCCTGCCAACCCAGGGATCCAACCCACGTCTCCTGCAGCTCCTGCATTAGCATGCAGATTCTTTACCACTGCACCACCTGGGAAATCCAATAATCTTGTGTACATATATACAAATTCACCAAAAGAAAAATTCAAGAAGGATATATAATATGCCCCTGGTTTATCTCTTAAGACACAGGATTATGGTTTTATTAATTGGATTTAGGTTTGCCTACATGAAACAGATACCCAAAGTAACAACTGATTAAACTAGACGGAAGTTTACTTCTCACTCATGCAATAGTACAGGTATAGATAATTCAGGGCTAATATGGTTGCTCTGCTCCACAAAGTCATCCTAGAACCCAGGCTCCTTCTATCTTTCTGCTCTGCTGTTTTTAAGGAACTACCCTTCTCCACATGATCCAGGAAGAAGCATCCTTGCTCCAGGCAAGAGGATGAAGAGAAGAGAAGAAAGCATGGGTGTCTGCTTCCCTCTGTTACTCGCCAAGGTTTGGCTTAAGCTACTAAATGGAGGAAGCACCAAAGCAGAGCAGCTGAAACACGAATTTTATTTCTCTCATTTTATTCCTCACGGGGCAGGTGGGCAGGCTCTGCTCCATGAGATGATGCAGGGATCCAGGCTGGTGGGGTGCCCTGCCATCCTCAGCATAGGCCTTCCACCTCTGGGTCTACAGAATTGCTCCAATGACTGCCTAGTTCCAGCCAGGGGAAATGAAACAAAAAGAGTCCAGGGCATGTTTCTTAAGGATGTGACTTCAAAGTTACACACATCAGTTCCCCTCACTTCTTACAGGCACATACTTACTCAAATGGCTATACCTAATTGTAAGGGAGAAGGAGAAATATAACTTTAATTCTGAATGACCACAGAGTAGCTAAAATTTTTACTGCCGGAGAAAGAGTATGTTTTTTGTTTTGCTGTGTATGTGCATATGTTTTCGTGCCTCTCTGTATTTTCTAATTTCCTACCATGAACAAAAAAAATTAAACATTCATTTACAGAGGTGAAAAGCATTTTGTTTTCAAACACTCAATTCAGGGAGGATACCTATATGCATCTCCTTCCTTCTTGAGAAGACTTTCCCCAAAATACTGAAGAAAAACATGCATATATGGTATTTTACATTTACATGCTTTAATATTTTGGACAAAAGTTTCCTTTAGCATTTAACTTTGTGGTCCCTCTTTAATTTTTTTAAATTTACTTATTCTTAATTGCAGAATAATTACTTTACAATAGTGTGTTGGTTTCTGCCATACATCAGCATGAATCAGCCATAGGTATACACACGTCCCCTCCCTCTTAAAGCTCCCTCCCACCTCCCATCCCATCCCACCCCTCTAGGTTGCCACAGAACACTAGATTTGAGCTCCCTGTGCATACGGAAATTTCCACTATCTATTTAACATATGTAATGTATATGCTTAAGTGATATTCTCTCAATTCATCCCACCTTCTCCTTCCCACACTGTGTCCACAAGTCTGTTCTTCATGGGTGGTCCCTCTTATAAATCATAGTTACCCCAATCATAAAATTTTATGCTTGACCAAATTTTTAAAACTTTCTAAGTGGCTTCATGTATGAAATATAGAGCAAAGTTACCAAAAGTACAAAATTATTGATGGGCATCTCCTAGAAGTACACATAACAAGACGCCTTCATAGCCCCGGTGGCCTCCCAAGTCTTTTGCCTGTGCACTTGCTAATGATAAAATACTCAAACACTCTTCTAGTAACAAGAGAAGTAGACAGGAGATTTCTCTGTGATTGGGTAACTTTGGCCTACAGATACACTATAATCCTTCAGACTGGGGACAGAATTTATGCTGAACAAAAAACCACCCTAAAAGTTTGTAAGCGATTGTATATTCACCACTGTATCAGATGGGCAAGATCAAAGTAAAACCATTCCTACAGTGCTCGCTTTGGTAGCACATATACTAAAATTGAAATAATAGAAGATCAGCTATTAAATAAGAGAAGATCAGCATGGCCCCAGGGCAAAGATGTCATACAAATTCGTGAATTGTTCCGTATATTTTTGCAACTAGACAATATCAGACAAAGTGAAACAAGTCAGAAAGAGAAAGACAAATACCATATGATATCATTCGTATGTAGAATCTAAAATACGGCACAAATGAACCCATCTATAAAACAGAAAGAGACTCACAAACCTAGAGAGCAGACTTGTGGTTGCCAAGGAGAGTGGGATGGGGGAGGGAGGGACTGGGAGTTTGGGGTCAGTAGATGCAAAGGATTACATATAGAACGGATAAACAACAAGGTCTTATTGTATAGCACAGGGAGCTATATTCCAACATCCTGAAATAAACCATAATTGAAAAGAACACGTATATGTGTATAACTGAGTCACTTTGCTACACAGCAGAAATTAACGCATTATAAACCAACTATATTTCAATTTTTTTTAATTTAAAAAAAAAATTTTTTTTTAATCATTCCTGCAACCTGCCAAGCTTTTTCACTGTCAAAGTATCTATCAAATAATATAAAATGGTGGCATTAAATTAAAAGTTATATTTCAAGTAAAATAATTGTCCTTACCCTCTGGGTAAAGTCCTTACCCTTTGACAATTTCATGAAAGCTACGCAACTATGCCTACAGAAATACTATATACACAAAAGCACAGAATTTTGAGGAATTCATCCATCTTCCCACACCCTTCCTTAATCTCATTTAGGGTGTCTATCAAAGCTGGTCTGAAAGTCACGGTTCCTGGGCTGCACATTAGAACTGGTAATTAGAGTTGGGGGATTGGTCCTCAGGAACCTGCATTTTAATAAGCCTCTCCCAGGTGATCTTTACATATACCTCAGGTGAGAGTCCCAAGTAATGATTCCATGGAGCAGTATCTAAAAAATTTATAATTAGAGGTTTCTGATGCCTCGTCTTTGTCAAAGCACATAAATACCTTTGCCTGAAGGATCTATGTAGACATATTATTTAGTCCATCCACCAGAGGCCAGTGCAGGATTATTCTGCATTGTACAGTGTTACACTCCATAATATACACTATAGACACTATACAATACATGCTACACATAGTTGGTTTTAACTACTTCAGTGAAGAAGTGTAGAAAACTATACTGAAATATATAACATCTTATAAAAATATAAAATACTACAGGTAGTATTTTACATCTTTTATAAAGTCAAGATTTCTTTAATATTTAATCTTGATGATCCTCTTTTAAATTATAGTCTGCATAGTCATAATACTTGAGAATAAATCTTTAAAATTTACCAAGTTCCTTCATGTATATTTCATCTGATTATCTCCACAACCATATGAGATACCAAGCAAACAGGATTACCCCTGATTTACGGATTCAGAGAGAGTAAGTGGCAGGTCTACAATATCAAAGAATTAATGAATGTCAGGACCAGGTCTTCTGAATCCTATACTAGAATACCATCCTTTCCATTACACTCATCCTACCGGTGACAAAATAAGAAATACAAGGAAGTATACTAAGTCCCCCATAAAACGAAATCCTGCCAGCCTAAGAAACTTCCCTTAACTCTGAGGTCATGCCCTTCTGCCTGTCTACACAAAGATGCATCTACTTAAGACAGTCTCTTTTCCTCACACAGGTTGGAGAAAGCCGGAGCAATTTTTTTTCTCTCTCCTTCATAAATAAAGGCTTCCTACAAGTTTTCAAACTTTATGAGGTAGAATAACCTCTTCTGTACAAATTTGTAATAACATAGGACTCATACATTGGTGTGTGAGAGCAATGCAAACACAGAGATAAATTATACATGTCTTTCACACTCTCATTTTTTTTCAGAGTACTCCAAGACATCCTTGAATGTAAAAAAAAAAACAAAAAACAAAAAACACACTCTTGAAGCAAAAAAAAGAAAAAGTCTGAAAAATGCACTGTTTCTAAACATTCTTACTACTCTTTTCTTAACTCATATTAAGTGTTTATTCAACCGAAAATTGAGACTCCCACACCAAAGGCAATATTCTGGATACTGTTTAATCAGCAGTATGTAAACAGTAGCAAGTACTGGCTCCCCAATCAATCTATAACTATAATGTCTACAAATACACAGATTGCTATTGTTTTCTCATATATCTAGAGCATTTGGAATACCCAGTACACAGAAATTAGTAAGAATGACATATTTCTGTCTCATTTATCTTGTACTCCCAGATCCTAACTCAATGCCTGAATTATAGCAGGAACACAGTCAATACAGGAATGGCCTCAACATTAGCAAGAAAAACTGGATTGAAACCACAATTAGGAACTAGAATCAGTACCCAGAAATTAGATGAGTGGCTACAAATCACACAAAGCATAATTTGGAGAAGGTGGCGAAAAAAATGGTACTTGGTTCACAATCCTTTTTTTCTAACCAGTGGTCTGCACACCATAAAAACTAGAACAAAGGAAGCTAAGTCCAGAAAGCACGTGAGAATGGTCCAGTGGTTCCTCAGGGTGCTCAGGGAGCAAGGGGCTGCAAAAAGAGTGAGCTAACGAGTGTCACTACCATCCACCTTATCTGGGACACACCCGAACAGGAAGGGAAAAAAAGACCAAAAATGTCATACTAGACTGACTGCAGTTTGATTTTCATATAAGAAAGATGAGAGTTTGGTTAAAATACGGTTTCCTGTTTGTATCCCTTTGGGTTTAGTGGAGCATTTCAAAGAAAATATTATTGTTCTATGCCTCAAAGAACATTTTGCTAAAACCATCCAGATGTGACTATGTACCCACTCACTGAATGAAAGGACAGTCTTGCGACCACCGGTTTCAAGTGCAGTAATTCAGTCTTTTCCATCAAGTATAACAATACATTGACAACAATGATTTTTTAAAAATGCGTGCACGTGTGCTAAGTTGCTTCAGCGTGTCTGACTCTTTGCGACCCTATGGACTGTAGCCCGCCAAGCTGCTCTGTCCATGGGATTTACCTGGGAAGAATACTGCAGGGGGTTGCCAAGTCTTGCTCAGCATTCTAAACAAATGTTCACGCACTTAATATTGTTTAAACTGGCTACTTAAAGGATGATAGTAACCATCTTAAAAGTTTCTTTGGGGATTCCCTGTGGTCCAGTGGTTAAGAATCTGCCTGCCAATGCAGGGGACATGGGTTCGATCCCTGGTCTGGGAATATTCCACAACCGCAAAGTGACTAAGCCCATGTGCCACAACTTCTGAGCCCACACATCTAAGTCAATGATACGTGACAAGAGAAGCCCCATAATGAAAAGCCCACGCACCCCAATGTCACAACTAGAGAAAACCCACGAGCAGCTGCACAGACCCCGTGCAGCAAAAAAAAAATTCTTTGGCTACCAGAAATTCTTTGCTTCTGTTTTGAAAAAGTTCAAAATTCCATTTGCCCAAGAAAGTACACCCCTCTAATGCATACATATAAAATATGCTAAATAATATACATGCGTGTGTGTGTTGAGAAGTTATAAAGAGAAAGAAAATGACTCATTTATTAGGACATAAACCAGATTTAAAACTTCACATAATATCTTTTGTGTTTTACTGAGAAAACACCCTAGAAAAGATATTTACTGTAAGAAAATACCTGTCAAAAACACTTCCAAAAATAATTAAATGATTGTAATTCAAAATGTTGTAAATACTTAAATACATTTTCTTTCCATATCCAATTACACCTAAACTACAGCAGACACAGAAAACAAATGACTGTCTACGGACCAAATATTCCTGTGCAGAATGAATATGAATTGTAACAACCGCAGCTGAAGATTTATGCTAATATATCCAAAGCAAAATGGCTTGATCAGCTCAAAATCCATCACAGTTTGGTGGGGGGCAGATTTCCTTCTGCAACTGAACCAGCAGTTTTCTGTGTTTCATAATTTGTCAATTTTTCCCTAAGTGTGGTGATTTAGTGATGACAAAAGAAAGAGAGAAACAAATGAAAATTGCTTAATGACCATTTGCAGATGTTCCCCCAAAGAGAAAGAACAGGTTAAACAGCTGATGCCATTTCTTCCACTGGACTCTGCTATAAAGTAGCTCACTTCATCCAATGCTTCTTTTCTCCTTTGGTGTTAATGTGATATTTGGCACTATGCTGTGATAAACATGTCACACACAGGCAGCCACTAACTGTATGACAGATACAAAATCATGAGTTTTTTTCTTCTCCTTTTAGTCTCTTCAGCAATCAGTTCAGTTCAGTTCAGTCGCTCAGTTATGCCTGACTCTTTGCAACCCCATGAACCGCAGCACGCCAGGCCTCCCTGTCCATCACCAACTCCCGGAGTCCACCCAAACCCATGTCCATCCAGTAGGTGATGGCATCCAACCATCTCATCCTCTGTCGTCCCCTTCTCTTCCTGCCCCCAATCCCTCCCAGCATCAGGGTCTTTTCTAATGAGTCAGATCTTCGCATCAAGTGGCCAAAGTATTGGAGTTGCAGCTTCAACATCAGTCCTTCCAATGAACACCCAGGACTGATCGCCTTTAGGATGGACTGGTTGGATCTCCTTGCAGTCCAAGGACTTTCAAGAGTCTTCTCCAACATCACAGTTCAAAAGCATCAATTCTTTGGCACTCAGCTTTCTTTATAGTCCAACTCTCACATCCATACATGACCAATGGAAAAACCATAGCCTTGATTAGACAGACCAATAAGTGAAGTGAAGTCGCTCAGTCGGGTCTGACTCTTTGTGACCACGTGGACTGTCGCCTACCAGGCTCCTTCGTCCTTGGGATTCTCCAGGCAAGAATACTGGAGTGGGTTGCCAATACCACCCACCTCAAAAAAAAATCAATCAATCCTTATTCTCTCCGTTTAGATGTCAGATTAATTAGGTGGATTTTTTTTAATTGCCTACTTCCTTTTATTAGCAAATCCTCATTTGATGCCTTCTACAAATTTCTCTTGAAGTTAAGATCCCAGTGGTCTATATCCTAATTTAAAGCAAGTTTATTACTACTTGCTGTACTATTTTCAACAGTGCACTTTACTGTTAAATTCACATTTGTAAAAGTGCTTCCCAAGTTGCTTTTTTTTTTTTTAATGTGGCTAATGTAAAAAAGGAAACAAAAGACACTGCAAATGGCCTGTGAACTAAAAACACCACTCAATATTCAGTAGGGAATTAAATGACTGATAACAACAGCACAGAAAAAGTGGCTTAAGTGCCACCTGGAAGCATAAAGTTGGTCAGTTCGTTTCCAACTTCCGCTGGTGGGCAATCTGCCAGTGGTGAGGGTGTCAAAACAATGCTAAGCCCGCTGGTCTCTAATACTCGACAGAAAACAACTGCAAAAGGCTATGCAGCAAGGATTACGTTTTGTTGTCATGTTTTCTTTTATGGGAGAAAGCTGTTTTTATGCTCTACTGAAATTCCTTTCCTGCTCTGAAACTGGTAAGAGGGCCAGCTGCTTTCTCTATTTTTCTCTGTGGTATTTGTCGGTGGCAGATTTTAAATTCATTCTTCAGATGGGGAAAAGAGGCTTCGTCTCCCTGTGGAAGTTTAAAGATGCACTGCTAACGATCAAATTCAAGATCACTTTGGGGACCAAAATGATATGTCAACTTTGGAAAAGTGTTGTTTTATGTGCTGTCACCAGTTTCATTTTTAATTACCTTTTTTAGAAGTTGTCAAGTGTGAGTGGTGATACATATCCCTTTAGCTGAAGTGACAACTCGAAGTTTATCAGTCCAGGAGTGTAAACCAATTCCCAGCCCAAGATTCTAAGCTCTTTGACAGAACATACACTCAGTAAGGAAAAAAAATAATAAAAGGCTCCTGAAATGAGAACTGTGAACAAGTTGGCCTTGGTGGGCCTTGAGATCTCCAGGCAGGGCACTTGCGACTCATCTTTGGCTGTTTCTTCTCCCTAATACTCTGTCAGTCACCTGTTACCCAGGGCTGCACTTCCTCACTTGCAGAGTCTCACTGGCCCATTTCCTTTCCATTTCCTCCTCCACGGCCCTAATGGAGTCTGTACCACTGTGTATGTGTTTTTGCGCAACCTCCTGGCTAAGCTAGTCTCCCTGACTCTAGTTGCCTCTCTCCTTCTTTGCCTCTGTTTTTCAAAATCACTTACTCTGTGTGTGTGTGTGTGCGCGCGTGCGCGCACACACGCACACATGTGCTCAAATTCCACTATGGCTCCCAATTAGCTAGTATATCAACTCCAAACTCAGGGCATTATAACATCAGGGCATCTTTTGCAGGCTCTTCTTTCTGCTCCTAGCCATTACATGTGGATGTCCTTTAGGGTCTGGTCTGAGGACCTCCTGTCCATCTTTCTGCCATCCTGTGTTCTCTTATTTTCTTTTTGTTTCACTTATTCAACAAATACTCAGTAAGCCTCAATGTATTCTATATTACCAGGCACTGCTTTAGACACAAAAATAATAATAATGAACAAAACCCTCAAGCAACTAGACCTCATGGAACTTATACTCTGGAGAAGACAGAGTAATTGTATTTTGAGGAAGCACATCCATTCCTATGGCTCACATTACCCACATGCCAGGGACTCCCCAGATCTCGAGAATTGCCTACTTGCTACGTGGAAGGCAGAAAACAAAATGGCTCAGGGTATGGGCTTTAGAGCTACGATGACTAGGCTCATACTCCAATGCCATCACTAAATAGTTACAGGACCTTAGGCAATTCTGTTAGGGCTGTCATAACAAAACATCACAGACTAGGTGGCGTGAAACAACACAAATTTATTTTCCCACACTTCTAGAATCTAGAAGTGCAAGATCAAGGTGTGCGCAGGTTTGCTTTTCTCCTGAGGTCCCTCACCTTAGCTTACAAAAGGCTGCCTTCTTACTGTGACCGCCCGTGGTCTTTCCTCTGTGTACATGCATCCCTGGCACATCTCTCTTTTCAGGAGGACACCAGTCATACTGAACTAGGACCCCACCTATGGCCTCGTTTAGTCTTCATTACTTCTTAAAAGGCCCAGTCACCTTGCCAGTTAGGGCTGCAACAGATAAATGTTGAAGGGACACAGTTTAGTCCATAACAGCAAATTACTTAAACTTAAGCCTTGGTTTTCTCATCTGTAAATGGAGAATAATATAAATATTTTAAATTACAATGTAAAAAAAAAAATTTACTAGGTTATTACAAAGCTTGAGATGATCCAGATAAAGTGCTAAGCATAATACCTAGTACTTAATAAATGATAGCTGCTTAATAAGGGAAGGTCAAACCCTCTCATGATTTTATTAAGAATATTAGAACCTAAGAAAAACTGAAACATATTTAGAGATTTTGAGACTAAAAGTTTGAGATAATCAAAGACTAGACCACCACCTGATTATAAAGTCACAGGCATGGCCATTTGTCCAGAACATTCAGACACATAATGTTCTACCTAAGGGGGAATTTCATTCAAATATTAACAAGTATGAAGTATTGGAAGGGAAATGAGAATGGCATAAAGAAAATAAGAAAGGAAACTACACATCAAAATCAGAAACAAAATCTTTGATCTTAACAGGTTTAAGTATATAAATATGGCAGTGAGTAGAAAGCTGTTATTATATCATAATATAGAAACTGATAAAATCACTTGGGAATCTGGATCCTAGTTATTTGAAGAATCAAATGAGAGAATGAAAAGAAAAGTCTTATTTAAGAGTTAATCATAAAATTACAGTAGATTCATTTCAATTTCCAAAACACTTTAAGCTGAAATTGGTAAAACTGGCAACCTTAATGGAAATTAATCATTCACTCTGAAGCACTCCTTGGAAGGAAAGTTATGACCAACATAGACAGCATATTAAAAAGCAGAGCCATTACTTTGTCAACAAAGGTCCATCTAGTCAAGGCTATGGTTTTTCCAGTAGTCATGTATGGATGTGAGAGTTGGACTATAAAGCTGAGCACCAAAGAATTGATGCTTTTGAACTGTGGTGTTTGAGAAGACTCTTGAGAGTCCCTTGGACTGCAGGAGATCCAACCAGTCCATCCTAAAGGAGATCAATCCTGGGTGTTCATTGCAAGGCCTGATGCTGAAGCTGCAACTCCAGTACTTTGGCCACCTGATGCAAAGAGCTGACTCGTTTGAAAAGACCCTGATGCTGGGAAAGATTGAGGGCAGGAGGAGAAGGGGACAACAGAGGATGAGATGGTTGGATGGCAACACCGACTCAATGCATGTGAGCTTGGGTAAACTCAAGGAGTTGGTGATGGACAGGGAGGCCTGGTGTGCTGCGGTTCATAGGGTTGCAAAGAGTCAGACACGACTGAGCAACTGAACTGAACAAAACTGAACACACAACAAAAACAATAATGGTGTGAGTGTGTGTGTCTGTGTGTGGGAAACGATGAGTGCTTGAGAACACAAACCATACCTTAAATGTTTTTGAATCCTTAGCATCTAAAACAGGAAATTTGGACAATAAGACACTCAAAGGATTGTTGAATGAATAAATCAATAAATGTATTAACATAAAATCAAATATAACTATTTACATCTGTGTTTTTGTAACCTAAAAAATGATAGAAACATAACAAATAAGGAGGAAGAAGCATTTTTTTCCTTTAGACACATAGTCTGGTATCAATGAACTATATTCACAAAGAAACTAAAATACCAAAGATTGAAAGTCAACCTTATCCATAATAATGTCAAAAATATAATAATGTCTTCACTGATAAACAAACTCAAAATCTGCATGCTAATTTCCCAATACAAATCTTAAACTCGGTCTTAACTTTCTTGAGCTGAAGAATTCAATTATAAATGTCTGCTTAAAATTAATAAGCAACATGTCTCTTTAAAGATTTTGGTAAAACACAGGGTTTATCATCAAATATGCACCATGATTATAAAAACCAGAGCTGCTTTAAAAAACAAAAACTGCAAAACATAGTCAACATAAATGTACCGGAGTGAGAATTATGCTACAATATTAACAGTTTCCAACTGTTTTCCAAGCACCTGAAGCAGTAATGTGAATTTCTTCAAAAAGGCTCTAGTTTAATTTTTTCCAGGGAAATATTTTTAATAGGATTACTGACCCTTTTAACACTCTTGGAAAGAAAACAAATCTCATAAGCATTCTGGCATATAACTATTATAAAAATAAATAGAAGAGTCAATCATTGAAAGCATACTTGAGAAACTAACTAAAGAAACGTACGTAACTATACACGGTGAGGCTTCCCTGGAGGCTCAGAAGTTAAAGCGTCTGCCTACAATGCAGGAGACCTGGGTTCAACCCCTGGGTCAGGAAGATCCCCTGGAGAAGAAAATGGCAACCCATTCTAGTATCCTTGCCTGGAAAATCCTATGGACTGAGGAGCCTGGTAGGCTATAGTCCATGGGGTTGCAAAAAGTCGGACACAACTGGGCGACTTCACTTCATTTTATACATGGTGATAACTACTCTAACACAGACAAGATTCCACTTCATATTAGCAAGACAACCAAATACACTAAGACAAATGAAGGGCTGGAAAGGAGGAGAAAACTCTGAAGAAAAAGCTTTCATCTCTTCCTTCAAACAGAACTAACTACATTGACTGTGGTCAATTCTGTTGGCTATCATTCAACTCTTAGGCCTGACCCTAAGTCCTATGTGGTTTATCAGAGGTATTTAAATGTTTCAGAGGAAGAAAGGACACTTAGTGATTTGAGACATATTTTTGCACTCACAACTCTTGTGCTGTAGGAGGAATTTTTTCAGGTCATTAGTTTATAATGTGAACTGAGGCCTAAGGATATTTTGAAAGGGAAAAAACTAGTATGCCTGGAGATGCAGTTTATGTAACTTGCGTCATCATTTATTTCAGCTCAATTTGGGGCCTAAACTGAACTCAAAATGAAGTCACCACATCTGCAACAGATTCTCTGGGCATGGAATGAGCACACAGAAATCTGCAAACAGAACAGATTCCTTACCCGGAAAAACAAAAACAGTGTAACCTCCTTAAAATATCCAAGTCCTTGCAAGAAGTTCTTACACTTTCAGAGTACAAAAATAAAGTCAGCCTCACAAGTAAGTTCCAAAATAATCTGGGTTATCAAAATGCCACTGGCATACCAAAATGCATGAATTCTGCCAGTTTTACCCTTGTTTCCACAGCCTACCCCAACCATTCACACTACCATGCATGTTTGGGTCTGGAAAACATGGAATTAAATCATTAGGCTCAGAGAAAGCAAGCATCTTCCTAAATCCACGTGCATAAGACAAATGGTGATTTGGCCATTATCAAGATTAATTTGATCTATATATGATACCAAAATAGATCATTCTCAGACCCAACTTAACAAAGTATTTCTTAAATTTTCTATTTCCCTTAAGAGTAAACAAAACTGATAGATATTCCCACTACCTTGTACAATAAAAGAAACAGGTTAGAATCTCTTTTCCTTTTCTTCATTATAACTTCACTTCTTTTACATTTGTTAAGGACACATGAATTATGGCTTCAAATCATGGAGCTGAGGATCCTGAGATTATCATAACCTAAGAGATTATGGAACTCCCTATTTTCAATCTTGGGTACACATTAGAATCACCACAGAAACTTTTAAAAAGTCTATATTCCCAGGCCCCATTAGGGCCCTGGAGTTGAGTCCATCATGCATCTAAGTGGACAGTCTCCCAAATGTGGGTTCATGACCCAAAAAGGACCAAGGTTGAGAGCAAGCCAATGGCAGCCGAAACAGAACTCAATGCCTACAGGAGACAGGGACGTGAAGGAAGCAGGCAGGATATGCACACAGTTTTAGGGTGTGTGAGAGCCAGAGAGTGTATCACACTAGTGAGGTCACAGGGCCTGGGCTCCGGAACTCAAGCTGACACTGCCATCAGGGAAATAAGAGGTAACCCATCTTCTCACTTAATCAGAAAAAAGAAAAAATAGAAAATCAAGATTTTTATGTAAAATTTCCAACTTTTAAATGTTGGCTCAACAAAACGACAACAATACTGCATGAGGTAACCAAACACATTTCAAAAAAACACAGCACGGGTTTGGCCTTGAGGGCTTCGGTTATCACTTCTGATCTAAAGGGTGGTTTCCATTCTACAGAAACCATAGTATCATTATCACCACAATAACAACAATAACAATACTGAGCCTTCATTATGCATTTAAAGCTAGCCACTATGCTAAGAGGTTTACATGGATTATCTCCCTTAGCCTTCATGAACCTTTATGGTACTATGAATATACCCCCTTTACTCAAGTGACTTCCCCTCAAGCCAGAAAGTGGCAATGCCAAAATCCAAATGTGTGCAGTGTGACTCCATATCCTACATGGTGCTAGATTTCTTCAACGTTTTCAGTATGCTCTTAAAAGCCTGGACTCTTTGCACTTGCATTTTTTCAAAACTAAAACAAAGGGATTATACTAAACGATTTCTCAGGTCCTTTTTAGTTCTCAAATTCAACAGCTCAGACTCCATAATACAACTCTTGGCTGGATAAAAAAGTTAGCATTTATATGCATCAGTTCCAAATGCCTTGATGAGAATAACCTGATAAAAACAATGGAATGAATGAATGCTCATTCAACAGTCTTTCTGAAAAGACAGCAAAGACATAAAATCATAATAAAATTCGTTATCTCTACTGGCTTCCCTGGTGGTTCAGTTGGTAAAGAATCCACCTGGGTTCGATCCCTGGGTTAGGAAGATACCCTGGAGGGCATGGAGAGGATACACTCCAGTATCCTTGCCTGGAGAATCCCCAGGGACAAAGGAGCCTGGTGGGGGCTACAGTCCACGGGGTTGCAAAGAATCGGACACAACTGAGCAAATTTTACTTCACTACTATTACAGAAAGTTTACTTTTCCATCTTACCTTTTGAAAGATGAGTGAACGTTCTCAGAAATTCTTCATATGTTTGCTCATGACAATTAACAAATTTATCCAAGACTTCTTCAATTAGCCGATCTTCATCCATCATCTCCAATTCTGGTGTCTGGGCAGGCATTACTATTCATGAGGCCACTTTATCTATAAGACCAAGAAAAACATGAGCTACAGGGGGTTGTGCAGTACCAGCCTCTCTTGAAAATACTTTAGAAGGGTAGTGGAAGAATTCCAAGTCCCCAAAAAGACAAATCAAGATAGTTATTAGAATGATATACCCTAGTTTAAGAGACCAGAGTTTTATTCATATCTCAACTGCAGAATTGTTAACTATCCCAATTTTATTTTTGCTTCAGTTTCCTGGTTACCATCTTCTTACCTCACAGGACTATAACACAGTTACATAACTAGAAACTCAAAATCTTTCAAGGTGAGATGAACCAACCACCCATTCAAAGACAACAGCAACAGTTGCTAATATTTGTTATTTATTGAGCACCTATTTAACTTATATGCAGAGTATATCATGAGAAATGCTGAGATGGAAGAAGCATAAGCTGGAATCAAGATTGCGGGAGAAATATCAATAACCTCAGATATGCAGATGACACCACCCTTATGGCAGAAAGTGAAGAGGAACTAAAAAGCCTCTTGATGAAAATGAAAGAGGAGAGTGAAGAAGTTGGCTTAAAGCTCAACATTCAGAAAACTAAGATCATGGCATCTGGTCCCATCACCTCATGGGAAATAGATGGGGAGACAGTGGAAACAGTGTCAGACTTTATTTTGGGGGGGCTCCAAAATCACTGCAGATGGTGACTGCAGCCATGAAATTAAAAGACACTTACTCCTTGGAAGGAAAGTTATGACCAACCTAAATAGCATATTAAAAAGCAGAGACATTGCTTTGCCAACAAAGGTCCATCTAGTCAAAGGCTATGGTTTTCTACAGTGGTCATGTATGGATGTGAGAGTTGGACTGTGAAGAAAGCTGAGTGCCAAAGAACTGATGCTTTTGAACTATGGTGTTGGAGAAGACTCTTGAAAGTCCCTTGGACTGCAAGGAGATCCAACCAGTCCATCCTAAAGGAGATCAGTCCTGGGTGTTCATTGGAAGGACTGATGCTGAAGCTGAAACTCCAGTACTTTGGCCACCTGATGCAAAGAGTTGACTCACTGGAAAAGACCCTGATGCCAGGAGGGACTGGGGGCAGGAGGAGAAGGGGACGACAGAGGATGAGATGGCTGGATGATATCACCGACTAGATGGGCATGGGTTTGGGGAGACTCCAGGAGTTGGTGATGGACAGGGAGGCCTTGCATGCTGCGATTCATGGGGTCGCAAAGAGTTGGACATGACTGAGCAACTGAACTGAACTGAACTGAGCACCTATTAGGTACCAGTTCTTTAACTTCATAACAATTCTAGCTCAGAATAGAGCCAGTAAGCAGAAATGTCAGTTCTAGAAGTGTGACCCTAGAACCCCTGCCCCTAAGCACTTCACTATGTTTCTCTATCCCCTGCATGACACACACACACCCCCTCCATACTGATACTATCGCTGCCAAACAGTTGACTTGTCTGTGCTTTAACACATCCAGATATTGGAAACCCTTTATGTTCCAAAGAACCCTTTGGACAGCTCTATTAAAGCCTCCTTCTAAAACAGCCAAAATCTGTCTCCGTGTTTCCTACCCCAAACTGGTCCCAGGCCCCTGGATGAGACTGAACCATTTCAATTCTTTTTATACATGATATCCTTTCAAATATTTGAGCAAGCCTATCCTGTCCTTTTTCAATCTTCTTATTTCATCCACTTACACAAATTTCTTTTTCAAAACTCAGCTCAGAATTCAGTTTGTCTCTGAAGGCTTTAGCCTTCCATCTCCAATCACCACAAGAGCACATCATAATTTCTGTGCTGCTTCTCCATGCTGTGTTCCATTTATCCCATTATATTGTAAATAGTTGTATACATTTCTGTGTCTTTTATGAGACCCGGAGCCTATGAGAGAAAGGGTCCATATCTCTTCATAGCTCAGGACATGGCACAGAGTTGGCGGTCCACTGGTCTCAAGCTAAAATTACTCATTTGAGCAGGTACTACAGTCAAATATTGTTAGAAGCTGGCCAGAAACTCTACAAAACCTACCCAGTCATTCTATCTGTACCTTATGTGACATGGCCTTTCACCCTTCTGATCAATCTACCTGGAAAAGATTTCACACTGTCTGCATCCCTTTAAAATAAGTCATCCAGAAATGAAGACAAGACTCCGGGTACAGTCTGGAGACAGTGAGATTTGACTAACTCTCATATTCTAAATATCTCACTCCTACTTCATGCAAAGATCACGTTCGCATGCTAGTGGCCCCTTCACGTTGTCAGATCATTAACTACTTCGTTAACTAAATGCTTGTCAGCTGAGACAATACCTCAATCCTTGCAGAGTTTGAACTTTGTTTTTAGTTGCGATATTTCACCTTGTTAAATTCTGTTTATTCTGTGTGAAATATGATTCTTACACAGCTTTGAGAAAAATGACTATCTACAGAAAGCAGAAGAATAATGACAGCCTAAATAGCGAATGTGACTCATGCGGGGGCGGTGGAGGGGGTTCTCTGATAAAATATAAATTCCGTGGTTCTTCAATTTTTCCTGAATAAAAGTGAACATCTGGTGTCTGTTATTAACTTTATTATTTGATATTTACCAAAAAGCTCAGGAAAAACAAACCAAAAATATATTCACAAGATGACACCCAAACTCACTTAGTGGCAAGACCCAACCTGAATGAACATGAAAGTGTTTGTGGCTTTTATTTACTCTGTATAAACAGTACAACTATTTATGTTTCCCTGAAAAAATACTAATGGGCTTGCTTTTGAGATGCTTTTCCAGACCCCACTGGAGATTTTATGTATTAATAATATGTGGCATTTGCCCTGATTACCTTTCTAAACTCCAAAAAACTTTTGAATTCTGAAAGACAACTGACCTCAAGAGTTTTAAATAGGAAGTATAAGTACATCATGAGAAACACTGGGCTGGAAGAAGCACAAGCTGGAATCAAGACTGCCAGGAGAAATATCAATAACCTCGGATATGCAGATGACACCACTCTTATGGCAGAAAGTGAAGATGAACTAAAAAGCCTCTTGAAAGTGAAAGAGGAGAGTGAAAAATTTGACTTAAAGCTCAACATTCAGAAAACTAAGATCATGGCATCTGGACCCATCACTTCATGGGAAATAGATGGGGAAACACTGGAAACAGTGGCTGACTTTATTTTTGGGGGCTCCAAAATCACTGCAGATGGTGATTGCAGCCATGAAATTAAAAGACGGGAAGGAAAGTTACAACCAATCTAGATAGCATGTTAAAAAGCAGAGACATTACTTTGCCAACAAAGGTCTGTCTAGTCAAGGCTATGGTTTTTCCAGTGGTCATGTATGGATATGAGAGTTGGACTGTGAAGAAAGCTGAGCGCCGAAGAACTGATGCTTTTGAACCGTGGTGCTGGAGAAGGCTCTTGAGAGTCCCTTGGACTGCAAGGAGATCCAACCAGTCCATCCTAAAGGAGATCAGTCCTGGGTGTTCACTGGAAGGCCTGATGCTGAAGCTGAAACTCCAGTACTTTGGCCACCTCATGCAAAGAATCGACTCATTGGAAAAGACCCTGATGCTGGGAGGGATTGGAGGCAGGAGGAGAAGGGGACGACAGAGGATGAGATGGCTGGATGGCATCACCGACTCGATAGACATGAGTTTGAGTAATCTCCAGGAGTTGGTGATGGACAGGGAGGCCTGGCGTGCTGCAATTCATGGGGTCACAAAGAGTCGGACACGACTGAGCGACTGAACTGAACTGATGAAGCTACAGGTACCTCTCAAGCTTGCTGGAAGAATTAGATGAATATACAGGGGGCCTCAAGAAATGTTAGCCATGAGGATGACAACAGTGGATCAGTCTTAGTACTCTGTCCTTTGTTTACATGAAGACCTGTGTTGACTGTGACCCCTTTGACTTTGAAGGTACTAATATTACCCAAAGATCAATCAAGAGAATTCATGAAGCATTACAACCCTAGATAAAGTATGATATTGTAGCAGTCCAAGTGAAAATAAAAAGTCTAGCTATGCACCAACCCAAAATGAAAGAAACAATTTGTACCTGAAAATTAGATATAGGAAAAAGTACCAGTTACAGTTTATGCAAATTCACCTATAATACTGCCAGGCTTCAGCAACTCATAGTTTAATAACTTATGCTTACAATTGCTAGCTAATAAATAATGATAAATTCAAAGGTGGTTATTATTTAACTATCAGTAGGACAAATACTTAATTACCAAAATGTTCATGTCAATCTGCTTTTCCAGAAGTGGACCCCAACAAATTCCAGCACTGTATTATAGCAACCTCTTCCTCAAGCCATCTCAGGTAATCTACTTCTGCAAACAAATATCAAACAGAAGCAGCCAGGTTGTATTTTATATTGCTGTAAATGCCTTCCTGTGGATGCTTTGAGAGTTATAATAGGAATTCCTTTAAATATGCTTTGTAATTCTTAAACTGGTATATTTTGAGTATTTAGCCTTAACACATCTCAGTTTTACTAAAGGCAGACAATTAACAGGCTGTGCACAGCACAAATTCAAAATCTTTCAATGTCTCTAATTTTATTCCTGTGGTTATCACAATACAGTAAGTGTACGGGCTTTTTAAAGACTTTTGCAAAATCCAGCTTTACAAGCTGTCATGATTTAAAGAGTTTAACCCACCTTCAAATTTAGAACTTTCCTTATCTATGAAAATACAAATAACCTCATGTTAAAAGTCCTCAGAGACTGACAGAGCAGATAATGATTTACCAGACAGTCAAGTGGTTTATGCAAATCCTAGTGGTTTTCTAGAAGGAAGCATTGCTTTTTCAGTTACCATTCAGATTAGTTTGTGTTTTTACCATGAAGAATTTTTCTAAAAGAGAAAAAGGGAGAGAGAGAGATATACTTGCCTGGATAACAGAATTCTTTGATTTGGTTTTTTTGTCTTAAAGCTTAAAGCTCCACATAAAAGACCCAGAACATATTGTGATGATAAGTAAATGTGTAACAACATACACTTTCACAATCACAGCCTACAGAAGGAACCACTGGGAGGATGTATCGCTCTGCTTAGACTACTAAACTCCACAAAAGACCACAAGCTTTCTTAGGAACAGGATTCTCTTCTTACTGAGTCCCTGGGAGCTAACAGGGACTAGCTCCCATCTCCCTGGAGTCCCGCTTTCTTACTATCAAATAACAAAACTAACAACCACTTAAGCCAGGTAGTGTCACCTGCTCTCTGAAAGAACACATAACACATCAGGCTGGTACTGAACCCAAGTTTGCTCACTGCCAGAAAGACCAATATTGAGAGACAAGTATTAGTAAAAAAAAAAAAAAAAGAAAGAAAGAAAGAAAAGCTGCTTTATTCAGGAGGCCAGTGACCTGGGGAGATGGTGTGCTAATGTCCTAAGAACATCTCCAAGTTGCTGGCTAGGAGACCAAGGTTTTCAAGGGGAGTTTCAGGGATGAATAAGTAGGGGTTGACATGCAGAACAGCAGTCAGCTCCGATAATCATCTCCAAACTGGTCTAGTTAATGTCATCCTCATTAGGTGCTCGTTAATTTTCTACTCCGGGTCATTCCATTCCCATATCCTTGAGGTTGGTTTCTGAAATTCTTAAGCAAGTGAGATTAGTTCTCATTCTCTCCTCATCAGCTTGTCATTATCTAGGTAGCTCTGAGGCATGCCAGGGCCAGTAGGAAAGGAAAATGCCCATGAACTTGAAAATCTGTACTGTTCAAGATGGATCAGCTCACGCCCTGCCTATAAGTCCCCACTTGTCAATCCTTCATTCCATTTCTATGGAATAGGGGCAAAGGTCTTTCTAGAAGAAAGCAAAAGCAAGGGTTGGGACATTTTATTATATACTTAGAGCCTTCAGGATGGTTGAGGAGTTTCAGCTTTTAATTGACTCTCCCTGTGTCATCAATTTCAGGTCCTCTTGGAGCCAGTTGGTTGAACCCACAGGACATTATCTCAACAGTTTGGAATCATAAATCAAGACACTGGTTTAAGCTAAGAACAGAAAAAAAAAAATATGTTGGGCTGTTTTTTCCTTTGTACATTCCCTCACTTCTCTAGATAGTACCTGTTTGAATCTGCTCTTTGGAGCTCAGGGAAGGTTTAGGAGACTAAAGCCTTTTTATAAACAAGAGGCAAGCAGAGGACACATGGTGGGGGTCGGGGGGTGATCTGTCCTGGGAAGTTCCCTGTAAAGGGTCCCACTCCTTTACAGACATTATTATAAAATAGGGTATGTGGAACTATCACCACTGATGGAGCATTTCTTTGATACTTATCTTCAGATCCCTGCCTCATGTGACTTACTTAAAACACATTAATCAGAGACGAGAGCAAGAAGCCTTAAGAAACAAGTCACCCTGGGCTAGTAACCTTTCAAAACATATAATCTTCTTTCTAATAGCATAGAAAGATATATGCCTGCAAAACTGTGTTTGTGGTGGTGGTGGTTGTTTTTAACTGTGAGGCTTACTCCTGATACTTGAAAGTAATAAATAACACATTTTTAAAGAGTTTTGCAGGGACTATCAAAGCCCACTGTCTCAAATTCTCAGTTCTGTTCAAAGCAGCTCCTGATATATGAAAGGTAAAATGGGATATTTTACAAAGAATTCACCTAGCCTGAGGAAGGAAAATGTCAACCTTGGTGCTGCACAGGCTAGGTCTCTCTTTATACTCTGGAAAATGAACAAACCTCAAAAGACCAAATTACACAGTAAGGGTACAGATTTATTTACATGATAGAAGAGATCCGGTATGAACTGACAGCCTCTGTGTTGACTGAACAACAACTACTTTGCATCCTATAATATTTTTATGTTGTTTAGATCATATTAAGGAGAATGAAATTCAATGACAGAAATTGGCACAGAATCTCAGAGTTGAGAGAAACCTAAAGGTCATCGAGTTCAATCACAGAATACAAATAAATGAATCTGGAAAAGAAACTAAGTGAGGTTTCTGTCAACTAATGACTCTACTGGTGAGCAGTATTACGTGGTTCTCATAAACAGTAATGAGATGTTCTTGATTATGATTTTTAATGCATAGATGAAGTCATCAGGAAATTAAGCAATAAGCAGCAATCTCACTTAGGCTGGGTGTATTCATGTGTCTGACTACAACTACTTTCTTTATCCCAATAACACACAAAACATCTTGAGGCAAAATGCACACACACACAAGCACACACATGCACATGTATCATTTGTGCTAGACATTCACCAACACAAACAAGAAAACAAAGGAAAAGAGGAAGACATAAATACAAAACTTCTTATGAAATAGAAGAGGATCTAAATTCTTTTACAGTTTTTTATCTGGGTGATAAAAACATACATTCTGGCATCAAAGAATACACAACACTTCAAGTTACAAGCTTCTCCCAACGAGCCTTTTCTAATACTTTACAAAGCATCGAATTCTCCATTATCACCAAAAAAGCTGATAGTATAAGCCTCTAGATTTCCATACAAATTCCCCTTGGTACAACCCTCTGCAGTGAATATTAAAGGAAGCCTTTGGTGGGAGGCAGGAGGCAGGAGAGGCTACAAAGCTTTAGAAGAGGAGCTTCCCAGGGGTTCAGTGGTAAAGAACCCGCCTGCCAATGCCGGAGATGCAGGTTCCATCCATGGGCTGGGAAGATCCCCTGGAGAAGGAAATGGCAACCCACTCCAGTATTCTTGCCTGGAAAATTCCATGGACAGAGAAGCCTGGCAGGCTAAGTCCATGGGGTCACAAAAGAGTCAGGCAAGGCTTAGAGACTAAACAACAGCAAAGCTTTTAAAGAGAAAAGCTGCGTATTGTCATCTGTGCAGAGGTCTCAGAAGTTGGCACATCTTTGTTATACTTTTTCCTTGACAAAAATCTCATCTTCAGGAAAAGAGAAAGAGAAGACACCCAGTAAAAGTTTACCAAGAATGTTGGATCTCAGGCGTGTTGATCTCCTGCAGAAAGCTCTAGAGGGTGGGAATAATACTAATCTATAAAATTACAGGTTTAAGCAGAAAGTTTCCTCTTGAAAAATTTGCTTCCCTTTCCTGATCATCCTCCAAGTTACTGTAATGGGGTTTCTTGAGGCTATCATTTATTAAGACTTGTTCTTCAACAGATTGTATAAAATCAATTTTATTTCCCCAAAACATACTCTTCCTTCAAGCTGCTCAAGTCAATCCAGAAATGTCTACATTGACTCACTGAGGCGGGTCAACTGTTAGACTGTTTTCAATTACACAGCTATTAATTCCATTAAACAAAAATGCAGAGAGTTAAGCATCCCTCTTCTTGCTCACTCATTTTTTTAAAAAAAGCAAACTACAAAAAAAAAAAAAAAAAGCAAACTACCTGTGGACATGGAAGCCGAAAGATGTACCCATAAGACAAATTTGAGAAAATCCATTGTTTTTGAAAGCAAAAAAATTACTTTTCCACTACCATTTTTGTTTCTTAATTTGCTTTTTTGAAAAATTTGAGTCAATCACCTACCTTCACCTCCTAACAAAACTACAAACATATTAACTGACCTCTAGACTAGTACATTTTATCAAGAAAAATGTACAATACGCATATTTCAATCTTCAAAACTGATCTCCTAGCCTCAGAAATGTGATCATCTACCTCAGTGAGTTACGAACAATAATACTATTGTCACTGAGTATTTCAGTGAACATTTTTTCAAGGCCCCTGATAAACCTGTGGATCCGAACAGGCAGGAGAGTTTCTAAGTCAACTTTAGAGCTCTATAATCACGCAATAAGGTTTCAATCATAAAAGAGTGATTAGCTCAATTGTAATCCCGCCTTCCCATGGGACACGATGTCCCATTATTGCTCCTTTTATCTGTATTGCATGACAACTGTGGCACAAAAGCATCCACTTTCAATTAAAGTCATCTCTTTGTCTGGCTTCCCAGCCCGTGGGCCACGTGCACGGCACACAACACTTCCACAAAACCAGAAAGCCTGCTTTAAAGCAACACCTGCACAGCTAGTTAGGAGCAGGTGTAGACCCACCAGACTAAATCAACTCTGCTTTTAGGAATTCATTTCAAAGAGTGTTTCAAAATGCCAGATGGTGCAAATAATATCGACCTTTTCATTTGACATTCTCTTAAAAAGAAATAAGATTTTAAAGCTGAATTTCCCAGCTATTTTTGATTCTAAATTCCTATGACCATGTTATAACAAATGGGCCTTAAGCAGTAATTCAGTGATTCCCTAACTTTCAATTTCCCTCAGCATTTTATTTGCAATTTTCCTTCGGTGTACACAACATAACACACACATACACCTACATAAAAACCAATTTCTTTTTGCCAGCATGGTTTCTATACACAGAGGTAGAAATTAAGAAACACAAATTCCCTCCTTCTCTAAGGATAAAAATTTTAAGTGCATTTTCTTTTTGTTACAACACTGTAAATCACCTCTAAAATGTTGCTCTATTTTATTCTACAATTAGAAATCTCCTTAAAAATCGGAGAATGTTCTGGTCAGGTGGCTGCTTTTAATTCATCACTTTAAATAAAAAGTGACAAGTCACTTGTCATTTTCTTCTCTTGACAATCCATCATACTAACTGTAGATTGCTTCCATCTATGTGTTTCCTTCTCCTTCCTCTTTTCTCCTCTTTGCTAGTTTCAGTTGTGGCTTCTATCGTGGGATTAATTCAACAAGTCAGACATCTCCCTTTCCCATACTATTTATATTATTTCCTGAAAAAAATCAGCCACTTATTTAAAAAAGTAAAAATTGTCTATGCCTGTTTGAACGCTATGAAAAGCTGCCATTGACCTTATTTCAAACACTTGCTAACCCGTTGGACAATAATGCCATTTAAGATGTTTCTTCACTTATAAAAGGGGATGGATATGCTCGACAGGTCACTACATTTCTTGGGAAACATGTCATGAGTTCACAAAACTGTGCTCCTCCTCTGCCCGCCTCAGCTCACCATGTACGCACGCTCCTGCAGCTGTGTTACCCTTTCAAGTTATTTAACTTTTCTGGCCTTAAGTGGTTTGAATGTAGATATAAAGGGACAGGATTTTAAGTTGTCTTCCATCTCTGATGTTCTATTTTTCTCCAACTATGTTTCCTTTTCATTCAATTACATATGACAGTATATCCCATTACTAAGTCTTTTATCTCCTCTGTGGAATAAAGATTACGCTGTAATGACACTGACTTGTATTCTTTAATTGCCCACTGTCTTTGGATTTAAGGTAGAAGAAATACACATATATCAGTATGAGTTTGACTCTGCCCCTATAATTGTGATTTCTTGTATTTTTAAGAAAGGGTGACTACTTCCTACTATCCTGCAAGCTCCTTAAGGCAAGACCTGTGTCTGTGATATTTTTTTTTCCTAATCCTCCACATGACTCTGTACACAGTGGATGCTGGATAAATATTGTTCATGACTTCACATTTAGCTTCTGTGCTAGGATTTTGATAGGCTGGGGACAACGAACCCACTCAGCCACCAACTACCTGTTTTCTGGTGTTAGTAGAATGCAAAACACTTACCTGAACCCACCCCTGGTTTTGGTGTTGCATTTATTATTTTATATTTATTGTGGAGATATCTGATATGTCAGTTAGATGAGAGGTGTCACTGATGCTGGAATTTCCAGTCCAAAATCATTATACAATACCATAAACAGGTTAGGGAAATAACCCAATGCTCTTGCAAATAGAAAAAAAAAAAAAAATCACTATGGAAGTAACCAGAAGAGATGATGACACTTTTTTAAAGAATGGATCAACATTTCAAATGATGAAAATCAGCAAAACAACTGAGCTACTTGCTCGGTTTTTAAAAAGTCAACCCTGAAAATGCACCCTAAAATTTTTCAAAAAATGAACATCTTCACTTATACAAATAAATTTATGGCACCATCATCATTAGATGGATTTATTGAGAACACTCTTTATAACAGACACTTAATATCCATCCATCCTCCCAATAAGGCAGGTATCACCCGTTTTTAGAGATAAGGACTAAAGCTCAAAAAGGCCATTCAGCTAGTAAGTGGAAGAACTCAGACTCAAATCCAAATCTATCTACCTCTGACCACTACATTCTATCATCTAAGACACACAGAACCTGATTAAGTGACCAAAAACACTAAATGCTCTGATAGATTGCATTATATTTACCTAATAGAATTTAAGGCAAGTATTAAAAATTATAAAGGTGGAAATATACATTTCATAATACATATGAAATAACATTACATCAAAAAGATAAAACACAATTTAAATACATTCTTATCATAATTAAGTATTAATGCATGGACACCTGGATAAAAATTAGAACACGGAGAAATAAAAAATTTTATGTTTAGGAAATGGGCTTAATAAATGGTATACATTTTTCTTTTTTTTAATGAACTGTTTTAAAGTTAAGTCAGCTACAGTAATCAAGACAGTGTGGTATTGGTGAAAGAATGTACAAATAGATCAATGGAACTGAACAGAGAACCCAGGATAGATCCAAGGAGAGCTAACTGACCTTTGAGAGGGGGGCAAGGGCAACACAAGAGAGACAATAACAGACTTTCCAACAAAGGGTTCTGGAACAACTGGACGTCCCCCAGCAAACACAGGGATCTAGACATTAATAAAATGGATCACTGAACAGAGAGTAAAACACAAAATTATGAAACTCCTAGCAGTTCTGTATCAGAAGAAAACCTAGATGACGTTGGCTATCACAATGGGTTTTTAGATACAACACTAAAAGCATGATCCATGAAAAATATACCTGATAAGCTGAACTTCACCAAAATTAAAGACTTATGCTTGCCCAAAAACACAGACAAGAGAATGAAAAGGAAAGCCATATGATGGGAGAAAATACTCGTAAAAAACACATCTGATAAAGAACTGTTATCCAAAACATACAAAGAACTCTTAAGATAGAACAACGAGAAGACAAACAACCTGATTAAAAAACAGGGCAAACACCTTAGCAGACACCTCACTAAAGAAGACATACAGATTACAAGCAAATGAAGAGATGCTCACATCATGTCATTAGGGAAGTGCAAGTTAAAACAATGAGACACTACACACCTATCAGCACGGCCAAGATCGAGAATGCTGACAACACCAGCTGCTGGTGAGGAGGTAAGCAACATGAGCTCTCATTCACTGCCAGTGGGTATACAAAATCATAAAGACAGTTTGGAGGTTTCTTACAAAACTAAACCTACTCTTACCACATGACTCACTAATAGCGCTCCTTGGTATTCACCCAAAGGACTGGAAAACTTATGTCCACACAAAAACCTGCACAGGGATGTTTATGGCAGCTTTACTCATAACTGCCAAAATCTGAAAGCAACCAACATGTCCTCTGGTAGGAAAACAGATGAACTGTGGATGTTCAGGCAATGAAATATTACTCAGAGCTATAAAGAAATGAGCTATCAAGTCATATAAAGACATGGAGGAAAGTTAAATGCATATTACTAAGTGAAAGAAGCCAATCTGAAAACTATATGACATTGTGAAATATGCAAAAGTAGGGAAACAATAAAAAAAAAGATCAGTGGTTTCAGGGGTTGAGGAAAGGGAACAATGAGTAGATGGAGAACAGAGAATTTTTAGGGCAGTGAAATTATTCTGCATGATCCTATAATAGATACATGCCATTATAGATTTGTCCAAACCCCCTGAATGTACAACACCAAGAGTGAATGTTAATGTACACTCTGAACTTTGAGTGATAATAATGTGTCAACGTGGGCGTCCTTGGTGGCTCAGTGGGTAAAGAATCCACCTGCAATGCAGGAGACCTGAGTTCAATCCCTGGGTTGGGAAGATCCCCTGGAGGAGGGCATGGCGACCCACTCCAGTATTCTTGCCTGGAGAGTCCCCATGGACAGAGGAGCCTGGCGGCCTGCAGTCCATAGGGCTGCAAACAGTCGGTCATGACTGAGTGACCAAGCACAGCACAAGGTGTCAATGCAGGTTCACCTGTTTTAACAAATGTATCTCTGGGGGAGGTACTGATAACAAGAGGCTATGAATGAGTAGAGGCACTAGGTATACGGGAAACTTTGAATTTTTCACACAATTTTGCTGCAAACCTAAAACTGCTCTAAAAAATAAAGTTTATCTTAAAAAATTAAGCCAGCTTTTACATCTGTTCTGAACCCTTTGGTTTATTCTTCCTTTGACTGTGAAACTTTGGAGTAGGAATGGGGGAGGCTACTATCACAGTTTTTAAGATCGCTGTGGAATATTTTCCTTGGTGGAGCACTTATTTAACCTTTTTGCAACAATCTTTTGAGGTAAATATTTCTATCCACATTTCAGAGATGGGGAAACAGAGGCTTAAGGATGAAGATGACTCCACCTGGAAAACAGCAAAGTTGGCAGAGAAAACCAGGGCCACTTGACTCCAAAGCCCATTTTCTTAATCATGCCATTGTACAATCCTACACAGCAGTTGCCTGATACAAAGTTGGTAGCAGGCCTCCCATAAACAGAACTCCTTTTGAGCCTTGCATTAAAGAAAACAAGAACACTCAAAATCACTGACATTGGTACTAGTAGTTTCTGCTTTTGGAAAAATAATTTCCCATTTGAATCATGATAGTATTTATTTGTTGCTGTTGTTGCTATTTAGTCACTAAGTTAAGTCACTTTAAGTTAAGTTACTGTTAAGTCACTCTTTGCTAACCCCTGGACTTTAGCCCGCCAGGCTCATTTGTCCATGGGACTTCCCAGGCCAGAATCCTGGAGTGGGTTGCCATTTCCTTCTCCTGGGGAGCTTCCCAACTAGGGGATCAAACCCATGTCTCCTGTTTGGCTTGGCAGGTGGGTTCTTTACCACAGAGCCACCTGGTAAGCCCCAGTATTTATTTAAATCATAATAATTATATCAGGTTTCTACCAGGGCTTTTTTTCTGTCTTTACAGATGAATAGCAGATTAGGTTTTCATTGCTCACCAGTAAGGCAACAGTTAAATCTTGAGGGTACACCCTGGTGGATATCTCCCTCAACCATCTAAAGAAAAAAAAAAAAGTCACAGTCAGTTACTCCCGTTAGATCTGTGTTCCCTGGGACATCTGTAGGCACACATACACGCTCTGTTTACTGTCATCCTTCTGCAGGCCACGGTCAGAGTCAGCAGTGAATCTTCCCCAAGTGCTGACATTTAATACCTGGTTTAGCGGCAACGACTGAGAGGGCTGAGCAGACCCCTGGCCTTCAGGTAGGTCCAATAACTTCATTTCTACGGGAGCTAAAACCTGGGAGCTTACGCTTGTCAACTTTTTGGGAAAGATGCCCTCTTCGACAGGATATTAGTTCCAGTTGGATTGGGTGTCCAGATGGGGAAGGGATGATGTAGAATTTGGAGAGAAAGCGGCTTTCTGGTCTCAGGCTGCAAAAAGGATTTTATTCCTGTGGCATCCGAGTTGACATATTCATCTTAGTGCATAAATGCTTCTCTGGTACACGGGTCAGAAGGAAGACCCAATCCTGGCTCTACGTCAGCAAAAAAAGAAATCAAACAATGTGTGCCTCAAGCCTGATTAACTGTGCAAGATAGGGTTAATTCACACCCTGAAAAGACTGCAGTTACATGAGGTTACCTGCTATTTTGGAGCAATCAGGAAAACGTGTGCCACACTGATCAGTAAGATTTAATGCTTCTGAGTACAGTAGCTTTCTTTGGAAGGGAAAAACAGTCAGTTCAGACACAGGAAACTACAAACCCAGACCTCACACCATGAGTCCTCTTTTGATTCTCAACTACGCCCCAGCTTCACAGAGAGTAAGTGAAAAGCTCCCTGCTGAGGGATGTTAGCATGGGGTTGGGAAAGTTGTATAAATTTATTGGTCCCATATTTCTGTCTTTTAAAATGAATCTTTGATGTGTTGACTTTGAAAGTTCCTTCAATCGAAGAACAGTGTCTTCTTTTTCAAACCCTGCCTGTTTTTATCTGGCCTATTTAAAGAGAACCACTTCAGTAGATTATTTTAGTTATAGTATCACCTTTTAAAAACTCATTTAAAAACAGAGATGGGCCAAGAGTCACATTGAAACCGTGGAAAATATACCATAGTCTACTCCTGTGAAGACATATTTAAGTTAGTAAAGCAAAATTGCAAAATCTAAACTACATGGCAAAATAAAGTGAAAACACTTTCAATGTTCTTGTTCATTCTTTAAATACCTAAGTCATCCGGTCACAGTTTAAAATGTGTAACCTAAAAATTAAAAACACAAACAATTTGTGTTGCAAGAAGAGGTAATTCATCTTAATGGTAATCAACTTTACCACTATTTTTAGGGTCCTGTAATTATGGGGTGAGCCAAAAGCAGGACATCAAAGGGAAGACAGGTCAGAAATCTTTGGGGACCCGAAAAAGCTACACAAAGGGGTAGTATTCCTCATGTCTTGCCTAAGAAAATGTTTCTGTTTAATCTACAATAACCATGTTTTCTTTTATGAGAAGTCAAAATCCCTGTGAACTTTGTTTGTAATCAATTTTTCATTAGTAATCTTTTTTTTTCTCTGTATACACAGAGAACTCTACTTAAGGCACTGTGGTGACCTGACCAAGAAGGAAGTCCAGAAGGGAAGGGATGTGTGTGGCTGCTTCATTGTTGTACGGTAGAAACTAACACAATGTAAAAAGTAATTTAAGTGCAAAATCCCCATGAACTTTGAAGTGAAGCCAATAGGCGACAATGAAGCTTTCTGTTTAAAAGCAAGCACTCTTGGTGTATGGTCACCCCTTGGGATCTGGGATCCATTACCTCTGCACAGCAGGCTTTCTAGCCCAGTCATTACTGGGCAAAGCCCAGTCTTCACAACTGTTTACAATAAGCAGGCACTGGCGCTGGTGCTTCCTCAACCCCAGAGTGGGCAACTCTGAAATCATCTGCACATCATGCTGAGTGTAATCACTGCTGGTTTTCATTTACTAAACTGAGCGCCAACAACATTTCCTTTTCGTTCCAATGGAGAGCATTTTCTCAGTTGCACAGATGCCTTCTCTCGTGTATACCTAGATAGGCCACAAGTAAATAAAACACTTGCCCAGGTTATTTCATAAGCAAGGCCAAGTTGCTGAACGTACAAACCACCATGTCTGAGGAAGAGAGAGGCTTGCTTCATAACCTTAGGCATAATCCTTCTCATTCACCAGTTCCTCATTTGCTTTAATAACCCACAAGATGATTATTAAAATATCACACTTTGAATCTCCCAAATTAAAAATAACTAGAAGAGAATAATTAACAATTAATTAGATCTGATCTTCAAGGCCCCACCAAAACTGCATTAGACTGACCATAGATTCCGAATGGCCCAAGGAAACTTTGCAGGGGGAATAAAATAAATTATAGCATCAAATAATGTTTGCTGTGTGGTGTGCTATGCTCAGTCACTAAGTCCTGTCCAACTCTTTGCAACCCCATAGACTGTAGCCCCCCCAGCTCCTGGACCAGTACATGGAATTTTCCATGCAAGAATGCCAGAGCGGGTTGTCATTTCCTTCTCCAGGGGATCTTCCTGACCCAGGGATTGAACCTGCATATCCTGCATTGGCAGGCTAATGTTTATTCAATACTTATTATGTACCAGCATATATAATCACATATGTGCTATATGATTTATATGTGTCATCCCATTTACTCTCAAAAGTAACTCAATGAATAGGTACTAATACTATCTCTACTTCACAGATAAGAAAAGAGAGGGGGGAAAAAAGGAAAGAGAGGTAATAAACTTGGCCAAGAGAGTTAAATAGCAAATAAGTGTTTCAGCCCAAATTTGGACTCAGACAATCTAACTTTAGAGTCTGCATATTTAATCAGGAGTTAGTGAAACGATAACAAGAAGAATGACATATTCCCTGTTACTTAAATTGAGCTCACTACCAACACCTCTGTCCTATGCATGCACAGTTGTGTCCAACTCTTTGTGCCCCCATGGACTACAGGCACACCAGGCTCCTCTACAGGACTGCCCAAGCAAGAATACTGGAGTGGGTTTCCACTTCCTCCTCCAGGGGATCAACCCAATCCAGGATCAAACCCACATCCCCGGCATTGCAGACAGATTCTTTACCAATGAGTCACCTGGGAAGCCCCTTCTGTTGCATCAGTTCAGTTCAGTCACTCAGTTGTGTCCAACTCTTTGTGACCCCATGGACTGTAGCACGCCAGGCTTCCCTGTCCATCAACAACTCCCGGAGATTACTCAAACTCATGTCCATCGAGTCAGTGATACCATCCAACCATCTCATCCTCTGGCATCCCCTTCTCCTCCTGCTTTCAATCTTTCCCAGCATCAGGGTCTTTTCTAATGAGTCAGTTCTTCACATCAGGTGGCCAAAGCACTGGAGCTTCATCTTCAGCTTCAGCATCATTCCTTCCAGTGAACATTCAGGACTGATTTTTTTTAGGACTGACTGTTGCATATGTTTATTCAATTCTCACCAATCTAAAAAATTATCAGTCTACACCCACTAACCAGATTCCTAGACCTTAAAACCCTTCTAATCAGCTAACTATGCATTAACAACCTTACTTTTTATAAGTTCAAATATAATCATCACAACTAAGACTTACAGTGTACAAAACCCTGTTCTAAGCGCTTTCCATGTATTAACTTACTAATCACAACTTACATCAACCTGTGAGGTAGGTAAAATTATCATTTCGTTTTACAGATGAGGAAACTAGACACAGGTTAAATTATTCGCCCAAGGTAACATAGGAAGTGACAGAGCCAGGATTTGAATCCAGGGAGTCAACTTTCAGAGTCCATCCTCTTAGCCACTGTTTTTGAAACATTAACAGTTTATTCTTAGAAGTCAAGGAATCTGTGCTTTTTTTGTTTCCTTTAATTTAGGAATTTAGTCTGCAAGCAGGGAGTGTATTTCACATAAAGGCTCCTGATATCTCTTCAAGGTAGGTAATAATTTTTTTTTAATTAATCAAGCTTACTTCATCTGATAAATATCTTTTAAAAAATCATACAAATATTACATTCTGTATAATTCTGGTACCTCTTTTCTTAACGCTTGCTTACAACAGAATTACTAAAGAATTACTTCCAGCTTCTGGAGCTGGAAAAGGATCTGAAATAACGGCCACTAACTCTTATTTTCTTATCCAAAAAGAGGGAGGAAGGGAGGGAGGGGAAGAGACAGGGGAGAGAAGAGGTGTTGGAAAACTCTGCTTCTCTAAAAGAACTCTAAAACCGACAAGAGCAGCTGAGAAAACAGCCTTTGGCGAGGTATTCGCTAAAGTCAAATTACCAAATGTCTATGGCTACACACGGGAATGGTAAAAATCACTATCAGGTAAATTCTCCCCAGCACGCTAGGTATTCAGAGACTAATCTTCTGGTTCTGCAAAACAGTCACATTTTGTACTCTCGGTGCCCCCTTCAAACTCCCGCCCCAGCAACCTAAGGATGCCCAAGTGTGCCACTTTGAGTCCGAGCTCCAAAGCGTCCCGGCAGGAGTCTCTTCAGGCGGCGGTTTCCAGGCAACCCCACTCTGGCCAGAAGCAGTTGTGCTTCCTACCCGGTCATCTGTTAATGAGTCCCCCGGAGAGGCTCCAAAAACACCCGGGCGGGGGTAGCCTGACGCCCCTCCTGGTACGCAACTTTCCCATAACCCGGATGTCAGGTTGCATCAGCCATTCTCACCTCCCATTCCCTAGTTTTCCGTCTTGGCTCCCAGCTAGTCACTTCGCATTTTTGGCGTCTTTACTCAGCGAGACTTGTCTCCTCGAGCAGTAAACTACTGGAGCCACACGGCCCATAGAGAACGGATTCCTGGGAAATGTAGTTCTTTCTGCTGACAAGTGGTGAATCTTTAAGGAAAAAGGACTACACTTCCCAGAAATCTAAGGGACGGTAGTCCATGTCTAAAACAGCTCCCAGCTGCTAGGATTGCCTGAAGCAGAAAGGTTCCGTGTCTCTTTGCTTGTGAGGCCTTAATTTTTGCTATTCCACTGCAAACTTGTGGGACAACTCTTTATTTTTAACATGCTTTTTGCATGTGAGGGAATTTACACATAGTGATTTTATATGAAGAGACGTAATAAGTAAAAAAAATTTCTTTTGTAATTCTTTCAGATAAAAGATCTATCCACCATCAGAAAATATGTCACTACAGATGGTAACAGTCGGTAATAGCATAGCCTTAATTCAACCAGGCTTCTCATTAATGAATTTTGATGGGCAAGTTTTCTTCTTTGGCCAAAAAGGCTGGCCCAAGAGGTCTTGCCCCACTGGAGTTTTCCATTTTGAGGTAAAGCATAGCCATCTCAAACTGAAGCCTGCAGTTTTCTCTAAGGATTCTTGCTACCTTCCTCCTCTTCGATACCCAGCCACTTGCACATTCAGCGGCAACTTGGAGTCTGAAAAGCATCAGTACATCATCCATGGAGGAAAAACACCAAACAATGAGCTTTCAGATAAGCTTTATGTGATGTCTGTTGTCTGCAAGAACAACAAAAAAGTTACTTTTCGCTGCACAGAGAAGGACTTGGTAGGAGACGTTCCTGAAGGCAGATATGGTCATTCCATTGATGTGGTGTATAGTCGAGGGAAAAGTATGGGTGTTCTCTTTGGAGGACGGTCATACATACCTTCTGCCCAAAGAACCACAGAGAAATGGAACAGCGTGGCTGACTGCCTGCCCCATGTCTTCTTGGTGGATTTTGAATTTGGATGCTCCACGTCATACATTCTTCCAGAACTTCAAGATGGGCTATCTTTTCATGTCTCCATTGCCAGAAATGATACCGTTTATATTTTAGGAGGCCATTCACTTGCCAATAACATCCGCCCTGCCAATCTGTACAGAATAAGGGTTGATCTCCCCCTGGGTAGCCCAGCTGTGGAGTGCACAGTCTTGCCAGGAGGAATCTCTGTCTCCAGTGCAATCCTGACTCAAATAAACAATGATGAATTCGTTATTGTTGGTGGCTATCAGCTTGAAAATCAAAAAAGAATGGTCTGCAACATCATCTCTTTCAAGGATAACAAGATAGACATTCATGAGATGGAAACCCCAGATTGGACCCCAGATATTAAGCATAGCAAAATATGGTTTGGAAGCAACATGGGAAATGGAACTGTTTTCCTCGGCATACCAGGAGACAATAAACAGGCTGTTTCAGAAGCATTTTACTTCTATACATTGAAATGTGCTGAAGATGATGTGAACGAAGATCAGAAAACTTTCACAAGTAGTCAGACATCAACAGAAGACCCAGGGGACTCCACTCCCTTTGAAGACTCAGAAGAATTTTGCTTCAGTGCAGAAGCAAACAGTTTCGATGGTGATGATGAATTTGACACCTACAATGAAGATGATGAGGAAGATGAGTCTGAGACAGGCTACTGGATTACATGCTGTTCTACTTGTGATGTGGATATCAACACTTGGGTACCATTTTATTCAACTGAGCTCAACAAGCCTGCCATGATCTATTGCTCTCATGGAGATGGACATTGGGTCCATGCCCAGTGTATGGATCTGGCAGAACGCACACTCATCCAACTGTCAGAAGGAAGCAATAAATATTACTGCAACGAGCATGTGGAGATAGCAAGAGCACTGCAAACTCCCAAAAGAGTTCAATCATTAAAAAAGCCTCCACTGAGATCCCTCCACAAAAAGGGTTCTGGGAAAATTATTACTCCTGCCAAGAAATCTTTTCTTAGAAGGTTATTTGATTAGTTCCATGAAAGCTTTTCAGATTCAGGTGCATCAAAATTTTAAACTTATTTTAAAGAATTGTAACAATGATAAAATTTATCTTCCCATTTTTGTTTATTGAAAACATCTAATGTTTCATTTAGTTATATGAGTAAAGTACTAGGGGAAAGTGCTTATAATGCCATACTGAATACAGTCATTGTATTTAGACCTATACAGGACCCATAACCTGTATTTTGAAAATATTTTATTCAAAGTTATATTCAATGGGAATTTATGATCTGAATTTTTATTCAAGGAATCTTAAACACAGAAATAGTAATAATAATCAAGGTATGCTTACATCCTTTACAGGGCTTTTGGTAACAAATAATCCACCAAACAGTTAATACAAATTTAGCCAGTAAAGTAACTAACACCCAAAGGAGTTAAATGAATTATTTTGTAAACTGTAACAATTTGGTGGTTGACCAGAAATTACAACTGAGATCACCTGTATCCCACATGAATGTTCTTTGTACACCTCAAAGATGGTCACCTGGCTATGCCCATATACAGAAAAATCTTTAAGGAGATAGGTAGAGATAGTTAGATTGTTGTGTTTAGTCGCTCAGTCGTGCCCAGCTCTTTGGACCCCATGGACTGTAGCCCACTAGACTTGTCTGTCCATGGGAACACTTCAGGCAAGAATACTGCAGTGGGTAGCCATGCCCTCCTCCAGGGGATCTTCCCAACCCAGAAATCGAACCCAGGTCTCCCGTGTTGCAGGTGGATTCTTTACTGTCTAAGACACCAGGGAAGCTAGATAGAAAAAAAAATTGAGAATCTCCATTGACATGAAGAAAGACAAAAAGAATCTACATCGTTTGTTACATTTTATCAAGCTATCCACATGCACTTTCTTCATAGACTCACCCGTTCATATGGTTAACAGATGATAAAGTAAAGCTAATCAGTTGAACTGGTTCTTCAAGAGATTTAATGAAAACTTCAGTCCACTGATACTTAGCTCTTTGAAACAGGGAGAAGAGTCAGAGTACAATAAGAAAGAATCTCTAAATAGATCTCATGAGAGGTTTTTTTTCACAAGTAATATTTATTACTTACCCAAATAACAAAAGTTTAGAGAATTTGACAAAGTTAACAGGTAGATAATTTTTAAGAGGGAAAAAGAAATAAATGTGTGTTTATCAGTCTAGTTGGTACGTGGAGTTTGCTGGCAGTGAAAGTTGTAAAATCAGTGAGCTTGCTCAGGTTCAGTTAGATAGTTGCTATAATTAAAATTAAAAGAACTGTTAATGTTGAGGCTTCACATCAACTGATAATTAGGTGACCTTATATACAAATGTCTTCCCTCCTGGAGTATTTTTCTGGAAATGTATTCCATTTTAGCCTAAGAGCTTAAACCATAGCCTCTCATTCATTTGTTTTCACGGAGTCAACAATGTGTAAGGTATTATTGCCAAATTTAGGGGAAATATGAACCATACAGGAGATGAAATCCTGCAACAAAGTTTTGCTAATAGTTCATGCCTCAGATACTGAAATAAATCTGAAAAAATTAAATCATGTTCACTTTGTTTCACTAATGTTGCTTGATGAATATTCCTTTTGCATAATTTGCTGTACCATTGTTTTGCTTTTTGCTGTTTCTATTACCTATATAAAACTAATAAAATATGAAAATGTCTTTTGTTTATATTGATTTCTTCCAATTATTAACATTTGTAGTTACCCAGTTATTGGCAAAATTATACTGTTTAATTTTCTCAGGATCACTCTACTTTTATTTATTTTTTATCTGTCAGTAGAAAGTGACTTGAGTGGGAGCTGAAATAGCCTCCACAATGTTTAAAATGTTATTCCCTCAGTTGTAGTTATTCCCACAATCTTCTCTTATCTTTATTTGTCTACAGTGACCAAGCGGCTAAAAAGTAATTACACATATTTGTTTCATAGTGGAAGCAGATTACATATAGTAATCTGAGAAATTCAATTATAGTTGCTTTTGGGGTGTGTTTAAGTCGAGGGCAAGTACTTTGGATTTACTTACCGTAAGTTTGAGTAAAAATAGGTCTTTTTAAGTCATCTCACTAAAGAGTCTACCAGATGTGATTTGAAGACAATAAGGTTTCTTTTCTACTAAGCATATGCAAACTTTCAAATGAACCACATTAGAAGAGTACCCACTTATCCCAAGGATATGATGCTTTTGCCTAACACAGTTCTAGGACTCACTTTCCAATCACTTTCAGAGTCTATGTTTCATTCTTTCGAAGATAGTCAACAGTTAGAGATGAATTTGGTTTTTGGAAACAGGCAAATGTTATCCAAAGCCAAGCAGAGTGTCATTTTTCAGCATTATTGTCACTTTAGGCCAAACGTGAAGCCTGAGCTAACAAAATGGGTTTTCTGATATGCCTCACAAATAGATTTTAAAGGTAAGTCCCAAATGGTTTACACAGAATAATGTCAACAAATAAGTATATGGCTTTCCACGGTGACTATTTTGAGGGACTCTACTCTTCTCCAAGCACAAAGATGGTCCATTGGTTAAGAACTCACCTTGCAATGCAGGGGACGTGGATTCAGTTCCCTGGTCAGGGGACTAAGATCCCATATGCCGTGGGGCAACTAAGCCCTTGGAGCCCAAACCCCACTAGAAAAGATCTTGCATGACTCAACAAAGATCCCACGTGCTGCAACTAAGACCCCCAGGCAGATATCTACATATGGACCTATAGAGCTATACAGAGAGATAGACACACATAAGTGTATATATATAAACAAGAGCAAAATACACAAACAAGTTCAATGTGTCAAGAAAGCGGAAAGCATAGTGGAAAAGGAGTAGTCAGTCTAAAGGGTAGGAGGCTTGTCATGTTTGTGGAATTGGAACAGCATCGGTCTGGTGAACGCAGTAAACAAGAGGAGCATGGAATGCCATGGGCGTGGAGAGGTGGCCAGGGCAGGGACCCCCAGATTTTCATCAGCACAAGAACATCACATAAAACTTCATTCATATCGTGTGACCTGTTCCTTCCTGCTTGCCTCTCTGTGTTACTACTCTCCGTGTGGGGACACCTCACCTAATGAGCTTATGCTTTCACACTTTATACACAATCTCCCAAAATGCTGAACTGATAACATTTGTGGTGAGCCCCCCTAGTTACTTCACAGGTACTCAGGGCTTTGGGGGAACCCATTCCTTCCTCAGGGTACACTTTCCCTCTTGCACTTGATAACTTCTGCCAATACCCAAATCCATCTGGCTCGTTCCTCTCCACTCTTTACATCCCAGTTCAGATATCTGCTCCTCCTCCCAGAAAACTCCTCTGGACCCCCTCACCCCAAATCTCTGCTTATAGACTCAAAATTCCAAGAAATAAAACTGCATTTTTCTGAAAATCAACTCACATTATACTATGCATCCCTTTCACTGTGCGTTGGAAATTTAGTTTAATAAATTTAGAGTTCTCTGTCTTCACCCAGCTTTTTCTCCAAGTTCTAGGAAGAAATATAATGCTGAGGTGTCAGGAGTGGGAGTGAGTGAGGGTGAAACATTTGCTATTTAGGGTCATTATCCCTCCTCACCAGCTGCTTCTACAACATTCACATTCCTACCTAGCCTGAGGTTAGTTGGGAAGATGACTCATGGGTGGCACCTTAGCTTTAACCACAGGCCTTAGGACATCTACAGTTCCACTTTCTCTCTCTGCCATTGTCAGGTTCATCTGGGCTCGTATGATAAAGAGGAGCTCTTTCTGTCCCTTCCTGTCCCAGCATGGCGACAGTTGTCTTAGCGAGACCATCGAGGATGTGTCTATGCTCTGTACCACTCCCGGGTACCTCTTCCTCACCCTGCACCTCTACTGCGTCACAAAACCTCTCCCCAACTGTCTTGGGGAACACCACTTCACCACCATTTCACCTCTGAAGTCATTCGCTTCCGGTTCTATCAGGAAAGTGAGTTGCCTCTTCTCTCTGTTTTTTACTTCCCCAAGCTTATCTGGAGTTTGTGCTGTTCTCCCAAGTCCACAGTTCAATCCGAGATATAGGATACTTTGTCATCTCTATATATCTAGTATTTAGCATAACGCCTTGCATACTGTAGGCACTTACATTTTCATTGAAATGAATTGAATTAAATTCTTCCATGAGTTGCCTCTGCATTCCAGTATGGGCAGCCAAAATGACTTACTCATTGTCTAGCTTAATACTGATATAAATATTGAAAGCAAAATAGAATCAGTCACACTAGCTGAATAAGCAAGAGATGTAAGAATAAATGGAACCAACAAACCTGTGAATGCCTACACTGATGAGAAGAAAATGAGTGTTAAGTGACACTGGCTGTGGTAACAAAAACTCCAAAACACCAGTAAATTGTCACAAAGTCTCTCCCCCACTCAAGCAGAGTTCAATGCAGGTTTCCCTTATTAAGGTGGCTTCCCTGATAGCTCAGTTGGTAAAGAGTCCACCTGCAATGCAGGAGACCCGGGCTCGATTCCAGGGTTGGGAAGATCCACTGGAGAAGGGATAGGCTACCCACTCCAGTATTCTGGCCTGGAGAATTCTATGGACTATACAGTCTATGGGGTCTCAAAGAGTCGAACACAACTGAGTGAACTTCACTTCACTTTCACTTTCACTTATTAAGCTATTCACCAGAGTAGGTTTCCTCCAAGATGGGTCTCAGATAATCAGGCTGTTTCAATTTGGCAATTCTGCCATCTTTATCTTGTATCCTCAAGACTTCAGATACAAGTAAAACAAAGAACACGGAGAAGGCACACTCTCCTGTAAATGTTTCGGCCTGCAAATGAGACATCATTTCCTCCAACATTCCCCTGTTTAAAAAAAAAAAAAAAAAAACTCAAGTAGTACGGCCCCACCTAGATGCAAAGGGCCTGGGAAATACAGTTTAACTGTCTGCCCGGAAAAGGGAAATGGATGCGGTAAGCATGAAGCCCGTATCTGCCATACATGCTCAGTTGCTTCAGTCTTTGCAGTACTATGGACTGCAAACCCCCAGGCCCCTCTGTCCATGGGATTATCCAGGTAAGAATACTGAAGTGGGTTACCATGCCCTCCTCCAGGAGATCTTCCCAACCCAGGAATTGAACCCGAGTCTCCTGCATCTTTTCATTGCAGGTTGATTCTTTACCCACTGAGCCACCTGAGAAGCCCAATATCTGCCATAGTATATATTTAAACATGCAGATTAAATAGTCCCAAGTACCTTGAAGTAATAATAAAGGGCACTAACACAGTTCTGTTAAACTGGAAACAGAGCCACAGTCACTTCAGGGAATAAGACAAAAGAATTAGCAGGCAGTGTCTCTAAGATGTTTGAAGTGGCTACTCCAACATTTAAAATTATATGCATAGTCCTTCTCAGTCTTTGACAAATCACTTCACATTTAACACCTTTCAAAAGCATTTCACTCTTGTCCCTCCCCTGGCTTTGCATGGGTTGCATGCCTCAAACTCTTCAATGGTTTCCATTTGCATTTGGGGTAGGATCCAAAGTCTTTACCCAACCACAGGGTCCTGCGTGATGAGGCTTCTGCCTGATTATCTGAACTCAGCAGCCCCTCCCTTGGTCTGCTTCTGCTACACAAACCTTCCTTCAGTTCTGAAACATCTCCAGTTGAAGCAAAAGGGAAGGGGGCAGGGAACAACCTTTAAAAGAATGGCATGGTCACGGGGCATGACAAAAACTGGTTAGAACCAACCAGCTCCAAGATGGCGGAAGATTCCACTTCCAGTAGACCTTGATCCCCATTACATGCTCATTGTAATACATTAGCAAGTTAAACGACACACCCACAAGCACCATGACTGTTCTGAAGCCAATCATAAAAGGTCAAAAAGTGGGCAGGTCTCCCATCTGTCTTCCCACAGGTTATGTTGGGCCTGGTCTATCAGTCCTCACCTGCCCTAACCCCACTCATCCTACCAGTCTTCTCTTAAAGGTTCCTTCTTCCTAGATGTTTCTGTGATTTCCCAATTTAAATTCCTTTGTCTTACTGTACTTGAATTGCACCTAGTACTTCTCATTCATAACACCCACTAGACTGTGGAGTCATGCATTTATTATAATTACTGTTGATTCAGTGTCTACCTCCAACCAGTTCTTTGTAAGCAGAAACTGTCTGAATTCACTCCTCTATCTCCAGTGCCAAGTATACATTGCCTGCTCCTAAAAGTTATCCTATAAATAGCTTTTAAAATAGGCTGAAATATTTACAAAGGGTATCAAGAAATATCTAGAACTTAGCTAAGCCTTAAAGGATAAGAAGCTGCTTCATTTTCAAATGCAGGGGTAATATCAGATACCCTTGGTCAAAGGGTACCAACTTTCAGTTATAAGATGAGTAGATTCTGAGGATCTCATGTACAGCTGGGTGACTATACGACTGACACTGTACTGTCTTATAGACTTGAAAATTGTTAAAAGACTTGATCTTAAGTGTTCTAACTTATATGCAGAGTACATCATCAGAAGTGCTGGACTGGATGAAGCACAAGCTGGAATCTAGATTGCCAGGAGAAATATCAATAACCTCGGATATACAGATGACACCACCGTTATGGCAGAAAGTGAAGAACTAAAGAGCCTCTTGATAAAAGTGAAAGAGGAGAGTGAAAAAAGTTGTCTTAAAACTCAACATTCAGAAAACTAAGATCATGGCATCTGGTCCCATTACTTCATGGCAAATAGATGGGGAAACAGTGGAAAGAGTGAGAGACTTTATTTTGGGGGGCTCCAAAATCACTGCAGATGGTGGCTGCAGCCATGAAATTAAAAGACGCTTGCTCCTTGGAAGGAAAGTTATGACCAACCTAGATGGCATATTAAAAAGCAGAGACATTACTTTGCCAACAAAAGTCCGTCTAGCCAAGGCTACGGTTTTTCCAGTGGTCATATATGGATGTGAGAGTTGGACTATAAAGAAAGCTGAGCACCAAAGAATTGATGCTTTTGAACTGTGGTGTTTGAGAAGACTCTTGAGAGTCCCTTGGACTGCAAGGAGATCCAACCTTTCCATCCTAAAGGAAATCAGTCCTGAATATTCATTGGAAGGACTGATGCTGAAACTGAAACTCCAATACTTTGGCCACCTGATGCGAAGAACTGACTCCTTTGAAAAGACCCTGATGCTGGGAAGGATTGAAGGCGGGAAGAGAAGGGGGCGACAGAGGATGAGATAGTTGGATGGCATCACCGACTCAATGGGCATGAGTTTGAGTAAACTCTGGGAGCTGGTGATGGACAGGGAGGCCTGGCGGGCTGCAGTCCTTGGGGTGGCAAAGAGTAGGACACAACTGAGCGACTGAACTGAACTGAACTGAACTACACATGTACAACAGGTACTATGTGAGGCACTGGGTGAGCTAATTAACTTGATTGTGGTAAATATTTTACAATGTATACTTATATCAAATCATCACTTTAAATATAGATAATTTTGTGTGTCAATAATACCTCAGTAAAGGTGGGGGAGAATAGTACAAAGTAAAGATAGTAGGATTTTTTAAAAGTCCATCAAAGAAGATGGCACTGGAACAGTCCTTAAGACCCCCTGCTGGGCCAACAGTCAACTTGCTACTTGCTGGATCTGAGTTCCTGGAAGATGGATTGGGGCTGCAGGAGTAGGGAGGGTACCAGGGTCTTTGGGGGACATGCTGCTTACCTACAAATACAAACAAATTTCGATATTTAAAAAACTGACATGTTTACATGGAAGTAGCCAAGCCAAATCTCTATTCTGAGTAGGAGCAAGCTGGGAAGTCTCCAGCAAAGCAGCACTAAGTTGCTTGAAATTTCACGGATGATGTGGGGATGACAGACTAGTACGAAGGTAAGATTGACGGAGCGAGAGGGAAAATTGTGAAGCTGCAGTTCTGTCAATTTCGGGCTGAGATAAGCTTCAGTGACCTCGTGTGTAACGTGAAGAAAATAGTGGTACTGACTCCAAAAGGATCCAATGAGAAAACCATGGGCAAAGTGTTTGCCACACTGTTTGGTCAGTGGTAGCTATTATTACTGTTGCTGTGATCACCACTGTTGTTGTTTTTACTAGGGAAAGGACTAGTCAAGAGAACCTGGGGGCTAGCTCACTTCTGCCATTATCTGTGTGGCCCTGGCAAGTCAACCACTCGACCAAAATGCTGAGTGTATGAATGCATGAATTTTGTGGGGCACAGCATCATATTTTTATGATTGTCAAAGGAATTTAAATTTTCATTTCAAATCCTACATTTACCGTGTCTGGTACCAAATTGTCTTTCTTATTTTAGCATAAACTATATCCATTATTCTGTTGTTTTTTTATTATAAAAGCACCAAATTCATGTTGTATTTGACTCAAGGAAAAATGTCATTTCATTTATTTAATGTTGTACTCAATATTATTATTTGAATATAAATCACAATACCCACTGTTTCCAAATTTTAAACTTTTATTTCACATACTTAAACATACAACTGTTAACTATAGCCATAATATTAATAAAGAATAGAAATGTTAAAATATAAAAATTAAGTGCTGAAATATATTTTAATTGAAAACATTTGACATGGAAATTCCTTCACAACAAATCATCAAATAAAACCGCTACATCCTGGTGCCTGAACTTTTCCTAAAACAAATACAAAATAATAAGAAGAAAGGTCTTAGAAGCCATTAAACAAATTTTACAATTATGTGTATGAAAATAAAGTGAAGTGCAATTTCACAAAAGGAAAAAAATCTCACCAAAAATGAATGAGGTATATTTATACCTTATAAATAAGGTATATTTATATTTAACTGTAGTTAAATGGAAAAAATACTGCTAAGTCACTTCAGTCATGTCCGACTCTGTGTGACCCCATCCCTGGGATTCTCCAGGCAAGAACACTGGAGTGGGTTGCCATTTCCTTCTCCAATACATAAAAGTGAAAAGTGAAAGTGAAGTCGCTCAGTCGTGTCTGACTCTTCATGACCCCATGGACTGCAGCCTACTAGGCTCCTCCATCCATGGGATTTTCCAGGCAAGAGTACTGGAGTGGGGTGCCAATGCCTTCTCCGAAATGGAAAAAATAAAATAGTGACAAAATATCTACTGTTACTTAAAAATCTCTCAACATCAAAAGAATAAACCACCTCTCAAACAATAACTGAAGACAAAGACATATCTGCAATCAAAAATCATTTGCATCGAAATGATGATTCATTCTCGCAACCACCACCAGTGCTTACAAACTCTGCCTCCTAGCTGTGTGTAATTTGAATTTGAATTTGAATTTAATTCGAATTCTGTTTGATCTAATGTGAGATCCACAAGCTCAACCAAAAGAAAAAAAAAATCTTTACCTTCATCCATATTTTGTGAAAACAAATTGAGGCAAAACTTAATTTTAATTCACTTGGAAGGAAAAGACATCTCTTCCTCCTGTTCCTGCTTCTCGGTACACATTTATTAACCCCAAAGAGCTTTTTGACCTCATACCAGCTATTCATCAATTTTCATCAGCCATTATCACTGGTCCCTGCAGTGCACCTCAGCGGGTTGGCAAAAGAACTTGTAGAATCAGGTTTCATGGAAGAAAGATGCTTTTCACTTCTCAAGTCTCAGTCTATACTTCAAAAAAAAAAAAAAGCTCCATTCAGTGTGGTGAATTTCCCTAGAGAATGTGACTGCATTTACAATGGACGCCGTCAAAAAATAAAACTTGAATATAAAACCAGGGTCTAGGATATTACAATCTCAACAGTGAGGATGACAAAAACAACCATAGGCAGCATTTCTACATATTGAAATCCCTGCAGCCAGATGTTCCGGGGGTTTATTAAAATGTGATCTGATTAAGGGATTATTGGGAGGGTTGTGCTATAAATCATGCTGTTAGTCACATGCATTCAAAGTAGTTCCTACAATGCTAGAAAAGTTGAATTTAACATTGGAAAGTGTTTACATTGCCACCAATCGAGTAACAGAGAGGAAGTTGGTGGGGGGAATCTACAAATCAGAGCAAGCATGCCTCAGGGAGTAAGAAGATTACAGGAATTTAGCTGTTTATTAGTGCAGAGACATGCTATAAGGATTAAAGGGGATGAAGGAAAGGGGTGGCTTCAAAGTCCATTAGTTTACGTAATGCAAAACGTAAACGTTTTCTAGAAAAAAATAAAATTAAAATATGTATATCTTTTTGACAACTAAATTACAAGTATCTTTGTAATTTATATATTCTATACAAAAGAAGCAAGAAAAAACTGCTATATTGTTTAAATGGAAAATACTAGGTTCAATCCCTATAAAAGCATCAAGTGCATACCATTTAGGATAATATCACTGATGCACATTTGACAACTAAATTACAAAGCTCTTTGATATACTGCGTATGAAGAGTGGCAATTAAGGCCAATAAAATCAAAGGAAGAAGAAAAACTAATTAACACTAACATATCGTTGACTCACTAGCATATAAACTCCCATGCCTGCTCTAAACTGCCAGCAATTGGCAATTCCCAAATTCCTAAGGATGCAGACAAGAGTTTCCAAACACTGGAGCCACCAGAGGTTTGGGGGGCTCTTGAGAACTTGAGACAATTCTTCCTCCTAGCAAAAGGCCCTAAGCACACCAAGGACTTCAAACCCACCCGTCCCTGCTCCCAAGAAATGCAATCTCAAGGTTATGAACTATAGTGATGAGTTGTAGATTCTAAACAAATTATGTTACTGCTTTATTTAAAAAAGAAAATTAATGGTTCATTTTTGTGGCAGAAACAACATGGAATCTGAAGACAAAAGATTTGAGTTCAAATTCCAGATCAGGTATTTACTATCCCTACAAATTTGGGCAAGTCATTTAACCCTCCACAAATGAGAAGCATAGCAATGTCTACCCCACAAAGTTGCAGTGAGGATGAATGTGGAAATATTTTAAAAGTGGCAAAAAAAAAAAAAAAAAACCTCTACAAATGTTAACTCTTTCACTGTATTATGAGCAGGCTCCATCTAAACCTGCGCATGCATGCTCAGTGGCTCAGTCATGTCTGCTCTTTGCAATCCCATAGTATAGCCCACCAGGCTCCACTGACCATGGAATTTTCCAGGCAAGAATACTAGAGTGGGTTGCCATTTCCTACTTCAGGGGATCTTTCCAACCCAGGGATCGAACCCACCTCTCTTTCATCTCCTACATTGGCAGGCAGATTTTTTACCACTGACACCACCTGGGAAGCCCTCCATCTAAACTTAGCAGGTGAGAAAAGTACAACAATTTCCTGCTACAAAAATCTTAATACACCAAAATTAAACTGATCATAATAGAAAAAAAATAACATAATGTAGAGGGAAAAACTCCATGAAAACTAGATTTAGTAAAATTGATCCAGGTTTCATATGGAGAAAACCTGGCAGAAATTTTCAGCAAGACATTAAATCAGTTTTTATACAGTAAACAAACCCAGATTTAAAAGACCACTGTGGAGTGGAAGGTGGGAAGGAGACTCAAGAGAAGAGGGACATGTGTATACCTATGGCTGATTCATGTTGATATATGGCAGAAGCCAACACAACATTGCAAAGCGATTATCCTCCAATTAGAAATAATTTTTTTAAAGTAAAAACAAAACAAAAAAGGCCCCTGTGGCTTTGAGATTGTATGGAAAATCATTTGGAGAATCTAAACTAGTTAAAAGTAAAAATAAAGATCATACTTGGCTACTGATAGCAAACTAAACATGTACTACCACAAGATTAATAACTAGCTGCAGCTAACAGTTTTATTCTTCTAACTTTGTTATTGAAAAATTCATGGTACAGATGATCTCCTAAACTCCAACTGTTACAAAAGAGACATCATTTAAATTCAGAAGAGGACTAATTTTCCAAAACATTCTGGATGTAGGGTATTTCTGCATAAGTGTACCAAATGACAGGATGCACCAGGAGCACTTTGTCAAGGACACTGTATCATACACAAGGAAGATACCATTGCTACAGATATCTGAAAAGCTTTTTTTGAATCTTGTAGAATAAGCCAAAATATGTGAAATTTATAAAACAAAGAATTCTACAAAAATGATATAAAAAACACAGCTCAATATAAACGAGTAACTTGGTTGGGGGATGTAGACCACAAGTCAAATTTCTTTCCTGGGTCCTTTGGCAGCCTTGACTTTGATTTTCACGTCACTCAGTCACACACATACCTATCTTTGTTCATCTCTGCTCCCCTGCAGTTATTCCTCCTCTCAGCTATTGAGCTTTCAAATAACTGATTTCCCCTGTTGCATTTCTGAACTCCCTCAACAGCTCAAGCAATCAGCTCACCAGTTACCCATCCCTGACACGGGTTCAGCATCTGAGCCTCTCCAACCTACCACTGCCTGGGTGGTGAAGCCCCACACACTGGATGGAGCGCAGGGTACCAGGAGAAGGTCTCATGCCACCAAGAGAAAAACATATTTGCAAAACCAACTCATAAGCGGCTGCCCTGCTTAAAATTCCATTGAATCTTGCGGTTCTGGAGAGTCCTCTAGGTCTAACGAGTCCCCTAAGCCTCCCTGCGAGTTTAGCGTAAACCCCGAGTCTTTCAGGGCATTATGAGCATTCATAAACTTCTGCAGGTATTTGGAGGTATACAGCCAGTGATGTTTCAAGACATCTTCCATTTCGTAGTACTTGGACTGCCTGGCATTCATTTTCCGGAAACGCCTGAACAGTTTGTTGCCAGATTCGTTTCCCTCGCTTGCCCATGCCCCAATGGAGCCATCCCGCTCAATAATTTCAGGGACATGAGCCAAGGTTTTGTGAAAATAATTGGTGATCTTGCCCTCATATCTATACTTGAACTTGGTGGAGAGGAGCTCAGCAAAGCGCTGTGAATTGAAGCTATACTGGCAGAGGGATTCCGGGCACTCTTTAGCAGGGCATGAGGATCGCCAGACGGGTTTCATCTTCAAATAAAGGTCCATCAGTTCCCTCAGGGCTTCGTGCCTCTCTTGGGAGGGAATTAATTCACAAACTGCCTCAACCGTCTCTTTGGTCATGAGCTTCCGGGCAAAGTTGCCGTTCATCCTCATGATGGGCTTCAGGTTCATCTTCTTCCGGAGGTGCTTGTCCAGGGTAGCCTGCCATCTTTTCCTTTCCTCTTTGGAGGCGTTGGGGTTCTTATACACCTCTCCGATCTCCAGCTGGAAGATCTTGTAGAACTCAGCCGCATTGCCGATGTCGCAGTGGAGCGCGTCTATGGAAGGGACCGTCTCAATGAAGGGTTTGGCCGAGACCCCCTTCACCCGGTCCCGCAGTTCCTCCACCGTCTCGTGGTAGGGGTTAGAACGCCAGACCTCATAGCGCTCCAGATTCTCAGCGTGGCTTCTGGTTATGGAGTGGAAGACCAGATTTTGAGAGGCCTCCAGGCGGGTGGCATCACAAAGGGTGCAAATGTAGACTGAGCCGGAAGCCTCGAGGCCTTCCACTTCCCGGACCAGTTTCTCATCGTAGCCGGTGCCCCTAAAGATGAACTTGAAAGTCCGGAGGATGCCTCCCATCTCCAGCATTAATTCGCTGCTCTTCATGGCCTCCCTCTCTGCAATCAGAGGGCTCAGGATGGCCGTCAGGGTCTCGTGGTCAGACTCATCGGCTAGCATGAGGCACAGCGGCTTGCAGCAGAGCTCGGAGTTAGGCTTGGCTTCCTCAAACACCTTCACGTTCTGTGACCCATGAGCGATGCTGATTTTCATGACCGTGAAGGAAAACCGAACTGCCTTTTCCGGAACTGCCGGTCCGCTGCCGTGCTTCTCGCTCACGTCTCCCATCCCATCACAAGACTCCTTCACCACCACGGTGAAGGGCCCGTTCAGGTAGTCGTCAAGCTCTTGGGCTCTCATGCCCTCCAGGATGTCTTCTTCCATGTCCTTCAGGGCGGACACCAAAGCAGCATCATAGCGGAAGCGCTTGGCGATGGTGTCCACCGGGTAATCGTCCACAGAGGAGGCCAGTCCGGACAGTCCATCAATAATGCCCACATCAGTGCTGGAAGACACGTTCTTCAGAGGTGGCTGCCACTCGAAAGGGTGGTAGCCTGGCAGAAGGACTTTCTCAGCACTCCGAAGGGCATGCAGAGGCTGGAAAATCTGCCTCCCGGTGATGGCCTTCACAGTCCTGTACATCTTGTGGTACTGGCTGCAGCTGAGGAAGGTATTGACGCGGATGGCCAAGCAGACAGCCGGCTGCAGGCCAGAGCCACGTCCCTTCATGATGGCCTCCAGCTCATCGGCTTGTCTGTGCTCATTTCTGGCTCTCAGCGCCAGCAGGAACAAGGTCAGGCACACAGACTTCACATCTCCACCTTCTTCCTTGTCGGCGAAAGCCTTGACCTGCATCTTGAGCTCCCTCAGACGGTGCTTCTGAGCCCGGCGGGTCAGAGACAGGAGATGCTGGCGGGGCCGGCCGCCTTTATTGATATGCACAAAAGTCTCTTTCGATTCCTTGTGGCTTGAGACATGGTGATTGTATTTTTCCAAGCTGACCTCCTCATCGCACTCCTCTGCTGGACACTTCACCATCAGGGAATTCAAGATGCTCAGAAAAGACTTCACCGGACTCTCCAGGTCAGTGGGGAAGCAGGGATACCGGCAAGAAGGACAATAGCTGCCCATGACTTTGAGGCATCTGAGAATGCAGATCCTGCAAAAGACGTGCTTACAGTTGGTCTCCACGGGGTCCGCCAGAATGTGTTCGCAAATCTGGCAGGAGATAGATTTCACAAAGTGCGCCGGGAAGTCCACTGCCAGGAGCCTGGTACTGAGGTGTATCTTACTGCAGTTGGCGATCTTCTTCATCAGTTCCTTGCTGCTGATCCTGTCCTGAGTTTTTCTCTTGCACCGTCGGGCTTGTCTCGCTCGGTCCATCACAGTTCTGAGTCTTTTGCTGAGCTGCGAGTTTGGCGGCTGACTCTTCCTCTTGAGTCCCCGGTGGGCAGCATCGCAGATGTCACAGGATGGTGTGTGGGGGTGCCACTCCATCACTGCATTCCTTGGGGAGTAAACCTCACACGGGGCACTGCTGAACTTCCTGTGCATGAAGCTCCAGCAGTTATGGCAGAACTCAGTGGGGTGGATCGAGTCCACATCTGCCTTCACGTCAATCCGGAAGACCTTGGCAATGAGGTCTGGCCAGGACGTGGCCCTCTTTTCCTTCTTTCGTAAGAGGACTTGGGTTTTTCCATCCACGGGCCCGTGGACTGGATATCTCCTGTGGTGCCGATCAGCTTTGAGAGAATTCCCACAGATGCGGCAGAGATGTCGCAGGTTGGCTTGGTGAATTGCTTTGTCTCTTGCTTTTCCATCATCATGGAATTTTTTCAGAAACTTTGGGTGGGGCTTTAATGCCGGTTGAGTCAGGGCTGGCTTTGGACCACCAGCCTTGTTCAGGGCTGCTGGAGATTGCTCTAGAGAGGGCGTCCCCTCGGAGGAATCTTGCTTTTCTGCTTGAGCATTTTCAGGGGCCTTTTCAAAGGATCTCACCCTGAACAGTTTAAATTTCCATTCTGAAAATTTAATATGTGGATGCTGGATTTCATCTGGGGCAGAACTGAGTCCCAGGGTGGGTGGCAGAGAGACAGCCATGCTGGCTGATACCTGGGAACAATAAAAACAAGTCAGATGAGGAAAAAATGTCAACATCCCACTGATACATCTTGGAAAGAATACAGATTAGTACATTCAATTATTCACTTATTAAATCATCCAGAAAGTTGATTACTAAATTTCCTATTTTGATATACTATGTTAGGTGCTGATCATATAGCAGAGAATAGAGTCATTCCCTGTTCTTACAGTGTGGATGGTCATTTAAACCATGTATGTAAGTACATGCACCACCATAGTTTATTTTACATACATGTGTACAATCTTATATTTTAGTTTATTATTTTATTGAGGTACAGTTGATGTACATACCATATATACAGTATTATTTCCCTTTCACTAAAACCTTAAGGTCTTTGAGGACAAAAATCTCTGAACGATTAACCTCTGTCTCCCCAAGGTTCCTAGCACACATTACATGCTCAATAGTTATTTGCTGAATAAATGCAAGAAAAAAACTGGCTACTAAAACCAAAGAAAAGTCATATTTTCTGCATTGTATCAGACTCATCGCACTAGCTGGACAATATATTTCCAGCTTTTTAAAGATATCTCCTGAGAGGTTGATTGTTTATTTCTTCCAAATGGGACATAAAAGGATGATAAAGCTATAAACCCAAAGAAACTAATTACTCAGTACTTGAAAGGATGAAGTGAATTTTGAGCTCTGTGAATGCATGCTAATAATAAGTATCATGGATAGTAATTATGCTTACAATTTTAATTAGTGAACGCTGCTGTAAATTAAAAGGCTGTGTCTCCATTAGAAACAAACCCCACAGAATTCTCTGAAACAAACCACAGTGTGCATGTACTAAGATTCCAAAGAACTTTTAAGATGAAAAATTCAAGTGTTTTCAGATAAAATTCCACAGGCCATCCTGAAAGTCATTACCAGGCACTGATCGTTAATTAGCTCTATAGTTTGTAATAAGAAGAGGTGGGAGTAATATTTTTCTTCTTTGAAAAACATTAGCAATTATACATTTCAGGAAACCCGAACAATCTGGGTTGTGGTGTAGACACCATGGCGCTGTAGAGAAAAAGTTTTAAAATGCCATTTGAGTATCTCTAGACCCAATTAGCCCAATATTCTCAAAATTCTTTAGTACACATAACTGGAAAAAACAGCAACTGTATGTTCAAACTGTCATCTATGTATCCCATATTTGCCTGGAATAATGCTCTCTCTTAAAGTCTTGATTGAATTTGCTACAATATTGCTTCTGTTTTATGTTTTGGACTCTTTTGTTTTTGGTGGGGGTGCGGTGAGGCATGCAGGAACCTAGCTCCCTAACCAGGGATCCACCACCCCCTGCACTGGAAGGCGAAGTCTTAATTACTTGGACTGCCAGGGAAGTCCCTGGTTTAATGCTCTTGACTTGGCGATTATATTAAATAACATTTTCCCCTCAATTAACTAACTAGCCAAATTGATGATATTTTTCTAGTCATGTGGTCATGGAGACTAACCCTCAAGAGGAGCACACTTTGCCCAGAGGTGGGACTGGCGGTGGGGGCGGGCGGGCAGGGGGAAGCCACGAGGGCCGTCCTGACGGCTGCTGACAGTTTCCTGCCAGGCCGTCCCTTTAAACCGCTGAAGTCTGCTCCATCTTGCATGCATTATGCTTCAGAGGTTCATGTTTTTCGTAAAAACTAATAGCCAACTTCCAACTCTTGGTTGAAAAGGAAATCCTGTTACCTTGTTCTATATGCAGGACTGTGTGAGAACCAAACAGTTCCAAACCATTTCAAAGGTCTCATTAACCTCAGAAGTATTTCAGCTGCAACCCAGCCAACACCTCAAAGTTGCATACGGTTCAGTTATGTTCCTAAATTCTCTCCTGGGTCAGGGTCAGGGGCCTTCCCATGCCCTCTCTGTCACCTTGGTTTGAACTCATTCCCAAGTGCCTTTATCATTTCTTTAGCCTTCCCCTTCCTTGTCTTTTTCTAGCACACTAGTTCTCTGGAATTCCAAGATAATACTATGAATTCTTCTTTTTAAAAATGTATGACCATCTCTAGAGTTATTCAAGTTAAATATTGAACTTTCACAATCAGTAAGTCAAGGCATCTTAGAAGGAGCCCTAGAACTCTCTCCCCTCCCTACCCACACCTCCCCTTGACCCCCACTACCCTAAAATAGTCTATCAAAATCAGCTGAAATACATTTGTGAAAGCACTCCCAGAAAGAGTACCATCACCAAGCTGTTATTAGCCATTTACATCCAAATCAAATTTGCTCATTAGATTGTCTTTCTATTTAGCTGCTACAAGTTTATCCAAACTAGAAGCAAGAATGGAGTAGGAAAAATGTGTTATTTTTCTCTTTTTTAGGGAAACATAACGCCAAGAAGCTAATAGTGGTGGTATGTGAAAACTATGAAGCTTCCCCAGGTGGCGCTAGTGGTAAAGAACTCGCCTGCGAATGCTGGAGACAGAAGAGATGCAGTTTTGATCCTTAGGTTGGGAAGATCCCCTAGAAGTGGGCTTGGCAACCCACTCCAGTATTCTTGCCTGGAGAATCCCATGGACAGAGGAGCCTGGTGGGCTACAGTCCATAGGGTCACAAAGAGTTGGACACGACTGAAGCAACTTAGGATGCACGCAGGTAAAAGTTATAGATGTTTTATATTTTTTATCCTTATCTAGGATTTTTACTGCCTATGAAATAAGCATCTATTATTTTTAGAAGATAGAACGTTTAATAACTAGTTCTAATCAGATATCATTTATATATTTGATTAGCAAAGATTGAAAACAATGATGCTCATCAGCATTAATGAAGGTATGGGGATTGAAGGGATCTTCATACATCCTTGGGAGGAGTGTAAATTGGTATAATATTTCTAGTGAACATGTAGCAGTGTCTTTTAAAAGTTTAAATATATAGTATCTTTGGTGAAATAAATCTGATTTTACAAAGTTCTATAAAAACATCCCCACAGGTTATTCCCATAGTGATATGTTATATGGAGAGAGAGAAAGAAAAACATTTTAAATGTGTTTAAAAAATTTTTTGTTACTTTGCAAAATAGAAAACAGCATAAATAATCACCAAACATTATTACACAAACTGTGTACCAGGTACACAATGGAAAACAGCACAGAAATTAAAATTTTCTATATGCATTGATACATATGTGCAATTTCTATATACATCAAGAAATAAAGTGATGCCTACATCACAAAGCAGAGACAAGAGCAACAATAGCAAGTATAGTAAGACCTTGTTCTTGCATATTTGTTCATATTTGTATATATCTGAAAATATAGAAACTCTGGAAGGGTATACGCTGAAACCTTCACAATGTCAACACTTTAGAAAATAGAATTGACACTGGTGAGAGGATCTCTAATTTTCTATTTAATTCATTTTTATATCATTAGAATTTTTCACAACAAATACATATTATTTTTTAAACTTTTGTGATACATTTACTTTAGGAAAAAAGTATTTTTAAGGCTAGATTTCTATGTACCCATAGTCATTTTCCCATTGTTGTTGTTGAGTCACTCAGTGTATCTGACTCTTTGTGACCCCATGGACTGCAGCACGCCAGGCCTCCCTGTTCCTTACCATCTCCCGGCATTTGCCCAAGTTCATGTTCATTGCGTTGGTGATGCCATCCAGCCACCTCATCCTCTGGACACCCTTTCCTCCTTTCCCATTTTCCCATATTTTTTCCTAAATTTCCTTCCAGAAAAGTTTGGCCAAGTGTCAAATCTGACCACCATTCTTAGCTTTTCTTTTCTGGTAAACATGTGCATGCGTTCTCAGTTGCTCGGTTGTGTCCAACTCTTTGCAACCCTGTGGAGCCTGCCAAGCTCCTCTGTCCATGGGATTTCTCAGGCAAGAATACTGGAGCGGGGTTGCCATTTCCTTCTCCAGGGGATCCTCCCAACCCGAGGATTGAACCCATGTCTCCTGCATTGACAGGCGGATTCTTTACCGTTGAGCCACCTGGGAATCCCAAACAAGTTGAAGGGGACTGAAATATGGACTTGCAGACAGCATGAAATTAGAACCATGAAAGAGTTATCGTGTGGTCATTTTTTTTTTTTTTTTTGACACCTGGGAATCTTGCAAACTCTCCTCTCTTCTAACACAGGGTCTCAGTGGTGGACCAGCGTCAGACTCTATAAGGCAGGGTGGTTGTTGCTGGCTCAGCCCTGTTCCCATCGTGCTCTGCCCTCTCAGCATTGCTATCACCTTCCATCACAGCTGGAGAGGTCCTTCTCCCTCCATGGGCGTGGATTCACTTTGGCAGCCAGTCTAAGGTGATTTGGCTGGGGCGGAAACTGTCATTCATACGAGCGCATCATTAGTTATTTTGGAAGGCAGAGCTGCAGCGCCACCCGCACTCCCAGCCCAGCCCCCTACTCCGCGCACACACACACGCTCATACTTGGTCCACAACCCCTCCTCTTAACGTCTTTGGACCCCACACAATGCTTGAGTGACTGCTGTGTGCCCAAGCGTGACCCCTTGTTGTGACACCTGTTGCACTCATTCGTCCATTTATTCACTCACTCCACAAATAACTATTGTCTACTTTTGGCCAAACACCAACATCAAAAAACTGACAGCATCAAAAGCCCTTTTATGTCTCAAGACATCTACAAAATGACCTGAAGATTCTTGCTCTTCCTCCAGGCAACTTCTTGCTTGAACTACTGTAGAAAGACCCTGTTCAGGAATCCTGTTCACGAACGTAACCTCTGTGTAGGGTCTCTACAGCGGCAGGTCTCAAAATTGCTATGTGCCAGCATCACTAGGGAGCTTGTGTTTAAAAACAATGATGCATATCATCAGGTCCCAGAGAGTCTGATTCTCCATCTGAGACAAAGTCCAGAAATTGTATTTTTTAGCAAGCATTTCAGTGACACTGCTTCTAGGGGCCCGCAGGTCATGCGTTGGGAAATACTGGTCTCCTACTTAATCTGATGCAGCTCAGGAAATTCCTGGCAATTCTTGGCAAATACCTGGGCAAGTACATATTTCCTCCAATCCTGAAATTTTTTTTCTCCTGATTATTTTTCTTGCCTAGATTAGCACAGTACTTTTTCCAAGAGTCTCCCTCCTTTCCTTCTGCTGATTCATTTTGCAAACCCTTTCAGTAAGCACTACTTGGGAAATTCCTGGCAGTCCATTGGATAGGACTCTGAGCTTCCACTGCCAGGGGCACATGTTTGATCCCTGGGTCAGGGAACTAAGATCCCCACAAGCCACACACTGCAGCCAAATAAATAAATAACACACTCCCTAAACCCCTTCCTCTGCCTACAGCCCTCATCTACAGTAATTCAGATATTTTGCATCTTCTCTATGGACCTACAGTGTCTTCCTCAACTTGGTTTCTTGTTCCTTTCCTATTTTAAGCACATTAGAGAGAAAAACCAAACATAAGTCAGTTTCCCTTGATCCCTCCTCTCATTCCCCACAAGGGAAAAAGCCCAAGTACTTCTAGTTAGCAACATAAAAAGATAATAAATATTGTGACTCGAGGCATGAAAAGCATGAGTGTTACCTTGCTCAGCAGGCTACCTGGGCAAAGTGTTGGGAAGACTGCAATTCAGTTGATATCACTTGATACCAAAAAGAAGGCAGAGGGTGCTCTCCTGTCTTTCAGGCAGGCTGCTGCATTATTTATCAGTCTCCACCACCTTTCCCAGCCTCCCCCTACCACACAGGGCTAACCACAAGTGATGGCAGCCAATCATAGCCCGTGAGCCCCCCAGCTCCAGCTGGCACCTGGTTCTTCAGGAAGCTTAGCTGGGGGACCTGAGTGTAGAACCACACTCTGGTGTGTGCTGGAACACTGCCAGAGCCACCAGTTCACTCCCCAAGACTGGTTGGAAGTGATCTTGTCAACATAATTTTGGACTTCTGCCAAGGTTCTATACCTGTGCCTCAGTTTCCTCATCTGTAAGATGGAAATACATACACCTCAAATAGTCAATGAGCTTATACAGCGAGAGTTATCATAGGAAAATACTTGCAACAGCATCTGCCCTTGTTGTTGTTTAGTCTCTAAGTTGTGTCCAACTCTGCAACCCCATGGACTGTAGCCCACCAGGCTCCTCTGTCCATGGGATTTCCCAGGCAAGAATACTGGAATGGCGTGCCATTTCCTTCTCCAGGGGATCTTTCCAACCCAGGGATCGAACTTACATCTCCTCATTGCAGGCAGATTCTTTACCACTGAACCACCTGGGAAGCCCAGAGATCTGCCCTTAGTAGATACTCATCAAATGCTAACTCTGTGATCACTTTTATTTTTTTTTCCATTTATTTTTATTGGTTGGAGGCTAATTGCTTTACAATATTGTAGTGGTTTTTGCTGTACATTGACATGAATCAGCCATGGATTTACATGTATTCCCCATCCCGATCTCCCCTCCCATCTCTGTGATCACTTTTATTTTAATTTTGAAATGACCTACCTGGACAGTTCTCAGTAAGGGAAGTTTGTACTCCTCGAAATAACACTAGATTTACATTACTAGAGTTTTGAAAGAACAGACTAGGATCTGTGCCTTCAGTTGCTTTGGGTCTTGGATATATTACTTAAATCAAAGTAACAGATTTATGAGATGCTATCTCCTCATCTGTGTCCCAATATTGATTATATTAGCCCCATGTTATTCAGAGCTATAGGCCAGGCTTCCAAGTGCTTTACTTTACTTACTCTCACTTATTTGTCACCACAACGCTATGCATTTGACATTATTTTTTCTAAAGAGAAGCCACAGAAGTTTAAAGCAATGGAGAAGCTTACCCGTGGACACACACCACTAAATAGTGAAGTGGGATTCAAAGTGCATGTTCTCAACCACTTCACTATTCTGTAAAAGGAGGATACTGAGAGCCATCAGCAGCAAGAGTGTGAGGATGACTCAAAAACGAACTTCAGTCTACCTAGCAAGGTCTCTGTTTCAAATCCCCTTTATATTTCTTAGGCCCAAGTACCCCTGTGCTCAGCTAATTGTGAGGGGCGGTCTTGTTCACATCTTCAGCAAAAACTGTTAGCATCAGGTGTGAGGATTTCTCTGTGCTGTCCTGCCCTCTCTAGACATTCCTCAGTTCAGTTCAGTTCAGTCGCTCAATCGTGTCCAACTCTTTGCGACCCCATGAATCACAGCACGCCAGGCCTCCCTGTCCATCACCAACTCCCGGAGTCCACCCAAACCCATGTCCATCGAGTCGGTGATGCCATCCAGCCATCTCATCTTCTGTTGTCCCCTTCTCCTCCTGCCCCCAATCCCTCCCAGCATCAGGGTCTTTTCCAATGAGTCAACTCTTCACATGAGGTGGCCAAAGTATTGGAGTTTCAGCTTCAGCATCAGTCCTTCCAATGAACACCCAGGACTGATCTCCTTCAGGATGGACTGGTTGGATCTCCTTGCAGTCCAAGGGACTCTCAAGAGTCTTCTCCAACACCACGGTTCCAAAGCATCAATTTTTCAGCGCTCAGCTTTCTTTATAGTCCAACTCTCACATCCATACATGACTACTGGAAAAACCATAGCCTTGACTAGATGAACCTTTGTTGGCAAAGTAATGTCTCTGCTTTTTAATATGCTGTCTAGATTGGTCATAACTTTCCTTCCAAGGAAGGACATGTCTTCCAAGACATTCCTAGTATGTTGCTGTTGTTGTTTTGTCAGTCTTATCTGACCCTTTTGTAACCCCATGGATTGTAGCCCACTAGGCTCAACGAGATTTCCATGAGATTTCCCAGGCAAGAATACTGGAGTGGGTTGCCATTTCCTTCTCTGGAGGATCTTCCCAACCCAGAGATTGAACCATGTCTCCTGCTTGTCAGGCAGGTTCTTTACCACCGAGCCACCTGTGAAGCCCCCCTCCTCGTATATCCCCATTGTTTTTCACTCAGGCCTGTCCAACCACACAACAGTCCTGGGGGACACAGTTTCTGCTCATAAAAACTGAACAGGAGCCATTGCAACAATATTGGGAGAGATGGCCTGTATCTTCCAGGAGCTTCTGTGTTTATACCCAAGCTTCAAATGCCGTCATGAGTCTGGGCAGGTGGAAGCTGAGAAGTTCCTGGAGACGAAGCCCCTGTTCAAATCAGCAGGAAGCAGGGCCTCCAGGATGTGACTTATGGTCTTGATGTCCTCTTTGTACGATGGGGTCATGTAGAAAGGAGTCAGGGCATTGCTGATGTGGAGGAAGTTTCCCTTCCCCTCCACTCTCCCACGCTGTAAAACCTTGCATCTCCACTGGACTCACAGAAAGAGGAAGGGAGGGCCACCTCACCTTACCTCACCTTGAAGGAACCAAGAAAACAGTCATATCTCACAGAACTGGAACAGAGCAGCAAGTCCCAGCTTCCAAGGGTCGGCTTCAATTCCACAGACCCACTTAGAAGTTATGTAACCCTAGAGGGCCCGTCTGTTCCACTCTCCTGGAACTTTCCTGGGTTGAGCCCTGAAAGTCCAAGGCAAACAGAGTTAGTGGGTCATCCTTCAACCCCAAACCAGAGCTGGAAAATTTCTCTAACCTCAAATATTCACACATGGAATCCTTTTCAACTGTTCTTTGGAAAAGTAGATGTTCAAAGAGACTCATTAAAGAATATGCATCAGGCCATAGGGACCAGGGGCATAAGGGACAAATCAGATTATGAAAGAGATTTATCTTTTATCATATTTGCCAAGCATTTCTGTGCTGTTTAAGTTTTTTTATCAGTCATTTTCCTTTTAAAATAGAAAAAAAAAACAAGATATACAAATAAAATATTAAAAATTTAAAATGAAGCAAAATAAGATACTGGATACAGGTGAAGAAACACTTCTAATTTTTTATATTTGAAAATCTGGATTTTTATACATCAGGTTCTTCAGGGTCAGGATTTCCAATAGTTTCCTGTCCCTCCCCATTACACCTGGGAACCTCTTTTTCCTATCCCTGTTGAAATCTTATAGCTGTCCCCTGTTCTCTGCTGAGAGATGACACCTCCATTGGATCACCAGGAAAACACGCTGAGCCATGAATCCATGTCCCCTTTTCCTGGCCACTAAAATGCCACCCACTATTCCTGTTTCAAGTCTTTGCCATGTGACCGACCCCCACCTGGAGCAAACCTTGACTTCCGTCATGAAACAACAAAGTCAGAGCTGCCAAGACTTCCACGTTGTTCCAAGCAGATTAAAAATAAAACATGCCTGACAGATCTTGACCAAGTTTAGCAGGAGGAAAAGAATGAAAAGGGCAAACTAGAGTTTGGACAATTCAAGGCCAGGCAGGTCCCAGCGCTGACCAGAGCCCTCCTGGCTGAGAGACTAGCTGTAGTTAATCCTAGAAATGCCGAAGGGGCCAGCACTGGCCCTGGTCCGTATGGTGAACAGGCACCCTACTATCTCTCACTTCACCTGCCTCTCCACCCAAGCCCCAAACCCTCCTTAGCAGTTTGCCTCCACTTATTCCCCTGGACTCCTTGCAGACCCTTTTAAAAGACCTTTTCAAATTCAATTTCCTCCCAGACAGCCAGGAGCTCCAGTTGCTGATATCAATCAAAATCTACTCCTGCAGCTGTGGTCTGAGTGTGTGAACACTGCCTTCCGTGCTCTTATCATAATCCAGCAGATGCTGTTTACTGACACTGTGATTACATATATAAGCCTGTATCTGTGTATCTCCAGCTCACAAAACTCTTGTCTTCCAACATCACTGAATCGAATGCCAGAGCTGGAAGGGAACTTAGACGTTATCTGACCCAATGGATGTCTCTTAAAAGTGAGAAACAGTCCCCGAAGGGCAAAGTGTCCTATTCAATCTCATAGGAGGGGATGAGAATTAGTAGCAAAAATAGCATTACAAATGGGTCTCTGGAGTCCTAGGACAAGATTCTTTCCAGTACATTGAAAAGGGAGCATTCCTCCCCCGCCCACCCCGATGCCTTCTTGCTTCTCTTAGCCTGGAAAGGAAACCCAGTTGGCAACGAAGCAGAACCATAGCAGGCCATTGCTAGACTAGAGCCTTCAGTGATAACGCAGACTTGTCACAGAGCTGGTGGTGGAGAGCCGGCACCCCCACCTGCTCGTTTCTCCCCCACTTCCCCAGTCTTGAAATTGTCATCTAATTAACTCAATGTGGATTATCCCTGTTAGTAAATTTTCTAATGCATTTAATTGCTCTAAACGTCAGCTGCCCCTCATTCTCCACAAATTCAGAGTGCCTTGGCGGGCTTTCTGGCATTAGCTAAGCTGTTTTCTAAACAACTAGTGCCATCGTGTGGGCAAAAAAAGGCTGTATCATTGAGCAATCAGAAAAAGCCATCAGAAAAAGTCTCAAGAAGTTTGTGAACTGGTCAGAAGCAGTCAGTAAGTTTGGTTCTCTTCTCTCTTCCATGTACCCCGACTTCTGTCTTCCCTACCCATCCCCTTCACTATCGCCTGCCTCTGTAGGAATCTCCTGTAATTCCTACAGACTAAGTAAGAAACATCAGAAGTTGAGATGGTCAAACTAACTTGCTCAAGACCCAGACCTAGTTAACTCTAGTCTTCCACTAAAGTCGAAGGTCTAACATGGAACTCCTTACTTTGCTACTGCTGACTAGTCCCAGAAAATATTTAATGAGTGCCTTCTCCCCCTTTCCTCAGAAAAGTGAAGACAGAAGGAACGTGTCTCATGAGGGAGTCTGAGGACTGAAAAGTGCTGTCCAGTGTTTCAGACTTTATTAGATATCCTTTCTAAACTGGAGACATCTGTTCCACCTTCCAACCCCAAATATAGAAAGGCATTTCTTTCTTCTCATCTCATTCAGCTGTACAGGGTCTAAGAATGAGTTCAAATATCAATGTAGGATGAATTTGATCTAAGTGTCCAGGGGTTAGAATTCAAGTCTGAGGAATGAGCTTTCTCAAGCCTAGAATAAGCATATGGCCTGAAACTACTAATTGTAGGACAGCCACAGATATGTTTGCAAAAAGTCAAACTGGGCATCTGTCTTAAGCTCTACAATTTGGGGGCTCCAAAACTTCTATAATTGTTTTTGGAGAGTGAGAAAGGAATACTCTTAAATGAAGGGAATTTAACTGTAATTTAACTGTGTTTCTATCTATAGTTACTATGTAGCTTGACTTTTTATCTAATGAGAACAGCTACTAAGTTTTTAATAAATGTTAATTAAAATTATATTGTTTTTCAACTTATGAATAGTTTTTTGGAAATACATAGGCAGAATCAGTTTCTAATTATATTTGTACAAAAACCTGCCATTGACTTGTCTATAATATGTTTATCAAAAAAGTTGAAAATTTATGTGATTTAAATGTATATCTTATTATAAATTTTTTTCTGGGACATTCCTCCCACTCAAAAAAAAGTACTGTTTCCAAATGCAGATAAAATCACACTTTACCACTATTGTTATAGAAAAAAAAAAAATTGTATCTTTATTTCTATATCTGAAGATACTATTATTATTATTTATTTATTTATTTCATTATATAAGTTTCTATTAGAAAGTCTGGATTCTGTTCTTTCCTGTCCACATATCAATTTTAAAAAACAACTCTGGGGAATTCCCTGGTGGTCCAGTGGATAGGATTCCATGCTTCCACTGCCTTGGGTGGTTTAATTCCTGGTCAGGGAACTAAGATCCCACAAGCTGTGTGCAGTGAAGTCAGTAATAAAAATAATATACATTTTAAAATAATAAAACTAGAACGTAACTTTGCTTTGTGACAAATAAGGGGAGACCAGCCGAATTCAGCTTGAATTGAGATTGGCTATGCTTTTTACTTCCATCAAAGAAGAATGTAACTTCATTCTCCTCAGGCTCCCCTCAACTTTTCCAGTCTCTCCAATGCACCCCCTCAATTCCCCAAAATCACCAGCCACAACAGAACCCATGAATACCTCTAATATGCACATATTACATATGTTATACCAGAAAAAAGAAAGTTCTCGGTAACATGACATCAGTGCCTTCCTCATCATGACTTCCTCAGTGCCTTTGTGGCTTCTCTGTTTCCCATGGACCACAGACCATTACGTAGAAATTGCTGTAAGTTTCCAGGAATCGCCCCCGGGTTCCTGGGCCTTTTGGCCACCTGGATTCACAAATCCCTTTTTCTAACAAAGCTATTCCTCCAGGTGGCAATCAATAACAATATGGTATAATGTTGAAGCAACTTGTGGTTTGTGTCTGTCGATCTAAACATGGGCTTTAGATTGAAATGTGAATGTGAATGTGCTGAAATGTTCACCCCTAGTACCTCAAAATGTGACTAGACTTCAAGATAGGGTTTTGAAAGAAGTGATTAAATGATTAAGTTAAAATAAGGTATCAGAGCGATCCCTGGGCTTCCCTGGTGGCTCCGTGCCAAAGAATCTTCCTGCCAATGCAGGAGACATGGGTTTGATCCCTGGTGCGGGAAGATCCCACGTGGGGAGGAGCAACTTAAGCCTGTAAGCCGCAACTACTGAGCTCTGGAGCCCGGGAACTGCAGCTACTGAAGCCACAGCCCGAGCTTCACAAGAGAAGCCACTGGACCGAGAAGCCCGCACATCACAGCGAGGAGGGGCCCCAGCTCCCCGCAGCTGGAGACAGCCCTCGCACAGCACGAAGACGTAGCACAGCCAAGCATAAACAAACAAATAAAATCATATGCCAAAACATTTTGTAGAGTGATCCCTAATCTCATCTGACTGATGTCCTTATGAGAAGAAACTGGGACACACCAAGGCATGTGCAAGCACAGAGGAAAGGCCGCGTAAGGGCGCCATGAGAAGGCGGCCGTCTCGAAGCCAGAGACGGGCCTCAGGAGAAACCAACCTGAGGGCTCCTGTAGCCTCTACCATGTAGCCTCCAGACCTGTGAGAAAATTAGCTTCTGCTGCTTAAGCCACCCAGCCTGTGGTATTTTGTGCCGGCAGCCCCAGCAGACTAAGAAAATGGGGATCAGTCTCTCATCTTGGATATTCCTTTCACCTTCCTGTGTGTCAGACATTACCATCATGGAGGTCCGAGCAGATGCCCAGGCCAAGCTCAGACTACTTCTGGGGCAGCCTCTCCTTCCTCTTGGGCGTCCTCGTCATAATAGATGCGCGCCTGTGTGCTAAGCTGCTTCAGTCATGTCCGACTCTTTGTGACCCTGCGGACTGGAGACCCCTAGGCTCCTCTGTCCACGGGGTTCTCCAGACAGGAACACTGGACTGGGTTGCCATGCCCGCTTCCAGGGGATCTTCCTGACCCGGGGATGGAACCTGTGTCTCTTAAGTCTCCTGCATTGGCAGGTGGGTTCTTTACCACTAGCGCCACCTGGGAAGCCCCAGTCATAACAGATGCCACTAGTCAATTGTCTCATCACTCCCAACTCAGCCTCTTAGTGAGACATTACAAAAGAGGCCTCGGTTTCTTCATTTGTAGAAGCAATTGGGAGGGAATGGGATAGCAGTATCTCCATAATTTCACTCTGACCACATTCACGATTTTTGCTTTATCCAAATACCACCTGCACTATTATTTGTTTAATATTTGTCTAAAGGAAGCCACCTTCTTTACTTACTAATTTACTTAGAGAAGGATTTTTATAAGCTATCAAATGTTTGTAGCAGAAATACAATGGAGGAAGAAAAATTCTCTCTGTGTTAGAAAGGAAGGTTAGTGATTATAAAGATCTACCAAATAGATACTTTTTCCTTCCCAAATTCGGAAGGATGGAAAGAAAACTGAGAAAGCAATTCAGCAGTTAACTTGCACGCGAAGCTAATGTCGCCACCTGAAGTCATCTCATGTGCTACCTAAACTCATTTCATGCTCCGCAATGAGGCTTTGCAGAACCCCAAAGGATGTGATATTTAAGAATCTTCCCAATTCTAAGAAGCTGCGACGTGTGTCTTACAGATCGTGACGCACCTGTCACGGAGCAGCTGACTGTGGAAAGTCAGTTCAGGAATCCGCCCAGTAGGGGGCAGGGTTGAGACAGTGCTGTCGATGGAGACCTTTCTTAATATAGCTGCGCTTGTTTACAGCTCTGAGCCGCTCTTCCTCTTCACCTGCTGTTTGTCTGCATCGGCCTGGAGGTCCCTGAGGAAAACAACAGACCAGCACATCATTTCATGTGGAAACCAGACTGGGGGCTCCAAAATACTCACATCTGTTGGAAGAAGCCCTAGTTCCCTCAGTCCTCATGGAATCTGCCTTCACCATCTAAACTTAGGAAACAGGATCCCTGTGCCCTGGATCCAATTCCAGGTTTTAAACCAATTGACCAGATCTCCAGCATTTTTAAGCATAAGCATTGTGTTAGACAGAGATTGCAGAATTTAATAACCTGCGGCTTGCAGGCTTCGTTAATTGGGCAAATGATATGAAAGCTGTTGCTATTAGTGAATGGAACAGATAGGGCATAACTGCTAAATGCATGCTACAGACCGTAAGAAATGTAAAGTTTCAGAGGAGATTAAGGCCAAGGAGACCCTTCTTCTCCAATGCCCCCTTGAAAATGCCCATAAAAACATCCAAGATGAGAGAAAAATTTCAGCAGGACCAGATATAAGTGATAAAAATTAGACTTATGCCAAGATCCCCAGGAGAAGTCTCTATTGATTAGGAGAATGACAGGTAAATAGGGTTGCATTAGTTTTCTAGGGCTGACATAACAAAATACAAGCTGGGGACTCACCCAGTAGAAATTGATTTCTGAAAGTTCTGGAGGCTGGAAGTCTAAGAGCAAAGGTGTCATCAGAATCGGTTTCTCCGGAGCCCCTCTGCTTGGCGCACAGGCTGCCTTCTTGCTGGGTCCTCACATGGTCTTTCCCCTATGCTTACGGGTTCCTGCTGTCTCCTATTTCTGAAAAGGACCCCATCCTATTGGACTAGGGCCCATCCACATAACCCCATGACCTCTGCATAGTTGTTCAATCACTAAGTCATGTCAGACTCTTTGTGACCCCTTGGACCGCAGCACGCCAGGATCCTCTGTCCTTCACTGTCTCCCAGAGTTTGCTCAGATTCATGTGCATTGAGTCAGTGGTGCTATCTAACCATCTCATTCTCTGCGGCACCTTCTTCTCCCTGTGAGCTCAATCTTTCCCAGCATCAGGGTCTTTTCCATTGAGTCAACTCTTTCCATCAGGTGGCGAAAGCATTGGAGCTTCAGCTTCAGCATCAATCCTTCTAATGAATATTCAAGGTTGATTTCCTTTAGGATTGACTGGTTTGGTCTCCTTGCAGTCCAAGGGACTCTCAAGAGTTTTCTCTAGCACCACAGTTCAAAAGCATCAGTTCTTCGGTGCACAATCTTCATTAGGTGCAACTCTCACATCTGTACATGTGTGTGTGTCGGGGGGGTGTGTGTTAGTCATTCAGTCATGTCCAACTCTTTGTGATCCCATTAACTGTATAGCCCACCAGGCTCCTCTGACCATGGGATTCTCCAGGCAAGAATACTGGAGTGGGTAGCCATTTCCTTCTCCAGGGGATCTTCCTGACCCAGGGGTCAAACCCAGGTCTCCTGAATTGCAGGTAGATTCTTTACCATCTGAGCTACAAGGGAAAAACCATAGCTTAGACTCTATGGACATTTGTTGGCAAAGTGATGTCTCTGCTTTTTAATATGCTGTCTAGGTTCTTTATTGTTTTTCTTCCAAGGAGCGTCTTTTAATTTCATGACTGCAGTCACCGTCTGTGATGATTTTGGAGCCCAAGAAAATAAAATCTGTCACTGTTTCCACTTTTTCCCCATCTATTTGCCATGAAGTGATGGGACCAGATGCCATGATCTTAGTTTTTTGAATGCTCAATTTCAAGCTTTTAATTTCCTCATTAATGAGGTAATTTTAATTTCCTCATTAATTTTAATGAGGTAATTCAAATTTTCAATGTTGAATGTTGAAATTCAACATTGAAATTCAATGTTGAATTTTCACTCTCTTCTTTCACCCTCATCAAGAGGTTCTTTAGCTTTCTGCCATTAAAGTGATGTCATCTGCATATCGGAGGTTGTTGATGTTTCTCTAGGCAATCATGATTCCCGCTTGTGCTTCTTCCAGCCCAGCATTTCACATGAGGTATTCTGCATATAAGTTAAATAAGCCGGTGACAATGTACAGCCTTGACGTACTTCTTTCCCAATGTTGAACCAATCAATTTCATGTCTGGTTCTAACTGTTGCTTCTTGACCTGCACACAGGTTTCTCAGGAGACAGGTAAGGTGATCTGGTACTCCCATCTCCAAACAATTTTCCACAGTTTGTAGTAATCCACACAGTCAAAGGCTTTAGAGTAGCAAAAGTAGAATGAAGCAAAAGTAGATGTTTTACTGGAACTCCCTTGCTTTCTCCATGATCCAATGAATATTGACAATTTGATCTCTGGTTCTTCTGTCTCTTCAAAATCCAGCTTGTAGACCTGAAAGCTGTGGTTCAAATACTGCTGAAGCCTAGTTTGAAGGATTTTGAGCATAACCTTGCTGGCATGTGAAATGACCACAATTTAACGTTCAGTTCAGTTCAGTTCTGTCGCTCACTCGTGTCTGACTCTTTGTGACCCCATGAATCGCAGCATGCCAGGCCTCCCTGTCCATCACCAACTCCCGGAGTTTACTCAAACTCAAGTCATTAATCACCCCTTTAAAGGCCTTATCTCCAAATATAGTCACATAGGCAGTTAGGGCTTCAACATATGAACCTGGGTCGGTGGCGAGGGGGGTGGATATAATTCAGTCCATAACAGGGCTCCAATCCACTTCTCAATTTTTGCAGAGAAAATAGCCTGAAAGCAAGATAGGCAAGAAGGGGAGAGGGAATATGTAGAGAAGGGGGAAAGTGAAAACAGGGAAAGCTCAGTGAGAAGTGACTTGAAACCCCTTTCTTGACAGCCTCAGGTATACCTTCCAACTTAGAGCTGGGAAGGGAGGCTGCCCTGATGAACAGGATCACCCAAAGCACAGAGGCTTTGGCGCCTAGAGGAAACTAGAGAATCTGCACAGAGAAGCAGCTGTTCCAAGTATCTTGAAGCAAATTCCAAAGGCACGAATAAAAATCCATTTCAGGCAAGCAGAATGCACTAGCCAGGAAGTCAGGCAGAAACGACAGGTTAAAGAATGCCCAAGGAAGCCTCTCCCTAAAACCTCTTTTGCCCAACCAATGCTTTCAGTTCAGTTCAGTTGCTCAGTCATGTCCGACTCTTTGAAACTCCATGAATCACCACACGCCAGGCCTCCCTGTCCATCACCAACTCCCAGAGTTTACTCAAACTCATGTCCATCGAGTCGGTGATGCCATTCAGCCATCTCATCTTCTGTCGTCCCCTTCTCCTCCTGCCCCCAATCCCTCCCAGCATCAGGGTCTTTTCCAATGAGTCAACTCTTTGCATGAGGTGGCCAGAGTATTGGAGTTTCAGCTTCAGCATCAGTCCTTCCAATGAACACCCAGGACTGATCTCCTTTAGGATGGACTGGTTGGATCTCCTTGCAGAACAAGGGACTCTCAAGAGTCTTCTCCAACACCAGAGTTCAAAAGCATCAATTTTTCAGCACTCAGCTTTCTTTATAGTCCAACTCTCACATCCATACACGCCACTGGAAAAACCATAGCTTTGACTAGACGGACCTTTGTTGGCAAAGTAATGTCTCTGCTTTAGAGACATATAAAGTTTATCCTCAGTTCAATGACAGTGTATGTGTTTTTACCATATTAAATTCATGCTAAGAAACTAAAAGGAGCCTGTAGAGTATACAGTCCTATCCCTATCTGCCTTCTTATCCTATCAAATAAGAAAGAACTTGCTGAGTCAAGTAAGAGCAATTTCTCTTTGCATTTGCACTGAAGAGCTTTACGTTCAGAGAGAAAGCTAGCATTGTTTTTTATTGTAAGGACACCTCATTTTTGTTGTGCTTCACTTTATTACACTGTAGAGATGCTATGTCTGTTTACAAATCAAAGGTTTGTAGTAACCTTCCATTGAGCGAGTCTGTCAGTGCCATTTTGCCAGCAACGTTTACTCACTTTGTGTCCCCGTCCCAATCTGGTAGTTCTCATGATTTTTCGTATTTGTTATGATTGATGATTTTTTTTTTTTTTTTTTTTTTTTGCCAAGTAGCATGTGGTAATCAGTTTCCTGACCAGGTATTGAACTCACCTCTCCTGCATCAGAAGCACAGAGTCCTAACCACTGGACTGCCAAGGCAGTCCCAATCAACGATCTTTGATGTTACTACTGTAATTGCTTTTGGGCTGCCATGAGCCATCCCCAATGAGGTAGTGAACTTAACTGAAAAATGCCGTGTGTGTTCTGACCACTCCACTGGCCATCTGTTCTACTCCTCTCCCTCTTCTTGGGTCTCCTTATTCCCTGAGATGCAACAATATCAAAATTAGGTCAATTAATAATCCTGCAATGGCTTCTAAGGGTTCAAGTGAAAGGAAGGGTCACATGTCTCTGAGTTTAAATAAAAAGCTAGAAATGATTAAGCTTAGTGAGGAAGGCCTATGTCAAGAGCTGAGATAGGTCTAAAACCTAGGCCTTTGATGTGAAACTGTTGGCCGAAATGAAAAGTGATACTCCAGTGAACACAGAAAACAAAAGAACCTTACTGCTGATTTGGAGAAAGTGTTGTTGGTCTGGATGGAAGATCAAACCAGCCACAACTTCCTTTTGAGCCAAAGCCGAATCCAGAGCAAGACCCTAACTCTCCTCAATTCTCTGAAAGCTGAGAGGTGAGAAAGCTGCAGAAGGAAAATTTGAAATATCAGAGGTTGATTAGTGAGGTTTAAGAAATGAAGCCATCTTCATAACATAAAAGTGCAAAGTGAAGCAGTAAATGCTAACGTAGAAGTTGCAGCAAGTTATCCAGAAGATGCAGCTAAAGTAAATAATTATGGTGGCTACATTAAACAACAGCTTTTTAAAATAGACAAATATCATAGCTAAAGAGGAAAAATCAATGCTTGGCTCCAAAGCTTCAGTACTCGGCCCCAAGAACCAGAGCTCCCTTTTGTTAGGGGTTAATGCCTCTGGTGACTTGAATTTGAAGCAAATGCTTATTTACCATTCCCAAAATCCTAGAGCCTTTAAGAATTCTTCTAAATCCACTCTGCCTCTGTTCTATAAATGGAAAAACAAAATCTGGATCGCAGCACATCTGTTGACAATATCGTTTATTATTTCAAGCCCACTATTGAGATCTAATGCTAAGGGAATAATTAAGGTGGATACACTAAACAACAGATTCTCAAGGTAAACAAAACAGTTGCCTTTCACAATAGTATTGCTCACTGACCGTGCTCCTTGTCACCCAAAATCTCCGATGGAGATGTACCATAACTTTAAAGTTGTTTTCATGACTGCTATCACAACAACCATTCTGAAGTCCATGGATCAAAGAGTCATTTTCACCTTCAAGTCTTGTTGGGTAACAAATACATTTCATAAGGCTATAGCTGCCATAGATAGTGATTCCTGTGTTGTATCTGGGCAAAGTCAACTGAAAAACCTTCTGGAAAGGATTCACCTTCTGGATACCTTCAAGAACATATGTGTTTCGTGGGAAGAGGTCCAAATGTCAACATTAACACGAGTTTAGAAGAGTTGATTCCAACACCCATGGATGACTTTAAAAGGCTCAAGGCTTCAGTAAAGGAAGTTACTACAGATATGGTAGATATAACAGAATTAGAAGTGGAGCCTGAAGATTTGACTGAATTGCTACGATCTCATAATAAAACAGATGAGGAGTTGCTTTTTATGGATTAGCAAAGAAAGCAGTTTCTTGAGATGGATTCTACTCCTGGTAAAGATGCTGTGAAGATTGTTAAAAGGACAACAAAGGTTTTAGAATATTACATAAAGCTGTTGATAAAGCAGAGACAGGTTTTGAGAGGACTGACTCCAATTTCAAAAGAAGTTTTACTGTGGGTAAAATGCTATCATCACATGCTATGGAGAAATTGTGAAAGAAAGAGTCAGGCAATGTGGTAAACTTCACTGTCATTTTATTTTAAAATATTGCCAGAGCCACCCCAATCTTCAGCAACCACCACCCTTGGAAGTCAGCAGCATCAACGTGAGGCAAAACTCTGCAACAACAAAAAGGTTGGAACTCTCTGAAGAGCCAGAGGAAGGCTAGCATTACTTAGTAATAAAATACTTTAAACTATTTATATTGGTTTTGTACGCATGCTATTATTGCACACTTAATAAACTACCATATAATGGAAACGTAACTTTTATGTGTACTGGGAAATGAAAAGAAATTCTGAGGCTCATTTTTTGCGATATTTGCTTTATTGTGGCTGGCTGGAACCAAACCTACGGTATCCCCGAGGTATAACTACTGAAGTTCTAATACTTTGGCCATCTGATGAAAAAGCCAATTCATTGGAAAAAACCATGATGCTGGGAACGACTAAAGGCAAAACGAGAAGGGAATGGCACAGGATGAGATGGTTAGAATGCATCACTGACTCCAAGGACAAGAATCTGAGCAAACTCCAGGATATAGGAGGACAGAGGCACCTGGCATGCTATCGTCCATAAGGCTGCAGAGTTGGACACGACTTAGTAACTAAACAACAACAACTATATGCCTGTACGTGGTAGGTAGGCAGCCTTAAACTCAAGCAGAAATGCAGGTAGCCCCTTGTAGGAAAAGTGTGAGGGTTCTGATCGAAATAGACAGAAGTCTATTCTTTAACATCAGTTCTATAGAGACTTTGCCTTCTTTCTAGGATGAATAATAGAACAAAAATCAATATGATATATATGAAAAAACTCTACAGCATGAAGAAAAGCCTTTGTAAATGACCAAATCATTCAGTGGGAAAAGCTTTTACTGAAACAGAAGACAAATGGGTAAATATTTATTCACTTATGTTCCTATAAGGAATTGCCTCTGTTGAATAAGCAACCTCCTTGAAGAGAAGATAAACCAAGATAAGAAGGATGTGTGATGAAACTAACACCCGGGGAGAAGAAATAAAATGGATACACTGGATGGGATAAAAGACAAATTTGCGACTTACTTATCTAGAAGACAAACTGGAAAAAACTCTCAGATCACAAAGGAAGTGAATGCAGAAATGAAAACAATGAGAAAAAATAGGGATAGATATTATAAAAGAAATAATATAGTGAAATGAAACCCACAGATTGGTGGGTGTTCCCCCCAAAAGAGTTGAATCCTGTCAAATCACGTGGAATAAAAGTATTACTGAGGATAGCATTGAAGTCAATTTTCCCACACTAAACAAAGCTTTAACTCTAGAAGAGTTCATCACCGTGTTCTGGAAAAGGTAATGAATAGAGAGATCTCTTCCAAGGTACAGTGTGTTAAAATGTTAACATTTAAAGAATAATAAAGATTATGAAAATATCTACTTGTGGAAAAAAATTACCTTTGAAAAGCAAAAATTAAGTACAATCAATATAAAATGACCTTCATTGTGCTTGTAGATGCTCTTTCTTTGATTTCTACTATGGTTAAGATACACTTAACGCCTTGCACTGGTTTTCTTTTGTTTTCATTTTTAATTAACCATAGATTGATTATGATGATAGGCAGGTAGGTAGATAGATAGACAAGTTGACTCCACTCTTGTATATATCTATGCTACTTCTCTTTTTAATTTATTTGTTTTTTAATGTACTATAAGATATATTACATATACAGAAGACTGCATAAAAGCATTCATGTATAAATCTCTTCCCCTTGAATTCAGGTAGTATCTATGACTTGACCAAAGGTCAGGGAACAAGACACAGGTGATAATCTTGTTTTCGCTGTGCTACATCATTTAAGGCCCTGTCTTAATAGTCGGAGAGAGAGACTTTTCTCCTCAGCTGCTTGGAAGAAATAAGCTTCCACATGCAAGAGGGCCTATGGAATATGCTACCAGATGAGGAAAGCCTGAGCCTGAGCCTTACCTTGAAAGCCCCAGTCAAGTGTCTGATGAAATTCAGTTCAGTTCAGTTGCTCAGTCGTGTCCAACTCTTTGCGACCCCATGGACTACAGCACGCCAGGCCTCCCTGTCCATCACCAACTCCTGGAGCTTACTCAAACTCATGTTCATTGAGTCAGTGATGCCATCCAACAATCTCATCCTCTGTCATCCCCTTCTCCTCCTGCCTTCACTCCTTCCCAGCATCAGGGTCTTTTCAAATGAGTCAGTTCTTCACATCAGGTGGCCAAAATGTTGGAGTTTCAGCTTCAGCATCAGTCCTTCCAATGAATATTCAGGACTGATTTCCCTTAGGATGGACTGGTTGGATTTTCTTGAAGTCCAAGGGACTCTCAAGAGTCTTCTCCAACACCAGAGTTCAAAAGCACCAATTCTTCAGTGCTCAGCTTTCTTTATAGTCCAACTCTCACATCCATACATGACTACTGGAACAACCATAGCTTTGACTAGACAGACCTTTGTTGGCAAAGTAATGTCTCTGCTTTTTAATATGCTGTCTAGGTTGGTCATAGTTTTACTTCCAGGGAGCAAGCATCTTTTAATTTCATGGCTGCAGTCACCATCTGCAGTGATTTTGGAGCCCAAAAATATAGTCTCTCACTGTTTCCATTGTTTCCTCATCTATTTGCCATGAAGTGATGGGACCAGATGCCATGATCTTTGTTTTCTGAATGTTGAGTTTTAAGCCAACTTTTTCACTCTCCTGTTTCACTTTCCTCAAGAGACTATTCAGTTCTTCACTTTCTTATGTAAGTATGGTGTCATCTGCATATCTGAGGTTATTGATATTTCTCCTTGCAATCTTGATTCCAACTTGTGCTTCATCCAACCTGGCATTTTGCATGATGTACTCTACATAAAAGTTAAATAAGCAGGGCGACAAAATACAACCTTGACATACTCCTTTCCCAATTTGGAACCAGTCTGTTGTTCCACCCAGTTCTAACTGTTGCTTCTTGACCTGCATACAGATTTTTCTAGAAGCAGGTCAGGTGGTCTGGTATTCCCATCTCTTTAAGAATTTGCAGCCTGTAAAATCTGGGTACGGCTAAGCCTTGCCTGAATTCCCAACATACAGAATTGATGAGATAATGCAATAGTTGAGGGATGAAAGCAACGCCCATGTCCATGAAAGAAAGAATGGGTAACAAATTGTGATGTATACATGCAATAGGATACTGTTATTCAGCCTTAAAAAGAAAGGACATTTTGACATACACTACTGTATCGATAGGGGCTTCACTTCCCTGGTAGCTTAGAGGTTAAAGTGTCTGCCTCCAATGCGGGAGACCCTGGTTCGATCCCTGGGTCGGGAAGATCCCCTGGAGAAGGAAATGGCAACCCGCTCCAGTATTCTTGCCTGGAGAATCCCATGGATGGAGGAGCCTGGTAGGCTACAGTCCATGGGGTCACAAACAGACACGACTGAGCAACTTCACTTTACAGTATCGATGAATCTTGATTCAGTTATGCTAAGTGAAATAAATCAAATACACAAAACAAATACAGATTGACTCTACTTATATGAGGTACTCAGAAGTGTTAAAGATGTTAATGAATTAAAGCCCTTAACTGTTTACATTAAAGCCCTTAATATTGTGAATGCTCTTTATCAAGTTGCAAAAGTTCAAAGTGCTGATGAAAGAAATCATAGAGTATGTAAACAAATTGAGACATATTATGTTAATTAATTGAAAGACTCAGCATAATAAAGATGTCAGTCCTCCCAGAAATTGAAACATAGGTTTAGCACAACTTCTATCAAAACCGCAAGATTTTTTGCAGATAGACAATATTATTCTAAAGCAATGTATATGGAAAAGCAAGGAAACTAAAACAGTTAAAGCAAGTTTCAAAAAGAAATCAAAAGTAGGAGTAACTCATTTATTTGATTTCATGACATTATATAGCTATAGGAATCAAGACTCTGTGGTAATATTGAAGAGATAGACATACCGATCAATGGAACAGAATAAAGGAACCAAAAATCAACCCATACAAATATACCCAACTAATTTTTCACAAAGATGAAAGAAACAATTTAGTGGAGGAGAGCTTTTCAACCAAGTGATGGTGGAGTAACTGAACATCCAAAAGCAAAAAAGAAAGTAGCAAGAAAGGGAATGAGGGAAGGAAGGAAACCTAGTTTCACAAGACTTATACAAAAACTAATTCAAAATGGATCACAGTGAAAAGACTAGCAATATAAGTAGAAAATAGGCAAAAGACATGAAGAGACATTTTGCCAAAGATAATGTACAGGTGGCAAATAAACACATGGAAATGTGTTATACATCATGAGCCATTAAGGGAATGAAAATTAAAAGCACAGTGATGTATCACTATACAGCTATCAGAGTGGCTAATATAATAGATCGGAATCACTACATTGCTGGTGAGAACATACAATAATAGAGCCACTCTGGAAAACTATTTAGAGGTTTCTTAAAAAGCTAAAATGCAAATACCATATGACTCAGGGATTGCACTCCTGGACATTGACCCCTAGAAAAGAATATTTATGTTCACACAAAAATCTGTACAGGAATGTTGATAGCCAATTCCAATGCAAAAGTTTCTATGCTAAGTGATCCCATTAGTGTAACATTCTTTTTTAAATTTATTTTTATTTTTTAAATCTGTATTTATTTATTTGACTACACTTGGGCTTCCCTAGTAGCTCAGCTGGTAAAGCATCTGCCTGCAATGAAGGAGACCCGGGTTCAGTCCCTGGGTTGGGAAGATCCCCTGGAGAAGGAAATGGCAACCCACTCCAGTATTCTTGCCTGGAGAATTCCATGGACAGAGGAGTCTGGAGAGCTATGGTCTTTGGGGTCACAGAGAGTTGGACATGACTGAGTGACTAACACGCACACACACTGGGTCTTAGCTACATGATCTTTGATCTTCATTGTGGCATCTTTAGTTACGGCATGCAGGATCTTTAGTTGTGGTATGTGGGATCTAGTTCCCCAATCAAGGATCGAACCTGGGCCGCCCACACTGGGGGTGTGTAGTCTTAGCCACTGGACCATCAGGGAAGTCCTGTGTGACATTCTTGAAATGGTAAAATTAGAAATGAAGAACAGATTACTCGTGGTTCCCAGGGTTGAAGGAGGGGGGAGGGAGGAGGGAAGTGGGTGTGGCTATAAAAGGGCAACATGGGGGATCCTCGTGGTTAGGGAAATATCCAGTATCTTGACTAGATCAATATCAAGATATTGTGCTATGTTTGTACGAGATGTTACCATTGGTGGAAATTGGGTAAAAGGTAAATGAGATTTCTCTGTATTATATCTTGTAATTGCATGAGAATCTACAATTATCTCAAGATTAAAGTTTAATCTTTTTAAAAGCTATATAATGACAAACAAATAAAATTGCAAACTTGGGTTGGATCCTAGACGGAAAACCAAACCAAACTAAGAGCTCTAAAGGATTATTTGGAGTAGAATTGGGGAGATTTAAATATGATTGTATGCTAAACAGTATTTATTGTACAAGTTAAATTTTTGAGTGTGATCATAGTGTTATGATTATATAGGAGCCTATATAACTCCTTGTTACCCTGAATTATTTAGTACAATAAATTATTTAGGGATAACACGTAACAACACCTGCACCTAAATCTCAAGTAATTTGTAAATAAGTTTTTTTTTAACTCTCAAATAATTGAAGGGGGGAGGAAGGAGGGAGAGAGTAAGCAAGCCAAGCAGCCAATGTAGAACACTCCTGAAAGATAAACAGACAAGAGTGATGATGAGGGAAACAGCCTCCATAATCAATAGTTACGAAAGTTACGAACTCTGTCCCGTACCAGGAATCTTTCAAGCCCTGCTTGCCTAGACGAACGTTGCCTACTTTTCTATTCCTATAGATAAATGCTGTAGACTTTTTATAAAACATTTTACTGATCAGATACTGGAAACTTTTTCAAATGTATATTATCAGTATCTTTAAACAGGGTTTTTCAAGTTGGCCAACTTATAGCTACAAAGTTTACCTTCCCCTCCTGTCCAAATGCCCTAGGGTCTCATCTTCCCCAGTGAAGTGCTAGGCAGTTCCCAGAGATGGCTTTCAACTGTACTCTCCTTGAAGTGTTGTGACACTGTGATAAATGCAGGTATTGGGATGTAGTGGTCCCCAGGTCCGAGCAATAAACGTTCTCCTCCTTCCATATTGTAGTCAGATAAGGAGCAAGGCCTTGTTTAAAAATTTTAAGTGAGTCGTGTTTTTTCCTTCACAGTGGTTTCTTCAGGAAAGTAGAACTGTTTCAAAAATGTAAGGAGAAATCTTTTTTTACCTTCTGTAATGAATAATTTATCTTGTATGTGTGTTTTAATTTATTTTCAAAGTTATTCGGATATGTGGTATGTGTTTTATGTTTTTCTCTGTGTATGTGTTCATTTGTTTTTGAAAATAATACTCTACCCTAGAATCCTAGGGAGAATGAGTAAGAGACATACCGAGAACTCAGTGGAACAAAAATTCAGTCTTTCAGGGAAGTCATTTGAAACAGAAGTCATAAACATCCACAGCCTCTGACCTGCCAATTTCCATGTAAGGAACCCATTGTAAAGTTATAATTTAAAATGTGGACAAAGGTTTATCCACAAAAGTTCACTAACACATTATAAAAGCAAATACTATATGAATAATCTGATGTTCCAATTTAGAGGAATAGTTAACTTATTATACATGCAGGTATTTAGATAGGAAACTGTACATTCTTTATTATTATCTTATAATCAATAAAAGTAAATATTTTAATTACTTTGGAAATGTTTTATATGAGAAATGAAATAAATATAAGCTATTTTATGGGCAACAGAACTAAAACAGATGCATCATTTCCGGTTTCCAACTGTGTTCCAATCTCTCACACTCTGTTTCCTCTTTGGACTCGGCTCTTTCCTAATTTAGCTTTGAGGAATTTCCTATCAGAAAACAATGCCTCTCTGGTCATGGGTGTAATGATATCTTGTTCATTGATTTCTTTTATTGACCCTTATATCCCTAGTTCACTGGCACAGAAAAACAGAAAAGTGTAAATGATTAATAAATGCCTTGAGAAGAAATTACCACCACCATCCTCCAGAAACCATTTTAGAAAAAAGGATATGTACATGCAGAGTTTTGAAAGATCATTATTAGTTTAACATAATTCTTACATGGTGTATCCCCTACAGAATCTCCTTCAGGAAAGCCTGGAGGATTAGCCATAACTCAGAACATGAAGCTTACTCTGTTACAAGAAAGTAATCAGTCCCATGTTATTCATCCAAGCAATGTTTTACTTAGAAAATCCAGAAATAAATTCATTTTGGTCTCGCAGAAACTGAGGTGAAAGTATGATATTTTTGGTGGATGAAATGCTGAAAGTTCTATTTGATACTGAAAATTGTTTTGTCTTAACAATTACAGGCATTAATGACAGCATCACACAAAAAAGAAAAACACAGACAAAGGTTTTAGAAACCCAGAATGTATCTTACTAGATATGATAAAAAATTTAAGGGAGTGACACCACTACCAACACACACACACACCCTTTCCATTCCCTTTTATAGTAAAGCAGCTTTTAATTTACTTGATTTTGTCATTGTGATAATCCTCATTTAGGCTGTTTTCAATTTATAAAAATTGTATCTTCTCCCCCAAAGGAATTTGATTGAGCTGTTTCTAACAAACTACACATGTTTTGTGAAAACATTATTAAAATCGGGACTCACTTTCCCCCTCCCCACTTCCACCTCTCTCTGCGCCATGAAAGACAATTTCACTCACACTTGTTTCTGAAAAAACATTTGCAATGAAAGAGATATAGTTATTGAAAATAATACTCTTGTATAAAAGACAAATCATGTCAACGTCAATTGTGGACAATCAGGGAAACGAAACATTTATTTAACTGCCTTTTGGGGAAATTATATTATAAAATCTAATGAGGAACACTGGAAATGTGTCTCCTGTTCTTCCCACCAAGTTAGCTCAGACCGCAGTTGTGGACGCTTCCTCTTTCGCGTCTCAGATTTTCTCTGCTTTCCACTGCAGCTGTGAGAATTTCCACACCTGGCAAGCAGCAGGAACTCACACATGAGGCTTTTGAACTCACAGCCTTCCAAACAGCAATCCTCTATTTGTTCCAAAATGTAGATAAGACAAACAACTATACAGTGCCATGATTAGGATTTGTTTTAAGGATCCCAATGTCCTGAAAGGTTTAACATTGTTGCATTCAAACATCAACCCTGCAAAAATCTGACTAAGAAATTCATTCAGTATGCAAATGTTGGACAGAAGCAGAGTTAAGCAGGAATGTTGTAATGCTAAAGCATAATTTTCAAAAACTTCAACATGACTGCCACAGAAATCAAGAATGAACATACTCTAAGATTTTATTCAACTCATTAATTATTGAAAGAATTAGTAAAATGATAAAGCTGGTCCAAAGGAAAGTTGGAGAAACAGAGATTTTATAGTCAGTCAAAGGAGAGCGGAAATGGTTTTACCAGTTTAACAGATATGAACTGGTTAATAGCCTACAGTGCGTTAATCTCTGGGAGTATTTTTTTTTTTACTAAACAAATCTCTGAGTTAATGTACAACTTCAGTGTCTCATCTCTAATCAAATAGTAAATAGCAAAGTCAAACAGGTGAATTCTCACACATATGTGTGTTGTATGTTTAGTCGCTCAGTCGTGTCGATTCTTTGCGACCCCATGGACTGTAGCCTGCCAGGCTCCTCTGTCCATGGGGATTCTCCAGGCAAGAATACTGAAGTGGGTTGCCATGCCTTCCTCCAGGGCAGACATAGATAGTTAAATGTAATAGTTATTAGATGAGCATGTTAAACAATAACACTGTTGCCTTCTTACTGTGTTTCAAGTTTTGGATGATCTTTCTTAATAATAATGTCTTCAAAAGAGTTTAGAAGAGAATGTACCAAGAGAAATCATAATGTATTATTTACCTTGGTAAAATATTCTGACCCTTAGCTCTGTCAGCTCAAAAACTGATTTTTTTTCCCACTCAGTGTGCCTGTACACTAACTCAGCTCACAGGAAACAGATCTACAAATCAAACAAAAACAATCTGTTTACATTAAAAACATAACTCTTATATCCCATGGCTGGTACATTCTTTCCTCTAAGGAAAGCAGTAAATTGGGTCAATTTATCATCTCAGTGGGGCTTCCCTGGTAGCTCAGCTGGTAAGTAATCTGCCTGCCATGTAGGAGACCTGGATTTGATCTCTGGGTTGGGAAGATCCAGTGGAGGAGGGCATGGCGACCCATTCCAGTATTCTTGCCTGGAGAATCCCCACGGACAGAGGAGCAGCTAAGGATAGCACAGCATCATCTCAATATTTCTTGATGAGCTGTAGTGAAACTAACTAGGAAAATCAGGTTGCAGTGCTGTGAAAATGCTCCCTGCCTCCCCATTTTTCCAAATGAAGTTGGGGGGATGTCTCCTTTCTTCAAGAGCAGAAAAAATGAGTATGGCCACAAAATGTCCAGATTCTTGACTGGCATTTGGGAAGAGGGAAGTGAAGTGAAGTGAAAGTCGCTTAGTTGGGTCCGACTCTTTGCGACCCCATGAACTGTAAGTCCATGGAATTCTCCAGGCCAGAATACTGGAGAGGGTGGCCTATCCCTTCTCCAGGGAATCTTCCAGACCCAGGAATCGAATTGAGGTCTCCTGCTTTGCAGGTGGATTCTTTACCAACTGAGCTATGAGGGAAGACTGGAGAGGGAAGGCAAGTACTTTTACTTCTTGCTAGTGGACAGGCTTTACCAAAGAAAACTCATTGTCAAGGACAGTATTGGAAACTTCCATAGATTCCAAGGCAGTTTCCAAAACTAAGCTTCTGCCTCCGGGCTCAGAATCTGCTGTCAGTCTGAATAGTGCAATGAGCCAAGGGCATAGTTGCAAAGCCTGTTATTATTGTCGGCAGTCTTCCCAGGAGCCTCCCCATACAACCTGCATGTCCACACACCCCACTCCCTTTTCTACTGACCCCCTTCATTCTTCACCACGCATGTCCTCCTCCCTCTGAGAACTGTCCCTTATTTTGGTGGAGAGATGTGGGAGGAGAGGAAGAAACAGTGGCGGCTACCCTGAAACTCACTGAGCTTGGAGTATATCCCAAGGCCAGAACTCCTCACTGGGTGACCTCCCCCGCACTCCTCGGCTTCCTTTAGCCAGTATCATGCTTTGTGTGCTCAGCTGTGTCCGACTTTTTACAACCCATGGACTGTAGCCCACCAGGCTTCTCTGTCCATGGATTCTCTAGGCAAGAATACTGGAGTAGGTTGCTGTTTCCTACTCCAGGGGATCTGCCCAACCAAGGGATCGAACCCACATTACTTGCATCTCCTACATTGGCACTCAGATTCTTCACCACTGCACCACCTGGGGAGCCCAAATCATTCAATAGTTGAATTGCTTTTGCAGCTCAGAAGTTAAGGACATCCAGACACCTCCAAAATCTTGCCTTTGAAAATGGATATGTAGGGGGAGATTATAATCCAGGGCTCTTCCTTCCCCAAACAGAATAAACATGGGAAATGCCACACTGAATCTCTTTTTCTAGGTTTCATCAGATCTAATGCTTCCTCTGATTGACTCAGTCTTTCTAAGTCTGTGATCTTATCCAAGGTTAACATACTTACTTTCTTATTCTTCTAGTGTGAAAAAGGTTATGATTCTTAAGTGTTTAACTTCTCCAAGCCAGGCTTCAGCAATACATGAACCGAGAACTTCCAGATGTTCAAGCTGGTTTTAGAAAAGGCAGAGGAACCAGAGATCAAATTGCCAACATCTGCTGGATCATTAAAAAAGCAAGAGAGTTCCAGGAAAACATCTATTTCTGCTTTATTGACAACGCCAAAGCCTTCGACTGTGTGGATCACAGTAAACTGTGGAAAATTCTGAAAGAGATGGGAATACCAGACCCCCTGACCTGCCTCTTGAGAAACCTGTATGCAGGTCAGGAAGCAACAGTTAGAACTGGACATGGAACAACAGGTTCCAAATAGGAAAAGGAGTACATCAAGGCTGTATATTGTCACCCTGCTTATTTAACTTATATGCAGAATACATCATGAGAAATGCTGGGCTGGAAGAAGCACAAGCTGGAATCAAGATTGCTGGGAGAAATATCAATAACCTCAGTTATGCAGATGACACACCTCTTATGGCAGAAAGTGAAGAGGAACTAAAAAGCCTCTTGATGAAAGTGAAAGAGGAGAGTGAAAAAATTGGCTTAAAACTCAACATTCAGAAAACTAAGATCATGGCATCTGGTCCCATCACCTCATGGGAAATAGATGGGGAAACAGTGGAAACAGTGACTGACTTTATTTTGGGGGGATCCAAAATCACTGCAGATGGTGACTGCAGCCATGAAATTAAAAGACACTTACTCCTTGGAAGGAAAGTTATGACCAACCTAGATAGCATATTAAAAAGCGGAGACATTACTTTGCCAACAAAGGTCCGTCTAGTCAAGGCTATGGTTTTTCCAGTGGTCATGTATGGATGTGAGAGTTGGACTGTGAAGAGAGCTGAGTGCTGAAAAATTGATGCTTTTGAACTCTGGTGTTGGAGAAGACTCTTGAGAGTCCCTTGTTCAGCAAGGAGATCCAACCAGTCAATCCTGAAGGAGATCAGTCCTGGGTGTTCATTGGAAGGACTGATGCTGAAGCTGAAACTCCAATACTTTGGCCACCTCATGCGAAGAGTTGACTCATTGGAAAAGACCCTGATGCTGGGAGGGATTGGGGGCAGGAGGAGAAGGGGACAACAGAGGATGAGATGGCTGGATGGCATCACCGACTTGATGGAGATGAGTTTGAGTAAACTCCGAGAGTTGGTGATGGACAGGGAGGCCTGGCGTGCTGCGATTCATGGGGTCGCAGAGAGTCAGACACGACTGAGCGACTGAACTGAACTGCACTGATGGCATCACATGCGTTTCCCTGGTGGCTCAGACAGTAAAGAATCTGCCTGCAGTGCAGGAGACCTGGGTTCAATTCCTGTGTCTGAAAGATCCTCTGGAGTAGGAAATAGTAACCCACTCCAGTATTCTTGCCTGGAGAATCCCATGGACAGAGGAACCTGGTGGGCTACAGTCCAAAGGGCCACAAAGAGTCAGACATGACTGAGCGACTAACACACACGTGCACACACACACACTCACATTCCATTGCCAACTCTAGATTGGCACGTGTAAAATTTGTTATGTTAAGTTCAAATAACTGCAAAAGATACAATTCTGCCTTACTATTTATCTAGTACCCCACTCATGATACTAGAGAAAAGTGTGAGCGTCAACAAAGGCCCTGTACAGCTAAACATAAATAAATGAACAAAACTTTTTTAAAAATCTAACAATATGCATCATGAAAATGATCTCATTTGAGAATGTTAACTTTAAAATAGACATAGAGATCATAGATGGGTAGATAGACAAATGAATGAATGAAAAAAGAGAGAAATGATAGAGCCCTGAGTCTTGTTTTGAATTTGCTATCTAAATAAAGTAAGATGGAATCACCTGGAAAATTTCTTTCTGAATCTGTCCTTTTTCACCAAGAAATTCTCCATTAGCAGCTATGAATTCTTTAATTGGTTCCTTTGGAATCTTGGAGACTACCTAGTGTAGGAAGTTGCATTCTGTTATTTTCAGAGCATCCCATTGGTTGCGACTGTTCCTGCACTCTGTTCATGTGGAAGGGGATCACACAAGGGCCTAAATATCATCTTCAAGGCTGATTGCCACACATGCATGATGGTTGTTCAATATATATGTTTTGAATGAAATAATTATGTTCTACCTTTATAATTTAAGACTTAGAGAGCCATCTTATCTCTAAATAATTTAACCCTTAGAGACCCTCCCACCCCCATATTGGACACCCTACAAAGTGAATCATTTCAATTTTCAAATAGAATGTGAAAAACAGCAACCCAGAAATGATATAGTCATGATATGTTTGCTCACTTCGAATACTTTTATAGGACACTGGAAAATATTTTAAATTAGCAGCATTTCAGGAAACTTAGTTAGTGTGGTTGCTGTAATATCAGGTAACCCTATTAATCAGAATTTTCAGTTTCTTCCACTTGTATAGAGCTTCCAATTGTAGAAAAAATTTTCATATATGTGATCTCATTTGCATTCATAAAAGCTCTGAGAAGACAGGATTGATTTGATTCCAACTTTACGTATGAGGATACTTGACTAGGTCCCAATTTTATTTTTTTTCTAAACTTTTTTTGGCCACATTTTGCGGCATGCAGGATCTTAGTTCCCCAACCAGAGATCAAACCCTTGCTCCCTGCATTGGGAGCTCTGAGTCTTAACCGTGGGGGGGTGTGTGTGTGTGTGTGTGCGCATTCAGTTGTGTCTGATTCTTTGTGACTCCATGAACTGTAGCCTACCAGCCTCCTCTGTCCATGGAATTTTCCAAGCAAGAATACTGGAGTGGGTTGCCATTTCCTACTCCAGGGGATGTTCCTGACCCAGGGATCAAACCCACATCTCTTGCATCTCCTGCATTGGCAGCAGGATTCTTTACAACTGTGCCACTTGAATAGATCCCAATTTTAATAAGCCTAACCAGGAGTAAAATCTTATTTTCTGATTCCTATTCCAGGAAGGGTATGAACTATCAAAAAAGGCTTTGAGGAGGAATTTGCATAGGATAGGTGGTTTTGCTACAGAAAAGACAACCCCAACATCTCAATGGCTCAAAACAACAGAGATTTTTCATGTAAGTCCAACACAGGTGGGTTGACTTTTCAAGGCAAATGCCCTCCATACAGCTCTTTAGTGATCCACCCTTTTAAAGCTGCCCCATGGTTACCACGTGGAGAAGAGGGTCTTTCAATGGAAATCAAATGCTTTGGTTTTACAACAACATTTGCTGCCCCCCCCCACCATAGCCTGTGGGCCAGAACTAGTCATAACACGCTCTCTGACTGCAAGGTGTTGGTGTGCAGATTGGAAAAGAATTCCCAGATGGGAGGCAGGATGAAAGGAGAATAAAATGTATTAGAATGGGGGAGGAGGGGGATTGCTGCCAGTACAGCAGGCCAGCTTCCTGAAAATCAGAGATAGCTGACCCCTCACGTGGCTGTTTAGTCTTCTTTTATAGCTGGAGAACAAAGGAACAGGGTAGCGGTCTTGCAAATCATTTGCTGATTGGATGAGGTATGTGTGCATTCCCTATATAGGGGTGAATGAAGAGTAAGACATACCTTTCCTTGTGTGGGACAGGAAGGGGACAGGCCATGTTACACAGGGGGGCTCAAAAATTCCACAATGGTTACAACCTGGCGGGAAGGGCCATAAGGGTCTGGGTTTTTTCCTGTTCCTACACTTCAAGACCTTTCCTGCTCATCTTGTTCTTTTTTAATATTTATTATTATTATTTTTTTAATGTTGGCTGCATCAGGTCTTGGGCTTTCCAGGTGGCCCAGTGGTAAAGAATCCACCTGCCAAGTAGGAGATGCAGTTTTCATCCCTAGGTCGGGAAGATCCCCTTTCCGAGGAGGAAAAGGCAACCTACTCCAGTATGCTTGCCTGAAAAATCCCAGGGACAGAAGAGTCTGGTGGGCTACAGTCCATAGGCTTGCATGACAGTCAGACACGACTTACTGACTGGGCATGCCTGCATCAGATCTTAGTTGCGGCACATGGAGCCTCAGTTGCTGCTGTGGACCTCTCTGTAGTTGAGGCACGGGGCTTGGTTGTTCCGAGGCATTTGGGCTGTTAGTTCCCTACCAGGGATCGAATGTGTCCCCTGCTTTGCAAGGCAGATTCTTAACCACTGGACAACCAAAGAAGTCCCCTCATGTTGTTCTTTTGTCCTCAGGGCGCCATATAAGGGGACAGGGAAGTATAAGTTTCCTGGGTCCCCAGGGCATGGGTGAGCACCCACACTCCCCACCGTGAATAAATATCAAAGAATAAATAGTATTTGTAGAAGCAGGAGGAGGCCCCTCAAGGACACTAATGAAAATGGAGAAATACACACACAACATCAAACCTTTTTGAAAGCCCAATGCTGGGTTCTCTCACATACGTTTTTATTAGTTGATCCTGACAACAGCCTGGAAGGTGAATACTGTTCCTTGTTTTATGGTTTAGGAAACTGAAGTTTATAGATGTGAGAAATGGGATATTTCCTGCCATATCATTAAACGAGGATGTCGCAACCATCAGTAATTGCAGCCCTCCAATCTGGGATGGTGAGCCCTGAAGGAGCTCAGGAAGGAGAAAAAGACCTGCATCTGGATGCTGGGAAAGACTGAAGGCGGGAGGAGAAGGAGGCGACAGGGGATGAGGTGGCTGGATGGCATCACAGGCTTGACGACATGAGTTTGAGTGAGCTCCAGCAGTTGGTGATGGACAGGGGAGGCCTGGTGTGCTGCAGTCCATGGGGTTGCAAAGAATTGGACATGACTGAGCTGAGTGACTGAACTGAACTGAGCAGCCATCTGACTGTAGCCACTCCCCATAGTGAGCCCTGAGGCAAGGCAGCTCAGGAAGTGAAAACAAAGGATACTGGCCACAGACTAACTAAGGTGTATATAAAAGGAACAAAGCTGGTGGAAGTGATGGAATTCCAGCTGGGCTATTTCAAATCCTAAAAGATGATGCTGTGAAAGTGCCACACGCAATATGCCAGCAAATTTGGGAAACTCAGCAGTGGCCACAGGACTGGAAAATGTCAGTTTTCATTCCAATCCCAAAGAAAGGCAATGCCAAAGAATGCTCAAACTACCACACAATTGCACTCATCTCACACGCTAGCAAAGTAATACTCAAAATTCTCCAAGTCAGGCTTCAACAGTATGTGAACCGTGAACTTCCATGTGTCCAAGCTGGATTTAGAAAAAGCAGAGGAACCAGAGATCAAATTGCCAACATCCATTGGATCATTGAAAAAACAAGAGAGTTCCAGAAAAACATCTATTTCTGCTTTATTGACTATGCCAAAGCCTTTGACTGTGTGGATCACAACAAACTGGAAAATTCTTCAAGAGATGGGAATACCAGACCACCTGACCTGCCTCCTGCAAAACCTGTATGCAGGGCAAGAAGCAACAGTTAGAACTGTTCATGGAACAACAGATGGGTTCCAAATCAGGAAAGGAGTACATCAAGGCTGTATATTGTCACCCTGCTTATTTAACTTATATGCAGAGTACATCATGAGAAATGCTGGGCTGGAGGAAGCACAAGCTGAAATCAAGACTGCTCGGAGAAATATCAATAGCCTCAGATATGCAAATGACACCATCCTTATGGCAGAAAGCGAAGAAGAACTAAAGAGCCTCTTGTTGAAAGTGAAAGAGGAGAGTGAAAAAGTTGGCTTAAAACTCAACATTCAGAAAACTAAAATCATGGCATCCTGGTCCCATCACTTCATGGCAAATAGATGGGGAAACAATGGAAATAGTGAGAGACTTTACATTTTTGTGCTCCAAAATCATTGCAGATGGTTACTGCAGCCATGAAATTAAAAGATGCTTACTCCTTCAAAGAAAAGTTATGACCAACCTAAACTGCATATTAAAAAGCAGAGTCATCACTTTGCTAACAAAGTTCCGTCTAGTCAAAGCTGTCATTTTTCCAGTGGTCATATATGGATGTGAAAAGAAGGTTGAGCACCGAAGAATTGATGCTTTTGAACTGTGGTGTTGGACAAGACTCTTGAGAGTCCCTTGGACTGCAAGGGGATCCAACCAGTCCATCCTTAAGGAAGTCAGTCCTGAATATTCATTGGAAAGACTGATGCTGAAGCTGAAACTCCAATACTGTGGCCACCTGATTCAAAGAACTGACTCATTTGAAAAGACCCTGATGCTGGGAAAGATTAAAAGGCAGAAGGAGAAGGGGATGACAGAGGATGAGATGGTTGGATGGCATCACTGACTCAATAGACATGAATTTGAGTAGCTCCAGGACAGGGAAGTCTGGCATGCTGCAGTCCATGGGGTTGAAAAGAGTTGGACATGACTGATGACTGAATTGAACTGAACTGATACCAAAGGAATGATTTCAATGAGCCCAGACTCTTGCATCTTCCCATACCTAGAAAAGTGCTAAATTCCTTAACTTGGGAATATCCGGTTTTAATTAACAATAATCTCTTGATGTTCAGACTATCTATCCTTCACTGCAAAACTTCTAGATAACCTGGCTCTTCCCCTCACCTCCTTGGAACAGTTCTCTCAGAGTCACTTGAGATGCTGACTCCCAGGCTTGAAGTCCTAAAAATTCCCACCAAGTAAAACATAACTCTCAACTTTTAGGTTGTGAATATTTTTTAAGTTGACAGAAACTACAAAACTTTCCCCAGAGTTCATATTAGTAAGTGGAGGAAAGTCTAACTCTCTTGCGCTTCCTTTTCTCCATCTCTCAGCTTCACATAATGATTTCTTCACCATTGCATACAGGATTTATGTTTATGGAGCGTAGGGAATCACTGGGGAGTGATACAGAAGAGCTGGCCATTCTACTGGCACTGATTTCTTTAGCGAGCTGGGTGGTGAGCACATAAATGTGTAGCTAATTTCTTTTATATCTTAAATATTTCAAAATACCTTTTTAAAAAAGAGAAGGGGGCAGATAGAATCGAAAACTCGTGACAGTTTCTTAAAGATGTTAAGTATTTTTAAAAAATAGATCAGCAATGAGAAAGCAGGAAATACATTATTGTTAACATTTATTAAGCACATATTATGTCCTAGATAGTTTTTTAAAATCTATCTCTATGTCCTAACTTATCTCACTCCAACATGCTACCAATGAGGTAGATATAATCATTATCCTTATTTCAATACAAGATCAAAAACTGAAGAAAGATTCAATACATTATTTAAAGTCAAGTAATTTATAAAGCAGAAAAACTAGATTGGAACAAAGCACTCTGGTTTCAGGATGTGTACACATAAAATCCATCACCTGGCAATATCTCCCCTAAAAAGGTGAAGGACGAGTCAGGTTTGCAGCGATGGGTCAAAATCTCTCAGGCATCTCCTGCTTGTTACATTCCTTACAGGTTTGCATGTGGTTCTGCAGGGAATTCAAAACAGCTTTCTTGCAACATTGACAGCAAAAGAGATGATGTGCTTGGCAGAAGTTTCAAAAACATATTTAAATATACGGGTTTGACTTCCTTGGACTGGTTGAAGGGGTAGGTGAGAAGAGGGTTCTACTTTTGATGGAAACTTCTTTGGCAAGTCCGGTGGAGTCAGGGAAGGATTTAAGAATTCTCGAAGGTCAAGTGATTTCGTTGAGTTGGGATTTCGCTGCGGCTTGCATAGGTAAGCTATAAGAACACAGTGTGGAATTACTGCTGTTTCTGCTACACACACACACACACACACACACACACACGCCCCAGTTCTCACACACACACACACGCCCCAGTTCACACACACACACACACACACACGCCCCAGTTCACACACACACACGCCCCAGTTCACACACACACGCCCCAGTTCACACACACACACACGCCCCAGTTCTCACACACACACACACACGCCCCAGTTCTCACACACACACACACACACGCCCCAGTTCTCACACACACACACACACACACACGCCCCAGTTCTCACACACACACACACACACGCCCCAGTTCACACACACACACACACACACACGCCCCAGTTCACACACACACACACGCCCCAGTTCTCACACACACACACACACACACACACACACACACACACACACACATATGCGCCCCCCCCGCCCCCCCACACACAGAGTTCAGACCGCGATGTACAGAACCCAGGTGGGATTCCCACCACGGAGGGCGGAAACGTCCCAGAGAGCCCTAGACCGGCCGCCTCGCGCATGCGCCACAGCGCGCTCGGGTGGAGGACCGCCGCCAGGGGACGCCCCCGCGCGGCTCTGCCCCTCTGTCCGCTCCCCGCCCGCTCCCCGCCCCTCGCTCCCCCGCGAGCAGAGAAGGCGGAAGTAGGGGTGTCCACCTCTGGGGCTCGGGCTCCGGGCGCCCAGAGGACGCAGCAGTGGCGGCCTTCAAGTTAGGAGACTGGCTTTCCGGCCACTTCGGCACGGAGCGCGGCGCCTTCCTCTCCTGGCGCCTTGGCCGAGCGGAGTCGTGCGGCCGGGTGGAGTCGGCGGCCCAGCGAACCCGAACGGTGAGTCTTCTGACGGCTCCTGGAGGTCGCGGCCTCGCTCCCCACGAGCGGGGACGTCTCCTTCTCTCCTCTCGCTTCCCACGGGTTGGGGTCGCAGCGCCTGTCCCCTGGCTTCTGACGGGTTGGGGATGCCGCCCCTGTCCCCTCGCTTCCCGAGGGCTGGGGACGCCGCCTCCTCTCCCCTAGGCTCCTACAGGTTGGGGACCCCGCCCCCTGACCCCTCCGCTCCGCCGGCCAGCGGCACCTCCTCCCCGAGCCACTCCATCCCCCAGCGGGAGTCGCGCGCCAGCTTCCTCCGCCGGACCTGCCCTAGTCGGCGCATTCCCTTCCCAGAAGAGGAAATCGCCTCCTGGATTTTCCCGTCGCTCGGATGTTACCAGCTTTTAAAAAAAAAAAAAATCCCTCTTAAGTTCGTAGCGACTCCCTCTGTCACTGTCATGGGAAAGCTATTTTGAGGCTCCGTGTTGAACTCGGTAGTCTTCCCAGGCAGCAAGCTTTAAAAAAAAAAAAAAAAAGTTCAGCTGACACGAATGTTTCCTCCCCCGCGCCTGCACTTGGGAGTTCTAGCGATTGTTCCAGACGCTGGGTTGATAAAGCTGTTCCTAGTATTTGGCTTCGGGGGAACTCCAACTGAGAGTTAGGACTGTCTTGAGTGAACAGAAAGTACCTACAAGTTTTAGCAGCTTGAGCCTGTGCTATGTGCGTGTTTTCTCTGGTTTCTCGGGAGAGTAATTTACTAAATGTCTTACTGCACACGGCCATAGAAACAAGAAAAACTTTCTGAGTGTTGGCCTTGAGAATCTGACCACAGGCGTTTTATCCATCCACTTGTGATTACTGGGGAAGGGAGAAGGGGCTTTTCTGATCTGAAGCCTGGGGGTGGGGTGAGGGTGTTGTGGCCCCTTTCGTGACTGCAGGAAGGACTGTGTCTCAGGCACTTGTTGCCCATGTGACGATTAGAGTTTCAACCTGCACGCGCTGCATACAGCACTGTTTCAGAATTGTAACTTGAGGGCTTTTCTGTGACAGATTTGAATACCCGATAAATTTGTGGCCACTTCGATTTTGAAAGAAGTTGTTCAAATCTTTGCCTCTTGGAGGAGAATAAATAGTGCCTAGAAAGGGGAATGCCCCTCAGATTTGTGTTCAAGAATAACTCTTTTGGCCAGCACTTCTTGGCCATTGCAACACTTTTGCAGGTCTTTGCAATTTTAGGAATAGATTTTAAAGACCTGGTAAATAGTTCTTGTTTCTAAGCTAATAGCAAATTAGAGGTGATTTCTCAGTGTTTTATATTAACATAGCTTTACTTTATGTGAGTTACAAGTCTAACTATGAACGAATTTCCGTTGACTTAAAGTTGACCATTTCAAGATATAACATTGATTTCTTTAGCTTGGTGGGTTTCTCTTCCTAGCATCTGTAGATCTTACAGAAACAAATTTTTGTGCATTACGCTACTCTCCCTCCCACAAGATATTTAGCAATATACTCTTTAGACTAATATATACACCCTTGCTAATAGGGGAATGTAAGCTATGACTTCTTGTAAGGCTATTTTCAATATTCATTTTGCAGTCAAAACAAGTTGGCAGTGGATACATCCTACAATATTTAATTAACGCAGTGCTTACTCGGTTCACACAGAGGGAATTAGTCATGAAACTCTTAACCTACTAAGGAACCATGAACTTTGTACTGTCTCTTCTATTAATTCACGTAGAAAGGCATATGAATTCTAAATGTTAGAATAGATAAGAGGCTGTAACAAATCTTTATTTGCAAGTAAAAATATCTGCTAACTCTATTTTAGCTTATGAAAAGCCAAGCCTGTGTCTGTAGCATCTCATGAAGTGGATGCCTGAGGCACCATGTAAGGTTAAAAAAAAAAACACCCCTAATAGAACATAATATTTTCTACTTGGTTGCCAGGTCATCTTCTATTCACTTCTGTAGCTGACTCTAAGCATTGTTTTTTTCATCGGTGTTAATTAAAACAGTTACTCATTGTAGTTAGGAAAATGATTTTCATTTAAGTCATCACAATCCGGAAAAGCAAAGGGAAAAATTGTTTTAACTTGCCAAAGAGAAAGAGTAAACCTAAAAATACTGAATGGCACTCAAAATACTGCTTTAGCTTAATTTTCCCTTTGCAGTATAGTTACATGGGACTATATCCTGTAAACATAGTGACTCCCTAAAAAAGTTTATTTGAAAGGTGTAAAGCTTTTGTATTACTTCTAAAAAGCTTGAAAAGTAGTGGCAATTAGATTTTTAAGACATGCTCCCTTTCATGTCTTAACACTGCATTCCTGCAGTGGAATTCCTTTTAAGGAATTGTGACTGAATGGACAGATTTTTTTTTTAGTAACATATTTGCTATGAAAGTTCTCTTTCAACCTAAAGACCTTCAAGTTTTTTTAACTGGACAGCAAGAGGGCAGTATATCAACTATCCGATAAACTAAAATTTAACTGGACATTTGGGCAGAAAAAGTAGACTTGGCTCGGTGACTTTTGCTTTTGTCTTCTGGCTAGCACTTTGATATATGCTGTATGACCAAACAAACCTTAATTTCTCAGAATTGATTTTACTTTTAAAAAATGAATAAAGTTTCAAAAAGTAACTATACCTGGAATTATCAAAGGTATGTAAAATGTGTTCTCTCATACTTAATCTACTCTTGGGAGTGGGAATTAGAAAGCCTTTGATATTGTGTATCAAAATGTAGCTCATGTTGGATAACCAGCATCATCTATAAGAAATCATAAAAAGTTATAAAGCTGAGCTATAATTCTACTTCTAAGAAATTTAACTAAAGTAGTAATTAAACACAAAAATGTACATCTGTGTGTGTGTGTGTGTTTAGTCGATAAGTCGTGTCCAACTCTTGAGACCCCATGGACTAGAGCCTGCCAGGCTCCTCTTTTCATGGGGTTCTCCAGGGAAGAATACTGGAGTGGGTTGCCATTTCCTTCTCCAACAAAAATGTATATGGGGAAACAAAAAACAAAGGGTTTACACCCTAGTATAGCATCACGGTGTCATCTGTCCTCAGATTTGGAGGGTGTAACAGGGGCCTTTTACCCCCTCCTGGAGCACAGGTGTAAAGACTAATTCTGTTCTTTTCCATTATCTTGCCATTCCTTTCTTCTCATCTATTTGCACAGCCTTCCCTGGGAATCTGCATTACCTATAGCAAGGCTTCTTGAACTATTTTTAACTCTTTGAAAATATTATATCGAAACTAAAAAAATGAAACAAAGCACCAGCCTTTCTTTACTGATTTTTTGGAATTCTGTCAACCCAACCTAATAACACTGGACAGCTCATGTTTAATAGAAGTTATTGTCAGCATCTTAGTCTAGTGTCATAATAATTGGAAAGAGTTTTAATACAGCTTGATAGAAAAGTTGTCAAAATATAGACAGCTATAGGCTAGTACAAATTGCACAGGCTCTGGGGTCAGGTAGTCTTGAGTGCTAATCCTAACTCTGTTTCTTCTTAGTTGCTTAATCCTTGGCAAGTTACTTAGCCTTTTAAAGATTCAGAGTTTTCCCTTTGACAGGGGGGAAGGGGGAACAATGAAACTATTAAATAAAATAACCCTTATGGAGCTACAGAGGATAACTCATTTTACTTCCAAGCACAGTTCTAAGTGTTTTGCACATATTAATACACTTAATGGAATTCTGAGGTGGATTCTTTTGTTATCCCCATTTACAGATGAGGAATCTAAAGCACCAAAAGGTTGTGTGATTTGCCCAGGGCGTACACCAAATAATGGAGACAGAAGTTAAACTCACATCATCCAGTTCTAGCACCTAAGCTCTTCACCACTTCATGGGAGTACCTCTTCAGCCAGAATAGTGCCTCGTCCTTTGTAGGTGCTCATCAAATGGTTCTCAGGATTTCTGAGAAGGAAAAAAAAAGATCTCTATCATGGTAAAAAGATTGAAGATTACTGTCTTAATCCACTGTTTGTCATGGTGGCAGGCAGGAATTTTATATAGAAATGAGACAGGCTGGGGATACATTGTCTACAACATTGGCTGGAGAATTACATTTTGTTTTCTAGAACTCTGGTTGATGCTTGAACAACACTTGTTCAAACTGCATGAATCCGCTTATAGGTGGATTTTTTTTTCCCCAATAAATACTACAGCATTATGTCATCAGAGCTTGATTGAATAAGTGGGTATAAACAAAGACCATGAAGTTGTATGTGGATTTTTACCTGCATGGGGTCAGCAGCCCTAACCCCCATGTTGTTCAAGGGTCAGCTGTGTATCTGGCACATAGACTGAGAATTTTCCTTCAGTGTGATTATCCACAGGAGGGACCTGGTTAATTAGATTGTGAATTGCTTTTAGACCTCAACTTGTTACCTTGTAAATTCCAGTAATGGTTTGAATTTGAAAGCATCCTACCTACCCTTGAAAGCCATGGTTTTCCATAGGTGAACAAAGCCTCATTTGTTTTTCCAGTCATTAATGATGAAACGTAGTCACTTGACTGAGGGCATGGGGATGTACAAATAATATGCTTTTTAAATTCTGTTCTTCCTGTGAAATAGAAATTGCCACACTGAACATTTGGAGGTACAGTTGACCCCTTGAATAGCACAGGTTTGAACTGCACAGGTCCACTTATATGCAGTTGTTTTTGTTTTTCTTTTTTCAGTACAGGATCTGTGGTTGTTGACTTCAAGAATGTGGAACTCTGAGAACAGAGGGCCAACTTGGATTTTTTATCATGTGGGGGTTAGCACCCCTTACACCAGGTTGTTCACGGGTCAGCTGTACTCAATAGAATTTTAGGTCTGGAGAAGGAAACTGAGATCCAAATGGTTACATCGCCTTAAATCACGTATCGAATAGTTTCTCATGAGCCTTTTGATTCCTTATGCACTGGTCTTCTTTGCACTGCCTGCCGGTCATACTGTTCCCTTCAGCTCTGAACACTTGAAGGAACTTGAGCAGCATAATTAAGTTCATTTCAGCTGCTTAATGGACACCTGGTAGGTGAAAGAGCTCGTGCTAAGTACTGAGGAAACAAAAATTCTTGAAACCCCAGTCGTAGAAAACAGACATTTAAACAGATAATTATGCTAGTTATTACAACTGAGGTATTTTTCTTCTGTTAATCTTATATTCCAGCTTTCTACTAGCTCACGAATTCCTCAACTTGTAAAATAGTACTTTTATGAGGCAAAGCTAAAAAAAACTTTGGAAGTTTTCTGTAAATGATGTTAAGCATAGCTCATGTAGTAATATATCCACTAAAAGCTGGCTTGCATAGATAGCTATGATATGTGTGTGTGTGAACATATGTTAAGGCATTTTTTTCCCTTGCTGTGTCTACAGAGCAGTCGATGATCACGTTACTATGAGTCTGCTACACTGTGAAAACAGCTGCGGATCCAGCCAGTCCGAGAGCGACTGCTGCGCCGCCATGGCCGCCAGCTCCTGTGGGACAGCAGCAAAGGACGACAGTGTGAGTGGGACAGCCAGCACGGTGACTCTCTCCAGCTCCTTCATGGAAGAGATCCAGGGGTACGACGTGGAGTTTGACCCCCCCCTGGAGAGCAAGTACGAGTGCCCCATTTGCTTGATGGCTTTGCGGGAAGCGGTGCAGACACCTTGCGGCCACAGGTTCTGCAAAGCCTGCATCATCAAATCCATAAGGTACGTGAGCATCAAGAATGAACCAAATGCTGTAACAACCAAATGGAACATTATTACACAGAATAGTCTTATACGGAAAAAGCTGCCTCAGGGAGAAGAGCAGTGGACAGAAAACGGAGAAATTTACATTCTTATTCCAATTCTTACTGTAGCATGAAAGGTAATTACTGTCTCCTTCCCTTTTTGACACTTAGATAAATAAACAATAAGTAGCTCCTTCTACTTAAAGCAGTTGTGTTACAGACTGGAGTGTGTCTTGAAGCTTTAAGAAAATAATATAGAAAGTACCTTAAATGAATATGATCACCTTGACTGTGCAAATAATGCTGACTCTGTAAGTAATCATTATTCTCATTTTAGCCACATTACATTTTTGTCTGCTACCTGAAGCCTATGGACTACTGTAAAATAACCAATATTTTTAAGGTATTGATTCATGGAGCTTCCCTAGTGGCTCAGTGATAAAGAATCTGCATGCCAGTGCAGAGGTCTTCCCTGTGGCTCAGCTGGTAAAGAATCCACCTGCAATGCATGAGACCTGGGTTCGATCCCTGGGTTGGGAAGATTCCCCTGGAGAAGGGAAAGGTTATCCACTCCACTGTTCTGACCTGGAGAATTCCATGGACTGTATAGTCAATGGGGTCACAAGAGTCGGACATGACTGAGCGACTTTCACTTAAGGTATTGATCGACAGGGCTTCCCTGGTGACTCAGTGATAAAGAATCTGCTTGCCAGTGCAGGAGATGCAGGAGACTTGAGTTTGATTCCTAAAATGAGAAGATCTCCTGGAGAAAGAAATGGCAGCCCAGTCCGATATTCTGGCTTGGGAAATCCCATGGACAGAGGAGGCTGACAGGCTACAGTCCACGGGGTTTGCAAAGAGTTGGACGTGACTTTGCAACTAAACAACATTGATGGATGACTCTGCCAAAATTCAGTATCTTCTCACTGCCTCCACTGCTGCCACCCTGTTCTGAATCCCCATCAGCTCTCTCACAGGCTGCCCTCCTTCCACCCTTGCTTTCTTCCAGGCTGTTCTCAATATAGCAGCCAGAATGAACCTGGCAAGATAAGTAAGATGATGTCTCTGCTTCAAACATTGCAGCCGGCATCTGGCAGTACAAGCCAAAGCCCTTGTAAGACCATATATAATGGGCCCATGCATTTTCTTTTGTCATTGTTCAGTCACTAAGTCATATCTGACCACCTTTCTGTTAGACTCCCGTACCCTCCACCTGTTCACTCTTTGCTGCTCCTTGAATTTGCCAGGCATGCCCTTGCCTTGTGTGGTTGGCTGGCGCTGTTCTCACTGCATCTGATGTCAGCTAACTGCTTAGTCACTGCGCTTTACTCCCTCAGCGTGGCTCAGATCTCACCTTCCTGTAGATACCCTGGCCTCCCGGTTTATACCACAGCATGCCTTCCCCCTCATCGCCCCATACTCCCTTTCTCCCCTAGGTACTTTTTTTCTTCAGCACTTTTAATCTTTAAAAATACAGATAATTTGTGCGCTTATTGTCTGCTTGCCCCCTCACCCCACCCTGCTGGAAGATAATCCTTGAGAGCAGGGATTGAGAACTTCTTGATATTTCCTAAGCACTGATACATAGTAGGTGCTCAGTAAATTATGATTGCTTCAGCTGAATGAAAGTATATGGGATTTCTGCAAAGGAATAAAATTCATCTCCTAAGAAATAGATATATTTTACTATTACTCAAAAGTAGATGGGAACATTTTTAGGAGTTCTATACAGAACCAAAAAATCGAAGAAGTAGGGGAATTTTTGGTTCTTCAACTAATAAGCATCTACTTATATCGGTGAAATCATTTTTAAGTAGATTATCTGGCCATTAACTCATCTTGTAAGTTTTCCTTTTGACTTTTAAATAATTTTTTTTTTCTTGTGGCATCCCCAATACCTGGTTTGGCATCAGGGTAATGCTAGCCTCATCAAAGGAGTTTGGAAATGTTCTTTTCTCTTCTGGTTTTTTTTTTTTTTTTTTTTTGGAAGAATTTGAAAAGGATTGGTATTCTCCTTTAAATGTTTGATGGCATTCACTAGTAAAACCATCTGCTTCTAGACTTTTGTTTGTTGGAAGGTTTTTGATTACTGATTCACTCTCCTTACTGGTAATCTAGTCTGTTCAGATTTTCTGTTTCTTTATGATTCAGTCTTGGAGGTTGTATGTTTCTTGGAATTTATCCATTTCTTTTAGGTTGTCAAATTTGTCGCCATATACTTTTTCACATGAGTCTCTCTGTGTCTGTGGTATCAGTTGTAATTGTCTCCTCTTTCATTCTGATTTTATTTACTTGAATCTTTTTTTTTTCTCTTGTGAGTCTAGCTAGACTTGTCTATAAAATTTGAATTTGTGGTAACTACATCCATACTTGGGAATTGGCTTAATTTAAATTACAAGGGAGCATGTGTCTCACTTCAGTTTTGGAGAAAAAGTTGTTAACCAGTGGTGAATTGCCAGTATCTCTTTAGGGTTGGTTTTCTCACCCTCCACACTATCAGCAGTTTGAGCCAGATGGTTTTTTGTTGTGGAAGAATGTCCTGGGTGTTGTAGGATGCTTCACTGCACCCTTGCCCTCTGCTCACTGAGTGGTGAGAATAGGCCCACTTCTATAGTTGTGAGACCCGGAGCATCTCCAGATGTTGCCAGATGGCCCTGGGGCTCAGAGTTGCCTCAGCTGAGACCACTGGTTTAGGGCATACATGAGACTGTTAAAGGCTTACCTTTTTTCCTTTTCTGTTTATAATGGTTTTTAATTTATATTATATTTAGGTTGAAACAAGACCACATTATGAATTGTTGCTTTTTCTGTAGGTGAAAGTGTATAGTATTTTACCAAGTGTCACCCATGCCCAGGAAGGTAACTGATCTTTAGCAGTTTTTTAATAGCAAGATATTCATGAAAGTAGTGGAACAGTAATCTGAAAAGGAAGTAAAACCCACAGAAGGAAGTCGAGACTTTTTTTCTTTTTTTCTATCTCCTTCTAAACTAGAAATGACCACTAACTTTGACTTTAATGTTCTTAAAGGAACGACTCAGGAATTTCTCATCGGTATAATCATTCAGAGAATCAAAAGACATCTCAATCCAATTCCATATTCTTTTGGAGTGATTGCTTATGCAGTGGATAATGGTTTCCAGTTCACTTTGAAAGGTTCTTCTTACTTTCTCTTAAACACCCAATCATCTAGGTTTGGGGAATATATTTCAGTAAATTTGTTTATGTCCCTGCTTCTCAAAAAAATATTTGACAGTGTAATAATAACATCATGCAATCTGAGAGAGGCCCTGTGAACACTGACTGTGTCACTCACCATTTCTAGTCCTGAGACATTTGGCAGCATAGCTTATTTTCAGCACCTTTGTCTGCCGCAGGAACCACCACTGTTGCCTTACATGTAGGAGGTGCACAGCCAGTGTCTGAGTGATGGACGCTGTGTAGCCTCCCTGACCTGCCACATTTTGTGAGTGAAGATTGAAGCATCCCAAAAAGGGAAAGGGGCATGACAGACACCCAAGCTTCTCGGGGATAGTTTTTCCCGTCATTGGACGGAATAAACCTTGGGGAAGCAGGACATAGAGGTCCTTCTAACTCCCAACTGCATTGTACCCATGACACAAAGATAAAAGAAACCGGTGTTGTCCATGAGCCAGTGTTGATGACTTTTCAGAGTAAACCTTAAAAATGTGGCCTCACGAGGTTACTGCTAATGGGTTTAATTTTTACTTATGACTAATAACTGTAGACATGTTATTAGTGTATTCTGAGCAGCATATATTTAGTTACATCTCCCTAGTATGTTAAATAGCTGCTGTCAGAACACAAGAAGACTGGTTCATAAACTGTCCATAAAAGGACAGTTTATTTTGGTGATATTATACAATATAATGCGTTTAAGTAATAAATGAAGAGTTTATATGTGGTGTATTATTTTTTGGATTTTCTAAGGTGAATGTTTTAAATCTACTAAATAATGTATTTGTTTCTTTTAGGGATGCAGGTCACAAATGTCCAGTTGACAATGAAATACTGCTGGAAAATCAACTGTTTCCTGACAATTTTGCAAAACGAGAGATTCTTTCTCTGATGGTGAAATGTCCAAATGAAGGTTGTTTGCACAAGATGGAACTGAGGCATCTTGAGGTATTAAAGTTATATTCTAGCCATGTGCGTTTATGCAAGAAGTTCCTGGAGAACGGGGACTTTGCTTTGTCCATCTGGATATTGCCACTGCTTAGCATATAGTGATTGGCTAGTAAATTCTTGCTGAATTAATACCAACCCTTTCATTATTGAGTATAAATATAAGTAGAAGCCAGAAATTTCTTTTTCCACCTACTCTGGCTTTACACCCTATGATAATAAAAAATAAATCAGTGTTCTCCTAAAAGTTTTTTGGGTGAACTTTATCTGCAATGAAACTGAAGAGCATTTTAAATATGTCACATTTTAATCCCATTGCTTCATTTCTCTCATTTTGAAATAAGCAACAAGCCCCACGTAGTCATCATCTTAGCACCCTCATCATACTTTTTTCTCTGGTTTTCTAAATTATTCATTTTATTTTGAATTAAATGGAGTTCTCCTATAGCTTGAGATGAACTGAAGCCACCAGATAAAAGATTTTGTTTTTAAGCTAATCAGTCCTTAATGTGGTGGTTTTTATGAGAAGTTAAATATTGCTTAAGTTCCATTTGAAATATTCATGTAACTTGCCCCCTTTACTTAGCTCCTTTTGAAGGAGCGCTCTTTTGAACACATCACTAAATTGATAATGAGAAAATCTACTTCTTTCCAACCCTCTTCCCTAATTAGATAAATGAACCTGAAAAGTCAAGTCCTTTGTGTACACTTTCAACTCACAACCATTATTTGAACCAAGTCCATTAAAGCCTCATACTGTGGTCCTGCGGTGTGTGCTACACAAAGCAGGTTCAGTAGCCGAGTCTGTAGAAGAGAGTAGTGTATTCTTAGAGTAGGTGATGTTTAGGAGGTTTCTCAAGGATTGGCAAACACTGCTTATTTATTTTTCTTCATAGGATCATCAGGCACACTGTGAGTTTGCTCTTATGAGTTGTCCCCAATGCCAGCGTCCCTTCCAGAAATGCCACCTTAATATTCATATTCTCAAGGAGTGTCCCAGGAGACAGGTTCCTTGTGAAAACTGTGCTGCATTGATGGCATTTGAAGATAAAGAGGTATGTACTAAGTTGGATTTATTGATTCAACTGTTGTTTTATTTTTTTAACGTGCAGTGGAAGGAGTTAGCAGAGATGAAGATGTTAATCTAGTCCTGAATCTGTGTTATCATTTGTGAGAAGACTGATTTTTAAGAAAGTAAGTTAAATAAACCATTTTAGTAAATGAATGTAGGGTTTGTATTTTCGTCTCTTTCTTAGAAAGCATTATTTCTGCTACTTAACCACTGGGGAAGATTTACAAGTAACAAAATCTAGGAAAGTATGTGCTGATCTGTTTCCCTGTGTGAATTTTAATAACCAGTTTTGGATTAGAGACAAATAAAATAATTACTGTATAAGACTTAATTTTTCTCTTTTAAAAAGAAAATGAGTCGTTGAAACTTCGAGGAGGTTAAATCCCACAAAGTAGGCTGCTTTGGTGATGATTCATTGAGCTGTACACATACAGTGAATTCACTTTTCTGTACTCGTGTTACACTTCAATTAAAATGTTTATTTTTTAAAGGAAACTCCATGGCACCTGACAGCATCATGATGATAGAACATTTTTTCCATTTATAGACAGATTAAGTGATTTTATATTAATATTATTAATGGGAAGGCCAGCACAGAGATCCTAGATCTTGTTTCCCCATCCTATGTCCTTTTTACTAAAATAATCTATGTACAATTTATGTTCTTTTTATTATCAAGATATTTCCTCAGACTTTATTTCTTGCAGATTCATCTTGGTAATGTCCCTACTTATGAGATCAAGCATATGCTTATTAAGTTGTTTAATTATTCAAACAGTGTCAGCTAACTTGCTAAAAACAGTGAAGTCTGAGGCATAATTACAGCAAATTGGTGTCTTCTTAAACTTCAGTAAAAATAGGCCTAACCAGGAGGGTTAGTTATTTCTTAAATTTACTGTATTCTAGAAAAGAAGACTCATTTTTCTGGGGGCTTTGAGAACCTAGGCCACCTGCCCCAATCATGCTTCTGTTCTTTACCCTCCTGATAAGAGTTGTAATTAAATCATCTTGCTGCTGCTGGAAAGTTTTGAAAAGAGGTCTTTGGAGAATTATAGTATTGATGAATGATGTCCAAACAGTCACAGATGCTGTATGACTTTTAATCAGGTTTTTAAAAAGTGATTTAAAAGATTCTCTTTTGCATACTATCATATTCTTTCAAAGAGCTAGAGGGTGAGATGAGTCTCATTTCTTCACTGGTGAAGGGAGAGAAAATAACCATTATAGATTATTCTCATGTTTTTATTTTATGCACACCAGTGTCCCTAATTTATTCATAGTGAAAAATACTGCTTTTTATAAAAGTAGGTTGTTTTTACCTTTTCAGATTTTCTCACGTTTTTTCCTTATATTTCTCCAATAAAATTTAGATTCATGAGCAGAACTGTCCTTTGGCAAATGTCATCTGTGAATACTGCAATACCATGCTCATCAGAGAACAGGTATAGTGATTCTCTTTCATAAGCCAGTATTTCCATAAATAAATTAAAGAAATGAATTAGGTCTTTAATTGAAATTTTAAATCAATAAGGCAAAATGAATGCAGACTGAAGAAGAATTAAAATGATGTGAGTTTTAAATGCAAATCAACGTCACAATCGGTTGTCCCCTCACATCAGTCAGAGTGGCTGTCATTTAAAAGTCTACAAATAATAAATTCTAAAGAGGGTGTGGGGAAAAAGGAACCCTCCTACACTGTTGGTGAGAATGTAAATTGGTGCAGCCACTGTGGAAAACACTGTGGAGGTTCCTTAAAAAAGTAAAAATAGAACTACCATATGATCTAGTAATCCTACTCACGGGCATATATCTGTCTTAATTTGAAAAGGTACATGGGGAATTCCTGGCAGCCCAGTGGTTAGGACTCCACACATTCACTGCCAAGGGTCTGGATTCAATTCTTGGTTGTGGGAACTAAGATCCGGCAAGCCACACAGTGTAGCACAAAAAAAAAAGAAAGAAAAGGTTCATGCACCCCAGTGTTCATAGCTACATGATTTACAATAGGCAAGACTTAGAAACAAGCTAAATGCCCATCAACAGATGATGGGTGTAACAAGATGTGGTATATGTATATAGACATTAGACTGTCACTCAGTCCATGGGGTCGCAGAGAGTCAGACGCGACTGAGCGACTGAACCCTGACAACAGCAGCCGTAGCAGAGAATGGGGTACTGCCGTTTGCAGCAGCGTGGATGCGCCTAGGGAATATCATACTAAGTGAGGTGAGTCAGACAGAAAGGCAGATGTTACATGTTACCATTTACACAAGGAATCCAGGAAATATTGCCAGTGACTCTGAGTACAAAAAAATAGACCCAGAGGTAAAAAAACAAACTTAGAATTACGGAAGAAGAAAAAAAAGTGGGGAAAGATAAATTAGGTATATTGAATTAACAGATACAAACTCCTATACATAAAATAGATAAGCAACAAGGATATACATAGCACAGTGGGGAGCTATATTCAGTATCTTGTAGCAACCTATAATGGAAAGTAATCCGAAAAATATAAATATATATGTAACCGAATCACTTTGCTGTATACTTGAGACTAATACAATATTGTAAATCTATCTATATTTCAATTTTTTAGAAAACTGAGTTTTTTCCCCAGATATATGGATATAATACTTTCAGAAAGAACAAAGTACTCAGTCATAAGTACTTAAAATTCCTAAATCATTAACATAATATCTGTGTTTATGTATATTCATAAAAGTTCCAAACAAAGCCAAGTAATTTTTAGATAAAAATAATTTAAAATGCCCATTTAAAGAACAAAAATATTTATAAGAGATACATCTTTAGATTGTGAAATAAGGATCTTAGGTATCCAGAAACCACTTGAAAAAGAAGAAATAGAAGGAAACAAGTCTGAGGCAGAACGTTATTGATCGCCATGGCCCCTGAGGCGTGTTGGGAGATTTCCAGGATCTGTAGCCCCTCTGTTCGGTCGTCTGTAGACCCCTGATGAGGCATCATCAGAAGTAGTTGTAATAGAAAACTATTCATTTTTATTATTAATAGAGAAAGGAAAATTCCATCTGGTTGCTATCTTCTGACATTTGGAGAGTTTCCCCACAAAATATGAATATTAGTCACTAAATATTTATACACCCATGAAATCTGCAAACCCAGAGATAGAGATCATAATTGATTACCTTACTAAGTAGGAAAAGCAAAACCTGTCCCTCGACTAAATTTTTCCATTCATCTGTTAACAGAGTCTTTTTAGTTTTTTTCCAACAGGGCCTTAATTTGAAGGTGTTAAACTTCTTTTTGTTTATGAACTCTCACCTACCTGGTTTTTCTTTTTTGCCTTGCTTTGATGTTTAAAGGAAAGCATATCTAAAACCTAGCAGAAGTAAAACTTAATATAGGAAAAAACCCTAGGTTTAGAGTCAGAAAAACCTAGATTTTGACCCTGACTGTGCCATTGTCTTGGACGTTTATCTCTGATAAAGAAAGTTGACGTTCTAAATTAGGGATTAGTAAACCAGCCCACCAGCTAAATCTGACTGCTACCTGCTGTTTCATTGGAACACAGCCCTGCCCATCCTTTTATGTCTTGTATATGGCTGGTTTTGTACTGCAGTGATAGAGTTGAGTACTTGTGACAGAGTCCATGGGGCTTCCTAGATGAAGCTAGTGGTAAAGAACCTGCCTCCCAATACAGGAGGCATACGAGACCTGGGTTCGATCCCTCGGTTGGAAAGATTCCCTGGAGGAGGGCATGGCAACCCACTCCAGTATTCTCACCTGGAGAATTGCATGGACAGAGGAGCCTGGTGGGCTGCGATCCATAGGCTCTCACAGAGTCAGACACGACTGAAGCGACTTAGCACACACGCACGCGACAGGTTCCATAGGGCTTATGAGGCTGAAAATATTTACTCCCCGACCCTTCAGAAACGATTTTACTGACCACTGTTACAGATGACGTGAAATGAAGGGTTGGAATAAATGATCTTTGATGTTATTTCTGAAGGGTCATATAGATTGCCATTTCCTCCTCCAGTTCAAGTTGCCTAGTCATCGTTATTTTCATTGGAGACTTAGTTACATATTTGGTCATTGCAAGAAACAATAATCTTGTAAAACAGAAAAATACAAATAACACAGCGGTATTACTAAAATCATAAGTGAGAATTAAGCCAAAAACTTCCATTAGGTGCAACCCAGTATATTCTTAGGTCATCTGAGGTTATAGCTAAACTAAATTTTTAGAGCAAATTTAGTACCACTTTCAAAAAACATAATTCTGTATAATGAATCTACCTTAAAGAATGTTTTTTGGAGTCCCCAAATTAAAAGCTGAGACTTTCTTTAAAACTTAGTGCTTAAAGTGTCTTCTAGCATCTGAGTCTCCCCATTGTAGTCAGAGTGTGCGCAGGTTAACAGAAGATAAGAAGCTATGAAAGGTGGTCATGAGGGAAGTACCGGGTGCAGTCAGTGGTTCTGATGTACAGTTTACTGGTCCCTCGTCATGGGCCTGAGAGTTGAACCATCAAGAATGCTGAGCGCCAAAGAATTGATGCTTTTGAACTCTGGTGTTGGAGAAGACTCTTGAGAGTCCCTTGGCCTGCAAGGAGATCAAGCCAGTCAGTCCTAAAGGAAATCAGTCCTGAATATTCATTGAAAGGACTGATGCTGAAGCTCCAGTACTTTGGCCACCTGATGCAAACATTAGAAAAGACCCTGATGCTGGGAAAGATTGAAGGCAGGAGGAGAAGGGGATGACAGAGGATGGGATGGTTGGATGGCATCACTGACTCAATGGACATGAGTTTGAGCAAACTCTGGGAAATAATGAAGGACAGGGAAGCCTGGTGTGCTGCAGTCCATGGAGTCGCAAAGAGTCAGACACGAGTGAGTGACTGAACTGAACTGAACTGAATCAGTGGCATGGTCCGCAGGGAGAGTCCTAGTTGCGTTGTGGATGACATCAGAAGGTGCGTTTTCTTTAAAGTGCCGCTAGAGGGTGCCAGTTCCCCAGCAATAGGAATAAACTAATGTTCTCGAAATGAATTTTGAGTGATTTGGGGGCACAGTATGAGATGTTGATATTTCCTTTCTCTGTGACTTTTGGAAGTAAATATCATTTTAATCTTTGTGGGCTAACTGGTTTCTGTTTCAACTGTTGAGCGCAGCCATTGGCAATATAATTTTATTTAGATGAAGCATTATTTTTTTTGAGATGATCTTGTCAAACTAGAATATGAAATTCAGGGAAAAACATTTTTCAGCCTTTGTTTTGGTTTTCAGATGCCCAATCACTATGACCTAGATTGTCCTACAGCCCCAGTTCCATGCACATTCAGTGCTTTTGGTTGCCATGAAAAGGTAAGTTGTTGTTGTTGTTTTAAATTCTCAAATATAGATCAAGAAAATTAAGCTATATAGTGTGGTAGAGGATAACAGTGGAATTGGAGATGGCTGACAACGTTGTTGATGTGGTCTTTAGCTCCAAAGAGAAATTGGGACTCAGAATATTGATTTGGGGAAGTAGTTGGTGATGACAGTGGGAGGTGTGATTGGGATTGCATGAAGTGTACTGGAAAGAAAAGTAGACCAGGAAAGGAGCCATGAATGAACAGTCCCAGACGCTGGAGAAACAGGCAAGGAGTAGGTGGTGGTATGATCTCCGACATGAGTTTCAAAACCTAGCAATCAGTTTTGTCAGATACCTGAGAGACAGCATTGTTTATGGTAAGGCAGTTTGTCTGGAGAGAGTGAGTACACTTAGGCTTTTCTGCTGTGCCTTTATATCTGCAATTTTTTTTTTTGCAGTAAGTATGCATTTAATAATTTAAAAAAATTAAATGAGCAAATAGTGAAGAGTATGATTACACTTGGTGGGGAAATCCTATATTGCTTGTGTGCATAGAGAGAAAGACTTAAAAGGAAATGTAGCAAAATGTTCATGGTAGGTGAGATAACAGGTAGCTTATTTTCTTTTTGATTATCTACACTTTGTTTCTATAATGTACCTGAATTACCCTCACAATAAAATTGTTATATTATGTTTTTTTCACATAACAATTAGGCTATTCTTGATGACCTTAGAAAAACAGGAAGACAGGGAAGCTTCCACTTGGCAGTAGATTTGTAAAAATAAGTGCAGGGTTGGAGGCAGTCCAGGTGGATGACTCTTGGTTATAAAAGGAAGAGGAAGAATATGGTATTAACTTGAGGGAGATACAAGATCAATAGAGGGTATTGCTCCCCTCCCCACCCCAGTTTTTTTAAACAGGAAGACTAATAAATCTGTTCTGAAGGGAAGAGTTAAGAGGAGAGAATGTTCCAAGATAAAGGAGAAAGGAGATGGCTAAGCATAACCTCCTGAGGAGGTGAAAAGGGATGGATGCCACTTGGAGCCCAGGTGAAGTATTAATCTAGGACAAGAGGAGGGTCCGCTCTGAGTCCAAAGAGAAGGACGGGCATAGATCCTGATACTTTTACAGGTGGGAGGGAGGTTTTTCTGAGTGAAACTTGAACAAGTATTCAGCAGATAGCCTCTCAGTTTTTCAGGGAATGAAGAGGCAAGATCATTTCTCCGGATGGAGAATCTGATACAATCAAAGAAGGTTGTACGGGACTGAGGAAAGTGATGATGTGACTTCAGGACCTTTTATTTGACTTGGCCAGGTCCCTTTCCTGGTCCTCCAATCTCTATTCCTCACCTGAGGCCTGTGCTTGATTTTCAGATGCAGAGGAATCACTTGGCACGCCACCTGCAGGAGAATACCCAGTCGCATATGAGAATGATGGCCCAGGCTGTTCAGACTCTAAGCCTCGCGGTAGCTCCCGCGCCTCAGTGCACCATGCCTCCATACGACTCTGTCCCTCCCGCCCGGCCTTCCTCTGGGCGTCACTCAGAAGTCCACAATTTCCAAGAAACCATTCAACAGTTAGAGGGTCGCCTCGTCAGACAAGACCATCAAATCCGGGAACTGACTGCGAAAATGGAAACCCAGAGCATGTATGTAAGTGAGCTCAAGCGAACTATTCGAACCCTCGAGGACAAAGTTGCTGAAATAGAAGCACAGCAGTGCAATGGAATTTACATCTGGAAGATTGGCAACTTTGGGATGCACTTGAAATCGCAAGAAGAGGAGAAACCTGTTGTCATTCACAGCCCCGGATTCTACACAGGCAAACCCGGCTACAAACTGTGCATGCGCCTGCACCTGCAGCTGCCGAGCGCGCAGCGCTGTGCCAACTACATCTCCCTCTTTGTCCACACGATGCAGGGGGAGTACGACAGCCACCTGCCTTGGCCCTTCCAGGGAACCATCCGCCTCACGATCCTCGATCAGTCTGAAGCAGCTGTGCGGCAGAACCACGAGGAAATAATGGACGCCAAGCCAGAGCTCCTCGCCTTTCAGAGACCCACCATCCCCCGGAACCCCAAGGGTTTTGGCTACGTGACTTTTATGCATCTGGAAGCCCTCAGACAAAGAACCTTCGTCAAGGATGACACGTTATTAGTACGCTGCGAGGTCTCCACCCGCTTCGACATGGGCAGTCTTCGGAGGGAGGGTTTTCAGCCACGGAGTACTGACTCAGGGATATAGCATCCCCTGACTTATTCAAGAAACACCAGAAAAAACATCTGCCACAAACTTACCCTGTTCTCAATAATAGTGTACAAACAAACAGAAACAATGGGAAAGATATAATACCAGTGAATTTTATTTGACTTCCTGTAGATTTCAGAGGATTTGAGCCATAATCCTTGGAAAGCTTAAGTTCTCATTCACCCTGGTTTTTCCTCCAGGGTGTTATTAAGGATATTCAGGGACTAGTTATAAACCCTAAATATAACCTTACTTATTAAATGCGACTGTGTTGTCTGTCCAGTAATTCTCCTTTAAGTCGTTTCATCCTACCTTGCTTACTATTTCCTTTAGGCTGCAGAGTACCATTTCTCCAGAGTTAGAACTCTGAGAGCCATGTGAAGACCAGCTGCTAGGTTTTAGGCTATAAATCCCTTTTTGTCTATTGCAGGCAGGGTGAATTCCGTAGCCCCTCCGATGGTGCTTTGTTACCTAGTACTCTAGAACAAGGAGTCGCACACACATAATCACCAACGTAGAAAGTTTAAACGTCTCACCTAGTCAGCCAGTATGGTAGCTCACTGGTGGTGAGAAAAGCTATTTGAGCTCAGAAATTTTCAACTCTTATTGAACACTGCTTTTCTGTGATTGTTGTCCAAAAATAAGTACCTATCAAGGTACAAGTAAAAAAATAAAGTTGTTCTTGTTGCATAGGTAAAAGAAAGCCTGAAGGAAAGCTACTATTTTTGATGACTTATTTTCTTTTTTGTGCAGCATTACCTGTTCTACATTTTTTTCTACAATAAACATGTCCTTTTTCTCAGAGAAAAAAAAGTTACATATTGCCACAAAACATTCAACCCTAACAAAAAAGGAAATAATATTTAAAAGCTTCCTGGTCAAATTTCTATTAAAAGCATGTCTGTGCATTAGGTACTGAGGTGAGTCATTTCCTGCTTTGGTTATGTTATTTTTTTTCTACTAACTTGGGAGCCTTAAATCCAAACAAAAACAGGTTTTACCTCACTTCGGCTTATCCTAGCTTCAGGTTTCCTGAAGGAGTTGGATTAGATGGTTCTAAGGTCCATGCCAACCATAAAATTCTGTTTTAAGAAATGAAGTTCTAACCAGCAGAATGTTGACAATAATTACAAAAGGATTTTGGCAGTAGAAAAATGTTTATTTTTTGCTGACGTAGTACTTCAATTTAGTATCAATTTAGGATCTCCTTTTAATTTGAACAATTTTTTTTAACTCTCAACATTTGGCATTTTGTAATAAACCTGCCACTTATATACTGGTCGTTCCTTGTGAACATGGAATAAGAGTAATGATCAGACTGTCTTTCCATATAGGAGCTTTTGTTGACTCCAACACAGAATCAAATTTTAGCTGGAAAGTGGATCTCTTCCTTTCATTTTTCAATCCTCCAGTCCCACTCTGAAACTTGCTGGTTTGGACCCAGCTGATCTACAAGTATCTGTTTTATTGAACTTTTAACATTAATTTTTGGATGTTGTTAAATTAAAAATTATTTCTTCTTTTCTCAGAGATATCCAGTCCTGTGTTCAATGAAACTTGCTGCAGGTGGTGCCCTTTGTTATTGGAAAATGAGTCAGCATGCTGATTGGTAGTTGGGTGGTTTCGTTTTTTTTTAACTGTCCTTTAGCTGTTGCAGCAATGACAGTTTGTGGCTATTCTACAGAATGACTGGGGGCACTAAATGCATGTGTGCACAGCCTCTCAGCTGTGGCCAACTCTGTGACCCCATGGAGGGTAGTCCACCAGACTCCTCTGTCCATGGGTTTCCCAGGCAAGAATACTGGAGTGGGTTGCCATTTCCTTCTGCAAGGGATCTTCCTGACTCAGACTGAACCCAAGTCTTTTGCGTCTACTGCATTGCAGGTGGATTCTATACCACTGTGCTACCTGGAAAGCCCTGAAATAGGATGAAAATTGAGGATTTTTTTCCCCCCTAATGATGGCCTAACGAGGCTTTGGATGATCTCTGACAGTTTTTGTGGCAGGTATAGAATTATAAAATTGTCCTTCATTACTGTTTTTATATCTTAAGTCTTAGGTAAACCAAGAGCACGTGTGCAGGTAGAGAACATCCTCATCAGAGGGGAGCAGTTGCTGTCTTCCCTTTGCCCAGGGAATCCTCAAGTCTTTGGTGACCAGAAAATGTTTTAAATTATTAGATTTTTCTAACTTTAAGATTTTGAAGTATCTTTCCATAACTGCTATTCTTGTTTTGCCTCAATTAAGTTCTCTGTTTTTTCGTGAAACACCATCAGGTGTTTTTGTGATGCCCAGTTCCATAGTACCAAAGCAGTGCAATGCCTTGAGGAAATGAAACAAGTTTTGAAGCTTCTTCCTCCTATCCCCCCAATTCCAGTTGTTAAAAATTTTATAAAATGCAGAAAAGTAATCCTGGATGGGGAACACACTGTGACGTGAGGAGACGTGCTCCTTTCAAGGGGCGTCGGCAGCAGGACGCTGGCTCTGCCTGGGGGACGGGCGTCGGAGAGGCACAGTCCACTCCTGTCTCGGGCTGAAGGCTCTGAAGGTCCGTGCATTCCGCTCCATCTCCCGGGAACCCTGCAAAGCACAGCCGCTGTGCTGTCTCTCAAGGGGAGATCTCCTCTTCCTAGAGCTTCCTTGTCTCCGCTGACTGATTGCACCTCCCCAGCTGTCTCCTAGATTGCAGGATGAAAGCTTTATTGTCAGCGATGAGCAGGGCAAGGTTCTGTCCACGGCAGAAACCCCAGACTTGACACGCTGCCTGGCACACGGCATGCACTCAGGATCATGAACACCGAAGTGCACCATTTTATAGCAGGTTATTTCTCATGTAAGTTTTTGCTGGTAAGGACTATATATTGGGGGGTGGTTTGGTTGTTTACTTTTTCCCCCAGCACTTTATTATGAAATTTCTCAAATATGCAGAATTACTGAAAAAATTTCACAATGATCACTACCTAGAATTCACAAATAGCATTTTCTTAAATTTGCCTTATCACTTAAGAGTGCTACTTTTAATGAGACTTGTTCAAGTTTCATTTCTCTTTTAAAATTGCACTGCTAAGATAATTGAACAGCTTTAAGCGAGTTATTTTAAACCCTGGGGAAATGTGATATTTGCATTATAGCTGGAATTGTAGTCCTTACTTTACACTAGTTTTAAACATGTAAATCTGTCCTGTTGAATTTCAGACTTGATTATTTTGCCTGAAGGAATTTTTTTTATAATAGAATTATTTTAAAGTCCTTGATCAATTGAACAGAATATTCTAATGTTGTTTTCACACTTGATAAATTATCTAATTAATTTTTCTGGTGAGAGTGTACGTGGGGCTCATTTTGCTTAAAGTTTCAGGATAGTGTTCCCAGAGGGCTTGAAGAGGCAGGGTAATTTAGCATATAAACCACTAAATTAGGAGCTAAGAGATTTAGATTTTATCCCTGACTGACCATGGACAAATCACTTCTCTTTATCTTTGTGTCCATTTATCTACTTGTAAAGTGGGGACTATAATTTGATATTTAGGTTTTAATAAGTAATGGGTAACATTTATTAATGCTTGGACCAGTTAAGAAAGACTTTTTAAAAACAAACAAAAAATACACGATGCATCCAAGGAGGTTCTCACAATTATCTAACTGTATGACAAGCTTCAGAATGAACTCTGATTTGAAAAAATGAAGCATGGGCCATGGTCAAAGTATCTTATCAAAAACCTGCTGTTGCTTAGAATTTGCTGTTGCCACAGAATTTGTGAGTGGTTTCCCCGCTCCATCTGGACTCTGAAAATTATAATGTATTTTGTGAGAGAGTGAATGGGAGGCCATTTCCTCCTCTAGAAAATCTTCCCAACCCAGGGATTGAATCCTCGTCTCCTGTGTCTCCTACATTGCTGTCGGATTCTTTACCACTGATCCATCAGGGAAGCCCTAAAGATGGGAGGAGGTGGACATTAATCACAGCAAGATTGAAAATCAATGTCGAGTTAAAGAACAGGTTGTATGGAAGGGTGGTGCTTAAAGGATTCATCCTGATTCAGTGCCACACACCTTCCACTCTTCCCCGATCGACCCACACAGCGCAGGACACCAGCCCTGCTCCTGCCAGCCCAGCCTCAGGAGGTCTCCGTCAGGTCAATACAATTGAATTACAGGATCGACCAGGGGCTAGGCAGGGTCTCTCTGCTCCATTTAGTAGATGAGTGTGCCCTGTTCTTTCTATTAATAGCCCAGGTAATGAATGTGGATTCACATTTATCTTGCAAAGTCACTTGGAGTTTTTGCCTTAGATTGCATCTTAGTATTGCAAAGATCTGACCAAAAGAGTGCTCCTTCATTGGCATCCTCAGTCAGTCAGTTCAGTCACTCAGTTGTGTCCTACTCTTTGCGACCCCATGAACCACAGCACGCCAGGGCTCCCTGTCCATCACCAACTCCTGGAGTCCACCCAAACCCATGTCCATTGAGTCAGTGATGCCATCCAACCATCTCATCCTCTGTCGTCCCCTTCTCCTGCCTTCAATCTTTCCCAACATCAGGGTCTTTTCAAATGAGTCAGCTCTTCACATCAGGTGGCCAGAGTATTGGAGATTCAGCTTCAACATCAGTCCTTCCAATGAATATTCAGCACTGATTTCCTTTAGGATGGACTGGTTGGATCTCCTTGCAGTCCAAGATATTCTCAAGAGTCTTCTCCAATACCACAGTTCAAAAGCATCAACTCTTTGATGCTCAGCTTTCTCTACAGTCCAACTCTCACATCCATACATGACCACTAGAGAAAACCATAGCCTTGACTAGATGGACCTTTGTTGGCAAAGTAATGTCTCTACTTTTTAATATGCTGTCTAGGTTGGTCATAACTTTTTTTCCAAAGAGTAAGTGCCATTTAATTTAATGGCTGCAATCACCATCTGCAGTGATTTTGGAGCCCCCAAAAATAAAGTCTGCCAGTTTCCACTGTTTATCCATCTATTTCCCATGAAGTGATGGGACCAGATGCCATGATCTTTGTTTTCTGAATGTTGAGCTTTAAGCCAACATTTTCACTCTCCTCTTTCACTTTCATCAAGAGGCTCTTTAGTTCTTCTTCACTTTCTGCCATAAGGGTGGTGTCATCTGCATATCTGAGGTTATTGGTATTTCTCCTGGCAGTCTCAATTCCAACTTGTGCTTCATCCGGCCCAGCGTTTCTCATGATGTATTTTGCATATGAGTTAAATAAGCACAGTGACAATACACAGCCTTGACGTACTCCTTTTCCTATTTGGAATCAGTCTGTTGTTCCATATCCAGTTCTAACTGTTGCTTCCTGACCTGCATACAGATTTCTCAGGAGGCAGGTCAGGTGGTCTGGTATTCCCATCTCTTGAAGAATTTTCCACAATTTATTGTGATCCACACAGTCAAAGGCTTCAGCATAGTCAATAAAGCAGAAATAGATGTTTTTCTGGAATTCTTTTGCTTTTTCGATGATCCAGAGGATGTTGGCAATTTGATCCCTGGTTCCTCTGCCTTTTCTAAAATCAGCTTGAACATCTGGAAGTTCACAGTTCACATATTGCTGAAGACTGGCTTGGAGAATTTTGAGCATTACTTTACTAGTGTGTGAGATGAGTGCAATTGTGTGGTAGTTTGGCATCCTATTGAATATTAATTTAGAACAAATGCCAGACTTACACAACTACCCCCTCCTCTCGGTTCTGGATATTCCCTTAGCCTCTATGTTACACCAGTATCTTTACCCTAAAAGTTGCTGTTGTTCATTTGCTGGGTTCTGTCTGACTCTTTGTGACCCCATGGACTGCAGCACGCCAGGCTACTCTGTCTTCCACTATCTTCCAGAGTTTGCTCAAATTCATGTCCATTGAGTTGGTAGTGCTGTCTAACCATCTCATCTCCTGCCGCCTTCTTCTGCCCTCCATCATTCCCAGCATCAACGTCTTTTCCAATTAGTCGGCTCTTTGCATCAGGTGGCCAAAATATTGGAGCTTCAGCATCAGTCCTTCCAGTGAATATTCAGGGTTGCTTTCCATTAGGATTGACCGGTTTGATCTCCTTGCTGTGCAAGGGACTCCTGAGAATCTTCTCCAACACCACAGTTAAAACGCATCAATTCTTTAGCTCTCAGCTTTCTTTGTGGTCCAACTCTCACATCCAAACATGACTACTGGAGAAACCATAGCTTTTACTATACAGCCCTTTGCTGGCAAAGTAATGTCTCTGCTTTTTAATATGCTGCCTAGGTTTGTCATAGCTTTCCTTCCAAGGAGTAAGCATCTCATGGTGGCAGTCACTGTCCACAGTGATTTTGGAGCCCAAGAAAATAAAATCTGTAACTGCTTCCACTTTTTTCCCTTCTATTTGCCATGAACTGATGGAGACTGGGTGCCATGATCTTAGTTTTTTGAATGTTGAATTTCAAGCCAGCCTTTTCTCTCTCCTATTTCACCCTCATCAAGAGATTCTTCAGTTCCTCTTTACTTTCTGCCATTAGAGTGGTAGCATCTGCCTACCTGAGGTTGGTATTTCTCCTGGCAATCTTGATTCCACCTTGCGATTCATCCAGCCTGTCATTTCACATGCTGTACTCTGCATATGAGTTAAATAAGCAGGGTGACAATATACAGCCTTGTTGTACTCCTTTCCCAATTTTGAACCAGTCTGTTGTTTTATGTCCGATTCTAACTCTTGCTTCTTGACCTGCATACCGGTTTCTCAGGAGAAACCTGAGTACTCTTAAAAAGTACCCTTAATCAAAACGAAAAATAGATAGTCCAAGTATTTTTAATGAAATGACTGCTTTGATTTTTGCCTTATCTTTGTTCTGTTTTAGAGACTATGTAACTCACTGTACTGGGAGGAAAGAAACATTCTAGGCATGAGTTTTCACTTGAAATAAAATTAATATCTTGTTCTTTCAGGAAATAGTAAGTGAGGGTTCATTCTGGTTCTTGGTTAGGCTGTGGTCTCTTCCCTGGGGCCTGTTAGACTGCATCTCACAAAATGAAATCAGAGAAAGGAACCAAACAGGCTAAAATGTGAAACCAGAAAACCAGTTGAACTCGCTCCCAAACAGATAAATAAATGAGAAGTCTCTGTTCTCCCCAGTTTGGGGGCAGTGGCTACCCTCATCTCTCCTTAGTCTGCAAACTACCTAGATGACTTCCATAAGTAATGGTTGCCTCTATTGTGGGGCAATTAAAATCATTTTTAGTAAGCTCTCAGTGGGTCTTGTTCAGTCACTCAGTCGTGTCTGTCTCTTTGTGACCCCATGGACTGCAGCATGCCCGGCTTGCCCTGTCCATCACTATCTCCTGGAGTTTGCTCCAACTCAGGTCAGTTGAGTCGGTGATGCCATCTAACCATCTCATCCTCTGTCACCGCCTTCTCCTCTGTCCTCAGTTTTTCCCAGCATCAGGGTCGTTCCAGTGAGTCAACTGTTTCCATCAGGTAGCCAAAGTATTGGAGCTTCAGCACCAGCATCAGTTCTTCCAGTGAATATTCGGGATTGATTTCCTTTAGGGTTGACTGGTTTGATCTCTTAGCTGTCCAAAGGAAGAGTCTCCTCCAGCATCACAGTTCAAATACATCACTTCTTCGGCACTCAACCTTCTTTATGGTTCAACTCTCAGTTCAATGGGTCTGTCTCTTCTAAAACAGACTCAGCTCCCTTAAGTGGAACATAAAATCTGGTAAGACATGTAGTTGTTTTACAAAACCCCACCTTAATTTTTAAATTAATAGTCCAGAAATGAAATACTGGTATTAGTCCTGGAATAAGCCATAAAAATTTTTTTAAAAACATTCTGCCTCTATTTTGGGTAACCTTCTTGACACTGTCAAAAGTTCAGGAAAAAAAAAAAAAACAGAAGTAAAACCAATGAATCATTGAAGTAGTCATTGGTAAAAGTTTATCACACACACACAGAAAGCTTGCAAGCCGGGAGCATTCAAACCAAAACACTGAATGAGGCTCAAAGGTGTATTGTTATAAAGCAGTTTATCTAGTGTGGAGACAGTACTTATTCTTCAGTTATTGGTCACAATATTAAAATTTTCTTAGAGTTGTTTAGTGGTTACTCCATATTAATTTTGGGGAACAATTGAAGTTTCGCTTATGATTTTCAGAGGCATAAGCAAGAAGTGACTCAGGTCAAGTTTGCCTCACTTGTCTTGCAAAATAAGCTAAACTAAGCTTTGCTTGTATGACCAAACTGGTTTTGTCTGCTCAGGGAGTTTTCAAGTTTGGTCTTCCTTTGTCTTTAACAATACATCTCACTCCCAGTCCATTCTCATGGATGTATGTTACACTGTCGTCACATTTTCAAAATTAACTTTTGTCCATGGACCAGCAGGATTACAGTATAAAGTGACGATAGTACCCTTGGCAGAAAATGATGCATAATCAAAATTTTTTTTTCTTGGTCTGGGTAGGGATTTGTACGTTTTAGAATAAAAGTGGGTCTGCAAGTCTCATCTTCACAGAATTTATACTGTTGAAAGCTGAAGAATAAAGCTGCACTGAAAAGTAGATCTCACAATCCTGAAAAATCATCCTTATCCACCCCCCCTTCCTCTGGCTGCTCTAGCCTAACAGGAGTTGATTTAAAAGCAGAGAGCAAGCCTCTGTCTGAGGAGGTCTGGTCTCGTCTCAATCCCCGTTTCCTTCCCCCGGGCTGGTCATTTCACTTGAGGTGTCTCGCTAAAGTAGATTAAGCCCCACAAAAAGGGCTTAAAGGTGGTAACCAGTCGTTCCCTTTAGACTAGTTAGGAACCTGAAAGTAGAAATTTTCCCAAACACATCTGAAATTCCTTTGAGCCATGGTGAAAGAAAAAGAGGAAAGAAGGAAGGTTTTCTGAATACATCTAGACTAATTGAACTGAAATGGACCGGGTTTTTGTTTTGCTTTTCAATTTATTAAAGAACTTGACTTTTTAATGCCTATAGGGTCAGTGTTTTATAATCCTTATTTATCCCTAGCTATGCACAGTAAATTAGATAGAGATGAATGAATAAATAAGATGTACATCAACTAACCTGACAGGATAGGTCTCTGAAACACTTGTTTTTACTACACTTGATGTGTTCTGATACTTTCTGTTCTTTTTTCACAAGCAGCCCCCAGAACACAAATGAACTTATCAGAGTGAGCTTGCCTCTTGAGTCAAGATCTAAGGGTTTTAAATAGCCCAGAAAGCTAGAGGTAAACACACACACACAAACACACACACACACACACACTTGTTCCTTACACACACACACACACACACACACACACACACACTTGTTCCTTACACACACACACACACACACACTCACTCTTGTTCCATCCTGACCCTGGAGCCGTGCCTCTCAGGGCCTGGTCCTGACACTCCTGCCTCTGTCTCCTTCCCCCAGCCTGAGGCAACCTCATGGCTTTGTAAAAGGAAAGGTCCATCTCCTGTTCTCTAAAATGTGGGTCCCCTCCTGCTCTCCTGCTCCTCTGAATTCCTCTGTGGACTGATGCTCTAGGAAAACAAAGCCCAGAAAAGTTTACAACGTGCTTCATTGTTTTGTTTTGTTTTGCTTTTGCCCTCTACCTTCCCTGAGGCAGGGCTTTCTCCGTGGCTCGGGCAGTAAAGAATCTGTGTACAGTGAAGGAGACTCAGGTTCTATCCCTGGGTTGGAAAGATCCCTTGGAGAAGGAAATGGCAACCCACTCCAGTAGTCTTGCCTGGAGAATCCCATGGACAGAGGAACCTGGTGGGCTACAGTCCATGGGGTTGCAAAGAGTTGGACACGACTGAGCAACTAATACTTTCCCCTGAAGCAAAGAGGTGGTATGCTACCTGAATGAGGAGGTGGAGGATGGGGAGAGGGAGGGGCAGATTTCTTAATATTCAGAGTTACTAGCAATAATGAGTATCTTCTTAATCAGAATATAAACTTTCAAGGAAAGGAATCAGAGATCTCTAGTATGATGCTGGCCTTTGTTAAAGGATAATTTTCAAGAGTCAACTTATGGATCTCATGCAGACCTGCCTTCTGAAAAATGTGTGTGCAGGTCAAGAAGAAACAGTTAGAACCAGACACGGAAGGATGCACTGGTTCAAAATTGAGAAAGGAGTACCTCAAGGCTGTATATTGTCACCCTGCTTATTTAACTTAGGCAGAGTACATCATGAGAAATGCTCGGCTGGATGAAGCACAAGCTGGAATCAAGATTGCTGAGAGACACTCCTAGGCACATACTCTGAGGAAACCAAAATTGAAAAAGACACATGTATCCCATTGTTCATTGCAGCACTGTTTACAATAGCTGGAACATGGAAGCAACCTAGGTGGGAGATGGGAGGGAGGTTCAAAAGGGAGGGGATATCTGTATACCTATGGTGGATTCATGTTGAGGTTTGATGGAAAATAAAATTCTGTAAAGCAATTATCCTTCAATAAAAAAATTAATTTAAAAAATAAAGCTACAAAAAAAAAGATTGCTGGGAGAAATATCAATAACCTCAGATATGCAGATAACACCACCCTTATGGCAGAAAGCAAAGAGGAACTAAAGACCCTCTTGATGAACGTAAAAGAGAGTGAAAAAGCTGGCTTAAAACTCAACATTCAAAAAACTAAGATCATGGCATCCAGTCCCTTAACTTCATGGCAAATAGATGGGGAAATAATGGAAACAGTGAGAGCCTTTATTTTCTTGGGCTCCAAAATCACTGCAAATGGTGACTGCAGCCATGAAACTAAAAGACGCTTGCTCCTTGGAAGAATAGCTATGATAAACCTAGACAGCTTATTAAAAAGCAGAGACATTACTTTGCCGACAAAGGTCCATGTGAAGCTATGGTTTTTCCAGGAAACCATGTTTGGATGTGAGAGTTGGATCATAAAGAAGGCTGACTGCCAAAGAATTGATGCTTTTGAACTGTGGTGTTGGAGAAGACTCTAGAGAGTCCCTTGGACTGCAAGGAGATCGAATCAGTCCATCCTAAAGAAAATCAGTCCTGAATATTCCTTAGAAGGACTAATGCTGAAGCTGAAACTCCAATACTTTGGCCACCTGATGCAAAGAGCCAACCTTTTAGAAAACACCCCAATGCTGGGAAAGACTGAAGGCAGGGGAGAAGGGGACAACATAGGAAGAGGTGGTTGGATGGCATCACTGACTCAATGGACATGAGTTTGAGCAAGCTCTGGAAGATGGTGAAGGACAGGGAAGCTGCAGTCCACAGGATCGAGAAGAGTTGGACATGACTGAGCAACTGAGCAACAACACAGATATCAAATGAGCATGTATTAAAGATTTTATTTAATTCTTAATGAGGGACCCAGTCAGAGGCTATAATCCATCCATAGGAGAACCTAAAGAACAGACACAGTGAGAGACTGGGAATATCTACATGAATTTCCAAATGAAGGCAAATCCAGCTTTTTCCTTGGCAGGAGAGGGAAGTCAAGTCAGTCTCTCCCTACAGGACGTAATTTGTGTTTCTAGAAACACGAATTATGTTGTATTGCTCTCAGTTATCTATAGGGCGGAATGTAAAGTAGCTTCCCTAGAATGAGGATCTGATAACCCTGAAGGGTGTGCTCTGGACTAGACAAGGCAGTGAGACATCAAAGCCCAGAACTTCCCTACCCTCTGCACTAACAAGAATTCATTGCAACTGTGGGCATGATAATTAAATACACTCACGGGGCCCATTCCTGCCGAGGATTGGACTTAAGCTGGTGTGGGATGACAGCTGGTTCTAGTCCCTACAGAAGTCCAAACATGACAGGCCTGAGTCAAGCGAAGCTGTCTGGAGACAGCTTTGGCAGCAGGGGGCAGCAAAGCTTCATCCCTAAAGCATGCGACCTTCAGAAAGAAATTTGCTAAATAGGAGTAGCCTAGCACCCCACTCCAGTCCTCTTGCCTGGAAAATCCCATGGATGGAGGAGCCTGGTGGGCTGCAGTCCACGGGGTCGCTAAGAGTCAGACACGACTGAGCGGCTTCACTTTCACTTTTCACTTTCATCCCTTGGAGAAGGAAATGGCAACCCACTCCCGTGTTCTTGCCTGGAGAATCCCAGGGACGGGGGAGTCTGGTGGGCTGACGTCTATGGTGTCGCACAGAGTCGGACACGACTGAAGTGACTTAGCAGGAGCAGCAGCAGAGTCCTTGCACTTTCAAGGAGTCCATAAACTCCCCTAGATTATTTGCAAAAAGTTGTACTTTGTACATTTTTCTGGGAAGAGAGTCCTTAATTTTTTTTTTTTTTTTTTTGCTTTAAGTCTGATGAAACCTACGAAGCACATCCCTCCATGCTGGAAATTCCATGTCTCAACTATCATATTTATATATTGCTTGCCAAAGTATCTTCAAATTAGAAATACCTGAGGAATTATCAGTTCAAACCATACAAAATCGCCATTTTTTTTTAATCGCCATTTTTGTAAGGTCGATATAAGAGTTGAGTATAGCAATTTCTTGAGGGTCAACCTACATAATCAGATTCCTGATTGCCCACTCCTGATTCCACCCGGCCCCTGTTCTGATACAGCCAGTAGGTGGATGAGCATTTGAGATTAATTGCTGTCTCCAAGTTGAAGCTTAGGTAAATACACTGTTGGGACTCCAGTCCATCCCAGGTCCTCGGCGTTTAACTCCAGTCATCTCTGTCCTCAGGGAACAGTGAGAATCAAGGGGGCATTAGGACCGTCACCACCATGCAGTTCACTGGAGGACTTCCTCAAGGTGCCTGGTCTGAGGACCACCAGCTTCAGAATCTCCTGGGGCGCTTATTAAAAATGCATATCATTAGGTGCTAGGCAAACCCCCAGAATAAGACTTTTTGAGTGGTGCGCTGGAGAATCTGCATTCTAAATAGGCTCCCCAGGTGACCCTTCATGGGAAATGGGAGGAAAGAGTATCATCTGAGTCTACCAGCTAAATCAAATTATAATCGCTGAAATGATAAAATCCTGACTCATTCAAATATAAAATATGTCAAAGGCTTTGATCAGCTCATTAAGACGGAACCATTAGATGGTAAGAGTGAGTCCAAGAGCATTAGGGTGAAAAAGAGTTTATATAATCCACCAGGAAAAGCATTTCAAAACAAAAAAGAATGTTAGAATAAGATTGCTAGGTTACAGAAGAAACTGGTTAATGTCGAGCAAGCTAATAAAGCCATGACCCTTTGGGTTATCTTTCCTACCAAATGGAAAAATACAAATGAACATGTGATTTTGAAGTATCTGTGGAGAAGGGAATGGCAACCCATCCCAGTATTCTTGCCTGGAGAATCCCATGGACAGAGGTGCCTGGATGGCTCCAGTCCATGGGGTCGCAAAGAGTTGGACACAACTGAGTGACTAATGCTTATCGCTATGCTTGCAGTATCTGAGCTATGATCAAATAATAAATAGTAAAGTCGAACAGCAATACATTCACCCAGAAAATTAAATGATCTTCAGGTGAACTTCTTAAATAATTCCCCAGTGTGACTTTGAAAGGACATACAGCTCAACTCTTTGCCTTATTAAGTTTGGGGGTTTCTTTTTTATAGAGGATAAAGACAGCAGAACATGTAGCATGTGGATTCCATACATCTGGGTGAAAAAAAGTTCAGGATGGAGAAGATATATTCAAAAACAAGAACCAGTTAATTCAGAAGGAGGAGAAAACTGACTGATACTCAGAATTCATGGGCCGCTTCCTTGGATTTATTTTCAACACTAGCTACAATCAATTTCTCCTGCTTTTTAAGTAAGTGATTTGTCATCTTTGTAGTTATTTGGCCTACAAACTAGTCATTCCCCTAATCATTTCTCTTAGAAGTTTGCTAAATTTTTCAACATTGTTCTTTTGTTTTTCATCTAAAAAATTCAGGTACTTAATTTTTAAAAACATCAGAGGTATCCTCTGATTTTTATGAAACAGTTGCTCATCTGGGGGATTAAACTTTGACTGTTAAGAGACATGAAGTGAAATTGAAAAACCATGGGTCCCAACCCGACCTACATATTTTTCCATAAATTTCTTTTGCCTTTGGAGAGATACTTAAGGAATGAATCTCTGTTCTAGATAAACATCTGGAGTTCAGCAGCTTCTTCATTTCAGTTCAGTTCAGTTCCTTCTACTAATTTCAAATAAAATTAAAATTTGGTAATTCTTGTAAAATAGTCTTTCAATGGGTATCTTCAAGTGAGAGTCAGATTTTTTTTCTTCTTCGTGCTTTTCTGTGTTTTTCCTTTATCTAAACCAAGACCATGTCTTTTTTATTAAATTAAGTTTTAAAAATTCACTTCCTTGATCAACTTTATCACTCTCAGTTACTGATATAACAGTATCTATCATTTATTGGCTTTTTAAACTTTGAAAAACAAGTTTTATTTTTAAAATAATTTTATTTAGATATGTTTTACATAGCATAAACCCACCAATTTCTAGATATTTATACAGCAATATTCATAGAACTATTATTCACAGTAGTCAAAAGATGTGCTTAGTTGCCCAGTCATTTGCAACCCCATGAACTGCAGCTTGCCAGACTCCTCTGTCCATTGGATTCTCCAGGCAAGAATACTGGAGTGGGTTGCCATGCCCTCCTCTAGGGGATCTTCCGAACCCAGGAATTGAACCCAGGTCTCCTGCATCAGAGGCAGATTCTTTACCATCTGAGCCACCAACAACACAAATGTCCACTGAGGGATGATAGACAAGATGTGGTACATACAGACACTGCAATATATCCCATCCTTCAAAAGGAAAGAAATTTTGACACAAGCCACAACATAGATAAACTTTGAAGACATTATTTGGAGCAAAATCAGTCAGTCACAGAGGGACAAATATTGTATGGTTCCACGTACACAGGGAGCCCAGAACAGCCAAACATAGGAGATAGAAGATAGAGTGGTGGCTTCCAGGGGCTAGAGGAGAGAAATGAGGAATGATAATTGCTTAATTGGGCACAGAGTTTCAACTGGGGAAGAGGAAGATGTTCTGGAGATAGATGGTGGTGATGATTGTATAATAATGTGAGTGTTTACTTAATGCCACTGATCTATACACCTAAAAAAGATTAAAATAGCAAATTTTATGTATATTTAACAATAAAAAAAAAGAAAAAAAATGCAATGTCAGTGTACAGTTCAGGTGTATAATTACATTTTAGTAACTTTCCATCATCATACATCATCATCATACATCAGTTTTAGGACATATTTATCCCTGCGACAAGACCACTGATGCCCATTTATCATTAATCCCCACTCCCATTCCCTACCCCAGGCAATCACTCATCTGCCTTCTATCTCTATACGTGTATCTTTGTTGGACATTTCATATAAATGAATCATACAATAAACAGTCTCTTATATCTGGCTTTTTTCACTTAGCCTGACACTTTTTGAAGTCTGCCCAAGATGTAGCCTGTGACAGCACTTTACTCCTTTTTTGTTGCCATGTAGAACTTCACTGTGTGTGTATCTCATTTTGTCTCACCATTCATCAATCTATGGATATTTAGGTTTCCAGTTTTCAGCTATTACACCTAAGGCTGCTAGGAACATCCGTGACTTTACCTAACCCAGAGACAACCTGAATCTTTTCTATGCCATTGGTATTCATACATGTGTGTGTATGTAAGCAGTATATAGTGTATACATGTGTGTGCACACATATATATATATTTTTTTTTTTTTCTCTAAACTTGCAAGGTAGGCATAATTAGTTGCATTTTGTGGAAGGACAGAGAGATCAAGTAACTTGTCCAAAGTCACCAGCTAGTATTGCTGAGCAGAGAAAAAGGTCTGTGCAACTGCAGGGGCAGGAGGCTGACTGAAACTATAAAGAGGGGCCCCTGGTTTTCCCGTGGACCTCTTTCTCTTCCTGCGCTCACTGGCTCTGAGAGTAACGTGATGGGGAAGCGCCTCAGGGCGCCTCTCACACACTGGTGGGGAGCCTCACAGAGGGAACTTCCCTCCAGTGAAACACCCTAGGCAAAACCAGGGGCCCCAAGGGGCCACCCAGCTAGCTCTCATCTTTCTCAATCACTGTTATTTGGTTTAGTAATTTAGGTTACACGTTCCAAAGAGTGGAAGAAGAGTTTATCAGAGCAAAGTTCAAAGCTAGGTCTCTGGAGCTGGACCACCTAGGTTCGCGTTCTGGTGTGGCCCCTTATTAGCTCTGTGGCCTTGGACAAGTTGCTCAGCCTCTCTGTGCCTCAGCTTGAAGTGAAGTGAAGGGAAAGTCTCTCAGTAGTGTCCAACTCTTTGCAACCCCATAGACTGCATAGTCCATGGAAATTTCTAGGCCAGAATACTGGAGTGGGTAGCCGTTCCCTTCTCCAGGGGATCTTCCCAACTCAGGGATTGAACCCAGGTCTCCCACATTGCAGGTGGATTCTTTACCAGCTGAGCCACCAGGAAAGCCCAAGAATACTGGAGTGGGCACCTCAGCTTAAAACGTGAATAATAATGTGTCTACTTCATTGGATTTTTAAGAGGTTTAAATGAGATAATATAGGAAGAGTTGAATGTTATGCTAGCACCTGGTCATAGTGAATATTAAATGTTGTTCTTACAATTACTTGTTACAGAATTATTCTTGGGGGGGGGGGTCCCAGAAGCTTGGAAGACTCTTAGGGCCCCTGTGTCACCCTGACTGTCCATCATCTCAGCACATGATGCTCCAAACATCAGCCTGTCTTCTCTATAGGCTTTTCCAGTTACTCCTAGCCAGGAAGAAAGAGGACAGGCTGCTGATGACAATATTCCCTGAGAGAAAACACCCCCATCATAGCTCAAAGGCAGAGAGACCTCAGCCTGTGACTGAGCACTTCAGGAAATGCTTCATCTCCTGGTTTCCCTTCAGATTCTTCCCTCCCACCCCGATGATGGGCCCTTCTATCCCCACTCTCTCTCTGGGCTCCCCCAGTCTCTTCTGCATGAGCCTGCCACCCATGCTTCCCTCCAAGCAACTTTGCATTTTGAGGGAAGAACAGAGCTAGAGATGAGTCGGGGAGGATTACCTGGGTTTTCCTGCTCTGGTTCCCACTACCCGCATGTGTGTAGATTCAGAAACAAGTCTCTCCTTTACCCTGAGCACTGCTGAGGCCTCCTCTTAATTCCAAGGGAAGTATTTTAACACTTCTCACATCTGAAACCATGTGAGGTGGCATGCCTTAGCAACCGCCTATCAAGGATGGATACATGCTTGAACTAGACCAGATTCTTGAGAATTTGGACTGAGAAATTCAAAGAAATCAGACTGCAGGAGTCCATGAACTGGAAGGTCTCTGTACCTTTCAGGGATCATGTGTAACAGAGGAGGAGAGCATTTACACAGAAGCTTGTGTGTGCGGGAGTGTGTGTGTGAGTCAAACAGACTATCTTAGGATCTTAGTTCTTGGAAGGTTCCAGTCTACACTTACAGGAGTCCCCACAGAATATCCTCCGCTCAGGTTACAATGTACTCCTGTGCTTTCAGAGACCCTCTGCAACTGCATCCAAGCTTGTTCAAACGAGCATACCATAGGCAATATTGCACTTAGAAAGCAGAGCAGTGATTTAAAAGCTCTCTGGCAAGAGGTCAGACCAAACTACATTTGAATCTTATCTCTCTCATTTTCTGGTTCTGTGATCCTAGGCAAATTGCTCAGTCTCTCTGAGCTTCAATTGCCTCATCCAATGAGGATGATAACTTTTCTTCATAAAATTTCTCAGGGGATTATACAAAACAATGAATGTAAAATACTTAGGGTGGTACATGGCATAGAGTTGATGATCAAGAAATGATTATTTTATTATATTTATATATCTATTGTATTATATCTTTATTGACATCTTATCATTACAAAATTTGCATGATTATAACTTAGCAACACCAGATTTCTTTTGCTAGCATTTACAGAGTATGTTTCCAACCTTTTAGTTTCAATCATTCTCTGTTCAAAAATTAAAAGTGTGTCTCTTATAAACAGAACATTGTTATCTTTTAATCTGGTCTAACCTTCTCTGTCTTTTCGTTGGAGTGTTTAGTTCATTAATATTTAATGTAATTTCTGATATCACTGTATTTTAGTCTACCATCTTGCTACTGGGCATGACCTTACTCCCAGAATGTGGCCTTTCTTGGGCCTCAGCCAAAAGGTGGGACTTGAACCTCGGTCTCCTCAGCATTGTGCAACAGCTGAAATCTGTCCTGTTCTTTAGCGTCCCAGCTGCTGTTTTCTGCTGGGTTTCCTGGAGTTCTCAGTGCATGTTCAGCTTGTGTGTGTGTGTGTGTGTGTGTGTGCTCAGTCATATCTGATTCTTTGTGACCCCGTGGGCTATAGCCCACCAGACTCCCCTGTGCATGGAATTCTCCAGGCAAGAACACTGGTGTGGATAGTCCTTCTCTTCTCCAGGCTATCTTCCCAACCCAAGGATCAAACCCACATCTCCTGCACTGGCAGGCAGATTCTTTACTGCTGAGCCACCAGGAAAGCTCCATGTTCAGCTTAGGAGTCAGTCAACAGCTTGAGGGAAATGAGTATGCAGGTTTCCCATTTAGTTCTCTCCATCATTCTCCCTTCCTTCAAGTTCCAGCTACTCTCTAGCCTTAAACTCTGATCTCAGTCCAGTAAGACTGCTGCTTGCTGCTGTCACCACTCCTTCTTACTCACACCCCTGCCAGTGACTTGGGGAAAAACCATCTGGAAAAAACAAGATGAATGTGAAGTTTTGCCTCATTTGTTTCCATTCTCTTAGGGAGGGATCATAGCAGTTCAGATCCTGCCTGCCCTGGGTGATCACCAATTCCTCCAAACACTTTATATATTTTATCTAGCTTCTATAATTATTCTGGCAGAAAGATTCATCTGATACAAGTCATTCCCCTATGGCCAGAACCAGAAGCTATGTGCTATTTCCACTTATTGAGCCCATCTCAAAACTGCCTTGGAGTAGGCAGCAAAAGTTTCTGTTGGCAGGCAATTGACTTGATCCTAGTTCAGTCTATAGAGAATAGAATGACCTCACAATTTGGACTCCAGACAAATCTATCTCCAAGATATATAACTGATATCAGACTTAAGTTTAGGTATTTGTTAAAAATTACGTGTTCCTGAGAATATGAAAGAATTCAGGAGACAGTTGGGTTCAAGGTATTCACATTGCTTAGTAGTCTTCTCAAAGGTGATTAGATGTATGGCAGAACCAAGGAAATTAAGAACCAATTTAATGAGTGACTTTGTGAGAAAGGCATACTTCTGAAGGTAGACTGGGAAACTAGGCAACTGCCTTACAGCTCTTTTAGGTTATGAAGTCATTGACTAAAAATCATAAACAACACCCAGTGTCTCTTGGGGATGCTGGCAAGAATCAAGTCCATCAAGTCAATCAGCTTCACTGGTAATTTAAAGAATGCTGAGGAACAATCACCAAAATTATTTGAAACGCTATAGTTTCCTTAGGTGGGGGTGAGAAGAATCATTCTGAAAGTCTGCAGGTCTGGGTCTCACATCGAAAGGAAGTTTCTGGTAATGCCTACGCTTGGTTACCTGGGATGGTTACTGTCTTCTTTAGCAGGCGTGTAGTTTTCAACCCTGGCTCATCGGTCTGGGTCTAGTCAGGGGACAAAAGTCACATTTGTCATTTTAACAGAGAGCATTTAGTAGAAAGATTATTAATCAGGTATTGGACCAATAAGAAAAAAATGGCAAAGAGTAGACACCAAGGAATCACAGAAGTAGCTACGGGAAGCAACGATAACCCACAGAAGGGAACGACTGGGAATGACTGAGGTGTTAAGGGTTGGAGGAGGGGCGCTGAGAGCTGGACTGCCAGTGTCTGAGGGGGCCCAGCCAGGGTGCTGCTGTCTCTCGGAGAGGATGTTGAGGTGGGTTCCAAGAGGGAGGAAAACCTGCAAACTGGAGGTACCTGCAGCTACTAGACCCAACTGCCAGTGCAATGGCGACAAGACAGGAAGCCGTGACTCCACCAGCTTCCCGGGATCCCTCTAGCGCCCCCGACTGGCAGAACCAATAGCAGGGCCCATCTCACAAAGCCGACGTGTGATGCACAGAGGCCCAGCGCTCGCATCCCAAAATACATAAAAGGCTGGAAGTTAAGACAACAGCTTAACAACCAACACACCAGGAAGATTTAGGCTTAAGTGGAGAAAGATTTAAAATAAACAAAACTATAGCTTTAATATTTTTACATTAGGAAGGCAAAGTGCATATTTGATATTTCAGACGTGATATTTAAGAGAGTAAGTCCCATTATAATGTCACTTTTATAACTCCATTTTAAAATGCACAATTGAGTAATTAATTTAGACTTACAATTTTTAAATAGTGACATCTGAGTTTAAGTAGAGTATAATAACATTCAAAGTATAATAACATTTATTTATAAGTTTAATTTATTAGTTTCTATAAGAATTTAGGATTGGGGAAGATTTTGCATGCTGTCAGAAAAACTGAAGTACTTTAAAAAGAAATAAATATATTAAATTTATAAATGCATTTAAAACATTTGAAGTGCTGAGCTAAGGTTGTAAATAGGACCAAGCATTATTCAAAGGTTCCTCTAAAGTTATTGCTACAATCTGTTAGACCTATATAAAGAACAATAAAATGTGTAAGCTGAACTTAAAAGCCCCAAAAAAGTTTAAATTGTCTCTTAAATTGAATATTGATTCTAAAGACAAAATTATTAATTGTACTATTTATTAAATGATTACTAATGATTATACTTATTAAATATTATTTTTAAAGCCACATTTAAACCTATTAATATTTAAAGATTAAAAAAAAAAAACACATTGAGGAGTTTCTCTGGTGGTCCAGTGGTTCAGAATCCACCTGCTGATGCAGGGGACATGGGTTCAATCCCTCATCCAGGAAGATCCCATGTGCCACAGGGCAACTAGGCCTGTGCACACAACTCCTGAAACCCGCACGCCCTAGAGCCTGTGCTCTGCAACGAGAAGCCACCATAATGAGAAGTCTGCACACCGCAACGAGAGAGGAGCCCCCACTTTCTGCAACTAGAGAAAGTCCTTGAACAGCAACAAAGACCCAGCATAGCCAAAACTAAATAATAAATAAATAAACAATTGAAATCTTTTCTACATAAGAAATCCATTGTCCAGGTTCCCCCAACCCCCCACTCCCTACCCTATGAGGTTTTCTAGAAAGAGTCTGAGAAGAGGAAGAGAGGCAGCTTTGAGTGGACATCAGGTTTAAAGGCCCCCGGGCCAGGCAGACTGGTCTCCTTGGACACTGAGACTGGTACCCATCTGCTGGCTGCAGCTCAGGCTTCTCAGTGTCCTGAGCACACCACGAGGCTTGCCTTTCCTCCCTGAGACATCAGTAGAGGGGGCAGCAGAGGCAGTGGCAATCAGAGGCCCACGGAAATCTTGACACAAAGATTATCCCAGTGGGCCCAGTGGAATCACAAGGGTCTTAAGAGTGGACAAAAGCAGAATGGAGGCTGGCATGATGCAACATGAGAGGGACTCAACCCATGGTTTCGAGTTTACTGTTAAAGATGAAGAGGCCACAAGCCAAGGAATATGGGTGGCCTCTGGAAGCTGGCAAATGTGAGAAAATGGGTTCTTCCCTTGGAGCCTCCAGAGAGGAACGCAGCCCTGCCAACACCTAGATCTTTAGCCTAGTGAGACCCAGGTCAGACTTCCAGCCTACAGAATGTGAGATCATAAATGCACGCTGCCTTGTTTTTGGCTGCAGTAGGTCTTTGTTGCTGAGCATGGGCTTTTTCTAGTTGTGGTGAGCAGGGGCTACCCTTTGTTGCGGTGTGTGGGTCTCTCATTGTGGTGGCTTATCTGGTTTCGGAGCACAGGTTCTAGGCACGGGGGATCAGTAGCTGGGGAACACAGACAGTTGGCCCACAGCACGTGGGATCTTCCTGGACCAGGGATCTAACCAGGTCCCCTGCATTGCCAAGTGGATTCTTAATCACTGAACCACCAGGTAAGCCCAGCGAGCGCTCATTCATGGTAATTTGTTATGGCATTGAGCGGGAACAAAAGCAGATTTTAAGGCTGATCCCAAATTTAGAGCAACCTTCTCTAGCCATCTGGTCTACGGTCACCCACACATCAGCCATTAGTCACTGTTGTGCCATTCTATTTCATTCAGTGTTGTTCATTACTTGAAATGCCTGTCTTCACCTGACTGCCCGCCTTCCCCCATTGGATGGTAAGCCCCAAGAGACGCAGGCACATGGGTTTTCTGTCCCATCACCTCATGCTCAGCACCCACAAGTGCCTACAATGCAGTGGCAGTTCCACAAATATTTGGTGGGAAGATGAGTGGCTGAATGAGTGAATACAGGTAGTGCACCAGTGATGTGAAATCTACCGAGACAGACCTCTCAGCATTCTTAGTTCACTGTTCCAGTCTCTGAAGGCTCATTGAAAAGTGTGACTACTGTCCTTGACCTCCTCCAGGATTTTCAATCAGTTCAGGATACACCTCTTTGAAGTCTCTTACAAAGGCTCCTTCCAGGTCAAACACTCAGGAAAGAGACCAAGCTGGCTTCAGAAGAGACCTTGCCTTTGCAGACTCTGTTTGGTGTTTTCCAAGCTCCTCGGCAGATGGGCTGTTCCTCCAGGAAATGACTTGCCAGATGAGGATGGCAAGCAAAGCCCAAGGGAGACCGGCTGAGGTCAGGCTGCTGCCTAACCCAGGGATGGAGGCAACAGGAAAAGGGACCTAGCAGCCAAGAAGGCGGGTTCCTCACACCGGGAGTGTGCAGACAGGATGCAGAGGTCTAACGGACATGCTCAGACTCAGAATTTGCAAATGGACGCACGTGCAAATTCAATCAAGACACACAGCCCAGGAACAGAGTAAGGTACAAAATGATGTTTATTGAATCTGTTTTGGAAACAGACAGCATGAAAGGTTTTTGGTTTCTGAGCTCACTACGAGTTTAAGAGTCGTGATTGTTTCCTGTCATTAAACCTCAGGCACAGAAAGATCCTAGCTTAAATAATGAAAACGAATCTTCCTCTCATGAAGGGGGGCACAGTGGTTAAAAGCACTACAGCTGTTGGTCTTGCAATCGCTCTGATGGCCTGAATGCTCATAAACATCAACAGTTTTTCTATGCACAGTGTGAAGAATTTACTGTATAAATATCAGGTGTGGGCATCAAAGGTACAGTTGTGAACTAGCTAACATCCATTAGCAATTAAGTACACTAAGGGCTTACACATTTAACTGATGACTGCTGTCCTCATCAGGGGCATTTAGTATATGGAAAAAGCATTTAAAAACATATATATCATTCATGTTGTAAACTAAAAAAGCAAACCCAACCATAATTCATTACTTTGCTGGGATCAGTAAAGACTAGTCCCGAGTGCTAAGTATGCCAATAAGGACAGAAGTCATCGGTTAAAGAAATCATCATATGTTACCTACTGATATTCCATTTGCTAATGCATGTTAATGAATGTGTGGACTTTACCCAACACATCCACAGATTATTTTTTGTTTGAAATTCTCAGACCGTCTCCTTTGTGTATGTTTTCTTCCATCACTCTTAGAAGGATGTAAACGAAACAACTTTTTAAACAAAATTTCCAAGTCAGAAGCCATCAAAAGCACGACTCTGGTCATATTTCAAATCTTCACCCAGAAGGGAAATACCGTCAAGGATGAGATGAGCTTAGACGGTCTCTTCCTCTGCTGGTAGCTTAGACTGTCCTCATCCTCCCTCCTGCTGTATTGGAAGCCAAGCTGGCTCACAGCTCTGACATTTCATAAACAAAGTTTCCAAAGACTAACAGGATACCTAGAAGGTGCCAGAAGTGTTCAGGGCTTTCTCTTTTTTTTTTTTCTGGAGTTGTTATCAGGGGGCCAGCAGACAAATACAAAAAGAACAGTGAGGTAAAAGGAGATAAAAAGCCCAGACCTGGATGGAAGGAGCAGTGTTGAGAAGATATTATATGACTCAGATGGTAAAGAATCTGCTTGCAATGCCAGAGACCTAGGTTCAACCCCTGGGTTGGGTAGATCCCCTGGAGAAGGGAATGGCTACCCACTCCAGTACTTTTGCCTGGAGAATTCCATTGTCAGAGGAGCCTGGTGGGCTACAGTCTATGGGGTTGCCAAGAGTCGGACATGACTGAGTGACTAACGCTTTCACTTCTTATACATAAATAGTACCAAAGCCTGCAGACCCAAAGAACATTTCCAGACCCTGAAGGTTAGACATTCCAGGCACTTCTAGGCACTGCTTTAATCATAGGGAATGAACAACTCCTCCAAAAGGTCTTGCCCACATCACCCCTAGCTCCCCCCACTATAGAGTACTGAGACATCTCATTTGCTCGAGCCCTCTGCTCCCGAGGCATGCTGAGTCTCCTCACTGCAATCCAACTTTTCCTATAAACCATGACACTCACAAACACAGGCCTTAACTGCACTCAAATCCAGCTGCTTCCAGAACTCTGTAGCCTTGGGGCCCCACCTACCACGGATTGCTTTCACCCTGAACCACTCCTAATCTCCTTTCTTAGGGGGTTTACTATTTTTCTGTGTGAAGACCCACCCCCATGGGAAATGAGTGGTGCAAGATCTATGTGCAAATATTTGCAAGCAATTTTATTTTTGAAATGATGTACATTAAAAAAAAAAATTCAAGTCAAATCCAGGAACAAATTAGTTGGTTGGTATTGGCTGGCCCCTCCCCCATGATAGCAAAGGGGTCAGTTTCTGAAATGAAAGAGGGAGAAAGGCACCAGCTATTCCACCAGGAAGGTTAGTTCCTTGAGCTGGGGAGAAAGCCTTGCGAAGGGAATGCTAAGGCTTAATTAAAGATGGGGCTCCTCCAGCTGTGTGGCTCTCCTGGGCCAAAAGCCAAAGACAGCATAAAGGGTCTGGTTATAGGTGAGGAAGAACCCTCATTTGCCAGTAATTCTGAAACTGAAATGAAAGATGCATTCCTGGTCAGGCTTGGGAGGGGCTGCAGTCTACTTTTACTCCACACGAGACAGTGACAAGAGGTACCTCTCTTTTCACCCATCAACCTTTTGTATCATGAGGACTCAAGGGGAACTCCACATGCCAACACATCCTTGCCGGCTTTGTGTGTGGTTCGGATGACCTCCAGCTATTAGAACGCCAGGGGGGCTGCGATATACAGTCAGGAGGACTGGACAGTCCACTATCTGAGAGTAAAGGCCCAGAGAGGAAGATCTGGGTTGAGTCAAGCAGGGAAGCTGAATCAGACAGAGGGCAGACATTGGGCAGTTAGATCTGTGTGGCCGCGAAGAGGGGATCACCATCCTGAAAATGGAAAAACTTACGACAGGAATTTCCCCTAGGGCACTCAGATTAACCTGTATCCATCCGAAAAGGCAGAAGGTGGCATTGCCCAGAGGAAGCGCTCCCCTAGGCAATCCTCTGGGATGCAGCTGCCCTCATCCTGGTTGCCAGGCAGGAGCTGGGAGTGCTGGGAGACGGGATTTCAGCTGAGGGAAGCACAGTTCAGCTCCGAGTCCTCCTGGCTGCCTGTGGCCCCCTGCTCTGGCTCGTCGGGGCCGTCGGTGATGTTGGGCTCACTGGAGCACTGCCGGTGGGGCGGCGGGAAGCTGGGCGGCAGCAGCAGGCACTTGTCCTCGCCGCCAGACTCCTCCCCTAAGCCTGAGTGCATCATGGTGGCCATGGCCAGCAGCTGGATGTCCGAGTGGGCATTGGCCACTGTGTGTCGCCGGACGCTGCCACACTTCTCTAGGTAGGCCTCCCCCTCTTGCTCCGTCAGCGGGGTCAGGGCCATCTCGTTCAGGGGCCGGCTGATGGGGGTTATTGGGGAGGCGTAGTTCAGGAGCGTGACCTTGGGCCGGACCCTGGAGTGGCGCCTGGCTGCAAGAGAAAGACCAGCAAAGGCTGTGATCTGGTGGGGGTGGTGGGTGTCAAAAACTCCTAAAGAATTTGGGGGAAGAGAGAGGTGGCAGGAACAGCTTTAGATGAAGCCCTGAAGCGCAAGGGAAGAACTTCGCTACATCTATGTTTCTCTTGTAACTTCACTTTGTTCATGCCTGATCCTGCCTATGGCCAACATGCCCTCCCATAGTAGGGGTACCAATGGACGTTCCATGATGGATCAAGGAGCTCCAAGTGTGTCTCCTCACATTTGCAGCTGCTGCCTCAGCTTCCTTGGATATGCCCTCAATTCCCTTCTAACCAGTCTCGTCCGAAGACCTGAGCACTGGCTGGACCAGCTGCCCAGAGATGCTCTGGGCTCCATTCAGCATGATGGGCCCTCTGCAGTGTCAACAGGGGAAGTGGAAAAGACCTCATAACCTCAAGTCCTGAGGAACAGCTAACTCGGCGGGACCTTGGCTATCAAAGCAAAGGCAGTGGGACATCCTCTGGATCGTCACGGACCAGAACCATCAACAATCCCAGCAGGTTGATGATCTGAGGCCTGCATTCTGTTCAAGTCGATACTCTGGATTCAACCAGCCTTTCGCATCACCAAAGAAGGGGTGAGGCTCCGTCGATGGCCCATGGAGGCAGGCAGAGAGCACTGGACATGAATTATTAAAAAAAACTGCTGCTTCTCAAATTCTCACATTTTGGAAACTATGCTCAACCTTGACATGTGTTCACCTTTTGAATTCTCTTAAACATTGAACCTAAGTTATGATCATTTTTCATAGTTAAAGTGGGAGATAATATGAGCATCAAAGAGATAGGAAATGGCCTATGCTGACACAGCTAGAATGTAGAAGAGCTGGGATGCTAGAACGTAGAAGAGCTGGGATGCTAGAAAATAGAAGAACTGGGATGCTAGAACGTAGAAGAGCTAGGATGCTCGAACGTAGAAGCACTGGGATGCTAGAATGTAGAAAAGCTGGGATGTTAGAACGAAGAAGATCTGGGATGCTAGAACGTAGAAGAGCTGGGATGCTAGAACGTAGAAGAGCTGGGATGCTAGAACGTAGAAGAGCTGGGATGCTAGAACATAGAAGCACTGGGATGCTAGAATGTAGAAGAGCTGGGATGCTAGAACGTAGAAGAGCTGGGATGCTAGAACATAGAAGCGCTGGGATGCTAGAATGTAGAAGAGCTGGGATGCTAGAACGAAGAAGATCTGGGATGCTAGAACGTAGAAGCACTGGGATGCTAGAACGTAGAAGCACTGGGATGCTAGAACGTAGAAGATCTGGGATGCTAGAACGTAAAAGAGCTGGGATGCTAGAATGTAGAAGAGCTGGGATGCAAACAAGGGCCACCTCACTCCAGGCTTGCATCCCCAAGGCCCCAGGAAAGCCTCCTCCATAGGCACCAGCCTCCTATCCCACTGAGGCACCATGTTAGCATCATGAATTGGATGAAAGACCCCAGCGAGGCAGAGGATTAGAGGACAGAGGGCTGAGGAGTGGTGGGGTCCGGTCAAAGCCTTTTTCCCTTCTGCCCTCTTCCAGCCAGTGCACACCCCCCAGCCTTCCAGCTGTCCAACCCATTGGCACCTGTCACTGCTTTCCTCAGCTGCTTTCCCCATCCCTCAGACCTGGAAGACTCCTAACACATGCCTCTCTCAGCAGAGGATTCCAGGAGGATAAATGAGGGAGGCCTGGCCTCGCTGGTGCTCCCTCCACCCCTGACAGGATAACTAAGGGTGGAGGGGGGGACCTGGTCTCTAAAGGGAGAGAAGACGGCACTCACCAGTCACAGACTGGCCTTGGGTCACTCAGCCCATGCTGCTCTAGTTTACTGTTGGCTCTTCCCATGGATCTGGAGGCCCTGAAACATGCAGTCATCACCTGCAAAGCTCATGCGCCTTGATGGGCATTGTAGTGAGGGTGCCATGCTTATCTGCGAAGTTCTCAGCAGGTCCCATCACTGGATGGTCTTATATGTCCATACATGCACATATGCATATGCACATAAGGGCTTCCCTCGTGGCTCAGCTGCTAAAGAATCCGCCTGCAATGCGGGAGACCTGGGTTCGATCCCTGGGTTGAGAAGATCCCCTGGAGAAGGGAAAGGCTATACCCACTCCAGTATTCTGGCTTAGAGAATTCCATGGACTGTATAGTCCATGGGGTTGCAAAGAGTCGGACACAACTTTTCATATCCACATATGTGTATACACACGTGTGACTATATACACATACACAAATATGTATATACAATGACAAGAGAATAAAATACTAACCCTTAGGACTAAGTCACCATGACTACTGGTTTGGAGCCCCTAGGAGTTGTCTGGTGGTAACAGCAATTATTTCTCAGAACCAGGTCATAACACATAGAATTTAGAGCTTACTGAGTGTCTTCCCATCCATTATCTTACTGTTGAGTCCCAATCTCCCTCTGAAACACTAGGACATCTCTCATCATTCCCATTGTTCAGATAAGGAAGACTGAGGCTTAGCCCAATCCTGTGAAGCCCTAATTGGCAGTGCCCAGACATTCCCTACTACACGCTGCTGTGTCTCAGGCCTCCGTCACCGCCCTTGGGCCAGCCCACTCTCTGAACTCAGGCAGCAGCAAACACTGCCTCCAGCAGTGCCAGATAAGAGGCTGGGTCCTCACGCCCTTCTTTGGGGGAAAAATGATATAGGAGACAAAACGCCAAGGAGCCAACAGGACGGAAGAATCTATGCCAGACGTCGGCAGCGGTCCTCTCTGAAGCATGGGTGCCTCCATGCGCCAAGTCTCACATTTCTAAAATGTCCCCACATTTTTACAATAACCATGTATTACTTTTATGATCACAAAAATCGATAACTATAAAACAGAAGCACCGGAAGAGTTCAAAGAAGCAGGGACCCCATTAAAGAACCATCCTTTAAAAAAAGTGCCCTTGAAAACAATTCATCTTCTCTCCCGCTGCTGTTAAAAGCAAACACTCGAGGTTAGCAGTTGGAAAACCAGGTGGTGGTGGCCCTACAACCAGCCTAGCAGGAAGCTGGACTGGACAGTGAGTGTTTACTACGTGCAAATCGAGGAAGAGGAAAAATCTAGAACAAAGCCTGGGCTCAGGACGTAGGATGAGGTCTGGGGGAGAGATGTGAATGGACACACAGCATCTCTGGAGGAAAGAATTCCTTGGATGGTTTCCATAGTCCCCATGAACTAGCAAGCGGTCTCACATGGGTGCCTGGGTGTCGTCCATCTCTCTCACACTGAGAGTCCAGCAGCCTAAAGGTTCTGGATGGTTCAGCTTGGGCTTTTGCGGAGAGATGGAGCCAGAGGGAGGGTGGCCAGCCTGGAGGAGGGAGTCCCCATGATGCCCACTCCCTTTCAACAAACGTCTTGAGCTTTGTGCAAAAACGTTGTGTTCGCTACAGAGAGCAAAGAGGAGCTTAAATCTGATATGAGGCCCCACACAGGGGCTGGAGCACGGTGGTGGAGGGGAGGTGTGGAAGTTTCAGGAGCAATCATGAGTTGAGAATCTACTATGCACTGTATCCAAACAGGAGGCCTCACTGACATGATCTCCTTCTGATTGCTTTGCAGAAAAGGAAGCTGAGGTTGAGATGCTAAGTCATTTTACAGTCATGGTTAGTGATGAAACTGGGATTCAAGCCCAGGGCTGGTAGCAGAGCCCCTGCTCCTGACCTTCCAGAAGCCGGCACACACATCTGTGCCAAAACCAGGTCAACGCAGCAAATGTCAGGGCAGGGGTACAAGGGAGAGAAGGCTGGGGAATCAGAGGAGGAGGAGTTATGAAGAGGGGTCTTCTCGATGGGCCTGGTCCTTTGAGGGTCAGACAGACTGCCTGGCTGTCTGTTCATTCGTTCCCTCCCTTGGAGGAGAGGTCTACGCCATGCCTGGCCTACAGGGGAGCCACATGCAATGAGTCTAAGGGGGAGACCGACAATAATCAGGCTGTGACTAACACAGCATGGTATGGCCTGGGATGTGGTTTGGGGTCCGTAGAAGGGAAGGGGAGGCACACACAACTCCTCACCTGGGGGTGATTCCACAGGCCCCAGACCATCCTATCTGGGCCCGTAATACAGCTGGTGGCAACCCTGCTGGGGCCCTGCCCAGCGACAGGGCAGCCTCTTTCTCCTCTGTGTTCAGCCCTCCGCAGCTCAGAGACGTTGAGTAACTTACTCCAGGGCACACAGCTGAAGCCCACCCTGGTGGTTTCCACAGCCCTGCTCCCTCTGCGGCCAGCCCCGCCTCTCTTCTTAGGACAGTTCCCTGCCGCTGACCCGGAGGCCGCCAGCTCCTCCTGCTGCCTTCTGGGCACAATGTTCCGGCTCCCAAGCCTGGGTGTGGACACAGCAGAGACCACAGTGGTGGCTGGGCAGTGTGAGTTCCCTGGGCAGACAGTGTGTGCTTGCAAAGCTCCCCAGAACATTCGGAGCCGCCTCCCAGAGAAGAGACCACGGGGGCCTCTTGGGAGGCCTTTAAACTGCATAGTCGGCTTGGAGATAGTCAGCTCGCCACACTGGCTGCTTGCCCTCTTTGCCTTCTTTTTCTTATTTGCATCAGGGAAAGCTGGGCCCTGCCATCCAGAGCAGGAAGTCTCCACAGGGGGTTGGCTGAGCTGTGTCTCCCCCTGGTGCCTAAAAGCTGGCCCCTCCCTGGCGAGGGGGCCCACGGAGAAGCAGCAAGAGGCCTGGGCCCTGCCACCTCCTGGCCTGCTCCTGTGTTTGCTCCTGCCTCACCCCCCCTGGCATTCGTCCCCCTGCTCTGAAGCCAGCCCTGGCAGCTCCTTTCAAACCCCCAGAGAGAAGCAAAGCCCAGAGGAGGCGGTTCTTTGTTAGGGACTCCGTTCCCAGGCCTTTGATCTCCCAGGCTTTCGGCCGGCCCCGCCGGAGTGGCCCCCGTCAGGCGGGTGTTGCAACCCCTGCCCACCAGATCCATGGTGGACGTCTCTCTTTAGGACCTGGCACCTGAAAGTCCATGAATGATGACTGGTCGCGAGGACAGGTTACCGTATCTGGGGGCAAAGGACCCTCCGCCTGGAGACACAATGGAGAGAGATGAGTGGGAGGCCCGGGCCTTTGTGCGGGAGAAACGAGCGCTAACTGAGCCAGGCCTGGAAACCTGGGAAACTGGAAAGGTAGAAATGTGGGCCTGGCCTCTGACAAATTGGCCTGTTGTTGTTTTTTTTTTAAAGATTTCATTATTTTCCTCCTCACCCACGACTCCTTCGGCCCAAGAAAAGTGACACTTTTGGAAGGAAGGACACACACGCTCATTCCATCACGTCCTGGGACTCATTTTTTTCTCTCTGAAGCAAGCCCTGCATAACCATGGGGTGAGGCTTAACTCTCAGACCCACTGGCCTGACCGGCAGGAAGGGAGTCCACCCGTGAGTCCCCAGCTCAACCTGCCTGAGCCCGTGAGCACAGGTGGGGAGCCCCTAGGCGGCCACTTCTCCGGCTCTGGTCACCTACCCCGCGTGGTGACCCTGGGGACAATTCTTACCAATGCAGTCTGAGGTCACGACGGCGTGCATCCCCAGAATCTGGTAGGATGACTACATGCCCAGTGCTTGCTCAGGGCCTGGAAGGTGACAGGCGCTTTGAGATGCCGGACCCAGCTGCCCCTTACCCCTCCCACCGTCAGGCCCAGAGGGGATGTGGGAAAGGCCTCCCGAGATTTCTCACGTCCACTGCCTCGGCCCAGTCTCTCTCTACCTCGGCCGGCTGTCACGACAGGCAGCCACCTCTTCCACAGACAGGAGAGAAGCCTCTGTTCAACTGAGGGAAGACTGAGCCCCAGAGAGTCCTCTCTTTATCTAGAAAGGGGCGCCCTCCATAAGGAAGGGCGCCGTGGTGGCCATTTTAGCTTCTGGTGTCCAGGGGTTGGGGATGATGTCCTGGCCCCGGATACCTCTGGCACTAAGGACCACGTGGACAAGGAATGCCGCCTGCCATACCACTAAACAAAGGATGCCCTGGCCACCAAGCCAGCAGCCACTCTGGACTGTGTGCCCTCGGGGGAATCAGGATGGAGAAGAGCAGGATGCCAGGCCTAGACGTTAGGGTGCGCATCAAAGGACTCTGGGATCGACGTGTGCACGCTGCTATATTCCAAATGGATAACCAACAAGGACCTACTGTATAGCATAGGAACTCTGCTCAAGGTTATGTGGCAGCCTGGATGGGAGGGGAGATTGGGGGAGGATGGATACATGTGTATGTTTGGCTGAGTTCCTTTGCCGTTCACCTGGAACTATCACAACATTGTTAACTGGCTATACTCCAATATAAAAGTTTTTTTTAAAAAGGAGTGATTTCAATGAGCCCAGACTCGCATCTTCCCATATGTAGAAAAGCGCTAAATTCACGAACTTGAGATATCTATTTTTCTCTAATTGATAGGATTCTCTCGTTGGAATAACAATATTCCAACTACCTGGTCTTTGTTGCAAAAACTTCTATATATCCGAGCCTCCCCCTCCCCTCTTTGGAACAGTCCTCCAGAGCAATCTGACAGGCTGTCTTCTGTGCTTAAGTACTTAGGTTGTCCATTGACTAAAACATAATTCTCAGTTTTTAGGGTGTACATTTTTTTCAGTCAACAACTGAGAAGGAAGGACCAGCTTCTCCGCGGTTCCCCAGCGCCATCCGTCACCTCTTGGAGCTGACAGGGCAGGTGGGGAGCGAGTGGAGTGCGGGAGAACAGTTGGCCAAGGGCAAAGAGCTGGGGGCTTTGAAAGCCTGTCTCCAACAGCCAAGCGACCTTGACCTCCGTTTGCCTCACCTGTGAATGGGAACATGTTATCCAGCCCAGCCTGCACAGTGCCCAGGATGAGGTCCATGTCCCAGGGCTTCCCCTGCCATCAGCCACTCTGCAACTCTAAAGCTCTCTCAGTTCCTCAAACGATGCACCCTCCTGCTCCCCACCTGCCTCCCCATAACCGCAAAAGCCTCCCAGAGATCTTTCCCTTTGCCTGGTCAATCTCCCCCCCCCACTGACTCTCAGCCAACTTGTATCCATCCTCCGGGCCCCTTTGCAGGGATCACCTCCTCCAGGGTGTCTTCCCTGACTGCCCAGTCCAGGTGCAGTCCTCTGCTGTGGGCCCTGGACTCCCCTCTGGGAGCACTTGTACTCTGATGAGTCATCATCTCGTGTTTGTGACTTCCTCATTGGTCCCTGTGCCAGAGGGCAGGGGTGGGTCGGTTTTGTCACAGATATCACCTGCAGCACCTCACAAGGTGCCAGGGACAGGCTCTTCTAAGTACACATTTGTTGAAATAATAATATAATTAAAAAAGTAATCAAAAGAACGTCATTTCCTCCCCTCTTGGGCTCTACTGTGACAACGCCCAGAGACAAGGACCATCCTTGGCACAAGAATAAAACCTCAGGCCTTTGATTACAATTTGATGAAAGTATGTATTAGTCTTATTATAGCTGAAAAGTTGAAGGCATCCCCTCTTAGACTGAGTCCTCACTGAACAAACTTCCAAATCTACTCGTGTTCCCGGCTCCTGGCCCAGCAGATGGTGGGGTCCCTGCCATGGCCCGGCTAACCCACTGGCATGTTGACATCTCTCTGGATCCTCCCGCCCCAAACTCAGGGGCCAGCTGGCCTGCCCAGAGCAGGAAGGTGGCGCCCAGCCCTCCTCACAGGGAGGGTAGGGTACTGTTTTCCTTTAGCCGGCTTTTGCCAGCTCCTGGGTGGAATCAGGGAAGGAGGGAGGGAGGGAGGGAGGGTGGAGGACCAGGCAGGCAGAAGACTGGGGCCAGCACGCTCAGATTTGTGGTGACTGTGGTTAAACCGGTGTCTCCAGAGAAACATGAAGGGGCCCTAAAAACTGCGGCAAGCCCTGCTTTCTTCTGCAGACGGGAGGCCCGGGAAGGGGCGGGAAGCTTGCTGGAGGCTGCTCCTCCCCTCTTTTCTTTGAAGCTCAGCTCTGTCTCCATTCAAGCAAGAAGAGGGGATAGAAGGTTTCAAATTCGGGAAATCCCTTTCCACCTCTGCACCTGTGTGTTGCTGCTGGTCACCCAGCTGCGGGTACCACCCATCCATCCAACAAATAGTTTCTGACTGTCTACTCTATGCCAGGGCTTCCCAGGTGGCATAGTAGTAAAGAATCTGCTTGCTAATGCAGGAGACGCAAGAGATGCAGGTTCAATTGCTGGGGTCGGGAAGATCCCCTGGAGTAGGAAATGGAAACCCACTCCATTGCTGGGACAGAGGAGCCTGATGGGCTATAGTTTAGGGGTCACAAAGAGTCAGACGTGACTTAGCGACTGAGTATGCACACATACTGTATTGCCAGGCACCAGCTTGGCTGCTGAAGTTAGAACCACAAACCAAAAGTTCCTGCATTGGGGGGGAGGGTGCTTCCATTTCAGACAGTAACTAAGGAATACCTTTTATGATAGTCTACAGCTATTTCCCCATCTAGACCGTAGTCTCACTGAGAGAAGGAACAGACCCATTTCATCTCTAGATTCTCCGGGGTGACTAGTACAGAGCCTGAATTTTAGCTTGGCAGCCACTGAAAGAGGCCTCAGTGGGATTTGTCCCCCAGCCCAGGAGCCCCTGTCTTGCACGTACGTGCAGGCTCTGGCGGTACCTACAGGAATGCAGTGGGCAGCCAGCAGCTGATCTCCAGCCACACACCCGGTAAGCTGGCTTCACGTTTTCATCCATTCTCAAAAGGAAATTCATCACTGGGGGTTCTTCCAGTCATGAGGGGGTGGGCTGCAGTCAGGCATGGTTTTTGGTATCAGATACAGGTAACACTGCAAGCACCACAACAGATCAAAGCCACGGATCAAAGGTGTGAATCAGACAAGCACCACCACAGAAGTTCGGTATCAGTTTGGAATCGCCAAGCGGGGAGGTTACTGCAACCACCAGGCCAGAGGGAAACACGAGCAGTGAGCGTGCAGAGGTCTGCAGGGCCCACGTGGGAAGCAAAGGGCTTGGCAGATCATCAGGGCTCAGGGAAACATAACTGGTACCAGTCACCGAGGCTCCTGGCAGCTTGAGAGCCAGCGCCCTTACCCAATGCGTACGTGGGGCCTGAGAGGCCACGGTCCTCGCTGATGGCAAGGAAGGGAGAAACCACCTGCTTCACCAGCTCCTCCAGCTGCAAATAACCCTCACTTGGGCCTGTGGGCTCGTGAACACTCTGGAAATAAACACCCAAGAGAGACAGAGGTCAGTCCAAGTCACCATGGCCAGCGGATTCTGGCTGCCCTCCCACTACATTCAAGGCAGGCTGTATCCTTGTGGCTGAATGAAGGAAACCCAGTCTTGGAGCCCCAGGCACTGGTCCTGGGTGGCGGTGATCAGAACTGTGCATAGAGCGCACCCTGGCCTCTGCGGTGGGATCCTGTCCCAAAGCAGGGCCAGCGGGACTGTCCCCACCCCAGCTCCAGGGCTGAGGTCTGACTGGTCCCAACCACAGCCAGCTCATCCTCTCCGCCACAGTAACTGTTCCACACCAGGCACACAGGAGCTTTATAGAAGCACTTTATATGTTTCATAGCACCTGCCAACAACGCTCACCATCCCCCCTTTCAAACACAAGGAAAGTTAAGACTCGGAAAGCTTATGTAACTTGCCCAGGAAAATACAGCTGGTAAGTGGCCAAAACCCGGGACTGGCACACAAGCTGCCTGGCTCTGAGCCCATTTTACTGCTCCTTGTTAACAGGCTAGAAAAGAAAGGGGGAGAGAATCTGGAAAAGACCAGAAGAACGGTAGAAGAAAGGGAGCATCACTGTGGACTAGACACACATTTAGTACCAAGATGAAGGGTCAGTTCAAAAGGACAGGAGCTCTTGGAGCTACAAGGAGCTGGAAAGTCATTGAGGTTTTCTAGAAAACCAGCTAACTCTGAAGGAATTCAATTTCTTACTGGAAAGGTGTGGAAGCCATGTGTTTGTGTGGAGGGTGTACAAGAGAGCAAGGCTTTTGTGAACGCTGTGCTCAGCCCAAAGGGCCAGCTGTCAAAATCTCAAAGCAGAATAGATTTTAAATCACTCTCGTTTGAAAAGAGAAAACTCTCCCCTGCACTGGAGTTTAGGAGCTGGGGCCAAGAAGCGGGAGGGGCCAGTCCTACAGGTTGTATGGAGACCCCTGGGTGAAGTGCAAGCTCCAAGGAAACTGGCTGATGTGGTAGCTTGCCAGCTCCATCACAGTGAGATGGAGGCGGCTGGGGGCAGTGGGAGGGAGGGGTGGCTTACTGAAACCAAAAGGAAGGCCGAGGAGGGGGCTATGAGGCAGAAGACTTGGCGGTCAGGACCAGGAAGGGGTCAGAACTGATGCAGAGGAAATGGGAGTGGGGTGGTCTGGCGCTTGAGGGGGCTGCTAATGGGAGAAGACCTGACGGTTTTTCATGTCCCTCAGCAATAGCAGAAGCACTGGGAAAGGCCAGCAAGATGCCTCGCTTGATACTCAACAAGGACCTACTGTAGGGCACAGGGAACTTTACTCAGTACTCTGTAATGACCTACATGAGAAACTGACCTGAAACATAAGAGAGTCATGTACATGTGTAACTGAATCACTCTGCAGTACCCCTGAAAGTAACACAACACTATAAATCAACTGTACTGCAATATGAAACAAAAATTAAAAAAAACAAAAACAGGTGGAATTTCAGAACTACTAAAATGTGTACTGTGCTAAGTCACTCAGTCGTGTCCGACTCTGCAAACCATGGATTGTAGCCTGCAAGGCTTCTCTGCCATAGAATCCTCTGGGCCAAGAATACTGGAATGGGTTGCGATTTCCTTCTCCAAGGGATCTTCCCAACCTAGGGATCAAACCTGGGTCTCCTGCCTGGGCAGGTGGTTTCTTTACTACTAGCAATACAGTGGCACCCCAGTCCAGTACTCTTGCCTGGAAAATCCCATGGACGGAGGAGCCTGGTAGGCTGCAGTCCATGGGGTCACTAAGAGTCGGACACGACTGAGCGACTTCACTTTCAGTTTTCACTTTCATGCATTGGAGAAGGAAATGGCAACCCACTCCAGTGTTCTTGCCTGGAGAATCCCAGGGACGGGGGAGCCTGGTGGGCTGCCGTCTATGGGGTCCCACAGAGTTGGACACGACTGACGTGACTTAGCAGCAGCAGCAGCAGCAGCAGCAATATAGTATTACAAAAACTTTTCTTTGTTAAAAAAAAAAGTAACTATCACAACTACCTACAGAATTACATGTTGAGAAAAGAAAGGCTTCACTTAGAAAGGCACAGGAGACTCTCCACAAGGGTGAGGGGATCCTCGGGGAGCAGAAGGGAGAGGGGAGCCTTATTCATGCTCCCAGAGACCCACCCGCAGCCTCAAAAGTAGAGCGGTTTCAGCCCCAAAACCACCTTGGTTGGGTTTCAGAGCTGAGGACACTTTTATCTCATTTTCTTCACACCTTGATATTTCTCATCTGCCTTCTCCCCACAAGACTCTTCCGCTCTATGATTCCTAAGCGCTAAACGAGAGGGATGCAGAGCAAGGAGAAGAGGCAAGAAGTGGGAGGAAAATTCTGAGCTGCATGGTTTTCTCCCTGGGCAGAGAACCAGACCTGCACACAGCCCTCTGGGAAGGAGCTGCCCTTGGCTTGGCTGCTGCGCTGGCTATGTATTTGCAAGGCTCAGCACAAGATGAAAATGTGGGGTCCCTTGTTCAAAAATAAAGAATTTCCAGATGGTGATGAAAAGTGAAAGTGTTAGTCGCTCAGTCGTGTCTGACTCTTTGCGACCCTATGGACTGTAGCCCGCCAGGCTCCTCTGTCCATGGGATTGTCCCGTCAAGAATACTGGAGCAGGCAGCCATTCCCTTCTCCAGGGGGTCTTCCCAACCCAGAGATGGAACCTGGGTCTCCTGCATTGCAGGCAGATTCTTTACCATCTGAGCCATCAGCGAGGAGAATTAAACCCAGCATGGGATCCTGCTGGTGGGGGGGAGCGGGGAAGGACCCTGAGGCACCGGCCAGCAGGGGGCACAACAGCTTGATTGGGCGGGTCCCCTCAGAAGGGACCATTCTGGCACAGTCTCAGACCTGCCTGCGCCTGCCAGGGAGAACGGGTCTCCAGGGTGGTCAAAGTCTCTGGTTCAGCCTCTTCCTGGACAGCCTAAGGATAGGACCTCACAACCCATGGGAGGAAAAGTTGAGCCCCTTGTATGTTTTGAGGAGGGAGGGGTTGGTTCAGGGCCATGTTGGAAATGCACTGGGAAAGAGAAATGACTCTTCTCTCTGTGGGAGAGGTAGGCAGGGAAAAACCAGCCCTAGATCTCTTGCCGCTGTGGCCAGTGGGGGGCCAGGCAGAGAAAACAGCAGTTCTAGCTACTGGGGCTCAGCTTCCCTGCGGCGGGGATGGTCTGAGGGCAGTACAACCTGCACGTTTCCTTTAGATTCAGAAGCTGCCACCCCTGCCACCCAGAGTTAGTCCTGGGCTGGGGAAAGACCCACCTTTGCCATTGTCACACCCCCAGCCTCTGGCTTCCTGGCTCCTAGAGGGTAGAAGAATGTGTCCCAGGAGGCCCTCAGGGAAATGATGTCAAATTCCCCTTGTTAAAGGGACCATCACTTGTGGGGCAGCTCCAGGTGTCCTGGGAGACGGCGGGAGGAGAGGGACCTTGACAGTGCTCGCTGCAAGCACAGCAAATGGACAAAGGAGCTGGAACGTGCCCGATGACACTAGAGGACACGGAACCGAGCCAGGGTGCTCCAGCCACAGGGGCCCTCGCCCACGCCCCGTCATGCTCCGTCGCGCCTCACCTGCAGGACGAGCAACATCTGGACGATGGACGAGGGCAGCTGGGGCTGCGCCAGCAGCAGCAAGTCCTCCAGCTTCACCTTCAGCAGCACCAGGTCGCGGAAGCCCAGCAGGGAAATCTGGCGGATGGTCAGCTCCTGGCCCTGGCGGGACAGAAGAGGCAGCGGTGGGAGGTGAGAGCGCGTGGGACCTGCCACCAACCACGTGGGGCCGGGGCCACGATCGGAGGGGTGGGACCAGCACCTCCAAGGCCCAGGGGGGCTGTCGAAGAGTAGAATATTTGACCCCTGTTCCTTCAGAATGAAAGCTTCGTTTAAGATAAGGTATGACTCATGGGTTTGAAAAGATCCATGCACCCTAATATTCATAGCAGTGTTATTTACAATAGCTGCGACATGGAAACAAGCTAAATGGCCACAGGCAGGTGGCTGGATAAAGAAGATGTGTACACACACACACAACGGAATACTACTCAGCCAGAACAAGAATGGAATTTTGCCATTTGCAACAACAAGGATAAATCTGGAGGGTATTTATGCTAGATGAAATCAGTCAGAGAGATAAAGACAAATGCTGTAGCTTATCACTTACAAAACAAACTAATGAATATAACAAAACAGAAACAGACTCAGAGAATAAACTAGTGGTTACTAGTGAGGAGAGGGAAGGGGGCAGGGGTAACATAGGGGTAGACGATGAACAGGTACAAGCTACTAGGTATAAAGTAAATAAGCTATAAGGATATATTGTACAGCACAGGGAATATGGCCAATATCTTACAATAACTTCAAATGGAGTGCACTCTATAGAAACATTGAATCACTGTGTTGTAAACTAATATTGTATCATTGTAAATTAATACTGTAAATCAATTATACGTCGATAAAAAAAGTAAATGCTGAAATGCTCAATCTGCTTAAATGACCCAAAGGTGATACAAGACACATATATTGAGGGTCGTGCTGTGCCGTGAGTGGTCAGGAAGGAGAAAGAGGAGGAGAAACAAGAGGAAAGATAGCACCTCCCTACACTCAAGGCTGTGTCCTCAGCTTCATCCATTAAATATTTGTGAACCTATCATATGCCAGGCAAAGAAGGAAATACAGGACCTGTTAAGACCCTTCTGCAAACGCAGGTAACATAGGAAGAAAAATCACTGAAGATGTAGAAGAAAATGACTTGTTCAACCACGTAGATAGCGGCTGAGGATGAAAACAGTGACTGATAATCGTAAGAGCTGACCCTCATGTTAGTAAGGCTAAGTAAGACCCTTATCTCTGACCATATGCTGGGCTTGATTCTCAATATGCTAGATATAAATGGCACATTTAATCCTCATGACCACTTCTGAGATAGATACTGTAATAAAACCCAATCCACAGAAGAAAAACCCTATACCCAGACTGACAGGAATTTACTCAAGGTAGAGCTGGATCTCAAAGATAAACTATTTGATTCTAGAGCTCCTACAGCCTCCCAAAACAGAAAGGGAAAGGAGGGCCCATTCCCAGACTCTCCTTTGCACACATGTACACAGCACATATGCCCAATTGGCTGGTCTTAGAGATGAGATATCATCAGGGTATCCTCCCAAAGAGTTGTAGCCTCCCATTCCTCAAGTTGGCCAAGATTGAGGAAATACTGCACTTCCTATAACTCCTCAGGGTTTACAGAAACACGGGCAAGAGTGGTTTTGCCATTCTCACAGCCCCCTACTCTCCAGTCCCAAAGAGATACACCCCACCCACACCTCACAGGCTCAGTTTAACCAATCCTTCTCTTAAAATTTTTTTCTTTAGTTCTAAGTTTTTTTTTTTTCTTTCTTTTTTTTTTTTTTTTTTTTTGCTGCTTGAAACAAGCAGGATCTTAGTTCCCTGACCAGAGATCGAACCCATGCCCCTGCAGTGGAAGCATAGAGTCTTAACCACGGACCACCAGGGAAATCCCTAACCACTCCTTCGTGATTGCCTTCCCCGGCCACTGCCAATGGCGGTGGTCCCCCCACCTTTCCCGAGGTCCTACAATTTCTATTCTTTGCACCACATCTTAGCACTCATCACTGATTGCCTGTCTCATAGGTGTCTATGCCCTTGCTTCTTCTCCAGGACTCCATTCACTCTATAAGGTAGAAAAAGGCAGGCAAGTTTCCACACTCAAACACCTTTATCCAGTGAGGAAGCAGGTCTCACACAGACACTTACGCAGCAAGTTAGTGTCTAGACTAACAGACACCCCGAGGGTGTTATTACCAGTAGTGAGAGCCCAGGGGTTCTCCAAGTGGGGTATTTGCATCAGAAGCAGCACTTGGGAAATTGTGGGCGGGAGAGGTAGATGGGGCAACAGCATATGTTGCCACATCTTGCAGTTTTTCTCTTTTTTTTTTGACACAGTAACAGATTTTATTTTCTTGGGCTCCAAAATCACTGTGGACAGTGACTGCAGCCATGAAATTAAAAGATACTTGCTCCGCAGTTCTTCTTTAAAAAAAAAAAAATTTTTTTTTTTATTTAATTATTTAGCTGCTCTGGGTCTTAGTTACAGCATGCACAATCTTCACTCTTCATTGCTGCATGCAGGGATCGTTAGCTGTGGCATGTGAATACTTAGTTGCGGCATAAGGGATCTAGTTCCCTGACCAGGGACTGTATCCTGGCCCCCCACATTAGGAGCATGGAGTCTTAGCCTCTGGACTACCAAGGAAGTCCCAGATCTCACAGTTTTTTAAGAGAAGCAGGACAGTGTCATCCTCAGATTCACACAACTGGGCTCCTGCCTGAATCTGGGGCTAAGGGAGCCCTTCTTGACCCTCTAATACCAGAGCCAAGCCCCTCAGCTTCCTCACTTCCCACTCTAACTCCATCTAGTGGGGAATTCCCTGGCAGTCCAATGAGTAAGTCTCTGAGCCTCCACTGCAGGGGGCGAGGGTTTGATCCCTGGTCCCCTGGTCAAGGAACTAAGATCCTGCATGTCTTGAGGCACGATCAAAAAAAGAAAATACCCATCTGGGTATCTCTATCTGGGAATTCCCTGCCTACACAGTCCTAAGAGGGACCTACGTCTATACCCCTTCTCCACTAGGGCTGCCAAATAAACCAGAGGCTGTCCAGTTACATTTGAATAACTTTCTAGTATAAGTACGTCCCAAATATTGCATTGTTCATTGTTCACCTGAAATTTAACTCAGCATCCTGCAGGTCAATTTGCGCTATCTAGCAACCCTGCCTCCCAGGCGTGTCATCTTAAGACCCACTGCTGGCCAAGGAGTGAGTATTGCACCAAAGGGAAAAGTCTATAGACTCAGAGGGTGAGCCATCCAAAGAAAGGCTATAAATCCTCTCGTGGGGCGCAGCGGGGAGCCAAGGATGGGATGAAAAGAGCAGTAGGCTGCAGTCCACACGCTTCTACTGGAATTGTTAGGGGCAAACTGGAATTGGAAAATGGGACTCTAAAGGTATAATCTCCTGATTTTAAAATATTTGACATGTATTTTAAAAAATCCAGAATTCCTTTAAAACAGCATTCAGAGCAAACAAAGCCCGTGGGCCCTTACCTCCGGTACAAGGTAATTCCTACCAATGGCTTCACATCTAATCTAACCTGATTACATGCGAACCTTAACCCCAATGGGAAGAGCTACTGTGGGCACACAGCAACGGAAGCGTATGACAGACACGTACACTTTGGAGAAGAACATCTAGTGGTTAGTCTGCCTGGGGGCGTGTCCCTTCTGACCAACCCTGTTCTCGGCCCCTGCAGGAGGGAAGAGGGAAACCATCACAGGGTAGAAATGAGCTGAGCTCGCGGAATAAGCAGCAGAAGAGAGGCTGTTGTCTCCTGCTCTAAACTCGTCATTCCGCAGGAGATGAAACGCAGCCAAGCTCAGAGACGGGAACGAGTTTGCCCATACTCAACTACGGATTCCCAGTCCGCAGTTCTTTCTGCTACACCATGGGCCTTCTCATCTTCAGGAAATCGCTTATAGAGGGCAAGGAACACTACTCCTTTCCCGGAATTTGGGAGTCACAGGAAACTTGCCAGACAACTGTGCGTCAAAGAAAGTGGGGAGGGGAAAAAAGGAAAGGAAAGGGGAAAAAGTCTCCTTCCCCCATCTTCCCTTACTTCTGAAAAGTAAGAAGCAACAAACCACTCTAAGAAGATACAGACATACTCAAAACCAAGAGGGAGCCTACAAATTGCTATGTATGCAGGCACTGTTTGCTGCTTGAGGTCAGATGCTAAATATAGAACAGAGTGCCCTCCAAAGATGGCCGAGGTCCTAATCCAACTCAGGCAGTGCCCAGGCTCCTGGCTTTCCCCCATTCGCTGGCAGGCCCCAGGGGGACACCAGTCAAGGAGTAAGACAGACTGCCCAGGCCGGCAGGAGGTCGTTCCCCAGTGAGACTGACCTGAACTGGATAGAATATGGCCTGCAGGGTGGGGAGAGTCTCAGTGAAGAAGTGGTCCCAGACTTCAGCCAGAACCTCAATGCGATTTTCACCTACATGAGGGCGAGAAGATGGGAGGGGAGAAAGAAAGAAAAGAATGTGGTCATTACTCACAGGAGTGGTTGGGAGGCAGTTCCTAGTCAAATGGAGCACAGGCGGGGATGTTGTGGGGGAAAGCGCATAACCTACATTGGATCTCTAAGTGACTACAGCAAACATGGAATTGGATGGGAAGATGATCAAGAATATGCAAATATGCCTTCTCTCCCTTCATCCACAAAAGGGAGCTGAATTTTGAAAAGCACATAATAATTACAGTCATCATGAGAATGGTTACAACATGATCAGGCCCTGTGCTAGACTATTTATCTATAAGCAATCTCATGAACGGACGCTATTACCCTGCTTTACAGCTCAGACGTGCCAGGTATCTGGGCTCAAAGGAACACAGGTAGAAGGCCAAGCTGGGATTCCAGAACCCATGTTCTTGTCAATAGAATCCAGCAAGATCAAGTGCACAGTTATATATTATCTTTTTCATTTTGCAATCATTAAGACCCTGGTTTTTCAGTCTAGATTTGAGCTATCACTTGAGAAAGATGGAAGGAAGACTTAGAAACTATCACCTCCACCCACTAGACTTAGAAACTATCACCTCCACCCACTGTAACCGGAAGGGCATTACACTCTGAATGGTCACCTGCAAAACACAGCCACCACCTGACGCCGTGTCTATCCACACCCCTGGGATCAGGAAGCCCGAGTCCTGGCCAAGTGTGTCCCCCAGGCTAGCTGGACACAGATCACCCAACACCGGAAGGCTGTTTGAGGAACTTTGCACCTGTAGGAAAGGCAGGCACTGGCCGAGGGGAGTCTGCACGGCGGCTGCTGTTTAGTGACCTAGATAACAGAGCTGACTGGGAACTGTCTCTGCCCAGCTGAGGCAGGGAAACTGGGTCAGCCAAGATTAGACACTGAGAGATGCGTCTGGCAACACGTTGCCAGATCCACTGAACAGATCTTGAAAGATTCACTTAGCGATGTCCATCTATTAGTTTAACGGACAACAAAAGCAGTGGCTGGGAGAGAGAACAGAATGAAGCCATGACTTTAGCTGGCAGGACCAAAGATGTGCCGATTTTAAAAGGTCAGAGTGAAATACACCAGAATGCAAATCCATAACACCCTCTACTCTCCTTTGTAATTAGCCAAGAACTAATTACACTCTGTTGGAATCACTCATTCACTTCTCTGTCTCCTCCACTAGAACGGGAATAAAGGCACCGGCCTTGTCTTCCTGCTCACCTTTCTATTTCCAGTGCTTAGCATGGTGCCAGACACATTGGTAATTCACTGTTTGGAAATCTTTGATTGAATGAATGGGAAGTATTGAGTGTACAGGTTTCTGTAAATGCCAGGGCTGGTGAGTGGGAGGAGGTTACCTTTTAACCCAAATATGGGACAGGACAGGGAAGGCAGGACTTAACAGTCAGCTCCAACATTTTCCTTTGCTCTTAGATAAAGAAAACCACACCATGGCAACCCGGCTGGGGAGAGTCTGTTTCCTGCTTCTGTATCTTCATCCTCTTCTGAATTCCCCTTCTATGTGAATTTTATTTTAGTCCCTTATACTCACATCCTCCCTCCACGCCACAGGGCTTTTGCACATGCTAGTTCCTTTGTCAAGACTATTCTCTGCCTTCTCTCTTTGCCTAACCTACATCTGTTTATCTTCATAAACTGATGAAGTGTTCATCTTCTTCGTAGCTTCACTTCCACAGGAAAGTCTCCCCCATTGGTCAAACTCCCCTGTTATGGATTGTATTCTTAGTACTTGTCTCAATTATGGTTTTATATTTGGTGGTGATTTGATTAATACATGTCTCCACTACCAGGTTGTGAGCACCTTCAAGACTCGTAATCCTATGAAGTTTTGCTCATCACTGTGTTCTTGGCACCTAGCAAAGTACCTGGTATAGTAGATAATCAATAAATGTCTGAATGAATCAATCAGTCACCATCCTCTTTTCAAAGGCAGGTTTGCTAGTTCACTGCAGGGAGGAGCCAGGAAATCAAGAGGACAGTCTGAAACATTAGGTCATGCTGGTGCCTAAAACCAGCATGGACCCCAACACTTGGACAGAATCTCTCAAAGGAGAAAAGGCTGTGCCAGCTCCTTTACTGACGGCCCTTACCCTGAGCCTTCCATCACAGAGACAAGCAGAGGCCCTGCCGACTAGAAGGATGGGACAGAAAAGCCTGCTGCTCAGTGCTGCTCCTACTTTCTCCCCTTCAGGTCCCAGACGGAATACTCATGGCACATGCAGTCATCATTCAACCTGGCGACAGGAAGGTGCCTCTCCTGGGCACCTGGGTCTAATTGTCAGCTGTAAACTTCAGAGAGGAATGGAGGTTTTGGAAAGTGTTCAGAGAAGAACATCAGAGAGACAAGCTAAACAGGGTAGCCTGGGGAGAAAAGAGTTAATGGGAGGAGGTGACTCCACCTCCAAGAACAGCCCCCAAGTCGAGGGCTTAGTCCTCTACAAAGATGAAAGGGGTCTGAATGGAAGCTTCTATTAAAAACTATCTTATTTAAAACTGTCCTCTAATTGCCACAGAGGTTTAGATCACCAGAGGTATACAGAATAAGTCTGAGAAATTCTTCCAAGGTCACTAAAGCTCTAGAAAAGATTACTGATACTAACAAGGCATATTCTGCCTACAAAATAGAACCACAGAGCTAGGGGCTGCCTCTGTCCCTTCTGCAGTCAGGATGGATGAGTACAAGCCAGGTTATTCAATGATGGATTCCAAACTTGATTTTATAGCAAAACACTTTCATCCAAATAAAATCTTTCTTGGAGTTATAACATACAAAATTAACATGCAGAGATGTTCTGGTTGAAGATGTAAGAGCACCTTCACTGTTCAGAAAGGACCCTGCCACCTAACCCCCAGGACAAGAAGGGACCCAACAAGAACATCCTGACCCACTGCCCTCCAGCTGCACTTTGGAGCAGAAACACAGACACTTGGATGCCCTTGTTTCTCCTATCAAGCTCTGTGCCTGAATTTTCACTCTGAATGTAGCTATGTTGAGTGTCACCCGGGCGAGAGACCATCAACTTTCCCTTTTAAGGGCCCTTGAATCTCTGGTTTTGCTCAGGATCTTGTTCTAACTCTGGTTATCCACATTTCCAGGAGCATGAAATAACTCTCCAAATGACTTACAACGTGGTCAAAGACCTGGAAGCCACCCACCTTTCATGCCTGGGGTACTAGCCTCACTCCAAAATGCAAAAAGGCCATGAAGCTCTCAATGTAATTGCATTCGAGGGAAACAAGGCTGTAGGTTCAGTCAACTCTTGAGTAGACAGGTTAATTTGGAACCTCTGGTTTTTGCAGTTTTGGTGAGCACTCACTGTGTGCCGGGCCCTGGGACTTTCCAGGGTCAGTTTCTCATTTTTCTTCCTATTTTGTCTTTCTAGAAGACACGACACTGTACACAAGTGTCTTTCCCAGAGAAGGGGAAGAGAAAAAGAGATGGTCTACTGCCTAATGCGTCTGAATCTAGAAGTAAACTTGACCAACAGATAGAAGTTTCGAGGCTGGAGAAGGAAAAAAAAAGGAACCAGTGTGCATACCTACTATGTGCCAGGGACAGCACTATGCTGGTTCTACTCCTTACATCCCCTATAACCCCTAGCTCCATTTTATCATTTTAAAAATTATTGGAAAAATCAAGACTCAAAGAGGTGAGAAACTCACTAAAAGTCACCCAAGAAGTAGGTGGCAAGCTACAGTCAGGATCCACGTTGACGGGAGCTGACAGTAACCATCAGCGGAGCCAAGGGGTCTATCGGCCAGCTCTTGCCTTCATCCCAGCTCCCAGCTCCATTCAATGCCTTTCTATCGGTTAGACTCCAGAATCTTTTAAGGCTGGGGAAATGTTCTTTTGCTTCTTAAATCTTACCCCACTGAGTGGGTGCCTGTTTAGTCTCCCTCAAATGAGTGGACCACCTGACAGATACGACCTCAAGAAACAGTGAAAGTCTGCTCAGTCTTGTCTGACTCTTTGTGACCCCATAGACTGCAGCCTGCCAGGCTCCTCTGTCCATGGAATTCTCTAGGCCAGAATACTGGAGTGGGTAGCTGTTCCCTTCTCCAGGGGATCTTCCCAATCCAGGGATCGAACCCAGGTCTCCCACACAGCAGGCGGATTCTTTACCAGCTGAGCCACCAGGGGAAGCCCTGAGAAACAGTACAAAGGTCAATAGGAAATAGCCTGGATCAGACCAGAGGGAACAGGATCCACAATATAATGTATTCCTTCAAAGGTGACCCCTGGCAGCATCTTGTGAAACCCAGCCCTTAATGGGGTCTCCCAAGAGGCCACCCTAATTCCCCCTCATTTCTCAAACAGTCTGACTTGCACCGCCAGGAGTGGCTGACTCAAACTGAAACGCTGCCGCCTAGCTGGAGAAGAGGCGGCTGGGGTGACTCACGTGCTTGGAGCCTGCCTCTCTCAGACAGACTCACTTCAGCTGTCCAAGCATCAAAGGCTGAGTCAGAGTTCCCGCCAGACGGGGGCTGCCTTGTACTTGCCTTCACACAGCTTGATCTTCTCCTCCACGAACAGCAGTCCTTTTGCTAGAAGCTGGTTCTGCCGGAAGAGAACAGAGGACAGAGACTTCACTGCGTGACTAGCCCTTGTCCACTCCAGGCGGGTGAAGGCGTGGAGTTCTAGGCACTTGGCCACTGTCATGCCTCCAGGCTAAAGATGCCTTCGGTCCTCTAGGAAGGCTGAGGCTTCGGGAGGAGTCAGTGAGGCAGCCCGTCACAGAGGAAGGAGACGAAAGCCAAACCCAACCAGCATTGCCATCTCTCCAACCAGGGAAGACGTGACCACAAGCTTGGCTGGACTGTCTGGAAGGACTAGGGTGGACACCCAATGTCCTTTGAGCCCTTCATATAAACTCAGCAAGTGGAGCGTGGAGGCAGTGGGAGATTATGCAGAAATGATAGACTTTTTATAGAAGCTGACGATTTCTCAAGCTCGCATGAAAGAGACTGCCTGCAAAATTTTAAGCAGCAGTGAGGATGTGTCCCTCAGTGAGTGTGTGCATGAGAGAGCTGTGGGAAGACAGGGTTAGATGAAGTTCCTTTGCAAATGCAACGAACAACTGTTGGGTGTTTTGCATATATCACAGGATATTTATTCTTCGTCTCATCTAATTCTGACCTTCCCAATAATCTGATCGAGTTGGTGCTATTACCCCCTGACTTTACTGATAGTCAGGGTAGACTTGCCCACAGGAGACAGACTCAATCTTCCTGGCTCCACCAGCCATGTTCTTTCTACTCTGCCTTGCTGCCTTCCAGCAGGTCTTCCCACCCAGATCCCCTTCTTCCCTCAAAAGGGTACAGCTGGTCCCACACAACAGGCAGCTTTTCCAAAGGTCACAGAATCTCAGAGATGCCTCACCACTTACCTCACATCTTTAGATGATCAAAGGCCTATGCTTATGGCATGGGGGATTCACAGTGGTATACATCCTATCAAAAACCTATGCAGTTCTTGGTCTTCTCCTTTAGAAAACCCTGAAAACCCTGTTACCACGATGGTGAGAGCATACATGGCAGAGAGGAAAGATCAGACAGGTGTTCAAGTCCAGCTCAGCCACTTTCTAGCTGTGTGATCTTGGGCTTCCTTTCCTGAGTCCTGAGCCCCTCATCTGTAAAATAGCATCACACCAGCAATATCATAAAGTTCTTATAATAATCATTATAAATATACACACAGGAACTTCCCTGGTGGGCCAGTGGTTAAGACTCCGAGCTGCCAATACAGTGGGCGTGGGTTCAATCCCTGGTTGGGGAACTAAGATTCCACATGATGTGCGGCACAGCCAAAAGATTAAATACACACACACATACACACGTACATGCACACACACATACACGCATACACACACACACACAAAGTAATCAGTGGTAATGGGCAGTGACAACAATAGTTGCTCTGTTAGCCCAACTATCTTCACAAAAGGACAGGCGGGTAAAGAGATTCAATAATGAATAGACCTACATCAAACATATTAAAGTAGTTTATCAAAGGCACTATCACATTCCTGTGACTAATACATATATATGGAATTTTATAGACTCAATTAAAATTTCCAAGCTATAACCTAATTTGAAAAGTAATTAGCCATCATTTAGTTTCAAGATGAAACCCCAACTCAAAGTTATAGTGACGTCCTATAGGAGTCCACCAACTCTGTTAAAGGGAAAAAGGTCAATTCCTTTCCTAGGAATTACAGAACAGACAAGTAATGAAGGTGAAACTCTGTGATCTCTACCTTCCACCAAGCACACGAATCCTAGAAGCAAGAAAAACACCACAACACCAAACTGAGATGATCAAAATCAGGGCTTTGTGCCAACTTAGCTGGGCGGGAATGGATGGCACAGGTGTTTCCAGATGTAACCAACCCCATCAAATGGCTCTGAGCAAATGTCCCAATTCAGGCCTGAAGTCTGCCCTGGTCCCTTTCACTGGCCCGGAGGATGGCCTTAGGATGTCCCCCGATACTCTGTGCAAGGAGTCCCGATGTCTTGCTCTCCATCACTACCTCCATTGCCAACATGGATACCCCAGCCTTCTTCCAAAATAACCACAAATCCTCCTCAATTTCAAGTTTCTGAGATTTACCTCCAAATGTACGAGAGACTCCTCCCTGTGATGCAGGTTTCATAATTATGTTCCTGCACTGTAATTATTTACATTTTATAGGTGGGGGATGTCCAAGGCACCGAGAGAAATAAAAGCCTAGTCCAGGTTATATCATGAGTCAATGATAGTCAATATATCCCATGTGTCAGGATTTTAGGTTCTCAGGGGTGAGGACCATGTAATTTAGGTTACCTGGCTTGGAGAACAATGCTGAAAACATGGTAGAAGCTAACAAATATTCACTGAGTACATATTGCCTGTTTGGATGTTACAGACCATTTTTGCTTTTAAGAAATCAAGGTAAGAGAGAGAATGGTTTTAAGAAGAGAGAAAGTGATGTAAGTCCCTAAAATTCTAATACACAATAAGCTGTGTGCTCAGTCCTGTCCTACTCATTGCAACCCGATGGACTGTAGCCCACCAGGCTTCTCTGTCCATAGAATTTTCCAAGCATAAATACTGGCATGAGTTGCCATTTCCTACTCCAGGGAATCCTCCTAACCCAGGGATTGAACCCAAGTCTCCTGCATTGGCAGGTGGATTCTTTACCACTGAGCCACCTGGGAAGCCAAAATCCTAATACCCTTAGGCATTTGTACATTTTGCTCTTATTTTACAAATGGCATTTTCTTCCTTTGATGAAAACTACTTTGCGTCTTAAGAGACAAACTTTAAAAAGTGGCATAGGCTCTCCTTCCTGCTCTTTTCCAGGTCCTCCCCCTACAAGGAGACATTTCGGGGACGTTTTTTTCAAACTAAGGAAGTTATTTGTGTATTATGGAAGAAATGGAAAAGGAAACATTCTTTTTAAATGTCTCATGATACACAGCATAGAAATTCTGTACCTTAGACCAAAATAAGAGTAACAAAAACCTGAGGTGAAAAGGGGCCTTCAGAATCATCTAGTCCTTCTCACCTCTCCCCAGCCCTGTGGTCTGAATCGAATGGTCACACATAGTTTCAATAATTTTTTAGTTTGGACCCATTTTCCAGGGAGCTAAAGCACCTTTTAAAGCATCTGAAAGAAAGGTTTTTTTACTCCTAGGCTTTATAGATTTTGCCCTTATTTTACAGTTGAATAAATTGCAGCTAGAAGTACAGTCTCCATCTTTTATTTGGCACGTGCTAAGTGAGTTCAGATCTTTTGGGCCAGCCTGGCCCTTAGCCCCACTTCACTGGAGAATCGCCCGCCACCTACTCAGTGGCACCCTGCCCCCTCTTGCATGCTCGAACCCTTTGAGCCAGCCTGCATCTCTGGCTGCGCTGATTGGCCGGGTGCCCACCCTCCGCCCCACCTGAGTCTCCAACGGAGCCAATCACTTGCTCTCCTGGGAACTGTAATCAACCAGGCCCCCTTCAATCCAAACGGCCCTGTAATCTTAAGGTCCCAGTGCTTTGAAAGGGCTTACTCTCTGCAGTTGCCTTCCTCACTTTGTAATATTTTTATTTTTGAATCTGTGTTTTTTTTAAGAGAAAGCTGACAGGGCAATGGAGCTCACCCCAGGGGCTGGACTTCAGCTCACTTGTGGTCTGTTTCCTACAGCCACCCCAGGAGGGGTTTTTAGGTCCCTGCTCCCCACCCCCCGCCCATCTCCCCTACCTGTGTTTAAGAAGATGCTGAAAATGGGCTGCCAGTGGAAGAACAAGGCTCCAAGGAAAAAAACGCAAAACAAACAAACAAGCAAACACAAGGATGTCTGTGGAAAAGTATCCAAAACTATGCACTCTTCAGTGGATTGAAAAGATTGAGCTCATCCTGGGTAATCCCGGAGGGTGGGCAGAAGGAGTTGGGAGGACAGAGGAGACAGTGGGCCTGTGACAACTGCAGGGCTGCTCCCTGACCCGGCCAGAAGGACTCAGGAAAATGAAGAACCAACAAGCCAGGAGTTGGGGTGAGTGATGCTCCTCCCACACAAGGTAGGAGCTCTGTAAATGCTTAAGGCTACTGACCATCCATTGCTTCCAGTGCTTTAGCAGTGATGATGACAGTAAGAAGAGAAAGGAAGACAGTAGGGATGACGCAGGTTTTTACTCTTTGTCAGGCACTGTATTGTACCTTAGAATGCATGATCTCACTTTACCATTGCCACAAATTGATGCCTTTTATACAGAAGAAGAAACTGAGGCTCAGAAAAGTGAAAGTCAAAGTCACTCTGTCGTATCTAACTCTTTGCAACCCCATGGACTATACAGTCCATGGAACTCTCCAGGTCAGAATATTGGAGTGGTTAGCCTTTCCGTTCTCCAGGGGATCTTCCCAACCCAGGGATTGAACCCAGTTCTCCTGCACTGCAAGTGAATTCTTTACCAGCTAAGCCACAAGAGAAGCCCAAGAATACTGGAGTGAGTAGCCTATCCCTTCTTCAGCAGATCTGTCAGACCCTGGAATCAAAACAGGGTCTCCTGCATTGTAGGCGGATTCTTTACCAACTGAGCTATCAGGGAAGCCCTGAGGTTCAGAGAAGCAACTATCAAATTTGAGACCAGAACTTGCATCCAGGTTGATTGGAATCCAAAGCCCAAATCTTTTCCTCAGCATATGACTCTGTTTTACTTCCTCAACGATGGTTAAAAAAAATACTAAGGTGAACAGCTATCATTCCTTGATGGCTCACTTTGTATTATACAAAGCACTTGATATATGTCATCTCCTCTAGCGACGGGCAACGGTCTTTAGAAGTAGGTACTGTGATTACAGCTAGATTATCACTAAGAAAACTGAGTTTCAGAGAGGCTAGGTAACATACCTACAGTCACACAGGCAGAAAGTATTCTGGCAAGGACCGGCATTCAGACCTTCCTGGCAGAAAGGCTGGTGTTTTTAGGCATCACACTCTTCTGCCCTGTCAATTGGAGAGGTTTTTAATGCCCTTGCCCACAAAGGAAAATAGATGAGATCCATCTGGTTCAGATATGGTGGGGAGGTTGGCTTGGCAATTTCAGGCTATAATTGGGTTCCACCAAAACTTTCATTCGTCTGGGTCACTGCTGCTGCCCAATCCTGCTACAGCTTCTCAACTTCCGCCTCTCCAAAAGGGCTTTCCTGGGGCCACCCTCTCCGCTGTGCTAGGTCGCTTCAGTTGTGTCCAACTCTGTGAGACCCCATGGACTATAGCCAGGTCCCTCTGTCCATGGGGTTCTCCAAGCAAGAATACTGGAGTGGGTTGCCATGCCCTCCTCCAGCAGATCTTCCCAACCACATTCTATATCCAGCAAGGCACACACCTGGCTCCCAGATGGATCCTATTCCCAGATAAGACATTCTTTCCTACCCCAGAAGGATTTGGCAGTATGTCACTCTGCCTACCAAGAACTTGTATTAACCAATAATTCTAGTCCAGGCATTTGTTTCCAGGGACAGCAACGTCTGCAGAGGTTGTTGTCATTGGCATCAAGCCAATGATGGACTCATGGGCCACCTCCATTTTTTTCCCCTTTTGTGACTTTGAAAGTACAGCCATCATCTCTAAGGATGTCTACATTTCCTGTGAGCCTGGATGTCTTCCTAGATAAGCAATAAAAAGTCTTATAAACAAAACTCACCCCCAGGCCCAGAGAGTTCTTAATAAACCCATGTGTAGGAGTGATGAGACCAGAGAGAAAGCCCCAGATGGGAGACTGAAGACAATTTAAAACTTGGTACAAATGCTAATTCTTCACTTAGCATCATGTCGCTGGTAAAATTCACTGAAAGGGTGAATTGGGGCTTTTTTCAAGTTATTGTATTAGGAAGCAGGAAAATAGTCCCATGTCTGTTTTGCTACATGCTGAAAATATAAAATTTAAAAGCACTGAAATTTCTCTTCTCCGGGGTTTTTCAGGGGATGTCTTCAGGGCATTTTTAACACTTAAAGTATATAATCCAAAAGATTTTTTCCCATGTCCAGATGGCCTGGGTTTGATCTATGCTCTACCTTTTACTGGGCTTCCCAGGTGGAGCTAGTGGCAGAGAACCAGCCTGCCAATGCAGGAGACATAATAGACGCAGGGTATGATCCCTGGGTCGGGAAGATCCCCTGGAGGAGGGCATGGCAACCCACTCCAGTATTCTTGCCTGGAAAATTCCATGGACAGAGGGGCCTGGCGGGCTACAGTCCATAGGGTCACAAAAAGTCGGACACGACTGAAGCGGCTTACCATGCACGCTGTCTTTTACAAGCTGTATGATAGTGGGTAACCTCTCTTTCCCCAGGTTCAGCTGCAATATGTGCTAAACAATAACAATGAAAATTTTCTCATCAGCTGTCAGGAGGACTACATGACTCAGTGCAGGAGTGGTTCTCAGATCAGTTCTCAAGACTTGAGCACACACGAGAATCACTGAGGACTTGCTAAAACACAGACTGCTGGGCTGCAACCCCACAGTCTCTGATTCAGTTCATCTGAAGGGGGGCCTGAGGATTTGTTGATCTGACACTTTCTCAGGTGATGCAGAAAATGCAGCGGAGAACCAACAGCTTAGAACAAATGCAAATATTACCTTTTGTTACTATGATAGTTATTTTTGTCTTCCTTTCCTTGTAGAACAGCCTCAGAGAAAGGCCCCCTGCTGCTTTCCAAGTCTAACAAACACTCCTCAGCCCTCCCACCTCTGTTTTTACTTCTCAGGCCACTGAAGTGCTGGATATTTTCATGTACCCAGCATCTACCTCTGTCTTCCATCCCTTCTCACTTTGGTTCCCTAAACCTGTCTCCTGTCATTCCCAGCCTAGTCACCCAATTTCATCCATAATGGGTTTCCAAAAACACATACACATGTGGAACAAGACACTGACGTGTTATAAGGGGGAGTTCTGTTCCCATAGAGCATCAGATGATAAAATCCCTAATTACACCTCATTTTTTGAGCCCATCTTTGGGTGATATATTTGCAGCATTTCGCACATACATGTTCCTTCTTTAACAGTTGAATATGTAATAACCTCGTCCAATGAGGCTAAAGAGTTGCTATTTCAGCATGTCCACAGATTTCCATCTTTCTCTCACTTATATTAAAATTTATGGATATCCATTTCAAGACTCATTTTTCCATTTATCTTCATAAAAATTGGAGGAAAGTCCAATAAAAATATTCAAATAATTGCATAAAATTCAAGTAATTGCCAAGGAGATTAAGCACAGCAAAGCGGCTGGAAGGTAACCACCGGCTGGTGGGTAACCCCGCAGAAGGCAGCCTGAAAGAGCCAGGGGTCCTCCTGGAAGCCCCCAGACTATGCCAACTTTTTCCTGTCCCTTCTCAGCAGCCAAGGGAAGCGTTAGGCCACCCCAGTGTTCATAGACTCTGTACGTAAGGCCTCTCTTCCAAGAGCTCGCCAAATTCAAAATGCAACCTCTAATGACCTTCTCATTGGCTCCAATTTCACCTTCAAAGCAGTATATGGGAACTGTCCCTCACTACTTGCGTGCTTGCATGCTAAGGTTGCTTCAGTCATGTCTGACTTTTTGTGACCCTACGGACTGTAGCCCACCAGGCTCCTCTGTCCATGGACTCTCGGGCAAAAATACTGGAGCGGGTAGTCATTTCTTCCTCTAGGGGATCTTCCCGACCCAGGGATGGAACCCAAGTCTCTTATGTCTCCTGCAACGGCAGGCTAGTTCTTTACCACTAGCGCCACCTGAAGAAGCCCTCCTAATTTATCTTTTTTCCCATTTCAGGAATCATGCTAGCCTTCCCAAGTGGATTAAAGAAGAGTTTAAAATTTTGTACCCTATTCCATTTGGGTTTGGAAATTGCAAAAATTATTTCCCCCACTCTTTATTGTTTCTCCACCCTAATCTTCCTGGATTCTTACAAGCCCTATCTTTGTACCTAAACAATGCATTTATTCTGGGCCTGTTTTCAAGCCTTTACCTTCCACTCAGGGCTTCAGCTAACATAATGTTCTGTATTACCTGGATGGATGTATCTACAGCCCTGCACTTCAGTTTCATTCTCCATGGTGACCAGGATGTTCCTATGGGTCTCTCCTTCAGCTTCCTGCCACGTGCCACATGCCTTTGATGAATCCTCTCTGATAATGGTGAGTTAATGGGAAACTGGCCTCCTGGGACTCACGGATATGAGCAGAAGATGGAAACATTCATATCACACACTACTAGGCCATCTGTGACCTATTGACAAGTGTGGTTGCCAAATTTCCCCTTTTGCTAGGTAGTATCTTGTTCAAGGGCTTCCCAGGTGGCTCAGTGGAAAAGAATCTGCCTGCCAATTCAGAAGATGCAAGAGACGTGGGTTCAGTCCCTGGGTTGGGAAGATCCCCTGGAGAAGGAAATGGCAACCCACTCCATTATTCTTGCTGGGAAAAAATCCCATGGGCAGAGGAGCCTGGTGGGCTACAATCCGTAGGGTCGCAGAAGAGTCAGACACGACTGAGTGACTAAATAAAAACAACAAATCTTGTTGAAAGTCACTGACTACACACTGAGTTTCTGTATCAAGCAAAACTCTGGTTTCACCAAAAACAATTTAACTTTCTGGGCTTGAGGAAAAGCTTCCAACAGACACAACACAGACGAAGAAACACAGAAAGTGCTACCTGCCACTCTTCCCATCCCCACGTCCTGAACCACCAAGGTACCTAATCAGTTAAGAGAAAAATGCAGAGCATTTCCTATCATCCATTTCCAGAGTTAAAAGAAATCAATTACCTCCCCAGGGCTGTCTCTAGGATATAGAGTTCTTGTCGGAAACCCCAATTTTCCTTCTGGGCGCAATTCAAAACAGACTGAGGGAAAAAGAAAATCAATATTGCAAATGTCAAAGATTTTTTCTGGCCGGTGTCTTCCAGAAATCTATCTGTGCTTTTGCCAATCAAACCGGCTGACTTCTCTGTGTGCAAGCATAAGATAAGCACCATTTTTCCACCTGCTTTTCCCCTGCCCTCACCTGGGGTCATTTTCATTATTCTTCCTTCAAGACCATCTTTTTTTAAAGCTGCAAAATGAGAATGTTCACTTTCAAAAGCAGAGCCCCAGTGATGGCTTTTACAAACAGTGATCTCTGGGTTGGGGGTTCTGGGTACCAGGAGACAGGCCTCACTGCTGAGCACAGATGTCTGGGAGGGCATCTGATCCTCCAACACAGAGGAGCCCGCTCATCACCTTACCCAACAGCCATGTCCATGGCATGTAGGTTGCAACAGTCCACCCCCGGATTTCATTCCTCACTTGTCCCCAGACCTTGCCCCCTCCTTCTTGCTGGATGAATGCTCTTTCTGGAGCCCATCCTGACTGTCCCTCTTAAAACTACAGCTGATAACTGAGTGTGAAGGCTGAGGTTGCCTCTATCCGCCTTCCCTCCTGGATTTCCCTCTTTATCTGAAGAACTCTTCTCGGCGTGGCTTTGAAACCAGCCCATTACCAAGGGTGCCTGGCGAAGGACTTTCCAAACCTGAGTCTCTCTTAAACCACCGTCACCACTTGGCCACAACCAGGGCCACTTACACTGTTATTCCTATATACTATTTTTCTTCAATCAATCCATTTTTTGTTCTTTATTTTTAAAGATTTTTTTTAAAAATGTGGGCCATTTTAAAAGTCTGTATTGAATTTGTTACCATATTGCTTCTGTTTTATGTTTTGGTTTTTGGCCCCAAGGCAGGTAGGATCTTAGCTCCCTGACCAGAAGCCCACACCTCCTGCATTGGAAAGCGAAGTCTTGACCGCTGGACCACCAGCGAATTGAGGGAAGTTCCCCTCAATCCACTTTTTCAAAATATAAATATGTTCAAAAAAGAAACCATAGCAACACCATTTACCATAATCAGAATGTAACTCAGGATCTACTCAATGCAAACTAAATGATGTTATATAACCCTAATTATAATTAGACAGTGCTCTGGCTGAAGACACTAAGTCTGAAACCTGCTCTCTCTTCCTTAAACAAGAGAGATCATCAAGTCTTGCAGAAGCATAACAGACACAAGGGCGCAAACCAAGACTTTCCCTGGCAGGATCAGAAGTGCCAAAGGAAAATAAGGAAACACCATGAAGGAAAGGTTGCTCAATACCACGGCATACACCTCCTCAAATCTCTTGTGTACCCACAGACACAAGAGGAAGGACAACGCCTTCCTCTAGCCCAGGAAAGTTTATTGGGCATCTACTATGTGCTAGGTAATTTCTAGGGACTAGAGAATCAAACAAATTTAAAAAATGGCTCTGGGCCCGCACGAGACCTAAAACCTACATTTTAACAAACAGTGTCTAGGATAGCCTTTGTTCCAATCTAGCACCTTAAACTAAGGAAAAAACCCAGATTTGACATCATAAAAAAACCCCAGAAGGAGACTGAATAGTCACCAAGCAGTCTCTCTGATTAAGCTCTAGATAAAACATGACATGTGGTTACCAGCTGTTAAGTGTCTGGCGCACTTTGTAAGCAGTACTAACTGCCCCCGAAACCTCAGCGCTTCCCAGATAAACAAACCTCCACCCAAAAGCCCCCCCCCCACCCATCTGAGGGGGAGCCCCCAAAGCAAGCAATGACTGACACTTCAAACCTGGTTGAAACCACACAGGGAACCTTGTCTATTTTAAATGTCAATGAGGAAGGCAGCTGGGCCAGCAGGTTTCTCCAGGAGGGACTGAAAAACCACTTCTGTAGTGGGATTTAAAACTCAGTCAACTACAGACAGCAAGAGAAGAGCCTGTGGACAAGACTGACCTCTGAGTCAAGGGCAACTGAAATGATTCACATTCGTGACTAATTATCTCTTCTTTAATCTTTGTTTGTCTCTCTCCCTGGACAGGGGTTGTCTTTCAAGCTGCTGAGGTTTTTGACCTGACTGAATTCCCAGCTTCTGTTGGGTCTTGCTTTGTCCAGACTTAGAATGGCCAAGTGGCCACTTTCTGGTGTGTGTGTGGGTGTGTGTAACAACTGACATTTATCATTCTTTCAAAGTGCACATAAAAGTTTAAGCTTCCTGATCTATTCAAAGAAAATGAAAGGACGCCTGTGTTGTTTTTAAAACCTACAGACTATTTATACTGTCTTAAAAGTATGCTCACCTGGGATACAAAATAACATCACCAACCTGAAACCAATTTGTTATGGATTTTTATGTCACTTTCCCATTAAAATGGATGAATTACACTTTAGAATAAAGAATATGTATACAGCTGATCCTTGAACAACGTGGGGGGCTTTGGGGGGCCAACCCTCCACGTACTTGAAAATCTGCATATAATTTATAGTCAGTCTTCTGCTTACCAAGATCTTTGATATTCATAGAGTCAACCAACCACGGATCCTACAGTACAATACTATTTACTATTAAAAAATAAACCAAACCTGTGTAAAAGCGGACCTTTGCAATTCAAACCCATGTTGTTCAAAGGTCAACAGTATATAGATATTTAATGAACACATTATTCTGTCTTACTCTGTATTAATTACTGTTCGAACACTTAACAAATAATAATTACCTTAGTCCTCACAACAGCCCTATAAGGTTACATTCTATGACCCCTGTTTTTACAGAACAAGACACTAAAATAAGAGAGGTAAAATGACTTTCCAAGGCCACATAGCTAGAAAGTGGCTGTGCTGGGCGCTGAACCCAGGCAGTCTGGCTCCAAGCATTCCTCTCTGCTGCCCCCTGCCCCAGCCCCCGCACACTGTGTGCTGTGTGCTTTGCATGCATTATTTCATGTGGACTAGGCAGTGACCTATAAGGTAGATCTTTTTTTGGTTTTAATTCCATTTTACAGATGGGGAAACTGAGGCACAGAGAGGTGAAGCAGCTTGCCCCAGACACTCAGCTCCGACTTCGTGGAAGTCACCCACTCAGTTACATGACACCTCCCCACGCCCTCCCACCACGTGCCTTTGGCTGGGGTCAGGAAGCCAGCTCGTGCCAGTGGGTTAGAAACCATCCTGTGACTGCACCTGGAGTCTTGAATTCACTAGCTGCACGACAACAGTGTCTAGGCAGGAGGAATGTTAGCTTGTCTGATTGAATTCTACCTTTAACAGAACAGACTGAGAGGCTTAGTGACAAGAAAGAACTCGGCTAAGGGACGTATCATTACACTCAGTTAGGTACCATCCACGGGCTGGCAGGGAATGGCAATAGTGGAGCAGTTCTCCAAGTGTGGGTCAGCGTCCCCTGGGGGATCACCCAGACCTCTTCCACATGGTCAAAACGATTTTCTTAACAACACTAAGCTGTTATTTGCCTTGCATCCTCCGTGAGCGTACTGTGGAATTTTCCAGAGACTATGTGCAATATTTTCCAGACACGCATTATCACAACAGACTGATGATGAAGCCGATTCGAGGACCCAGCCTGCAGGCAAATATGCAGGCCTATAGGACAATGCCACACTTCTATGTTTAGTTTGAAAAAGTTATTGTTCATAAAAATGTCATTAATGCTAACATTAGTAGGTTTATTGAATGAATAAGTAGGTTTATTGAATGAATGAAGGCACATAGTAAAGTTTCTCATCTCTAATTTCTATTATGGTGAAGATACAGTTAATCCAAATAAATGATCATTTTTAAGAACATAAAGGGGTTCCTGAGAGCAAAAAGCCTAACAACTGCTGCCTGAGACTATACTCTCCAAAAGAGCAAGGACCCTTGCCTTGTATGCCTCCACAGGTGCTGCATTGCAGTCCCAGCACATAGTAGGAACTCGGGATGCATAACTGTGGATGTTGAAGGCATGTCCTGTGTACCATATCGGTCATCCCTTACGGTCTATGTACCCACATGCAAAGAATAACCCATGCTCAGATGCACAGAACTTACCTGGAAATAGTCTGTAATGAATGATCCAAGTTCACTCTTCAGCAGCCGCCTGGAGAGAGAGAAACACTGTCAAGCAGTCCTTGATGCCACAGCTCCTGCAGTCCAGCTCTTGGATGCACGGTGAATTGGCGCGCTTGCCAGAGACACAGGTGCTGAGGCCAGGCCTGGGAAGGGAGTGTGCTTTCCTAGGCCCTAGGAATGCCCTACCCCCACCAAGGTTATTAAAGGATGGGGGTTGGGGGACGGGAATCCTAGAGGGACTTCTGCTCCTTCATTCACTTTATGGGTAAAGCATCTCCAGAGGGCAGCCACAGGGTATCTTATTTCTAAGAGAGGTGGAGGCAGGCCAGGGCACCTTGCTTCACATGCAGCAAAAGATAAGGAAGCGGAATACCACAACTGTGTAATTAATGCCCCTATGTTTGCAGAGTTCCTGGTTTAAAATGCATTTCACATTTTTCATACATTCTTCATCCAAGTATTGGAAAATGTGTGTGTGGGGGGAGCAATTATTATCCCTCATGTCTAGATAAAGAAATTGAGGCACAGAGAGGTCTCCCAAATAAGTCAGTGGCAGAGTTAACATTCAAGCTTTTCCTGCAAATTCAACATTCTTGCATAACTCTGCCCTGTCTTGCCTCAAAAATTCATGGGAGAATATATTCAGGTACCGTGGTTTCGGTGGTCTAACTGCCCATCCCCAAGCGACCAAACAGTCCTCGAGGGGAGAACGGGTCTATTTTATTTATCCAGCCCCAACTTTCATTCATTCAGCTGCCGTTTATGTGCCAGTCACTGTCCCAGCACCAGTCGTACAGAAGAGAACAAAAACAGGTGAGGTTTCTGTTCTCAAGGAGCTTACATCTTTGCAGGGAGCCAGCGGGTTAATCAATACACTCCCAAGATAAGTTCAAAGAGCCTTAAGAGCTAAAAAAAAAGAAAGAAAGAAAGAAAGATATTGAAAAATGGGAGTATTGGCACCAGACCTCCTTCTCCCTGTGACAAATCATGCAAACATCCCTACTGTTCTTCCTTTAATTTAATCCAAACAAGGTAAGGAAGCTGAAGCCAAGAATCCAGTGAGTTCCCTAGAGAAGAAAACCTTCAGAACATCCAATGACTTTATTTACGCATCCCATCAGCCACGGTTACTAAGGAGCAAACATTCAAACTTCTGACCACACCAACTGGGTTTTAACTCCTCAAAACAACGCGTTCCCATGTGTCGGATAAACAGAAAGTTGTTACAGCAAGATGTCACAAGGTGCAGAAGATAGACACAACAAGATTGGGCCCCAAGAAGAAGAACCATCCATGACCTAAACTTTTGTACCAGGAAGAACCCTGGAATGCTGAAAACCCACAATGAGCAAGGAAAATACCTTCTTTTTCCCAGAACTGAAGATGTGTCTATGGTGGACACTGCATTTTGAGATCCAAGAGAACTGCATTTTCTGATCCAAGAGATCAGAAGGACACCCCACCCAGAGAACCTAAGGTTCACTGACATATGGGTAGGTTTGACCAAGACAGGGAAGTCTTCGTCAGTCACCAGGCCAAGAGCAGGTGGGTACCAGCTGGTCTTCGAGGCTAGAGGCCCCTCTCAGACCGGACATGGAAATCAAGCAGGTGGTCCCAGGGAGTGGCCCTGGGACAGGAAGAGACAGGGAAGCTGCTTCTGGCTGCTGGCTCCCAACAAAGTCTTCACGGCCACCGGGAAGTCTCAAAAACAGGTGTGGGAGCCAAGCTTCATCAAAAAGTGGGGGAAACAAGGCCTCACAGTCAGTTACTACTAACAGAGCTGCTCAAGTCTATCTTCAGGGCCCACAATGTAGAGGGGTCAACACGGTTCTGAGGCTAAATTGTGTGCTATGGAATTGGTGTCCCAAGGAAGCCACACTGGGAGAACGCTGTGCTCATGAAGATGCTTCAGATAAAAGCAAAAAAGAGAGTTCAGCAGTAGGAGTAGGCCTTCAAAGTCAAGAACTATGGAAACCTCCTGGAGCATGGCAGGGGCGTAATCATTGTTAGCTGGGACTGGACGTGATTAAGCAGGTGATTATCGCTCAAGGATTTTCAGAGTGGTACCCTGGGAGCATCGTGATGCTACCCAACTGAGGACCTCAAGGTCTCCTCCCCTGCCAGTGACAGGAATGGTATGGCACCCTGAGGTTACAGCCAAGGCTCCATCAAGCCATGGCCAACGTCAGAGTTCTGCAGACCATTACAGGAAGACAAAGCTCAAGATAGAAACCAGCTCATAAAGGCACAGAGGCTATAGAGTGAACTTGTTCCAACTGCCAAGACAAAGGCCTAGCAAAAGGACTCAGAAACTAGCAGCAGCCACCCCAGAGCAGTAAGATGCTGATGGATATAAACAAAGAAGCATAATAGAAAGAGGTGCTCCCATCACACTGATAAGGGTGGTCCTCAGTTCTTTACTGAAGCGGGGCCAGACCCAGGTGTGGAAATCTGCTTTACATACATTAATCGTAATGGACTATAACCAGATCTTGTAAGAGAACCATGCAATTGTCCTTTTATCAAATCCCAAGTTCAAAACCCTCTCCACTAGGTATTTTTATTAGAGTTACCAGAACAGAATAGACCTTACCTGATCATTTAAATCAACATTCTACTGGCCTTGGTGGGTAAATCAGCAAGCTATCTGTCCCTTACAAAATCCTGTCTTATTTCTGTCTGCACATGTTACTGGTTAGACAACGTCAATGCATATATGTACAAGATTTTTGCTGCAATGAAATATAGGGATTAACATAAATTGCATCAATAAAGTGCTCATAAAAATTTGGTTCACTCATACAATGAAGTTCTAAGTAACCATAAAAAAAAACACAAAAGGAAATGTGTTCTTAGTAATGATATGAAGATGCCTACATTACATTAAGTTTTTTAAAAAAGTAAGTTGCAGAACAGTATGTATAATATGTGAAAAGAAAAGAGAAATATATATATAGTTTTTTATTTACACAATATCAACAAATTCATTTGTCAAATCTGGTCTAACTTGCTGTTCTGTCATAGCTATATGATTTGGTGTCCAAGTGGCCCTTTGAACTAAAATATACGGTACTTTGGGGCTTCCCAGGTGGCGCTAGTGGTAAAAGAACCTGCCTGCCAATGCAGGAGACATAAGAGACACGGGTTTGATCACTGAGTTGGAAAGATCCCCTGGAGGAGGGGACGGTAACCCACTGCAGTATTCTTGCCGGGAGAATCCCATGAACAGAGGAGCCTGGCACGTTACAGCCCACGGGGTCACACAGCTGGACACGAATGAAGCGACTTAGCGCACGCACACACACACACACACAGTACCTTAATTTTTAAACACACAAAACACACATGCATTTTCAAAATTATCTGTAAATGCACTGGGTTGTGTCTTCTCCCCTGTATCTCCCCTAAAAGAAGGCTACAGAAGGTTGAAGCTGTTACTGGAAATTAAGTTGGGCAACAAAACACTTTGCTGGGGCTTCCCAGGTGGTTCAGTGGTAAAGAATCTTTCTGCAGTGCAGGAGTCACAGGAGACATGGGTTCAATCCCCGGGTCGGGAAGATCCCTTGGAGGAGGGCATGCAACCCACTTCAGTATTCTTGCCTGGAGAATCCCCATGGACAGAGGAGGTTACAGAAGGTTGAAGGGGATGGGGGTGGGAGGGGGGGTTCAGGATGGGGGACACATGTACACCCGTGGCTGATTCATGTCAATGTATGGCAAAAATCACCACAGTACTATAAAGTAATGAGCCTCCAATTAAAATAAATATATTAATTAAAAAAAAAAGAAGGTTGAAGCTATTACTAGAAATTAAGTCGGGCAACAATACACTTGAGCAAACTTTCTTCCTTGAAGTTGGGAGATGCAGTGCTGTAGACACCAAATCACCTCATCAGACCCCAGTTTGTGGGTCTCATATAAAGTGTCAAGTAAGTATCCCCAGCTGCTTTTCCGTAAGTATTCCTTCTGTATGTATAAAGGAACTCTGGAAGAAAAGCCAATAAACGACTACAATAAAAGTGATCTTTGGCAGGGAAGTAGGAACTGGGTTTCTGGAGTACAGGGAAGGGAGATTCCTTAGATATTTAAAATCTGGGAGTACATGGTGGACATGTCCTGCTCAACACCCTAAAAACGATGGTTTCTAATTAACGATCGCCACCACCAAGGTTGCCAGCGGATGGCTCGAGGCCGGGAAGGAATTGTGGGAATGCGTTCCCACATCAAGAGCACAGTATCAGGAAGCAGACTGACCTCGGGGAACAGAAACCCACAAGGCCTGAGAGTCTGCCAGTGCAAACCCACCCCGGGGCGGTACCCCGAGATCTTAACACAGAGAGCGCGGGGTAAGGTGAGGTCAGAGCCCGCTGGCCCAGCTGAGAGCAGTCAGCCGCTGCGTTGTGTGGGATCCACCGTCGATGTCTATACTCTGTGTGTGCTCCACTTGCGCTCGATTTACAAGGAAAGTGCCCTTCTGAAAAGCTCTGCCCTGGCCTTAGCTGAAGTGAGGGAAAGGGATTTTCTGCCTCTCGGCCTTGAGGCGCCATCTCAAGGGGAACTTGGCATAACTTCTCCACCAAAACAGGAAGGGGACTGACAGAGCATCGGGACCCCAGGAGTTAATCCCACCACATCACAAGCATTTCCTGAAAACCTACTGTGTGTCAGACACGGTGTGAGGCGCTAGGAGAGGAGGATAGGAGAGCTTGACAATGACTCCGCCCCATCGGGACCACTCCCTCGGGAGACAGACAGGGTACCATCTTTTCCCAAAATGGTAAGGATCAAGGCAGGGATGCACAGATCTAAATCCACAGAGGGATCACTCAGCCCTATAATCTTCCTCACTGTTTTCCAGTTCAGCTTGGAAAGTACAAGAAAGAAGAGAAAAGCAGAAGAAAGACAGGATTAAAGAGCCTGTGTTTTGTGGTCCCCTCCATACAGAAGAGATGGAAAACCTGATTCCCAAAACCTTGGATGTGTGTTTCTCCTGGGCACAGAGGCACCAAAGTCAGCAGCCTCCCTTCCTCTTTTTCCATCCTTTTCTAGGGTTTCTTCCCAGGAAACAGGAAAGTGATTACATATTGGAGCAATTAATAATAATGAATAAAAAACCAATTGCTCCTAGGATGGAGCCTCACTTTTTTTTCCCTAATTAAAGTTTACTGAGCACTTATTAAGTGCCAGGCACCACTGTCAATAATGTACATGTGTTTCCTCATTTAAGCCTAAGACAAAACTGTTAGGTGGCAGTGATATTTCTGCTTTGTAGACACAAGAAAACAGAACCTCAGAGGTTACTGAGAGGGTGTGCAGTGGGCTTAGGATAGAGAGGAGAAGAGTTTCACTAAGAGTGCAGTTTCATTAAGACCTGGGTCTGAACCCTGTGGTTAGCAATATCTTTTACAAGTTAACTTACAAGTTCATCCCTTGTACCTGTTTCCTCAACTGGAATTCGGGGGTAATCAAAGGATCCACTCCACAGAATTACTGCAAGGGTCAGTTAGTTAACCTTGGAATGGTGAGTTTATAGAACACTGCCTGGCATACAGCAAAGCTTGGCAAGTGTCACCACCACCATCACCCCCATCACCAGTGTCACCACCATCACTATCATCACCACCATCGTACAAGCCCCACCACCACCATCACTACCACCACCATCACCCCACCACCATCACCCCCGTCACCAGTGTCACCACCATCACTATCACCACCACCATCACCCCCACCACCATCACCCCCATCACCAGTGTCACCACCATCACTATCATCACCACCATCACCACCATAACCAACATACTAACATCACCATCGCTACGGGCACCACCACCATGACCATCACCACCACGATCGTTACTATCACCACCACAATCATCATTACCACCACCACCACCAGCAGCAGCCACTGAGCTAGAATGAGAAGGAAGTGGGGGCTTGAGAGTAATGGGAAGTGAATGTTTACGTGGGACTCAACGCAAAAGGGCCATCACAAGGAGAAATGGGGAACCGCTCACGCCCTGATCTGTGTTATCTCACCCCTCACCCTCCAGGCTGACCGGGTGAGACACCACCCCAGATGACAGGATTTCCTGCTATTACACAGGCCTGCCATCTCCCCCCACACCATCTTGTCAACTCAACTTCCCACTTCTGTGGGCCCGATGGTAAATGAGGCACAGAAGCTGGATTCTAGCCAGCTGAGAGGCAGAGGGATGACCGAATGGCAGGCAGGGCAGGAAATAGCAGAAATGACACAGAGAAACCACCTTTGATGTGAGCCACAGTCTCCCCTGAGCACAAGCTCCAAAGCAGCAAAATTCCAAAGGATGATGAAGCAGCTTAGAGAGAGGTGCCTCAGGGCTAAAGTCTAGCCGGCGTGACTGGGGAAACCGTTATCAGTTGTGTAGTATTTCGGTGCCACATGACAATGGGGGGCTGCCCCAGGCCCCTTGGCAGGATCTGGCCAGATGCCCTCAGGGTCCAGGAACAGGGGGGACCTTACAGGATCCTGCCTGATCCTAAACTGGTCAGTGCCTCTCTGATTTGATCATTAAATTCTCCCAAGATGACCCACCTCACATCTGCAACAGGGTGTGTTTCAAGGAGGCGGCATCTTTTAAGCAGGAGCACATGGAAACGACCTTTCCTCACAGGCCCCCATTCTATAGAGGCCCATCAGAGATCGTGTGCATGACTCAGATAAAACGCTAGGACTCTCACACCTCTCTATACTCTGCACTGCCTGGGTGGCAGTGGGCACAGTGAAAAAGATGAAGAAAGCCAACAGCAAGCACTTCCAGAGCTATAAATCATGCCGCTTGTACTATGCTAAGCAGTTGGCACAAAGCCTCCAGTAGCCTTTAAGGTAGGAATTGACCCTTGTTTTGAAGACAAGAAGACTTGACACTCACAGCCTTGCCTGAAGCCATACACACCGGCAGATCCCAACTCAAACAGAGGCCCACCTGAACATCAGGCAGAGGTACCCGCCCCCACGCCCACAGGGGCAGGCAGATAAGGTAAGGAAGGGACATAGACGGGCACCAACAACGGGGCTGCAGCAAACTCTGCGGGAACCAGCAGCCAGGTCTCGGTCCCACTGACCAGTTGACCAGCTCCAAGTCCAGCGCTGCCCACTATAAACTTTCCAGAGAGCCCTGGGTTTTCAGGGCAGATGTCCAGATGCTGTGCAGGCCAGCCACCACATGGGCTGGCCCTGGAGGCTTCTCATGAGCTCCCTCCCTCAAATTACTCTTCCTGCCCCCAAAGATAAGGCTCCTTCTCAACCAGAGCAGACACAAGGCATCAGGCAGAGTGACCTGGGCCAGAAAGAGATCTTGCCTGAAGGCCTCTCAAACGAGTTCTCAGAAGGCAATGCTCCAACCATCTGATGATCTGTTCATGAACCTCTGTCCAGGGGCATCAGGCTTAAATCTGGACAAGGCCCATCATGCGCCTCTTGGAGCCCACTTACTGTTTTTTGGTTGTTGTTCTTATTCTTCTGTTTGTTTTTAAAATTTTATTTACCTATATATTTATTTGGCTGCTGCAGGCAGGAGCTTTTGGTGCAACCCTGGGTTTAGTAGCTGCCACAAGCGGGAATGTGGGATCTTAGTTCCCCGACCAGGGATCAAACCCGCATCTTCTGCATTGGAAGGTGAATTCTTAACCACTGGAGCACCAGGGAAGTTCCCCACTGACTGTTTGTTAAGGAACATGGGAGGCTCAGGTGCAAGTCTCAGGTCAGCTGCTAACTAGCTCTGCAAACTCTGGGCCAGTTATTCCACCTCTCTGTGCCTCTATTTCCTCATCTATAAAAGGGAGATACAGCAGCACCCAGATCACACGAGTGTGGTGAGTTTTACCAGAGTTAACACACAGAGCCTGGCATGCACTAAATAAATGTTCTATAAAGTCTGCTATTATGTCATGGAATCTTGACTCAGACCAGTCCCCTCTGCCAGCCTGTGGGCTCCATCCGAGTTCTCCTCTCCTCCCCTCCCAGCTCTCGCCCCAGCTTCAGGTCCCAGTTGGGTCAACAGTTTCCTCCCAGGGCTGCACCCAGCTAAGGCAGAGCTCCGCTCTGGGACTCGGGCAGCCAACTAACGCAGAACAAGGACGTTCAACTCCAACCTGTCAGAGATGGAGCTCAATTCTTGGAAACTCCTCTTTCCTTGAAAATCTCTGGGGTTTCCTTCACGACGCCTCCCTCCCAACAAGAACCGAAGCAGGGTGGTTGGAAAGAGAAGGAAAATGTGAGTTTCCTGCCTCAGGCCAGCTGCAGATAACTCATCTCTGGTTTCCGGAAACCTCCATCTGTGAGCATTTATTTCTACTGAGAAAAAAAAAAAAAAATCTCCCCAGGAAGAAGGAGGGGTGAAAAGGTATGGAGAGATGAGTGGCAAGATTTTTCTCTCCTCACTTGCCCTTTCTACCTGACTCTCACCTGCCCCATCCTACAGATTTCAACAGGGTGCCTTCTCCCAGATCTAAGGGTGCCCCCTCCCCACCTCGCACTTCCCCAGCACTCTGGATTCTCCCACCACCTGACTTAAAATATTGCTTGATAGCTGCCTGTTCAGTTCCTTCATCTTACTCTGTGGTACGTTCCCTAAGAGCAAGAACCACTCACCTCAACAGCTGCCCCAGAACCTGGCAGAAAGTCCACAAATATTCACCGATGAAATGAAGGAAAGCATCAATGACCCCTCTCTCTATGTGTACCCCCCACCTCTAGCCAACCACAAACCGAAAGCACTTTTAAGAACCTACTTGCATAGGTTCCTATAAGAACCAGGACACATAAACAGTAGCTTTCTCACACTTTCCTAACGTTCTACAATTAGTGGACTAGTTACTGAAAAGAATGTTTTAGCAGGAGCATGCTTTCGTGTTTTAGTTTGGCCACTCTTGTTCCTGGGAAAGTTCATGAAACTCAAACCTCTAACCCAGACTTGTCCCCACTAGTCAAAATGCAGCCACATTAGGATGGAGGCTGGAGGGGGGCGTTCAAAACCACACTGATGCCCCATAGAGAATTTAAACCAAGAACATACTCAGGTCCAGCCCACGCCAGGGCAGACAGAATTGTAGGTTGTGATAACAAGGGATTTCACTAGAATATGTCTATTCTGAGGGGTCATTTTCTAAGTCAGTTTCAACAGAAAATAATCTGATTCATGGTCTTCATATTGATGGACCATGAGCACTGACTTTAATTTAGGGAAAACTTGCCACTTTATTGAGGTGGCCACCTGATGCAAAGAGCTGATTCACTGGGAAAAAAACAGAAGCTGGGAAAGACTGAGGGCAGAAGGAGAAGGGAGCTACAGAGGATGAGATGGTTGGATGGCATCACTGACTCAATGGACATGAGTTTGAGTAAACTCCGGGAGATAGAGAAAGACAAGGAAGCCTGGAGTGCTGCAGTCCATGGGGTCGCAGAGTCAGACACGACTTAGCGACTGAACATCAATAATTCCTGACAAATTTGATCTTAAAAGTTCTCTGCATCCTTCTTTTGATTTAATGATCAATTGTAGAACCTAACGATCCTTAGTCCAGAGTTCTTCCGCAGAGCTACCCCAAAGTCTATCTGCCAATGTTTAAACTGGAGCTCATTTTTTAGATATGGAGACATGTCTTAGAAGAAAACACCAATTATTTGTAACAACTGAATTTCGGGACCCAATTATATAAAACTTAACCTTTCTGGTGATCCTTTGCATTGGCTAATATTTATATGAATTCACATTTCCCAGGGAACACACTAACTCCACAATTAGGGCTGGCTGGGGTAACCTGGGGAAGCTGATTTAGGTTTTGACATTGGACTTGGATAATCCATCAAAGTTTATTACTGTTTGGCTGGAGTAGAATGAAGAACTGAGAGTCATTTCCTCTTGTTCTTTCCTCTGCAGAAAGGAGAAACAGCTGGCTCTCCTTGTAAGAACTTAGCCTCACCCTCACTCCCAGGCCAGCACATTCCTGAAGGAGCCTGGCCTGGATCTTTCTAGTTCAAAGTCAGCTCACCTCATCCAAACAATAAGAGAACTCGTTAAACAGTGCTGCTCACGAGGCGACTGGTCACACTTCTCTGTGCTTGCATGCAAGGTACTCAGCCAGCATTTATCACTTTATTATTGCTAAATTTTCACAATACGAATAATAATGGCTAACATCTACTTTTTTTAGACACCAGCTCTTGTACTAATGACACTTCTGGCATTATCTCAGACCTCCCAATCATGATTTTGATGTCATTATCCTTATTTCGTAAAACAAAGAACAGAGACTTGGATAAGCCATGGTCACATAGCTGGTCTAAAGCTGGTCACATAGCTACGCTCTGAAATTAAACAATTCTCTTGAATCTGGCAGGGATCTTCCTGTACATAGAACTGTCCTAACTGATTGAATAATGGGGTTGAGATTAGCAGCCTTCTTTCCCTCCACATCTTCCTCCCTCATCCCTACTGCCTCTGCCCCTCATCCCACCTGGTGGGGCCTCAATGCTGGTGAGGTGGTAGTTGCATTCTGCAAACAGGTCTTCTTAGAGAAAAAAAAAGAGAGAAGAAAAACCAAAACCTGTCTATCTGAATGTAACCAGAGACTAGCATGCCTGTTTCGGTGTTTTAATTACTGAAATAAAGGCAGCTGTGTTTATTTCCACGTTGGCTCTTGCAGACAAGGGTTCACTTATTTAACTAGGGACAACCAGGTCATACAAAGTCTGGGATGCGTTTCATGTTCTCAGTTATACTCTGAGTGTCTGTGCCAGGAAAGCCCACATCCATTCTAATGACCAGCCTCAAGAAGGACGAGGACAGATGGTCCAGAGGTGGTCACTGGAACTCTGGTTTTTGAAAGCTCTGATGTATTTTGGGCTCAATTCACATCCGGGCAATTAGCTTCAAACCCCAACCATATGTGTTTCTCATCATCCTCAAAACAGAGGAATGTCCAACACCTAACACTAAACCCAGTACTGGAAAGGAGTGTTGGGGGAGTGTTGTGGTCCTCGGAGGATGTTAAGAATCAAAGCTCATGGTGAAAGATGGGGCCTTGGAGGCCTCAGGAATGGAACCATGGCAGAAAGAAAGATCAAGACTATTGGCTTAACCCTTCTTCCAGCTAAAACCTCTCTTTTCTGACACTATCATGCAGTGCAAAGAACACAGGTTTCACTGCAGGCTGACTTGTGTCTCCACCCCACCCCACCCCCAAAATTCATATGTCGAAGCCCTATGGCCACAATGTGACAGCATTTGGAGATGAGGCCTTTGGGAAATAATTAGGTTTTGATGAGGTGATAAAGGTAGGGCCCTCAACACTCATGCTGGGATTAGCATCCTTACAAGAACGGACACCAGAGACCATGCCCTCTCCTCTTCGTGCGCAGAGGGGCTGTGCAAGGACACAGCAAGGCGGCAGCCAGGGAGAGATATGGTTGTCTGCCAGAGAACAATGGTTGTCTGGCAGCTCTCAGCAGGAGCTCCGTCTGCCAGCACCCTGACCTCGGACTTCCCAGCTCCCAGATCAGTGAGAAATAAACATCTATAGATTAAATCATCCAGTCTATGGTGTTTGTACGGCAGCCCGAACAAACTAACACAGGTGTCTAAATCAGACAAGGATTCATGCTTTTTTGTTTTTAATTTTTAATTGGAGTTTAATTGCTTTACAATGTTGTCTTTGTTTCTGCCACAGAACAACGTGAATCAGCCGTGAGTATACACACGTCCCCTCCCTTCTGAACCTCCCTCCCACGCCCCCACCCCACCCCACCCCCTCTGGGTTTGTCACAGAACACCACCTTGAGCTGCCTGTGATATACAGCAACTTCCCACGAGCTATTTATTTTACACCTGGTAGTATGTATATATGTCAGTGTACGCTCTCAATTCGTCCCACTCTCTCACTCCCCACTGTGTCCACAAGTCCATTCTCTATGTCTGTGTCTATATTCCTGCCCTGCAAATAGGTTCCCCAGGAAAAGGTTCACAGTCTGACTACTTGTGACCTTGGACAAGCTATTGTGTTTCTCTTGCCCATCATTTTGTGGATGGACTACACAATGTGAACAATGGTTGTCTGGCAGCTCTGTGAGCTGGGTTGAGTGTGGTGGAGGTGAAAGGCACCTAGCACTTTTCCATCCATGTCAGCTCCCTTTCTCCCAACTCAAGGGTCCTTAGTGCTAGAATCTGGAATGCAACATTCCCATCAGCGATGCCTCCCATGCATGCGATGGCCGATCTCACAAATGGACACCTCTTTGGTCAACTTCAGCCCGTGGATGTGTTTTCTTTGCCCTATACTGATGTTTGGGGACATCTGGATCATTTATCAACATTTAAAAGATATGAAATTTCATGTAAAAATCTCAGTCTCTGGTTCTTCTTGAGAAATAAGATGGCATGACACTGGACCGCATTCTTCCAGCGGGGAGGGAGAGTGGAATCCCCTTGCGCAGAGAGTTAGCCCTCACTTCCATCCACCAGGCTGGCTTCACCCACTTAGACCTGCTGGCACCTGCAGGCCTCTCGGTGGGCGGCCCATGGGTTAACAGGGCTGGTACAATCTGGCGTGACCTGTACTTTTCCTAGCTGCCCACAAACAATGGTTTTAAGTACAATTTCAGGATCCATCCCCTGATGCAAGGAACAATTAGCACGTTCCTGAGTCGCCACTTTATTTATTTATACATCTATTGTGAGCTAAGGAACATTCATGGAGAGGCAGGGATCTTAGTTCTTGGAGTGAAACTCAGCTTTTGCAACCGGGAGGTTGGCTGACCCAGCTTTGCCCCTGTCACTCAACTTCTCGGGGACTCAGTTTCCTCCTCTGTGAAAATGGGGCCTTGGGAGAGATGATCTCTATTGTGTCTTTCCATATTTGTGTAATTCTTATGTGAAATTCAAGCACATGGCTAGAAATTTAACACAACTCTCTTTACTTCTGAGCTCTAAAGGTTTTCATGAAAGCAGAGCTCTTAAAACACTTCACTGACCCTTAATATAGGTCTTAAGTAAATGTAAACAGGACTCAAAGAATGGCCTTGTTTAATGTTCTGCCCACTTCAAGCTTGAGTCTTTAGCCTTGATGCTCTGCACTTAACACACCCAAGAGGAATGAACACCAGCGCATTAAAAGAACTGATGTCCAATTCTTGTCCCCAGGAGATCCTGAGGCTCTGGGCCATGCCTGCTTCTCTGCCCTCATTTTACCAAAACACAAATCCAACCACACCACCACCCAACCCCCAGTGTTCTGGGCAAGTGGGCTTACTTTCCGTTCTGTGCTCAGGTCCGTTGCTACCACAGGACCTTTGCACCTGCAGTTGCCACTACCTGGAGCCCTCTTCATTTAGCTAATATCCACTGATCCATCAGATGACAGCACAAGCGTCACATCACCATTCCTGGCCTCCTTGGCAAGACCAAGCCCTACTAACAGTTGTGTTGTGGTAGCTGTCACAGCTGCATTATTATTAATACATTCTTTATGTGTGATCAGTTGACTAATGATTATTGCCCCAACTGAACATATTATAAATTCCAGGAAGAGCCGTGTCTACATCTATCTTTATTCATTCTTGTGTTTCCAGTGCCTGGCTAATGGGGAGGCACAAAAACAGTTGATGCATGAATGAATGAACGAGTAGTAGACACTACTGGGAAGATTCTGGAAGACAAACTCTTCAAGGACCATATCTTATCGAGAGTTTGATCACCAAAACCTAATAGCAATGACAGTGAAAATGATGGTAAGAGCTCCGAGTACCAAGTACTTCATGCATTTCCAACTCTGTTCTGACAGACTATTTATGCAGTAACTCAACACCTCACAAGAACTTACGGAAGTTGGCGCATTTCCTATCCCTGTTTCACATAAGAGAAGGCCAAGGCACAAAGAGCTTGGTAAACCTCTTAGTAAAAGGAAGAACAGCTATAAAATCCTAAGCAGTCTACTCCCAACCACTAGACCATCCTGCCTAATACGGTCAATGAGGCACAAGAAATGTTTACAGAGTAAATGACAGCTGCTAGATGTCACCCTCTAGCCCTGAGCCCCAGCCACCCACACATGCACTATATACATGGACAAAGGGACGGGCCCTCTCTGGAGCAGAAGTCTAGACAGACAAGGGCCCCGGAGCTTAACAGTCAGAAAAGATTCAGAAAAGCCAACAGAAGCACCAATAAGAACCAAGCAGAAAACAGAAAATAAGGTGAGGCTCCAGGAGTGATGGTGAGGTGTAGCCCCTCTGCCCCAGATCAGCCCCATGGGTGGGAGGGTCCCCGCCAGGCCAGCCACATACCTGATGTTTTCATTCAGTGCATAGAGCTCATTGCTCTGCAAGCCGCCCCCTTTAAAGACGTTGATCACGGCAGTCTGGACGCTGTGGGGAAATAGAAAGACCCCCAGTGAGTGGATCTGCTTCCCAGGCGCCACCTCCATAAGTGGCTCAGAGCCAAAGGTGGGGAGAAGGGCCAGGAAGCCCGGGGCACAGGCAGGACCACGTTTTCTCTCCCTGGAATCCATCACTTGCACACGAGGGTCCTTGGAGAGGGAGGAAGACTGAGCCCCAGAAGACAGAAAGAAGCCCTCTCCCCGCACTTTCTCGCAGGCTGGCAGCCCTGCTGGGAAGCAGCCTTACTCAAGGGTGGGCAGTGGGATCTGCCCTCGGGAAACCGCGTGGCCAGCACCTGCAGGCCTGGAAGAATCCAGCGTGGCTCTGACCGCAAGCAGGAGTTCAGCCCAGCCTGCGGGTCTCTCACTTAGGAGGCCTCTGTCTTCACAGCCTGGAGAAGATCATGCCTTGGCTTATCTTAATTTTTTTTAAATTTTGCAACTATGGATCTTAATTTTCCTCGCCTTTTGTTTTACATTTTTTAAAAAAACTGGAGTATATGGGGAATACATGTAAATCCATGACTAATTCATTTCAATGTATGACAAAAACCACTGCAATGATGTAAAGTAATTAGCCTCCAACTAATAAAAAGAAATGGAAAAAAAAACAAACTGGAGTATATATATTAGTTTCTGTGATACAACCACGTGAATCAGCTATACGTATACATAATATCCTTCCCTTCCTGGACCTCCCTGCCAGCTCCCCGCTCAATCCCACCCACCTAGGTCAGCAAGGAGCACCGACCTGAGCTGGTGCTATACACCAGCTTCCCACCAGCGACCCGTTTCAGAGCCGGTGCTATATGTTCGTCACTGCTAGTCTCCCAATTCATCCCGCCCGCCCCTCCCCCTCTGTGTCCACATGTCCCTTCTCTATGTCTGCATCTCTGTTCCTGCCCTGCAGATACGTCCATCTGGACCATTTTTTCTAGATTTCACATTCATGCCCCAATATATGATATTTGCTTTCCTCTTTCTGATATTTGTTTTCATACTTCACTCTGTATGACAGACTCTAGGTCCAGCCCTTCAATAGTACTTTCTGGGAAGAACTCCAGAAGGGCTGGCCTCACTTCCCCTTCCCCTCCCACGAGTGTTCAGGCAGGAGAGTTGATCCCTTGAAGGACCCAGGTAAGGCTCTGGACCCAGCCCAGGATTTCAGCAAGGAGCTGATCACAAGTTTGTCTTCACCCCAGGTTTCAGGCTTTTTAAAATGAACCAGGTTCATTTTAAGTAGAACCAGGTTCTACTTACCATCAAAACATTTCAGATCTCTCCTCCCTCACCATCATGAGTTGTGTGTTCGTTAAAAAAAAAAGATAATGATCCAAATGACAAAAAAAAAAAAAAAAAAAAACCACTTCAGTAATGCTTTAAAATAACAATGCATTTGATTTACCCAAAGAGGAACCAAATTTGAAAAACAGCTCCAGGAGGGTGAGACATAGTATGGATTCAGTCTCTACTCAGTACCTGGTACACAGATTGGCTGGACGCTTAGGAAGGTGCAGTGTCTCCTCTCCCAGCCACCAGTAGCTTCCGGGTGGGGATCAACCCTGGTCTATGCTGTGTTGCTAGCGTTTCACAGATACGTGTCAAATCTTCCCAAATAGGTAGCAGGTGACTGGAAGTTATTTAGATGTTCCCACCCTCGGGTCTCTGACAACTGGCGTGGGACTAATGTTAAGCTTTGATACAACTGTCCTGGGCTGGTTAACTGATTTTGAGAGCCCAGAAGCCCCCAGTGGTCCGCTTTCCCTCTATTCAAACAAGGAAAGACGGAGAGAGAAAGAGGGACAAGCTAGGAGTATGGGATTAACAAGCTAGGATACAGCAACCAGGATTTCCTGCATAGTACAGGGAACCATATTCAATATCTTGTAATAACCTATTGTGAAAAATAATCAGAAAAAATAACTCAATTTAACAAAATATTGTAAATAAACTGTATATCAGTACAAAAAGAAAAAATACATTAAAAAAAAACCAAGAAAAGCCGATGGATACAGTTGCCAGGGAAACGGGCATACTGTGTCAATCACCACTATACCCACGACCTTCTGGAGCCCTGATCTCAGGAGATGCTGAAGTCCAGCCAGCCCCTGGCCTTGGCACCCCAACCCCTACCCCACCACCACCTTCCTGCCCACCCAGTGCCTCCTATACCTGTTCCAAGCGGAGTTGGAACTCAGCTGCCGAGCCTGGCGGGCTGCCTGGAAGCGGGGCAGGTCGCTGAGCGCCGGGGAGCTCATGAAGCGCGGTCTGGGCCTGCGGAAGGAGCCCATCTTGGGGAACTCGACGGGCAGGCTGGGGGCGAAGCCACGGGTCATAAGTCCAGGTGAGGGGGCGGCTTCTCCTCTGGACCAGAAGGTTCCAACTGCCCACCCAAAGGGCTTCTCCCAGGGCTGTCTTCTGGCCCTCGGGCGTTCTCAAAACCACGACGTTGGCCAATACCTGAAAAGAGAGGCCAGCTTTTCTTAAAAACGTCTGGGCTGAGCAGACCCCATCTTGGGGGAAGCTGGCTGGGACTTCCTGGCCAAACTACCCCCCCCCAAAAAAAAAAAAACCAGAGGACCCTACAGTACTATCTATATCTTGCAGGGTCCCATGCACAAGTGTTCACAAGCCTCCTTTTGGTTATAACCTTGTGGTCATCCCCAAGTGGAGAGGCACTCACAATGGGTTGAGGCCAGTCCTACAGAAATGTGATTTCTAAGCTATGTTTGACTGTGGTTCCCATGCACATCTATCAGAGTTTGGGCCCCTGCTGAGTTTCTGTAGCTTCACCAAGTTTTCCATTGAGATGACTTAAAAAAAAAAAAAATAGAGCACACAAGAGCTCCTTGTCTAGGCACTGAAGATGGTCTATGACTTGCCCTGACCCCAGCAGCCCACATGCATCGCTCACTATTTCCCAAAGCATCAGCACCTCTTCCCTCAGGCTCATCTCCTCACCCTCCCTTATCTGCCGTCCATTCATGTACTCCATCAGAACATATCTATTGGTTACTATTTACTAACCAGGCTTCCCTAGTGGCTCAGTGGTAAAGAATCCACCTGCTAATGCAGGAGACGTGGGTTGGATCTCTGGGTCAGGAAGATCCCCTGGAGGAGGAAATGGCAACCCACTCCAGTATTCTTGCCTGGAGAATCCCATGGACAGAGGAGCCTGGTGGGCTACAGTCCATGGGGTCGCAAAGAGTCAGACACAACTTAGTAATAAACAGCAACAATTTATTAACCATGTGAGCTGTGGAGTATCCAAAGATTTCTAAGACCTAGTCCCCGCGCTCAAGAGGCTCATGGTCTATGGCAAGAGAAGTTGTCATGTATTTGCTCATGCAATAAACATTTACAAAGCCCCTACAGCACTTCAGGTGCTCAGGTATTGGGGATGCATGGTGGCCATGGAGAATGTGGTCCCTGCCCCATGGGGCTGTTCCATGTGAGGCTGCAGCCTTTTGATTGTATCTACAATTTCCCTTGGGGCTTCCCTGGTAGCTCAGCTGGTAAAGAACCAGCCTGCAATGCAGGAGACGCTGGTTTGACTCCTGCGTTGGGAAAATCCACTGGAGAAGAGATAGGCTACCCACTCCAGCATTCTTGGGCTTCCCTGTGGCTCAAATGGTAAAGAATCCACCTGCAACGCTGGAGACCTGGGTTCGATCCCGGGGTGGGAAGATCCCCTGGAGGAGGGCATGGCAACGCCCTCCAGTATTTTTGCCTGGAGAATCCCATGGACATAGAAGCCTGGTGGGCTACAGTCCTTGGGGTTGCAAAGAGTCAGACACGACTGAGCGACTGTCACAGCACAGCCCTGTTTCCCTGCCCAGAACCCCCTCCCTCTTCCTCTCTGCTTATCTAAATCTAACTTACCCTGCAGGGTTGGGTTCAATGACACTGTCTCCTGGAAACCCTTATGACTCCATGGTTGATGACTGTGAGTGAATCTGGGTTCAAATCTTAACAAGGTCACTCCCAGGTTGTGTGACTTCGGGCTGATTGAGTATGAGAGTCCTCAGCTGCTAGCAATGCCAACTTCACAGGGCAGGTCAGAGGGGAAATGAGATGGTGTGACCTGCCCAGCTAAACAGCAGACCTGAGGCTCTCAAGCACCGGCTATTTCTGTTCAGACCTGTCTCTCTCACTTCTCTGGGCACTTCTGAACCTGCCATTTCAGTCTTTTATCCTTCAGTCAGCGTCAAGTCCAAACTGACAATGCAAAGTGAGTTTGGGAACTGGTCAGAGTGAAGAACAAAAGGAAACCACCAAGATCACAGTCACTTTTTTCTTCCAAAGCTTTAGGGTTTAGCCCAAAAATATTCTCAGTGGCACCTCACCAGCTACTCTGCTGTGTCCCCAAAACCAACAGTGAAAGAAAAAGATATTCCAGCCACAAATGCCAACTTTCCAGCTGGCAGGGGGAGCAGGTTTTGCAGGCCCAGCTGCGGTGTTGGAAGAAGGAAGAATCCGGGTCCCTCCTCCCACGGAAACAGGCTGCCCTGGTCAGCGAAGCACTGAGGCTGCTAGCTGGGCCCTGAGACTGTCCATCCAGAGGGCGTGGGCAGGGTTACCACTCCCTGTAGACAGTGGGCACCGTGACAATGTACTTGTAAAACCAAGAGCCCAGAAAGGAATGACTCGTCCTACCTCTGACATTTCTTAAATGTGTCCCACTTTCTCTGACAGTCTCCTGCCCTTCACCCCATTCTCAGAATGAGCCGATGATGACTAAACTTTACCAATAAATGCTGAGGAAGTCATGACAGACCTGCTCACTTTCAGAGGGTCTCAATAACCTCACAAGTGCCCCTGGAAGGTGGAAAGATCTATGCAAATAAATGAGTGGGGCAATGCAGTAATAAAACCACGGGAGCCCTTTAGACGCCTTAAACTAGCTGGCTTTGGGATTTAACTTGCCCGGTAAAGGTCACACGATTGAGAGAGACTCTGTTTTACCGCCCTTCTTTAAATGGGCCTGTTAAGTGCAATTCATCTGTGTAATTATGGGATATTAACTCCATTTACGAGGATCCTAAACTCCAGGTGATGGAGCTGCCTCCCACTCAGAGGCACCTGTACGGGAAAGTGGAAAGGTGAGCAGAATGCATCATTCGAGTCTTCTGGTTTCCTGCCGAAACACCACTTTTCCAGGAGGCTGGGCAGCACAGAGGATCCCGGGGCGGGCTCCTACTCGCCCCCCGCCCCCCTTCTCAGTTACTGCCTCCCGTCCCACTGCCAGGCTTCCTGCTCCAAGCCATGTGCACATCCAGCAAGGCTCGTGGGCAGCCGCATCTACATAGGCAACCCTTTTGACTAAGGGAGACTTTCAGCCAAAAGGATGATGACTGCGGTGTCCTCGGCATTGCCTCGGCCGCGCAGTAACACACAGCCAGGAGCATCTCTGACTCATTCGTCCCCTGCAAAACCTGCCACCCTCAGATCCAGACATTCCAAAGCTGTCTTCATCCACCATGCCTACTTCCGGCTGGAGCCAAGAGGCCTCCCCAGAGCACCGAGAGGAAGCTGCTGGGGGCGTTGATGAGAGGGGCCTAAAAGGGAAACGCTGACACACCCTGTATCCACCTGCCATGGCGCTGTCTCCTCACACCCGGGCTTGTCCCGACCTAAACAGGACAAGGCAGAAACTCACAAGACAGACGGGGCTTCGGAGTGAAGCCTGGCCAGGCTCTTGCTTACAGGGGACAAGAGTGAGGCCCAGAGGAGCAGAGAAAGGCCTGATGTCCGAGGTAGGAGACAGCCAGGACTGGCTAGAACTGACGTTCCCTCATTCCTGATCTAGAAAGTTTCCCAGCCCCCACCTGGGCCATTCTGTAGGCTCTTTGAAGACAGCAATCAGATCAAGACTTACTCATCTCTGTAACCTCAAGCCTAAGGGTACTGCTGAAGCTAAAAATGAAGAAAGACTAGCAACTCATAAGGCACCAACTGCCTGCCTGACTTGATGACAAACCCCACAAAACCCCATCTGAAGATCAGAGAAGTTAAGTAACCTGCCAGAAGTCACACAGCTATTAAGAGGCAGATCACTGACTGACGACTGGCCTCAACCTGCAGCCCGTTCTCACTTTGCTGGGAGACCAGACCTGGCCAGGAAAATCACAACTGAAGCTACCAAGTTAGGCAGGAACATCTAGTCACAGAATTTCATATTAAAATTTAAACCTCATGCCCCAGAGATGGATAAACAGACGTAGGGAACACTAAGACCACACTTGACACGGGCAAGGGGAGCGGAGCACAAGGAGGAGAAAAAAGGAAGGCGAAAGCGTGGACTGCTCTAGTTAGACACCCCACCCCTTACTCTCTGTGCGACCCTGGCAGATCTCTTGACCTCTCTGAGGCTCAGTTGCCTCCTGCAGGAGATGAGCCAGCTAGCGTGACAACCTCAGGGTTGAATGAGGATAAAAGGAGGATATTTGTAAAGCACTTAGATGGAACAGTGCGTGGCAAACAGCAAATGCTTCACAAGTGCTTGTTAAATAAATAACTTGTTATTTCTAAATCTCTAGGCAATGACAGCAGTTGGGAACACAGCAACACTTCCTCCGGCTTATGGCGGCCTCACAAACATCTGGAAAATACTCACTTGGGAGCAGGCCAGGTCTCTGAGCCCCCGTGGTGGTCATAGAGCATTAGGGCCTTGGGTTACTCAGGATGGTATTTATTGAGGCATGATGCCTTTCAACTCCTTTCCTGCAGCATGGTTTCTGGGTGGCAGTGGGGTGGGGGTTGGTCACAGAGTGAAGCAAGCTAAGAATTACTGGCCCTTTGGCCCAGCAGTTCCACTTCTAAGAATGTACCCTACAGAAATGGTCACATGGTCCTGAAGACTGGCAGATATGCCAGTTCTTTGCAGTAATGAATAATGGAAACTACCAAAATATCCACCCATAGGGGACAGGTTAATCAACGATGATACCCCCTAAATGGAGTGGTTGCTGTTCAGTTGCTCAATCGCATCAAACTCTTTGCAACCCCATGGACTGTAGCCCACCAAGCTCTTCTGTCTATGGAATTTTCCAGGCAAGAATACTGGAGCGGGTTGCCATTTCCTGCTCTAGGGGATCTTCCCCAGTCAGGGATCGAACCCATGTCTGCTGCATCTCCTGCATCGCAAGCAGATTCTTTACCACTGTGCCCCCTGGGAAGCCCAGATGGAACATGTAACATACCATTAAAATTAACAGGAATGACTGTAGTTCTCAAGGAGGAGTGGTCACTAGAGGCTTTTGAATCAGGCAAACCCTGGTATCAATGCTCTTTCTGCCATTCATTGACTGTAGGAGGCAGAAAAACTGGCCCCCAAAGATAGAGTCACTTCTTAGTTCTCAGAACCTGAGACCATTGCCTCGGGTGGCAAAAGATGTAATTAAGTCAAGGATCTAGAGAGAAGTAGCTTAGCCTGGATTATCCAGATGGGCCCATAAATACGATTAAATGTATCCTGATAAGACGGCTGCAGGAAATTGGAGACAGAAGAGGAGACACAGATATACACACAGAAGATGAGAAGACGGAGGAGGAGACAGGAGAGATACAGCCACAAGCCAAGGAATGCTGGCAGTCACCAGCCGAAAGGGGAAAGAAATAGATTCTCCCGATGCAGCTAGAAGTTGGTATGCTGTGAAAAAGAAAATGAGATTTCACCCCTAGAGTCTCTGGAGGGCATGTGATCCTATGATACATTGATTCTGGACTTCTGACTCTAGAACTGTGAAAAAATACATTTCTGGGTTTTTTTTAAGACTTTTTTTTTTTTTTTTGATGTGGACCATTTTTAAAATCTTTATTGAATGTGTCACAATATTGCTTCTGTTTTATGTTTTGGTTTTTTGGCTTAAGATGTGGGGTCTTAGTTCCCAGACCGGGATCAAACCTGTACCTCCTGCATTGAAAGTCTAAGCCGTTTTTGAAATGCTACCTGTTAATTTTGGAAAACAGTTTGTTTTGTACTGGGGTATAGCCAATTCACAATGTTGTAATAGCTTCAGGGGAGTGGCAAAGGGACTCAGCCATACATATACACGTATCCATTCTCCCCCAAACTGGAAGTCGAAGTCTTAATCACTAGACCAGCCAGGGCAGTCCCCATGCCTGTTGTTTAAAGCAAACCCAGGTTGTGGGCATTTGTTACTGCAGCCACCACAAATAAATATACTCACTGCGTCCCTGGCCCACCCTGCACTGCAGGGTCTACATTGAAAACATGGGAGCCTGGAGAGTCGTGGTGCTGATGAACAAGATGATCTACGAGGTGCTTGGCACGGTTCCTGGAGTTATGCAGGTGCCACCGCACATGCCATGGAGGTTCGGACCAAAGGGGCCAGAGCCAGGCTCCGTGTCACCACTTCCAACCGAGGCAGGTGAATTAGGATTGGTGGTGGTAGCAATGGTGTGGGGCTGGGTGAGATGATTCAAGGCAGGCTTGAAACAAGCTTGGTATGCAGCAAGTGCTTGATATCTGCTACCCATCGCTTATTTTTATTACCACCACCACCACTGCTGCCGTATTAGCCTGCTCTGTCTGCTCTAACCAAATACCACAGACGGGGTGGGTTCAAGCAACAGACTTTTATTTTCTCACGGTTCAGGAGCTACAAGTTCACGACCAAGCTGTCAGCAAGGTGGTTCTCTCCTGAGGCCTTTGTCCCTGCCTTGCAGACGGCCACCCTGTGTCCTCGCGGGGACTTTCCTCTGTGAGCCTGCACCTCCGGTGTCTCTCTGTCCAAACTTCCTCTTCTTATAAGGACGCCAGTCAGATTGGATGAGGGTCCACTCTAATGAGCTCGTTTTAACTCAGTCACCTCTTCAAAGTCCCTATCTTAAAATGTTATGTTGGCCAACAGGCTTGTTGGGTTTTTTTTCCCATAAGATGTTACAGAAAAATCCAAACCAACGTTTTGGCCAACCCAATACAATCACATTCTAAGGTACTAGGGGCTGGATCTCAACATACGGATTCTAGGGGGACACAATTCAGCTACAAACCCCACTGCCGCCACCACCATCATCACTGTCACCATCACAAAACCTTCCTCGCCTGAAGTGTCTGAGTTACAGAAACCATGGTGCCTTAGTAGATGTTCGCTCATGAAGGACCAATGAGGTTAACACTTAGGAAAATATGCTTCTAGAATGATGTAAGTAGTAAAGTTTTGCATGCCTTTCAGTTATCTGGAAAGCCAGCGTCCTGTGTCCACAAAGTATGAGGCAGTTAGAGGCTTCCTGAGTGCTGTCACTGGCCTTGCGCTCCCCCAGGCTCATTGCATGGGGTTTCTTTGGAAACTCGGGATCCACAATGTGTATCTTGGAGAAGAATGTGGTGTCTTGCCTTCTCCCGGCTTCTAGGGCCAGGGCACAGGGAAGGGGCGCAGCCTACAGGCTGGGCCAATGGGCAGAAGAAGGTGGTATACTTAGTGGAAAATGCAAATGAATTCTATTGTGCTAAGGCTCCAACCCTCGGCTCTGAAAAGGGAAGTAGGATCATGGCAAAACTTAAAGAAGTGGGTGGCTTATAATGACTCTGAGGCTTCCTAGAAAAAGCCATTCTGAGGGTAAATAACAAAGAAGTCAAACAAAACTGGGTACTCAGTCTGATGTGGCCGCCCAGAAAACAGAAAACAGGAGAAACCCGTTCCCTGGGAAACCAGACAGCCAGCTCATCTGATAGGCCCCCTCACCCCCACCCAGGTGCCCCTGAAGGCAGGAAGCCCAGCATGGAGCTCCTCCCCTGGGACACGAACACAGAGATGAAGGGCCAGTGACCTTCCACACCCTCAGGATTTAGATACCGTCATTCAACTCCACCCATCCATTCTCTTAACTATGGCCAGGGCAATCTTGATCATGATGACCGCGGAGAATGATGGCATATTCACTGAGAGCAAAGAAAGGGACAGCCCCTTGACATGCCTTATCATGGTGCCTCTAAAGTGAATTCAGGGGGGCTTGACCCAAAACCTTTCGTGATATAGATTAGAATAGGAAATATCAGAGTGCACCCATCTGGGGGAAACGTGCATATTACACATTTACTGGGACTAAATATATCAGTATTTCCTACCATCAAAATGTTACAAAGCCCCTGAAAAAGACACATGTTCATTGTAGCCCAATGCTCATTGTAGCACTATTTACAATAGCTGTGACATAGAAACAACGTAGATGACCACTGACAGATGAATGGATAAAGAAGCAGTGCTACATATACAGTGGAATATTACTCAGCCATAAAAATGAATGCCCTTTGAGTCAGTTCTAATGAGGTGGATGAACCTAGAGCCCATTATGCAGAGAAAGTCAGGAAGAGAAAAACAAATAACATATATTAACTCATATATATGGAATCTAGAAAGATGCCAATGAACCTGTTTGCAGGGCAGTAATGGAGACTCAGACATAGAGAACAGACTTGTGGATACGGAAGAGGGAAGGAGAGGGTGGAATGAATGGAGAAAGTAGTATTGAAATATACACGCCACCATATGCAAAATAGATAGCCAATGAGAATTTGCTGTATGGCTCAGGGAACTCAACCTGGGGCTCTGGGACAACCTAGAGGAGTGGGATGAGGTGGAGGTGGGAGGGAGATTCAAGAGGGAGGGGACATATGTATACCTTTGGCTGATGCATGATGATGTATGGCACAAACCAACACAATGTTGTAAAGCAATTATCCTTCAATTAAAAATAAATATATTTTTAAAAAATGCTTGAAAGCCCTGTGTGCTATCATCTTCCCCATCTTACAGAGAAGGAAATGGAGATGCTGCTTTGAACAAGAACCCAACACCCCAGTGCCTGCGATGCTCACAGAGCTGTCGCGTCAATGCTTTCAAAGGCTCCCCACAGGTCTTAGAATAAATCCCCAAACCTCATCCTCACATTCTCACCTCCCTTCACTCTGCACACCAGCTTTCCTACATTTCCTCTAGCACTACCTGCTCTCTCCTGCCCCAGGACCTTTGTATGTGCTGTGCCCTCTGTGCAAAATAGTTTCTACTTCCTTACCCAGGCTCAAACCTGCACACCCTTTATCATCTAAACTTCACTTGCTCAGAGAGGTCCTTCTCCTCCCCGCCCACCCCCTCCCCGCCCCAATCAGGTCACACCACCCCACAGAGCACCTTCCTCACCAGGGACCAGTTTCATGGAAGACAGTTTTTCCATGGATGGGGGCAGGGGATGTTTTGGGGGTGATTCAAGTTCATTACATTTATTGTGCACTTTATTTCTATTATTATTACATCAGATCCACCTTAGATCATCAGGCATTAGATCCCAGGGGCTGTGGACCCCACAATAAATCACTACAGAAATATTTCTTACGGTTTCCATGAGGTCCATAATGGCAGGGACTATGTCTATTCAGTTCTCAAGTGCATCCCCAGAGTGTAGTATAATGCAAGAATTCCACAGATATTTGATGAATGCGCAAATGAACTTGTCAGAGAGTGAGTCTTGCTGGAAGACACAGAAACTATAAACAAGTATCAGCTGAGGATTCCAATATCTCAAATTACATACAACCTTACTGTATGAAAACATCCTAGTACTGAAATCTGACAAGCCTGGGTTCAAATCCAACCTCCACAATGTATCAGCTGGGTGACCTGGATAAATGACTCAACCTCTCTGAATCTCTGTTTCCTCATCTGTGAAATGAATGTGATATTTAGCTCAATGTTGTTAGTATTAAATGAGGCAGCCTAGATCATGGCCTCACCCATAGTAGGTGACCCCCTAATTGGAGATAGTATTAAATTTTTATAGAACATTGTTCTCCACGAAGCCTCCATAGGTTCCCAAAGATGACATCCAGTTATGGTGTGGGGCTCGACTGAGCGCAGTCTGGGGCAACTGCCGTGGAGGGAAATTTGACAAGATCTACAACCTGGTGGCTCAGATGGTAAAGAATCTGGCTGCAATGTGGAAGACCAGGGTTCGATCCCTGGGTTGGGAGATCCCTGGGTTCCCCTCTGGAGAAGGAAATGGCAACCTACTCCAGTATTCTTGCCTGGAGAATCCCATGGACAGAGGAGCCTGGCAGGATACAGTCCATGGGGTTGCAAACAGTTACATATGACTGAGCGGCTAACATACACAAAATGACGAAGGTTGTATCCTCGGACACAGCAACACTACTTCCAGGGATGTTACTCTGGGCATGTGGAGTGGCTTTTAAAACCTGAGTTTTTCTACTGCCTTCTTTAGAACAGCCATGGGTCAGGAAGACCCTAAACACTCAGCATCGAGGACCGGCTCCATCAGCTGAGGTGTCCCATATGCTGGGATCTAAGAAAGAAGGGTCAAGAAACCATGCACTGACTAGGGTGCTCGCCAGGGGACACTCTGAATGAAGCGTGTTAAAAAGCTAAACATAGAATTATGTGTATGTTAGGCTCCCATCTACATAAAAAAGATGAAAAAGCGTATGTGCCTATTTCACTAAATGAGCATAAAGTATCTCTGAAAAGACAAACCAGAAACTGGTAACCCTGGTTTTCCCTAGGAAGGAAGCTGGGTGGCAGGAACACAGTGGGGAGCACTTTTCTCTATAAACCCTTACGTACTTTTAAAATTTTGAAACATGAAAATGTATTACTTTTTCAAATAAATAAGTTTAAAAAAAGTGATCAGCTGGGTGATCAGCTCCCCTTCTCAAAAGTCAAATACAAACACAGCTTATACGATTTGTTCAAAGTCACCCAGCTCTTAGAAGTCGGGGTTCAAACTGAGCTCCTGATCCCCAGGGCAGTGCTCTATCACTTACCACTCACTCATTCAACACAAATTTATTTATTTAGCACTTATTCTACAACAGGAGCTGCCTTGTGGAGGGATATATGGGCCAGAAAATAAACCCTGGTAAGAAAAGATGAAAGGGAGAATCAATTTCTTTCCATCTTCGCATCATGCATCACAAACTGTCCCAAAGGGCTGAGCCTGAAACATCCCAAAAAGTGGACAGAAACAACCCAGGTTAAAGGAGGCATCCACTGCCCAATCCAATCTGGATTTTGCCATCTTAGGATAAAAGCCCAGCTGTCCCAAATCTGAAGTTTTCAAGAGAAGCCCCAAATCCAGACCTATTAAAATGTTTAAATCACTCAGTGTGTAAGAGTTGGCAACTAATTCACCAGGCGGACTAACACCTTAGCGGCTTCACATAACCCTTCCCAGCTGGGGCAGTGATAAAAGAATCTGCCTGCCAATACAGGGGCTGCAGGATATCTGTGGGTCAGTCAGGAAGATCCCCCGGAATAGTAAATGGCAACCCACTCCAGTATTCTTGCCTGGACAATCCCATGGTCAGAGGAGCCTGGTGGGTCACAGTCCATAGTGTCACCAAGTCGGACTTGACTAAAGCAACTTGGCATGCATATGGGTCTGTGACCTTTATTTTATCCCATCATAGCTATGACCATCAGTCTTCTCACACTTTTTACCCAGAGCCTAATCAGAGTAAAATGTAAGCCAGCACTACCCAGCCACTGTGGCCTTGGATAAGTAACTTCCCTTCCTAAGATCTATAAGTAAGAGACTCGCTGATGGCCATGGACTTGCTGATGGCCACGCTAGCCTCCCTGGTAGCTCAGACGGTAAAGCGTCTGCCTGCAATGCGGGAGACCTGGGTTTGATCCCCAGGTCGGGAAGATCCCCTGGAGAAGAAAATGGCAATCCACTCCAGTACCCTTGCCTGGAAAATTCCATGGATGGAGGAGCCTGGTAGGCTACTGTCCACGGGATCACAAAGAGTCAGACACGACTGAGCAACTTCACTGGATGCTAACCTCTCAGCATTGCCAGCCATGTATTCGACCCCTCCCCTGTAAGGCCCACATAACTAGGCACCTTTGACAGACCAGGATGGGGATTAGACCCTGACACAGTGCAAATGCAGAACCAGCCTTCAGCCTTCTGTCATCTCTCACTTGCCATATCATCTAATTGGTCAGCCTCTTAACTAACCAGCTCTCTCTCTTATCTCACCCTTACTCTATCATCGATTCCTCAGTGGAACCACAAGCACCCTCTCCTCCTCTCCACATTATATACACATCCAGATACACTCTTTAAACAGAGCCAGTCAGCAGCCCCTGAGATTTCACTAAAAGAAACACATAGCAAACAGAGCCTGCTAAGCCAAGCTAGGAAACCAGATCTGAACTACCTGGCGCCCATGTTTTTAAGAACAGTGGGACCATTTTCCAGATCAATCGCTTCCCATGACGATTTTCCTCTTGTTGGTGCTGGCAGGAATATACTAACCATCATCAGAGGCTGGCCCGGATGGTGGGGTAATGCTGAGCCTCTATGAGCAACTATCTTCTCAGTCCATTTCTGCCCTAAACAAATGAGGTAGGTTTTGTTATTTTCATTTTGCAGAGGAAGAAACTGAAGCCTGGGAATTAACTTGCCCAAAGTCAGAAGACTAGTTAAGTGGGACCAAAAGTCAAATCCCACCTGATTCCACGTCCTGAACCCCCAACCCTCGGTTTTAACAACAGGTCTGTCACAGGATCACCTGCCACACTTCCCTTCTCAACCTTCGCCAACAGCTTCTTACCCGGTTCGGGCAGCCCGTGCGCTCTATTCCTTACAGGAAGGAGCTTTTGTTTCTTCATAGTCCCTTCAAGAGAGCAGAAGTCATTTGTGCTTGTTGACTTGCTCACAGCCTGACTGGCCCTGAGAGCACGTGAGTTCTTAAAGACGTGTGAGAGCTGGCTGGACCCACTCACTATTGTTTCCTGCTATGAGCACAGTGCTGCGCACACAAAAGATTGCCCAGGAAATAAGGGTGAATATTGGAGTGAAATGTGGACTCCCAGGCCAGCAAGTGGAACAGCCCTTCCATTTCTGAGAATGAAAGTGCTAGTCAGTCAGTCATGTCCCACTCTTCGCAACCCCATGGATCACAGCCGGCCAGGCTCCTCTGTCCCTAGGATTCTCCATGCAAGAATACTGGAGTGGGTAGCCATTCCATTCTCTAAGGGATCTTCCCGACCCAGGGATCGAATCTGGGTCTCCTGCATTGCAGGCAGATTCTTCGCCATTTGAGCCAAGCATACACAAGGGACCAGAAAAATACCCTTCCTTCTGCTTTAACTGGGGTCCACCTTAGCATCACTGGACCTGGGCCACGTGGGCAAGAAGTCCTGGGTCTGCCTGCTGGTCCGTGGAACCCACAAGCGCAGCAGAGGAAGGCGCCGGCGGCAGGACACGGCACACTTATTTGGATTAAGACCCACCTTTGCAACTTGTAGGAGACAAAAACCAGCAGGAGACAGACATTCTCACAAACAAGAAAATGTTAGGAGTCAAGTTTGGACTATGGAAAAAGTTCAACAGGAAGAATGAGACAACTTTCTCAGTCCTCCGCTGGAAATCAGACGCAGACGGAAGAGTCTGGGAGTCCAAATTTGTGCAAGAGTAAATATTGGCACAAACAGGATGCAAGCGCCTGTTCCTCTCTGCTTCACAAGGCTGGCAAAATGTCCCCAGAACTCAGAGCACTGACAATCCCGATCCCTTTCTAGAAGTAATGATTTCATTCCAGCAGCATCATCACCCAGGCTGCCAACCACAATATAATCATCAGAAAAATCCCCTCCTGTGATACGAGTCAAACTAAACTGTGGGGAATAACCACACCTCTTATTTACTCCTCTCGAAGCCCCAGTTTAAGTGTCAAGTTTCTTGGAGTGTTTGGGTGTGGCCCGTAAATGCCATCTAGAGTGATTCTGCAGTGCCTCCCAGATAATAAACTGAAAAGTCTAGACACCAGTGGTTGCAGAGACTGACCATGCATGATGTCAGCAGTGACACTGCTGACATGGAACGTACATAAGACCCAGAGGGGTGACAGAGCGGTCAGAAGCTACTGTCTGGCAGCCAGCAGGAGTTTTCAGTGTGGGGAAATGTGCTCTATAATAACATGTGTGATTTATTAAAAATTAGCTTCACCCTCCCGTTGCAGGAACAAGATGGAGTGCTTTCTCCTAAGAAAAGGAGACCAGGAAAAGGGCCCCATGTCATGGGGCCAAGTTCACAGAGCGCTGCAGAGTCAGGAGCCTGGAGGGGATCTTGGGATCTGATCACTTCAGGGAGGTCATGAGTTCGATTCAAGTTCATGTAACAACCACATGTTAGAAGGTCTGCTGTGCGCCGGGATCTGAGTAGGAAAGAACCGTTCAGGACAAGGAAGAATGGAATATCTGCCCCCCAAGAGGCTCAGGGGCTCACAGGAAATACTCAAAAGTAATGCCATAAATGCACTATTACACCAACGGCTGTAATTGAAGATGGACGGCTGAGACTAGACCGAGGCAGAAAGATTAAATCGCCTTCTCCATTTACAAAGCAAAGCTCATGAAAGGTCAACCGAAAAATACATGCTTTCCTTTTTCTTGTCTGTTTCTCTAAAGAATATGGGCGCTGGACACTGGGAAGGGAATTTGGGGAAGAAAAAAAACAAGCTTTCATAGCTAAAGCTCAACAGGTACCCTTTTAAAATCTGGCAAGGATGGGACCAAATATTACGTTTTAGTACATATCAGTAAGCACCCACTATCCAGAGTGCAGAGAAGAGCCAGATGTGGTCTTACCAATAACAAAGAAAAGAGAAAAAAGGAACAGGTATTTGGTCACGATTACAGAAAAACACAGGAAGGCCTAAAGCTCTGATGGCAAACAACTCAATGCCTACGGTGGCCCAAGGCAGAGAACACACCCATGCTTAGAGGGCCAGGTGGGGACCACAGCAGACTAGAGAAAACCCTCCGTCTTCTTTCTGTTTCTTAAAGAAAAGCTGAAAGCCCGAGTTTACATGTCAAATGTCCCAATTTTTAAATACTGGAGCAAATAATCTTTTTTTTTTTTTTTTCAAAACAGGACTCAAACCAAACAGGACATTTCTGATGCCAAAGTCTGGCTCCTGGGCTGCCAGTTTGAGGCCCCTTGACCTAAGGAGTGACTACAGAAAAACAAGTGTAGTTCCTAACTGCCAGAGCCAGAGGGATAATGAAGGAAGAGCGTGATAGTCACTCAGGGAGGCCTGTAGGAAGATGAATCCAGTCCTGGGAAAAATAATCAAACCAGTAAAATAAAACTTCAGAGGCCTGTAGTATACCACTCACCACTGACACCTGCATAGCACTTTATATAGTCAGCCTTAGGGATCTGTGGGTTCTGAGCCCTCGGATACAGAGGACCAAGTGTAAAGACTTGAGCATCCTTGGATTTCAGTCCAGAGAAGAGAGACCTCCTGCACCAGTTTCCTACAGATACCAAGGGATGACTAGCTTCTAAAGCTCATTTTCACGTCATCTCATCTGATCTCCCCAACAACTCTCAGAAGTAGGAATCATTATGAACCCTATTTTAGAAGTAAAGAGTTTCTAGTTCAGAGGCCAGAGAAGGAACTTGTCTCTAGTCCCCCAGTTATGAAAGGGCAATAGCATCAGGACTCAAGTCTGGGACAAGTACTTTTGCAGAATTTCAAAGAGAAGAACTCCAGGCTATCCTGATGAACAGCCAGCCTTGACAACACCGGTCTAGCAAAAACTAATGTTCTCAACCAAGGGTGATCTTGCCCCCATCTCCTCCCAAGGGAGACATTCAGCAATGTCTCCAGGTATTTTTGGCTGCTGTACTGTGGGGAGGTGTGAAGGGTACCACAAGCATCTAGCAGATGGAGGTCAGGGATGCTGTTGAACATTCTACAGCACATGGGACAGCTTCCTATGACAAAGAACTATCCAACCCCAAGTGTCAATATGGATAAGCTTGAGACCCTGGTCAGACTCTAGTGCCTGGCTACTTAACTCAAGACCTGAGAATCAGCAGAATCAGCATCAGTTGGGAACTTGTTAGACATTCAGGCCCCAACACACACCCACTGAATCAGATTCCGTGGTTTAACAAGATCCCTGGGTGATTTGCACATACCTGGAGAAGCATAGCCCTAGACCAGGCTTCCTTGGCCATGTCGGAATTTTAACATAGGAAGGAACCTTCACAGGAGACCCTTGCGTTATTTTGTAGACAGCAACAGTGAGCAGTTGGCCCCGGGTCAGACAGCTTGCCCATGGCAATCTCTGATCTCAAATCCCTGTCCTGCACTATCTCCAAGATGCCAGGCAAAACCAACATATGGCCTCTTTGTACAACTCTCTCATCTGCAAAGTTGATACTGACCTTTGGGGGTGTCTTGGGGACTTTTTCTGAATCGTGAAAGGAATCGATTATCCTGCTGGCTGAGATTTTTTTAAAATGATCTCAGAACACTGCATGGGATAACCATGTTCACCCACCACTTTTGCCTGCAGATATTTTACAATGAAAGTGGCCACACAGCTACCACAGTGGTGGACTCCAGTGGCCAGCAAGTATCAGAGTTCTCCAAAATGACAGCGGCAGCTGATGTGGTCTCCCCCAAAAGCACCTGGGGAATAATGCTGAACCCGTTCCAGAGGAGTATTTAGAATTCAACGACAAGCGTAAAAGGCTTTACACGGAGGATTTACGCAGATGAGGTCATGAGCAGGTTGTAACAGGGTTTGAGGCAGCTTAGTTCAGAATAATAAAGACACACGTCAGAGTCCTTGCTGGATTTTTGCCCCCAACCTTGGGAAGAAGGGGAAAACAAATTCCTTCACGTATTCTCCCAGGCTCAGCTAAATGGACATAAACTCTAGTTCCTGAATGGACAAGGCAGTCCCAAGCAGTCCCTTAATCCTAGTATTTGCTAGAAACAACCGTTGTCACAGATGCCTTCAACAAAACTCAGAACTCGGCCTGCATCCAGAAGAGCCAGCAAAGTTGAAGAAAGTTCTGTAACAAATGAGGAAAGAAGCAAGAAACTGGAGGTGTTGTGGGTGTGTGGTGGCCAGCTAAAGTGAAACCAGAACACTGAGGATGAGAGAAATCTCATATTTTTCCCCAAAAATTAAGGTGAGGTGTACTTAGAGGCAAGTACACATTTTTTGGAGCCTATGATTATATGCAAACTAAACCATACAAATAATTATGAGAGGCTGTTTGGGCATTAGCACGGATAGATGTTGACCTGGTTTTTCCAGAGGCCATGGTCAAGAGGGAGAGGGATCTTAGGGTGAGTCCCATGGCTCTCCAGGACCCTCTGGGCACAGTTCACCCATAAGCACGACAGGGCTAGGAAGAGGGTGAGGGACGTGAGGTATCTCTCAGGTATCTTGGCAGCTCACTCACCTCACCCTGGTGCGTGCGTGCGTGCATGCATGCGTGTGTATGCTCGGATGCTTCAGTCATGTCCAGTTCTTTGCGACCCTATGGACTATAACCAGCTAGGCTCCTCTGCCCATGGGGATTTTCCAGGCAAGAATACTGGAGCGAGTTGCCGTTTCCTCCTCCAGGGGATCTTCCCAATCCAGGGATGGAAACTGCATCTCCTGTGGCTCCTGCATTACAGGTGGATTCTTTACCGCTGAGCCACAAGTGAAGCCCACCTCACTCTAGACGCAGCCTCAAAGCATACACACCACCCGCTTCCAAAAAGAACACTCATATTTTTGACTGAAAGCTTACACAGAGTAAAGGTGGTTGATTTTCATTTTAAGCCTAACCTTTTACTACAGAGAAAAATGAGGAAGCCATACTCCATCCCCAAAACCTCACAGAGGTGTCCTCATATTTCTGACAAAGAACTCAGCTAACTGACTTGCTTTCCAATCAGCATAGAGCCAGCTAAACCGGGCTGCTAGCTTCTGCTTCATAACGAAGCCAGCTTATAATAATGTCATTTATTATCCTGATACAGAAATGGAATATTTTTAAAAGGGAAGAGACAGAGAATGTCTTCCACACATATGAAAAATATTTTAAAAGCCCCCAAATCACCAGAATATGTTAGGAGTTGGAACTATCAGAGGGGAAAAAAAAAAGTCAGCTTAAATTTAATAGACCGTTTAAATTCCTAGTTGACAGTAATTAAAGAGCAAGCAGTATTTCTTTAAACGGCTGCTAGACAGAACTTAATCCAATTTAGGTAATCACTAACCTTTACTATTTTTTTTTCTCTCTCACTTTCTCTCTCCTCTAAATGGAATCCAAGGATTGATCTACAAAGGCCATAAACTGGCAAAGCATAAGAAAAGAATATTTAAAGAGAGAGAGAGATTGGGTGACTGTTACCTCAAAGAGTCAAGTCCAATTAAAATGGAAACAAGTCTGGGGCTCCCTAATATAAATTGACTATAACCTGGGGCTTCTAACGAGGCTTCCTCACAGCAGAAGCCAGGCCAAGAGAGGTGGCAGTACTGCCTCCCCCATTCTCCTGTTTCAGCACCTGTTGGGCAGGCTGATCACCAGGTCCTGCCCACCAGTGCGACAGCCAGCCCTTGCCAGACCAGCACCAGTAATTCTTATGGTCACAATACCCTCTGGGCCTCTCTCCTTCTTCCATGGAATAACTACTCTCAGAATTACCCAGACTGTCCCTTCGGTTCCTCCAGTGTTCCCCCAGCCCCTGTCCTCTCATGTTAATGCAACCACACTGCTCTGATTCAGAAACTTCCATGTGAACAACTAGGACCTTCTTGAGATCTTCGGATCCTGGGTTTTTCATGGAAGGTCTTCAAAGACACATATTAGAATATACTAGAAAGAACAAGGGGCTTGAGTTAATAGCTGTGTGACATCAGGAAAATAATTAACCTCTTTGAGCCTTCGTTTTTCACATCTTAAAATAGGGAAAAGACTATCTACCTGTTTGATTGTTGAGAGGTTCAAATAACATTACCATGACTGTACCTAGCTCCAGTAACTGCCCAGTAAATAAATTGGCTCCTTTAACTGTACACGTTTTAAGATAAACCTTGAATCTCCAGCCCCTGCCCAAATCATGAATTAACTCAAGTTCACTGCTGATGCTCGATCATTGCTTTGCATCACTCAGCTCCAAAGGGGACTCTTCCCTTCTCAAACAGTACCTTCTGCTCATCAGGGTACCACTGTCTCTGTTCCCAAATTGTTAAACTCATAGCCTGTACAAAACCCACAAAATATTTTATTCCCAACACTCAGCCACTGAATTATTAATTTATAATAAATGGTTAACAAATGATACTTTCTATAAGCATTGCTTTCAGCAAGAATTTACATTTTGCATATACAGAGGCAACTCTAGAGAACAAACTTTAAATGATGAACACAACACATTAGAGATCTTTCAGAAGGCCTCATACTCTATATTTCTCACATCAATTCTGTTTCAGTTTACCTCTGCAAAAAAAAAAAAAGGTGAAAATGAAAAAGGCTACAATTCAAGTTTCTGTGTATTCTACGCGTACAAGGGCAGCACAAAAGGAATGACCAGGGAGACTATTCACATGGACACCTACAAGTTCCCTAGGATAGAGAACTCATTAAGAAATCCACAAAGTCCTTATTGATTTCAATTTTCTACAGATGAATGCTTCAAATACTGCACATACATTGTTAATAAACAAAGTGAAGTTTATGACATTAGGTCTGGATCCCCAGGATCAAATTTTCAAATACCAGTGTGATGGTTTTTAAAGATAAGACGAGGATTTTTTTTTCCCAGTGATTGAGCCACTCTATGATATTTAAAAGAAAGAAAAAAGAAAAGCCACCAGTTAATCAACTATAAAATGATCTTATCAATAACTGAGGCCCTGAAAGGAAAGACATCTTCAGAGCTGGCTGGCACTTCAAGGCTGGAGTAACAGATCTGGAACACATTCTCAGCTCCACTCCTGTTACTGTGCCTGTTACTGAGTCCAGGCTCATTCTGCTTGCTGCACAGAGGTCAGTGAATCCAAGAGACAAGGTGTTAAGGCAAGGAACACGACTTTATTTGGAAAATCGCCTGACCAAGATGGCAGACTAATGTCTCAAAATAACCATCCTGTCAAAGTCTGGATGCCAGATTCTTTTATGCATTAGTGATGGGGGGTGGTGAGGAAACAAAACTAAAAAGGCCATTTACTCTCACAAGTATCTCCCAGAGTAGCAAGCCTCAGACAGGGTGATGTGTTAATTTCTTCCTTCCTGCCATCTACAGGTGGAAGAGTTCTGAATAAAGGCACTTTAGCTTAACAGTCAAGCAGAGGGGCAGGATTATCAGAGGCAGGCCATTATGTGTAATTATAATAACAAAAGAAATAGATCTAGCAGGGAAGAGTCCCTGTTACTTGACTTTGGACAAAGATGCTTTTGAACTGTGGTGTTGGAGAAGACTCTTGAGAGTCCCTTGGACTGCAAGGAGATCCAACCAGTCCATCCTAAAGGAGATCAGTCCTGGGTGTTCATTGGAAGGACTGATGTTGAAGCTGAAACTCCCAATACTTTGGCCACCTGATGCAAAGAGCTGACTCATTGGAAAAGACCCTGATGTTGGGAAAGATTGAGGACAGGAAAAGAAGGGGACAACAGAGGAGGAGATGGTTGGATGGCATCACCAACTCAGTGGACATGCATTTGGGTGGACTCCGGGAGTTGGTGATGGACAGGGAGGCCTGGCGTGCTGCAGTTCATGGGGCCGCAAAGAGTCAGACACCACTGAGCGACTGAACTGAACTGAACTGAAGTCCTCTAAGACTCAGTGGACTTATCTATGTCATGTGGAAATGATACTACTTATCTCATTTTTGGGGGTGCAGATTATATATCAGTTTCTTAGTGCAGAGTTTGATATAATAAGACTTCAAAAGGTGTTTGTCCCCCTCCCCTTTTATAAACATTTTTGAAATGTTCATACACAGACCATTGTTGAAATTTCACCCATTTGAAATAAAAACACAACCATGACCCTCTGGCTCTGAAAGAAATTAAGTCTCCTCATTGAGAAATAAGCTTGTTTAAACTAAGCCCTCGAGAAATAACCGGGTCAAACAATCTTATTTCTAATACTTTTCTTTTTTACACTACTAAGGGTTCTGGTTGTAACAATCGTCAATGAAATACTGAAAGGATGATGGTTGGGGTTGAATAAAACCAAAGACAACTTTGTGGATTAACCAAGCATTGTTTCCCTTATCGGCTACATTCTACAAAAACACTTGAACAGCTCTCTTGGTCAGATCCTTGGGCTCAATACAACCAGAAAAGCCCCACCAGCCAGGTTCCACAGAGAGGAGCGTTGCACTTTTCTTAGTCCTACTAGGAAACTCACAAGAGACTAAATTTAAAATGTGGCTAAATTAGTTCCTGTAAGTGCCTGTAAGTGCCATCTAGCCTTCTGATACAGGTGCTGTTTCTGCTGTCAGTTACAGCGCCTCCCGCACACCTCCCCGCCCCCCCACCCCAGTAATTTACTAGAGCACAGTTCCATGACATTTTGCAGCATGCAGGCCAGTGAAATGTCATGACTGCACCCACCGCGGTCAAGATCACTAAAGGGAAATAAAAAGGGCCACCTCTGAGGTTCGATCAGCAAGCACCTTTTGGTGGGGAAAGGGGGGCGGGCGCGGAAGATGGAGACAATCTGGAGTTGGAGTCCTTGACCGCTTTGGTCGTTCGCAATGGGTCGTTTGGATCTGCACGCATCGTGTGGGCAATAGGTCTAGAACTCTACCCAGCAGGAATGTCTGGAGGTTCCAGCCCAGAACTTTTTCCAAGTGGGTCTCCGGGGCAGATGTGCCTCTGAGCCACCTCGCGTGAGCCTTCCGTCCTGTGGGGCGCATGGCAGTAATTGAAACCTTGCATACCGCAGGACTGCAGTGGTGTCTATAAATACTCACCGCCTTACTGCTGACCAACAAAACGCGGGCTCCCGGCACCTCAGGGGAAGAGGCGGTGGCATGTGACCCAAGGCGGAGGCTAGGTAGAACAGGGGAAAACCCTACTGCCAACCAGGGAGGCACCCCAGAGCCGATTCCTGAAGCACGGTGTGCAAATACAGAACCTGGTCTGATCCTGGGCGGCCGCCCCCAGGAAGAGGGGGGAGAAAGCTGGAACCAGAGTCGAGAGGCAGGAGTGGAGATTCCAGAGCGCCCCCCTGTGCTCGCAATGAGCTCTGCGTGCGCGCACAGTAGGCGCACAGGCGAAAGCCTCCCCAAAACGCGGGCGGGCGGGAAAGATGTAGCGGAAAGGGGATGCGGCTGGCGAGGACAGCCGCCCGCCGGGCCGAAGTCTCCGCGGGCTGCTCCCCGGCCCGCCCCAGTCTGCGGAGCGCGCACTTCCAGCGGCGCTTGGGACAAAGCGGCTCCCTTCTCTGGCCTCCCCTCCCAAGCTTCTCTCCGAAAAGAAGGGGGAATAGTAGGAAAAGATGGGGGTGTTTCGGGGCGCCGAATCGCCCGCGCCCGAGTAGGGGCAGCTCTTGAGATTTGCACCTCAAAGGGGCCAAAGGAGAGAACCAGAGAGACCGACAAGCAAACTTTCTTTTTCGATCTCCAGGCATAGCCTGGGTCCTAGGATCGGCGGCGTCCCTCGCCCATCCTAAGCCACGACGCGGGGAACGTTCCTCCCCTCCCCCGCACCCCCCCCCCCCCACCAACGGTGATCGCGAGCCCCGTCCTCTGTGCCCGCCTGCAGCGTCGGATCCGAGGACCCTTAACCACGAGAGGGCCCCCACCCGGTTGCCCCCAGATGTAACGCTTTCCCCAAGCCCCCTCCGCGAGCCCCGCGGGATTGTGCCCGGTGTGCCGGGCGACTGTGTTCTCAATCCCGTGCCGCTGCTGAGCCTAAGGCGCCAGCCCCTCCCGAGTCACCTCGAGTCAACGCACCCCCGCAGCTCGCCTCGGCCCCAGACTCTGCGCGCCCGGGGAAAAGTTTCCGGTCTTCCCGAGAAAGTTTTCTCACCCGCGGGCAATGAGCGACCTGGATGGCTCTCGCCACCGCGCGGTGCCCAGCTCCCTCTCCTCCCTCCTCTCCCGGCTCGGCGGGGTCCTGTCCAGCCTCGAGTCCTCTCCGGCGCGAGTCCACAATCGCGGTGGCGGCGGAGCTCCCGGACCCGAGCTGGTGACACGTTTCCCTCCTCGCTCATCTTACGACCTCCCCCTCCTCCTCCCACCGCCCCCCGCTCCTCCTCCTCCCACTTTTCCTGTCCTGTGCTCATCGCTTCAGTTTCTCTCCGGCAGCTCGCACCCCACCCCACCTCACCCCGTCCCACTGCTCCTCCCCAGCAGCAACCCTCCCCCGGCTAGGGAGGGGGGGCGGTGCAAGGGGAAGGGGTCGCCTGCACTTCAATCCAGCGCAACAATTTCAGGAAATGCAACGCTTGTAAAGCTGGGGAGGATGCAACAGGTCAAGGGAGCTTGGCGCTGCGCTTCCCTCACACAAGAGGTCTCGAGACCCCCCAGCCACCCACCCCCGCCTCCACCCCCACGAAAAGAAACCCTACCAGGATGCCAAAGGGGGTGATTCTAGGGTTCAGTGGAGGGCTGGAGCCTGGGACTTCTGTCATTGCTCTAAGGGACAATCCTCAGGCCGGTTCCAGAAGTTAAGTGCATTAATGGAAATGTAATTCCAGTGAAGTCTCTACCTTAGGTTTGGTAAACTTTTTTTTTTTTTAGTTTCTCACTTCTCTTTCCAGCTGAAGGTTTAGTGAATTGGAGGGTCCTTCAGAGTTTGAAACAACAGAAAGCCAACCGATCCCCAAATTAAAAACAATGAAAAACTATTTTCAAAACTGTTTTTCTCTTTGCAGGTGTTAAGAATTTGATGCAGCTGTTCTCAGGACTCACTGGCTTGCATAATTTCACCCTATGGCTGAGCAGGAAATACTTTACAAATGGGCTCCTTCACACATCACACTTAGGCTTTGAAACCACAGTGACATTTGCTGAAAAAAAGATGTCTTTTTATGTCAAAACTGAGAAAAAAATTCGTGTTTATTTTGAGCAGTGTGACCTTATGAAAGGGTTGCTGGTCGGAATGTGCCCAAAGGGGGTTTCATGAAGCTCCGGGTGCTCCCCTTGTCCAGAGGTATCAGATAGAGCTAAGGTGTTCTCAGCAAACCTCAGCATCATGAGGAGACTTTAAATCCCATCCCAGGAATCACAGACAATGAAGGAGACTGGACAAAGCACGTGCCTGGGATCAGAAGGCTTGAGAGCACAGTGGTCAATGAGGGTAACTGGGAACTGCAGTCAACGTTACACTGACATTTTCCATCTCATATTCAGTGCTCCCATTTCATTTAGTTTATGTTTTCCAATTTCTCCATCTCTTCTGTTTTTTTTTAGATGTTCTTTCTCAAGCCTTTATCAAGTGCAGTAGAAAAGCTTTTGTATACATATATATAGTATGTATAATATATATATTTTAGAAAACATGAATTTTTGCCTAGCTAAAAAATTTATGACAATTTTTATTCTCCTTGTTTGACTTAGTATGAATAAAATGCTAGGTTTCTAATTTAAAAGAAAATAGATACACAAGCAACAAAGATATACTGTTTAGCACAGGGAACTATAGCCAATATCTTGTAATAAACTGTAATGGAAAATAATCTGAAAAATAATATATGTGTATATGTATTACTGAATCACCTTGCTGTACAGCTGAAACACTGTAAGTCAACTACAATAAAATATATATATTAAAAATCTTTTTAATGAACTAGCAATAAAAGTCAGTAGGATAGAGAAGCAAAAAAAAAAAAAAAAATAGATTACTAATAAGGACCTACTTTATACCACAAGGAACTCTACTTAATGCTCTATAATGGCCTATGTAAGGAAAGAATCTAAAAAAGAGTGGATATATGTTTCTGTATAACTGATTCACTTTGGTGTATACTTGAAACTAACACAACATCGTAAATCAACTATACTCCAGTAAAAAAATTAAAAAAAAAAAAAAGCAGTTGTGTAGAGCAGTTGAGAGCCAAAGCCTGGAACCAGAGGTCAAGGGTAGTCAACCACCCTTTCTGACTAGTTGCACAATATTAGCCAAGTTATTTAACCACTATGCTTCAGTGTACACCTATGCAAATGAGGATAAAAGTAGTAGCTATCTCAGGCTTGTTATGAGGATTTAACGAATTCACACAGAGAAATTGCTTAGAATCTCTGCTGAGATTCAACAGACACTATTATTATTACTGTTATTATTCTGCAGGTCTGGGAAGTGGAAAGGGAGTCTTTGTTTAATGAGGCCTTCCCTATGCAGTCTATTTAAAATTGTAACTCACTCTTCCCTCCCAATCCCCCTCATTCAACTCTACTTTTTCTTTTCCATCTATTACCATGTAACATTTTATATGACTTTTTTTTTTTTTAATTTAGAGGATGAGATGGTTGGATGGCATCGCCAACCCAATAGACATGAGTCTGAGCAAACTCTGGGAGGTGGTGAAGTAGATGGAAGCCCGGCATGCTGCATGCAGTCCATGGGGTTGCAGAGTCGGACATACTTAGCGACTGAACAACAATGAATTATCTCTCCCATCACCTCCTGTTTCCAGACTAGAACATCAGCTCTTCAAGGACCTGGATTTGTTCTGTTCACTGATATTATCCAAAATCCTAGGAGAGTGCCTGGCATATTTGCTGCTACCCAGTAAATAGTGTATGAAATAATTCATGAACAGATTTCATCTAGCAAATATATGCTGTACTGATTGCCGATGGTGGGTTGGACTCTGTGCCATAAGAAAAAACTTAATTACTGGGCCTATCCAAGAATAAAAGAGGCTCCCTCCAAAAGAAGCACACTCCCTGGTAAAGAGAAATATTCACAATACAAGTGATACCAGCATGGTGTGGATGACATAAAAGAGTATTCAAGGATTGGAAGGAAGGTTTAAAGAGGATAGAGACTTCAACTCTAAGAAGTTGCTAATTTTGTAAACAGAAGTTTCTAAAAATTAAAAGGAGCCAATATTTTGGTGCAAATGAGAGCTTTGCTCTAAGGCCTATTGATACCAATATATTATAATTGTTACCACTCAAATTTTCACCAAAATTCTACCTAATGTCAATGGAACATTGCCTTTTCTTAAGAAATAGAATTTTGTAAAAAAAAAAAAAAGAAATAGACTTTTGTTAGGGGAAACTAATACAGTTTATTATATTTAAACATTTGTTTATGGAGGAGAAAATTTTCATTCTTTATTAGATATATCAGGTACACAGTTTACCATGGCCACAGCTTCTGAAGTGGAAGTTGGTCCAATCAAGTTTTCCTGCTGAAAGGGTAGGCCCTAGGCAGCCTCAGTGGGCCCTGATCCAAAAGTAGCCAAACTCTGTGACAAACTTCTCTGAGAAACTCTGGCCTCAAAAGGTATACTGAGTGAATCAGATTCCATTTCAAGAATGTAAACACACACACACACACACACACACACACGGACATACATGTAGCTAGTATCCAGAATAAGAGCTGAAATGTCATGACTTTATCTGAACTCTAGTGTCTAATCACTGCAGATTGGCTGTCTGTAGACCAACTAGATATATATTAGATGTATACTGTTTGAACCCCATGGTGTCAACAGTTTTAAAATCACTTGCCAACATGCAAAAATCAGAAAACTTCATGCAAAAATATGGATTTTCAGCTTGCCTTGAAAACCCTGGACTACTTGGCATTGTCCATGGTGGAGGCCTGCCCAGCCACAATTAGCTGGTGGCATGGTCCTTCTCTGCTGTTAAACAGGGCATGCACTTTCACTTTGCACAATCCCAGCCACTCCCTACTCTCTGCTTCTCTTATTCCCAGCCTGCTTCACCCACTTCTCTGGCACCCGGATACAGCTAGAAAAGGGATGCTGGCATATTGTCAGAGGCACCAGAGGTCTGAGTCAGCAGAATTTATGGTAGAATTCAAACCATTTTTCTCCCAGCCAGAGAACCCACTTCTAAAGGAAACTTTGCTTGGAATCACAGAATTTGAATGCTGCTGAGGGAGAGGAAGCGATGGGGTAGATATGGAGGTGAGTGAGCATCAAGACGGGGGAGCAGCTGAGACCTTTGCTAGGGCTGCCTTGGGATCAAAGCCACCATCCAGTTCTGCTCTTTTGGGAAGCCTGTTGTTTCTACTTTCCTCTGTTCCCATGACAATGCCTGCCCCTCCCAACTCATTCTACCCCTTCCTACCCCCCAAAGCCTAATCAGACCAAGTTCAAGAAGCATTAGGTGACTCGTCTAAAATTATACACAACCAAGAAAAGACAGGGCAGGCAATGCCAATTCAGGGCTCCTGTTTTATACTGTACTCCCTCTTTTTCTGATTAAGTGCTTTCATCTTTAAATAATAATTAAATTGCTTCAATTTACAGAATCACAGCTGTTAGTACCTTAAGGATCTGGTATACAATAGGAATAAAATAAATGTCTGTTGAATTTAGGTGTTTAAGGTCTGATTTCCAATTCAGACCTCCTTCCATGACACCTCAAGTTCTCATATCATATCATAGAAGTCTTCCGATGAAGAGAAAGATCATATCCTTCTGTAAGTTTCCTCCTCTTTATAGATAGAAAATTAGAGGCCCATAAATTCCAAAATCTTTTGCTAATGCCAGGTACAGAGTTTGTGAGGAGAACAGGTAGGTGCCCAGGCATAGGCAGTATCAGAACACAGTTTTTCAGGTCCTGAGAGCTCTGGTCATAAAATGAGTTAATGTAGTTACTCATGATAAATACCAGTCTAGATATAGAACTTGCGTAAGCCCTCAATATACATATATCCACAGCATTGCACCATCCATAAAAACAGGATCATTTGAAAAATAAGCTTAGCATCTGATCTAACACTGGGGTGTAAAATCAGTGACCTTTGTTACAGCAGGAGGACTTAGCACACAAATGAGAAGTCTTGCCCACTTTCTGTTCTCTTTTTAACTTCCACAGTAATACTGAGAACCTTAAAGTCTGTGTATTGAAAGAATTTTGGATGACACAAAAAATTGTCTTTGTCATTTCATTCTTTTCTTGATAGCAATGGGCTGTTTCTGTTATGTTGTGTGTTTTTTTTCCAATTATTTTTGTCTTTTAGTATTGGGAAGTGCCTCTCCTTCAGTCTAAAAGGTTAAAGTGAGTGTTAGTCGCTGAGTCCTGTCTGACTCTTTGTGACCCCATAGACTGTAGCCCACCAGTCTCCTCTGTCCATGGGATTCTCCAAGCAAGAACACTGGAGTGAGTTGCCATTTCCTCCTCCAGGGGATTTTCCCAACCCAGGTATCGAACCCGAGTCTCCTGCATGGAGGCAGATTCTTTTATGGTCTGACCCACCAGGGATTCTCAAGGGGCTGGTATGTAATTCTGAAGGTATTTTGAAAATAACTTGAATGAGCCAATCTTAAAAGTGAAAAGAACTTTAGCAATCCTACACAAATTTTCCCTGGATAATCCAGATTTCAATTATTCCTTTCCACAATTCCAAGTCAATCAGTTGGTGGACAAATATTGAGCCATCACTTATTGTTGTCAGATACTGGGAAGGCCACAGCAAACAAGAAAGACAAAACATCTACTGTCTAAGGAACAGAAAACAATAAACATGGAAAGGAACACATAAAGGTGACTTCATGTAATTTCAGGTATTGATCTGTGCTATGATGAGGATCAAATGAGGCATTAGGGTGAATCAGAGGGAAGAAGAGAAATGCTTTATCTATGATTATCAGGCATGGTCTCTCAGAGAAGGTAGCTCTGGAGTTGAGATTTAAATGACGACAAGAGGGGGACTTCTCTGATGCTCCGGTGGTTAAGAATCCATGCTTCCTCTACTGGGGGAGTAGGTTTGGTCCCTGGTCAGGGAACTCAGATCACACATGTCATGTGGTGTGGCAAAAAAAAAAAAAAAAAAAGACTGAAAAAATGATGACAAGAGGCAGACATAGGAACAGAAGAATGTTCCAAAAGAAGAAATGGTCAGTGTAGATGCCTTGAGTTGAGAAGAAGTCTGGCAAATTAGAGGGATTAAGAAGAAGGGCAGGATGGTTGAAGCCCAGCAAACAGGTCCAAGGAAAAAGATCAAGGTCAGATCATATGGGACCTGATAAGTCAAGGTAAGTTGGATCACAGTGGAAAGTTATTGGAAGGTTTTAGAATGTAGGATGTGATGTGATCTGATTTCTGTGTTAGAAAGATCCCTCTGGCTAATACATGGTGGATAAACCAGAAAAGTAGTAGAAGTGAAGGGCTGGCAGTCCCTTTAAGGAGGTGACTGCAGTAAACAAAAGAAGAGGTGATGAAGCTTGGATTAGGTTTGAAGCAAAAATGTTTGTAAGACATTAGAGATGATGGGACTTTCTAATGGATGTATGAAGAAATGACAGACATCATGGGATATGCTTCCACTCTTTGTTAGAGCAATGGGATGGAGAGTGATACCATCTACTGGCATGGGAAGGACAGGATGGAGGCTGAGGTTAGAGGGAGAATTAGTAGTTCTGCTTTAGCCATGTTATGTTTGAAACACCTAACGTGAGAGCCAAGCAGAGATGTCAAAGAGACACTGGAATGTATGAGATGGCATTGAGAGTTAGAAAATAAGAGCCCTCTCAGCGTATATAGATGGTACTGAACACCAAGGGGCTAGGTCTGAGGCCTTGGAGAGTATGGATGGAAAAGAGAAATCGGGAAGAATAGAGGAGTCTAGTAAAAGAGGAGGAACCAGCAGAAGAATGGAAAGAAATGAGCTTCTAATGAGACAGGGAAATCCTAGAACGTGTGATACAGAAACTTCAAGATGATGTACGAAGAAGGAAGGACTGATCAAGTATGTTCAACACTGTCAAAAAGTGAGTGAAAATGAAAACAGAATTAATGTTTCTTTGGCAAAATGTAGGTTGATGCTGATCTTGATAAGGGTTCTTTCAGCAGAGTGGAATGGAAGGAAATTCCATCAGAGTGAGCTGGGAAGAGAAAGAAAATCGAAGTGGAGACGGGGAATACTAACAACTCTTTCAAAGAGTTTTGTTATAAAGGGGAGCAGAGAAATGGGGCTGTACCTAGAAGGTACAGAGTCAAAAGACAGTCTGTTGGTTTGATTGTCTGACAGTTAATTTATAAATGGGTGATAAACAGCAAGTCATGTTTTAAAGGTTGATGAGAATTATCCAATAGAGAGGGAAATTGATTTATGTCCCTACGCACATTTTGGTGTGAGGGAATAGGGAAATAAATGCTCTCGTTGAACACATCCTCCAAACATGGCACCATTTAAACACGTTTTAAATGCAATACATTGACATGTTGAGACTATGATGAAAAGATGCCAGAGGAAGCAATGTGGAAGTAAGATACGGACACGCACAGAGAAGGTTCTCACATGACAGCTTCTGTATTCCATAACTGCAAAAAGCATCAGTCACTTAGACCACAGTGTGAATGATGTGTTTCGGGACTTGTGCAATATGACAGACTTGAACTTAAGATTGTTTGGGCTAGGACTTCCCTGGTGGTCCAGTGATTAAGAATCTGCCTGCCAGTGCAGGGGACACGGGTTCAACCCCTTTTTCGGGAAGATTCCATGTGCCAAGGGGCAACTCAGTCCATGTTCCACAACTGCCAAGCCCGTGTGATGCTACTGCTGTAGCGTGCACACCCGGAGCCTGTGCTCTGTAACAAGAGAAGCCACCTTAATGAGAAGCCCATTCACTGCAACTGGAGTGGAGGCCCCCCTCCCCAAACAAGAGAAAACCCAAGTAGACCAACGAAGACTCAGTGCAGCCGAAAATAAATAAATAAAAATTTAAAAAATTGTTTGGGCAAGATCCATAAAATATGTATACACATATACATATAATATACATATACATTTTTTAAGTCCCGGGAAGAATGGCATTGTTTTACATTTCTGCAAATCTCTCAACTTCCACCTTAATGGAAGACAGCTGGATTCTTCTACACTCCTGCATTCAATCTGTTGTGCTATCACACATCACGTAGCCTCTGGAAAATTCCACAGTAGATTTGTGAGAAGGAGAGCAAAGAGGCTAATAGTATCTTAATGCTATGATGAAAATACTTCTTGACTTATGGATCTCTGACAGGGTTTTAGAGGCTCCCTGGGGTTCCTTAACTACGCTTTGAGAATCACTGTTCTAAATGAACACTGGTTCTCTCCTGAGGCCCTTTCCTCCTCCAAAATCTTCTGAGATAGAGGCGGTTTCTCCCCCACAGTCCTTGTATCACTGGACTTCAAGGGAGAGTACTTGTTTTCTCTGTTCCTTGTGCCACTTCCAGACCACAGTCCCTCCCTAAACATCCCATCAAACCATCAGACCATCCTACCCACTCTTCCTCCTTGTTGTGGTCAATGCAGTCTCCCAGTTAGCCTCCTCTTTCCTTGAAGACTTGACTCTTCGTTCAAGGTCACTCTGCCTCTGATGGTTTCAATATCCACTCAATATCCATTGAAGAATTATCTTGGTGATTTCAATATCCACAGAAAGACTTCTTCCAGTATCCTGGAAGCTCAGTTCCGTAACCCCAGTTTCAACGACCTTTCCTTTCATTCTACCACAGCCACCCACGCTGATGGTCAGCCTTGACCTTGTCATTTCCTATCACCACCCTGATCGGCTCTCTAACTTTCCACTTCTCTCCCTCTAGTTCCCTGCCTCTCATAATTCTTCATCTCACTGGGATGTATTGGGTTGGCCAACAAATTCAACTTTTTGGACAGCCGAATAGTATCGTTTCATGGCACTTAACCCTTCATATCCTCACTTCCTTCCTCATTCAGCTAGAGTCCATAATCATATTAACTTCTTCCCATACATGCTAGACTCCTTCGCACCTTTCTCATTTCATTGCTTTGCTAAATTAAGGTTGTTTTATCAAATTCACCTCTACTCAGTGCCTACATGGAGAAGGAAATGGCAACCCACCCCAGCATGCTTGCCTGGAGAATCCCGTGGACAGAGGAGCCTGGTGGGCTATGGGGTCGCACAGAGTCAGACACGACTGAAGCGACTTGCCAGCAGCAGCAGTGCCTACATCAATATAAACATAAGTGGAGAAATACAGGCAACTGTGCATCCACATCCATCACCCTCCGGGGCCCTTAATGCTGCTCAGCACCCACACCAAATGTGCCTAGTCTTTTCACACTTCTATTGTCTCCTACATTCCAAAGTTTCCCTCCACATCCTCACTCTCATCAGAGAACCTTCCTTCCTTCTTTGCATAGTATAGGAACATCTAACAACAATTTCCACAATGCTATGGACTGAATGCTTGTATCCCCTCAAATTCATATGTTGAACCCTCAATCCCTGGTGTGATGGTATTTGGAGGTGGGGCCTTTAGGAATTAATTAAAGTTAGATGAGGTTGAGGCCCTCGCGAAAAGAAAAATGCCTTAATAAAGAGAGAAAAAGACACAAAACTGAAGTGTCTGTATGTCTCACTGTCTCTTTGTCTCCCTCACTCTCTCCACTAAGGAAAAGGCACATGAACACACAGCAAGATGGCGGCATCCGCACGCTACGCAAAAAGCCCTCACCGAGAATCAAACCTGCTGGTTCCTTGATCTTGGACTTCCTGGCCCCCACATCTGTGAGTAAACGGATGTCTGTTGTTTAAGCCCCCAAGTCTATGGTATTTGTTATAGCAGCCTGACACATTTATCGCCACTGCTGTACCTACCCCCTTGCTATAATCAGCAGCCATATTCTGCCTCACTCCTATTGCTGGAGATGAACCGCCAATGCCGATTCTGAGGCTAAACCCTCCATTCTGCAACTGATCCCATCCCTCACATTCCCCATCTCCTAGTGAAGCTGGTAGGATGTTCCCCTCTCCTCCCCTTCCAATTTATTTACAGCAAAACACCTTGAAAGAGTTTTCCATATTCACTGTTGCTAATGTTTCTTCTATTTTTCATTCTTTGACCCTCTCCAGTCAGGCTTTCATGTTCTCTATTCTGCCGGAACTACTTGTCCAGGTTACCCATGATTGCCATGTCACATATGAACTCAAATACTTGTTGAAGGAATGAATGAATGAATGAATGAATTCTCCGATGGTGAGTATCTCCCAACAGAAAAGTCACACATGTATACATGTGCACAAACAGACACACACACATAGATAGAGGGCAAGGGGGAGAATGAGGGAGAGAGAGAAGGATGGAGAGAGAACTCTTTGTGGCCCCAGATCCTACAAAGCCTGGCTTGGCCTTATGTCTGTGAAAGGGCTCTTTTATTTAAGAGCCGAGTATGGGTAAGGCTGTCTTCTGTAACATAGTTATCTTGACCAAAACAGTCCTCCCTTCTACGATAATCCACATCTTACAGTCGAGAAATGTTCCCTTGTGGGGAAGAAGCTTAAACTTTGATCTAGACTAGTATTAAGAGTGTTATTTTAGGTTGGGCTTCCCACGTGGTCCAGTGGTAAAGAATCCACCTGCCAATTCAAGAGATGCAAGAGACTCAAGTTTGATCCCTGGATCAGGAGGAACCCCTGGAGTCGGAAATGGCGTCTTGCTCCAGTACTCTCGCCTGGGAAATCCCATGGACAGAGGAGCCTGGTGGGCTAGAGTTCGTAGAGTTGCAAAGCATTGGCCACGACTGAGCATGCACTCATGCATGTCATTTCAGGGCAGTTCATTAATCCATGAGTCTCAGTTTCAGATACCACCTGGTTTTCAGGGATATCAGAAAGTCTAAATGAAGCTTATGAGAGAAAAGTGAAATATTTGGCATAGTGCTTGTCACACTGTAGGACATTTACTAGCAATAGAAAAGTAATGAGGTGCCATATTCAAAGCAAGAGACTGTTGTGTGTTTATTGTCCATAACATTTGTTTCCCTTGATAAATAATCCCAATTCCTTCACGGTAAATTCTAGTATTGTGCTTGATTTCCAATTTGGTTCACATGTGTTTCGACCTTTCTTTATACCCTAATGCTTACTGTATTACTACAATGCAAATATACTCTTATATTTAAAAAGTACTGTTGAGTATAAAGGAGACTTTTACAAGTGGTCCAAGAATATGGCAATAGAATGGTAATCCTAAAATATGACTTTCACACGCTCCCACTTCAAAAATAGATAAAGATAAGGAGCAGAATCACATAAAGGTAACAACAAAAGATAGTAGTCTGCATTCCAAAGACAAATGGAAAAAGCAGCAGTGAGTTTATGCTAATTTCTGTTGGGGTAGGCAGAGGGAGAGGAGGAGGTTAGGAAGAGGAGTGTTAAAGAGGATAAAGAAACAGGCGGAGGGAGGGCTTCCCTCATGTCTCAGTGCTAAAGAATCCGCCTGCCAGTGCGGGAGACGCGGGCTGAGTCCCTGATCGGAGAAGATCCCACATGGCGAGGAGCAACTTAGCCCCTATTGAGCCTGTGCTCCAGAGCCCGGGAACAGAAACTAGTGAGCCCACGGGCCCCAACTACTGAAGCTCAAGCACCCTAGAGTGCCTGCTGTGCAACAAGAAGCCACCGCGATGAGAGCCTGTTCCCCACAAGGAGAGAGTAGCCCCTGCAGGCCAAAAACTAGAGAAGAGCCTGCGCAGCAACAAAGACCCAGTCCAGCCAAAAGCAAATCAATAGAATTATTTTTTCAACAGGCAAAGTAAAAGAGATGGTCTTGTCCAGCGAAAGACTGCTGGCCAAGAGAGTTTGTCCAGGCTATAGTCAAGAGGCCTGATGGAAAAAAATCCCTCAAGGCAATCTATCCCTCTATCCTCAGAATCATCACCCATCTCACAAGTCTCTAACCATTGAATTCAGTATCCTGGGTGCCATGATGCAGCCATAAGGTGTATCCCATGCAAAGTAAGCTTCTGAGGACTGACTCATGCTGACTAAATTCTCCAGAGCCTGATGTATAAGTGACAATGTCAGTCACTCAGTCGTGTCTGACTCTGTGTGACCCCGTGGACTGTAGCCCACCAGGCTCCTCTGTCCATGGGGATTCTCCAGGCAAGAAAACTGGAGTGAGTTGCCATGCCCTTCTCCAGGACATCTTCCCAACCCAGGGATTGAACCTGGGTCTCCTGCATTATAGGCAGATTCTTTAGCATCTGAGCCACCTGGGAAGTCTCTGATATATAAACTAAGGTATTAATTAATGTATAACCAGTGATTCCTGGGTTGGGAAGATCTGTTGGAGAAGGAATAGGCTACCAACTCTAGTATTCTTGGGCTTCCCTCGTGGTTCAGCTGGTAAAAATCAGCCTGCAATGTGGGAGACCTGGGTTTGATCCCTGAGTTGGGAAGACCCCCTGGAGAAGGGAAAGGCTACCCACTTCAGTATTCTGGACTGGAGAATTCCATGGATAGAGGAGCCTGGCAGACTACAGTCCATGGGGTCACAAAGAGTTGGACTTGACTGAGCAACTTTCACTTCAGTTCACTTCAACCAGTAATCTTGTTTTCCAGGACTCTGCCTAGTATCACATTGATAAATTATCTCTTTAAGTGAAAGAGATAATTAGTAGGAAATTTATTCATTTGCCATTTTAATCTATATCTTCCTCTACAAGATGGAATTCCCATTATACCTTAAACATTGCATCATATGCCTCCCACTTCCCTCTCTCCTTCATTATTTTGCTCTCTCTCTCTCTCTGTCTCTTACACAGACGTGGAATCTACAGTAGCAAGTTACAACTGACATTAATATTAATTGCAGACATACAACGTGCTGGCACTGTTAGGTGCTTTGCAAGCAGTAGCACACTCCTCAGACAACAAACCCTGTGACATGGGTGCTATTATTATCCCCATTGTACAGATGAAGAAATTCAGGCTCGAGTGAATGGTTGAGTCCTGTCCCAAGGTCACGCGACTTGTCAGAAGTAGAAATAACCACAAATAACAGTGTTTTCTTTCTCAGTGTAAGTTCTTCCCTACCCTGAGTCATCTCGACCTCCCAATTTAGGGAGAGGAAGTTGCAGAGCTGTTTGGGGAAGATAAATATTCTCATCCAAACCACCAACTGTAGGGAGGTTTTCTGCTGGACGTGGGAAATAAGGAGAATTCTGCAGTAGGAGAAAGTAAACAGGGCCAGGATACCCTGTCCACTTGGACAGCTATCCCTAGCAACTCGGTCATGGTAAGCCAAGCCAGAGTGTGGATGGCCAGGTGCACAGAGAATTCTCTGTTCACTCTCTGGCGTTAACTGGGGCAGGCAGTTCTGATTTGACATCACTCAATGTCTGTTCCACCTCTTCTAAGTATGGTGCTCATATTACCAGAGTTTGGGTGTTTCTGCATGACTTTCATCAGTGAAGTCTAACTTAGGACATTTCTCAAACTCTTCTCTGAGGAAGAGTAAGCCACAAGATGTTGCTAGTGTTGCTGGAGAAAGGTTCCTCACTCAAACAATCTTTGGAAATATAGCATACAATATCGCAACACGCATCTGTATGTTAAGATCTTGGGGGTGGTCTGCAGGAAAGAAATATTCAATAATTTCACTTCTTTCATAGAATACTATTAACAGTTTAAGGATATAATTTTCCATAGAACACAACTGGTACAGTGCTGTCCTAGACTGAAGAATTGCATGTCAGTCAAATTTGCTTTAAAGACAGCCCAGGACTAAATAAAATCAAGGGGAGGTAGTAGTAGAATCTTCTTGGCAGATTCTGCTTTCAGCTTTTTAATTTCTTAGATGACGAATATACTGATAGTATCCTAAATTTACAGGGAAAAAGTCTGCCTGCTTCGCTGTGACTGCAGAAACAAAATGAATAACCTTCACAGTCACTCTTTTTGACCTACGCATCTCATCTGGGCTGGAGAAAATAAGAAGCAGTCACCTCCGTCAGGAGAAAGGCAGACAAGAGCAGATGCAGAAGAGATCAAGGCATTTGATAGTGAATTTGATGAGCAGCCATATTTGCTGAGAGCACAGAGGTACCACGTGCAGGCTAGCTTCCAGCAGACAGTGGGTGACCTGCTTCATTGTACAGCCTTCCTGTGATGCATCACGGGCCTGTCCATTTGGGGAACACCCAGAACCTAGCATTGTGCCTCCACTGAGTAGACACTTCAAAATATTTATTAAAGGAAGGAAGAGTGGGAGGAAGGAAACAAATTGAGGTTTGGAGATGCTCACTTGCCTAACATCACACCTCTGATGAGCAGGAGAGCCAAGACTTAAATGCCAAATAGCTTAGCTCCCCCATGACTCGCTGACTGCCAAGATTTTGGTTAGCTAGCACACAACCAGCTTCAAGGGGCTGGCTTGAGGTTCTGGCCACACGTGCTCTGTATGTTAGCTTTGGCATTATTATTACTTGTGCAATCACAATTGCTGTTTTGACACAGCACTTTTAGTGGGGGTGGGGGGTGGTGCTTGATACTGACAGATAAAATTTAGTGAGCACTTACTACGTGTCACTTACTGCACTGAGACCATGACACAGCTCATTCCCCATGACCATCGTAGAAGTCAGTGCAATCGCAAACCCATTTTATAGATGCAGAAACTGAGGAGCAGAGAGATTAGATGACAACCTCTAACTAAGTGGTGGAGTCATGATTTGAATGGAGTCAGCTATTCTAGCTGTAGTGTGTGTGCTCAGTCATGTCTGACTCTTTGAGACCTCATGAACTGAGGCCCAACAGGCTTCTCTGTCCATGAAAATTTCCAGGCAAGAATACTGGAATGAGTAGTCATCTCTAACTTCCAGGGGATCTTCTGTGACCCAGGAACTGAACCTTCATTTCCTGTGTCTTCTGCATTGGTAGGCGGATTCTTTACCACAGTGCCACCTGGGAAGCCGGAACTGAGGCAGTTTGACTGCCCAAATTCCTGTTTTTAACCTCTTGTCTACATCTATTCCATCTGGCCAATTACAGACATCCCAAGAGGAGGAAAAGACAGGCAGGTACCACACACAGCTGGATAATTATATCTGCTTTATTAATTTAATCCTTAAAGATGTTTACATAGGTCTAAGCACATCACCAATACCAACTCATTTGATCCTCAAAATACAGTAAAACTGTATGAAAGTGAAAGTTGCTCAGTCGTGTCCAACTCTTTGCGACCCCAAGGATTATATAGTTCATGGAATTCTCCAGGTCAGAATACTGGAGTGGGTAGCCTTTTCCTTCTCCAGGAGATCTTCCCAACCCAGGGATCGAACCCAGGTTTCCAGCATTGCAGGATGATTCTTTACCAGCTGAGCCACCAGGGCAGCCCAAGAATACTGGAGCGGGCAGCCTATCCCTTCTCCAGAGGATCTTCCCAACCCAGGAATCAAACTGGGGTCTCCTGCATTGCAGGCGGATTCTTTACCAACTGACCTATCAAAACAGCATGAGGCTGCTACTATTATTTCCATTTCATAGATGAGAAAACCAAGGCACCGAGAGCTTAGTAACTTGCCCAAAGTCACACAGCAAATGGCAGAGCTGGGACTCAAACCCAGGCAGTCTGCTCCCTAGTCCTTATGCTTAACCCCTACAGGATGCGGCCCAAAGGGAACAGGCAGGCACCTCATTTAAAGGTGAAATACCCTCCCAAGACCAGTGGCTAAAATCATCTCCAAGCTCCTACTCAGAGCCATCTGCAGTCCTGGAAGTTAAACGGGGGTCAGGGAGCTTGAAAGACTTAACTGCTGATCAATTTAGATTTCCTGGCTGAAAGACTTTCTGCTCATCCTACTGGAAATTAATAGCCAATTGTTTCTTTGCATTCTTGTGGGAGGGTAAGCCCTTCTCCCTGGGCCCTGGCTGTTTCTGGAACAGTAAGCACTCAGCCAGCATCAGCCAGGTAAAGGCTGGGAAGTGAAGAAACCAAGTCTCCTTTGTTGAAGCTGGCAGCTTACTCCACTGGTCTAGGAGCTGGGGCCCCTCCTCCTGACTTTGCAGGAAAGCTGCCCCTGTCGTGGGTCAGTTCAGCGCCCTTCTGCGCCTCTAACAGAGGGAGTCAGAGGAAGGAAAGGAGGTTGTTAGGAGAAGGGGCACAAGGTCTTCAAAGGAAGCATGAGAAGCAGCAACCACAGCATCTGTAAAAGTGACCCTGCACTATTAATAGGATCCCGCCTAGCACAGTAAGTCTACCCCAGCCTTGCTGGATGGAGGTGAGCTCAGGGACGCGGTGGGAGTGACCTCTGTCTGGGCACACGGCAGGGACTCAGTGAATATACACTGAACATCTTGTAACATGAATATAACTGAACAGCCCCTTGAAACACTGGGTTTTACTTTTTCCTGGTCCCTGGTCACCTCCTTATTCTGCTGCCAGTGTGACTAGAGGAATACGATAAGCTGGCTGGATCCCAGCTTCATCTCCATCTACGCTTTCTTTTCATTTGCCTTGCAATGCGCCAAGTCACCCTGAGCTGCCTGCATTCTTGGAAAGGTGGGACTGCATTTAGATCAAGGGTCCAGGCAATGAAGACGAACTAGATTTCAGGGCTTGTCCAGCAGTGCAGCGCTGTGAAGTTGGGCATATCACTTAACCCCTCTGGGCCTGGAGTGCCTGTTCTCCCTTATAAAATACCACTTCCCCCTCCAGGCGCCAGGTCAGGATTGTCCCTTTTCTCCACCCCAGGCGGCCTGCCCAGCACTTTGCACACCCTCCCTTGCATCCGCCCTGGGCACCCTGCCCTGCACACCCTCCCTTGTAGCATTTGCGTCAGTGCCTTACAGAGATCAGTTCACCTGTTCTCTGCTCACAACTCAGGAAATCAGTGATGCCGGGTAATTTATTTTCGAATCACCAAACCTAGGCCATGCCTGGGATACAATCATGCATGATTGGTCATTCAGTCCTCTTCTGAGTCTTTGCAAGACCATGGAGCTCACCAGGCTCCTCTGTCCATGGGATTCTCCAGGCAAGAATACTGGAGTGGGTTGCCATTTCCTCCTCCAGGGGAATCTTCCTGACCCAGGGATTGAACCCGCATCTCCTGCTTGGCAGGTGGATTCGTTACCACTGAGCCATCTGTGAAGTCCCCTGGGATATAATAGAGGCTTAGGAAAAGCTGTTATGGAAGAGTATAAATGAAGAAAGAAACACAGATGGAGAGAGAAAGGGACTCATCTCTGATGACCCCTTAAAAACAGCAGGTATGGTTTGAGAAGTTCTAGAAAAAAATGTCCTTACCCTGAAAATATCTGTTTTGCTTGCCCAGATTCTAAGATTTCCTACTTGGAAGACTTGTTCCTGGGGGTGAAGATACTGTCTCCTCTTGTTTCTTTTCCAAGGATAATGTGTTCAATTATTATCAGCCAAGCACCCGAGCGTTCCATCACAAGATGGATTTCCAAAAGTGGGGAAAGCACATCAGTGCTTTGGTGCTAAAAGTGGAGGAAATGGGGCCTTAAAAAGGGAAGGGAGGGATCAGTGACCTAAAAAACTGTCCATCTAGTGAGTCAGAGTCATAAGAATGAGAACATGCAATTCTCATTCCCACCCTGCCCTGCCTACCCGGTTCTCCCTTGCGTCAGTCACTCAGAAGTCCTCTTCTCAGACTCCAGCTGGTGCCTGCTTCCTTGCATGCAAGACCGGAAACCCTAGTGATTGCTGCACTGCTTTGGTCTGATGGAATATCCGTTTTCTCCTCCTTTCTTGTTTTTTTTTTTTTTCTTCTTATTCTTCTCCTTCCTTTTCCTCTTCCTCTTCTCTGCTTCCTTTTTTCTTCTTCTATCTTCTCTCCCTCCTTTCTTTTTCCCTTGTAAGATATGTATACCATTCGCTATGACTTCAGCCCTGTGAGTCTGGACTAGGTAAGGGAAGACCCTCTCATCAACTAATGCTCCAGAAAGTCAAGGGACCTCAGAAGTCACTCACCCAACTCTCTGCCTCATGCCCGAATCCTCTCCAGCACCCACTCCAGAAGTGGCTTCTGGTTGGACCCTTTCAGGGTCGAGATGCTCACTGCCTCTCAGGGCAGCTGTTCTATTCTGGGAAGCTCCCATGGCTAGAAGGAAACCAGAATCTGCCACTCTGAAGCTTATCCAAAGAAAGAAAAACAAGTAGAAACAAGTGATTTGTGTTTGATGACATGTTGGGAAATTGTGAAGAAGTTCAAGGGTAAAGAAAAGGTTATGTCTGTCTCATCTTTAAATAGAGGCAGATTTCTTAAAATTTTATTTTATTGAAGTATGGTTGATTTACAGGTTTCCCTGGTAGCTCAGCTGGAAAAGAATCCACCTGCAATGCAGGAGACCCCAGTTTGATTTCTGGGTCAAGAAGATCTCCTGGAGAAGGGATAGGCTACCCACTCCAGGTAGCCTATTATTATATTCTTCCCTGGTGGCTTAGAGTGTAAAGTGTCTGCCTTCAATGTGGGAGACCCGGGTTCAATCCCTGGGTCGGGAAGATCCCCTGGAGAAGGAAATGGCAACCCACTCCAGTTTTCTTGCCTGGAAAATCTCATGGATGGAGGAGCCTGTTAGGCTACAGTCCATGGGGTTGCAAAGAGTCGGACATGACTGAGCAACTTCACTTCCTGTGGTTTATCACAGGATATTAAATATAGCTCCTTGTGCTATACAATAGGACCTTGTTGTTTATCCAGCCTGTGTGTTGGGTTGGCCAAAAAGTTCATTTGGGTTTTCCTATAAGATACTATGGAAAAACCTGAACAAACCTTTTGGCCAGCCCAATATAATAGTCTGCATCTGCTAATCCCAAACTCCCATCCACCCACCCCCTTGGTAGCCCCAAGTCTGTTCTCTATGTCTGGGAGTCTGTTTCTGTTTCATAGGTTCATTTGTGTCATATTTTAGATTCCTAGACATAGTTTTACCTACATAAGTGTACAAGTGTGATGGTTAAATTTATGTGTCATCCTGACTGGGCTAAGGCGTGCCTAGCCAACGGGTAAAACTTTATATCTGAGTGTGTCTGTGAAGGTCTTCTGGAAGAGATCTGCATCTGAACAGGAACCCTGAGTAAAGAAGATCGCCCTCTCCAATGTGGTGGTCTCTTCCAAACCACTGAGGGTATGAATGGACCGAAAAGGCAGAAGAAGGGCCAATTTTCCTTCTTCTCCTGCCCCTGGACATCGGTGCTCCTGGCTCTCGGGCCTTCAGACTCGGGCTGAGTTACACCACTGGCTTTCCTGGGTCTCCAGCCTCTTGGCTTGCTTCTGTTGTCATCTGGGCCAATTCCTATGATAAATCTCCATTTACGTATATAACCTCTCCTGTTGGCTATGGTTCTCTGGATAACCGTGACCAGTGTAAGTATAAACAAGCACACTGTATCTTTTGGTCACATTCCTTCAATGATTTCTTTCCTGTAAGAGAAAAAGTAAATACCTATAAAGCCTTGAATAGCTTTTAGACAGCCTTAAATAGCTTTCAGACTTTTTGGACTCAGAATCACTTTATACTCTTAAAACTTATGGATGATCCTCAGAATTTTTGGTTTTTGTGAGTTGTGTCTATTGATATTTAATATGCATGCATGCTCAGTCACTTCAGTCATGTCTGATTCTTTGCGATCCTATGGACCTTGGCCCACCAGGCTCCTCTGTCCATGGCATTCTCCAGGCAAGAATACTGGAGTGGGTTGCCATGTCCTCCTCCAGGGGATCTTCCTGATCCAGGAATTGAACCCATGTCTCCTGAATCTCCTGCATTGCAGGCAGATTCCTTACCCAGTGAGCCAGCTGGGAAGCCCAATATTTAATATAGTAAAAGATAAAACTGAGGAAAATCTAAATAGCTATTTATTGAGTCACTTAAAAACCATTTTAAAAAAGATATTTCATGTTAACAAAATTAAAATACATTTATGAAAACTGTTTTCCAAAAGCAAAATATATATGGTGAGCTGAGTGGCATTGTTTTTCAAATCTGCTGCTCTCTTTAACATCTGACTTCAGAGTAAATAGCTGGAGTCTCATATCTGCCTCTGCATTCGATCTGATGCAGTAGAGCTCCAATTCATATAGCCTCTGGAAAGCTCCACAGTGTACATACTTGTGTGAGAAAGTTAGTGGAAAAGGCAAATAATATAGTAAAATTATCATCATCATCACTATTATAAGATAGTTCTGAACTCATGGATTCCATGGAAGGGTTTCAAGCAACTAAGACCAGCTACATAATTTGCAGGCAAAAGGGAGAAGTCTCTTGTTCAAAAGTTATTTACAATTTCAAGACAGCCACAACACAGCCTTAAACGGAGCAGCCCTTCGGAGCAGGGGGCCCTTTGTGACAGGACCTGAGGGCAACTTCAAAGGTCCCTGGACCACACTTTGAGAGTTGCTACTGCAGAATACTGCCTGCATCTTGCATCAGATCGCTGACTTAGGGCCATGAGTATACACCAAAATGCTACAGAGGTAGCAGTCTCCTTCTCTGTGTGTGTGTGTGTGTGGTTTGAGCTGCTGGATCACCAGGCATAAGGGTTTTTGATCAATAACACATCCATAGCAAGATAGAAGTATCACTTGTGCAGGTTTCCCCCTGGGTGCCTTCCACATAACCCAGCCTTTTACACAAATACACACACACACATACACACCTCTAGCTAAAAGGTTGCACCCCTTGTGTTCCAAATGGCTGCACACTAGATATTCATCATGGTTTCCTGTTTTGTGTTTTTATTGTGGTTACGGGCTTCTATCAGCCAAGCTGATATCTGTGGTCCCCATTTTCCTGTTTGGTACCTAACACATAGTGGGCACTCTATGCTTTTGCTGAGCTGTATTTTACAGTTCTGGTGGTTGGGGGGAAATTCTACTTAATAAATGCTGTTAACAACTGATGGTTGGCAAGATAAATACACCGATTGCCCCTCCTTCCCGAGAACCAGGCTCTTGGGGCGATAAAAAACCCCATGACTAATGGGTGGACTTGCGCATTTGAATGACAGAGGCACAGCATTTTCTAGCAACAAGTTGGCAATATTTCTTGATGTTCCTGAGGCTAAGATAAGTACATAGTTAATAAAGGAGCGAAGTTTTTATAACGTTTAGAAGGATGCCCTTAGAATCCTGGTAACAAATAAGTCAATTTCAATGAACATAATGTGTGTGCACGGGCAAAGTCACTTCAGTCGTGTCCAAGTCTTTGCAACCCCATGGACCATAGCCCACCAGGCTCCTCTGTCCATGAGATTCTCCAGGTAAGAATACTCGAGGGGGTTGCCATGCTCTCCTTCAGGAGATCTGACCGACCCAGAGAGTGAGCCCACATCTCTTGTGTCTCCTGCATTGGCAGGAGGGTTCTTTACCACTAGCGCCACCTGGGAAGCCCAATGAACGTTATACACATTTATAAATATAATACAGAGCAGTTTACAATTCTGGTCAAATCACCTCTCTCTCCAGCACAGAAGAAAGGGACTGTGACCTCTCTCTCACTCAGACAAAAATGGCACAATAGAGGTATTAATCCTCCACCTAAAATAAGACCTTCTTCTACTCATATTAAAAGGTAGTACTGCTGCAAGTTCAAAGGACCCAGGATCTTGAATTCAAATCCCCACCTTACAGGATGGGGAAATGGAGACTCAGAGACAAGAAGTGACTTTTTTAAAGAATTCTTCTTACAGTTGTATGTCTTTATTTTTGGCTGTGCCGGGTCTTCACTGCTCCTTCGAGTCCCTGGTTGTGGTGAGCAGGGGCTGCTTTCCAGTTGCGGTGTGCAGGCGTCTCACTGCCGTGGCCTCTCGGGTCGCGGAGCACGGGCTCTAGGGCACACAGGCCCAGGAGCTGCAGCTCGAGGGCTCAGTGCCTGGCGATCCTGGGCTCAGACTCAGTAGTTGTGGGATGCAGGCTTAGTTGCTCTGAGGCATGTGGGATTCTTCTGGATCAGGGATTGGACCTCTGTCTTCTGCACTGGCCAGCAGATTCTTTGCCACGGAGTCATCAGGGAAGCCTAACAAATGACTTTTTTGCCCAAGATCACAGAGCTGCTTATTAGCAGCCGTGGGACATACACCCAACTCTCCAAATAGTTAGATAACGGATCATACACACCAGGGCTTTTAGGACAGTGTGGGTCCAGATTACTGAAAATTTAACCACTGCTTCATCTAGGATCATTAACAAGTAAAGCCCAAAACATTTCTTCCAAACACAGCTGGACATCAAACCCTCCACTAATGCCCTGAGCACCATCCCTTCCCTGACATTCATTTGAAACACCTTCCCTCCATTTTCAGCATCTTTATCCTCTTCTCTTCCATCAGTCCCCTTTCCTTTCCTCCAACATGCATTCGTTGCTTTGGGGAGAAGAGAAAGACAGCCTTCCCATGGCTAGCTGCTCCTTGTAGCTGTAAGTCTATTTCTTTCTGGGTTGTTACTGCCAAGCCCCTGGAAGTGATCTATAATCGGGGCCTCCCTTTTCTCACCTCCCTTGACTCCCTTAGCCCTTGCAGTCTGGCAGTCATCCCAGCGCTTTACAGAAACCACCCACTCAAGGGTCAATGATGTGCTTGTCCTAAATCAAATGGCTTTGACTTGGTCATAATTCTCCTTGACGTCAGTGACTGTGCTTCCCTAATAGTGATAGTCATCGTGATATACAAAGCTTTTATACTTCAAAAGCAGGTCAGGTCTTAAAAACCCATTTGTAAGTTCAGTAATTAAAAGGACTTTGGAACCAGACTGCCTACTTCATCTCTTGCTTGCACAACTGACTAGCTGGATCCCCTTGTGTCTCAGCTAAACTGGAAACGTAACAGCACCCAGCTCACAGAGTTGGGGTGAAAGTCCTCGAGATAGATTTAGAACACTGTCTGGCACATATTACATGCTCAGTAAGCATGAGTTGCTGTTGTTAGTATAATATTTGTAAGTCTAAGAAGATTGAGATGAGTTTAAGCTTGCAATGTCCGTTCACATATCCACCAGATGGAAGGGTTAATTGGCACTCTGACATTCTTGTTTCTCTTTGCTGCTCTCATACATCTCTCAGGCATATTTCTTTAAAATAGATCAGTTTGGAAATCTAGAGAGGCAATTGACAGTCCATGCCCAGACGGTCTCCATAAGTATCTTAGCAGACTATAGGATCCATACCCCAGTCACCCTAGGTTCTTTCTAATGAGGAACAGCTTCAAATGAGCTTTAAATTCGTGGATCACCCATAGCTTGCAATAGAAATCTCCTAGTGGCACGTTCCACTTTCTGCGAACAGGAATGTATAAGCCCTTGCATTTTCCAAAGCCTAGCCTACTCCTAAATTTGCATGAGGCTTCTAGGGTTGACACTCTGCTCTGGCCTCCTAGTAGCGATTTTTTTTTCCACTCTGTTTTTCTTTTTTTTTCCTTGCCTCAGTTTTCTTGATAACTGTAGAATACATGAGTTCAGCATTTTCCAAATATAATACGATGCCCTCTTCATTTGACATGATGATGATATGATGATGACGAAGATGGAAGAAATTTCTTGAGCGCTTATTATGTGCCCACCTCAGTTCTCAGCACTTGATAGGCATCATTGTCCCATGTTCTCACTTCACCTCAAATGCACATGCACAATTCTTTTTCTCACTTTCAGTTTAAAAAAATGACCTCTACTTTCATTTCCATTATGAGCAAATCTCTCAGTAACATGCTCAATGCTCTCCCTGCTTTTGTGCATACAGGAAATTAAAGATTTAGTAATAAATCATAAGACACCTCAAAACAAAGCAACATGCAACTAACAAGCCATACGTAAAGGACAATCAAAAGGCTGAAGCTGAAGCAACTAACCCAGTGACTCCCTCCTGTCTTTGGTGGCAGTGGATATGTCATGTCCAGAGCTTACCTTTGTTCCTAAGTATAAAATAAGCTGAAAAATGATTAGAGACGCTTCAATAGGACTGTTGAGTGTTTACCAGGTCCCAGGCTCTGTACTCAGAGCTTTAGAAGCATTATCTTCTTGAATCTTCAAAACAGTCATGAACTGAATATTGTTAATGTCTCCATTCTACAGATAAGGAAACTGAGGTTAAGAAGGTTATTTGCCCAAGTCATATTAGGCCAAGATTCAGACACAGGTGCATCTGCCTTCAAAGTCTACGTTCTCAGCAGCTCAATTCCTATGCTGACTTCTGCAGCAGTATGTTCTCCAAGTTTTCCCAGAGACAGAAAAAGATATGTGACTGCCAATGTCCTTTCTGCCTTCTCTCTTTTCTCCCATCCCCCTCGGGACCAGAGGAGAGCATTCACTTTCCCCTTATCACTAACATCGATGGGAAACATTTTAAAGTCATCTCATTCACCCCTGTGTGTCTAAAACCTTGCCTAACTCCTGGCATATAGTACACAGACAGTATATACTGGTCTGGATAAATGAACAAAATACATTTCTAAAGGTGTTGAAAAAAAAAGTAATCACTGTATTCTCAAGGAATGATCTTAGAGCTTCAGTTTTTAAGAGTTTATGAGTTTGGGCCCATGCAATGATGGAGCTCAGGGTAAGCATGTTGACGGAAGGCACCAGTTCTCAAACTCGGGTGATTTTTTACCCCCACAGCCACCATGCCAGGGACATTTAGCAGAGTGGGAAACATTTTTAATCCTCATGACTGGGGGTGGGGGAGGGATGCCATGTCACCCAGTGGCAAGGATGCCATTAAACGCCCTCTAGTACACAGGAAAAGTCACCAAAACAAAGAGCTATCTGGTCCAAATGTCAATAGTGCTGAGGCTGAGAAACCAGCATAAGGGTTTGTTCTTTCTGAAGCTGGAGTCCTGGAGGCTGCGGTGGGGCAGGGACGTATAAGCCCTCTGTTTATCTGAGTGCCAAGTACCATAATCCAGGGTCACCCTCTTATTTGAATGGAAGGAATGGGGAAAAGGAACAGCTTGAGGATCCAGAGATGTAACTCCTGGTCCGGAAACCTACAACTAACATGATTTAGTGCTACGGAAAAGGGCTGGGCTCAACTTTTCGTCTGTTAAAAGGGTGTGGATAGAGGGGACCCCTTTTAGTTCTTAAATCCCCTAGTTTTAACAAATTTTGAAAGCTGAACTCTTCTTTCTTTCTGTTAATTTATCTTCCTGATTTCACATCCAATCCCAAGTCAAGTTTTATGTTTGCTTTTAAGACAGTCCTGCACATGCCTCTTTTCAGTCCTCTGCACCACCTCTTCCCCACCACACACACTCACTTCTACCCGGTCCTCACTGTTACCGCTTGGATTACAGGATGAAATTCCTAATCGCGTTCCTTCTCTCCAGGCTAAACCCTTGGGAGATACAGGAGCTCAACCTGGATGCCCCGTATCCCCTGATATGTGACATAAGGCATCTTTTCTCCCCTCTTCATTCTCTCTCCTCCTTCCCTGAAGAACAGCCAATGCTTCAGAATACCTCTTCATGGAAGTTTCCCTCAAGTCAGCAGAATTGCCTTTTTTTGCTCACACTCTAGTAATCCTTTCTGTCTAAAAGCAGGGCATACATTTCTCCTGAGAAAGTGCCCTCCTGGTACCAGGAAGAAAAGAACATTCTTATTACCGGAGATGGGGAGTTGAGATGGAAATGAACTTGCACAAATAAACATTATTCAAATAACCCTTATCTTCCATTAGTTTCCCCTATATATTTCCTATTCACTTTCCCACAGTTTACCACCCTAGAAGCCCAATCCCCTTTCCTTTGTCTAATCACTTCTCCACAATTTATCTCCGTTTGTTAAACTGGTATCCAAGCCCCCAGAGATTCCTACTTCTTTCACACACAAATACTGACATCAAATAAAATGTGTATGCTTTGCTCCTGTTACTGTGTCATCTGTCAGCTTAAGTCACAGTCCTGACTCGGAATGTAAGAGGGTAGAGGAAAAGTTTTTCCTCCTCTGAAAATGCAAAATTATTAAAAGACTACTGTGCTGTGCTAAGTCACTTTAGTCGTGTCCGACTCTTTGTGATCCCCATGAACTATAACCCGCCAGGCTGCCCTGTCCATGGGGTTTCCAGCAAGAATACTGGAGTGGGTTGCCATTTCCTCCTCCAGGGGATCTTCCCAACACAGGGATCAAACCAGCGTCTTAGTTCTCCTGCATCGGCAGGCAGGTTCTTTACCACTAGCACCACCTGGGAAGCCCCACTGCTACTTCCACACGATGAGCACATTTACGGGCATTGTCCATTGTTCCAATGGCAGGGGTGTGAGGAGTGGACTCATCTTTGTTTAGAAAAACATGGTGATGAGTCTTTAGCTATAAAAAGTTACCCAATTCAGATTATAATGAAGAAGCGGAAATAAAGGAAGCTAAAAGTGTCCTCCAGAATAAAGTAACAAGAATTCTCCATTCTTCCCTTGAAGTCTGAGCCACAGAGATATTGGAAAGGCTTGGGAATTATATAACAGAAGAAAATGAAAGCAGTTCATCAGGATAAGGGCGACTGGGGGACCCAGCAACATAGAAACTAACCAGATCAACAACAGAGATGACCTAGATACTATAGTAGTTATTTAATAACTGATTATCTACTGCTTACCATGTGCCAGGGGCTTCCCAGGTGGTGCTAGTGGTAAAGAACCTGCCTGCCAAAGCAGGAGATGTAAGAGATGCAGGTTCCACCCCTGGGTCAGGAAGATCCCCTGGAGGAGGGAATGTCAACCCTCTCCAGGACTCTTGCCTGGAGAATCCCATGGACAGAGGAGTCTGGTGGGCTATGGTCCATAGGGCCATAAAGAGTCGGACATGACCAAGGGGACTTAGCAGGCACACACCATGTGTCAGGCATGGTTCTAAGCACCTTACAAGTATTCAGTCACGGAATCCTCACAACAATCCCATTGGTATTATTTATTATCACTATTTTATAGACGAGGCCGCCGAGGCAGAGAAGTTAAGTGACTTACTTCCCACTCCACAGCTGGTAGGGGTATAGCTGGGGTTTGAACCTGGGCAGTCTGACTCGAAGATCTGTTCTTTTAAATGACTGTATTGCAGATGCATGCATTTGCTCTGAAATGTAATTCTGATAGCTCAGAAAAAATCTGGGAAGTTAAACTGGGAGAGAACAAAATCTGTTCTCTTTAGCCTGGGAGCTCAGTGGTGCAGAGAGCTGACACCCCCAGCAGTAGTGAAGATGGACTAGAGGTGACGGAGGAAAAGCAGGTGGCAGGACGTCAAAGCCAGAGATGGTGTTGGGCTGTGTCTTTTGCTGACTCCTCTGTAGGGAAGGCTGGAGAAGGAAATGTCAAGCCACTCCAGTGTTCTCGCCTGGAGAATCCCATGGACCCAGGAGCCTGGTGGGCTACAAGTCCATGGAGTCGCAAAGAGTCAGACGCGACTGAGTGACTAGGCAACCTGTAGGGAAGTGTAGGTCTCACAGTCCTTTTTCTGGTTAATAAAGGACAGAGTGAGCCCAGTTCCATCTGGACCACCCCAAGATGTCTTAGGCCGAGTTCAAAAAATGATAGGCTTTTTAAAAGTGATAAGCTCAATTTGCCATCCAGGAGAAGATGAAGGAAGCTGTATCCCCCCACCCCCACCCCAACACACACACACACACACACACACACACTCTCTCACACACACACACACACACACACACATACTCACGCCAACTCCCACCAGGACCGGCTTGTTCCCTCCTCACCTCTCTCTGCCTCAGGAGCAGGCGCTGGAGAGCTCCCGGGAGGGTGTCGCGGTTTGGGGGGCGGGACAGGAGGCCCGGGCTGTAGAGTGTGGGCATCACGGGATTCCGGAGAAAGAACAGAAGGCCCCTTGCCTTCCTTCCCCAGAACAATCGACCAGAAGGAAGTCGGGACACTCAGCGCTTGGATTTTCCCCGCAGGAAACCCGGGCCCTGCAGGGCCTCCCGCCTCCCCTCCCCCACCGCCCGGTACAGCTCCACGTGAGCGCCGGGCTCTTTGGCTAAACAGAAAGGGCGGGGTACAATCCGTAATTTGTTTTGTTGTCTATTTTAACCTTGTTGCTTCTAGAAATAACAGTTTCTTAAATATAAATTCATCAGAGAGGGGTACTAAATAATACTACATATTTACTCCGAACCTACTGGGTGCTGATACTGAGCACAAATAGGAAGGAGTCAGCCTCTTCATATATGGATACTTGGGTGGTACTTCATTTCTCGTGGAGAAGGAAATGGCAGCCCACTCCAGTATTCTTGCCTGGAGAATCCCATGGACAGAGGAGCCTGGCGGGCTACAGTCCACAGGGTCACAAAGAGTTGGACGCGACTGAGCGACTTCACTTTCTTTCTTTCTTTCATTACTCGAGCTACTTAACCACTTTCCTGAACTTCATGTTTCCTCAGTCGGGTGGGAACACGGATACATTCCTTAGAGAGGTGCTGTGATATTACATTTAAATTCTGTGTGAAGCCACCGTATCTGACACACAGCAATCTCCTTGAATTTAGCATCAGTGATTAGTTTTTAATTCATCTCTTATTTATAGTTATTCACTTGAAAATACATAAGACAAAGCCCCTGATCTCCAAGATCTCCCTTTTGGGTGTGACACATCCATTCAACTACCAGCCCACACCAGCAAGGTAGACACAATGCCCAGACGTATTGAAAACGGAGGTACTGTGTGGTCAGAAGAAGCAAGATTTTAATTGGTTGAAGGAGGAGCAGGATTTGGGTACCCATGTCACCTTTCATTTGCATCCTGCCTTTAACACTCCCGGTGTAAAAGGGTCTTTCATACCTCATCTGCCTGAATAGATGGGGACAACAGGTGCCAAGAAGTCTTTTATAGGTGAGAAAACAGCTCCAGGGAAAGAATACAACCAAGAATACAGACAAAGAATACAGCCAAGACCAGTCTAATTTTTGTCAAAGATTGGGAGGCGAAAAGTTAACCAAAAGTTAACACAGTCAAGAGTAAACCAAAAGTCATCTGGCAGTTGTGTAACAACCCCAATGATGACTGTCATGACAGCAAACTATTAACATCTACTAAGCACTTATTCATTGTGCCAGGAGTCACAGAAAGTGCTAAATGTGTGCTGGCTCATTTGGTTCTCATAATAAGTCTATGAAATACGGGGTGGTATTATTATTAATTTTCTCTCCCTTACACAGGAAAAATTAAGGCTTCCAGAGGTTCAGAAACTTGGCCCAAGGTTGCTGGGCCAGCTGTTCCCCAGGTCTGTCCATCCCAGAGCTCAGGCCCTGAGCTCAGGCCCATAGAAGTTCTGCTGAGACCAGCTTATAGACTATTTTAGACAGGGGCCATGTAAGGATCACCTAGTCTGATCCCATCCAGTACCCCCGGTGGCTGGACTGTTCCCTGCTTAGCAGGAGGTGATGGGTCGCCGTGGTTCAGGCAGAGACTCTGAGGCTCCATGAGTGGACCGGTCTCCTCTCCACATCCACCCCCACACCTGCTCTCTCTGCTTCAGGCTCAACAGACTGCTCCTCTCACAGGAACTCCCTAGACCTTCACCTTCCCAGCCTTTGTCCTCAGCGATCACCGAGCTTGCCCACGTGTGTCTTACATCCCTGCACCCCAGGCTAGAAAGAGAGCCCTGACTTGACCGGTACAAAGAAGAGTGAGACTGACCCTCTATCATAAAATCATGCTTTTGTAAGCAGCTTTTGCAGGAAAGAGCTCTCAGCAGGAGGCACCCTTCTGTCTTGTCACCAACTTTAATCTGTGCACCCACATGCTCTACTCACCTCCAGTCCTAGCACCCCTTTCAGACCTTTTGATCACACAGTAGGTAATTAATAGGTGACCAGATCTCTTCCCCTGCTCCCCCGTCAGTAATCTCCTGAACAAACTCTGTAAACAAGAAACCTTTTAAAGAAAAAATCCCAAGAAATCAACAAGCCTGCACACAGTAGTTGGATCTGAGCTCCAACTCAATGATTAACTGAAATTGTTTCCTTTTTTTCCCTTTAAAAACTTTCATGACCAAGCAGAATCATTGGAGATGGTTTTAGGGGGACACAGTATACCATCTCCTCAGATTGCTGGCATTTTGATTCAAAGCAACTTTCCTTTCTGCCAACATTTCCGCGCCCCCCCCCGCCGCCCCATTGAGTTTTGAGCCGTGAGCAGCCAGCTGGACCTGATTTGGTAATACTTTCATTATCATTGTCTCAAACTGAGTACTTTTTTTTTTTCTGGTTTTTGGTTTTGTTTGTTGGTTGGTTTACTAATTACTGATTTCTCTGCAGCTTGTGGCTAACTAAAACTTCTTTCAATCAAGTCACAACTGTCTCACTATACAGACAAAGGCACTCCTGTACAACTGAGAATTCCCAGTGCTTTGTTATGTCGTTTGGGGAATTCAAACAGAAATTACAAAAAAGCGATGCATATGTTCCATCTCAAATCACACAAAACAGAAATGAATAAAGAAAAGTGAATAACCTCCTTGCTCCCCATCCTACCTTTTTTCTCCTCAAGGTACCCAATATTAACAGCTTGGACCTATCTTTATAAAATATATACACACTATTCAAGGGGGATCGAACCCAGGTCTCTCACATTGTGGGCAGATTCTTTACCAGCTAAGCCGCTAGGGAAGCCCAAGAATACTGGAGTGGGTGGACTATCCCCTCTCCAGTGAATCTTCCTGACCCAGGAATCAAACCAAGGTCTCATCCATTGCAGACAGATTCTTTACCAGCTGAGCTACCAGGGAAGCCCCCAAAAGATCACACTCTAAGCCATATGTCAGAAAACTATGGTCTGCAGGCTAATCTGATCCACTACCTGCTTTTGTAAATAAAGTTTTATTAGAACACAGCTGAGTCTATTCATTTACACATTGTGTATAGTTGCTTTTGCACTACAATGGCAGGGCTTAAAATATTTGCTATTTAGCCTGTTTCAGAAAACGTTTGCCCATTTCTGCCCTATATGTGACATTCCAATCCATATTGTCACAAAGTATCACGACCACCTCTTAGGTCACACCACAGGATCTAAGATTCTTTTTAAAGCTATTTAGTGTTTCATAATATGGATGAATTATAACTTATTCTATGATTTCGCTATTTGTGATACTATGATATAATAAATATATGGACTTCCTGGTGGCTCAGACAGTAAAGAATCTGCTTGCAGTGCAGGAGACCTGGGTTCAGTCCCTGGGTTGAGAAGATCCCCTGGAGAAAGGAATGGCTACCCACTCCAGTATTCTTGCCTGGAGAATGCCATGGACAGAGGAACCTGGTGGGCTACAGCCATGGAGTCGCAAAGAGTCTGACATGACTGAGCTACTAACACAACAACAAGAAATATATATTTCTTCTTTCTCTCTGGTTCATGGCACAAGCTTCCTAAAACCCTAGTAGTTTCCCATGTAATAGGAGTGAGAGGAGTCTTGTTATTCATTATAAACCCCTGTCAACCAAAGCTGAGTTATTGCTAATAAGGTGACCCTTGGTGCTTCCCTAGGTTGTTTCAGGATGGGGATTGGTTGCCAGAGGAACCAACCATTTGATTAGAGGGACCCCCATCACTCCCCCTACTTCCAGGGAGGAGAGGGGGAGAAATCTGGGGATTGTGTTAATCACCAATGACTAGAGATTTAATTAATCGTGTCTTATGTAATGGAAATATGGAGGGCTTTGAAGAGCATCCTGTTGGAAGGGTGAAAGTGAAAGTGAAAGTCACTGAGTCGTGTCTGACTCTGCGACCCCATGGCTGGAAGGGGGGCACACCTCAAACTGCACAGGGACAGAACCTCCTGTGTTCAGGATCCTTCCAGACCTCACTCTAAATACCTCTTCATCTGGCTGTTCATTGGCATCCTTTATAATATCCTTTGCAATAAACTGGTAATAGTAAGTAAAGTGTTTCCCCAGGTCCTGTGAGCCCTTATAGCAAAGCAAATTATCAAACCCAAGGAGAAGATCCTAGAAACTCCCAATTTGTAGCTAGGTCAGACAGAAGCCTGAGTAACCTGGAAACCCACTGCTTTTGATTGAGTACATCTGAAATGAGGCAGGCAATTTTGTGCAACTGAGCCCTTAACCTGTGGGGCTGGACTAACTTGGGGTAATTAGTGTCAAAATTGAATTGATTTGTAGGACATCCAGTTGCTGTCCACAGAGGACTAGAGAACTGCTTGGTGTGGAAAACCCACACATTCAGGATCAAATACAGAATGTGGGTAAAAATACGGATCATATCAGTTGTACTCTTGATGGACCCTCAGATTGTTCACAAGTTTCTTCAGCTGTAATCAATACTGTAACAAATGTTTATTTTTAGAATTACTGTATGATACAGCAATCTCACTCCTGAACATATATATATATCCAAATAAAGCTACAGTTCAAAAAGATATATGCACCCCTATGTTCATAGCAGCACTATTCACAATAGCCAAGGCATGGAAAAAGCCTAAATGTTCATCGATGGATGAATGGATAAAGAAGATATGGTGTATATATATATATATACATATACACATATACATATATACACACACACACACACAATGAAATACTACTCTGCCATAAAAATGAACAAAGTAATATCATTTGCAGCAACATGGATGCAACTAGAGAGTATCACATTAAGTGAATTGTCAGAGAAACACAAATACCATATGATATCACTTAATGAAATACCTAAAATATGACACAAATGAACCCATGTATGAGACAGAAAGAGACTCATAGACATAGGGAACAGACTTGTGGTTGTTAAGGGTGTGTGGGCTGGGGGAGGGATGGAGTGGCAGGTTGGGATTAGCACATGTAATTGATTACATATAGAATGGATAAATAGCAAGGTCCTACTGTATGGTACATTCAATATTATATGATAAACCATAATGAAAGAGAATATAAAAGAAAGAATATAAAAAAAAGAAAGAATATATATATATATATGTATAATTCAATCATGTTGCTATACAGCAATGGGGCATCCCGGGTAACTCAGCTGGTAAACAATCTGCCTGAAATACGGGAGACCTGAGTTCAGTCCCTGGATTGGAAAGATCCCCTGGAGGAGGGCATGGAAACCCACTCTAGTATTCTTGCCTGGAGAATCCCCATGGACAGAGGAGCCTGGCGGGCTACAGTTCATGGGGTCACAGAGTCGGACATGACTTAGGGACAAAGCACGTACAGCAATAATTAAGATTGCAAATCAGCTATACATCAATAAAAAATTAAATGAAAAAAAATTAATTATTTTAAAGATTTCCCAGAAGAAATGGGATATAATAAAGAGATTCATAGGGCTCAAATATGAAGCTCCCACTGTGCCAATAAGCCTCTTCAAGCAGCAGTTCTAGTCAGCCTTGGGCGTCGCCAGGCTCCCACAGGAGGAATTAAACTTTTAGAAAAGAGAGTACATCTCCAAGCGGAAATTTTGCCTTGATAGATTCACCTGGCTGCAGCCCAGCTTTCTGTTGTGCCGAAGAGCTTACCCCTGAGCATTCAGTTTCTGCCACTTGAGCCACCCACACCTCCTGCTAAGCCCTCCATCACCCAGGAGTTAGGCTGGGGGACCCTGTTGTTCCATCCAGGCAGGGTTTTCTGCCAATTGTGGGGAAGGAGGTGCCTCTGAAATAGGGCAGAAGGAGTTCAGCTCTGAAGAGAGAATACCTTTGATCCTAGAGATGGAGGGAATGTATACAGATTACTTGTTTCTCATTTTCTGAGGGTCATATACTCCTGAAAGCTATAGATCTTTCCCCCCAGAAAAAAACGTGCTTATTTTTCTGTAAGCATTAGTTGCTTAGTTGTGTCCAACTCTTTATGATCCCATGGGCTGTAGTCCACCAGGCTCCTCTGTCCACAGAATTCTCCAGGCAAGAATACTGAAGCGGGTTGCCATTCCCTTCTCCAGGGAATCTTCCCAACCCAGGTTTTGAACCTGGGTCTCTTGCATTGCAAGCAGATTCTTTACCATCTGAGCCACCAGGCAGATTCTGCACAAATTCAGAGTATGCACAAACCTCCTGAAGATGTTATCTAAGGCACATGGTCCTCAGGTCAGCAACCCAGCTCCAGGTACGCTGCAATCACGTTCCTTCCTGAGGCTCACCCAGCCCTTGGCATGGATTTGACACAGCGTATTTTTCTGTGATTCATTAACGCTTCCCTTCCTCCCATCAATGACCTTGTGCGAGGTCTTCCTCAGGCTGCATGTCATGTGCCTCCTTCTTCCTCCAGCTATCCTGTTTGGAAAGATAAACCCACTTCCTAGCCCTCAGAAAGCTCTCGCTGGGCACAGAAGGCCATCATCAATGCCACCGACCAACACTATTTTTTCCTGCTGTTGCTATTACCCTGACCTGCTTTCCTAGCCTCGGGTGCAAACCCACACTGGAAAGACTTTTCTCTCTAGCCTTTTGCCATCTGGATCTGTCTTCTGGAATCTTCCTGAAAGCTGTAAATCTTTCAAGTAAATTAGATTTTCCTCTCTGGCCTCTGCTTGTAAATATGATGACATTGTAGTTGCTAAATTTTTTAAAGGAAGTTTGGCCAAAAAAGAAAAAAATGCTAAAAAAAAAAAATGTCAAATTCAAATGGTCAAGAAGGATTTCTGTTGGTATTCGTGCTGCCCCCTGCTGGTTAGAAAAGAAGCGCTAAGTAACGCTGACTACTTGGTCAGTTGATTCTTGCTCAAAATCCTCACCGTTTTACTTTATCTTGATTTTTAAATGGAGTCCTACAAAGTAATACTGATCTTTGTTATTTACAAAGGCAGGGTACATAGGTATCTATTTTAATACCTCATAATGTCCATTAAATGTTCTTGCCCTTCGGTCCAGAAATTTCCTTTCCAGGAATCTGCCCTGAAGAAATAGAAATGTAAGCAAGGGATTACCTTCAGGGCTAGCCATCTTGTTACTGACGGTAGTAAAATATAGAACAAGGTTAAATGTCTAATAACAGATGGTATAACACAGCCATAGGGTGAAATATTATGTTCACCTTAAAATGATGTTAATGGAAAATTTTTAATAATATGAAGAAATGTTCATAACATGTCAAGTAAACAGGACACAGAATGATAAGCAATGTACAATCACAACTCAATTTGCATTAAAAAAGAAATCTGGAAGTAATATATCAAAGCTTAATCCAGCTTTCTCTGAGTAGTGGAATTAGGCTATTTAATACATTCATATGTTTTCCAGTTTTCCTGAGTGTGTGATATTGTAAAATCAAGAAAAAAATCATAAAACATTTCTGCATGGTGTAAGGAACATGGACTTTAGAATCAAATAACCTAGATTTATATCCTGACTCTGTGTCCTTGGAGTGATTCACTCTCTCCAGATTTGTTTCTTCAACATTAAGTGGGGTATATAATAGTATCTGCATATCAGAATTATTGTGAGACCTGAGTTTGCAGAACAAACCTTACTAAACAATCCTTATCTTTTATTAGTTTCTCTCATACCTTCCCCAAACTTACCACCACTAGAAGCCAAAACTGCTTTCCCTTTGTCTTACCTGTCTGGCCACTTCTCCACAATATATCACCCTTTATTAAAATAGTATATGAGCTCAAAGGTCTAGCCTCTTTGAGGAGTTCTCACCTCTTTGTGAGGCCCTCCAAGTGCATACAAAATAACTTTTTTTTTCCTGTTCATCTTTTGGTCAGTTTAATTCACAGATCTAGGTACTAAACCTAAAAGGATAGAGGAAAACTTCTTTTTTCTCTTCCTTACACTATCAACATTTGCAAACTTCTATCAGTGAGCAGGAATGATGCAGTTCCTATAAACTGTGCTGCATGTTTAGTTGAAGTCCCTTATAGCTGTCTTTTTAGGTACTCAGACCAGCTACCATCTTGCATTGAAAGGATCACCAAGGGAGTTGAAACAGTATTTCAGAGATAGGGCTGTAAAACCCTTATAGTCAGTCTCAGACAATGAAGAAAATCTTCAAATAGATAGACAGCCACTTAGGGTAAAGGGGCCTTTCCAGTGGCAACGGTAAACCATCGGCCTGCCAGTGCAGGAGAACTAGGAGATGCGGGTTCGATTGCTGGGTCAAGAAGATCCCCTGGAGGAGGAAATGGCAACCCACCCCAGTATTCTTGCCTGGAGAATCCCATGGACAGAGGAGCCCGGGGGGCTGCCGTTCATGGGGAGTGGGCATCATAAGAGTCGCACATGACTGAGTGCACACACATGCATTTAGGGGTGAAGACTTGAAGTCTTACATATTTTTCACACCAGGGTAGGAATATTAATAATAAAACACTGTTACCAATTTATGAATCTTGAATACCACTCAATAACAGAAGTTGAGAGCTCCTTTCTAACATCCATTATGCTTATCAACACCCTACTAATTTCACCAGTGAAAATCTATTTTTGATACTTGATACTTAGTTTGCTCATTTTGGTGTCTCTCAGAGGTAAGCAGATGCCTGATTAGAATGGTTGCTGCCCCAGGGTGTCACTGCAAATGTGCGTGCGTCCTCTGTCACTCAGTCATGTCTGACTCTACCACCCCCTGAACTGTAGCCTGCCAGGATCCTCTGTCCATGGAGTTTTCCAGAAAAGATCACTGGAGTGGGGTGCCATCTCCTACTCCAGAGATTGAACCCGTGTCTCCTGTGTCTCCTGCACTGGTAAGCAGATTCTTTACCACTGAGCCACCTGGGAAGCCTGTCACTTCAAATAAGTATATAGAAATATCACAGGACCTAAGCTGCCGTGTTTTAGAGTAAATCACACAGATAACACCTATAAAGCAATAAAGGCCCTGAAACAGGTAAGCATACCAGATTATGTGATTAGTAAGTCTGACGCAGAAATTCCAGGTTGTTCCATATTCTGAACTTTGAACTGCTTCCATATACTTCCTTACAGGTTTTGAACTATAAAACTGGAAAGAGGAAATCTCATTTAAAATAGAATCAGGATGCCAGAAGGAAGCTCTCTTGCCTTCCTACTTCTTTCTCTCTGCAGATCCCAAACAGAAGGAGACTTGCCTTTCATCTCCAAGTGGAAGGTTACTACTTTGGAACCCCAGCAGGAGGAAGGAGGATTTTCTCCTTGCCTGGCAACAGCCTAGCCAATGAGAGATTGTGGCAACTCAGCCAGTGAAAAGTCACCACGCTTTGCACTCCCAGTTTCCTCCAGTGGACTCTTTATTTACATCAGGCTGTCCCAGCTTCTCCTTTTCCTCTGTGAAATAAGCGTCTTCTCTTTTGCTTCTCAGAATGTGCCTAGGGTTTTTGCTCAAGCATGCTTGTTCCAAATTGCAATTCTCTGCCATTCCTAAATAAACCCATTTTTGCTGATAAGCCCATTTTTTTGAAATAAACATAAAATTGGCTGTTTTATGTTTATAAAAAGTCAAACAGATTAAGTTTTTTTTTCCAATGAATTTCTATTTTCCCATTCTTTTCTGAAAAGTGGCTGTATTGAATGGGACAAGAAGCCTGGATGGTAAAGGTCTTCAGTCAGAATACCCAGAGGAGAGAGTCAGTGCTGATCCCCAGGTTCCTAGGGTCAAACAGTTTATCCCCCTACCCTCACCCACGCCAGGGCTCACTGCACCTCAAGAATCCCATTAGAAGGGCTGCTTTGGCATTCTGAGAGTTCTCCATTCAGTGTGGTTTTATCAGAGGAATTAAGCCAGAAAGCATGCAGCTCAGATAACAGGATTAATTAACATTCTTCTCATTCTGCAGACAACCGATCCGGGAGGAGTGCCTCTTGTGTCTTGCTGGTCCTACTGTGGTGGGCCTGGTGCAGGCCTGGAGCTGCCCAAGGCTGGTCTGGGATTTAAATGGCTCTGCTGAATCCTAGCCTTCTCTAGGAACCGCGAGTTGTGAACAAAACAAAACAAAACTCTCCTTTGTTCTCATGGGGCTTTCCCCCTCCTGTCGGCCCCACTGGTTTTCAGCTTTGTATTTCTAGGCTGGTGTCGCTATACGGAACCTGGCAGCTAATAATGATTGCAGCAATGAGAGCGGGCCCTAACATTTACGGAGCCTTCCCTGTGGACCCGCATGAGGTATTCATGAAATCCATGTGGAATGAGCCTTCACTAGAGGTCTCAGTCTCACCACCAGCCCACCTTGAGTCTGTGGCATCGTCCTAGGAGGCTTAATGGTAAAGAATCTGCCTGCCAATACAGGAGACAAGGGTTTGATGCTTGAGTCTGGAAGATCCCCTGGAAAAAGAAATGCAACCCACTCCAGTATTCTGGCCTGGGAAATGTCATGGATAGAGGAGCCTGGTGGGCTCCAGTCCCTGACGTCGCAAAGAGCTGGACATGACTGGGTGACTGAACACCCCCAACCCAGAAGATCTGCCTCCAGTATGGCATTTGTGAGCAATGGCTCCTCCACTGAAGATCGTAAGCAGAGATAAATATGCAGACTTGGACCAGCAGTGTTACCAGCTAGCGCTGACTTTAAATTTTTCCCAATAGGTACCTCCTCTCCCCACCATCCCCAAACTTCACTCTTCTTCCACCTTTCTCTTCATTTCTCCTCTTTTTCTTCCCCACCCTCAGCGTCTATAATTCTCTTGATTTTCCAGAGCTGTTAGGCACTAGTTCTCATTTTCAAAGCCCAGCTGACACTCAGGAAAGGAAAGCTAGCTTCCTCCCTGGAATCCAACTTCATGGCCTCAAGCACCTGTCTTGTGGACAAGGGGTCCTCAGCACGTTCCAGTGACTACCTTAGCTCGTATAATTCTCTTGACATTCTTGAGAGGGAAGATTCCTGGGGATCACTCCCATTTTGGACAAGAAACAGGCTCAGAGGTTAACTTGCGCATGGTCACAGCCAGATTCAGAATTAAGAAATCCAGACCTGTGAGGGGTCTTAATGGCTTGGCTTACTGTGACCATATGTCTCAGCCCTGGAGAGCCCCAGTTAAAGCCAGTGTTCTTCATGCTCCATGGTGCCCTAGTCTGGGAAGTTATGGTCACTCTAACTATGCCATAGGCTTGTCCATTTTTGCATCCGCAGCACCTGGCAGCCAGAAGTGCCCACTGAGTAGCTTCAGAGATGCTTCCTGGGTGGGTCTCGAGACGGACATCAACCATCTGAACCAGCCGTTCTTCCCCTGCCTCTGCCTCAAAGCCTTTGAAGAGGGCTCTTTTGCAAGCCTGTCAGGCAGCTAACCTAAGGAAATTAATTTCTCTCTGTGCTTCAGGCTCCATTCATCTCCCTGTGGATCCGCAGCACGGCGGGGCTCAGGCAGGCTGGGCGACCACGGCGGACACCTTCACAAAGGCTGAAGTCATTATATTTCATCCTCACCTCCCTCCCTGGGAGACAATCAGGATTGAGATGGATTACACTTGTTCATGAGCTAACGTTTCAAGTGAGAGTTGGATGGAGGCTTAATAGAATTAATTAATTCTCCGTGTTCCAAGAAGGGAGGGAAAAGGAGATACGGGAAAACTCTCCACCACAGCAGGCTCTTAGGTGGCCCCAAAGATCCTGGCAGGTGCTCACTGGTTTCTTTCTACGCCCTGATTTCCTTTGGGGCAAGGTTAGTTTTGTTCAGAGCAATGAGGAAAAGCAGCCTTTCCCTGATGGCTTGTTATTTGTATAGGAAATGAGCTCTGTGGGTTTGGATTTTCCATGTGTCGACTTTAGGCTGCACAGGGACCAGGTTCCCTCCCCGCTCCCCCCTCTCCCACTTCCCCCTTTGGAGCAGGGACAGAAATCTCAATTCCTAAAGTGAGAGACAGCAGGTGGTGTTTAAAAGCTAAGACTGCAGGGCTGGAATGCCTTGCTAAGAGGTCCAGCGCTGACACTACTTTTAGTATGGACCTTCGTGTTCTCATCTGTAGAATGGGGTCAGTAACAGTACCTCTTCCAAAGGTGACTGTGACAACGAAAGGTGAAGCCCTTAGTTCAGAGTCTGACATATAGTGCCACATACCTGTGCCATGTGCTGCTGGCTGGTAAGGAAAATTAATGTGGATAAAGGTGTCTGGGTAATAGGAAGGGGGATGCTATGCCAATTTAGACAGAAAGTGCTCCATCTGAACTAGACAGCCTGAACCTGTGGGCATATAGACCCAGTGTTGCCAAAATCTTCCAGTTTTTCAAAAGAAGCCCCCCGTCCAGACTTTGTGTGACATCTTCTAAGTTGTGAATGCTGATGATGAATTTAAAAAACATGAGATGCTGGGCTGCACAGGACAGTCAGTGGGTCTGATGCAGCTGGGGGCCTGCAGACGGCAGCCTCTGCTTACTCCATGCTGTCCCTGCAGAATGGAGGGGACCAGAGCCATGCAGCTTCCAGGAAATACGGAGGTGGATGAATTGCTTTTATTGCATCCAAAGTAGGATTTGACAATCAAAACGAAGGACAGGGGATGGGGCGAGCATCTGAGACTCAAATGGGCAGTGGTAGGTTGGCAGTGCCCAGCCCAGGGGCACTCAGTAGGGAAAAGGCATCCCAGTCTAGGCAAGCTTCCTGCTGGGACAGGGTGGCAGATAAAGTCCAGAATGTGGGTGGCTACTTACAGGATGTCACTAAATCTTCGAATCACCAGACTTACCTTACTTTCCAGTCACCATCTTAACACAGGACCAAGAGCCTGGCCTCAGGCATCAAGCTTTGTGGATTACATCCTGGCTCCAACCCACTTTTAGCTATGTGACTTTGAACAAGTAACTTTACTTCTCTGTGCCTCATTTTTATTTGCAAAATTACTGCATCCTGTAAATAGCCACTCACCATCTGGACTTTATCTGCCACTATCCCAGCAGGAAGCTTACTTAGACTGGGATGCCTTTTCCCCACTGAGTGCCCCTGGGCTCAGCACTGCTAACCTACCACTGACCATTCAAGTCCCAGCTGCTCACCCCTGTCCTCTGTCCTTTTTGATTGTCAAATCCTACTTTGGATGCAATAAAAGCAATTCATTCACTTCTGTATTTCATGGAAGCTACATGGTTTTGGTCCCCTCCATTCTGCAGTGACAGCTGCATTAGAAGGAAATGAAGTGATATGTGTGAAAAGTTAGCATAGGACCTACCACATCAAAATTACTCAATAAATATTATTATTAATATAAGTAACCATCATTTAAATAAATATTAGCTTTTATTACACACAAAGCAATAGAGAGTTATGAAGCACTTAATGGGTCTGAGTTTTAAATCCGGGCTCCATGGGAAATATTAGGACACCAAGGACAGGCCCTAAATCTTTCTTACTACTAAATCCCCAACTTGGAGCACAGTGTTCATTGAATAAGGGTCTCCTGTCCTCAGGGAGTGGCAGGGAGAAGCAAGACCTAACTATGTAAAAAATTAACCATGAAAGATGAATACTGCTCAAGTCATCAAAAGAAGGGCAATCTGAAGCAGAAGGGTGTGAATATCTGAAAGAGTCAAATACAATTCCACTGAATATTCAGTTTCAGAAGAAATCAACTCAGATGCAAGCAGTCAGGGGAAAGTCTCAAGGAAACAAAGGTGTGGCTTGGCTATGAAGCAAAAACACGTTCCAAGAGGGCTGAGTAAATGGAGATGGTGACGAAGTGCTAGGTGTGTTTCAGGGACAGCGAGCAAAGGAATTTGACAGGGGCAGAGTGGTCAGAACAGTTAGTAGGTGAAGGAAATCTGGAAAGCTGGATTGGCACTTTATTGAAGAAGGCCTTCAAAGCCAAGCTATGGTGGAGATTGCTAGATGTCTCTCCTTCTTTTTAAACAAAATTCTTAGTTTATTCACTAAATATATTGATACGTCACTTCTCAGACTCAGTGGTAGCTGTGTGCAGCCCTATGACTAGATTCTGATTTTAGTTGAGGTCAGTGAGACTTAATGAGATTTAAATTCTGGGATGTTGACACAATGGCTGGAGCTTTAGCAGCCATCCTAGCTCTAGAGGCAAAATGCTAAGGCTTTTGGCAGGAAGGAAGGAAAGAACCAATCTCCCTCATCAGCCTCCTATATTCTACCTCTGAATGGCTACTAAAGAGAGAAATAAACTTTACTGTTTAAGTCACTGTTATTTGGGTCTATTTTAACATGCAGCCAAACCTAATCCTAACTGATACACAAGTCAAAGACGTTATGCTTTACCCTGGGATATCAGGCAACCATTGGAAAATTTTGGTGAGTAACAAGATTCCCTGGTGGCTCAGATAGCAAAGAGTCCACCGGCATCGCAGGAGACCCAGGTTTGATCCCTGGGTCAGGAAGATCCCCTGGAGAAGGAAATGACAACCCACTCCAGCATTCTTGCCTGGAGAATCCCATGGACAGAGGAGCCTAGTGGGCTATAGTCCATGGGATTGCAAAGAGTCAGACACAACTGATCAACTAACACTAACAGCAAGATGAATATTTGGTATGGAGTATACAACCCAGAATAGTCTGGAAGCAGCTATGCAATAGGGATGGAAGGAAAGGGAACCCAAAGGCTGAAAGCTCAGAGAGGAGATTAATGCAGTAAGTGAGTAAGTAAGTAAGTAAATGTTGCTCAGTCATGTCCGACTGCAACCCCATGCACTGTAGCCTGCCAGCCTCCTCCGTCCATGGAATTCTCCAGAGAGGAATACTGGAGTGGGTTGCCATTTCCTTCTCTAGTTAATACAGTAGTTTAGGCAGAATGAACAAATGAGTGTATTAGTTGAATTATCCAGAGAAACAGGACTAATAATATTCTTGCCTGGATGATGCAGGGTTATTGTTACCATCTTTCTAAATTCCATATATATGCGTTAGTATACTGTATTGGTGTTTTTCTTTCTGGCTTACTTCACTCTGTATAATAGGCTCCAGTTTCATCCACCTCATTAGAACTGATTCAAATGTATTCTTTTTAATGGCTGAGTAATATTCCATTGTGTATATGTACCACAGCTTTCTTATCCATTCGTCTGCTGATGGGCATCTAGGTTGCTTCCATGTCCTGGCTATTATAAGCAGTGCTGCGATGAACATTGGGGTACATGTGTCTCTTTCAGATCTGGTTTCCTCGGTGTGTATGCCCAGAAGTGGGATTGCTGGGTCATATGGCAGTTCTATTTCCAGTTTTTTAAGGAATCTGCACGCTGTTCTCCATAGTGGCTGTACTAGCATATAATATTTTTAAAGGAGGCTCCTGAGTTAGACTTCCTGGGTTTAAATCCTGGCTCCTTCAATTACCAGTTCTGCAACCTTTGGCAAGTTATTTAAGTCCTCTGTGCCCTGGCTCCTTCTTCACCTACATGACAATTGGGGATAATAGTTTATGTGCTAGAGTTGCTGTAAGCATTAAATGAGAGATGATACTCATTCATTCATGGGTTGTTATATTACACCTGTTATGTGCCCCACACTGTGCTAGATGCTGGGAATACAGGCATGGACAAAAGAAAATCCACCATTTGGATTAACTAGCAAGGACACTTTGAATAAGAGAATATTTATAAAGAAAAGTGGCTTTCACATTTGTTTATTATCTAGTTGACAGACCAAGAGTTGCCCTATGGAGAACTTGTTTTTCTGAATTTATTAATATCCTATAATTATCCTGCCAAAGCTTCCACTTAAGTAGACCATACTGTATCTGGATTGTCCCTCAGGTAAATCAACACGGTCTTGTCTCCCCAATTAAATGAAAAACACAAATATGTTAAAGCATGCTGCTCCCCAGCCTCTTTCTTATTTTGAAAATAAGAGTGAGCTTTATTTTGATTGTCTTTGATCAGAATGGGAGTGAATGTAGAGAGAAATTTTATGTTTCAGTGAAAAACTATAATCCTTTCTTGTGGGTTATCAGATTCTAGTTCTGTTCATTGTCTTTGAGCCTATTTCTCCACTTTGTAAATGGGATCCTGCTATCTCACACATTTTGTCAGTAATTAATGTTTCCAATTTTTCTCTTACCTTCTTGCCTTGGCATCACTGAGGGCTAAGATGTCCTTTTTCCAAAGCCCTGCACGCTGAACTGGACGACCTGACATTACTTCGAAAGATTTATCACCACAACAGTGTGCAGCACTCAGAAAGTTCACCAGAACGCCGCATCTTCCATGGTCCCCTCTGGGGAATAGCCATGACCATGACATTGCTGGCTGCCATCTTCACACTACTACCCAGAGATATTTTGAGCTCAATATTTAGAAATCTAAACTGGCTGTACTCTGGATTAAGAAGAAAACTGCAGAGAAGAGAAGAAAAGAAAGGGGAAAAAGATGGGTTCTGCAGTCAGTTCCAATCATTAAACTTTGCTTTTCTTCTGTTTCCATAGAAATGCTCCTCATTAAATGTCTGATTGCTTGCACCATTTGCTGTTGTTTAGTTGCTTAGCCGTGTCCATCTCTTTGTGACCCCATGGGCTCTAGCCCACCAGGCTTCTCTGTCTATGGGATTTCCCAGGCAAGAGTACTGGAGTGGGTTACCGTTTCCTTCTCCAGGGGATCTTCCCATTCCAGGGATGGAACTCACGTCTCTTTTGTTTCCTGCATTGGCAGGTGGATTCTTTACCACCGCGCCACCCGGGAAGCCATAATAAAGGCCTACTTTTGGCCTTACTTCTCTCTACAGCATCACCTCCTGAAATGACACAGAACTGTCAAACTGGACTGATCTGCTCCCGGGACTGACAGGCTGGGCTAGTGGGATATGAGCCGCTCTATTAGTAACTCAGCTCCTTATCTGTGAAGCTTCTAGGGAGGTTTCAGATGGGATAAATGAAGGGATCTGGAATATACCATTGTGAAGAGTCTTTGTTCTGAATTCCCCTTATCTGCATACAAGGGGAAATTTCCCAAAGAATTAAATTTTCATAAACCTCTGCCCCCAGGGAATCACAACCAGGGAAGACTGACTCCCATCACTGGAGATGAGAAGTTGGCACCAGGATAAGAAATTATCTAAATTCACATGATTACAAAGAGATCATCTCTCTCGAGTAATTCCTAAGGGCCCATTTATCTTTTCTAAATGTTGTTTGTTTTTCCATAAATGCCCCTTTCTTCCTCCTTGTCCTCTCTTAAGTTGGTTTACAAACTCCAAATTGCGCCTCCTTGAGTCACATTTTTCTGTGAACTCCCACATGAGAATAAAAATTTGCCCTTTCTCTTGCTAATCTATATTGTGTCAGATTAATTTGTAGAGCTCCAAATGCTGAGCATAAAGAGTGCAGAAGAAAAGTATTTTTTTCCCCAAAAGATTGATTGAAATTGAAACTGTCTTGCGGGTGGTATTAAATGGATAGCTATCTGTATTACCATCATTCTGCTGTTTATCCGATGGATCCAGCTGTGGAGAACAGAGTTAGAAAACAAACTCAGTAAATATAGAATGACTTTGGCTTATATCTTAAAGACTTCATACCACCTCTGTATTTCATCTTCCACTGGTCTCTAGAGGAATTTACCCAGACGAGATAACAGGGTTTTATTTTTATTGCTCCTAACTAAAGCAAGGTTTTAACAATCACTTACCCTGGCATTTAATTGGGTCCTTAAGGATGGTTTAGATTCTTTAAATAGTTCCAGTCTTTCCAGGGGACATTTAAGAACTCATTTCAAGAGCTTAGCAACTTTAAGAGGAACAGTATAAAGGATCCAGGACCACCTGCCACCTGGTGGGGAGATGGGGGACAGAGGAGGATGTTACCCCAAGGGGTATGGTCAGTCAAATGAGGAATAGGATCTAAATGAGTCATATAGGATAAGTGATTGAACCAGGGACTTCAAATAAATGGAATTTGGGGGAAGGGGGGAGGAAGTGGGAAAGAGAGGACAAGGGAAACTGTTAACGATTAAAAAACACAAGAGGTAGATCAACCTGTTGATCTACCAAGTGCAACTTTGGTTTGGATCTTGATTCCAATAAAGCAACTATTAAAATATTTTTAAATATGAGGAAGTTGAATGGATTGTATTAATTGTGTGTGTTATTGGTTTGAGTTGGAGTGTTTTTGTTCTTTGCTATTCTCCAATAGCATTCTAAAGGATTTATGGATGAAAAACTATATTTAACTCACTTTTTACTGATAGTCATTTTAATTGTTTTCTGTGTTCTGACATCATAACTACCCCCCCCCCACCCCGGCCCCGGACAAATATCCTTTTAGTGATCTTTACACATATCTGATATTATTTCCTCAGGATGGATTTCCATGAGTGTATTATTGACATTTTCAAAAATGAGAATTTTTTTTTTTTTTTTTTTTACCAACTGATCTGTCAGGGAAGCCCTATGCAAAGCTATAACATCTATAATTTACTTCATATCAGGAAAGAAAAAATAATGTATAATTTGGGAAAAGGGGATGCAGATTGTACTAGAATAGCAAAATGATGATTATTTAAGTTAGGTAATAGAGACATGAGGGTTCACAATAGTATTTGAATTTTGCATGCTTGATATTTTAAATAATTAAAAGTAAAATAAAATGGCATACATCACTTCCAGAGGTGTAAATTAATACAAACATTTTGGAAAGCAGTTTGGTATATATATCCAAAGTAATAAAAGTGTTTACTCTGTTAAAAAAATTGTCATTTTTGCTAATGTCAACAATGCACTCATTGAAATTCATCCTAAGGAAGTAATTCCAGATATGTGTAAAGATCACTAAAAGGATATTTGTTCGAGTGGGGGTGTTATAATGTCAGAACACAGAAAACAATTAAAATGACTATCAGTAAAAAGTGAGTTAAATAACTCAGGGTGAAGAAATGTGTTGGCATATTATGCTGTCATGAAAAATGATGTTGCTGAAAAATACTAACATAGAAAATGTCTATAATAGTTGAAAAAGGTAAAAAACTGGTTCCCTATAATCAGATTTTTGCTTTTCTAGAGAAAATGAAAAGACGTATCTCAAAAGTCATAATGATTTTTTCTAAATAGTGAGGATGTAGATGGTTTATTTTCTCCTTTAAAATTTTTTATGTTTTTCTAAAATTCTAAAAAGAGGGGCTCCCCTGGTGAACCAGTAGTTAAGACTCTGTGCTTCCATTGTTGAGGGCATGGATTTGATGCCTGGTCAAGGAACCAAGATGCCACTTGCCTCGAAGCATGGCCAAAGGAAATGAGAGAATGGAAAGAGTATGTATTTCCTAAGGCTTCCGTAACAAAATACCACAAACTGGATTGCTTAAAATAACAGAACTTTAGTTTCTCACAGTTCTGGCAGGAAGACGCCAGAAATCAAGGGGTCCACATGGACATGCTCTCTCTGAGGGCCCTTGGGGAGAATCTGCCCCGTGTCTTTCTCAGCTTCTGGTCCTTTTGGTAATCCTCAAGTGTTTCTTGGCTTGTAGACTCTACTTGCTTATGGCATCACTCCAGCCTCTGCTTCCATCCTCATTTGGGGCTGTCCTCATGTGTCTCTGTCTCTTTTCTCTTCTTAAAAGGACACCGGTCAGATTAGGGCCCACCCTAACCAACGATGACCTTACCTTAGTTTGATTGTACCTGTAAAAACCATATTTCCAAATAAGGTCATGTTCACAGATATCAGGGATTAGAGCTTCAATATATCTTTTTGTTGGGACTCAGTCCAACCCACAACAGGATGACCACCCTGCCCCTCCAATCCCTAACATCCAGCTAACATGAGTTTTTCTGACATGAGTCATGTATCCAGTCCTTCAAGGATGGACAATCACCTTGTCCCAAGGATGCAACCACCTGTTTAAATCCGTGATGAGGCAGGAGGTTCTCAGTGGCGGGTTGGGTAGGCAATGATTTGACTCAAATATCCAAAGGTCATGTGCAGTAGAGAAAATTTCCCAAAGAAATGGTATACCAAAGTATGTTAGGCAGATGAAAATAATAGCTGTGACGGTTTACTCTAAACCATTATGTTGGTGGTGGAAAAGAATCTACCTGCAATGCAGGAGACCCATGTTTGATTCCTGGGTTGGAAAGGTGCCCTGGAGAAAGAAATGGCAACCCACTTCAGTATTCTTGCCTGGAGGACCCCATGGGCAGAGGAGTCTGGCTGGCTACGGTCCATGGGGTTGCAAGAGTTGGACACGACTTAACAACTAAACCACCAATATTTATTAATAAACCATTATGTTAAATCATTCCATTTTCTGGGATTATATTTATTATCAATTCATTTTGAGAGATTCACCAAGAATTAATGTTGGGTATATTGGTGTGTTTTACCTTTTAAAAATAGGAACCCAAATTACTGGTAACACCTACCTTAAAACTTTTCCAAGGTGAAATTATCAGTTGCATGAAACATTTCCTGGCTGTTATATATCATGAATAAAACAACTGCCATAATCTCTTAGGCAAAGTCAGAATAGGTTCATGTCAAAGAATGTTTTTGGAATAATTATGAAACTATAGATATGTCACAAACCATTAAAAATGGTTAAAACTTATTTTGAAGAGTAATCTTGGAAGTTGGGAATTGTTACGGGCTGAATTGTGTCCCTCACTCCCACCACCAAACTCATATGTAGAAGTCCTAATCCCTAGGACCTCAAAATGTGACCATATTGAACACAAAGTCTTTTAAGAGGTAAAGGTAAAATGACGTTCTTAGGGTAAGTCCTAATCTAATGTAACTGGCATCCTCATAAGAAGAAGAGATTAGGACCAAACATACACAGAGGAAAGAACAGGTGAAAACACAGGGAGAAAGAAGTTCCCTGCCAGCCAAGGAGTGAGGCCTCAGAAGAAACCAACCCTGCCATCACCTTGATCTTGGATCTTTAGCCTCCAGAATTGGGAGGAAATTGATTTCTGTTGTTTAAACCATCTCATGTATGGTTCTTTGTTATGGGAGCCCTAGCAAATGAATACAGAGACTCAGAAACAACACAGAGGATCATAACAGAGGAGGTGGGCACGAACTGGTGTTCTGTGCTTATCCGTCAGTCCTGGCATAAGCTCCCTGGGGCCTGCCTCTTTTTGCATCCTCCGTGTGCAGTCAGGCAGCTTCAGAGCTGGGTCATATTTGGCTAGTGATGGGCAAAACCTCTGAGGCATGATTTCTCTCAGGTATGAGATCAAGACCTCATCTGGGCAAATGAGGCTTGAAAAGACATTAGTTACAGGGCTTCTTCCCAGGAGGCGCTACTAGTAAAGAACCCACCTGCCAGTGCAGGAGAACCCAGAGACGTGGGTTCAATCCCTGGGTCGGGAAGATCCTGTACAGGAGGAAATGACAACCCACTCCAGTATTCTTGCCTGGAAAATCCTATGGACAGAGGAGCCTGGTGGGCTGTGGTCCAGGAGGCTACAAAGAGTTGGACATGACTGAACACACGCATGAGGGCGATAGACGCTTACGGGAAAGCAACTTGCTTGTTTTTCTGAGAAAGCCACCAGAGAAGACCTTTTCTCTTTCTGAAGGATGCAGTAGAGGAAGCATGTGGCCCCTGGATCTATTGGAAACCATCTTCTGGCCATGATTTGTGATCGTTTTAACATGAAACTGTCCTCACAGGACACAGAGTATAGTGAGAGGAAGAAAATAATCTTTGGCGACGTTTTTGAGTGCTGTATTAAGCCTTAGATGACTTTGCAATTACATGGGCCAATAAATGCCCTTTCTCATATCAATCTGTTATTTTAACTGGAAGTATCCTTCTCTAATGGTTAGAAAATCAATATTTTTTTTAAAGGCATGGATTGCTTTCGTAAGTTTGGAGAAAGAACTGAAGGCAACCGACGGCGTGCATGCTTGCTTGCTCAGTTGCTTCAGTCATGTCCGATTCTTTGTGATCCTATGGACTGTAGCCCACCAGGCTGCTCTGTCCATGGGATTCTCCAGGCAAGAATACTGAAGCAGGTTGTTATTTCCTCCTCCAGGGGATCTCCCAATTCAGGGATTGAACCCCGGTCTCCTGTGTTGCAGGTGGATTCTTTACTGTCTGAGGCACCAGGGAAGCCCCCAAAGCAACCTACAGCATCAAAATCCAAAGAATTACTTTTGGAAAATTTCATAATAAGAAAAATAAGAAGCAGGAGGAATTTTCTATTGGGAACTTATTTCTAAAAATGGAATAAAATCATATTAAGCAAACATAATAAACAATTACTCTTTACAGATTATCTTTGGCCAAGCTCTGTACTAAGTGTATCATATGCAATAGCTCATTTAATCTACACAACACTCCTGTGAAAAGGGTTCTACAAATTTCGCACTTTTACAGATAAGGAAACAAAGATTCCAAGAGTTTAAATAACCTGCTCAGTACTACAGTAAAAAAGGCTAAAGGACAATTGGGTCCTGCTAGTCTAACTCCAGGGGCTTTCCAGGTGGCATTAGTGGTAAAGAACCTGCCTGCCAGTGCAGAAGACATAAGAGACGTGGGTTCGATCTCTGGGTCAGGAAGATCCCCTGGAGGAGGGCATGGCAATCCACTCCAATATTCTTGCCTGGAGAATCCCATGGACAGAGGAGCCTGGCGGGCTATAGTCCATAGGGTCATAAAAAGTTGGAAATGACTGAAGTGATTTAGCACACAATCTAACTCCAAAGCCCCACCTTGAACAAGTACACACACTGCCTTCTAAGCATATATCAATTTAATCCTTACACCACTTTCCAGGGTGGGGCCAATAACAGATGAGGAAATTCATATACACAGAAATTAAGTAACAGGAGGGAGCTCCATCAGCTCGTGATTATGCAAAAAGGTGAACCACAGGGCACAGAGTATTAAGTCAGAGATTAACAGGCAAGATCATTGATATATGGAAAGAACCACCAAAACTTGACACTCGGTGAGCCCTTAAAGACTCCTGGTTCATCACATTCTTTTATTACTGGAAGATTAAGGCTCAGAGAAGTTTCATCTCTGGCCCAGGGCAACACAGCATGTTAATGACAGAGGGGGCATCTGCTGAATGTGCTTAATTTGGGAACTTTTCCCTGTCTTAATGGAGCAGATCAAGCCTCCAGGGCCTGTTCATCTGATAATAGACCCCTGATTTTCGCTGTAGAAACCACCCCTTCGCCCTGCATGTGGTCTTGAAGGACTGGCAAAAGTCTCCCTCCCTTGGACATGTGATTTGAGCTAGAACAATGGGAATCTCTCTCCTGGGAATTTAAATTTGGGCTACCATTTATTTTTCTAATAAATCTCTGTTTTTCTTTAAGGAATTCAGAGTCAATTTGTGGAGTTTAGAATCTGTGGACCTTGATTAGTTAAGGCTTTTTCAGTTACAAGTGTTAGAAACTCAAGCCAAATATACTTAAGCAAAAAAGAATTTAGTGCCTTAGGTGAGGGATCTGCAAACTATTGCTCTTGGGCCAAATCCTGCTCACCACCTACTCTTGTAAATAGTTTTATTGTAGCCCAGTTACACCCATTGGTGTATGTACTCTCTATGGTTTTTACACTGTAGTAGCAGAGATGAGAAGCTCTGACAGAAAGCTTTTCGAGCAGGCCCTTTACAGGAAAAGGCTGCCGATCTCTGATTTGGGTGGAATCAAAGCCCAGTGGCTTGATCGAGGGGCTTGATGATATTTCCAAAATCCAGACCTTCCATCTCTTAGCTTCTGCCTGCTTTCCTCCATGTATTAGCTTCATTCTTGGATTAGCTTTCTCCTTGCAGTTGTAGCCCAAGCAGGGACAACAGTTTATTCCCTCCAGAGGCAAATAAAAGTCTTGGGTCAGCAACTCATTGGCCCAAGTCAGCTTTTCCCTACGGGCAGAGGAGCGGGGCTTACTGATTGTTTTAAGTCAATAAAGATTCACCCCCTGAAGCTGAGGATGGGGTAAACAAGGATTCTGTAGGGATATGAGAAGCCCTAATTTGCCAGATTTGCTGAATGTCTTACCTGGTGGCTCAGATGGTAAAGAATCTTCCTGCAATGCAGGAGACCTGAGTTCCATCCCTGGGTTGGGAAGATCCCCTGGAGGAGGAAATGGCAACCCACTCCAGTATTCTTGCCTGAGAGTCCCAAGGACAGAGGAGCCTGGCAGGCTACAGACTATGGGGTTGCAAAGAGTCCAATAAGTCAGAGAGACTTCACTTTCTAGCGTCAGTACTCCTATCATAGCTGACTTCCAATGCAGAGTTGGGAGCAGATGCACGGTAGCAAGCCATTAAATAGTATTTCCACAATAAACGCCACAGACATAAATATTTCAAGGGCTAAGATGATAACAAAATGTAGCAAAATAATTAGGAAGTGATGAACTTGGAACATTTGTTACTAATTGCATGTTTATATAAGTTAATTTTTAATAACAGATATGTTTGACAACTGGCTTATACTTAACAGTCAGCTCTTACTCACCAGCTCCAGCACAGCATAAAACTTATGGAGACTTCTTTTACCAGAACACAAATAAATAGATATTAGATGGTAAGTAGACAACAACAACAAAAAAAAAACCAAACAAACAAATAAAATACCACACAAGTATCCACTGTGGAAAAACTGATAAACCAGGTAAGGTGGGAAACAGTATGTGATTTTAAGAAAATAAAATATATGTACACTTTTGGGTGAATCCAACAGTGGTGAGAAGCTGCAGTCAGGCCCTGTGAGGCTAGAGATGTGTGGGCTTATATGGGCTGCCCACTGTCCCCCAAGGAGCTCAATAAAGCATTGGTTTACGCTGACTTCAGGTGACCTCCTGAAGTAGGTAAAGTAGGTAAAGTGACCCATTAGGCCATGCTGAGAGCTAATCCAGAAAGTTCCATAGGAAGAAATCAGGCCACGTAGGAGGGCCAGACACCAAGGAAAAGTAAAAGCATAATACGATGGAAATACAGATAAATATTAAATGCCATTACTATGGAACACAGTTCATTGATAACACAGTCTCTGGGGGCATTATTAATAAGAAAATTAAGAAATGTCTTGGATCTATACAGTTTATGAAAACTCTCAAAGAACAGTCCTTCGAACATCTGATTTTGGCCCCATGCTCACTCCCTGGAGGGGACACTGTCTCTACGAATGAGAAAACAGAAATGTGGACATGGTTATAGCGAACAATTGATTGTTGTTGTTCAGTTGCTAAGTTGTGTCCAGTGGGGTCTTTTCCAGTGAGTCAGCACTTTGAAACTGGTTGAGCTGTGACTATAATTCTAGTCTTTTGATTCTAAACTCTATTCTATGAGCTGTAATCCCACAAATAACATGCTTTTGCCTTGGGATATGCATACACACATAAACAGATTAAAACTAGAGAACCAAGTCACCACAAGAAAAAATACCAGTATAATAAATGCTTTTATTTAGGGATTTATTTGCATAGGCAAACAAGTCTATTAATATATTTTGAATAATTAGATATGTTAGCACCCAAAATGGAGTGGGTAAATTTGGCTCTGCCATTTGACTTTCAAAGCAGTAGGTTTCAACACTATTACCATGGATAATATAGTGGTTCAGGGTTCAGATTGTAGAGACAGGCTGCCCGGATTCGAATCCCAGCTCTATTATTGCTATCTGGAGGATATTGTTTACTTTTTTGTGGCTTAATTTCCTGATCTGTAAAATGGGGACAATAACGGTGCTTAACTCACAAGGTTGTTTGAAGATTAAATGAAATAATGCTTAGAGCAGTACCTGGCACATTGTAAACCCTTGATATATGTTTGTGGTTAGTATTTTATCATAATCAACACTAGTGATTTTACTTGGCACAAATATTAGCTTCAGAAGTCAAACTTTAAATGGATGTGCTTATTTAGATTTGTTTATTCTTGCTATGATCCTTAATAGTAAAAACACCATACACTCACATCCATGAATTTTTTTATATTGTCCAAAAACTGTCTGAAAATATTCTCATTTACTCCACTACACAAGAACACTGGCATCATTTCCACAATGGACAGATAAGGGATCTGAGAAAAAGAAAGTCTGGATAACTTAAGTGTTAAGCCTTGGAGCTACAATCCAGCCCGGTCTCCTGACTCCAACAGTTACCAAAGACAGCTGCACTTTCTTAGCCTTTTAGCTGCTGCATCACTGGGCTGTTCTTTGCTTCCCTGAAGCCCTCCGTCCCCTTGCTAGGTTTAATGGCTGGTCTCTGATGCTCCTTCAGCATCACCACCCTTCCTTTCACTGGAGAATCCACCCCTCTCCCTTTCTCAGCCGTGCAGTTTGAGTGGGACCAGCTTCACACACTCAGTCCCATGAAGGATCCTGACTGATACAATTAGCCTGCCTTAGGCTCTAGGCCACATGATTGGGTGTGGCATGAGCACGTGACCCAATGTGGACCAATGAGAATCCTAGGTCTTCAGCAGGAGACTTTAGAAGAGATCCCCAGTATTCCTGAGCCCAGTGTGGGTTGAGGGCTCTAACTGGGTTAGTAATGTTGTTCTCATGATAAGAGCAGGAAGCTGCCAGCAGACGCAGGTGTGCATCTAAGCAAAGGATGAAGTCCACAATAACAAAGGCAGAATGAAGATATGGAGAAAATCCTCAATGACATCATTTGAGCTACTAGAAATTGCCTTACTGGAGGCCAGCATCCACTCTAAACTTTTTGGTTATTAGGATCAAAATTTTCCTTTTATTATGGAAGCCTCCAAGTTGGGTTTTCAGTCACAGCAAAGAAGAGTTCTATTTGATAGAAAGGACCTTCCCATATGACCTACACAGAATCCTCAAAGCAAAGAAGAGATTTAGGCTAGACTAGGTCTATAATCTTGACATTGGATGTATATATTCTTCACAATGCTTGCTTCTGGTTCTAAATTTCCTTTATTCCTCCTTTTTTTTTTTTCATATAGTACCTATTAGAGAGTTAATAATCCATTTTATTTTCCATCAGGAGAGAAAAAAGTGATGGGTATTAAGTGCTTCTATTATTTAAAAAGTTATTGCTATATGATTTTGGACCATCAGGACTGTTCTAGTAAAAAGATAAAAGGTGTGGAGGGGGTGCGGCAGGAAGGGTAATTAAAGGAAACCGGTTCTCAACAGGCCAAGCTCCCAAGAACATCTTCTTTCGTTATATTTGAGTCTCTGACACTTGCTACCAAATTTAAACCTCCTTTTCTGCCTTTTCCTCCATTTCCCTTCTCTCTGACGTATCCTGTGGTCCATTCCCTCTTAATTCCTTTCCACTTTTCTGGATATCCAGGACACCTCCTTGGCTGTGCATGTTGCCCTCACCTCCTTCGCACTATACGGCTTATGTCATATGTGTCCCTGCGCTCCTGTCCTAGTGCAGGCCTGAGCACCCCAAAACTTCCACCCTCATTGTCCTTAATGACTCATAGCTGACAGCAGCCCCACACGTCCATATCCACCCTTTCCAGAGGTGCTGTAAACGAACCCAGATGAACCCCAGCTGTCTGGGTTTCATGGATTCATCACATCTCAGGATTGGAAGGAAATTAGCTAGCTAATGCAACAGTCCTAACTGGTGTGTATGGATCAGCTGTATGTAGTGTCCTAAGCAAGGTGGTGAAAATAGTACCAAATAATTTACTTAAATCAGTGAACTTAGAAAGATAAAACAAAGATTGATAAAAAGAACTACATTAAAAACCAGGGACTTCAGTTTATCAGAAAACATCTATAACAGCTAAAGTTCTCATATCTAGACTCCATGAAGAATTTTGGCAAATGAGTAAGAAACTTCAACAGACTCTTTCCAGAAGAGGGTATTCAAATGGCTAATTAGTATATGAAAAGCGTACAAATGCCTCCCTCACTTGGGAGACACCAATGAAAACAACCAGAAACCAAAATGATAAACAGCTGACCTGCTCATAAGAAGTCTCATGGGAATACATATTGTTGATATTCAGTCGCTCAGTCCTGTCCGACTCTTGTTGCTGAATGGTCCATAGCTCACCAGGCCCCTCTGTCCAGGGGATTTCCCAGGCAAGAATACTGGAGTAGGTTGCATTTCCTTTTCCAGGGGATCTTCCTGACCCAGGGATCGAACCTGTGTCTCCTGCATTGGCAGACAGATTCTTTACCCCTGAGTTGCCAGGGAAGCCCGAGAATGCAAATCTGCAGAGTTATTTTGGAGGCCTACTTAGTGTCTACTTAGCAGTTTAGAACCTACCATAGCTGAACACAGACAACCTATGACCCAGCAACTCCACTCGTAGGTATGACGTGGACTAATCAAACGATGCTAAACATAGACCTAAATACAGGGAGTTGTATTCTGAAGTCAGTATGAAAGTGAAAATGAAAGTCGCTCAGTTTTGTCCGACTCTTTGCAACCCCATGGACTATACAGTCCATGGAATTCTCCAGGCAAGAATACTGGAGTGAATAGCCTTTCCCTTCTTCAGGGGATCTTCCCAACCCAGGGATCGAACCCAGGTCTCTTGCATTGCAGGTGGATTCTTTACCAGCTGAGTATGAGAGATGAAAAAAAAAAAAAAAAAAACCAACTAAAGGCAAATCAGTCTTCAGGTTCCATTCAACTGTCCATAAAATACAGTATATAGACCATTTTGTGCATGCTAAATGATTTACATCACAAAGTTCATTTAACCCTCAGAACTCTGAGACAGGTTTGATCACCCTAATTTTACAGATGGGCTCAGAAGGGTAGAAAAACTTGCCACAGGGCCCACAGCTACATTAGGAGAGTGCTAGGATTTAAACCTGATCCAGTCAGTCTCCACACTCTTATCCGTTCTGGACCACCTTTGTCACTGGTTGCCTTCACTGAGATAGGCAAACCCTGTGAAGGAGGGGGAGAGGAAAGGGGCTGTGAGATTTCCCCTGCTCCGGGTTCCCACAACCCTACTTCGTCCACCTACCCAGATGCAAGCCTACTTCAGGAAGGTGTTGGTTGGGGTTCTTCTCTTTTCCAGGTTTCTACCCAGAGCCGTAGCCTAGTCCAGGAGCCCACAGCTATAGCCCAAGGGCCAAATCCAGCCCATCACCTGTTTCTTCAAATAAAGTTTTATTGGAACATAGCCAGTATGAAATTAGCCTATGTATAGACTACGGTTGCTTTTGCCCTTCAATAAGTGATAGTCGCTCAGTTGTGTCCAACTCGTTGCTACACCATGGACTGTAGCCCACTGGGCTCCTCTGTCCATGGAATTCTCCATGCAAGAATACTGAAGTGGGTTGCCATTTCCTTCTTCAGGGGATCTTCCCAACCCAGGGATCGAGCACAGGTCTCCTACACTGCAGGCAGATTCTTTACCATCTGAGCCACCAAGGAGGCCTACTATTAAGAGACATTTCTAAGTATAAAGACAGGTCAACTTAAAAAGTATCAGCAGATCCATATGGCCCTCAGTGCCTATAACATTTATTATCTGGTTCTGTACAGAAAAAGTTTGCTGACCCCTGCCTAGACTAATAAACTTCCCTTGCAATCAAACCACTATAAGAGGCAGGAGGAGGTTGATTTCATCACATCCTTGTCCTAAACAACAAACTTTTAGGTGCCCCAGCTCCCATCCCAGAGGAGAGACATCTGGATGCTCTGGGTTTAGGAAAATTCTCAGGTGCCCCGAAGCTCCTTTCTGCTCCTAGCAGACACATCCCTTCTCTGGCAGCCAATCCTGAAAGGACTAGTTTGGCGGTAAGGTAACTACGGTCATCTGTGTGAACTCTACTTATGTCTAATTACCCCACAGCACAGATTGGTTTTGCATATCCTTTACAATGTCATAATAAATTTGTTGCAAGCCTTATTTGATTCCAAACTAAACTATACTCATGCATATTCTGTCTTGCTAATGAGTTGCTTTTGGAAAATGGCCAATTGCTCACAATTTACACAAAATCAAAGGGAACACTGGTCAGGAGTGCTGGGCTATTGGCTCATGCCCAGAATTATTTCTTAATGTGTAGCTGCAGAAAGGAAACGACTATAAAGCTAACAGCCCCCAAAGAAGTTACAATTTCCAAAACTAAATATCAAGAGAGAACCATTAGAAAGTTTATGAATTGCGTAATGATTTAAAATTTCTAAAGCCAGAGCTATCAGCTTAAATTAATCAATTTCTGTCTTGACTGAAGCCTTTTGTAAAATAGCATTGGGATTTTCTCAATACATCTGAACTTTTCAAATGTGAATTTTATACCAGGAGAGAAGACAAATATACCTTCCCAGCCTAATAGTTCGATTCAAGGCATAAGCTTTTAATAGTAATAGCTACAGTTTCTTAAACTTTTAAATTGCACAAGTCTTTGTCTTTAAGCACATATTTGATTTAATCTTCCCAACAGCCCTATAAATAGGTACTGTTAGTATCCCCATATTACAACAGAGAAAACTAATGTGCAGAGTGATTAAGTAACTTGCAGAAAAATTTCCGAGTGTCATCTAGACAGCCCTGTTTCATCCTTTGCGCTCTTATTGCACATACACATCTCATAAAAAGTTATCAATGCCCATTTTCTGCTGAGAGAAATCCCAGTTATGTTTTGTGAGAGTTTAGGATGTGATTTATTCAAAAAGCATAGATGGCATTTACCGTTCTGTGTTTTGCCAGGCATGATTTCACGTTGTCTTCACAACAGCTCCGTTAGCCCTATCAGTATCTTCATTTCTTAGGTGATTATCCTGGGATTCAGAGAGCTCATGGACCTTGCCTGCCATCACAGAGCCAGTGAAGAACAGAGTGGTAGGTTTCCGATAGAGCAATGGGCATTGGAATGCTACGATGCACAGATGTGAGTGCATCCATGCACTCTCCGTGGTGTCCCACTCTCTGCGACTCCACGGACTATAGCCCACCAGGCTCCTCTGTCCATGGAATTCTCCAGGGAAGAATATTGGAGTGGGTTGCCATTTTCTCCTCCAGGGAATCTTCCTGAACCAGGGATCCAACCCTCATCTCCTGTATCACAGGCAGATTCTTTACAGCCAAGCCACCGGGGAAGTCCACGGATGTGAGAGTTGGACCATAAAGAAGGTTGAAGGCTGAAGAATTGTTGCTTTCAAATTGTGGGGCTAGAGAAGACTCTTGAGAGTCCCTTGGACTGCAAGATCAAACCAGTCAATCCTAAAGGAAATCAGCTCTGAGTATTCACTGGAACGACTGTTACTGAAGCTGAGACTCCAGTACTTTGGCCACCTGACGTGAAGAGCCGACTTGTTGGAAAAGACCATGATGCTGGGAAAGATTGAGGGCAGGAGGAGAAGGGGTGGCAGAGGATGGGATGATTAGAGAGCATCACTAACTCCATGGACATGTGTTTAAACAAATTCCTGGAGACAGAACTCCTGGAGAAGGGGACGACAGGGGATGAGATGGCTGGATGGCATCACTGACTCAATGGACATGAGTTTGAGTAAACTCTGGGAGTTGGTGATGGACAGGGAGGCCTGGCGTGCTCCAATCCATGGGGTCACAAAGAGTTGGACACGACTGAGGGACTGAACTGAACTGAACTGGAGATAGTGGAGGACAGAGAAGCCTGGTGTGCTGCAGTTCCCGGGGTTGCGAAGAGTTGGACATGACTTAGTGACTGAACAACAACAAAGTGCTCTGATGCCCCTTTAGGAGAGCAACATCTTGATTCATACGATGAATCAAGTTGGGGTTGTTGCGCTCTGATGCTCTTGATTGGGTAAGTTCATGCACTGGACCTGGGGCAGGGCCAAATGGCTCTGCTTATTAAAAATAGTGAGGAACTGGCAGTCCAGTGGTTAAGACTCCAAACTCCCAATGCAGGTGGCCTGGGTTTGATCCCTGGCCATGTAACTAGATCCTGCGTGCCAAAAGTAAGACCCGGTGCAGCAAAAAAAAAAAAAGTGAGGAATTTTAAGTTCCTAAGAGACAGAGAGAACAAGCCTGGAAGCTGGTGTGGGGAAAAGGGCACCAACAGAAAACCTTAAAGCGGAGCCAAGAACGGAGTCTGGAGGAAAGAAATCCTGAGGCAGAAGTGGGTGTGGCAGTGGTGAGTGTGTGTGTGTGCGTGCGTGCACTCAACGTACACTCCCATCCCCTTCACAAACCTCACCAGGATGCTGTCAGTAAGGTCCACCTTGCTCGCAGATGTGTGAGGAGATTTTTGTTAGGGTAACTTAGGCACCAAGAGCCGGATTACTGCAAAGCAAAACCAGAGACAGCTCATATGATGCAAGAACCCCAGCCCAAGGTGCCAACTGACACCCATCCAGGTTACAACAGGCATCTACAGGGGGCGCATTTCAGTTCCCTCTTGCCAGCTACCCCATTCAACTATACTCTTTGGTACTGCATTAAGTACTCCTTAGTGCCAGGCAACAGATAAGGGGGGAAAAAAGACTCTTAGAGGGTGTTTGAGACTAAACTTCTATACTACTTACTAGGAAAACTTACTACTCTGTGTGTGTGTGTGTTTGTGTTGCTTAGCCGTGTCCTACTCTTCGCAACCCCATAGACTGCAGCCCACCAGGCCCCTCCATCCACAGGATTCTCCAGGCAAGAACACTGGAGTGGGTTGCAATTTCCTTCTCCAAACGGAACTATAGAAAGAAAGAAAGTGAGGTCGCTCAGTCATGTCCGACTCTTTGCGACCTCGCGGACTGTAGCCTACCAGGCTCCGCCATCCATGGAATTTTCCAGGCAAGAGTACTGGAGTGGGATAACTCATCCACCCCTCACAATTACAGAAGAGAAATTGAGGCATAGAAAAGTTAAGCAACTGGGTCCGCATCACACAGCAGCTATGAAGAAACATGGCTGGGACTTGAACTCAAGACACTCCAGCTTCAGAGCCCAGGATCTGAACAAATACTAAACCACCCAGAACATGCTGCCTGGAGTACAGTGCCTAGAGAACTCAGCAGGGCCCTCTAGCCTCCGATATCTGGTTCCTGAGTTGACAGTATCCAGACTCCAGCTCGTATTCTTCCTCAGGTGGATTTAACGTGCAGTGAGGGTAAGGTCACTGATGCTTGGCTGTTGCTGGGCCCCTATTCTGAGGTGTTCATTAAAAAAAAAGACCCTAGGGATGGGATGAGACTCGCAAGCCAGGTGTCCAGAGCCCAGGCTCCTCCCCACGCTGAGAACAGTCTTCTCCGTCTGATTACACCTGCAGGGAGGACTTGTCTGTCCTTGGCTCATCTGCTGCTTCAAAAGGAGGCAGAGACAGCCTGCAGCCACACAGCAATGCAAAACATGTCTCTCACCAGAACCCGGGGACCAGCACAAAACCATTTCTGATGTATTCAATGTTTCTGAAACCCAAAGCACACTTAACTCTTAAACACTGGTATGGCTTAAAACTTCTGTCACAAAAATGGGATCTTAAAAACATTAACAATTTTAAGAGTGGGAAATCCCCAACATCACGACTTACCCTGGCTTTACTTTTTCTCCCATCCCTCCCCCATCAAGACTAGATCACCACAGATAAGATGCCACGTGAGTGTCTCATTGGGGTGAACCGGGGAGCTTTTGTTTCTTTCCCTGAGACTGAAAGAAGACGGAGGACGGATTAACTGGTGCAGCTGAGAAGTGGGATGAGGGTTCTCCTTTTAAGGGGAACCATTAAGTTTTAGAGTCATTTTCACAGTAACATTAAGCCATTTACCTAGCAATTATGCAGGGAATAAATACTGATAGAGTGTTGCGTGAGCACAGCTGCACGCCAGCATCTGGAGCTGCCTCTGGAATCCTAGAGGGCACATCTGCCAGCAGAGAGGCTCCTCCGGAGAGCGCCTCGGAGGCTGGATGGGAAACGCAGCTGCAGTATCAGCCAGTGCGGTCAGGAAGGGGTGGGCTGTCCTGACCACGCGAGAAACCCTAGACTTCGTTCTGTATTCTATAGAGAGTCAGGATCTGCGCTCCTGGCCACACACACACACACACACACACACACACAAAATGACTGCACTGGTAAAAAATAAACTCCCAAAGCAATTGAGCATCTGTAATGGGCCAGGAGGGCTTCCCAGGTGGCTCAGAGGTAAAGAATCTGCCTGCCAATGGAGCAGACTTTGATCCCTGGGTCGGGAAAATCCCCTGGAAGAGGAAATTTCAACCCACTCCAGTATTCTTGCCTGGGAAATCCCATGGACAGAGGAGCCTGGTGGGCTACAGTCCAGGGGGTCACAAAGAGTCAGACACCACTTGGGGCGCACACACCACCACTACCACCACCAAAGGGCCAGGCACTGTCCCCTGCACCCTGTGTGTGAGGCTTCCTAACAGTGAGGGCGCTGCTTGTATTATTCCTGTTTAATGAGGGAGGGCAGGATCGAGGGAGGACTTAGGTACTCAAGCCTAAGTATCTAGCAGCACCAAGACTTGAGCATGGGTATATTCTGATGTTGGAGCCCATGCTCCTAACCATCACCCTGTATTAACTCCCAAGTAGGTGATCATATAGAGCTGTGCCAACAGATTCTGCAGCACTCTGGCTGGTTTGACCCTAGCAGTCGTTTTTCAGAGTACCTACTCTGTGTCAAGGGGCTTACCAGGTGTGACCAATGCAAGGGACTTAAGAGAAGTGGGTTCGATCCCTGGGTTGGGAAGATCCCCTGGAGGAGCGCGTGGCAACCCACTCCATTATTCTTGCCTGGAGAATCCCATGGACAGAGGAGCCTGGGGGGGCCACAGTCCACAGGGACTCAAAGAATTGGACTTGACTGAGCGACGGCACACGTGCACTCGGTATCCGACACATCCAGCGGACTGAACTGTAGGGAGCACGTCAACGGGAGAATCAGCAGATGGAGGTGTTCTCCACTGCAGGCAGAGCACCCACCCCGAACATTCTTCACCTGTACCTTCTCATATTGCCCCGCCTACCCTTTCCCTTCTCCCTTTCCCAAAGTGATGAGAAGAAGCAGTCAGATGACTTATGATGAGGGGCAAAGCAACTATATCCTCCCCTCTTTGAGTCATTCTCCAGATCTCTAGATATCAGTTCAGTTCACAGTTCAGTTCAGTTGCTCAGTTGTGTCCGACTCTTTGTGACCCCATGGACTACAGCACACCAGGCTTCCCCAGCCATCGCCAACTCCCGGAGTTTGCTCAAACTCATGTCCATTGAGTCTGTGATGCCATCCAGCCATCTCCTCCTCTGTTGCCCTCTTCTCCTCCTGCCTTCAATCTTTCCCAACATCAGGGTCTTTTCCAATGTGTCAGTTCTCATCAGGTGGCCAAAGTATTGGAGTTTCAGTTTCAGCATCAGTTCTTGGACAGCATCATGAATATTTAGAACTGATTTCCTATAGGATTGACTGGTTTGATCTCCTTGCAGTCCAAGGGACTCTCAAAAGTCTTCTCCAATACCACAGTTCAAAAGCATCAATTCTCAGTGTGAGAGAGTCCAACTCTCTCATCCATAATGACTACTGTATTTATCTCTAGACATATCCAGGTATGATTTTATGTACATGTTTCAATATTCAGTGAAATGTGTCCCCTCACCCAGGTCCTACCCACCCTGTTTCCATCCCCTAATTCTACTGATTTGCATTTTCTTGTGTTTCCTTCTAAATTTGCACAAACATATGTAAGATACTACAAACAGTAGTTATTAATCCTTCTCACTCCTGCTCATTTTCTTGGTGCTCTAGCCCTGTGAATAGTCAGAGAGAGCATCTTCATTCTTTTCTATAGCTGCATACTATTCCATTTACAGATGAGTCATACTTACTTGAGTTTCCTCCTATTAAAAGACATTCTGATGTTCTCTCTATTTTTCTGTTCATAAATGGACACTTTGACTCCTTGTGTCTAGATCTCAATTCTTTATAACTCCATGAAAAATAAGGAGGCTGATGGCCATCTCCAAATTTCAAAGAACCACCACTACAAAGTATCAGAGCAAAGAATCAAAACGCATTCAGGAAAAGCCCCACTCTAAGAAGAACTTTCTATGCCAGGAGAGACTGCCATGTCCACCTTTCCCCAAATATTCCATTTCCAGACTTCCCTGGTCATCCAGGGGTTAAGACTCTGCCTGCCAGTGCAGGGGACATGAGTTTGATCCCCAGTCCCGGAAGATCCCACATGATGTGTAGCATCTAGCCCGTGTGCCACAACTACTGGAGCCTGAGCTCTGGAGCCCACGCTTCTCAATAAGAGAAGCCACCTCAATGAGAAGCCTGTGCATGGCAACTAGAGAAAGCCCACTCATAGCAATGAAGACTCAGCACAGCCCAAAATAACTAATTTTTAAAAATTCCATTTCCCTTCAGCTCAGGAAAAAATCTGACATCTTGAATTACGCGATCTATACATAAAGCAGTTTTTAACTATAATTGGTGGGGGATGGTTATTGAGATAATGTAACATTCAGCCCAGTCTAGCCTACCAACTCAGGAGGAGTCCAAGCCTGGAGGTCTTTCCTTTGCCTCTCTGGCTGGGCCCATTAGGGGCTGAGCAATTGTCCTCTCCATGAAGACATTCACTTCCCCAGCGCCGCCCCCCGACCGCCCCATCCAAGCCAGAGAGGTGTGCCTGCATTTGTGAAAATGTCACATCAGTGCTGGATTTGTCACCAAGAAATGATACATGTTTCTTCTCTTACCCCTTTCAGATCTTTACTAAAAACAACAGTCACACCTTAGATTGGGACCAGCACTAAAATAATGAGAATTAGGACAATCTGCTTGCCTTTCGGTTTGTCCTAACACCCTCACCTTTTCTAAACTCGGTCACTGCATTCTACCTCCTCCCTCCTCCCTCCTCCCACCTGTAGCTGATGCTGTTGGTTCCCTGCCCACATTCTCTTAGGTACCATTTCAGGGTACAGTGGCCTGGCTTTCAGTGACTGGCATCTGCATCTCTTTGCCTAAGGGCTTTCTCCAGCTACCAGTGGCCATTCTGCCCATATGCAAGGCAGACTGGAAGGGCTCAGGAATTAATGCCCAGTGCTCTTTCCCTTACATTCTACTATATTTGAGCACTGATGATGAAACACTTGGTGTAGCAATTTCTTGGCCATGAAGAGTGTTTCAGTGAGAATGGGTCAGAGAACACTTCATAAAAAAGTTCTTAGAATTTGGGCTGTTTCAAGAAATTCACCAAAACATCTCCAGTTCATCCCCTCCCTGAGTTATATTTAACACATGCTGTTCCAGGGGCTGCTCTGATGGGATGTGGTCTCATATCTTGTCCTACAAGTCCCTCACACCATCCACACCCTTTGGGCAATACTTGAAAATATCATCTGTGGGAGTCCCCTATTCCTGCAACACTGCTGCAAAACAAAAACTAGTGACTTATAAAGTCAAGCATTTATTTTTCTTATTCACAGGTCTGCAGATTGGCTATGGTGATGCTACTTCAGTCTGGGTTTGGGTCTGTTCCATATGACTAATCCTGGGATCCAGAGACCAAGGGCTCTGGCTGCCCAAGGCATGCTCTTCTCATGGTGGTTACAAGGGAAGCCACACAAGGCAAGCGTTATTTAAAGGCTCTGCAGGAGTCACAGACACTCACATTCCATTCGCTGAAGCAGGTCGGTGGCCAAGGCCACAGTCAGTGGTGTAAGAAGCATACAAGGTCCCAGATTGCAAGGGAGATGAGTGAAGCTCTGCTGAATAACACTTCAATCGATCACATCAGCTACAAGTGTGATTTCCAGGGAGGGAGGGAGGTCAAGTACATCTTCCCAAAGCCTCTGAATCTACAAACTGATACTGTCCTGTCACTCAAGTCAGTCCTATAAGCTGCCAAGAGGCGACGATCTCAAAGGGACCTTTCTTGAGAGATCCCCGGGGATGTGAAATGGCATTCTCCCAGATTAGAGATCCTCAAGATGGAAAGTATCTAGTTGATCTGGGATAGTTTAAAAACCTACCATTTTACTTCTCATGATCTGCCCTAAGTCAAGCTTTCAAACTTCCCTTTAGAAAGGACGGGACCTGAGGAGAGGGAAGAGGCAGATGTGGGTGGTTTATATGCTTCACCCTCAATAATCAATGTCTAGCAATAAAGGTCCTGGCCAAGATACAGAATGGTGCAGTAGCCAGGAATAGCTACTCCTGAGTTTGACAACACACATTTGAATCTCTTCTTATGCTGGATACTAATTGTCTTCCCCACCCAACTCCTCAACTTCTATTTCCCCTTCTGTCTCCCAAGGAGAATCCTCATTTTCTTCATGGAACTGCCCTCCTCAGGGAACAATGACCCACCTCCAACACAAACCTCAGCCTAATTGGCTGGGAGTAGTTCTGTTCCCTTTACCAGTGACTGGTTCAAGAATAGGTAAGTGACCCAGGAGGGGCTGATAAGATAAACACCGTGGCTGCTGGAAGAGTTTGCTGGAGGGAAAATATTCCATCACTGTAAGGAGAAAGCCCTAGAAAGAAACCAACTCTTTCTCCTTTTTCTGAACTTTGTTATGTCTAGATGTCACTACTAGAGTCCTCTAACTTCCCAAAGATGAAAACAACTGAAAGATGGCAGAGCAGAGAGATGGAAAGAACAAACGTCCTGAGGATATCATTGAACTGCTGAATCAACCTCGCCTGAAGCTTGTCTTAACCGCGACCTTGCTTTTCAGTGAGGTCATGAAAGATCCTGGTTCCTGACTCTTTGACTCACAGCTAAGCCATCTTCAGCAGTGTCTTCCCAGTCACTGACTACCACTGTGTCTTTGGGCCAGTCGCTTAATTTCTCTAACTCCACTTTTGCACCAGAAGCTATTGCCAGGATTAAAAGACAATGAGTATGAAGCATTTGAGAATTTGCAGTGTCTGGTGTCTAGTAAGGATGCAAATGACTCCCAGACATGATTTTTATTATAGGGCTTTGGGCACCATCAAGAAAGTGCAGGCCTGGGCTAAAAGTCTAACTTATATACTTCTCTGTTTACAGTTGTCGCCCTCTGGCTGTTCCTTCTAGAAAGTTACTAAAAACTACCCCCCAAAACCTGTTTTTATATTGGACTGAGAAGTATAAGGTCTCCTACCCTAATCTCTGAAGCCTGTGTGATATAAAAGCCCCATGGTGAAGAGTACAAGGGGGATGTGTTTATGTCTTATTTTTTAAACACTACATAATTAATACATGGTTTTTTTAATATGAAAAAATGCAGATAAACAATAAGAGAAAAAGAAAAGAAAATTCACTTATGATCCTAACACCCAAAGGAAAACACTCTGAATACTATGTACGTGTTCTTCCAGACTTCTTAGTTGGGGGCATCTTTGAAAAGAGGAAGAAGAGAGAAAAAACAGGCATCCTTGTATGCTACTTCTGAGGGTGAATTGGTGATGACCTTTTGGAGGGAAACTTTGTACAGTCTTTGGAAATTTAAAAAAAAATATTTTTTTAATGCATCAACACTTTGGTTCCTCTTGAGAGTCCTTTGGACAGCAAGGAGATCAAATCAGTCAATCCTAAAGGAAATCAACCCTGAATATTCATTGAAAGGACTGATGATGAAACTAAAGCTTCAATACTTTGGCCACCTGATGCGAAGAACTGATTCACTGAAAGAGACCCTGATGCTGGGAAAGATTGAAGGCGGGAGGAGAAGGGGACGACAGAAGATGAGATGAGATGGTTGGATGGCATCACCAACTCGATGGACATGAGTTTGAGCAAGCTCTAGGAGTTGGTGATGGACTGGGAAGCCTAGCATGCTGCAGTCCATGGGGTCGCCAAGAGTCAGACATGACTGAGTGACTGAACTGAAGTTTGGCTCAACAATTTTGCCTTTAGAATCCGATCTCTAGAACAACAGCAAGAGGTGTGGATTATTGGATAGAACTTGCAGAATGCCAGGTACTGTTCTCCACATTTTTGTGCCATCTCAGTTAATGCTCACTACCCACGGGGGAGATATTACATTTTTTATAACAGCTCAATTGAGATACATTTCACATACCATACAATTTGTGTACAATTAATGTTTTTTTTAGCATATTCATCAAGTTGTGTAACCATCACCACAATTTTAGAATATTTTGTTGTTGTTAGTGTTCAGTTGCTAGGTCTTATCCAACTCTTTGTGGCCCCATGGACTGCAGCACACCAGGCTTCTCTGTCCTCCACTGTCTCCTGGAGTTTGCTCAAATCCATGAACATTTTAATCATCTCTAAAAGAAAGCCTCCTTGGTAGTCATTTCTCTTTTCTGCAACCCCTTAACCCTTGGCAACCACCAATCTCCTTTCTGTGTCTATGGATTTGTCTATTCTGGACATTTCATAGAAATGAAATCATACAATACATGGTCTTTTGTAATTGGCTTCTTTCAGTTAGCATAATATTTTCAAGATTCAGCTACAAGCTACAGCTTGTATCAGAACTTACATCTTGTTAATGCCAAATAATATTCCATTGTATAGTTACATGGTATTCTGTTTATCTGCTTATCAGCTGATGGGCATTGGAGCTGTTTCTACCTTTTTACTAATATGAATAATGCTGCTGTGAACATTTATGTACAAGTTTTTGTGTGGACTTGTGTCTTCATTTATCCCAGGTATATACATTGGAGTAGAACTGTTGAATCATAGAGCAATTCTACGTTTAACCTTTTGAGGAGCTGCCAAACATTTTTCTAAAGTGGCTGCATCATTTTACATTCCCACCAGCAGTGCACAAGGGTTCCAATTTCTTTGTATCCTTGCCAACCAACACTTATTATCTGTCTTTTTGATTACAGACATCTGAGTAGATGTGAAGTGGCATTTCATTGTGGTTATTTTGTGTTTCCTTGATGAGTAGAGGGAGGTACAATTATTATGTTTATTTCATACGTGAAGAAACTGAGTCAGAGAGAGGTTAATTAAGTACCCCTGGTTACTTAGTAAGTGTACAGACTCTTGTGAACACAACAGTATATGCAGAAGACAGCTTGCTGCAGTACTTTGAAAAAAAAAATCAGAACACCAGTAGGGGTTTATCCCTACAGAAGACCATTTTCCAGTTTTCAAAGAATGAGGAAGGCCCATTTATGTGTACATGAAATGAACTCCAAGGCACATTGTTAGTGAAAAAGTGAGAAAGCCAGTTGCAGGATCATGTGTACAAAATGAACCTACAGATAGAGTCATTGATACAGTTATGGATATACATGATATAGCTATAGATTAGAAGGTTATACACTAAACTCACTAGGATGCGAGCTCCAGGAGGCCAGGGATCTTTTCATTTTGTGTGCTGCTGTATCAGCAGCAGGCTTCCCTGATGGCTCAGGTCAGCTCAGTTCAGGCGCTCAGTCATGTCCAACTCTTTGCGACCCCAGGAATCGCAGCACGCCAAGCCACCCTGTCCATCACCAACTCGCGGGGTCTACTCAAACCCATGTCCATCAAGTCGGTGATGCCATCCAACCGTCTCATCCTATGTCGTCCCCTTCTCCTCCTGCCCCCAATCCCTCCCAGCATCAGTGTCTTCCAATGAGTCAACTCTTCGCATGAGGTGGCCAAAGTATTGGAGTTTTAGCTTCAGCATCAGTCCTTCCAATGAACACCCAGGACTGATCTCAGTGGTAAAGAATTCGCCTGCAATGCAGGAGACACAGGAGATGCAGGTTCAATCCCTGGGTTGGGAAGAACCTTTGGGGGAGGAAATGACAATCTACTCCAGTATTCTTGCTTGGGAAATCCCATGGACAGAGGAGCCTGGTGGGCTACAGTCCAGAGGGTCACAAAAGAGTTGGACATGACTTAGCAACTGAGCAGGCACACATATCACCGATACCCAGAACTGGATGTGTAGCACATAGTAGGAGCAAAATAAATATTTGCTGTTAAATGGGCAATTCCTTTGGAGAGAGGATTGGAAAGCAGGAATATATACAGAAGAGCTCATGCTTCATTCTACAGAGCCATGTCCTCTGTGAGTGAATCCATGCAAGTTGTATCATTTTTGACACACAAAAATAACCTGGATAAATACAGGTAGCAATGCAGGAATGATCTCTGCTTCCTGTAACTTGACATGCCAAAGGCTCTCCTAATACTCCACATTTAGGTCAAAGAGGAAAATGGACATGTCTAATGAAGCTGCTGTGTTTATTAATATTAATGAATAAAAACTGTTTGGATGGCTTAAAAAAAAAAAAAAAAAACCAACACCTGGAATTCTTGGGGCCTTTAGCAAGAGAAAAACAAGGCCCTCAAGAGAATTGGTATGGAAATGATACACAGCCTCAGTGTCTTCCTGGGACACATGAGGACCTTCCTGGCATCGCCCCCCACTTCAAGTACATACAGCTCCCTCCCAGTGGGGCTCCATCTCTGGGGCTGATCACTGGCCGGGGAGACAGGCTGGCTCCAGCCCTGCTGGCTACCCCAGTCTGATCAATAAGTTGTTCTTTCAGTTAACAGGAATCCAGTGTCAAGATACCAGCAATGAATCTTGTTTTCATGCCTGAAAAGATCTTTAAAATCAATAAGCATTAGAAGGACACAGCCAAATATTTTCCTTTCTATTGTTTTTCAATATTTGTTTAATTTGTCATCCCTGATGAGCCCTCTGAGGAGGCCCAAAGACCAAGGGCTGCTGGTAAAACAGCACAAGTGTTCACATCACATTATGCAAGGGTAACCACCTTGGAAGACAATTAGGAGACATTTGCAGTTGGGAGCCGGTTAGGAAAGGGACCAGGGGCTGTGGCCTGTTCTGGTATACCTAGGGTACAGGGCTGACCTACAGACTGCAATAGTCACAGGTGACAAAATTCAAACAGTGAAAATGTTGAGTTGCACCAAAAATGATGGTTAGCAGGGGCTGGAGGATTTCAAATTGTGGTACTGGAGAAGACTCTTGAGAGTCCCTTGGACAGCAAGGAGATCAAACCAGTCAATCCTAAAGGAAGTCAATCCTAAAGGAAACCAACCCTGGATATTCATTGGAAGGACTGAAGCTGAAGCTCCAATACTTTGGCCGCCTGATTCGAAGAGCTGACTCATTGAAAAAGACCCTGATGCTGGGAAGGACTGAGGGCAGGAGGAGAAGGGAGCGACAGAGGATTAGGTGGTTGAATGACATCATCGACACAATGAACATGAGTTTGAGCAAACTCAGGAAGATGGTGAAGGACAGGGAAGCCTCGAGTGCTGCAGTCCCTGGGGTTGCAAAGAGCCAGACATGACTTAGCAGCTGAACAACCACAACAGCAGAGGCCGGGGCAAGAGAAACCTGAGCGGATGTATAGCAGGTGCTCCGCACAGATGAAGGAGGCATTAGGGATTTACTGACGCCCTCTCCATTTATGATGAGGAGGACATCTCTTCTCTGACCATGGGACGTTCTCTGACTATGTGCCGTACTCAGGCCAAGAGGGGGCAGTGGGGTAGGGTCTGGCCCCCATCTTGGACTCTTCCTTGAGAAATGAAGTATTTCCTGCCATCTCAGTAAACAGAGGATGTCACGGTCATCAGCAATCATATTCACCACTAATAGTGAGCTGGTGAGGCCCAACGGAACTCAGGAAGGAAAGAATACCTGCTATCTGGAGAATCCCAGGGACGGGGGAGCCTGGTGGGCTGCCGTCTATGGGGTCGCACAGAGTCAGACACGACTGAAGTGACTTAGCAGGAGCAGCAGCAGCCATCAGGTCCTTGCTCCTCCAGGCTCCTCCCTATCTGTGACCTTGGGCAGGTTACTGAACCTGGCCATGCCTGTTTGCCTCATCTCTAAAATAGGCTAATTTTGTAGGCTCCTGGGAAAGGCACAGTGAGGATTAAGTGAACTAATCTAGATCAAGTGCTTAGAACTTCAGTGGTTGCCAGATGATAATGGCTCAATACTCATTAGAGGCATCTTTCTGAAACACAACCTCCTTGCTTACACCCAGATCAGGACAAAATTCAAGCCCTCCTACCCAGCCCACAACTCTACAGGACCAGCTTACCTTTCCCGTCTCACCTCTTGGTGACTCTCTGCTTCTCACTCTATACTCACATTTAATGTCCTTTTGTTCCTCTAGCAAAACAGATTACCAGGCCTTCATGCACAAAACAGACTACCATGCCATCACCTCTGCCTGGAACCTTCTCCCATCAGTTCTTCCCCAACCCCCGGCTTACGGACAATGCATCTCTCAGGTCTTGGATGATGTTTTCTTTGGGAAGCTTCTCTCACCTATCAGATCCAAGTAGGAGCCCTTCTTTATGTTTCCACTGTATCTTACTTCCCATTAATGCCCTTGCTACACTGTATATTAAAATTTTTATTATGAAAAGTCAAACCCAAAAGAACAGTACAATACTACAGTGAACTCTCATATACTCCCAACTATTGATAATGTTTCCCATACTTGCTTTGTCTCTAAATATGTGTGTGTGTGTATGCAGGTGGTGGTGGTGTTTAGTTGCTCAGTTGTGTCTGACTCTTTTTTGACCTCATGGACTGCAGACCACCAGGCTCCTCTGTCCATGGGATTTTCCAGGCAAGAATATTGGAGTGAGTTGCCATGCCCTCCTCCAAGGGATCTTCCCAACCCAGGGATCGAGCCCAGCTCTCCTGTTTCCAAGCACATTACAGGCAGTGTGACCTTTCAACTCAAAACATTTCAGCTTGCATCTCCAAAAGAGAAAAAATAAAAGTTAAGGGTTATTTTCCAATCTAAACTATAACACCCTAATAGCACCTACAAAAAATGAATCATTCTCTAATAATGGAATACTTGATCTGTATCCAAACTTCCCCAATCCCTCCCTAATTTCCTTTTCTGTCTTTCTGCAAGATTGCGTTTGAATTGCTCTTTTCCTTGAGCTGCGGCTCTAAGAGGAATGGAATGTGTCACTTTGCTCCCCTCACCCCAGCACTCAGCCCTCCTTGGTAGGAATTTTTTGTAAGAATAACCTCCATGTCCCACCTCTTCCTGCATCAACATGCCAGAACCCGGACCCCCTGCACAGGGAGCCCAGAGTCTCAACCACTGGACCACCAGGGAAGTCCTTGTATAGGTCCTTTTATGACAATCACCAGGGAGAGTGGAGAAAGAAGCTGAGAACAACGGATGTGGCTGAATTATGCACCCCCAAATTTATATGTTGAAGCCCTGTGCCCAACCTTGAAACAACTGTATTTGCTGATGGGGCTTTAAAGTGATGATTAAGTCAAAAAGAGGCATGTAGCACGGGCCCCAGTCCAGTCTTTACAAGAGGGATTTGGACACACACAGTGATAGCAGGGTGCACATACACAGAGAAAAGGCCATGGGAGGACACGGCGAGAAGACGCTGTCTGTAAGCCACAGAGAAAGCCTCAGGAGAAAAAAGCCCTGCGTACACCTTGATTTCTGCCCCCCAGCCCCCAGAACTGTGACGAAATACATTTCTGTTGTTTAAGCCACCTACTCTGTGCTATTTGTTTTGGCAACCCTAGCTGACTAAGACAGAAACTGCTCGGAGGCTGGGGGACTCAGGAAAGAGTCTTAGGCACCTGCTTCAAGGGATTGGCAGTTTACAAATGCCCAAAGTTAAGGAAGTAGGGTGTTCTCTGTAGTATCCACAACATCAAATGAAGAGACAAAGAAGCAGGTTTAACACCCACCAGGCCCAGCCAGTGGGGGAGGAAGATTAGTCTCCATTTGGATGCAATATTGGAGGTCTAGGTTATTGCACAGACCTCGAAGTATCAGCTACTGAGCTGAAGCAGTGTTGGAACTAGAAAGGTAATCAGAAGAATGAGGCCGTGGACTTCCCTAGTAGTCCAGTGGTTAACAGACTTTATCTCCCAGTGCAAAGGGTGTGGGTTCAATCCCTGGTCTGGAATCTAAGATCCCACAAGCCTCTTGGCCAAAAAACTGGAACATAAAACAGAAACAATTTTGTAACAAATGCAGTAAAGACTTAAAAAAAAAAAATAGAAAGGCCCATCATAACATCTAGCAACAAAAAATATTTTTTTTTTTAAAAAGAGGAAGTCAGGGAGATGCCCTAATTTTTATCCCATGGCAAGGAAAGAGTAGGGCAGCACACACACACACACAAATTAGAGGCAGCAATAGACACAAATAAAGCTGGCTTCCTGAATATACCTGCTGAGTTCTGCTTATTTAAAATCTGTTCCCTTACTTAGCCTGTTACTGGCCAAGTGAGCAATGGCATTCGTTGAGCAATTACTATCATTCCAAATTCCTTCCCTGTCACCATTGGGCAATTCCATCTTCCTTGAACTCGGCAAAAGCTAAGGAACAACAGGCACATCGCTGAAGAGCTTCTGCAGTCCTGGAGCTGACAACTCAAATGCTGATGTTCTACAAAGCCAGGATCAGAACACCACCCTCCATAACTCGTGATCCAGAGAAGGAGACTAGCTCCCATCCAGCCAAAGGGTAAGGCAGGCCTCAGATTCACACAAGGCTCCAAAGAAAACTGAGTTCAAATCCTGACCCTGCCACCTGACAACTGTGTGACCCTGGGCAAGATACTTAATGTCTCTGTACTTCCATCTCCTTGTCTATAAAATGGAGATGATAGAAGTACCCATCCTATAGAGTTTATGTGGAATAAATAGAGTTTATTATATGGAATAAATGAGGAAACAGATACAAAACATTTATAACCTTGCCTGACACAGTAGTTAGCATTACACATAGTTACATCTAGCTAGTATTATAGGTCAGTGCCCCTCAAAGTGAAAGCTTACAGTAACCTTGGTTTTCTGTAAAGGGCATTAGACAAGAAGCGTGGTGATGCAAGCACAGATTCTAGAACCAGACTGCCCGGGTCTGAATCAAGCAAGAATGTAAAGCACATGCTGTAACTCTTCATTCTAATTGCTAGCAATGCTGTCAGATACCTATAGTCATATATATGTACACATATGCAATACACAGAGTAAGAGCTTAATTGTGGCAGCTATCGTTAGAGAACTAGTCTTCTCAACAAACCCACAGAGCCCCTGAAGTTGCTGGTCACCCAGAGACACCAGAGGCATCGGGTGGGGGTCTGACTGCAGAACTTGACCTCAGCCGCTTTGGCTTCTTTGCCTACCAGCAGACAGTGGCTCTCAACCAGCAGGGTGTCTTGAACTCAGAAACCCACCCTCCTGGGGCTGGACACTCAGCTGTCACCTCCAGCCCCCATTCCACGCCAGAAGCTCTCAGCCGCTTCTGTGTTACCTGTCTGCTCGCTTCCTCCAGGGCAGGGGAGGTTACCACAGCCCTTCGGCCTCCCGAGAAGATGACATTTCGATGCGGCCCAGCTGTCCCCGGGCCTGACCGTCCACTCGGTTTCCACTGCCCTGGGCCCTGAGGACTGGCAGAGGAACAGGCGGAAAAGATAAAAAGCTGACAACCCCCTGCAGGAAATAATTGTTCAGCTGATTCCAGAACTGAAAAACACAAGTGTAACGTCGGAGAAAGGAGAGCAAAGTGCCATTCAAGGCCATTGTTACAGCCTCCTCTCTGTGTATGGAGGAAACAAAGAGGCCCTGTGTGTGTGAGGACAATGCCGTGTGTCCCCAGCCCCTGCTGTTACTCCTGGGGACGGGAGGACGGGAAACGAGGCCACAGTACCCTCCTGGGCCTGGCGCGCTGTGGACTCCGCTGATCACTGCCCCCAGCCTGGTCAGAGATGGGAAAGCAACTTCAGACTCCCAGCCCATGGTGCCCTGTAGTGGGGGGCAGGGGACACCCGTCAGGAGTGACCGATCGGGTCCAGGCTAGTCTTCCAGGCATGGTGAATTGCCAAGTGACCCTTCCTCTCCCTCTCCTCTTCTCTCACCAGTTTTCAGAGGCTCACCACAAGTTAGAGCTGAAAAGAATCACAGCTATCTTGTCTTCAAACACTCCAACTCTCGGCTCTCATGAGGGGGCATCCGGCCCGGACCGTCGCCTGGCTGTGTACCACGTCAGCTGCCGTTGGCGAGGCCAGATGAATCCTGATGTAAGAGCATCCCTGGGATCCCCTCAAAGACCAGACACTCTGTTGTGAGCAAGCTCACAAAATGAGGCTTCTGCCTTTAAATCCTCGTTCTGCCACTAACTACTCATAGATTGTGAGTGTTCTTTTTTACCCCCTCTCTGAGCCTCAGTTTTCCCACCTGTAAGCTGAGATCATTCTTGGGTTACCATGGAGATTAAATGAGTTCATAGGCATCTCAGTGGTAAAGAATCCACCTGCCAATGCAAGAAATGCAGGAGATGCAGGAGATGTGGGTTCGATCCCTGGGTCAGGAATATCCCCTGGAGAAGGAAAGGGCAGCCCACTCCAGTATCATTGCCTGGAAAATTCCATGGACAGAAGAGCCTGGCAGGTCCATGGGGTTTGCAAAGAGTCAGACATGACTGAGCAACTAAATGACATTACTTGGCCTGTAAAAGTTGCTTAAGAAGCAGGAATGACAAGTTAGATGCTCACATTACACATGAGATTTGCTTAGGCTCACGAGGAGAGGACATGAGGTTGGCTGGAATTCCAGGGTCTCGAATACCCAAATTCAGCCTCGCTGCTCACGATGGCCTAAGTTTGCCCCATTAGGTCCCTCAGGGAAGTTGGGCGCTGATAAATACCCGCAGGGATGAGGCAGGTGGCCAACTGTGACACAACAGGAAGCAGTTGGGACAGTGGGAACCCAGCACCCGAGCCAGGATACAGAGGCAGCCAGGGCTCCGCTCCGGGCAACCACTGCAACATACAAAGGTGGCAAGAGCATGGCCACGCCTGTCCATTTTTAAAACAACCCAGAAACCTGGATTTTTATGTCGAATTTCCCAAATTTGACACATGTTTCCTGAGACATTGTTAGTGCGAAGTCAGCCCCAAATCATGAGCCTCGTGATGCTTGGTCTGGACACAGGTGTCATTTTCCACGCCAGGCCACGCCTGTTGTTTTCAAATCTTCTGCCCTCCACTTGCAGGCAGATTCCCTGTCCGCTGATCAGGCCACTTCAAACCCACTCTCTGACTTGGCGTAGGTGGCCTAAGATCAAAAAAGATGAGCAGCCCTGTCTCAGCCCAGGAAATGGGGGTGAGGAAGAGGTCAACCACGGGGAAGAGAGGGCTCTCCCCAAAGGACCGAAGCCCCTTGGCCTAATCCGTCTCCTGCAGGCACTCCCCTGATACAGCCTGGACTTGGCAGTAGGACCAAAGGGAACATTGAGAGCTCAAGCCCCTGTGATCTCCATCAATCACCTCAAATGAACATAGGCAGTCTAAGTGACCAAAGTGCTTGGTAGGCAAAAGCAACTTCAAAACAAGATTGCTCATAATGAGATACCACTTCACACCCACTAGGATGGTTACCATCAAAGAGACAGATAATAACAAGCGTTGGTGAGGATGTGGAAAACTGGAGCCCGCAGACATTGCTGATGGGAATGTAAAATGGTGCAACCACGATGGGAAACAGTCTGGCAGTTCTTCATAAAGTTAAACACAGAGTTACCACATGACCCAGCAATTTTACTCCTGGGTATATACTCCGAGAGGAATGAAACCATAAAGCTACACAGCAACTTGTTTGAGAGTGTTCACAGCAGCATTATTCATGATGGCCAAAGGCAGAAACAAGCCAAATATCCATAAAATGATGAATGGATGAGCAAAATGTCGTGTATCCACACAATGGAAATTATTCAACAGTCAAAAGGAATGAAGCACTGAAACAGGCCACCAAAACATTAGGACACCCCATGAAAACATTAGGCTGAGTGGAAGCTAATTAAAAGACCACATTTCATAAGATTCCATTTATACTAAAAGTCTAGAATAGGCAAATCTATAGATACAGAAAGGAGATTAGAGGTTGCCTAGGGCTTGGTGTGATGAAGAGACTTGGCAGAATGATAGCTAAAGGGTATAGTTTTTCTTTTGGGAGTGATAAAATATGTTCTAAAATTGGCTGTGGTGATGGTTACATAACACTAAAATCCATTGAACTGTTACACTCTAAGTGGGTAAATTGTATACAGGACTTACATATCAGTAAAGCTATTACAAAAAAAAAAAATAACCTCAAAACTAAGATTGCTGCCTTTAATTACCTTCTTTTTTCTTTTTTTAAAGATCTTTTTTTCTGATGTGGATCATTTTTAAAGTCTTTATTGAATTTGTTATAATATTGCTTTTGTTGTTTATGTTATGGTTTTTTGGCCATGAGATATGTGGGAGCTTAGCTCTTCAACCAGGGATCAAACCCACACCCTCTGCATTGGAAGGAAAAGCCTTAACCACTGAACTGTGAAAGAAGTCTCCTTAATTGTTGTTTAGTTGCTAAATTGTGTCCAACCCTTTTGTGACTCCAGGGACAGTAGCTCTCCAGTCTCCTCTGTCCATGGGATTTCCCTGGCAAGAATACTGGAGTGGATTGCACTTCCTTCTCCAGGGGATCTTAATTACCTTCTATTAAAAAGAAATTCTATCCATATCACTCTTTTCACTGTAGCCACACTGGAGAAGACAGGTCAAGAGCTCTAAAAGGGTGGTTTTCCTCAAAAGCACAGGGCTCAAACAAGGGTAACCAACTAGTCTGGTTTGCCTGAGATAGTCCAGTGTTAGCACAGAAACTCTGGTGTCCCAAACATAGATGGTTGACAACCCTAATACCCACTCTTTCCCAGAGCACAGGAATGTTCTGCCCTTCCATGCAGCCAATGGCTAGAACCAAGTCTCCATATAAATAATCCTTCCCCATTTGGGGTGTAAGTCATCCTTAGTCAGTGACCCTTTTGACCCTCTCATCAGAAGGTTTGTTTTTTTATTTAATTATTGTTGCTCCTAATTTACAGATGAAGAAACCGAGGTTCAGTGAGGAAATAACTAGCCAGAATCACACAGGAGCCAGAAATTGAACCTGGATTTTTCCAAAACCCAATTCACCCCTTCCACTCATCATCTTGTCTCTTATCTTACCACTGGGTTGAGTGTCCAGGAACACTATGAGATTGTTCTTGGCCCCTGGGGAAGGTAGTCAGACATCCAGAGAGAAAAAGCATGAGCTTTCAGCTACAGGAAGACAGGAGACAGCACAGACTCTGGAGCTAAAACGCTCAAGTCTGGGCTTTGCCAAAATTTTAGTTGTATGAACTTGGACGAGTTAACTTGACTTCTCTGTGTCTCAGCTCCCCCTTATGTAAAACGGTAAAAATTATAGTACTCTGTGTGTGTGCGTGTGTATATCACATTGGATTGCTATAGGAAGTAAATAAATCAATAAGTGTGAAATGATTAGAATGGAGTGTGGCACATGTATTAAGTCAATCCATTTAATACATTTATTTAATAATACAAATGTACATTTATTAAATAAATTGGTGTCATTAAGTAAATGAAAGCAAGCACAGATCCACATACCCAGTACTGGAAAGATATCAGACTAGGTTTAACAAAAACCAGAATGTGAGACCAAATCATGCAAGTAAACTCTTAACATTCGTTCTGCTGCTTCCCATGTAAATGTTCCTGGCTGAGAAACTGCTAGAAACTCTTCGGGCCGTAGACACACCTTTAGCCTCAACATGGCGGTGGCAGTGTGGGCAGTCCTGGCGAAATGGGATGGTCTGACGCTGGGGTGCAGGCCCTGCCTGGCACTGACTAAGCCCAGGATTCCCCTCACCGCATGCAGGCCCACAAGGGCACGGAGAACTGTTAGGTAGCTCCTTCCACGGGGGCAAGTGGGTGTGTGATCAACATCATTTTTTGATCAGCATCAGCTTCAGCTGAAGTTCAAGAGGCTCAGAGAAGCTCAAGAATTTGTTCAAGGTAAGTTAACAAGGAGAGTTCGGATTCAACCTTAGGTTAAATTCTAAAGCTCCTATGCTTTTCTGGCTCCATGGAATAGTTGTTATTGCTATGTAACAAATTACCTCAAAGCTTAGCAGCTTAAAACCACAAACACTCATAAGGCCAGAGATCCAGGAGTGGTTTAGCTAGGCAGTTCTGGCTCAGAATCTCTTGTGAGCTTGTAGTCAAGGTGCTGGCCATGGCCACTGTCATCTCAACACTCTACCAGGGCTGAGAATCCACTTCAAAGCTCGGTCATGAGGCTCTTGACAGGCTTTTTAGTTTCTGGATGGCTATTGGTCAGAGGCTTCAGTTTTTCACCACAGGAATCTCTCCAGAGAACTTTTCATATCATGACAGCTTGTTTTCCTGGAAGCAAGAGATTCAGGAAAAAGAAATCAGACAAGGAAAAAAAAAGTACTGAGAAGCTGTCTAGTTTATAACTAATCTTAGTTTAAACTAATCTTAGATGTGACATACCACCACTTCTGACACCTGCTGTTGGTCACACAGACTAACTGAGGCACCATGTGGGAGGGGAGCTCACAACGGTGTGAATACCAGGGAGCAGGGGTCATTGAAAGCCAGCTTGGAGGCTGGTGACCATTCTGCCCATCTTCCCAAAGTAAGATAGAAAGCACAGACCTGCAAATAATAAGGTAATATCCTGAAGAAAAGTCTGAGAAAGTAATTTTTAAAATGAATTAATTAATTTTAATTGGAGGCTAATTACTTTACAATATTGTGTTGGTTTTTGCCATACATTAACATGAACCAGCCAGGGGTGTCCGAGGGGTTGTTAACAAACATTTAGTTCACTCAAAGCAGTGGATGGCCCTATGGATACAGGCAGAAGTAAACCTAGAGTTTACAGGGACTAATTGGCAGAAAAGAAAAATCAAGCCATGTGGTCCTGGGAGAAAAGACGAGGGAGAAGCCAGGAAAGAGAGCTGGGATCAGGACTCCAGGACAAGGTGGACAATCTTCTAGTCCAGATAGAGGTTCATTCTCAACAGCCTATGTCTGTTGTCCTGGGTCTGGACAACATCCCCACAGAAAATGGGAGACCAAAAGGAAGAGGCGGGAGAAAGAGAAGGCAGAAAAACTAATGACCAATTTCTGGATTCACAGTTAGACATTCTTTCTCTGGCTTAAATTCATCAGAACCTGTTTCGAGCTAAATTTCATGAAGGAGCTGGGATGGAAAAAGAAAGAGACAACTAGATAGGAAAGATGCACAAGGGAACTGTCAGAGGTTGGGGGATGGAGGGCAGAGGCGGTAGGTGGTTCCTTCAAAACCAAATTCCAGGACTTTACAATTTAAATCTGTTCCAAAATGGGATCTAATCACTGGGCAAATCAAGAGTCCTGTACTATCCACTCAAAACCATCCTTACATTCGTTACAATTATTTTGTTGAATCAATGAATTAAATCATTTCCATGAACCACACCTCCCATCCCCGCTATAGGTGTCATAATAACCTAGTTAGGTAATATCTTTCATTGGAGTCCCTTTCTACTCCTTTGCCCTAAAATTTCCCCACCCGCTTATCAGAATGGATCTCCTCCAGGACTAGAGAAAGTCATCAACACCTCATTTGGATAAGGTTAATAATACCAGCTCCTACCTACCCCAGGGACAGAAAGGAAACTGAACACGTGAAAGCAATCTTCGAGACAGGTTGGGTGGGGGTGGGGGGTACATGCCAAGAATTTGTAATGACGTGCACAGCCATATTTTAATTCTGCACAGCCATATTTTAGTTCCGATCGGCCAGGTATGATGATCACCCCAGAACAGCTACGTTTCCAAGGTGCTCCTCAAGCCTGCAGATGCAGTTCCCCAATCACCCAGTCCACCCACACGAGCCAAGGAAATCAGTTTTCCCCGGACCTGGCGAGTAGACAAAGTGGCTCAGTCGTGTCGGACTCTTTGCGACCCCATGGACTGCAGTCTATCGGGCTCCTCTGTCCATTGGATTTTCCAGGCAAGAGTACTGCAGTGGGTTGCCATTTCCTGCGCTAGGGATCTTCCCGACCCAGGGATTGAACCCACGTCTCCCGCATTGTAGGCGGACGCTTTTACCGCCCGAGCCACCAGGGAAGCCAATTTCCTGCCCCGAAAAGCATCCAGCGCCTCCGTCCAGCAAATCCCACGGTCCTCGAGTCCCCGGGCTTGAGCAGCCCCGCCTTCGCGCCCTGCTAGGCGCCTCCCCATCCCCGAGCTCCGCAACTCAGGCCGCTCCCGCCACCCTGAAGAACTACAGCCCCCGGTATGCCCCGCGCGGCTATCGGAGCCACGTGACCGCGCTTCTACGCCTACCTCGGTCACGTGACTCGGGGAAGATGGCCGCGCTGACGGCGGAGAACTTTGCAGCTCTCCAGAGCCTGCTGAAGGTAAATGGGAGGGCTGGGAGCAGCGCAAGACGGGCCTTTGCCTCCGAGACTTTGGACAGAGCAGGAGTTGAGAATAATCCAACCCTGATTTGGAGCCACGACTCTGCCACTGCCTCTCACTGTGACCTATGGCAGGGGGTTGCGCCTTTCCGAGCTTTTTGATAGTAGGAACAAAATTAATATCGCGTTGACAGCATAGTGGGGAAACAAACAAGACAATGGACTTGAAGGTGCCAGACGAAGGTGCCCTACTAAAAGTCTCTGGGGCTGGCTTTTGGGATTGGCGCATTGGGGTAGTAATCGCTAGATCCGCCTTACCAGTTCCCCATGCACTTTAATTTTGAGATCTTGATTTACAGGCACTTGCGGGGGAAAAAAAAAAAAAACAACCTATACAGAGAGATCCTATTTGCCCATTACCCAGTTTCCCCTAGTGGTAGCATTTTGCAAAGCTCTAGTATGATACCACGACGAGGATATTGACATTGATAGTCAAGATGCAGAACATTTCCATCACCATACGGTTTTCCATGTTCCCCTTGTAGAGCTACACCCACTTGCCCTCAGCCTTCACTCCCTCCCTAAACTCCGGCATTCACTAATTTGTTCTTCATTTCTATAATTTTCTCATTTCAAGAATGTTCTATAAATGAAATAATACAATATACAACCTCTGGGGACTGGCTTTTTTCACTGAGCCCAGTTTTCTGGAGAATCATCCATGGTGTATGTATCAATAGTTCTTTCTTTTTAGTTACTTAGTAGTTTTCCATGGTATGACATCTGCAGGGTTTTTTGCTGTTACAAATAAAGCTGCTGTAAACACTTGTATACAGTTTTTTTGTATGAGCCTAAGTCTTAGTTCTCTGAAATGAGTGCCTCGGAGCACATTTCTGGATCTTTTAATAGTTGCATGTTTTGGGGGTTTTGTTTTGTTTTTATGAAACTCCAAAAATCTCCAGAATGGCTATACCACTTTACATTTGCAACAGCAATGCATGAATGATCCAGTTTCTCCCCATCCTCACCACATTTATTGGCATCACTATATTTTATCTGAGCTATTCTGATAGGTGTGTATGTCTATCTCATTGTGGCTTGAATTTGAATTTGAATTTCTCTAATGGTTAATGATTTTGGACTTCTTTTCATGTGCTTACCATCTGTATCTCTTCAGAGAAATATCTGTTTATATCTTTTGTTCATACTCTAATTGCATTGTTTGCTTTTTACTTTGAGTTTCTTAAAGAGAGTGTAGTCCTTTGTTATATCTGTGGTTTGCACATATTCTTTCCTAGTGTATAGCTACAGAGAATTGGTGGCTCACCCAGGAGAAATGTATTGTCTTCCAGTTCTGGAGGCCAGAAGTGTGAGATCAAGGTGTCAGTCAAAATGGTTCCTTCTGAGTGCTTTGAGGGATAGTTTGTTCCATGCTTCTCTCCTACTGTCTGTTGGTTTCTGATAATATTTCATGTATGTAGTGTCTGCATTCACTTTCACATGGCGTTCTCCCTGTTGGCATCTGTTTCTAAATTTCCCTTTTAATTATGGCAGCAGTCACACTGGATTAGAGTTCACCCTGTGCTCCTCAGGGCTTCCCTGGTGGCTCAGATGGTAAAGAATCTGCCTGCAAAGTAGGAGACCTGGGTTCCATCCCTGGGTTGGGAAGATCCCCTGGAGGAGGACATGACATGGCAACCCACTCCAGTATTCTGGCCTGGAGAATCCCATGGACAGAGGAGCCTGGTGGCCTACTATCCATATGATCGCACAGAGTAGTACACGACTGAAGCAACTTACCAACTCAGCTAACCCTGAGTCTTCACTAGACAGGTCTTCACTTATCTTCACTAGTTACATTTGCAGTATGCGTGCATGCATGCAATCCTATTTCCAAATGAGATTACATTTTGAGATCCTGAGAGTTATGACTTCAATAAGTGAATTTTAGGGGACACAGTTTAGCTTGTAACAGGAGCTTTTGCAGAACAAAGGTTTTAATTTTGATGAAGTTCAGTTTTTCAAAAAAAAATTTCCTTACGTGAACTGTGGGTTTTTTGTTTTTTTTTTTAAAGAATTGTACTTTTGGTATAAATTCTCAGAACTCTTTGTGAAGCCATAGCTCTCAAAATTTTTCCCTATTTTTTGCTTATAGTTTTATATTTTCCATTTATATATCTTTTAACATTTAAGCCCGTGACCAGTTTTGCTTTAATTTTGTATAAGGTGTGTGAGATACTTTGAGGTTTTTTCCCCCCACCTTTAGCCTATGAATATCCAGTCGTTCAAGTACCATTTGTTGAAAAGTCTATTTTCTCTGTTGAATTGCTTTTGCAATTTTGTCAAGAATCAGTCAGGCATATTTGCATAGGTCTACTTCAGAGGTCTTTGGTTTGTTTCATTGATCTATTTGTTTATCCCTCTGAAAATACCATATATTCTTGATTATCATAGCTATATAATAAGTTTTAAAATCAGGCAGATGAATTCCTCCTATTTCATTCTTTATCAAAATTACTTTAGGTATTCTAATTCTTTTGCCTTTCTATATATAAATCTATAGAATGATCTTGGATATATTTTTTAAAAAGAAAATTTGCTGAGATTTTCATAGGAATTGGGTTAAATTTGTTTGTCATTTAGGAGCAAATTGACATCATCTTAATGTGTTGGATCTTCCAATCCATGATCACGATGGGTCTCCCCATTGATTGAGATCTTTGATTTTTTTATCTGTGCTGTGTAATTTTCAGCATACAAGTCCTGTACATGCTTTGTTAGATTGATTCCTAAGTATTTCTTCTGTTGTTTTTTTTTGAGCAGTTGCAAATGATATTATACTTTTAATTCTAGTGTCCACATGTTCATTGCTAGTGTGTAGAAATACACCTGATTTTTGTATGTCTCTTGGATTTGCAAACTGCTGACCTCATTTATTCTAATAATTTTTTGTACATTTCCTTGGGCTTTCTCATAGACTGTCATGCTGTCTGCAGATAGGGACAGTTTTATTTCTTCCTTTCTGATCTGCAGACCTTTTCTTTCTTCGCCTTGCCTTTTTTTAGTGGCTAGAATTTTCAGCACTATGTGGAGTAACAGTAGTGAGAGGAGACAGCTTTGTTCTTGTTCCCAACTTTAGTCTTTCATCGTTAAGTATGCTGTCTCTAGGTTTTTTGGCAGATGCTCTAAATCAAGTTATGGAAGTTCCACTTTATTCCTAATTTTATGAGAGTTTTCATCAAGAATGGATGTTTAATTTTATCTACTGCTCTTTCTACATTGACTGATATCCTGTGATTTTCTTCTTGAGCCTGTTAATATGGTGGACTACATAGATTTTCAAATACTGAACTGACCTAGCTAGCATCCCTGGAGTAAATTCGACCTGGTTATAGTGAATAATGCTTTTTATATATTGCTAAATTCTTATTTGCTAGTATTTTGTTAAGGATCTTTGCATCTCTTTTTATGAGGGATATTGGTCTATTGTTTGGTTGGTTTTACTTATATTCTCTGTCTGATTTTGGTATCAGAGTAATGCTACCTTTGTCAAATGAATTGGGAAATATTTCCTCCTTTTCTGTTTTCTAGGAAAAGATTATGTAGAATTAGTTAATTCTTTCTTTAAATGTTTGTTAGAATTCTCCAGTGAAACCATCTGGGTCTGGCAATTTCTTTTCTAGGGGTTTTTAAATTACAAATTCAGTTGCCTTAATAGTTATAGGACTGTTCAAGTTTTCAATTTTATTTTGGGAGAGTTGTGGTAGTTTGTGTTTTTTTGAGAAATTGATCCATTTCATTTAAACTGTCAAATTTATATGTGTATAGTTGTTTGTATTTAGTTATTCTCTTATTTTCTTTTTGAAATCTGCGGGGTCTATAGTGATATTCCCTACTGCCTTCCTGATAATGGTAATTAGTGTTTCCTTTCTTTTTAACTTTGTCAGTTTTGCTAAAAGTTTGTTAATTTTTAAAAATTTATTTAATTTAGTTAATTAATTTTTTAAAGTTTGATATTTTCAAAGAACCAGTTTTTTGTTCCATAGATTCCTCTTTTTTCCTGTTTTCATTTTTTTTAGTGTCTGCTCTTTGTTATTTCCTTCCTTCTTCCTTTAGGTTTATTATGCTCATGTTTTTCTAGGTCCTTAAGATGAGAACTTGGGTTATTTTTTTGAGATTTTTTCTCTTTTCTAATGTATGCATTCAGTGCTGTAAATTTCTCTGAAATAAGTTATTTCATGTATTTTAAAATTTTCCCTTGAGACTGTCCATCTAGTCTGTGTATTATTGTTTCCAAATGTTTGGACACATTTCTTTGATCTTTCTTATTGATTTCTAGTTTGATTCTGTTGTGTTCGCTGACAGCACTCTCTATGATTTCTGTTCTTTTGAATTCATTTGGTTTGTTTTTTGGTTCAGAATATCATCTATCTTGGTATATGTTCAGTGAGCTTTTGAAAACAGTGTGTATTCTGTTGTTACTGAGTGGTGTTCCATAAATGTCAATTAGGTTGATTGATGGTGTTGTAGAGTTCTGTATCCTTGTTGAATCTGGTGTAGTTGTTGTATCAATTGTTGAAAGAGGGGTGTTAAAGAGTCCAGCTGTATATATGGATTTGTCGATTTCTCCTTTCACTTCTTTTTGCTTCCCATATTTAGTAGCTCTCTTGCTGAGTGCTTACATTCAGAATGTCTTCTTGGTGGACAGAAATTTTTATCATTATTTAATGTCCCTCTCTGTCTCTGGTAATTTTCTCTGCTGTGAAGTCTACTTTATCTGATGGTCATGTAGCCACTCTTGCTTTCCTGATTGCATGATCTCTTTTTCCATTCTTTTACTTTTAATCTGTTTCTGTCTTTATATTTGAAGGGAGTTTCTTGTAGACAGCATTTAACTGATCATATTTCTTAATCTAGCAGCCCCCAACCTTTTTGGGACCAGGGACCATTTTTGTGGAAGACAGTTTTTCCACAGACTGGGTTGGGGGGCCGTGGTTTTGGTATGATTCAAGTACAATACATTTATTGTGCACTTTATTTCTGTTATTATTATATCACCTCCACCTCAGATCATCAGGTATTAGATCCTGGAGGTTGGGGACCCCTGTTTTAATCCACTTAGCCTTTATTTTTTGTTTCTTTAATTTTACTGCCTTTCTGTGGGTTATTTGACCAGTTGACCATTAGGAAGAATTCCATTTTGATTTATTTATAGTGCTTTAAAATGTAATTATCTTTATAACTCTTATAGTGGTTGTTCAACTTATTACATTTATTTACATAACATCACAATCTCCGTGGCAATATCAGTATCATCATTTTACCAGGTAGAGTGAAGTAGTCCCTTATTTATGATATAGTTATCTTAAATACTTCCTCTACATACATTTAGAGCCACATCGGAGAGTGGCCTTTCTTTTTGCTCATATATCCCAGACTGAGTTGAAGAAGAGGGCCACCCAGATGCCCAGTGGGTGAAAACAAAGAAACTCCAGCAAATACTTGCTTTCTCTTATCGAAGACCAAGAAAGGGATAGCTTAGGAAGACAGAAAACTGTTAGACAATAACTGTTTTACTCCACCAAAACACCGCAGAAAAAACTGTGGCTTCCCTGCTTCCTGCTATGTCAGCAGAGGCTGAGGGGGAACACAGACTCCTGGCTTGTGAGGCTGTGACAAGATGTTTCAGCGCCCCCTCCGTTGGCGTCTAGGGAGCTGACTTCCATCCCCACCAGCTGGTTCCACCACCCCATGGTATGAGTGGAAACTACATGGAGCCAGGACTTCCGCCTCTGCGCAGTAGCAGTGAGGAACCCCCACGTTACAGTGTCAACCCAACTAGGGGAGCTGGGCTTTTATTCCTATTGTTCGTCATGAAGCCGCATCCTCCCCACCACACACACACACTCCCCGTGCTGTCTGAGCGGCGAAAGAGGAAGCCAGCTAAAATAGAAGGCTTAAACAAGATCCACAGTCTCAAGACAGACTATGACCACGTCATTCCTTGGTCATGAGGTCCCTAGAAGGTCTGTCTTCTCCTCTCCCTTTTCAGCACTGTCTTATATTTCTAGAAAGTGCCTGGGGAGTTTAACTGTGTTTAGCAGGAAAAATAAGTAAAAGTACATCTGCCTCATCTTCCCAGAAATGGAAGTGTCCTGTGCCCCTCTTAGGCGTTACACCTTGACCGAGACTGTATTAAGTTCTTGGGAAATGTATTGTCACAGTCTGAGTTTGTTTGTTGTTTTGACTTTTTCCATCTGTGAATTAATTTATAGGCCTCCTCGAAAGATGTTGTCAGACAGCTGTGCCAAGAGAGCTTTTCCAGTTCGGCCCTTGGCTCCAAGAATCTCTTGGATGTTACGTGTTCCAGCTTGTCTGTGACCCAGGAGGAGGCAGAACAAGTAAGTGTGGTCAGAAATGACCTCTGGCTGCTGGCTTCTCGGCTCATCAGTCTCTTTGTTGACGTCCCAGCCACTGCCACGTCCAAGGGACTTTTTCCCCTGAATTATCTGTTGACATTATAGCAACTTAAAATAGATGATTTTTTTTTTTAATGTTAGGGAACTTGGTGGGAACCTGCTGTGTATCACAGGGAGCTCGGCCCTGTGCTCTGTGGGGGCCTAGAGGCACCCCTGTAGGATGAGGGGGCGAGAGGGAGACCCAAGAGGGACGGGATATATGTGTACTTATAGCTGATACACTTTGGTGGTGGTTTAGTTGCTGAGTCCTGTCTGTCTCCTGTGACCCTATGGACTGTAGCCCTCCAGGCCCCACTGTCCATGGGGATTCTCTAGGCAAGAATACTGGAGTGGGTTGCCATTTCCTTCTCCTGATACACTTTGTTGTGCAGCAGAATCTAACACAGTATTGTAAAGCAACTATGCCCCCCGCCTCCCCGGAAAAGCTGTTGTCATTGAACCATCACGTTGTTATAAATGAGGCATGGATGGGAAGACTATACCCAGAATCAGAGCTCTTGACCATTTCCTTTTCTGATTTGTTACTTAGGCAGTATGCACGAAAGCCACACTTGTGCTTTTCTGAGCTGAGCAACCTCTCGTGGTGTCTGAGAAAGCCCTAAAGCAGAGAAAATTGCCTCCAGAGCATCTTGTTAGGTTCAGCTAAGGGGTGATTCTCACAAGACGAGGCCAGGCCACACTTGGCTATACATTCACTTGGAACAACACGGGTGGAATGTGGGCGTCCTAGCAGGGCAGCACCAGGCTCTCCTTCCACAGGGGGCTCTGCACAGCCAGCCTGGAGCTCTTTGCTCTCCTCGCCCTCCCTGGTGACAGCTGGGGGTAAGGAGGTGCATCCCAGCCCCTGTGGATGAAAAGCCCAAACTGCCCTGGAGCCAGAGCCAGTGCAGTAAGCACAGCTTCAGCGCTGGCAGGGACTGTGCGGCCACACTCGGGGAAGCCCGAGCCGTGGGCCCTGGTGTCTCCGCAGGCCTCCCGGGCCAGCGTCTGGGGACCAGTGCAGCATTGCCTAGTGACGCAGCTGACTTGCCGCTTCTCTCACGTTACCAGGGGAGCAGGCTAGAAAGTTAGCTTAAGGTCAGGGGCTTCGTTAACCCTTTGCCCACCGGCAGAGAGACTTTCTGGCAGGTTGATAGCATCCTTGGTCGGGCAGCTGCATGTCTTCTAAGCAGCAGGTGAACTTGGAGGCGGGCCGAGGCACGTGGGCATCAGCAGCCGGGCCCCCGGGGCCTCTGGACTCCTGAGACCCAGCGTGAGTGACGGGGGCGGGCGGCAGGCCCTCTTCCCAGCAGCGGATGGCGCCCTGCCCCCATCCCAGTGCCCCTCACCGCCCAGGCTCCCCATCTGCCCCGCAGCTGCTCCAAGCCCTGCACCGTCTCACCAGGCTGGCCGTATTCCGCGACCTCTCCTCCGCCGAGGCGATTCTGGCACTCTTTCCTGAAAATTTCCACCAGAACCTCAAAAACCTGCTGACAAAAATCATCCTGGAACACGTGTAAGTGCTCATTTCTTATAAATCTGGTATTTTTAAATTTCTCTTCTAGATAAAATGTGCTCATTCTTGAAAGGCAGGCACAGGTAAGCAAAAAAGAAGAAAACCATTAATTCCACCACCCAGAGGGTTAACAGTGTTCATTCCTTAACAGAAAACCTTTTTCGAGGGGTGTACTTTTTCCATTTACACAGAGAGAGATGGATTTTTGTTTTGCTTTTGTGTTTAACACAGTGGGGTCGTGCCTTTTTATAATTTGCTTATTTTCAGTTCACAGTATTAATGTGAATGGTATTCCAGGGTGATAAATATTTATCTTCAGCATTATTTTTAATGGTTAACTGTATTTCATTATATGAAGAAATTATGTATAATTTAGTTAACAGATACCTTAGTGTTAGACATTTAGGCTGTTGGCAGTTTTCACTTCAGTGAACAGTTTATTGGGGACCCTTTGCCCACATTGTGCTTAACTGTTTCCTTGCTGGTAGATGGTGATATTGGAGCTTGGCTTTTTGTTATCAAGTCAGCCATTGGGAAGATTGCACCAACTATTTCTCCATCAGTAGGACATGGGTGTACCACTCTGGCCACACCATCACCTGCACTGGGGGAATTTTTTTTTTTTTTACTTCCAAGTTTTACAAATGGCAAATGGTACCTCATTTCAATCTGCATATCTCTGGTATTGGGTTTCCCAGGTGGCACTGGTGGTAAAGAACACACCTGCCAATTCAGGAAGCATAAGAGACCCGAGTTCGATCCCTGGGTCAGGAAGATCCCCTGGAGGAGGGCATGGCAGCCCACTTTAGCATTCTTGCCTGGAGAATCCAATGGGCAGAGGAGCCTGGCGAGTTACAGTCCAAAGGGTGGCGAAGAGTTGGGCGTGACTGAAGTGCCTTAGCATGCTCCCATGAATCTTTGGTACTAGTGATGTCAAATATCTTTTTCATGTTATTGGTCATTTTTATTTCTTTTGTCAATTATCTGTACATTTTCTAGCTTGGAAAATCCTTTTCAGTACATACAATTTAAGCAGAACTGATTAACCAACCGCTGGTTAGCAGCAGGCTTGAACAGACCTCTGTGATAATCACAATAGATAACGCTTACTTACCAAGGGTTTTGTTGCTTATTTAGAAACCTCATGGGTAACCACATTTTACTGTGACTCTGCACCTCACTGTAGCATGATTGGCTGTAGCATTAGGTCTGTTTGGGTGTGTTTTATGTAAGGTGCCAACATTATGTAGTAGATGCCTAGTAACAAAGGATAAGTTGACCTTCTCTGTTTTGTCTCTGAGAACAGTAGTACAGTGTGATTACAGTGCTTTCAGCCTTCTCTTGTTTTTCCTAAGCCTTGAAAACTGAGCACCCATGGTCTCTGCATCACTCGATTCTGTAAAACAAACAGCTGCTCCTTGGAGGGCGCATTTCTCTCGTCCTCTCCTGTCAGGAGGGGATTGTAGGTTTGAAGATCACAGAAGGAGCGGAGGCCCAGACTCACGGGCCTCATTATCAGAAGACTCAGTTGTCATCCCTTTTCCATTCTGTTTTCCTCATCTTTCCCCAAACAGATCTACCTGGAGAGCTGAAGCCCAAGCGAATCAGAGTGAGTACCAAGGAGTCTGCCTCTTCCCCCACCTGCTTCCTCCCCAGCCCCAGCCCTAAATCTGCTGGAGTTCTTAACTAAAACCAAGGTGAATTGACCCAATCCCAAACCCAACAGTGTTTGTTCTGCATTCCTTTTTAATTCTACTTTTTAATATCGTTTCCGATTATAAACTTAATAGAGGCATGTTGTTAAAAAAAAAACAAGAAAACCCAGTGTTCAAAGCAGAAAGTACTTACAATGACTGTGTTTCCATTAGAAAACAAATTAACCATAATTGAAATTATTGTGAAAGAGTGAGTAAAACTGGGTGCTTGATAAATGGTCACTAAACTCGGTCATAGTGCTGCAGAACTCGGCCTGCATTAGCTCATTTAGTCCTCCCAGCAAGCCTGTAAACGGGGTGGGGCTCATCCCCATTTTACAGATGAGCAAACAGAGGCCCAGTGATTAAACAGGAATATAGAAGCCAAGCCTGTGCGTCTCTCAAACAAAAGCTCTTTCTGCTGTTGGCAAAGCTGCACATTTCCTGAAACTCAGGCCACGGCCTCATCTCCTCCCCATGTCACTCATTCCTCATTCTCTCCTGACATCTGGACGGCTGGGTGTTCAGGCCGAAGCCTGGAGGTGCTGTCCGCCAGGAGTCCACACTATAATAAGCTCAGGGCCACGAGCAGTGGTCAGGAAGGCCCAGGGCTTGCTGTGGGCTCTTGGGCCCCATCTCTCCGTCCCCCTCAGAGGCTTGCTGTGTGGACTAAGGGCCTTACACGTGTGCAGCTCCTAGAGCTGCCCGTCGTAAAGGCTCGGTCACTTGCTGGTGCGAGGGCTGAGCTGAGCTGTATCCCTGCAGTCTCTCTGCCGCGCCTGGTGGACCTGGACTGGAGGGTGGACATCAAAACCTCCTCAGACAGCATCAGCCGCATGGCCGTCCCCACCTGTCTGCTCCAGATGAAGGTATGGCCACCGTCATGCTCACTGGAAGGCCGGGGGGGCGGGGGCACGAGGGTCTTGGTGTCCCACTGCCCAGCGGAAATGCCAGTCTCCAAAATCACAGGATCTCTGTGTGTTTAGTCGCTCAGTCGTGTCCGACTCTGCGGCCCTTTGGACAGTAGCCTGCCAGGCTCGTTTGTCCGTGGAGTTTTACCAGGCAAGAATACTGAAGTGGGTAGCCATTCCCTTCTCCAGGGGATCTTCCTGACTGAGGGATCAAACTTGCATCTCCTGTGTCTCCTGCATTGTAGGCAGTTCTTTACCTGCTCAGCTGTCAGGGAAGCCCCTAACCCCATAAATTAAAAAACTGCAGCACCCCTAAAGAGCAGAGTATTTATTTAGAAAGTATATGTGAATTAGCTTAGTACAGTCATAATAAAACCTATACCAAAAGTATAAATACTTTTAAAAATAAAACAGACATGAAATACACATTTTAAAAATAATTTGCTGATACCTAAAGGTTACCTTTGACACTTATAGGAAGGTTTGGCTTTAACAATAGGAGCACGCACTCAAATTTCAAATTGTCTTCTTGATAAGCTTGGTATACTTTACTGAATTCTTGTCTAAACTAAGGGGGCTGTCGCTGTTTATACCATGCTGAACAGGGGCTCCTATTAGAAGCTGGAGAAGTGTCAGTTCTTCATTTTACTGTTTATAGGCTGTTGCCTCATTGGTGGTGTCTTCACAGTTATTTTCAGGAATCTTTTTAAGTCACATACCTGTTTTTAGGGTTTGTTTAGGTAAAACCTGGGCTTCCCTGGTGGCTCAGATGATAAAGAATCCACCTGCAATGCAGAAGACCTGAGTTCGATCGCTGGGTTGGGAAGATCCCCTGGAGAAGGAACTGGCAACCTGCTCTAGTATTTTTGCCTGGAAAATCCCATGGACAGAGGAGCCATGGACTACAGTCCATGGGGTCACAAAAAGTTGGACACGACTGAGCAACTAACAGTTTGAGGTTTTTTTTTTTTCTTTTTCAGTTTTTGGTTAAAACTAGATAAGGTGATGCTGTATTAGTTAACCACCAGACAGCCAGAAACTCAACACCAGTGAGAAAATGAAAACAAAGGGTGCCTCTAACAACTTAAGTTTTTAACTCTTAGTGTAAGACTTACTTAAAAAGATACAACTTTTAAAAAAGATGCAAACACATATAACTAGAGGTTGTAATATTTTTCCTGCATCCTGGAGGATTCTTCTATACCTGTAGAGCCCCGGCCTGAAGTGCCAGCGTGAACCCAGGCAGTGTTTCTCACTCGAGTGCTGAGTCGGGGGTGGGAGGGTAAGGGAGCCTGGGCTGCTCCGATTCCTGTTGGGAGCCCCTGAGATGGCTCCCGCCCTGTCCCCATTTGCTGGGTGACCCCAGGACTAGGCCTCGTGACTCTTTGACACCAGAGTCACATGTACACCTGTGACACCCTCGTGACACCAGAACCAGGTAAGGCCTGCGGGTTGAAGCGAGGAGGCCTTGACTCTGGGGAAATGTTCTCTTCTCAGATCCGGGAAGATCCCAGTCTGTGTGGGGACAGGCCCTCCGTGTCGGCCGTCACCGTGGAACTGAGTAAGGAGACGCTGGACACGATGCTAGACGGGCTGGGCCGCATCCGGGACCAGCTGTCCGCTGTGGCCAGCAAGTGAGGAGGCCGGAGGGCCCCAGCGCCCTGCCCGCCGCCCCCAGCACGTGGCGGCCCCCACAGTGCCCACCGCAGGGGTCGGGGCGGGGCCGGCACGAAATGGGGCTGGCATCCAGAAGGCACAGCTGGGTCGGGAGGAAACAGCCGGGCCCCCACGCTGTTCTCCTCACTCATCTTCCTTTTCCTCTTTCTGAAGTTGGTGGGCAGAAGCCACTGTCCCCACAAGGCTCCTGGGGGGGCTTCATGGCCTCTGTGGGGACAGGGAGGGAGCATTTGCCAGGCCAGTGGCCTCTGCCTGAGAGAGGGCGATTCAGGCCCAGGTTGTGGTGCTCGTCTTAGGCAGGCCCTGTCCAGCTTCACTCTGCGGAGCTCGCTTCTGCTCTGGAGCACGTGCAGGGAGCCAGGCGATGCCAGCAGTCGACCCCACAGACCGACCCCACAGAGCAGGGCCCTGCAGGGTGCCCGTCCTCCTGAGTCCAGAGCCTCCCCGAGCCCTTCACCCCTGCTAGACCACCTTTCAGTGTAGAAAGTGGGAATTCATTCCCTTCTTGATGGAGCCAGTGCCCCTTCCTTGATGTAATGGGACCACTCAGGGTGAAGAAGTGGCAGTGATTGGAAATAAACACCAGTTCTAAAAGCTTTGTGATCCCAGTGGCTTTTGTGGCTTGTCTTGGCTTGAGTCGTTGCCTTGGACCAGTGCTTCCTCTCATTCGTAAAGATGATCCTGACGTTGTCCTTCCCGGCTAATCCCATGACCATGGTGTGACCTGAAACCGGTCCCATGAACTGGCCCGACTTCCACATAGCCATCTGTCGCATAGAGCAAAAGCATGGTTGACGTCAGCAGGTGCTTCTCGCGAGAGCTGTTGATGAATGCACTCCTCGGTGGTCCAGTAGCTAAGACTCCACGCTTCCAGTGCAGGGGGCCTGGGTTCGATCCCTGGTCAGGGAACTAGATCCCATGTGCTGCAACTAAGACCCATTCCAGCCAGGTAAATAGTAGTTTAAAAAGTGTTCCTCAAGGAGTTTAACCAGATGGAATTGTCCCTGTCCCATGCCTGACACATCCCAGGGGCTCGGCGTAAGAGGTGCCCCTTCCTTATCCAGATCACTCAGTAGCAAGAGCCTGCAGTCTGCTCTGCGTGCCTCGTTTTGGCAGCTTCTTGGGTGATGTGTGTGGATGGCGTGCTTGGGAGGGTGGATGGAGGAGGTGGGGCCTCAGGTTAAGAGGATTCGCTTGACCTCAATTCTTGCCCACCCTGAGTTTTCACTTTCATTTTTTTATTTGGAATAATAATTGCATCTGCTTTATAGAACTTTTGTGCAGATTAAGTGGGATAACGTACCTAAAAAGCACTTAGCACTGTTAGGACAAATAAGAAGGGCTAGGTACTGTTAGCTTTGGGATGGAAAGTAGCTCTCTCTGCTCATTGTTTCATCTACTGTAACGGGGTTCGTATGACTGTGAGTGTTACTGTCCTTCCTTTATCGACGACGAAGTCAGCTCATCCAGGTAAAGTCACCTGCTGATAAGTTGCCTCGTCAGATCTTGGGCCCAGGTCTCTCTACCCCACGGGACTCTGCAAGGGACTTGGAGTTCTGTGACTTTAGCTCCATTTGAAAAAATATTGGGAACTGAAGTACAGATAAGAAATCTTACTTCTGCCCCCGCCAGTGAAACACTAGGGAAGTCAAGAAAAAGAATCCCCAGACTCCTCTCTGCCATCCCCTGGAAGCTGAGCTACCTTCTGTTAAAATGGCAGTTCTTGACCCATTAGGGGCTATATCCATTGAGAATCTAGTGAAAATCCTGAATCCTCTCTGTAGGAAGTGAACACTCAATTTTTTTATATTTAAGGACGAGCGTTCATGGACCCTGGGGGCCAGCCCACTGTCTCCAGGTTGAGAGCCCCTGGTTTCAGCCTCAGGTAGAGGTCAGCCTTGTCGTGACTTCATCCCCCTCTTTTTTTCCTTCCACTCCCTGTGATCCATAGACAGAGACCTCCAAATAATCTGTTTGCTGGGCTTCCGGTGGGGTTCCATAAGAAACTGACTTGAAGCAGGAAGCCCAGCAGAGGTGTCTGGACAACTGGACATTCCTTTAGCCAGATCCACCTGAACAAAACTGGGTGCATGACAATGAGAGCATTCAAGAAATAACATTGCGAGACTTCCCTGGAGGTCCAGTGGCTAAGTCTCTGCGCTTCCAATCCAGGGGATGTGGGTTCGATCCCTGATCAAGGGTCTAAGATCCCACATGCCATGTGGTGCAGGCAAAAATGGTAAGTGTTTGCCCCCCTGAAGTCAGTGGAGCGTGGTTCCTTGAGAATCCAGGCATTTACTGAGGAAGTCAGTTCAGAGACAGGGCTGAGTTAGAACTCCAATCTGGGTCTTCAGCTCAAAGGTCTGTGCTCTTTCTTGCCTTGATTTTGGAAAAAGAAAACCTGGGTTCTTTACAGATAGTGAAACTTTACCCTTAATCTGACGACATTCAGCTTCCTCCCTCAGAAAGCAGAGGTCAGTTCTACTTTCCCATTCCCTGCTTCTGGTGATTATCAGGTTCAAAGACCGTGAGTGACCTGGGGACCAGACATATGAGTCTTTCCCACACAAGCCAGTTCTCTAAACACACATGGTAGGCACCATGTCTAACGATCGTTAGTCAAGCTCTGTGCTCTGGTAGTTACAGATTTCCAGGAAATAAGTCTGGCGTGATATAGAGGCTCTTGGTTATTTTGTTCAGTAAACTGAGATGTTACCAGAGATGAGAGAGGGCTTTTATTACATTTTAAAAATATTTTCATCTGGAAACCATTGGCTCCCTGGCATTTTGAAAGTTTTCCAGTGGTTGGACATTTACAAGAACAATTTTGAACCTGTTGCTGCTGACTTTCAAATACTGATCATTCCTGAACATTCTCTCATTTGCGTGATGCTGACTTTGGTACAACTTCCTTCTTTATTGAGTGCTCACATTTCTGGGCTTTAATTGTCCTTTTTAGAACTACTTTAAGAAAGAGGAAAAAAAAAAGATTTCTTAGTAGTAGTTCCTGGATGGTAGGCTTCCCCGGTGGCCCAACGGTAAAGAATCTGTCTGCAATGCAGGAGGTGGGTATTCAATCCCTGAGTTGGGAAGATCCCCTGGAGAAGGAAATGGCGACCCACTCCAGTATTCTTGCCTGGGAAATGCCCCTGACAGAGGAGCCTGATGGGCTACAGTCCATGGGGTCTCAAAGAGTCAGACACGACTGAGCAACTAAACAACAATTTCCTGTCTGGTGTCAGAGGACCCTAATCTCCAAGGAGAGAGAACCACTCTTCATTTGAGGAAATGTCAAGAACTCTTAAAGATAAGTCTGGGAAGTTAAGCTTCTACTTACCCTGAGCTCTTGGAAAAGACTCTGATGGGGTTTTCTGCCTCATGTATAAGTGGAGATAAGTACTTAGGTAAATGCATCTCATAGATTGGTAGTAAACTACAAAGTAGACCCCTTGACTGAAGAGTGGGCCTTCCTTGGCTCTTCGTGTCAATGTTGCACTAACCATGTGACGTCTGGCACATACCACACAGTGAAACACAATCCTGTCCCAACAAGTTGAATCATAAATGAATTCAGAGATGCTTTGGGATATCAGAAGACTCTGGGGTCAGTATAAACATACACTGGATTGCAGCTCAAGGGTTGGCCTCTGGATAGGATTTCAGGAACTCTGATCAAGTTCCCACTTCAGGCAGCAGATGCCCCCCCAGGAAACGTTTATTGGTGTCCCACCTTCTTCCACAGACACACACGATTTGACACCTGTTAGTAAATGATGGTTGAATTATATCACATTGATCAGAATGGCAGACATGTGGCATGAATGTAGATGTGAATTTCTTTACCAAAATCTACCTCCACAGTGCCTGCTTTCACCCCAGATCAGTTCATCCAAGCACCTGCAGAGGGAGCCGTGATGAGAGTGAAAGTCGCTCAGTCCTATCGGACTCTGCAACCCCGTGGACGATACAGTCCATGGCATTTTCCAGGCCACAATACAGAAGTGGGTTGCCATTCCCTTCTCCAGGGGATCTTCCCAACCCAGGGATTGAACCCAGGTCTCCCACATTGCAGGTGGATTCTTTACCAGCTGAGGGAAGCCCGGAGTGGTGGTGGCTGGGCCCTAATTCGCCAGTTGGGACCATTCTCCCCTCTTGGCCACCGGGCTTTCAGGCCTGGGCTGACCTCAGATCTGTGGGCACGGGGTGGTCGCCGAGCAGTCTCCCAACCACGCTAGTTTCTAGTGTTAGAGGAGGAAGCCGTCAGAGCCCTGGGGGCTGGGAGGAGGGAGTCTGCTGGCCGGGGGTCAGTGGAGGGCAGAACTCAGCTCCCACCACTATGACAGAGGTCAAGGACAGCATTTCCAAGGGAAATGCTGAGTTCATTCCAGCTGCTGGGGTGGGGTGGAGAGGTGGAGAAAAGAAGAGACTAGCCCTGAGCCTGAGCAGGATGGCCTAGCTGCACCCTCTCTCTGGAATGCCTTCCTTTATCCTGGCTGAATTCCTATCAATATTTATCCCTCTGGATTCTGGAGCAGCACCTAACAGGAACCTATTAAGTCAGTTTAACTGCCTGTCTTGTCTGCCTGTGTTTCCCCCATCACTGGTCTTGTCCTGTGCTAAGTCGCTTCAGTCGTGTCCGACTCTTTGTGACTCTATGGACTGGAGCCCGCCAGGCTCCTCTGTCCATGGGGATTCTCCAGGTAAGAACCCTGGAGTGGGACTGCCAGGCCCTCCTCCAGGGGATCTTCCTGACCTAGGGATGGAACCTGCGTCTCTTATGTCTCCTGCAGGCAGATTCTTTACCACTAGTGCCACCTGGGAAGCCCCTCCTTGGTCTTACAGACACTGCATTTTCATCATCGATATTTGCCTCTCCCTCCCTTTCTCTGCCGTGTGCCCCCTGCACTGTTCACTGTATCCCCACCACCTCCGTGCACAGGTAATAGGCGCCGGGTTCCTGCCTCCGGCTGAAATGGGGCTCTGTCCCCAGGGTTACTCCTGTAGCAGAGCTCGCTTGTCACTTGTTAACATCCCCTTTGTCGACCCAAGAGTCTTGGGCCGGAAAGCCACACCCGCCGAGTCATGTCCCACCCACGCCTCACCCGAGCGCAGCTGGAGCTTCCCCAGTATGCCCAGCAGGTGGCGCGGTTGCTCTCCTTATCGCCCCACCCGGGCTAATATCGGTAACAAAGACCGGTCCAGAGCAGGGTAGGTGGGGCGGCGGGCAGGCCTCTCCTCCGGCCCTGGCGAGGATCCAGGCCCCCGCGCTTACAGAGCTCTCCGCCTCAGGCGCAGAGCGACAGATGGGAGAGAAGCGGGGAGGTGGGGGCAGGGCTGGGCGCCCATCTCCCCGCTGGGAGCCGATGCAAGGCTGTTCCCAGGGCTGAGGTCCGAAGCGCTCATCACCCCCCACCCCCCCCTCCCCACCCGCAACCCCGCAGGCTGGTGGGCACCTGAAATTCAGCTCCTGGGGCCCGGAAGATGCAACTTCCCCAGTAAGGTTTTGTTAGTGGCAAAGCCCACCGGCCTTGTACTGCCTTACTCCCTACCTAAATCCTTGGGCAGGTGGTAGAGCCAGGATTCAAGTCCAGGTCAGCTTGGAGTCAAGTCTGTTTCTTCATCTTCAGAAAAGAGAGATTAAGTGTAATTTTTCCTGACAAGGCCGCTTGGAGGGGATTAATTATAGATGAAGGAGTTTGAGCAACGGAGGCTGCCCAATCCATGATGGTTAAACTTCACACATAGACAGATACCTTTCTGGGGCAGAGCCCCCTGCAAATCGGGGGACCTTTCAGTTCCTTTCTGCCAGCCCTTGGCCTATAGAGTCCAAGAAATTCTCCAGGCTGGAATACCGGAGTGGGTAGCCTTTCCCTTCTCCAGGAGATCTTTCCAACTCAGGAATCAAACCCAGGTCTCCCTCATTGCAGGCAGACTCTTTAACAGCTGAGCTACAAGGTAAGCCCTTTCTGCCAGCAGGGGGATGTAATGGGTGGGGTGGGGGTGGCGAGGGGCCTCCTGAGAGCTTTCCCCGCCGCCCATCTCACCGTCCTCCTCTCCTGGTCTCCCATCCAGCTGCCTCACTGCTGCGGGTGTTTTCTAAATGGAAATCTAATGCCATCCCTCACCTAAGATACTGCAACGCCCTCCATGCTCTCAGCACAAAGGCCAAATTCAGAAAAATCTCATTTGCTGCTCTTTACAATCTGATTTCTCCCTACATTTTAGTTCCATGAAATAAGATTAAAGAAATGGGCTTCAATCAGAATAAACTGCGTGAGGTCTAGGGGCGGGAGTGAGCGCTGGGTGATGATTCAGGACAACTCTGGGCCCCAGGAAGGGAGGAAGTGGGGACAGAGGGAGGAAGAGAAGGGCGAGAGGTCTTGATGGCCAGCAATGTCCAGGCCTTGATCTGTCTTTTTCCAAGGGCAGAGACTGGGTGCCGAGCGCCTGGGGCACTGCCTGACATCAGAGATGCTCGGTCAGTGTTTGCTGAATGCTTGCAGGCATGAATGAATGAGTGAATGAATGAATGCCTGCATGACTGACACTTCCTGTGTTCAAGTGGCCACTGATTTTAGTCTATAAGGGGCTATACCTCGTTCTCCCCCACCTGCTGGGCTGGCCCCCTCACTGCTGCCTTGACTGGCCTTTGAGATCGGAAGGGGCAATACTGGAGGACAGTGAGGCCAAGGAGAAGAGGGACTGTCTCAGCGGTGCAGCCTGGGACTCAGTTCAAGGGGAAGTAGTGGATGTTGAGGGCAGAAAGCCTGCTCTGCCTGCGTCCTCTCTGAGCGCTCCGTCCTGAACCTTGTAGGAAGGTCACCTGCTTTCCCTCCGTGAACCCCTTGGGTGGCCAAGGGCATGGGCGTGGCTGCCTGGCCAGCTGTTTTGGGGCGGCTTGGTCCCTGCACAGATGCTGGAGTCCAGCCCTCCCCCATCCACAGCACGCAGCCGGCTGCCAAGATGTCACATTTCCGCAGCCTCCTCTTGGTCTCTCTCGTGACCCAATTTCCCCATCACTCGCCTTCCGTCGTCTCCGTACTGTGGTTTCACTTCCGTGTTCTCCCTCTGGTCAGCCTGCTCAGCCACCTGGGGACAGACACCCAGAGCACTTTGTCAGCTTGTTCAGCAGGGACGTGGATTTTCCCCACATGCACGTGGTCCCCACCTTTGGTCTCCTCCTCATCAGCCTGAAACTGGCCTCCCTGTCCTGGGCTTGTTGCCTTCCCCATATCCGGCCTCCACAATGCATTCCAGAAATAAATCTGCCCTTGTTTTATCCTCCAGACCAGATCTGCCTTTTCCCAGGCTTCCCTATCTCAGCAAATACCAGCGCTAGCCAGAAATGTGGGGGACATCACTGCCCCCCATTCTCCCCCATGTAACCCACTAGCAAGTCCTGTTGGTTTTGTCTCTGAAATGTATTCACATTGTTCCATATCTCTTCATCTCTTCATTCACGGTGCCATCATTTTTCAGGAGCTCCTAAGCATGGGGCATCTGTCAATTTGCCTCCAGATCTCCTGTTACCTTCCTCATCACACCAACCATCAGTTCCAGGGGTCCTCTAAGCTGTCTCCTGCCACAGGACCTTTGCACATGCTGCTCACTCACCCCTATCCCCACCCATCTGCCTGGAACACTCTTTCTCCTGGTTTTCACAAGGCTGGCTCCTTCTCAACTTTTAGGGCTCAATGAGAAAGTCGCTTCCTTAGAGAGACTTTTTCTCCAGCTCCACTCTCTAAAGAGGATTCCTCCTTGTACTCTCAATCCCAGGATCCTGTTTATTTCCTTCCCATTCCCCAGTAAATTCTTATTTTCTTAATGAATTTATGTGTGTACGTAATTTGTCATTGTCTGTCTCCCCACTGGAAAGTACTGTAAGGGTAAGAAGCTTGTCTGTCTCGTTCAACACTCTACCCCCGGAGCCCAGCACGGGCCTGCACCGAGTATGTGCTCAGTAATACTTGCAGACCCATCATGTTACTGCCCTGCTTTGGATGGTCAGTGCTTCCCATTGTCCTCAGTATACGTGCCAAACTCCATGGGCCCCATTACAGTTTCTTTACCACCTCCTTGGGCTCACCTTTCCCAGTGCCCTCGTCAGGTTGATGGGGAATCGGCATGGAAGCGGTTGAACCAAAAGGCAGTTGTGCCTCATAGCAGAGAACTGACCTGGGAGGTGAAAATGACCTTCAAGATCCTAGGCAGCACTTCAGTTCTGCGATGTTTGATTTTTTTTTTTTTTTTTTCTTTTTTAACCATAGCGAGAATGAAACTCTGGACCAAGTTGCCAAGGGAGTGACTTGTGATCAGCAGGGACCACTCTGGGCGGCTGGGGAAGGGGTGTGCAGATGGCTGACCCCCCAGCGCTGATTGAGGCCAGGGAGCTAGGGAGTTCTGAAGTCCCCCCGAAGTGAGCAGATACGGGGCCACGCCCACTGCTTCACACTGCATCCTCCACGCCTAGGGAGGGGCCTGGCACATGGATGCCCTGGGTGACAAATTAAGTGAAGGCATGTGTGTGGGGGCCAGAGGGCCTGTCCCAGTGGTGTCATAACTAAGGTGCAGCAAGACTGCGAAAAAGCCCCCGGGGCCAAGGTACCCCAAGAATTAGGAGCCTCTCGGGAGAGCAGGGAGGGGCTATTGGCCCCCCTTTCCTGAACCATTCAAGACCTTGACCGAGCCTCAGGCCCCGGGTGAAGGTGTCCTTCTGGCCCAGGCTCTGCTCTGCTCCCGACCCTGAAACAATTATCCAGCAGATTAAACTTATCTCTGTTGGCTCCTGGCAAAGTGGCTCTGAGCCAAGGTGTCTTGCTCCAGCCTCCACGCCCAGTGCCAGGCAGCTGCCAGGACTGAGTCTCCAGCTCAGAGCCCCCAAGATTACATCTCTGTGCCTGGCATGCGGCTCTGGGTACGAACCTCCAGGCTCAGCTCTGACCGTCGGTGTGGATCCAGCCTCCATGGTGGGAGTAGGGTGGGAGGCGGAAGTGGTGTTAAGAGCAGCAGCTGGGTGTTTCCAGGTGCTTTTCCACTGACACAGCCAGTCCAAGCAGCCTGAGCTTCGTCCTAGCAAACTCAGAAACTGTTCTGTGTTTCTCATCATCCCACTGGGATGGATCCACCGAGAGGACAGACTGACCCCGCTTCCACGCTGGGCACCAGACGTTGCCAAATAAGACCTCTGGCCAGCGTGTGCATAAAGCCAGGTCAGGAAACAGAGGCCCGGAGACATGAAATAACTCACTGGAGGTCCCATGACTAAGCGCCTGCTGGCCCCAAGTCAGGTGGTTTCCCACTGTTGGAAAAATTGAGGTGCAGGAATTTACAATGAGAAGAAGGATCATCCTGGGAGGATGAGAGTCAAAATCAAAAAGATGTTTCCTAGGGGCAGGGCTGCAGGTGCCAGTGATGGAAGCTCGGAGCGCCAGGCTGCCTCTCCTTGTTGAGACGGGAGCAGAGGGACCCAAGGGTCGGAGTGACCAGTGACCTTCGGAGCTGCTGGCAATAGAGCGTGGAAACAAAGAGGAACGCTGGGGGTGGGGATGAGGACCCATGTCCAAGTGCTAGCTCCTGGAATGCGTGCTATTCCGGGCAGCAGAGGGAAGGTTGGGGCTGGGAGGAAGGTGGGAAGAGAGGAAATGCTGCTGGCTCGGTGGGAACAACCTCTGGCTCTGGGGGAGGTTTAAAGCGCTGCTTTCCTTTGAGAGGACTTCCCCAGTGGCTCAGATGGTAAAAGAGTCTGCCTGCAATGCAGGAGACCTGGGTTCAATCCCTGGGTCGGGAAGATCCCCTAGAGAAGGAAATGGAAACCCACTCCAGTACTTTTGCCTGGAAAATCCCGTGGACGGAGGAACCGGGTAGGCTACAGTCCATGGGGTCACAAAGAGTCGGACACGACTGAGAGGCTTCACTTTCACTTCCTTTGAGGGGTCTTTGTGGGTTTCTCTGAAGTCTCCTTCTGGGGGGCCTCATATAAGCTCCTGTGTCCTCCAGTAGCCACTCAACCCTCCCCAGAATTTCTGGTTGAGTGAGTGAGGGGGTGAACAGATGTGTATCTGGGGAGGAGGTTTAGGATCTGGGGTCCGCTGCCCCAGCGAGAACCAAGTCTGCGGTGGTCGGCATCAATCACAGAGATGCTTCTTCCCTCTCTCGTCCTCTCCTCCAACACAGGGGTTCCCCAGGGAGTGCTCCAGGACCTCCATGTAGTCCTCAGCGGCCCCTCTGCGGCTCCGCCTGCAGGAGGCAAGCCTGGCCCACAGGTGGAGGGTGATGAGGAGGGCAGTGTGCGAGGAAGGTGTTCCCAGGTGACGCTCGCTTCCTTCAGGCGTCCTCTGGGTACCGGGCCCCTCTGGGCTCTGCTGCAGGTGACCAGCTCCCTCCGGTATCTCTGTGCTCTTTCTGGACCAGGGGCTGAAGCCTCATGGATAACCCTCCCCAGGGCTGGGGCTGCCAGGGTCCAGAGGCTACAATGGCCCTGAACTCTGATTCCCATGACACATGTTTCCTGGCCTGATCCAAGGCACTTCCCTTCGCTAAACCTCCCAAAGCTCCTCGCTTCCACTCTGCACTATTGAGAGGGCCGCTTGTGCAGGAAGAAGGCCCATCATCCTCACCGCCAAGCCTCCAGATGCTGCAGACGGGGCTGTGACCAGAGACTCTTCCCAGCCCCTTTCTTTCCTGGACAGGGCAGGACCAGCCATGAGTGGCCCCCCCTCTCCTCAGAGCCCCACCTGTGCCACGATCAGACCAGTGGTTTTTGAGGTCCACCTCCCCTCCACCCTGGGAGCCATAAGGAGAGGCTTCCTTCACTGTAGCGCTGGGTCCCCAAAGGCTTGCTTGGCTTGAGGGGTGGAGAATGACTCAGAGGCAGGTCCTGTGTTGGCAGACAGCCCCCTGGACTCAGCCCCAAACCTCAGAACCTAAGTGACTCGCCCTTCATGGGGACACAGGGGGAGAAGGGGAGGATGGGACCAACAGAGAGAGTAGCATTGATGTATATACACTGCCATGTGTAAAACAGAGAGCTGGTGGGAGGCTGCTCTATAGCTCAGGGAGCTCAGCTCGAAGCTCTGCGGAGACCTAGAGGGGTGGGATGGGGGTGGGAGGGAGGGAACTTCAAGAAGGATGAGATACAGGTATACATATAGCAGCCATGAAATTAAAAGATGCTTGGTCCTTGGAAGAAAAGTTATGACCAAACTAGACAACATATTAAAAAGCAGAGACATTACTTTGCCAACAAAGGTCCATCTAGTCAAAGCTATGGTTTTTCCAGTAGTCATATACGGATGTGAGAGTTGGACTATAAAGAAAGCTAAGCGCCGAAGTATTGATGCTTTTGAACTGTGGTGTTGGAGAAGACTCTTGAGAGTCCCTTGGACTGCAAGGAGATCCAACCAGTCCTTCCTAAAGGAAATCAGTCCTGAATATTCTTTGAAAGTACTGATGTTGAAGCTGAAACTCCAATACTTTGGCTACCTGATGTGAAGAACTGACTCCTTTGAAAAGACCTGGTGCTGGGAAAGATTAAAGGCATGAGGAGAAGGGGATGACAGAGGATGAGATGGTTGGATGGCATCACAGACTCGATGGACATGAGTTTGAGTAAACTCCGGGAGTTGGTGATGGACAGGGAGACCTGGCATGCTGCAGTCCATGGGGTCGCAATGAGTCAGACTTGACTGAGCAATTGAACTGAACTGGACTGAATAGCTGATTTACTTCACTGTGCTGCAGAAACCAACACAATATTGTAAAACAACTATCCTCCAGTACAAATAGGTGACTCAGTTTTTCCTTGCCCCTATAGGTAGCGCAGGCAAGTTCTCGGTCTCATAGTAAGGTCACGGCCCAATCCACTCACTCCCCTTGGTCTCACTGTGGACCCTAGTTGGCGAGACCAGCACCTTTCACAGGAACTCCAGACATCCCCCCCAACCCACATCGCCACTTCTACTGTTGCCCCTGACATCCACTCTTTACCTGAGGGCCAAGCCATCACTTTAAACCCATCAGGGGTCCTCGTTCCTGCCCTAAAACCTCGGCAGGGCTTGTCCCAGCCCTGAAGCCCCACCCCCTCCCTGGGGGGGCCCCTCTCCTGCGTTCACTCTGCTCCAGCCCTGCTGACCCCTCCCCCGAACCATATCGTCCTCAACCCTGTTCAGCTTCTTTCTGCTTAAGCCCTTTGCGCTAGCTCTTCCCTGGAATGCTCTGCCCCTAGAGCCACGCGTGGTTGCTCAGGGCTCAGTCCAAACATGAGCTGCTCAGAGAGGCCTCCTTGACAGCCTAGAACAAGGCAGCCCCAGGCACCTTGCACGGTGCTCTCTTTGTCTCCTGTCACACTTGCTGAAATGATCTTGCTTCGTGTTGTCTGTCTCCTCCCCTGGAAGCCTGGCTCTGGGAAAGCCTGAACCTCATCATTTCCAATGATGTGTCCCGCCTTCCAGAACCTGACCTCCCCTCTCTGCAGAGCTCCACCCACGGGAGCTGTATCTTGGTCACATTCCTGAATCCTTTCAACAAGCTTCATTGTAGGCAGGAGCTCTGGCAACCCCTTAGTTCCTGAAATTTAACTAAGATGCATGAATTAGAGTGCAGAGCCGGTCTCAGAGGACGGAGAATCCTCTGCTGATCGTTCCTCTTGCCTTTGATGTGGAGTCTTTGATTTCCTCTACCTTCCTGCTCCCCGCCTCACTCTATCTGCCTCCGTGCCAGCCTCCTCAGCCCCAGCCCCACCTCCCTTGCCTCTCACCCATCAAAGGAAGGCAAGATCCGGTAAGGAACTCCTGAGCTTGTCTGCCCCAAACAAAAGGAGCCAGGGAAGGGAGACAAAGACAGAGAGCCGCATCAGGGGAGGGAGAACGGAGCTCCCGAGACGGAGTCAGCTGAGGCTCGTGTCGGGCGGCTCCCAGGGTAACCTGGCTCGGTCACTCACAGCGTCACAGACACAGTCTGGGTCAAGCTTACCCCGTGTGACCACACTCTCAACCGAGCTAGAGAGTCTGGGGGAAAGTCTTGGACGGAACGTGACATTTAACACCAGCTCTGCCTTGGGCTTCAGGCGGTAAAGAATCTGCCTGCAGTGCAGGAGACCTGGGTTTGATCCCTGGGTCGGGAAGATTCCCCTGGAGAAGAGAATGGCTATCCACTCCAGTGTTCTTGCCCGGAGAATCCCATGGACAGAGGAGCCTGGCGGGCTACAGTCCGTAGGGTCGCAAGGAGTCAAACATGACTGAGCGTGTCTTTCACTGTCTGCCTTGGAATTGTTGAGTCAGGGGCCACACATCTTTTTATTTCCTTGCTTCTTTATCTCCTCCTTGACTTCCATCTCTGGATGATTTGAGAAGGAGGAATAATAATAGCTCATCTTTCTGAATATTTATTACAATCCAGGCACTATTCTGAGCCTTTTAGATGCTTAGAATGTTGAATTCACCCATTTAATATTCTAACCACTTTGTGAAGTGAGAACTATCATTATTTCCATTCGTGACAGATAAGAAAACTGGGTTCCAGCAAAGTTAAATAACTCACCCAAGGTCACACAGCCAGTAAAAATGAGAATTTGCTCCAGGCAGTCTCATTCCCGACTTTCTGCTCTTTACACCCACCATGGCTCTCAAGCAAGATCATCAACATGAATAAGTCCTATTACATGTGACACCCCCATTTAAGAATTTATTATTTATCAACCCGCTTTCCCCTGGCTCTTAGCATCTTCCCGTGTTTCTCACAGTATTTCTATCCCAGGGATACCAAGGGACCCAGATGGGAACCCAGGACACAGCACACAGCTACTCAGATGCTATTCAGTTAGATCCCACCCAGGAGAGCTGCTGGGGAATGAGTGAAGAACAGTAAGATGATGGAGGAGCTAGAGCTCCAAGCTAGAGTTTTCCTTTTAATCTTTTTTTTTTCTCTCTCTCTCTTTTGGCCGCACTGGGAGGCATGTGTCATCTTAGTTCCCCAAGCAGAGATCGAACCTGAGCACCTGCATTGGAAGCACAGGGTCTTAACCAGTGGACCACCAGGGAAGTCCTCTAAGCTAGAGCTTATTGATCACTCAGTTAGTAATAAAAATACGTGATGTTTGTTGAGTGCTAATAACATGCAGGCATCATTTGATGCTGTCCTACCTGGCATGTGGCCCCTACTGATCCTCGCCTCCTGATATTCCTACCCTTGTTGAGTTCCTTCCTGCACTGAATCAGGGCTGACCTGTGTGACTAGGACATTTATATGGTGGAAGTGGTAGTGTGTGAAGGCATCACAGCTTCCTCTTTGGTGTCTTGGAAAGGAGCTGAGGCCTCAGGCCAACAGCCCCAAGAGTGCACCGTCCTGGACACAGATCCTCCAGCCCTACTGGGGCCTTCAGATATTGCAGTGATGGCCAATATCTGACTGTGCCCTCATGAGACACCTTGAGTGGGAATGCCTGATGCAATACCCCTGAATTCCTGACATCCGAAGCATCAGAATGAAAAAAATCCACCCCCAATGGTGAATGCCTTGCTTTGTCCTGTTGGGGTCCCCTGCACCCCGAGCTTTCCAGCTCTCACTGTCAAGCTCTCAAACTGGAAAATGAAGCCATCAGAACTGGGCCAAAGCCCCATGCTTCCGGCATGCCAAGGCTGGAAGTGGCTGGCCATACCCCAGAGGTGCTATTTTATCCCTTGCCCCAAACCATGCACCCCCAAAGAGCATGCAGCCAACAGATTGCTGCTCAGGCCTGTCTGGACTGTCCACCCCAGCTGTTCCTGCCGCGGCAACCGGCCCCTTCCCGTGCGCCCCCTGATATCCAGATGGCAGCAGACACAGCAGTAAAGACGGCTTCAGTCAGGCAGCTCCCAGGCCAGCTGTGTGTCTGATGAAGCAGAGAGCCCGGCAGACACAGCCTATCTGGAGAGCTCACAAAGGCAGCGCACAGCCAGCCACAAAACATCGGCGGGTTTTATCCTCAGCCCAGCCAAGTGAGTTTGCTGTGTTGATTCCCAAGTATGTTCAATGATGTTATAACAACAACCACTATGATTGAGCACTTAAGTGTCAGGCGTCCTGTGCTCCATCCACCCTTTGGTGGAGATGTGAAGTGAAGTGGCTCAGTCGTGTCCGACTCTTTGCGACCCCATGGACCCTACCAAGCTCATGGAAATTTCCAGGCAAGAATACTGGAGTGGGTTGCCATTTCCTTCTCCACGGGGGACCGAACCTGAGTCTCCTGCATTGCAGGCAGACGCCTTACTGCCTGAGCCACCAGGGAAACCTGATGGAGATAGTGTTGTTATCATCATTCTGTTTATTGTGCTGCTTCCCATGTCAGGAAAAGGACTTCCCAGCTGGCACGGGGTAAAGAACCCGTCTGCCAATGCAGGAGACGTAAGGGACACAGGTTCTATCCCTGGATTGGGAGGATCCCCTGGAGGAGGGCAGGGCAACCCCCTCCAGTGTTCTTGTGGCCTGGGGCACTGTTCCGGTGCAATACCTTTTCCAAGTCATCTCCTAGGATGATGGAAATAAAACAAAAATAAACAAATGGGACCGAATTAAACTCAAAAGCTTTTGCACAACAAAGGAAACAATAGACAAAATGACACCCTCTTAAATTATGTGCCCAAGACAAGTGTCCTGTTTGCCTCACCCTAGTTCATGTCTTGATGGGCCTTTCTTATGGGGTCTTAGCTCCCCGACCAGGGATCGAACCTGGACCCTTAGCAGTGAAAGCTTGGAGTTTTAACCACTGGCCCCCCAGAGAATTGTCTAGATAGGACTTTCAAAGTGAGGACTGACGCATTGTGAATAAATTACTGCCTGATTACACATGGGGATGCTGAGGTTGGGAGGGTGTGTAATTAACCTGAGGTCACGCTGCAGGTGACTTGGGCTGGATTCAGTCCCAGACTTGCCTGGCCCCAGTGCCTCTGTTCTTCCCATCACTCCAACCTGCCCCTGGAGCACCTCCTCGGTCACTTAGGCATGTGTGCCCGCAGGAGGAAAGTGGTTCTCAGATTGGACTTCTCTGTTCTCAGAACTGCCCACCAGAGATGGCCAGAAACCCACCCTGGGACTCTGCTCTACCAAATGAGCACAGCGTGGGCACAGATTCTGAAGCCCCACCAGGCTCACTGGCCCTGCAGCGCAGAGGTAAAAGGGGGAGAGGACCCTCAAACCATAAAGGCCCCAAAGGAGCCCCCTCCCCACTGAAGGTGCTGAGGCAGCAGCATTGTGTCCTGTCACCCACTCACCCAGCAGCCCAGGGAGGACAGAAGCAATGATGCCTTTGTAATTGGTTTCCCCGCTGAGGAGCCAGATGGATGGTCTACTGGATGGAAGCTGTAGAGGCATTCTACAGCAATGGAGTTCTTTCTCTGTCTCCTGTTTGAGGCCTCAGCTGGGTGTGTAGTGTCTCCAAGGAGACGGCCGATCTGGGGAAGAACAGGTAGAGGCTTGGCCTCTGCCCTGCCCCTGGTTGGACACATCCGTGTCCTGGCTCTGGCTGAGAATCACAGGGCTCTGGGGTCAAGTCTCTTGGGGACTGAGTGACAGGGATCACTTGAGCACTAATAGGAGCCTGGGAAGGTACCAAAAAGAACAGGCAAAGTCTTCTAACCCACGGGCGGCTCATATTTGCTTCAGAGGCCCAGAGCAGAACATGGGGTTCCTGTGGGCATCTCAAGCCAAAATATAAACCATTCTCTGGGAAGGAAGGAGGACTCGGCCCCAGCGTAAGCCATCAATTCACTGCCATTGGCATCTGCTGGCCCCAGACCTCTTCTCGAGGGTTAGCGTCACTGACCCTGGGAACTGAAGCTGCAGCTCCCAGCACCGCCATTGCAGAACACAGGCTGCCTGGGGCCCTGGGAGGTGCCGTCTCCTTGGATATGGACCCAGGCTGGGAGGTCTTCAGTGGACAGTCAGTCATTCCCACTGCCTCTGACCTTTGAAACACAGCACTGCAAAGGCCCAGCCCAGGATGGCCAGAATTAAGAAAGGGGCAACAATTAAGAAATAATGGTGGTTTTCCCTGGTGGCTCAGTTCGTAAAGAATCTACCTGAAATGTGAGAGACCCAGGTTCGATCCCTGGATCGGGAGGGTCCCCCTGGAGGAAGAAATGGCAACCCACTCCAGTATTCTTGCTGGAGAATCCCATGGACAGAGGAGCCTGGCGGGCTACAGTCCATGAGGTTGCAAAGAGCTGGACATGACTGAATGCCTCACACACTCACACACACACAAGAAATAATGGTAGAAATGGTATTGAGATGAGGAAGCATTTGGCTTGAGGACAGTTATGTAACACGGCATCAGTGACTTATGCTTGAACTTAAAACATTTATTATGCTACAACCTGTGCAGGTCTGAAGTTTAGGAGCTGATTCACTGGGTCCTCTGCCTCAGGGTCTCTTAGAAGACGGAAATCCTGGCGTCAGCGATGGTCTAATCTGAAGGCTTTGCTGGGGTGGGTACACTTCTCAGCTCACATGACCATTGGTAGCAATCAGTTTCCAGCTGTTGGCTGAAGGTCGACACTCCCTTGATGGACGGTTCTCTCCAACAGGACAGGCGTATTAGAGATACAGAGAGAGAATACCAGCAAGGCAGAAGTCACAAAATCTTTGATAACCTAATCACTTTCACTGTATTCTCTTGGTTAGGAGCAACCAAGCCCCAGCCAACACTCAAGGGGAGAAGATTACACAAGGGCAGGAATACCTGGAGGCAGCGATCATTGGAGCCATGTCAGAATCTGCCCATCATTGCTGGTTTGCACTGAACAAGTTATACTTGTTATACTGAACAAGTTATATTTCCATCTTTCCAGATGCCTTTAATTACCTGCCCGTGGCCCTGCGAGACACTGGCCATAAAAGCCTGGACCACAGTGATGCCTGGGGCTCAGCCCTATTAGATGCTGTGACCCAGGTAGTTTGAATGGAAGACTCAGAGAAAGGCAATAATCATTCCTTATTCTAAAGGAATTCTAGGCACTGGGTCCACAGTAATACATGACGGACATAGTCTTTGTTTCATGGCATGAAATAGGGAGAAGTAGAGAGATGCACAAGGCAATGGCAAGAATGAGGAAGCATCAGTGGCCATGAAGAAAGTAGCATCCATGAGGTTGTGAGAAGAGGGAGAAGGGTAAAATAATGCAGGGAAGCAGAAGCAGAGGCACAGACACAGGTGAGCCTCCCTAGGGCAAGCCCAGGTATAAGGAGAAATGCATCCATTTACTAGCTTAGCAACTAGCTTAACTTCACTAAAGAGCTACCGTCTTCCCTGAAAATTCTGGAGATCAAGGTCACAGATTGAGTTGCTTGCCTGTCATTGAACCTAGGGGCCAGAGTTCTGATCAGCCACCTCTGAGTCACCTGCTAGTCTGAAGAAGAAGGGGGACAGAGCTGAGGTCGACTTCACTTAAACCACATGAAAAGACTCTAGAGCTACCAAGGTAGACAAGAACAACAGCTATGTGCTATACCTGGAGTTTAGAGGAAGGAAGAGGGGGAGGGGACTTGTTGGCTATTGATGTCTGCCCAAGAGGCACCGCTGGACAGATTTTGGAAAGCTGCTCTTCATTTTCTGTGCATTGTGGGGCATTCATACTTCTGTTGTTTGCAACACCTACAGGCAGTCCTTTCAGCAAGCTCTGCATTCTGAGTGCACAGAACGCCTTTTGGACTCTGGACCAGCAGGTTAAGCCAGAAAGTCAGATGTTTGTTTCCATTTTTAACTTATTTATTTCTATAGGATTATTTGTTGAAAAATGTCTCAATTGGCAATTCATTCTCATTTATTGTTTTCCAGTTCCCTTATTTTTTAGGTCAGTTCAGTTCAGTTCAGTCGCTCAGTCGTGTCTAACTCTTTTCGACCCCTTGAACCGCAGCACACCAGGCCTCCCTGTCCATCACCAGCTCCCGGAGACCACCCAAACCCATGTCCATCGAGTCGATGATGCCATCCAACCATCTCATCCTCTGTTGTCCCCTTCTCCTTTGGCCCTCGATCTTTCCCAGCATCAGGGTCTTTTCAAAGGAGTCAGTTCTTCACATCAGGTGGCCAAAGTATTGGAGTTTCAGCTTCAGCATCAGTCCTTCCAATGAACACCCAGGACTGTTCTCCTTTAGGATGGACTGGTTGGATCTCCTTACAGTCCAAGGGACTCTCAAGAGTCTTCTCCAACACCACAGTTCAAAAGCATCAATTCTTTGGTGCTCAGCTTTCTTCACAGTCCAACTCTCACATCCATACATGACCCCTGGAAAAACCATAGCTTTGACTAGATGGACCTTTTTTGGCAAAGTAATGTCTCTGCTTTTTAATATGCTGTCTAGGTTGGTCATAACTCTTCTTCTGAGGCGGAAGAATCTTTTAATTTCATGGCTGTAGTCACCATCTGCAGTGATTTTGGAGCCCAGAAAAATAGTCAGCCACTATTTCCACTGTTTCCCCATCTATCTGCCATGAAGTGATGGGGACCAGATGCCATGATCTTAGTTTTCTGAATGTTGTGCTTTAAGCCAACTTTTTCACTTTCTTCTTTTACTTTCATCAAGAGGCTCTTTAGTTCTTCACTTTCTGCCATAAGGGTGGTGTCATCTGCACATCTGAGGTTATTGACATTTCTCCCGGCAATCTTGATTCCAGTTTGTGCTTCTTCCAGCCCAGTGTTTCTCATGATGTACTCTGCATATAAGTTAAATAAGCAGGGTGACAATATACAGCCTTGATGTACTCCTTTTCCTATTTGGAACCAGTCTGTTGTTCCATGTCCAGTTCTAACTGTTCCTTCCTGACCTGCATACAGGTTTCTCAAGAGGCAGGTTAGGTGGTCTGGTATTCCCATCTTTTTCAGAATTTTCCGCAGTTTATTGTGATCCACACAGTCAAAGGCTTTGGCATAGTCAATAAAGCAGAAATAGATGTTTTTCTGGAACTCTCTTGCTTTTTCAATGATCCATCGGGTGCTGGCAATTTGATCTCTGGTTCCTCTGCCTTTTCTAAAACCAGCTTGAACATCTGGAAGTTTATGGTTCTTGTATTGCTGAAACCTAGCTTGGAGAATTTTAAGCATTACTTTACTAGTGTGTGAGATGAGTGCAATTGTGCGGTAGCTTTTTACATCAGAAGACATTAAAAAAGGAAGTAGATTCCCTTGACCTTGATTGTAGGTCTACCCCAGAATATCATTGGAGGTTTCCTGGAGTCCCTGTTGATGTATAATTTTGTTTGCAAATTAGCCAAACCTCCCTGAAGCAGTGGAGTCTTGCACTGGCTCTTGAAAGCCTCCTTACTCAGTACTGCATTTGATCATGTCATGTTGTTCTCTTGGAATTGGCCAGGGTGGGAGTATTTATACCAAAGTGAAGTCCCTTAGTCGTGTCCAACTCTTTAAGACCCAGTCTCCCCTGTCCAGGGGATTCTCCAGGCCAGAATACTGGAGTGGGTTGCCATTTCCTTCTCCAGTGGATCTTCCTGACCCAGGGATCAAACCCAGGTCTCCTGCATTGTAGGCAGACGCTTTACTACCTAAGCCACCAGTGAAGCCAATTCTACCATGAAATATACAAATGCTGTAGTTCATGCCTTCGCTTCCAGGTTGAAAGCTGGTGGTTAAATATATACCAGCATACCACTACCTCTAAGGAAAAGACTTCTCAAATGACCATATTTTAGTACTTTCTTATTTTTCTTGCCCTTTCAGGGTTTTGAAAGAAATTGTGGCATAGTTGGATTCTTTAGTTTCTCTCTTTATCTCACCTCCGCTGCTAGTTTCAGTATTATTCCCTCACCGGGGGACTAACAATTAAGTAAACTAGCTGGTAAATATCTGATAGCCCAGAACAATTGGTCTAGCAAAATCCTAAATTCTACAGCAAATTTCTGTCTTCCTGAGGTTTACAAAAATACTATAATTATAGCCTTCAATTTAGCCCTAGACTGTGGTTAAATTTCAGCTGCTATAGATGTGCCTTCTGGTCTAGCAGTTTTAAGGGGATATTTTGCAACGTTACTGTGCTTTTCCTGAGACAAACTCACTTAGAAAGTCAGGAGAAAGAGCAGAAGAAAGAGAGGGACCTAAGTGAGTGGGGACCATGAACTTGAAACAATGATGTAAAGAGCAGAAAACTCTGAGAGCTTGGACAGGAGTGAAATAGAAAGGCTTCGAGACAGACTCTTAGAGTCAGTGTTTTGTTTTGAGTCCTTAGGGTATCAATCAAAGAAACTGATTGTTGAATTTTTAAAATTGAAATATAGCCGATGTGTAGTATTATGTGAGTTTTAGATATACTACATGATACAGGCATACATTATGAAATGATCTCCACAGTAAGTCTAGGAACCATCTGTGTCCATACAAAGTTGCTGACTGTTGAACTTTTAATGTATTTTCTCATAATTTTCTGAAACTGTAGTTAAATGTGTTAATTCCCTCATTTTGACATCTCAAACTTCCTTCAAACGGTCAATTATTCCAAGTTTTACAGGCTGAATTGTGTCCCCATAAAAATCATCTGTTGAAGTCTTAGCTCTCAGTACCTCAAAGTGTGATTGTATTCAGAGACAGCGTTTTTAAAGAGGTGATTAAGTTTAAATGAGATAATTAGGCTGGGCCCTTCTTGAGGATTTTTATCTTTTCTAAGAAGAAGAGGTTAGAACACAGACACAGAGGGAAGGCCATGTGAAGACCCAGAGAGACAACAGTTCACTACAGGCCAAGGATAGAGGTCTTAGAAGAAACCAAACTTGCTGACACCTTGGTCTTGAACTTCAAGCTTCCAGAGTTGTGGGAAAATAAATTTCTGTAGTTTAAACAGCCTAGTCTGTGATACTTTGTTATGGCAATCCTCACAAACTAATACACCAAGAAGAAAAATGTTTTGCCATTTACCTAATTAAATGCAAATTCATTTGAGGAGTAGGAATTCTGCCAAGAGGACGTTGAGGCTTTGACATAGCCAAACCCATGACAAAGAGACCAACCACTATGGTTGGTCAAAAAGTATATGTGTTTATGAATGTTTTTTTCAGATGCCCCAACCAAGAACATGTTAGGGAGGGGTGAGATAATCAATAACCCAACAATTATTGACCTTAGAATAGATTGAGCAAAGTGACCTTCTTTTACAAATTGATAAGACAGAGAATATCCTCATAAAATTTTGAAGGGGACCCAGAGCAGAATTTAATGCATGACTTTTGCATGAATTGATTGCTGGTCTCCGAACCTCCAGCTTATAGTCCTCAGGACTAGTGTGAATTGAATTGGAGCCTATGCCTCCAACTCTCCCCATGGAGCCTTCTTTATGTATTCAACAGATGCCAGTCAATCCAAGTCAAAACAAAGACACACACGACAAGACTTTACAAGTAGTCGTGCTAAGTTGCTTCAGTCGTGTCCGACTCTGTGACCCCATGGACTGTGGCCTTCCAGGTTCCTCTGTCCATGGGATTTTCCGGGTAAGAATACTGGAGTGGGTTGCCATGGCCTCCTCCAGGGGATCTTCCCGACCCAGGGATCGAACCCGCATCTCTTACATCCCTTACATCACTAGTGCCACATGGGAAGCCCAATTCTGGCACCAGGTCCATGGCCTGCCTCCTCAGAAACAGTCAAACAAGAATCAAAAGCAAAGCAAGCAGGAAAAGAATAAACAGATTAATGGCAAAAATAGTCACCAAATGGTACAACTCCAAAAGAGTTCTCATTATGTGATGACTGAGACCTAATTTTCTTGTTCAAGAACCATTTGGTTACAAATCCTAAGATAATAAATTCAGCAAAGACATTTTAATGGAATGCATCAGGGGAGTCTATAGAGTCACTACTCTTGGGCACAAAGGACCAGGTGCATGAATCTGTTGGACTGAGGACTTTCAAAATAATTTCATTGGAACCTCCAGACTTATCACAGGAGAAAACCACTGCTCAACATCTGAAAATATTTCTTATTTATTTACTTTTGGCTGTGCTGGGTCTTCGTTGATGTGCACGGTTTTCTTTAGTTGTGGCACGTGGGCTTCTCATTGATGCTGCTTCTCTTGTTGAGGTTCGTGGTCTCGGGGTCAGTAGTTGCAGCACATGGGCCTGGTTGCCCTGTGGCATGTGGGATCTTCCTGGACCAGGGATAAAACCCGTGTCCCCTGCATTTGCAGGCAGATTCTTAACCACTAGGCCACCAGGGAAGTCCTGAAAATATTTCTTAAGTAAAGGAAGAGCCATACTGATCATGCAAATTTCTCTGAGCAAAGCAAACTGCTGGTCTTTTATGGATTGTTGGGAAGAGTGTATTTGGGGTTGGGTTGGTTTTAGAGGCAGGATAGGTTGATGTCAACCTTGGAAGTGTGTTCACAGAAGGCAATCCACCAGCAAGTTGGCTGCCTTCCACCCCATGATGACCGTCACTAATAGCCTGGCTTTCAGAGTTGTGTTCATTGAAGTTACTTCTCACTCATTAATTCATCATTGTCAATTGTCATTGACAGGTTGAAAGCTATTTCTGGTGGAAACTTGTACCATGACTATAGAATAATCAGTCCTTTCCTAGGAGTGTGGGACCACCATGTAACAATCTTTATATCTTTTATTTTGTTTATTGAGTATCTCTTACCTCAAGGAGAGAGATACACTGGATTTCCAGCATCTAGACGTGTCTGGCACAGCATGCTAGGTTGCTTCAGTCCTGTCTGACTCTGTATGACCCCATGGACTGTACCCCACCAGGCTCCTCTGTCCACGGGATTCTCCAGATAAGCGTGCTGGAGTGGGTTGCTCTGCCCTCCTCCAGGGGATCTTCCCCACTCAGGGATGGAAACTGTGTCTCCTGCGGCTCCTGCATTGCAGGCGGATTCTTTACCGCTGAGTCACTGGGGAAGTCCTCTGGCACACAGTAGGTATACAACAGATATTTGTTCAATGAATGAATAATCCTGACCTCCAGATCTTGACCTGTAGAATCTTTCAGGGAAGATACGGTTTTCTATTTGAATTACTTAGCAAAAAATCCATTACTCCAGACACTGGGCTGGATCTAATCATGATAAATGCTTTTGAATTGAGGGTGATTAACGAGCTGTGGGATAAAGCTAAGTGTGTGCGGTGTGCCTGCTGCCTCTCCAGGTCACGTTTTGACTTCACCGTTACTGTACGTGCAATGGATTTCGGATACTGGCAGGACCACTTGGATCATTAATCTTGGAACATTCATTCTCTGGCTTTTGTAGTTCTTAGAGATTTGCTTCCTTTTGGTCTTATGGTCCTAGAATGTGAATTCCAGGAGGTGGTATGACATGGTGATCAAAAAACTTAGGCTCTTATTAGTGGCATCACTTGGAAAGGCTGTGCAATGTTTCCAAGCCCCAGTCTCCTTGTCTGTAGCATGGGAACAGCAATGATAGAACTTAAGTCACATGACTATGGTTTTCACCACCACCAGTACTATCATTGGTCATTGTCATCCATGCAACCACGGGGCTCTAGTGGGCTGGCTCCCTGTGTCCCAGCACTGGCTAACATGAGTGTGCCGATCTCATGAGGCGGATTAGTGGACCAAATGGGTTAATGCTTGAGAGCATGTGGCCTAGTGAAAGCACATAGCAAGTGCTCAATAATGGCTTGCTTCCTTCCACCCTGGGATGGTGGAGGAGGTGGAATTCTGAGATGCGAGTCAGGGACTAAATCAGCTGTCCCACAGAGCATCAGCAGGGATTGTCGTGGGCCATGAGCCATGGATGCAAACCAAGAAAGTCCTCCTCCAAACCCTTCCTCCACCCTGCCCCTGCAGCTGAGGTTCCAGTAGACAGCCCTCCTCCCCAGAGGGCCATTCTCCCCAGGGAAGGTGCAGAGAACATGCCCAGTAAGAGGCGATGAGCCACCTGCCAATTGCCTGTCCCCGCTCTCCTTGCTCAGACAGATTACTCCTGTGAGGAGTGGCAGCAGCCTGCCTCATCACCCTAATTGCAGTAGGTCACGGGTCCAGGATCAGAGGTCAATGCTCAGAGGGAGGTCAAAGGGGCTGGGGGCAAGAGGTCAGAGGTCAAAGGTCTGATGTAAGAGGTCAAGAGGCAAAGGTGTTGAGGTCAAAGGTGAAGGAAACAACAGGAATTTGAAATTAAATTCCAACATGCAATTTATCCAAGAGATGAGGACTATTGCTTGATTATGCAGAAACCCCTGCCTTCCCTCTGGAGGCAGAACATTCCTGCTGCCAGTGCTGCCAGACCCCAGGCTTGTCTCCTGGGGCCAAGGCTCTCTGCAGTGAGGATTCTCCCTGGGCTGCTGTCTGCTGCTTTCCCATTTTACAGATGGACTTACTGAGGTATAGAGAAGGGTCTAACACATGGAAATAGTCCTGGGAAAACTGAGACCAGGACTGGTGTGGCCTAGTCTCTCTTTGGGAACTAGACGTGACAAAGCATCTCTCTGGCACATCCTGAAATGACAAGTGAGACCATTCTGGGTGGTAGTAAGGGCTGCAGGCATTTCATTTTGAAAATCACAATCCTTCTATCAGCATTCATTTGCCTGAACGAGGCTTCTAAGCAGAGCCCAGGCTTCATATCAATGTGCCAGCTCCTTCCTGGCAGATTCATCTGCCAGGGGCTTGCAGACTGGCTCCTGCCACCTGTTTCCCCCTGTCCTGAAACGTCTTCCGAATCACAGACAACAGAATTAAGATGGCAAAGTTGATTGAAAGCCACAGAGGTGAGGAAACTATCGAACCAGGAAGGCAACATGGCTAGAAGTGTGTGTCTTCCTAAGTGGCCGCCCTCTGGCTCCCTCCTATCTCGGTTCAGCACGCGACAGGTAGTGTGTGGGTGCCCGGCCCTGGGAGCCCCTCTTCACGGTCTGTGGCTGTTTACTGTCAGACACTAATCTTTCTCAAGTAAGCCTTAGGCTCAGACTAGAAGCAGAGCAAAGTGCCAACACCTCCTCTGGGGCTCAAGGCTCTCTTACGTGGGGGATGGGGCGCAGGCACACTCAAGTGACAAGAGCTGGAGCCCTGGACACGTGTGCTCCCGGAGAAATGTCTCCATAGCCAGCCCTGCCTGGCAAAGCCTTATTTCTCCCGGGTCCCTGGGTTCAGCTCCCAAACTGGCACAGATTTCCAACATTTACCAGACAGACAGCACTGTGGCTTCGGGGGTCAATTTTGAGAGTGTCAAGTCAGCAAATAACCCCTCAGGAAGCAACGTCTAGTTCTGATGGAAAGCCTGGAGGCAGGAAGTGGACATTTCAGTCCAGGGCTGATGCCGTCATTTGAAGTTGCAAGTAACCGTGGGTCGTACACCAATTCCCCAACAGGGCAAGGGGAATGAAAAGGAGGGGACATCACTGTCATAAAATGATGGGAAAGGTTAAAACCAAGTGGTTGGAGCATGGTCTTTGAGTGCAAAACTGAAATTGAAGGCTTTCAAGATTTAGCTCTTAGAACAATCTCTTTACATCTGTGGCCCTCGGTTTTCCAATCTGGAGAGTGGATAGAGCAATGGTATCCATCTTTCAAGCTTCATGTAGAACAAGGATCAGGAACTTTTTCTATAAAGGGTCAGATAGCAAATATATAGGCTTTGGAGGTCATGTGAAATCTGTTGCACCTACTAAACTCTGTGGTTGTTGGAATGAAAGCAACTATAGAATCAGCAAATGAATGGACATAGCTGTGTCACAATTAAACTTGATTTACAAAACAGGTGGTGGGTCTGATTTGGCCTTCGAGTCGAAGTTTGCCAACCCCTGATTCAGAGGATTACATGCGACAGTGCGAAGGATAGCAAAGTGTTTTTCACAGAACTGACCAATAAATGTTACTGCCATCCTCACCCTTTTCCTTACTGCATCACTCCTCTGCATCTGGCCACACAGACTGTAGCCCACCAGGCTTCTCAGTCCATGGGACTTCCCAGGCAAGAATACTGGAGTGAGTTGCCATTTCCTTCTCCAGGGGATCTTCCCAACCCAGGGATCGAACCTGGGTCCCCTGCACTGTAGGCAGATTCTTTACCAATTGAGCCACCAGGAAAGCCATTTGAATCATCAGGTGCTGCCTAATAAATACCTCTGCTCCCCATCTCTCTGCCTTTACCGACTTGATAAATTTCCAAAAAGGGCACTTGCTTGAGTTCCTTCAAACTCCTGGATGCAAGTACATTCAGGATTTTGCCCTGAAGTGGCCTTCATAATGCAGACTCTCAAATCTCTTAGCATTTAAAAGCAAGGGAGTTTGGATCCCCAGTGAAGTAAACAAGGATGTGACTCCCCATTAGAAGTTTCTATTGCCCTTCACAAGGGATTTCCTCTGTAATATAGCATGGATTTCTCACAACTGCTTCAAGAAGTAAAGATGATTACAACAATGTTACAGGCAAGGAACTGAGTTTTGGGAAGACGTCTTGACTTGTGTGAAGTCAGACTGAGAATCGGGAGCAGAGCAGACACTTGATCCCAGGTCTATGGGCTCCAGATTCCACTGGTCGTGCCTCCATGCTGCAGCCGCACCGAGTATTGGATCAGTCAAGATCTTTGCTGCCAACAATAAACTTGCTGGTTTAAACAGAAAAGGAATTCATTGTCAGAGGCCTGGAGAAATTCTGAGCGGTACAGAGAGTCATGTGGTAGGCTGTGAGGGGAGAAATGGATCCCAGTGAGAATGCCGGACACTTAGTTGCAGATGCTCCAGACCCAGGAACCGCACCTGGCCCCACCAGTGCCTGTCGCCTTTAAGATGCCTGCCCCTGCTGTGGCCTGAAGTTCAATTTCTTCTGCCACCTTAGAACCAATCCTGCACTGTGCTTACTTCTTCCCACCAATCTTTCAAATGCAAGTCTTCAAGAGAAGGTCCTATGGGCTGAGCCTTCTCATGTGTCTGGGCCCTAATTCCCAAACAAGTTACTGACTGCTTCCTGGGGGGTGGGGGGCAGGGCTCATAGGAGGGGGATTTCCCAAGCCCAGGAAGAGTGTGCCAAGGGTGCTGAGCCAACTCCACTTTGGGGTACAGACTCCAAAGAAATGAAGGGAAGGACTCAAAGAGATACTTGTACACCCGTGTTCAGAGAAGCATGATTCACAATAGCAAAAAGGTAGAAGCAACTCAGATGTCTGTCAATTGCTAAATGGACAAATGTGTGATATATCTCTACAATGGAGCATCATTCTGCTTTAAAGAGGAAGGAAATTCTGACACAGGCTACAACATGGATGAACCCTGACAACATTATGCTAAGTGAAATAAAATTAGATATAAGACAAATCATATTTGTCCATGATTCCACTCATGTGAGGTTTCTGGAGTAGTCCAATATACAAAGACAGAAAGTAGAATGGAGGTTACCAGGGGTTGGGAGGAGGGGGAATGAGGAGTTATTTTTAGTGTGTGCAGAGTTTTAGTTTGGGAAGATGAAAAAGTTCTGGAGATGGATGGTGGTGATGGTTATACAACCACATGAATGCACTTAATGCCACTGAACTATACACTTAAAAATGGTCGAAATGGTAAATTGTACATTATGTATATTTATCATAAAAAATAGGTGCCAAGCATGACACATATCCACGCTGACAACTTTAAGATTTCATTTTCGAGAAGAGGCCCAGAAAGTGACTAATCAGTGGCGATGTGGGCGACTGTCAATCTTGAGTGCTTGCTCCTTCCAGAAAGAAACTGTTGGGACCAATAGATGTAAGGTGCCAGCTCCTCAGCCTTGCTCCGCCAGGCAAGCGACCCAGCAAGCTGAGTGGGTTGGATGGGAGACAGCGAGGAGAAGGGGTGACTGTGATGCTTTGAGGAACAAAAGTTCTGTCCCAACAGGGCAGCTGCTCCTCGGTTTGGGCAAGTTTGACACATGGGCAGGGAGCCCCATGCTCTTCCATCTCTTGGCTCCTAAAAAGAAGCCAGACATCCAGATATTTATGTGAAATCTCCCGAACTTTAATTGTTGGCAACAGATTCAAATAATATGAGAGTCTGCAGGCTGGGATGAAATCTCTCTCTGGGTTGAAGGCCACCCTTGGGCTGCTGGTTTGTGAACTCTGTTTGAGACTAGAGGCTAGGGCCAAAGATAACATCAAGATGTCAGTTTTAATAGTTGATGCTCAGAAACCCCCCAGGAAAGAATGCTAAAGAAAAACATAGCTATGAGCTAAAATCAAAATAAGGGTCTTGTAGTACATTCGACTTCCCACGCTAAATTCTCAGATCTTCCGGGGCAGAGTTGGGACTGAGGATTAAACTCCATGGGAACTTGGCCACCCTGCCTGTCCAAGTGGCAGGAAGAGCTCTGCCTCTAAAACTCATTAACCAGGAAACACAGAGTGACACAGAGTGGGGAGGATGGAGACAGAGAGACAAAGAGGACAGGGAAGGACGGAAGGAAAACGGGAGGATGCAGAACAGGTTTTCAGCCTTTTCTCAAGGCCAACTCCTTCTGCAATCTCTGAAATGACTGTTTCCAGCTGGAGCAACCTGTTCTCTGGTTGATGTGGCCCAATTTGAGCAAACTCCGTGAGATAGTGAAGGACAAGGGAGCCTGGTGTGCTGCAATCCATGGGACTGCAAACAGTTGGATGCGACTTAGCTACTGAAAAATAATTGATACATTCACTTGGTTTGACTCTTACCTAGTAAATTTGCTCCTGTGAGAAGGTGTCAGAAAGCAGGGGAGAGGGAAATCATTGTGGAGAGGGGCCAGGAAGCTTCTCCATTTTCACTTCTAATAACTCATTTGGTTTGATGGCCAAACCTGTGTTCAACGTGCTGGCGGTTTGTCTCAGGGCAGGAAATGAGCATCTTACTCCCATCTTCATGAAGTTGCTCACCCAACACCCACACCTGGCCCTTTATGAGTCTCCCAGGGACCCTCAGTGGACACTAGGAAGTCAACACAGATCATTAATAAAAGTCTCTCCAACACCACGCTTTTCCATTTCCCAACACAAGTTGTCTAAACATCTTATCGGAGACTAAGCTAAATAACAGAATCATTCTAGTTTGAAAACTGTGAACTCCAATTATTAGATACACCTAGAAAAAAAATTAAAGGTCAAAAGTTAAATTCCCCTTTCTTATTAAATACAAAGAAATTAATGTCCAATATTTGTTGAGTCCAATTTGCTATAATACATAACAAGAACCCTCTCACTGGGAGGAGAGAGTATCTGTTCTGGAAACTACTGCATGGATCAAGATCGTGGTTCCCAGGGGGGATGAATGCCTGTTGTCTTCACTCTCATCTCAGGCTGGGAGTCATACTTCCTGGAATCCCCTTTCCCTGTGGTTCTAGAGGGCAAGTGTGTCAATGAAAGGAGCTTACGTGAGACTTGAAGGCAGAAGTGTAGTTAGTCATTACTCTGGACTGGGGTGAGTGGCCATGTGATTTAAGTCCTCTCCATGAGCTAAGTCACCGAAGTACCACCTTGGACTTATTATATTGCCTTCCTGGTCACCCTTGCAAGCTCCTGGTTCTCCGTCTGTCCCAGGCTTAGGCTGGTGTCCTTGGTAATTATGTCTGGGATCCTCCAGCTGCAGGCTTCCAGGCATTTCTCTGCCAGCTCTTCCAGGGTCAGTATAATTCCTTATCTCCATCTTCAATCCCTTTTTCCTGTAACACTTGTAGTGGCTCTGACTGATCCCAGCTGAAACACTGGGAAAACATAAACATCATTTTCCTAAAGAGGCACGTATTAGATCTAAGCCAAGATAGCAACTAGGTCAAGATACTCACATTCCATCACTTTCTGGCAACCGATTCCAACTAGAAAGATGAGTTATTTAAAGGGCCTATTTTTCACTTACAAGGGAGCTAACCCCTTCTTCTCTTTCTATGATACCCCAAGAACTCATTTCCCTGCTAGAACACGGTGTCAGTTCCTCATCTCTGAACTGGGGATTTCATCCTCTCCAGATAGGATCTGTGGTGCTAGGAAGTTCAGTGAAGACAGTTTCCATTAGTTCTCAAAGAGAGAGTATCTTTTGTTTTTCTTTTGAACTTTTTATTTTTATATTGGGGTGTAGCTTATCAGCAATAGTTAACTGTGATAGTTTCAAGTGAATAGTGAAGGGACTCAGCCCAGAGAGAATCTCTTTTTCTTAGATCATGAACCTGGATATTCTGGGACCCTATTTTCCACCACATTTTATAAGACCAAGAAGTCATGGCTTGACATGGATAAAGCAGGACGCAGAAGTCAGAGAGGGCAAAACAGATCCCTAATGACAGCTGTTGAACCAAGGAATTCAGCCCTGTCCCAAACCAGTTTCCATACATTTGAAGATGATTGCATTTAGCCAATACACCTTCTAAAATTTAACACAATTCAGCTTGTGTGAGTGGGATTACTTATAACTATCACTTACAACCGGGGATTCTATTAACATTCCCACTCACTTGTATAACTACAGGATGTCAAGGGAGTTTGCGTATTTTCTCCCTGGATGCATTTCTTCTCCTATGAACGCCTCCACTGTAGCCATCTGAAGCTCCTTCTTCCTTATACTGTTCATTCTTTGAATCTGCTGCCTTGCTTGAGGGTAGCAAGTTAAATTGAGAAGATGAACACTACCTCCCCGCTCATTTATCCCCATGAACTTTTCTCTAAGAGACAGACTGTTGTGATACTTTATCTTACAGAATCCTTAGCGAGAGCAGATTTTCAACCAAGACCTTGGCATTCAACTCACTGTTTAAGGCCTCTCTGGGAAAGTCTCTACTCATCATAACCCTGTATTTCTGTATTCACTGGAAAAGAGCTAAGAGGGTCAATTAAAATGAATTTCACAGGTCCTTGAACTGCCTTCTTCCCACGTTCTTCCATTTTTAATTTTTTGGAGGTTGGTGCCATTTTGAGGGTTCCAATCTCCAAGGCCAACCATTACTGTGCTATTTCTTTTCTTTTCATGAGCTTCGGATCCATGAGCACGATGTAGGAATGAGCCATTAAGTTAGGGGTGGGCAAATGACAAAGCCAGATCCAGCCCATTTTGCTAGTTACTGGAACCGAGGCACATCTATGCATTTATGTATTGTCTATGGCTGTTTTTATAGTTGCTACAGAAACCCTATGGCCGCAAAGCCAAAGTATTGTATTATCTGACTCTTGACATGAAAAGTTTACTGATCTCTGCTCTAGATTAGTGTTTCTCAACTGTTTTCTCAACTTAGTGCCCATAAAAATGATACTCTAAGAGATGAAGGAGCTCACATCTTGATGAGATTTTGGGGGCACATTGTTCAGGAAGGTCTCCCTAGACCACTTGGGGCAGGACATGACCTGGTATATGCTTGGGATACCATTAGTCTTTCCAACACCTCTGGGTACCGACACACGATCTACACCTTGACTTTATAGGTCCTGTGTTTTGACTCCCACAGAGAGTTTGATTTTGGTCAAGGCCAAGGTCGCTATCATTCAGGAGTGGTGGTGGTGACCTCCTGGGTGTCCTGACTTCCTGTGTGACTGCCCCTGTAGCCTAAAGCAAGACTTATAAGAGCGCAAAGACGCTCCCATCACTGGTGGCCCCTTTGGAGCCATTTATGGTTCAAAGCTATTCACCAGCACACCTGTGCCAGAGCCAGTGCATGTCCTGAGTATGTGGTCAGAACCTGCTCAGTATCACAGCCACCTGCCCCTTTCCCTCAAACACTGAAGTCACTATGGGCATAGTTAATGCCCATCTTCTGAACTGACACCCAAGGTCCCTGCAAAATGGACTGGTGTCCACGACTTTACCTCCAAATTCCAACGATGCCAGTTGTGGAATCCTTAAACACCCATCATATTTTGAGGTCCCATCAGTAGTCTCTCATCTTTTCTCATTTTATTAGGGTATACATTCATTGCAGAAGGCACGACAGAAGCAGCTGTCCACTGAACAATAAAGGGGTTAAGAATCATTTACACCAACAGGAAGAATGAAACTGCAAATTTATTTGAAAGTATAAAAATTAAAAAAAAAACCTAATCAAAAAAGCAACCACACATAACCTTTCCAGTTTACATCAACTTTGAATGTCACATGTTATTTATTAATCACTTCCTTGTGTTTTTTAAAAATGTCAATTTCAAAGTAAAGGGACGGAGGGCAAGTGATAAGTGATCACAGTGGAACGATTTCAACGCTAAAATAAATGCTGATCTTATTTGAGAAAAGGGAGCAGAGATGGTTTTCTGGTTGGCACAGATTTATGCCATGTATTAAAAAAAAAAATCCTGGTTGGAATGAGTTAAAGAAATAATGCTGGTCACTTATTTGCTGTCTTAAGTAGGGGAAAAAGCAAAACTCTGCTGCTTTGGTGTCCTATTTATATCTTTGTTAAAAAACCCACCATTTAAAAAAATCAAATCTATAATAAAAATGTCCCTGTGTTTATTTTAAAAAACAACATTAATAGGCTCTCCTTATCGACTAAGACCATTTGTCCTTTCTAAGATGCCTGGAAGCTGAAAAGTGTGTGAAATTAATTCACTGCACAATTAATTAAAATTAGAATCCTTTCCTCTAAACAATTTCCAGAGCACCAGAAAGAAGCAGGGGCCCACCAAGGGGAGAAATGAAGACAGTGTGACTCATGTGAGAGGAAATGTTCAGCCAGAGCTCCTCACACACTCCGGCTGCCACTTAAAGTTCTCTCTGCACTGGACTACTCAGAAAATAACGCGTGTTATTTTAAAAACGAAAAGACGTGAGCAACTAGGTTTCTTTTCTTAACTTGAAAATCACCAAGTGGCTAGCTTTCCTGTAGCACACTTTGAAATTTGGTTTAAAAGAAAAAATCGTCTACAGAACAGGATCACTGAATGCCACTTCATCCCCCCTCCTGCAGACTCTGAATTAGCATCAAAGAAGTTACTGGGCATGTGGGAAGCAGGTCCGCATGACAGCTGCCCCGAGTGGCTCCACCTGGTTCCAGTTTTGTCCCCCGCCCTCTGGTTAGTCAGTGTGGTTTCTTGACAAATAACATCTACATTTCCACCCATGACTTCCTGAGGGGGTGGGCGCTGTGGCTGGCTGGGCACGGAGAAAGGAAAGCGAGCCTGAACACACAGACCATGAACTGAGGGAGAAAGGCATTGGTCTTTCTGCATCCTTCACGAACTCGATAAATAAAAACTCAAAGTGCAACAATGCACAGACGCCTGGCACACAGGGCCGTCTGGGGGCGGGGGGGCTGGTTATGAGAGCTCAGCGAGAAAAAGGCGTGATCTTGTGCATCTTTGCTTGGACCTCGCTAATGGAAAAACAAACAAAAGACAGCTTTCCTATACACATATAAATAGTCCCTTAACTAGAAGGGAAAAAACAAACACACTGTTTCAAATGCATTTCTAAGAGATTATATATAAAAAAAAGTCCGAATGGCAAATCTTGACTCCAAACTGTCTGTTATCCATGTCTCTCAGAGAAGAAACTATGGGATGTCTGGAGAGGTCTGATTCTCGCTCTGACCCTAATCCTAAACCTTGGTGCCGGTATCTATCTGGCTGGGCCTTGGGAAGTTGGGGGGGTGGCGAGTGCCGCCCGGGAATGTGGAACTCTCGCAGCAGGTGCTGAATTAGGTTTTCATGTGAATTAGAAACCCACAGTGTCCTCAAGCCCAACTGCACAGGTAGAATGACTTCTGAGTTGTCTGGGGGGACTTGGGAGGCGAGGGTTGAAGCCGCATGAATGGGCAATGCAGGCTGGGCATGGTTTACAGGGACAAAAGGACCAGATCAGATTTCTAGCCAACTCAGGTTTAGTCCTCATCCCTGGGCTAAGGCAGGTCACAGCTGGGAGGGTGACAATCAGAAACCAGGGAAAGGGCTGTGGACCAAAGCAGACCCCGGTTCTTGGCAGCCTGTATTTTAGGAGCTGAGAACTCGGATAAACTAGTGGTGGGGGCTCCCTGCTTATTCTGGGATGAGGCTGATGATATATGATGCTGGAAAAAGCTCTCAAAATGAGGATTCTTGGGCAAATTGTTAAATCCAGAATCTCTCCAGAATTGATGGTTTCAGAGTCCTTCAGAAAACCAAAATGACACTGCTGACTTCTGAAGGACGTTACTCACAGCAACAGTTATCTTTGGCCCCATCCTCTGCTGACCCAAGAGCAACGTGCAGCATCGTGCAACATCCAATGACAGCCTCCTGGGAGGATCACCCAACCCAAATCCCCAGGTGGAGCTCTAAGGTCACAGCCCACACAGAATTTGGTCCAGTCTCCTCTGCCCTTCTGAAAATCCCATATGACACAAACACTGCTTTCTCAGTACTTAAGTACCACATTCTCCCGCCACCTGCAAACTTACGCCACCACCTCAGCAAGATTCCAACAGTAACAGAAGAATGACGTGGAGGGTGAGGCTGTGATCGCTGGCCTCGAGGGAAGAATAAGTGCCCAGAAAAGATGCACCATACAACAGGTCAACTGAGAGGCCAGAACAAGGCAGGTCGCCCTCCAAAGAACATTCCTGAAATCTGGGCAAGGAGGTGAATGGAGAGACAGCTGACACTCCAAATCACTCCTTGAGGGGCCCCGAGGAGCTTCCCGTAAGCGCAAGTTGTTAGGACAGTCAAAGTCAGAGCAGATGAACCCATGGAGACTTTGGAAGAGCCGGAGTTTATACGTCTTCGGTGCCCTGGCTGGGCGCGGAGTCCCTGGGCTCAGCGGTGCCCTCCTGCGGGCCAGGCTGCCCCGGGCTGTGGCCGGGGGCGTCCACGCTCAGGAGGCTGCTGGCTGCCTGGGAGCTGGCGCTGTCGGCACTGCCGGAGCGGGAGCGGTAAGGAGGCAGGTCGGCTTGGTTCAGGGACTCAGTGTCTGAAGAGTAGGGTGGCGGAGGAAGGTCGTACCAGGCGGGTCTGCGATGAAGAGAGCAGGGTGGGGTGAGGAGCAGGGTTGGGGGAAGGGAGAGAGAAAAGAACACATCAGGAGCCCAGGCACGGCAGGCAAAGATGACTTCTGTCTGTTTTTGAGTGGATGATGGTGTCAGGACCGAGATTTTTCCCTCCAAGGAGAAAGGCAATCCTAGTACTAGGGAAACCAGTGATAAGCAATAAGATGAAGGGAAGGGATCAAAGGTCAGCATGCTCCGGCTGGCTTGTGCCAACTGTACAGTGCCAAACACATAACCTTTGGGAGGGGGAATTCTAAGAAGCCCCCGGCTCATCCTGGGTGTTCAGCAGGGATGCAGCTGGCCTGAGGTTTTGATGGAGACCTTAATGATCCACATAATTGGGGGTCCTTGCTGAAAGCCAACTCTTTCTGGTTGTCAGGACTTGGGCATAATAATGACACCTTGCTTGCATTGAGATAACTTCAAAGGCATTTTACTGTCCAGCTATCATTTACAGAAGGCTTATTGTGAGTCAGGCATTGCGCCACCCACCTTATATCCTTTATTTTATTTTATTTAGCATTCAGAAGAATGCTAGAGGGAACCATTACTTGTATGCCCATTGTACTGGGAAGGAAACTGAGGCAAAGGGGCCTTAGACAGCTTGCATGGGGTCACAAAGAGCTAGTAAGCAGCAGTGCTAGGATTTGAACCTAGGAGTTCTGTCTCCAGATGCAGCAGTTTTAACCTTGCTCTACATCTGATGGTCCAAGCACCAAGAGCACAGAATCTTAGTGCTTATTTGCAAATATGTCCTTAAGCACCAGGCCCTGGAGCTCTGTTTATCTTTTATGAGGAGAAAAATCTTATATAACACAAGAGCTGTCACTGGACAGGCTCAAGGAAGAGTCCAGTTAGCCCAGGAACACTGCCTGCAAAATGCCTCACCAGTGAGTCCCAGGCTTATAGGAGAGGGATCCTGCAGGGTAAGGGATGCTGAGAACTGGGGGCTCAGGTAGCTCTGGTCCTGGGACTTCAAAGTGGGTTCTCTGGGATGTGCTGGAGGTCACCAAAGGACAGAGGAAGGCTGAGCAGGCGGGACTGAGGTCCACTACCTACTCCAACTACAGAATTCTGCGTTTGACTTTGGTGGGTTTCCCGTACAGCTCCATCAGCAATGAGGGTCCTAAGCTTGAGAATTCTCCCTTTATCTTACAGATGATGGCATGCAAAGTTAAGGAACTTATTTATTTACCCTCTCATTCATTCATTCAATTAGAAATCAAACCTCCAACGTGGGCACTGTTCTCGGTAGCAGGTGGGTCCCCAGAGTTGGGTACATGTGTCCATGTGGCATTACCAAGGAGGAGTAGGGATCTGAACTGGCTGGGATAGCTGTTTGTCCTCAGATGAGTAACTGAAAAACTCAGTTTTCTCATCTGCAAAACTGAGGCAAATATAACCTCGCTTGGTGAGTCGCTATGAGGATTAAGCGAGATGATATGTGTGAACTGTTTTGCAAAGACTCAGTACAAGTCAGACACTGCGGCATCTTTGCAGCTGCATGCAGGGATCCCGGGCGCGTGCACACAGACTGCCCCTACGTGCGACGACCTCCCTTCCTGGCTGCCCAGGGTCTCCCGTCCAGCACACACCTTTGGTCCAGCAGGGCCTCTGAGTAGGAGGGCGGGGAGCCCACTTCCGACGCGTTCTGCTCGGCCTGGCTGGCCACGTACTGGATGCCGTTGTTGACGTTGTAGGTGACGTTGCAGCGGTGGGGGTGGTCCAGGACCACCAGGCGGGACAGCAGCACGGGGTGCTGCAGCCGGTGCACCGGCAGCGTCATGAGGTTGTTGCGCTTCCGCTGGTGGTGCAGGACCAGCGCCAGCAGGGCCACCACCAGCACGAAGATGACGGAGCTGCCGATGATGGCGTAGGTGATGCTGGGGTAGTACACGAGCTGGTTCTCCGAGGTCACAAACACCTGCCCGCTGCCTGGTTCTGGGAGACCCCAGAGGAGAGAGAAAAGGAGAGACGTTACCAGGTTGCTTCACTCACGCGCCTTGAAGTCAGCCCCAGGAGGGGCGTGCAATGTTCCAGCAGCACCATTCGCAGTAGCCGAAAAGTAGAAACCACCCCAATGTCCACTGACTGGGGTGGACAAGATGTGGGCCGTCCATACAATGCAATATTATCCAGCTATAAAGAGTACTGGCATATCTTACGACATGGATGAGCCTCAAAACATTATGCTAAGTGAAATAAGCCAGACACAATAGCCGAAAAGTGGGAACCGCCCCAATGTCCACTGACGGGTGGAGAGAGAAACAAAACGTGGACTGTCTGTACCATGGAGTATTATCAGGCCATAAAGAGTACTGATGCATGCTCTGACACAGATGGGGCCTCAAAACATTACACTGAGCGAAATAAGCCAGACACAAGAGACCACATATTGTATGATTCCATTTATATGACATGTTCAGGAAATGCAAATTCATAGGGACAAAAAGCTGATTAATGGTTGCCTGGGGCATGGGGACTCATTGGTGATAGGTGTTGGGGATCTTGCTGGGGAGATGGGACTGCTATAAAACGGGATGTAGTGATGGCCGCACAAAGTGATACATTTACTAAAACTCATTGAATTGTAAAGTTAAAATGGGCAAATTTTATGTTATATAATGCACGCTAAGTCGCTTCAGTTGTGTCCGACTCTTTGTGACCCCATGGACTGTAGCCCACCAGGCTCCTCTGTCCATGGGGATTCTCCAGGCAAGAATACTGTAGTGAGTTGTCATTTCTTCTTCCAGGGGATCTTCTCGACCCAGGGATGGAATCCTCGTCTCTTATGTCTCCTGCATAGGCAGGTGGATTCTTTACCACTAGTGCCACCTGGGAAACCATATATAATGTAAATTATACCTCAATAAAGTCATTAAAAAAAATCAGCCCAGGGGAACATAACATCCAGGGAATGGGAGTGATAATTACTATGACAGGAAATAGTTTTTCTCTGGAAGTTTATAATATGTATGAGGCACACCAGCCAGCGTGTCCGGGGTTCCTTATGTTGGTGAAGTACTTATTTGATGCCTGGCCCCTTGCCAAGCTTTCAAGATGAAGAGCCGGCGTTGCAGAGGCTAAAATCACGGACTCCGAAGCCATTCAACCCCCAGCAACTCAACTGACTGGCTGTGTGCCCTTTGGAAAGTGATAAACCTCTCTGCTGTAATTTGCTCATCTGTGAAATGGGGATGGTATTAGTCCCCATCACACTGGGCTATTCCGAGTGTCAAACACTTAGAACAGTGAACACACTGTGGGTGTTCCAGGCACACATATACGTACTTCATCATATCTGTGTGACTCACAGCAACTCCGTGAAGTAGGTGTTGTAACTGCTTTCTTCTTAAGACAAGGACAGGGACGCTCAGAGAGGTTGGGTCCCCTGACCAGGGTCACAGGGTCAGGAGGTGAGGGGCTGTGCCTGATTTGAGCCCCAGTGGTCTGACTTCAGAGCCTCGCCCCTAATACTTTGCCCGCAGCCCCCTAACAAGGCCTGCTAGGCAACCAGCAGGCATTTGCTCAGAAGCCTTTGGATGAAAACCTGAAACCCGCCCCCGCCCTGCAGGATGCCAGTCCCCTCCTCTCCACCTGGAGCACCAGCCCCCACTTCACATACGCAGTGGAAGGGTTTCCCACCAGCAGGACACAGCTGGCAAGGGTGGCCAGGTTCAGGCGGGCCCAGGAAACCAGAGCGGTCCTTCCTTGTGGAAAGCTGGAAGATCTACAACTACCCCCAGCTGTGGCCCAGCCGCAACAATCATCTAAATGCAGCCTAAGTGTGCAAGTCTGAGACCACACACCCGGTGCCCGGTCAACCTCTGAAGCCACGAGGAGGTCTGAGTGGGTCCTCAGCAGCCAGGGTGAGCTATGAAGTGGAAGCAGTATTGTACACTGGCAGGTCCAGTCCCGGGCTAAGCTTTCCCACACCCTTGTCACTAATCGCCCATGTGCACAACGTTGTATTTCACCTTCTGTATATATTAGAGTGTGCTCACCACCGAAACTTCGGGTCCTACTCATCACCATGGGCTTCACTGGTAGCTCAGCAGTAAAGAATCTGCTTGCGATGCAGGGGACGTGAGTTCAATCCCTGAGTTGGGAAGATCCCTTGGAGAAGGGAATGGCAACCCATTCCAGTATTCTTGCCTGGAGAATCCCATGGACAGAAGAGCCTGGAGGGCTACAGTCCATGGGGTCGCAAGAATCACACATGACTTAGCAACTAAACCACCGCCACTCATCACCACCATACAGTTGACCCTCTTTATCCATTTCACCCTCCCCCCACACCCCCACCCCTCTGGTAACCACCACTCTGTTCCCTGCACCTCTGTGTTTTGTTTGATTTGGTCTATTCACTTATTTTGTTTGTATTTTATATTCCATATATGTGTGAAATCACACAGTGTTTGTCTTTCTCCATCTGACATCTCACTTAGCACCATACTCTCTAGGTACCGTGGCATGATTTAATTTTTTACGGCTGAGTAATAATCCATGTGTGTGTATATGTGTGTCTGTGTGTGTACACACACAGACCACATCTTTTCTATCCATTCATTCATCTGTTGATGGCCACTCAGGTTGTTTCCATATCTTGACTACTGTAAATAATGCTGCAATGAACATAGGGATGCACATATCTTTTCAAACTAGTGTTTTCATATTCCTTGAATAAATACTCAGAAATGGAGTTGCTGGATCACCTGGTATTTCCATTTTTACATATTTGAGGAACCTCTATACTGTTTTCCATAGTGACTGCACCAATTTGCATTCCCTGCAACAGTGCATGAGGAGTCCCTTTCTTCTTTTTCTATTGTCATAAAAATAAATGTAACATAACATTTACCATTTTAACCAGTTTCAGGTGAGCAGCAGTTCAGTGACATGAAGTTACATTCACACTGTGTACAACCACCACCATGATCCATCTCGAGACTTTTTCATCATCACAAACTAGTGATGTGAATTCTGAGTGTTTGCATTCTTTCTGTTATCCTCACCAGCTTCACTAGACCAGAGGGAATGGCTGGGAGAGCCCCTTTTGGTGGGGGATGGTGTCGGGGAGAGAATAAGAACTGAATGAGCTCCCTTCCAGGGAGATGTACCCCTTCTTTATTTTTGACCGCACTGGCAGTCTTTGCTGCTGTGCATGGGCTTTCTCTAGTTGTGGGGAGCAGAAGCTACTCTCTAGCTGTGGTGTGTGGTTTTCCCACTGCGGAAGCTTCTCTTGTTGCAGAGCATGGGCTCTAGGCGTGCAGACTCAGTAGTTGCTGCACTTGGGCTTAGTTGCCCCGAGGCTTGTGGGATCCTAGCTCCTGGGCCAGGGATCCAACTCGTGTCCTTTACATTGGCAGGTAGATTCTTAATCACTAGACCATCAGCAAAGTCCCTAAGATGGACTTCTTATGATGGATTTTCACATGGAAAACAAATGGTTCCAGAGATCTTAAAACACTGACTTGCATGTAACCACTTGAGGTTTTAAGAATCCAGGAGGGAGCTCTTATTGAATGGAATGTAAAATGCTTGCTGGCGAGAAGCTGTGACCACATTTGCTCGAGAAATTATGATGTTACATAACTCAGGGGTGCCTGGTTTCCGCTCTGTATGTAAAATGTCATCTTGCATTAATTCATTAACTAGACTCACTTTTCTTAAGAGCTTAATGAGCCCGCGAGCCAAATTACTAATATCAGAGTTGCCTGGGACCTGAGTTGCAAGTGCATAATCCACGGATAATGAAGTTTCCATTTGTTCTGGCTTTCCCTCAAGCTCATGCCCTCCTGCTCACTGTCAAGCAGCTTGAACTCCTGTCCTGCATCTGTGGCTTCTGCTGCATTAATTCCAGGCAATCTGGTTACCACCAGAGACCACTGAAGCTCAAAGCTTCCGGGGCTCTGGCTGCTGCGTGTGGTGGAGACAGCCGTGGTCCAGGGCTGCTCATCACCTCGGTCACAGCTTTGTGTAGTTACCATGACAGTTTTCGAGCGGACGGCAGATGTCCTGGGGAGGAGAAGGGCCTTTTTCTAACTCATACAGAGGCGCTATCCAGACTGACAGAGGGACTAAAGCAGTGGACGCTTGTGACTTGGAGTTCCTTGCTTCTAAAACATTCCCTCCTCCAGATTCAAATTGTATTTCCTCTAGCATACAATTATTCACCTCTCAGACTGGGCTTCTCTAGTGGCTCAGACAGTAAAGGCTGTTTGCAATGCGAGAGACCTGGGTTTGATCCCTGAGTCAGGAAGATCCCCTGGAGAAGGGAGTGGCTACCCACTCCAGTATGCTTGCTTGAGAATTCCATGGAGAGAGGAGCTTCATGGGCTACAGTCCATGGGGTTGCAAAGAGTCACACAGGACCAAGTGACTAACACTTTCACTACTTTCAGACTAGGCAAAGGGGAAGTATGAGTTCACATCTTGCCAGGAAAACAGATATAATTATTCATGCATGACCGGTACGAGGGTAAATTGGTACAAACTAGGGTAGTGATTGGGGTTAACAATATAGATCAAAATAACAAATGTACATTAACAATATATATCTAAATAGAGAAAGTACATATCATTTGACCCAGCCTTTCCACTCTTATGAATCTAACTAACAGATATATTCACGCAAATGAGAAAAAACACTTTAATACAAATATTCATGGAAGTATTGTTCACGATAGCAAATATATCTAGAAAGATATATCAAGAAAAGATCTAGATTTCCATCATTTGTGGACTGGCTAAATAAGCTATGGTGCATCCAGACAGTATCATACCTATTTAAGAAACTATGGTAGCTCTATATAAACTGATGTGAAATAGTCTGAAAGATAACGTGCTAAGTGGTGGGGGCGGGGGGGAAGTCCAGTGGAGAATGTTTTGAATACTTCTAGAAGGACACAGAACTAGTAAAACTGGGAGAGAACTTTCCCAGTACTTTTCATTGTTTACTCTTTTCTACTCTTTATTATTTATACTGTATTATCCAGTCAAAAAATAAGCATCTTGTCTCTTCTTCTGGCTCTGCCTAGGCTGAGGTTTTCCTTCCTTCTCTCCCTGACGTGTGCGGGCTCCTGGGGGTTCGTGTTTCACTGTCACTCACTCACTCAAGATCCCCGAGTCCAGAGTTCCTGTTCTAGAAGGGACACTGCCCTGTTCAAATGGATGCCTCACCATTATCCTGAAAACGCCATTGCTTCTTTAAAAAAATTATTTTTAATTTTCCTGTAGATTAAGTATTTTTAAAGCCAAGTTTATTGAAGTAACCGACACACGATAAAACGTAGCCTTTTAAAATATACAGTTAGATGAGCTGTAAGGAAGATCCCTGGAGGAGGCATAGCAACCCGCTCCAGTATTCTCGCCTGGAGAATCCCACGGACAGAGGGGCCTGGGGGGCCACTGTCCACAGGGCTGCAAAGAGTTGGACGTGACTGAAGCGACTTAGCACATGCAACTAAAGGCAACAGTCGCGTAACATCACCACAAGCAAGATATCAAACCTTTCCATCCCTCCCCTTGTTAGCAGCCGCTGGAAACCACTGTTCTGTTTTCTGTCCAAATAGATTCACCATTTCGAGAAGGTCAGGGAAGGGAATCTTCCGGTAAGTAGCCTACTGTGCATGGCTTCTTTCATGCAGCATAATGCCTCTGAGATGCACCAGGTTCCTCTGAGTACAGTGTTCCTTGTATGGATACTCACAGTTTGCTTATCCCTCCACCAGTTAACGGAGGGAAGAGGTTGTTTCCAGCTTCTGGAGTGCAGATCTTTATGCTGACATATATTTTCTTCTTTAGGGAGTATATACCTAGGGGTAGGCTGCTGGGTCATATGGAAGGTGTATGCTTAACTTTATAAGAAACTATCACACTGTCCTTCAAGGTGGCTGTAGCGGTAAGCCTTCCCCTTGCAACCTCATAGCACATAACATAGCTAGCCTTGTCAGTTTCAGCCGGGCGCACAGGTGTGTAGTGGTACCTCTCTGAGGTTTTAAGTTGCATTTCTCAGTGACTAATGATGTTGAGCATCTGTTCATGTGCTGATTTGCCATCTGTATATCTTCTTTGGTGAAACATCTATTTAAATCTCTTGCCCATTTCAAAACTGGCTTGTTTGACTACTTATTGAGCAGTAAGAGTCTGATAGACGTTCTGGGAGACAAATTCTCTTCCAGATGTGTGTCTCACAAATATTTTCTCCCAGACCGTGGCTTGGCTTTTCACCTACTTTACAAGATCTTTTTGAAGATAAGTGTTCAAAATTTTCTTATGAAGTCCATTGTATTAATTACTCCTCTTGTGTTTTGTGCATTTTGTACTCTATCCAAGAAATCTTTGCCCAGAAGACGTTTTATAGCTTTAGCTCTTATATTTACATCTATGATCCATTGCAAGTTAATTTTTGTTTATGGTACAAGGTGAAGTTTAATGTTCTTTTTTCCCCTCCCTTTGGATATCCTATTGTTCCAGGACCATTTGTTGAAAAGCCTATCCTTTTTTTATTGAATTACCTTGGCACCTTTGTTGAAAATCAATTGAGCATACAAGACTGGGTCTATTTCTAAATGATCTATTCTGTTTGATTGAGTTACATGCCAATCCTTATGCCAGCAAGTGTGCTGAGAACTACAACTTTATGGCAAGTCTCAAAATCGGGTAGTGTGAATCCTGTGTTTTCTTCCAAATTGAATTTTTCTGATTATAAAAATACATTAAAATTAAAATTTAAAGTAATATAGAAATGTTCATGACAGACAACCTCTCCCGCCCCCTCCCTACTAGAAAAAGAAGTTCACAGCCTGGTGTAGACTAGGGGTGGGCAAACTTCTCTGTCAAGAGTCAGAGAGTGTGCTGTACAGGTTCAGCCACAACCACTCAACTCTGTCTCTGAAGTGGTGGTGGTTTAGTTGCTAAGTTGTGTCCAATTCTTGAGACCCTATGGACTGTAGTCTGCCAAGCTCCTCTGTTCTTGGGATTCTCCAGACAAGAATACTGGAATGGGTTCCCATTTCCTTCTCCAGGGGATCTTCCTGAGCCAGGAATTGAACCTGGGTCTCCTGCATTGCAGGCAGATTCTTTACCAACTGAGCTAAGAGGAAAGCCCTCTGTAGTGCAAAGCAGTTACAAACAGTACATCAGTGAATGAGTGTATTTTTGTCCCAAATCTGATTTACAATGACAGGCAGCTGGACCAACCACTGAGAAACTATCATTTCATAGATTTCTCCACGCCATTGTTTATATTCTCGTATTGTGAGAATTTGGAGAAGGCAATGACAACCCATTTCAGTACTCTTGCCTGGAAAATCCCATAGATGGAGGAGCCTGGTAGGCTGCAGTCCATGGGGTCGTGAAGAGTCGGACACAACTGAGCGCCTTCCCCTTCACTTTTCACTTTCATGCATTGGAAAAGGAAATGGCAACTCATTCCAGTGTTCTTGCCTGGAGAATCCCAGGGACGGGGGAGCCTGGTGGGCTGCTGTCTAGGGGGTTGCACAGAGTCAGACACGACTGAAGCGACTTAACAGCAGCAGCATTGTGAGAGTTATGGCTGTATTACATGTATATATGTGACCAGGTATTAGATGTTAACAGGAAAAAAATTTTCAGGAATTTATCAACTTCAGATTAATAATCCTTTAGAAAAGTGATAATAATTCTTAAAATTTCCAGTTAAGGCAGAAAAAACAATTATTACATTTTACAACTGATTTCATTCTAAGTGTTCTTTTAATTCAGCTTCAGAAAGATTGTACTTTTTGAGATCTTTCATGTGTAAAAATGCCCGAGTATCTTTATTAAGCCTGAACAATCATGTCACTATATATAATTTTCATATGTCAAAAGTTATTTAAAAAATCATCTAGATATAGTTTCAAAAACTGTAGAGTCAAATAAAATAGAAGATTAAAAATATAAACCCAGCCAAACAAAAAACAGGCAGCAGATCAGATTCCTCCCGCTGGCCCTAGTTTGCAGACCCATGAAGTAGAGATCCCTCAAAACTCTTCTTTGTGTATATACACATGTACAGAAATTCTTCAGGTTGTACAGACATTTCTACAAATGGACATCTTTCCTCACCTCTGCACACGTTTGTTAAGGAGCTATGTAGAATCCCACTACATAGGTAACTCACAATTTATATCACCAGCCCCTGACTTATGTACATTTTGGCTGTTTTTTGCGGGGGGGCACTAATGTAAACAATGCTACAGTAACATTCACGCAGACCAACCAGACTATGACAGCCGAGAGGGGAGGGCTGGGTTTACTGGTCTACCTTCTATACTCACTGCCCCAGACAAAAGATAAATATGTTAATCTTTGGTCACTGATACAATGATTTCTTGGGATGGGCTCTGGATGCTGGTTGTTTCCCAGGCCATCTAGTCTCTGGGGCTGTCCTGAACACTCCTTTTCTTTGACCACACTGAGCCACCAAGTGTGGTCAACTGCTGCTATGCAGGGCTTCTCCAGCCTCTGCTTCTGGTGTCCAACAGGTCCAGGCCAGGAAGAGAAACCTCCCTGGGGCCTTACTAGCTTTAGCCTCTTTGTCCTCTAATCTTTCTGCAATACCCTCATCAGTTTGAACACGATCCGACTCTGTCGCTGTGGCATTCTTGTAAAGTTCTTCAGGTCCAGGACTCTGAATGGCTCACATCACCCTCCCCAGCCACACATTCAGACTCTGCAGCCTTCCCTGCCTTGGCTTCTCAGTACCAACCCTGGAGGGTGTTGGAGTGTTGTGTGGCTATTTGCTTTGTGACCTGTCCCCCACTGAAATAGTACAAATAATACCAACAACCACCACCCATGTTTATTTTGAACTCAGAAACAGAGTAACAATAATGTTATCACCATCTTAATGATCACTGAAGTTCTCATTCTACCAGCAATATCTGATGTGTTTACATATGAATTCTCATTTTGTATTGCTTAAGCCAACTGCAGTGAGTTGGACGATGTCCCTCCATCCAACTAGGAACCTCAGAATGTGACCTTCCTTGGAATAATGATCTCTGAAGAAATAACTGACGTAAAGACCTTGAGATGAATTAGGGTGAGCTCTCAGAGTGTCCTTACGAGAGACAGAAAAGGAGAAGGCCCAGAAACAGACAAGGGAATAGTCATGCGGAGATGGAAGCAGAGGTTTCCAGCCCCCAAGCCAAGGACACTAAAGCAGAAGAGAGGAGAGAGAGACATAACTCTCCTTAGAACTTCCGCAAAGAACGATCACTGCCAGTACCCGCATTTCAGACTTCCGGTCTCTAGAGCTGTGACAGAGCAATGTGCTGTTGTTTTAAGCCCCCGGGGTAGTAGCGATTTGTTTCAGCAGCCCTGGGAACCGGATACACCATCCTATGAAGTCAACCACTCTACAGAGGAGGAAATGGGGGCCCGGGGAGCTTAAGTCACTTGCCCAAGTCCTCCCGACACTGTTAATAATAGTAATAGTAATAATAATAACAACTAGCTGATGTCAGAGCTGATTAGAGAGGGAACTGGGAGGAACCCAGCCAGTCTGGCTCCAGAATCCATGCTCTTCGTGTATGACTTTCTTTCATGTTCACCTGTCTCTCAACATGAAGAGGAGTTTCAGTGGGCAAAGGCCGGACTCTCCTGTTGAAGTCCTACTCAGGGCCAAACACAACCATGGAAATACAGCAGGTATTCAGCAAGAACTTTTTTGGGGGGCAGCAGTGCGTGGGTTCTTCGTTGTGGTGCATGGCCTTCTCTTATTGCAGCACTCGGGCTTCCTTGCCCCATGGCTTGTGGGATCTTAGTTCCCCGACCAGGGATTGAAGCCACGACCCCTGCATTGGAAGGTGGGTTCTTAACCACTGGACCACCAGCGGAGTTCCGGCAAGTACTTTTTGATATCTGTAAACTGACTTTGAAACATGGGAATTCACAACCTCTGCATTTACAGAAAGAGTCAAACACTGAATAAGGTGACCTTGATGAGGGCAACCTTGAAGCTGAGGCAAGTAGGCCCCCTACTGCTAATCTCCGTCCTGTATGCACAATTTCACTTCATCATTACGCTAACTCTGACTTACAGATGGGGAAACTAAAGCCCACGGAAGGTCACAAAGCAAACCCGTGGTACAACTAGTATCTGTGCCCAGGAGTCTGATGCCAGAAGCTGCCGCACGGTCCCAGGAAGTTCTCTCTGCCCTCCCCTCCCCCTTTCTGCCTCTCCTGTCCAGTTGTCTCCCCACCTTATTGTTCTTGCAATGGATCCTTTCTCCAGTAACTCCATTGACTCTGATCAATGTATTCTGAAATGTCTTTGGTGAGATGGTAAGAGGTATTTCATGAGAAAGGGTACCTTGGTCAAAGAGGTATGAGAAAAAGTGGACTAGACAAATTAAACCACTTTCTTTGCAGCTGTTCAGAGTGCAAGCTTTGGAACCAAACTGTCTAGATTCAATCCTTGGCTTTGCCGCCTATTAGCTGTGTGACCTACAGCAAGTTACTCTACCTCTCTGGGCCTGAAAATCCTCATCTGTGAAACAGGATAACAGCAGAACTCCCCCCACGGGGTTGTTTTATGGATAAAATGAGAACATACATAAAAAAAGAGGTTAGAACTTTGGTATACAGGAAATACTCAACAAAGCCTAGGTAATATTAATAGCTATTATTATAGGATTTTTCAGAGTCTTTATTAGGCAACTGTATACTTTGATCCTAAAGTCCATCCTAAAGGAAATCAGTCCTGAATATTCATTGGAAGGACTGACGCTGAAGCTGAAGCTCCAATACTTTGGCCACCTGATGCAAAGAACTGACTCATTGGAAAAGACCCCGATGCTGGGAAAGATTGAAGGCAGGAAGAGAAGGGGATGACAGAGGACGAGATGGTTGGATGGCATCACTGACTCAATGGACATGAGTTTGAGTAAACTCCGGGAGTTGGCGATGGACAGGGAGGCCTGGCGTGCTGCAGTCCATGGGGTTGCAAAATGAACTGATACTGTGATGCTTCATGGGAGAATATGGCTATTTCATCAACCTTTTGCTTTTCGGAGATGGACAGAACACACATGCTAAGTTGCTTCAGGCATGTGTGACTCTTTGCGACCCAATGGACTGTAGTCCACCAGGCTCCTCTGTCCATGGGATTCTCTAGGAAAGAACACTGGAGTGGGTTGCCATGCCCTCCTCCAGGGGATCTTCCTGGCCCAGGGACTGAACTGGCATCTCCTGAGGCTCCTGAACTGCAGGCAGATTCTTTACCACTGAGCCACTGGGGGAGCCCTGGACAGAACATACATCACGTTCTAAATAAGCACATTCCCAACATTCTGGAAGTCATCTTTTCACAGCTCATAGGGGCATCCCTGGCCTTCAGGTTGTTGGAGGAAGCTCTGTGGCTGCAGCTGCAAACCTAAGAGGCAGAAGGTGAGAAGCAACTGCCTAGCACCCCTCCCCCTCCGTCTCCAGGCCACACCCAGTTACAGTCCAGCACCCCCATCACTGACTGAAGTCGGCCAAGCACCAGCAGCCCAGACTGTGTGGCAGCTCCTGCGAATTAGATAAGAGATTCCATCACTGGGAAGGCTGCCCCACACCCTGCCATCTTGACATCTGACAAGACCAAGTAGGCAGGAGCTAGTCCTGTTTAAACATGCAAAGAGCCCAAGGCTGCCCTGGGTCTGCTCTCTGGAAGCTTGAGTTCATCGTGGTCCCTGCATAATCAGTTCCTCGGTGCTACATCTGTCTGTTAAACCTTATTACCCAGGGAAATGCTAAGTGAGCACACTTGGAGCTTTGAGTGCAGAGAGCTTGCTGAATAATTTAGGGGAAAGGTTTGGTAACAGAAGATTACAAGTGGGGCTCCCGAGGGGGAGTGTTATTGACCATGAACACATACATGGCTTCTGGAATTTCAGAAAATCTTAACGTGATGACTGGGGCCCCTGCACCCCAGAGGGAAGCACTATTCGTTTTGCACACACTGGGGTCTTGTGCTTCGGTCCCAGCGCTGGCAGGACACAGAGTCCTTAAACGGGAGCTCGGACACATCTGACCCCACAGGGTCTCTGCCCACAAGCCCCAGTCCTCACGCCCATGCCCCACACCCCCCACGGCTGCCGCCATCATAGTGCTCATGTCACCTCCACCCTGCCCCCGGTCTTGCCCTCCAGTCTCTTTTCTCTGAGCTGCGGGGTGCTCCTTCTCAACCCTAACTTCATTCCCTCTTGTTTATTTCACTCCTCTACTCAAAACCCCTTAGTGGTGTCCCACATACTCCGTTGCTGTTCAGTTGCTCAGTCGTGTCTGACTCTTTGCGACCCCGTGGACTGCAGCACACCAGGCTTCCCTGTCCTTCACTATCTCCCAGAGCTTGCTCAAACTCAAACCTATTGAGTCGGTGATGCCATCCAACCATCTCATCCTGTCGTCCCCTTCTCCTCCTGCCTTCAATCTTTCCCGACATCAGGGTCTTTTCCAATGAGTTGGCTCTCCACATCAGGTGGCCAAAGTATTGGAGCTTCAGCTTCAGCATCAGTGCTTCCAATGAATACTCAGGGTTGATTTTCTTTAGGATTGACTGGCTTGATCTCCTTGTTGTCCAAGGGACACTCAAGATAGTCGGTATAAGACCCCGAAGTCCTCACCGTCCTAAATGATCTTGCCTCTGATATCACTCCAACATTCACTCCTGCCCCCTCTCTGGCTCCTTTTGCTGCAGACCCACTGGCCTCCTTGCTGTGTTTGTAGGACACACCAGGCACATGCCTGCCCCAGGGTCTTTGCTCTTGCTGTGCCGTCTGCCCAGGACAGGCCTCCCCTGGCAGCCTCATCATTTACACCTGATTCCACTCAAGTCTCTGTTCCTAGGCCAGCGTCATGGGGTGGCTTCCTGGCCACTGACATCCATTTCCACTCCTACCCTGCTTTATATGTCTTCATAGCACTCAGGACCACCTGTCACTGTTCGGTGCATTTGTACTAAATCATCTCTCTCCTGCTGGAACGTAACTCTGTGTGGGCATACCCGGATTCCACTCACTCACGGCTGCATCCCCGATGTCCAACATGGCTCTCTGTAAAGATGCGCTGGGGGAAGTGAGCAGAGTGTCTCTAGCTCTGCGGCTCTGTCGGTCTCAGTCTCAGCACACTGCACGCCCGCCAGAAGCCCCTACATCTTTCATGTGAGACTAAGCGCCCTATGAGCCAAGTGCTTCGTGGCTATGAGCTCAGTTAGCTGTACAGATGAGAAAAATAAGTCTCAGAGAAGTAAGGTCACTTGCCCCAGATCACACAGCCAGGAAGAGACAGAGTTGAGACTGGAGCCCAGGTTTCTGACCACACCCAGAGGACAAATGGGAAGGATGGAGTGAGCTCTGACCAGAGGCTGCCGGCCTGGGGAGGCTGGAGGCGGGCAGATGAGGCGTGGGCATCTGATGTGAGCGGCTGGGGAGGGATCGTATTTGGTTTTCTCTGGTTGATCCTAAAGCTGGAAATGGGGACAAAATTTAGGGAAGCTCTCAATTACTAATCAAATCTTGGATGCTCTGGGCCCATAGTTACAGGAGTTAATGCTTGGCTCCCTGGGCTGATATGGGAGGTTGAGGGTCAGAGTTCTGCTTTGACATGTGGTCTGGCCAATGCCCATCTGTATATTCAGTTTCTCGCAGACTACCCCAACCGTACCCCCAGATCTGTCTGTGTCCCCGTGACACCCTGGCCAGCCTACTCCTCATTCTCCTCATTTGTAAAGTGGGGGCGGTAAACACCCAGTGTGCAGCGTCTCTATGGGGCTTAGAGCTGACACAGGTGATGTCCCCACCCTGGAGGGGTGAGTCTAAGGTCATCGGGTACCTGGCTGCTCACAGAGGGAAGTGAGGTGTAGTATGAATGACGACAGGTCCAACCAATGAACCACAAGTGGCGTGCGTGATGGTCAGATGACATCTGGGAGTCTGGTGGACAGGCTCAGGGCTTTAGTTCAGCTACAGACCTCATGAGTGATACTGAGCAATCTCCCGCACCTTTCGAAGCCTTGTCTGTAATGTCAGGATTCAAAACTTGCCTGCCTCAGCAGAGTTGACAGGAACATTAAAGACTGTTGTTTTCAATTTAAGCCGAGTGAACTGACCGTGAGCTGGCTGCTGTGACTTCCCCTTGTCTGTTGAAAGACGCTGATCCCTTCACACCTGAGCTGACTGGCAGACAAGAGGAAGTGGGAGAAGAGCCAGGATTTTAGGGAGAGGGAGGCTGAGGCTTTCCAAGGCTTGTGTGAGAGTTAAGGACCTCTGGTCCAGGCTATGCTCATTTATCACTTACGGAGCCCAGACTGACGGTCAGGCCCTGGGCTCAGGGCCGGGGACTCCAGCTCCCAAACGGCAGAGACCTGACTCTGGGGATGCTCACTTGGCAGAGGCCCTGGGCCCCTACTTCTCTCCAGGCTCCCCCAGAATCACCTCTACCAGCCTGCAGCCACATCCTCTCAAGCAGGGAAGCTTCCAGGGACTGTCTTGGCCACTGTAAACCGAGGACATCCTGACATCCACCTGGACTTTGTCCTGTTTTTCAAAAAACATCCCATGCGGCTGCTGTGCCTTTGTGGATCTCTATTCCAAGCACATCTCCTGTCCCAATTTAGATGCGGACTGAAAAAGTTTAATTTAAAGGGCAGACTGGCAAATGACTGAATCAAAAGAGAACCACAAAAATCCCACTGAACCATTACCATGGCAACACGAGTTTCTAAAATTAACTGAAAGGAGGGTGATGGGAAAATCCTTGCTGCCAGCCTGCCCAGCGTCAGCTGGACCACAGCAGGAGGCATCCTGGCTGCGAGCCAGAAGGATATCAGAGACGGGATCCATCTGCCAGGAGGGAACTAGGGCTTTGAGACCACTGAGAGCCAGGAGACAAGCACATTAAGATTACATTCAAAATGGGAGAGAGGAAAAAGAGAAGAGAAAGTTTTAAGACTGGAGAAAGAATGAGGGGCCATCTCCTTGAGAATTCCAGTGGTTCTTATTCCAAGAGGGCCCAGAGGTTCTTGTCCTTTCCACCTCTCACATTTGGGCAGAGGGGCAGGAAGTGTCCCAAAGAGGCCCTGCATTTTCAATAAGACAGCCAACTGTTACCCATGGCCTCTAATGGACAAGCTGCTCACCATGAGCAGGGCAGCCTGGTGTGAAGGAAAGCCCCCTCCATGATCCAAGGCTCTTAGAAGCCTGCCAAAAGCTGCTGTGCAAGCTCAGAGCTGGTTCTCTGTCTTTGATGAGGAAGGACAAAAGTGAGAAACCGGGGAGTGAGGTGGTGGTAAATGGCCTCTTTGCTAAGAAGCAGGCCCAAGGCAGTAGCACAGAACTGGCTAGAGGGTCAGGAACTTAATTGGCTATTTAAGGCAGAAAAGGGCGTTTGTAAAAACAGAAATTCAGATTACTACCAAAGCTCAGTGATGAGGGTAATTGGGAGCTAGGGCCCCCAGTGGCCTTTTTAGAGCTCTGCTCAATTGTGTCATGGCTTTATCAAATGTCAACAGAAGAGTGCAGTGAGTGGGGAGCTGTGGTTCTATGCCACGGCTTCTACTGCAGACCACGAAACACAAAAGCCAATAGGAGCTGGCAGGCAACAGGCATGCAACGTTGGGCTCAATGTTCTAATCATTCGAACCATCAAAGGGCCCCTCTCTCTTGTGTGCAAGTGTCTGCAGCCAATCCAGGCTCCTGCATGTGACATTCTGGAATGCTCCGGGAGGCAATGTGCTTCAAATGGTTATAAGTGCCTCCTGGAATTTGCTGAACAAGGAAGGCTGCACAGAATTACTATTTCTATTGCTTACTGTATCTATTTACCTGGAGTGGTTGGTGGAAGCTGCAAAATTAAATGCTTAGCAGACATTCTTTGAACTCGATGGTCAGTTGGTTTCTGGTCTGGTAATAAGGCTTGGCGCGCTGCAATACAATGGTTTATTGAGCCTGCAGTGTCAGCTGCCGGAGCAGAATACTGCTAACTCCAGTGGGAAGCTTTGATCAGTTTGTGAGTGCCGGAGAAACATAAACAAATAGCACTGCTGGGAAAAGCTAACCCTAAAAACCAGGGAGAGAAAAATTCTATCTCAGGCATGCCATCACCACTGCAAATAAAGTCTCATTAGTGTGGGGCTGAGAAAACAAATACTATTAAATATCAATTACAACCCCACAATGCCATCCCCAGCCACCCTGAGCTGGAAGTCCCAGCATCAGCTCTGTCTTTGCCTTTTGTTTTCCATTCTTGTCCAACCCTTTTCCATTCACAGTCAACTCATGTCCAAGGGCAGGTCTTGCTAATCCTGCTTCCAAATTGTGGGAATAATTGGCATCATCTGTGGCATGGATTACCACAAGAACTTCCTAGCTGGCCTCCCGATTTCTGCCCTGCCTCCTCTCCAATCCATTTCCCACCCAGCACCCAGAAAGCTCTTTTTAGGAACTAAATAAGATGGCTGCTCACTGAAGTAAAAAACCCAACCTTCTAACAATGGCCCGGAGAAGCCTCTCTGATCTGGCCCTCAACTCTTCCACAACTTGATGTTGAGCTATTTATCAGGCTCTAGCTCAGGGGTCAGAGAAGTCTGATACATGGCCTGCGTTTTTGTTTTATAAATAAAGCTTTATTGATACATAAGTGTTCATTTATATAGTGTACACATCTGCTTTTGTGCCACAAGGCTGAAGTACACAACTCTGACAAGCTAAAAAACCTGAAATATTAACTGTCTGGCCACACAAGTCTAAGTTTGAATCCTTGAGCAGATCAGTATTGCAATAATCAAGGAGCTAAGAGAAGTGCTGGCTACTGTTAACCAGCACACAGTCTTTTGGGGAAGTTACTATAATACCCCGTATGTGGCAATCACGATGTGACGATTGCATCCATTACAGAGGAAATGACAAAACCAAGAACTAAAAAGGAAGAAATCCAGTCACCCCTCCCCAGCTGGGCCTTCACCAGCTCTTGCTTTGCACTGTCCATAGAAGTGGGCAAGTGAAATGTTCCTACAGGAAATGGCAGCTCGGCCTCAATCTTGGATACGAAAAGTCTTGAATGGTTATAAATCTGTCTGCTCTCTGCCACCTCTACCTTCCTGGGTGGTCAGGCGGCTTTCCCTGACCATGCAATCCTGTCTTCTAAGAGATGCTTGGATAGCATGTATCTATGCTTTCTGAGACGAAGGCTGGCTGGAAGTTTCAATGTTCTCTAAGACAAGGTGCTGGCGGCTTCATGCCAAAACGTGATGGTTTCCTGGGCAGTGGGTCTCTGAACTTGGCTCTTCCATAATAAATGAGTAACTTACAAGGTCCGGGGCAGTGGAGGATTCTGTTACCTGCCTGATTCTTTAAAGAAGAAATAATCATCACGTATCCCTAGGGCCATTTTAGAATCCACATATCCTTGTCAAATGCTCTCCAGACACCAAAGACAAGGCCAGAGAGCTCAGGCAAGCATTTTTAAACATTAATGGGGCTGTATTAAAACAAGCAAGGGGAGATATCAAAGCTTCTGTCACTGTCAGAGAGCCCGAGCTGGTCTCCTTAGAAAGAGGAATAAGAGGGCCCAGAAGGATCGATGTGACATAAAGATGAATCCTGTGATGGGCCGATGGCCGAGGGCACCTGCTTATTCATTAACCGTTTACTGAATATCTGCTGGGGGCCAGCCTGAGTGCCAGGAGATTCGGGCACAGCTATAGGGTGGGAGATACTGGATAATGAACAGGAACCCCTGGGTCCTCAGCACTACCACGACTGCTTAGATTTTTTTAACATTTATTTTTTAAATAAGCAATAGATGCATGGTTCCAAACTCAACCAGATGCATGGTTCCAAACTCAACAATGCATCTTCTGGTTCAGACAGTAAAGAATCTGCCTGCAATGCAGGAGACCTGGGTTTGATCCCTGGGTTCGAAAGATCTCCTGGAGAAGAGAATGGTGACCCACTCCAATATTCTTGCCTGGAAAATTCCATGGACGGGAGCCTGGTGGGCTACAGTCCATGAAGTCACAAAGAGTCAGACACAACTGAACGACTAACATTTACACTCCAAACTGAACAGGTAAGAAAGAATTTGTAGGGACTTCCCTCTTAGCCCAGTGGCTAAGACTCCATGCTCCCAATGCAGGGGGCTGCAGTTCAATCCCAGTCAGGGAACTAGATCCTACATGACCCAACTAAAATGTCTCACATGCTGCAGCTAAGACCTGGCACAGCCAAATGAATAAATATTTTAAAAAGGGAGGATTTGTAAGAGAAAAGTCAGTCTGTTTCCCCTGTCTCCAAGCCACCACATTCCCCTCCCCAGACACAGCCATGCTAAGTGTTGTGTGTGTGTGTAAATCAATGTGTGCGTATGTGTGTGCAGACTTCCAGAAATAGCTCAGGCATACATTAGCAAATATCTATTATTTTGAACACTATGGCAATTAAAATTTCTTTCACTTAATGAACCATATCACACATAATTTTTTAAAAGCCAAGTATGATTTTGACTATTTAATAAATACCTATACAGCACTGACTACAAGTTTTCAAAAAAATTTTTAATTTTGAGATCAGTTTAGACTTATAGGGGGGTTACAAAAATAGTAAGAGTGCCCATAATATAACCCACATTCAGTTTTCCCTAATGTGAACACCTTTACTAACCACAGGATGACTGTCACAACTAAGAACTGACTTTGGAACAATTATATTAACTAAATGACAGGATTTATTCAGATCTTCCCAGATTTCCCCAATAAGGTCCTTTTTCTATCCTAGCATCCAGCCCAGAATCCCACACTACACTGGACTCTGTGAGCCTGTGACACTTTCTCAGTCTTTATCTTTCACAACCTTGACACTTTTGAAGAAGCCTAGTAGTTACATCCATTAGTAAGAAGAATATCACAGAAGTAATGGGCCCTTCTCAGAGTGTTTCATCTGAGGATGCCTGCTGTGTATTGACTAAGTCTGTCAACCATGACCATCTGATTAATGTAAGGTGCTAGCCACCGAGACTCTACGTTATTAAGTTACTACTTTTCCCTTTTGTAGTTAATTAATATCTGGATGAGATCCTTTCAGACTATGCAAATATCCTATTTCTGCTTCAATGTTCACCCACTAATTTTAGCATTCCTCTTGGATTTTGCCTGCAGCAAGTTATTACTAGGTTATCCTGATGGTGATTTTCTCTTTCTCTCCTTCCTTCTACATTCATTAATTGGAATTTTTCTAGAAGGAGGGTTGCCCCTTCATTTTTTTATTTACTTGATTATTTATTTACATCAGATGGACTCGTGAATATTCATTTCACTCTCTGAACTTGAATCCAATCCTATTATTATTTCATTTGTTGTTCAAGTCGCTTGAACTTTGGTCACAGGAAGTTTTTTTGGGTTGGCCCCTGGAACCTTCCAAAACACCTCTACGATTCTGTTTGTCTGACCATGTGTTTACTTTCTGGCAAGGGGGTGCTTCAGGTCATCTTCTGTTTCCCAGTCTGGGACCTGGAGTCAACTTTTGACTATTTTTTAATGAATAGACGCTATTTGTAATGTGCTATTTGCAGAGATGTGCCATCATTTGATGGGCATTTGGACCTACTTCCAATCTTTTCCTCTTATAATCTTTTACAATGAAAAACCCTAATGGATGGGTCATTTCACACTTCAGTAAATGTCAGAATAAAACCTAAAATTCGTATGAAGACTTACGAGGCCCTCTCTGAGCAGCCCCCACATTCTCTCCGACCCCAGGTCCCTTCGCTCCTTTCCCCTCACCCAGGGTGGAGGGCCATCTTTAAGACAGGCCCTCTGATTGCTGCCTCCTGGGATTCTCACTCTTGTGTGATCTCTGCTAATGAACAGACTATGGCAGAAACAATGAGCTGTCACTGAAAAGGGAAAGTGAAAGTCGCTCAGTCATGTCCGACTCTTTGCGACCCCGTGGACTATACAGTCCATGGAATTCTCTAGGCCAGACTACTGGAGTGGGTAGCCGTTCTCTCCCCCAGGGGATCTTCCCAACTCACAGATCGAACCCAGGACTCCCACTTTGCAGGCAGATTCTTCACCAACTGAACCACCAGGGAAACCCAAGAATACTGGAGTGGGTAGCCTATTCCTTCTCCAGGGGAATCTTTCAGACCCAGGAACTGAACTGGGGTCTCCTGCATTGCAGGCAGATTCTTTACCAACTGAGCTATCAGGGAAGCCCTGTCACTTCCAATACTAGGCTGTAAAAAGACTGGCTTTTGTTCTGCCTTAGATGAGCTCTCTCTCTCTCTCCTAACAGGGCCACATGGGAGCTGCCCTATGGAGAAATCCACTTGTGACAGAGCTGAGGGACGCCTCTCGCCAACAGCCCACCAGTGAGGAGCCGAGCATCCCAGCAGCCCATGGGGAGCCAAACCCTGCTGACAGCTACGTGAGTGAGGTTCACAGCAGATCCTCCCCCAGGCGAGCCTTCAGATGAGACCTCAATCCAGCCGACAGCATATCTGCAACCTCAGGAGCCACCTGAGGCAGACCTACTTGTGCACAAAGGGCGAAATCAAGTCATGTTTTAGAAGAGCTCAGAGTGGAGAGCAGTCTTTCTAGTTACAAGGCTCTACAAGTAGATTTTTCAGAAGTCCTTTCTTCCTAAAGCTGCTGCTCTTTTGGCCTGCTGTGTCCTTCCCAATAAGACTTCTTGTACGCATCCTGGCTAGTTTTCAAGACTCAAATGGCCTCTGAGCCACTTTCTCCCTGACTTCTCCGCTAAGCTCTCCAACTTTAAATAACTTTTCTCAGTTTCAGCCTCTACCTGCAAATTCACTGGATCCATGTCACAGCACTGCTCACTCCCTCCCTTGCTGCAGACTTGCTGATATAACTACTTTCCCATAAAGACAACCCTAAATTTCTTGACGGCTTGATTCCTGTCTCAGTCATGTTTATAACTTGTCCCTTTCTCTCGTAAGCACTAAATTCAGCCTTACACACATATAGTAGGTTCTCTATAATATCTGTGGAACCAGTAAGTAATAATAAGCCTCAAATTATGGGTTTAGACTCAACTGGCAGTCACAGGGCTTACCACACACAGTTATTAGCTATTATAAGCATTATTATCACCACTCAATATTTCATGAATGAATGTTCCCTTTTCTAAAAAGGATTTAATTTTCTGGACTCCCCATGATCTTCCTCTCTAATCTCAGACTCTCCAAGTTTAAAGGAAATAAGAAATAGCTTCTGACCAATAGCTTCTTCTGGTGGTGGTTCCACTTAGAGCAACAAGGGGACACCGGTGTTAATACCAACATCAAACCTTCAAGAAAGACTCAGGGAGCAGAAATTTCCAGGCAGGAGCATCAATCAGATTCATGTCAGTTAATATTCTACTCATTTCTGAGGTTTTGCCGGCCACCCTATCATCCCCAGCAAAGCTCCTCTTGCCACAGTATCTCTGTCCAATTGCATTAATTGAACACACAAATGAGGGAGATAAGACTTGGCTAATAGCATTTTTTACTGGCTTCAGAGGAGGAAACCTCAGGATCAGTCATGATTGCAAATTCCTCTTGTGGTCTCAACAGCTCAGACTTGTGTGTGTGTTAGTAGCTTAGCCGTGTCTGACTCTTTGTGACCCTATGGGCTATAACCCACCATGCTCCTCTGCCTATGGGGATTCTCCAGGCAAGCATACTAGAGTGGGTTGCCATTTCCTTCTCCAAGCAGAGACTTATGCTGGTGCTATTCTGAAGCACCAGTTGGATGGTAAACAAGCTCTTAACCATGTTCTGATCTATGAAAATTTTGAGGAGATAAGAGATACCACAAACCTTCCTGCATCCTTTGGTTTAGAAGACCCATCTATACTGAGTCTTAAGCTAAAGATATTATCTGCGGTGTTTCCACCATCATGGGTTCTCCTGTGGTTAAAAGATGCAATATAAATGTTTACTCTTTCAATGTGGACACCACTGGTGGTCAAAACTATGACACGGCTGGCCCTGTGAAGCCCCTGACTGCCCAACTCCTTGGAAACCACGTTTCAAGAAGCATTCAGAAGGAAACAGAGGCACTGAAGGAAAGGGGAACTGAGGTTTCATCCTCTTTGGAGGGACGAGCTTCGAGCTTCCCTGGGTTTTCCACACTGATGAAAGTCACCGTGGGGTGAACCCACTGCAGGCAGGATTCTTAGGCTGCACCATGCTCCAGGAGCCCAAGAAGGGACTGAAATTTTGTTACCTAATTCTAAACCCTTAGGATTTGCTATAATTAAAAGTGAGGCAAATACAGATTGAAGGGAACACTGATCACGAGTCCCATCTGACCATGGAAACCGAAGTCTTATCCAGAGAAGTCTGGTCACTTATTAACGAAGAGGAGGAGGGATCTGGGAGCCTGGGGAAAAGACAGGGCTGTGTACGAGGGCTGGGGTGCATAAGGACAGGCAGCAGGAGCCTGTGGCCCTTAGCTTCTCAAGCAAGCGCTGACAAATGGCCTAAACAGGCTGCCTGGCAGAGGGTGGGAAAGTCTAGCAGCGAAACGATACCTGGAAACTTTGTAAGTGAGGAACCAGAGAAAAACTGAAACCATTAACGAAGAAACTCCAATGACAACAAGAAAATTAAAAAATCACGGGAGAAGAAGAGGAGCCCCATGAGTTCAGCTCCGCCCTGTATCCTGGGAGGGCACGGGTGCAGCAGGAGGAGGAGGGAGCCTGGACCCGTTCGGCCACCGGTCAGCTGGCTCTCCAGCTCCGGAAGACTGCTGGCCTTCGTGCCTCAGTTTCCCATGCCTTAACACTGCACCTAAGATGGCACAGAGATTTGGCTCAGGTCTGACGCACCAGTATACCGCATTTGTGATGGAGAGGTACCTGGGGTGTCCTGCCCTGAGCCTCAGATTTCCCTCTAACAGGGCAGGTTCTGTCTCACTTCGGCAGGTTCACCCACAAACACATTCAGCCCCCAAACTGCTTTCGCTACAGAATGAGGAAATTGCTTCACTTGGTGAAAGGTTCTCCTCCTGGTTCTGCTAATGGCAGTCTCGTAGGCGCATCTGTGATGGATTTTTTTTTTTTTAAACGGAAGCTGTCCAGATTAATGAGAATTGAAAAAGGGCCGTGGAAGCAGCATCATGGGGGCCATCCCAGCCCCTCTGGTGAGCTGTAACTGCCTTCAGAAATCATATTCTCCCAGACAGAAACCACTGACCTTAAAGAGAGGGCTTCAGAAACCAAAACAGAGTCTTGGCTAAGAGGGCACAGTTTGACAGAAAGAGGCCAAAGGTGGAGAGGTCTTTAGGGTGTTATGTATTCGGAAATGGAACCTCAGAGAAAGTGCTCTGTGTTAAATAACCACAGGACCCTGTAATGATTACAGTTACACCCAATCTACCCTTCTTCAATCCTTTGCTCTGGAGATTCAGGTTCTTCACAACCGTCCAAATACCAACTTATTTGCAGCCACAGGAAATTTTTCCAAGATTTCTGATACTCAGACTCTGACACTTATCAACAGGAGCAAAACTGGAAGCTGCCCATGGACATTAAAAGGGGGTTGAGATGATGATACACAGCATATTAAAAAGCAGAGACATTAGTTTGTCAACAAAGGTCCGTCTAGTCAAGGCTATGGTTTTTCCAGTGGTCATGTATGGATGTGAGAGTTGGACTATAAAGAAAACTGAGCACCAAAGAATTGATGCTTCTGAACTGTGGTGTTGGAGAAGACTCTTGAGAGTCCCTTGGACTGCAAGGAGATCCAACCAGTCCATCCTAAAGGAGATCAGTCCTGAGTGTTCATTGGAAGGACTGATGTTGAAGCTGAAACTCCAATACTTTGGCCACTTGATGCTAAGAGCTGACTCATATGAAAAGACCCTGATGCTGGGAAAGATTGACGGCAGGAGGAGAAGAAGTCCAGTGTAGACAATGGACTCTGCATGCTGACAGACCCAAGTTTGAATCCTGGCTGTACTGCTGACTAGTTCTGAAATTCTGGCAAGTTACTTAAACTCCTGAGCCTCAGTTTTCCTCATCTGCAGAATGGGGGATAATAACAGCCATCTCATGAGTGCTTGTAAAGAGCAGACACGGTCATTATGACGTATGCAGCACAAAGACAGGTGAATAGTCTGAGGACTCAACAAGTATCTGTTGCTGCTACTGCTGGTACCACCAGCACCACCACCTTGGCTGTGTTATCCTTCATGAGGAGGCAGAGGGCTTGTCTTACTGACTTAGATACCCCCAGAGTGTTTATCTGTAGTAGAGGGTGGCCTCAGAAAAACCAGAGAGATGAATAAACTCGACATGCAGCCTAAAGTAAGGACTAAAGAATTTCCTTTCATTTTCTGCCTTGAAGAAACAGGTTAGCAAGCTATTGTTGTTTCAGTCGTTCAGCTGTGTCCTACTCTTTGCGACCCCGTGGGCTGTAGCCCACCAGGCGCATCTGTCCAAGGGATTTCCCAGGCAAGTATACTGCAGTGAGTGGCCATTGCTTCCTCCAGGGCATCTTCCCATCCCAGGGATCAAACCCGCATCTCTGGCATTGGCAGGCAGATTCTTTACCACCATCCACCTGGGAAACTGCCTCAGTAAGAGTCAGGTTCAAATCTCTCTCTGCCATTTACGTGGCAGGGAGAGGGACCCTTGGCAAGCTCCTTAAGTTTCAGACCTCGGTGGCTTGGAGGACGGGAGAGAATAATGTGTGTCGAGTGCCCAGAGCACCGATGAGCCTTCAGTAACAGCTCGACCCAGGAGATGAGGTTACTATATTCTTGTGATAACCAGTAGGTTTTATATATATGTTATATATATACTTCTTGTATCTTGCACTGGAGAAAAGGATACCCCAAGAGATGTCCAGTGAGGAGCCTGAGACAACAGGCTGAATGGAAACGGGGCAGCTGGTGTACTAGGGCTGGGCTATGCCTATGTGCTGTAAAAATGGGAATCCAAGGTGTTCTTCAGACCACACCTTGGGCAAGAATCCAAGAAAGCCAAAAGTCTACAAAATTAAAAGAAAAATTGAGATAAAAGGCACCTATGCTGTAAAAATGGGAATCCAAGGTGTTCTTCAGACCACACCTTGGGCAAAAATCCAAGAAAGCCAAAAGTCTACAAAATTAAAAGAAAAATTGAGATTAAAAGCACCTATGCTGTAAAAATGGGAATCCAAGGTGTTCTTCAGACCACACCTTGGGCAAAGATCCAAGAAAGCCAAAAGTCTACAAAATTAAAAGAAAAATTGAGATAAAAGGCACCTGTGACTGTCTCTATTATATGTCTGGGGGCTATTTTGTGGGGAGACTTTGCTAATAGTTTGAGGAGACTAAAACCCAATGCAGGCTCCCCAAGCTAACCCAGCTAAAAGTTTAATTAAATACAATTGCTTGCGGTGCGTTCCTTTCCCAAACGGCCTCATACATATTCATCACTGTAATTATGGTAGTGGAAAAAATCCACGACTAATTATTCCATGCTCCCCATCTTTCACATGCCTAGAATTTTTGCATAATTACTGTTGAAATTAATTGCAAGTTAGTTAATTTTATACTTTGTCCTTTCAAAACTTAATTGAAAATTAATTTAAAAGATACAACTCCCCCCCACCCCGACAACCCAACAACCACACAACAAAAATTCTACCACCAGCTATTACAGCAAACCTGGTTACTAAGACTTATGACGTGCATTAAAAATGCAAAGCGATTATTTCTAACCCAGACGCAGGGTTGTTCATGTCAAGCTATAATCGAATGCCAGTCCCATAAATGGCCTGGAATCGCATCTTTATACCACAGCAACAAAGACAAGACTCAGGAGAGGTGGAGAGGCCAGCCAGTGGTCTGGTTATCTTCTGGCTCTGGGTTTATCATTTTATGTTCAATTAATTGCATCTCCAGCCTTCAGAAGAATAGCATGTGGCTTTCATTATCACCCCATCCGGCTTCTACCCTCAAATGTCTCTGCTGGTACCCATTTTCAGGATCCAAGTGCAACATGACATCCAGGACACTTCGCTCTCACGCTGCTGCTGCTGCTAAGTCGCTTCAGTCATGTCCAACTCTGTGCCACCCCATAGACAGCAGCCTACCAGGCTCCACCATCCCTGGGATTCTCCAGGCAAGAGAACTGGAGTGGGTTGCCACTCCAAAAATGTCTCTTCCTCTTGTACGTCACAGTGTTCCACTATCCCCAGCTCCTTTGAGTCACACCCATTAATCTTATTTCTGTGATCTATTTTGTGTGAGACCAGGAAGGAACCACTGATTGGAGTGCCTACCCTGTCCTACAGCTGGTTGTAGACGTATACATGAGTTTCATTTAATTTCAGCACCTAACACAGTGTGTGACATATCACAGATAATCAGTCAATCCATAGTTATTTCCTAACTGACTGACTGAATAAAGACTAGCTGTCACAAGCTCACAACTGAGCATCATCAACTCCACATGTACAGAGAAATAACGGCAAATTCTGAGAGATTAAGTACATCTCTGAGTTCACACAGTAAATGACAGAGCTGAGACCTGGTGCCACGCTGCCTCTTCATCCTTCTGACGCCCTACCATCCTGACTGTTAAGATTTTATCTCCTGCCAACCACGGTCTCTTGATAACCTGGTTTCTTAACCCTGAGTCCTGAAACCCGTTTGTCAGGGACTGAGTATTCATGTGACCCCACAAATACATTGAAGCCTTAACCTTCAATGTGATGGTTTTTGAGACGGGGCCTTTGTGAGGCCACTAGGGTTAAATGAGGTTATTAGGGTGGTACTCTCATCAGAGGACCAGTGCCCCTATAAAACGGAACACCAAAGAATTTGCTCTCTCGCTTTCCGACATGTGAAGACACAGCAAGAAGACAGTCGTCTTCATGCCAGGAAGGGAGCTCTCCCCAGGAAACTCTCTGTCTGCACTTTGATCTCGGACTTCCCTGCTGCTGCTGGAACTGTGAGAAGTAAATTTCTCTTATTTAAGGCACTCAGGCTATGCTGCTTTGTGATGGCAGACAGAGCAGAGTAAAACACTGTATCATAGTTTTACTGAATGACCTAGGTTTACTCACATTATACATTTTCAACTGATACAAGGTGAAGGCATGAGAGTATAAAGGAAAAGGTAAATGGAAACCAAGTCAAGAGAGAGAAGACACGTCTTCGTGACACAAAGGAAGCTGGATGAGTCACTGTTCCAAGGCTAAGGGGCTGTTCTCATCCCACCTGGAAAGAAACAGAACGTATACTACATACCCAAACAGGGTCCTTACCCAGAGGACAAGGATGACCCATCTGTCACTGAGTAGATGGGGAGGAGAAAGAGAAAGAGATAGAAAACCAATCCACAAACCACAAGGCTACTGATTTTTTTTTTTTTGAGTCCACAAAATTATCTCTTTTACAGGTGACTTTTAATGACATGACCCTTCAGCAATTTCAGGACAAACAATTCATCCTCCAAGAGGAGTATGAGGTTTGGGACCCCCTTATGACTAAAGGAACAACTCCTTAACAAAGATTCTTTACAGAGTTCAGGCTCTCAAAATATGAGAGGTAGTTTAAAAATAAGATGATGTGCATGTGTATTTTTCCTCCACATATTAAACAGAGGCTCCCGTTCCAGATGAGCCCATAAATCCTAGCTGCAAACTCAAATTAGGTGTTCAGATACAGCCATAAAGCTTCTGCATACTATTTGCACATCAGGAAAGTATGCCATAGGGCGTCTGAAGGCTTTAAGTGGGTGCAGTAACACAGCCTTGCAGATAGAGGGCAGCCCAGTCACTGGGGTGTGACAGGAGCTGTGAGGTGGGTGGGGGCAAGGCAGGGAGGAAAGCAGGTACATTAACTGAAGGTTCAGTGTGGCTCTCAGCTCTTGGGGGTTCCGTCCTTACAGTGGACACAGAAAAGTACCCGAGCTATGCTGCTTGGTGTAGGAAAGCACATGACAAGAGCAGGATGTCACTTCTGTGGATGAGATAACGTGTGTGCATGTTTCTATTCAGGGCTTTCCAGATGGCTGAAGTGGTAAAGAATCTGATTGCAATGCAGGAGACTCAGGAGACGCGGGTTTGATCCCTGGGTAGGGAAGATTCTCTGGAGGAGGAAATAGCAACCCACTCCAATATTCTTGCCTGGAGAATCCCATGGACAGAGAAGCCTGGCAGGCTACAGCCCATGAGGTCACAGAGAGGTGGACATGACTGAGCACACATTTCTATTCCTTCATAAAAAAGATGTGGAAGGCTACAGAGTAAAATATTAATAGTGGTTATCACTAGATAGATAAATTATAGATTTTGGGGGTATTTTCCTGTATCTTCTGAATTAATTATTTTTAATGAATTAATGCCTCCCTTCCCTCGATTTCAGGTCAATCATCTCCTTGTCAGGGGAGCCTTTGATGACTTTCCTGATTGGGGTAACTCTTACCTGTGTTCACCTGGAACTAGCTCTCTTTCTTTTTATCATAGCACATACCACAGTTACACTTTCACTACAGTCTTTTAGGTACAGTCCTGCCTCTTCCAGGAAACTCTGTGCCCCATAAAGACAGAGATCACGGTGGATTCTGTTTTGTTTTTTAGACAACTCTGTTCCCATCATCTAATAATGATGATGATGATGATGATGATGTCTATAAGAGTAGCAGGAGCAAATTTGGGTAGTGGAGATGACACATGGCACTTATTAAGTGCCAGGTGCTATTCTAAGGATTTTAGAGGGAGGTAAGCATGATTGGGGGCTTTCCAGGCAACTCGTGGGTAAAGAATCTGCCTGCAATGCAGGAGATGTGGGTTTGATTTCTGGGTTGGGAAGGTCCCCTGGAGGAGGGCATGGCAACTTACTCTGGTGTTCTTGCCTGGAGAATCCCATGGACAGAGGAGCCTGGTGGGTTACAGTCCATGGAGTCGCAAAGACTCGGAAGCGACTGAGCACGCATGCAAGCATGACTGACATCCCTGTTTTATGGTTGAGGAAATCACAACACAGGAAAGCTGTGTACCCAGCACAACCTCACACAGCCACTAAGGGTTGAAGTGGACTTGCACCCAGGCCGCTGGGTGCTTGAGTCCATGCTCGGAACAACTTATTATACATTGCATGCCCTTTTCCCAGCAACTTTATCTAGCACCCATGGGTGCCCAATAAGCATTTGTTAAATGGAAGATCGATCACACATTCCTTTTAGAATCCTAAAAACATTATCTCCTTTTTTGGATGAAGGGAAATTAAAACAACAAAACAAAACACTCCCCTGGGAATGAACTAGCGGAATGAAAAAAGTAGTTATGAAAAATCAATTTTCTGGAAAGAAATTTTCTTTTTCAGATGGCAGTGCTTGACTCTATAGAAAAACATTCCACACAGGGGTCATTCATTAAAACAAGTCCCCAGTGTTTTAATTTCCCTGAATCCAGAAGGGAGTAAGGACTGACAGGGCTCAATGTCATTCTTCCTACAGCCAGACTCTGGACTCAAGTTCCCATAACTTAATAAAGTCAAGGGTTTTGGCTTCTCATGATTAGCTAATCAAGGAGAAAATCAATCCTTCATCTGAAACCTTCCCAGTCTCATGGTAAGTATATCCAGCCTTTGAGAACTGGCGGTGTACTACTTGCTAAGGTGAAGACACGCCAAGTGCCTTGTCTGTGAGTGAAGGATTTGGGTAAAACCATGTAGGCATGGAAAATTATTGTTTCCTCCCTAAAAAGGCAGGCAGAAGCGGTTATCTCTGCAGGGTCTTAGCAGAACATGACTGTCTGTGGAGCTAGAGGGCCCCGCGTGCATTGTTAGCTAGAGATATTTAACCGATTAGGACCACGTGTCCTGGCAGACAGACCTGATTTAAGTTTTTCACATGATATGAATTCCCCACAGTAAAACCCAACACGCTGGCATCATTCCAGGTTAAAGCAGGAGCTAAAAGTGGAAGAACTCAGACTGCTCTGTTCATTTCAAACCAAGAAAGAAAGCATCTCCTTATAGCTTATTGTTTCAGGATTAGTGGATGTCATGTCAGCGCCACCCTGAATACTGATGAGATGGGGCCTCACTTCATTAAGCTTTTGATATGGTTAAACTGCTACCCCGTTTCACAGCCTGCAGGAAGCACCATACCCTGACAACACGCCCTGTGAATGGAATGCAGAAGTGCATTCACTGGCTGCCTGTGAACTTTCCCACCCTCCCCTTCTGATCATTTTAAGATCAAGTGGAAAAAAATTATTTTTTTCCAACTCCCCTGTGTCTTACAGCAAGATAAGAACATGGTTTCTACCATTTCTACTGTTCTCTGGCTCATGCCAAAGGTATTCAATAACTCAGTGAAGCCAGATGTTTCTGATTCCTGCCAGAGCTTAGAATCAGATCCAGCTACCAGGCAGCTGTGAAACAGAGCAGCAATCTGTCAGGGTTTAATGAGGCCAGCCTTTTGGATGGGGTACTTTTTTGCCTTTTCATACTGTTCTTGGGGTTCTCAAGGCAAGAATACTGAAGTGGTTTGCCATTGACTTCACCTGATGCTGCGAAGAGCTGACTCATTGGGAAAGACCCTGATGCTAGGAAGACTGAGGGCAGGAGGAGAAGAGGATGACAGAGGATGAGATGGTTGGATGGCATCACCAACTCAATGGACATGAGTTTGGGCAAACTCAGGAAGATAGTGGAGGACAGGGAAGGAAGATAGTGAAGGACTGGGAAGCCTGGTGTGCTGCAGTTCATGGTCACAAAGAATATGACATGACTGAGTAACTGAACAACAATGACAACACATTTTTTTTATGGGGAAGGGGGTGGACATTTTGGCAAAAAGCTGGGATACTCTCACTATGGAACAGGCACATCCTTGATTCAGGTGATGTCTGACTGAGCAGCGAGGGCTTCCTTTACTTGCCCATCCTCAACAGGAGTAGTTACGGACCGAGGAAATGTCAGAACTTTATGCATATGTGGGGAATCAACAGTGGTATTTCTCTGGCTTTTCTGTTCTTCCTGCCAAACCCCCCATGCCACTGCTGGTCAACTATCCTCAGTGACTAAGAGTAAGACATAGAATGCATTTTTCCCCTTGAAACCAGAGCAAGATCTGGCTATAAAAAAGTGTACCCTAAAGCACTGGTCTGCTGTATCATAGGGATGCTTTGCAGCCCTTTAGTCTGGATTTTAGAAGTATTAGCCGTTTTCCCCCTATTTTAAAATGTTCAATTTATATTCAGCTGTTCTTTCCAATGTCTGAACCTTAACAGTGAAAAGCTGCTTGAATTGATTCAAAAGGGATTAGACGGTGGGACTTCAGAGAACAATAACAGCGGATCAGTTGGAACCACATAAATGGCCAATCACAGAGGATTAGTTGGATTAGTTGTGAACAGTGCTGAGGTGTGACTGTAATGGTACCATTCAGAGGTGCTTCAGGTGCATGAGAAACAGGCTTTCATGGACTCATGCACCACGCAAACAACTATTCTTAAAGAGAATTGCAAAATCTTCCCCGTTGGTGCAATTATCTTCCAATTCCCGCCACCATTTGTCCTGAATACTGATGTTACTAATGGTGATGATGATGACAACAACGGTGATGAGTGCAGTCATGGCTAACATTTACCAAGGGCTTTCTCTACCTTATGCCACCATCTTTATGAGATGTTTTCTATGGATTCTCCATCACATCTGTTCTTATATAATCCTGTAACATAAGTATGGTTATCGCTTTACAGATGGCAAGTCTGAGGCACAGAGAGGTTTAGGAACTTACCCAAGGTTGCTGGGAGTGAGGCAAACCCAGGGGTGGTCTGACTCTAGAACCCTTTCCCCACCATTGTGGTCAACTGCCTTTTCTGCCCTGACTGTTAAACTGGCAAGGACTATGTCTGTCTTGGTTATCGCTATATTGTAAATAAGATAGCACTTGGCACATAGCAGGTCTCGGTAAGTACAGTATTTGACAAGGAAAGGAATAAATGAATGAGTCGAGGACAACAGAACTTCAGAGAACGGGGGTCCTTGAAGATTGGTCGCAATTTCACACAGGAGAAAGCTTCCTTCTTTGTGTGTCCTCAGGGCTGAGAGGAACAGCTGCGCCTTGAGACACCTGACTTTGCTCTGGGTTTCTAGTAAAGCTTGTGCATCGCAGTGAGGGAAGCATGACCCCAGAGAGAACAGGACTGTACCCAACCGCCAAAAATCCTAATGCCTGGCAGAGAACCACACACCCAGCAGTGACACCAGGCTTTCAAACAGGAACGTCCATGCGTGAAGTAGACTCCTGGAGGACAAGGCAGTTATTAGACAGCGGACTGAAATCCCTGAATTTTGCTCCTTCCAGATACACACGGTAATGGATTAGACCTCCCTGTACCCTTGGAAGTTAGACTTGGACATATGATTTGCTTTGGCCAATGAAAGGTGAGCACTTAGCTCCCTGAGTAACTAAAATGAGAGCGTGCCCTACTGATCCACAATGGACATGCAGCATGAGCAAGAAATAAACCTCTATCGTTTTTAAACTGCTGAGATTTGGGCCTGGTTGTTACCTCTGAGTTAGCTAGTGTATACTGACTGACACAGAAGGGTAAGTTACATGACAAAATATGCATGCTCTGGACCTACAGAATTAAGGAACAGAACACCCACATAGGAAACAACAGAGGGAAGAAAATTGATATGGAAGCAACTAGATGCCAGATGTGATACTAAGGGATTTATGCCGTTATTTCATCATGATCTCATACATTATTTTATTTCTCAATGTCCTCATTTGTAAGATGGGAATGATGACACTTGCTCCTTGGAAGAAAAGGAAGAATTTACTTTTACAAATTCCCATTTCACAAGTGAGACCCGGAGTTGTAAAATTATGTTTCCGAGGTCTCAGCTAGTAAATGGACAAGTCTAAGATTTTGACTCCAAACCATCAAGACTCCAAAACATGCTTTTTCCCACCAATGAACTCAACAGCTTTCCTGGCCAGAGAAATTTAACTGAAATTGCAAGAGACCAACGCTGGTTACTTCCAGCAGCCGGAAGTGCTGCTGGACAAGGCATAAAGAAGTGTGATCAGAGAAGGCTCTCTGATGGAAGTGAGTTTCAAGTCAACTCTTCAAGCAAGTGACGCTCTAATGAGAGGAGTTGGGGAGGGCCTGGGACAGTGTGTAAGCAGCAGAGGCAGAAGGCATGAGATCAGACGAGGAAGACAGTGGCCACTTGGAGAGAAGAGAGGCACGGCAGGAGAGTGGTGCGGGAAGGCAGCTGTGTGAAGCTTTAACGAACAGGCGGGGTGTTCCGATTTTACAACCACAGTGGGCTCTTCGGCGGGAGTGGGAAGGGATGAAGGCGGTGTTTCTGAAAAATGACCCTGGTAACTGTTTGAGGATGAGCTATGGCAGAGAGAGGGAGAGAGAGTCAGAGTGGCTAGGTAAGTGATTCTGCGGCCCGACAAGAGGAAGGCAGTCCTGAATGAGGATGGCGGCCGTGGAAGTGCACAGGAAAGGAAGTAAAAATTGCCTCGGTGAACGCAGCTCTCACTAGTCACTGGGTGTCGGGCTGAGGACGCTGTACACACAGGCTCAGAGACTGCCCGCTGCAATCTCAGATGCAGTAGTGTCCTGTTTTGCAAATGAGGAAAGCGAGGCTCCCAGAGACTCGTGACCTTCCTGATGCACGCAGGCATTATGATAGTGAGTTAATAGCTACAGATCCCCTGGAGAAGGGAATGAGCCCTTCTCTCTTCCCTGTCTCTATGGGTAACCACTAGTTTTTGCTTCCCCTCATAGCTCAGTTGGTAAATCATCTGCCTGAAATGCAGGAGACCCAGGTTTGATTCCTGGGTGGGGAAGATCCCCTGGAGAAGGGAATGGCAACCCACTCCAGTATTCTCGCCTGGAGAATCCCATGGACAGAGGAGCCTGGCAAGCTACAGTCCACGGGATCGCAAGAGTTAGACGCGACTTAGCGACTAAGCCACCACCAGCACCACATGTGACAGGTGCTGTACTGAGGACATAGTTCAGGTGTCATTTCATTCTAAACTGGAGGTGCTACAGTTACCTTCATTTTACGGAGGAGGAAATAGAGGCTCTGGGAAGTGAAGTAACTTACTCAGAGTCACACTCAGCTGATAAGAAGCAAGGTCAAGCTCTGAACCAACCAACTTTGTGTGGGCTCCAAAACTCATGCTCTGACCCACTACATTGATGGGAACACACGTTTGGTCTCTGCAGTCCTGGCTGGCTGGGTTACGTGCCTGGCTGTCTTTGTTCAGTTGCAAAGCTGTGTCCGACTCTTTGCGACCCCATGGACTGCAGCATGCCAGGCTTCCCTGTTCTTCACCATCTCCTGGAGCTTGCTAAAACTCATGTCCATTGAGTCGGTGATGCCATCCAACCATCTCATTCTCAGTTGCCCTCTTCTCCTTCTGCCTTGAATCTTTCCCAGCATCAAGGTCTTTTTCAATGAGTCGACTCTTCATATCAGGTGGCCAAAGTACTGGAGCTTCAGCAGCAGTCCTTCCAATGAATATTAAGGGTTGATTTCCTTCAGGATTGACTGGTCTGATCTCTTTGCAATCCAAGGGGCTCTCAAAAGTCTCCTCCAGCACCACAGTTCAAAAGCATCGGTTCTTTGGCGCTCAGCCTTCTTTATGGTCCAACTCTCACATCCGTATATAACTACTGGGAAATATCGTAACTTTGATTAGATGGACCTTTGTCGGCAAAGTGATGGCTCTGCTTTTTAAAACACTATTTAGATTTGTCATAGCTTGTCTTCCAAGGAGCAAGTGTCTTAATTTTGTGGCAGCAGTCACCACCTGCAGCAGTTTTGGAGCCCAAGAAAAGAAAATCTGCCATTGTTTCCACCTTTCCCCCATCTACTTGCCACATGCCTGGTAGCATGGAGCAGAATCCCACTTCAGCAAAGGAGTCTCTGCTATTCACCCGATGGGACTGGGAAGATGAACCAGGTAACATTTTGCATTTGCAGCTTGTAAAGGAAGGTGCCACAATCAATGCACCTAATCCAGGCTGCTTGGGAGGGTGAGAGAAAAGGGAATAAATCCTCATCTTGCTTCCCAGATAAATGCCATGTGGTTTTGCTGTGAAAACCAGGGCAGAATTACAACTCACCCCACTAAGGGGTCTTGGGATGGTTTCTGTGGGCCCCAGACCCACTTAGAGGGTACCTCGCTGTCCCTTCTGGTTTGTGGTAGACCAAAATGCTCAGAGTTGAATTTTTCAATAAACCACTCATCCTGCAGTTATCCTGCAGAGAGAAAAGGTCACAGGCTCCTGAAATATCACCACTGCATCTGTGCTTACACTGTCAAGGTGGACCCAAAACTGGGGGACAAATCCAGGTACAGAGGTGTTCTTCATGCCCGGGAACATCTTCAGGGAGGATGGAGACACTTGAAAGAGCTTTTCCTCCGACAGTTCATTTTGAAAGCGTAAGTGCTGCTCCAGACCAATTGCTCCGACCAGTGCATTCTTTAAATTCTGTTTTCATTTTTTATCAAAGGAACATGCGCACACAATTTAAAGAGTCGGATAGCTCTATGAAGCTGGATAAAAAAATAGTCTTCTTTGACCCTCCTCTCCCAGAAGCAATCATTTCCTGCTATTTTGGTTGATTCTTTTTGTAGTTTACCTCCATATCTCTAAATAACATGCATTCGATACAACTTCTTGATTTTTTCTGTTTTAGAAATTGGCTATTGACTTCTCTGTCTGCAAGAAGAGAATTTAATTCCAGTTTATCTCCATCTCAGCCGCCACCCCATGCAGACCCACTTTCAAGCCCCCTTGTTAGACAGTAATTTTAGATAATTGGTGTTTTTGCTATCTTGATCATGAAAATGTTATCCATTGATGCGCCAACAGAGTATATTATGCTTTAAACAGTTTTCTTCCTGGAAAAACTTTTTGTTGTCCTTATAGCCCCTTCTTTTCCATTGGTTTAAGGGTTTATATATTTCTTGCTAATATAGAGTCTTCCTGACTTTTTTTTTTTTTTTTAAATTTTTGACTGCTGGCTCTTCCTTACAGCACACAGGCCAAGGCATGTGGGCCCTTAGTTTCCAGACCAGGGATCGAATCCATGTCCCCTGCATTGGAAGTCAGTCTTAACCACTGGAACATCAGGGAAGTCTCTTCTGGGCTTCGTTAATCTCCTCTCAATACATTTAAGTCCATGTGGTGGCTCAGTTAGTAAAGAATCCACCTGCAAAGCAGGAGACCTGGATTCGATCCCTGGGTTGGGAAGACCCCCTGGAGGAGGGCATGGCAAGCCACTCCAGTATACTTGCCTGGAGAATTCCATGGGCAGAGGAGCCGGGTGGGCTGCAATCCACGGGGTCCCAAAGTGTCTGACATGACCGAGTGACTAAGCACAGCACAGTACTCCGTCAGCCCCTGGAGAGCCCTTCCAGCCCCACTTCTGCCAGTTTCTTCTTTTTCCTTAGTTTGCGTGCTCACTCAACCATGTCCGACTTTTTGAGACCCCATGGATGGTAGCACACCAGGCTCCTCTGTCCGTGGGATTTTCCAGGCAAGAATATTAGAGTGAGTTGCCATTTCCTACTTCAGGGGACCTTCCCGATCCAGGGATCAAATCCAGGTGTCTTATGTCTCCTGCATTGGCAGGCAGAATCTTTACCACTGAGCCACCAGGGAAGCCCCTGGTTTACCCCCTTAGTTTTGGGAACATATTCATTAGCAGTTTCAGAGGGCTGTTTGGAAGTCAGCCCTTTTTTCCGCTCACTTCTGAAAATGCCTTTATGGTGCAGAATTTGAAATTACTTCCAAACTGCTGACTCCTGTCCAATGTGAATATGACATTCGATGCCATTTTGACTCTGGAAATGTGGTATAAAACCTGTTTTTATTTACTTACTTAGTTTTTTTAATGCCCTCTCTGGAAGCTAGGAGGATCTTCTTTCTACCCCAGTGTTCTGAAATTTCATGATGATGGGCTTGGTGAAGTTTACTTTCATTTATGGATCTGAAAGCTGTTCTTGGGTTCAGGAGGAATTTCCTTCATTTCTCCTTTCTCTTTAGAATTCCTATTACTTGGGTATAAATCTAACCATGTCCTCTATTTTTTCTCTCTTTTTGATCTTATTTTGTATTTTTCTGTGTTTTTGTACTTTCTGGGATATATCCTCAAATTTACCTCCCACCTTTTTCATATTTTAAACTCTTTCCTGCTTACTTCTATAAAAGGGTGGGGGGGGGCATCCTGCTTTATTTAAAAAATGCAGTATCTTCAGTTATCTTTTATCTATTTATTTTTAAAGTTTCCTTCTCATTGTACAGGCTGTTTCTTCTACGGAGTTTTTCACTTTCTCTCTCTCTCCCCCTTGCCCCCTCACCCCTCCTTGCGCTGTACGTGTGTTCTTCATATTCAAGGCTTTCCCCAAGTGTCTGGTAATTCTCTGAACACTCCTGTTGAAGTACAGGGCGCTAGAGAGGTGATGGCTTCAGGCCTCACCATGAGTTGAATCAGTTGGCCCATCTCACTGAGGATCTCCAGTCCCTTAAACAGGGCTTCCCAGGGGGCTCAGTGTTAAAGAATCTGCCCGCCAGTACAGGAGACGTGGGTTTGATCCCTGGGTCGGGAAGATCCCCTGGAGAAGGAAATGGCAACCCACTCCAGTATTCTTGCCTGGAGAATCCCATGGGTAGAGGAGACTGGCGGGCTACAGTCCACGGGGTTGCAAAAGAGTTGGACACGACTGAGCACACAGCAGAGAGAGAGAGATCTCCTTAAACCCATGAGATTCCCACATGAAAGAATCTTCTAGACTCTGACTAGAAGGTTCCTGAATCTGGCCGACTATGCTCTGGCAAATGACTTGATGAAAAAGGTGAGTGGTTTCAACGTTCATTATGTCAACTTACAGACATAAAGTCCATTTTTCAGAAAAGGACCCCCATCCTCAACTGTGCTCGACGCCTGATATTTCTGAGGCCCTCTGCTTTACCCCCACTGGAAAAGAAACTCTGCTGTTCTCTCTGAGTGTGTGAGGGGCTGCTGTCCACCATACAGGAAGCAGATGTGGGAGGCCGACAGCTTCCTAATGAAATGCCAACCAACCTTCCTTTTGGAGCCCCATCATCACCTCTGCTTCCAGAGTTATCTCACGCTGTAATTCCTGGGTCTTCTGGAAGCAAATCTGGTTGCTTTTCGGTTCTTCTGAGGGCCAGCTGAGGGCTCCATTGTCTGAACACACTAAATCAGTACTGTCCATTCATTTGTTCCCCCGCTTTCCCATCTTTATGCCTGATTTTTCTTCTCTCTTTTGTCCTTGAGGGTTCACCCTTTAAAGTATCATGTGAGCAGGTGTGCAGGAGGAAGCCGAGGTAAAATGTGTGTGTCTAAGCTGCCATTTAAAAGTGGATGTCTTGAAGGTAGGTTATGATGCCACTTAATCCCCTGAAAGAAAACTATCTAGGGCACCTAGGTTTTTAGGGAAGTGATGCTGATGGGATCCTGGGGGTCTGGGCTGAGTGTCTCTTCTGGGGTGCATTTTCAGTGAGGAAAGAACACTGGGCCGGGAGGAGGGAAAAAGGGATTAATCACAGCTCTGATTCTTACTCCTCATTATCCTTGGTCTCATCTGTAGTCTCAAGATAATAACCACCAACTCGGCGCACTTTCAGGGTTCTAAGTGGGATCAAATAGGATAATGACTGTGAAAGCACTTCAAAAAGCATAAAGTACTACAGACACACAAGGCTTTGCTATTACTTAAAACCTCACTTTCATCTCCCAAAATTCAATCTAACATTCCCTTGGCCTGTCTTCAGGGGAGAGAGGTTTGTCTCCAGTAATCTTATAAATCACCCTTTTGACGTTCAAAAGAATATCCTTTAGTCATACAGACATACGGCATAGGACAGTGTTTCTCACTCCACCAACACGATTCAATCAGTTGCCAAAGACACTCGGGCCCCACATCACCCCAAACAAACACCCAAGATGTTGTCACCTAAAGAGATGAGTGACAGGGGACCCTTCAGGGGGTCCATGCCACCGTAGGTCTGCATACAGCTGAGCTACATGTATCCATCTTGGCTAAGATCAGAATATAGGAAAAACAGTTGTTACATATATCCAAACAATAGATACAGTATACCCTTGAAAAAGAGAGGGGTGGTAGCTTTGTCTGTGGTGCCATGAAAAGATACCCACTGTTAAGTAATAAAGGGCTTCCCAGGTGGTGCTAGTAGTGAAGAACCCTGCTAATGCAGTAGACATAGAGATGCAGGTTCAATCCCTGAGACGGGAAGATCCCCTGGAAGAGGGCATGGGAACCCCCTCCGGTATTCTTGTCTGGAGAATCCCTTGGACAGAAGAGCCTAGAGGGCTGCAGTCCATAGGATCACAAAGAGTTGGACATGACAGATGCAACAAAGCACGCATGCACGCATTAAGTGATAAAAACAAGATGCAGAACCATGAGAATGATTCCATTCCTAAAACAAGACAGCAAGCATATCTATCTGTATGTATGTACCCACATATCTACATAATTATATAGCTACATACCACAGATACATAGAAGAGATCTGGTTGCCTTCTCACAAAATCACTCATGGTGGCTACTTCTGGGGAATGGGTTTGGGAGTGGGGAAAGACTTCTACTGCTTACTTTATACACTTTTGAACAGTTTAACTTTTCCCATAACATGCGTGTATTATTTCTAATCATAAAAAGATTAAACCTGAAAGAGTAAGAAAGAAAACGGAGACTGGGAGGAATAGTACAGGCAGTAGGAGGTCAGGAGAAGCCCAGTGGTGGAGAGGAGGTTAAGACAGAGGCCAAGGTTGGCAAGAGTTGGGGGCAGCTCACCTGCTTCTGCTAGAGACACACAACTGGTGTCCCTCCTCCCAGCTTGTGACCACAGAAGGATCCCCTTCAGGTCATGACAACCACCTGCCCATATCTTCAAGCTCCACTATCAATGTAAGGGGAAGGAAAACCTACTTTTTAAAAACTTTCATTTCCACTGAAATAGGATGTATCTTTAATGGGCAGTTCAATGACTTCAAAAAAATGCATATACTCAGGTAAACCACAAGAGGATTTGTTTGAATGCAATCTCCTAGCTCTATGCAGATGCATGGATCTGCAGGGGATAGGTTCACTCAGCCATGGACAAATGCCAGAAAGGATCACTGTCCCAACCCTAGGGGTCTGCCATGGGTCAGGGGTTGTTGTTGGGTGTGGGATTCATATTCCATCCATCTCACTAATCCCCAGCCAGGACCTGCCTGGTGGTGCTAGGGAGTCATCATGTCTCTGAGTTCCTCCAGCGAGTTTCTGATTCTGTAGACTCCTAATGTGGGTGTCTACTGGCTTAGGAACTCACAAGTCTCTTGGCAATGTACATGGTAACCCTAGACCACACACGCAGTCAGTCTGGCAGGGACGTACTGAGCTGAACAGATCCTTGGAGGTAGACCAGCTCTCTCAAATAAGCCAGCTATCTCTGGCAACTTCCCCTTTCAAAATGGGAGCTCTTAGCTCCCATGACTCACTGGAACAGGGAACTATTTTCACCAGCATTGACAGTACCTGCATATAATCACTCTGGGCTAGCATAATAATCACAATAGCTCACATTTATTGAGTGCTTGCTATAGTCAAGCATTATATTCTAAGCAATTTACATGATTTATCTTTACAACAATACCATGAGATAAGTCTGATCATTATCATCACTTTAAAGATGACAAACTCAGGCAGAGATGTGAGTAACTTGCCCAAGGTCACAGAATTAGTGAGTGATACTGTCAGGACTGGAACCCTGCAGGGCTATGCTTTCTCTCATTGGGAAGGACCGGCAAACCCAGGGTTGAAGGTGTCACCTCCTGACTTCTTGGTTGGAGCTTTCTCTGCCAGACTCTGTGGCCTCTGTCTAATCCATAAAACTGTCAAGTCCACTGTTCTTCTAAAAAGAGGTAAATATACAGTCACCTCCAGGTATTGCTGGGGCCACAAAGAGGTCTCCAAGCTCTGTCTAGACACAAAATCAACAAAGCACAATGCAGAACAGTGTTTTATAGCTGGAGTTATTTTTTTTATCTTGTTGTTTCTTCTCGGAGGAGTTGGCTGATAAATCAGGCCTCACAGGTCCAGAGAAATGTGTGTTTTCGACTTTCAGGAGCCGAGTGAAGGGCGAGCAGGAACGTGGCAAAGAGAGAGAGGCATCTTTCAGAATCCCTGGCAACCTCACCTCAAGAGGCCAATTCATCCATCTGCAGCAGAGCCTGGGTACAGACTGTCTACCCAGTTCTCAAAGACGGGGACTGGAGGACTCTCACCAGCTTGCATCTATCTGTCTCTGTGGTGAACGCAAGCCATCCTGTGCCATTGTGTAAATCACCCTGCGTGTTCTGTCCAGAGGCACGTGGTGATAGCAGGGGGATGATGAGCCCAAATTCATTTCAATAACTGTGCTGCCCTGAATTCCCAGAGACAAAGGATTCTCAACTTGATGGCAACTCACTGACCTCCTTCTAAAAGCACTGTCTAATCGTTTTATTGGATTAAAGGAACTGTTGCTTTGAGACTTGAGCCATCTCATTTATCTCAGTCATCTCAGATATCTGGAGATATTCTAGGAGAATGAAAGTGAAAATTTTGGGCAAAGGCAAGTAAAGCAAGAAGTAGAGTTTTTTGTTTTATCACTGTTAGTATGGGCTATAAAGTGGACAGAAGCACGGTTCTTAAACTCTAGCCTAGAGACTGCCAGTTCTGGGAATATGGTGGGCTATCCTTCCAACTAATTTTCCCATTGGAAAAAAGTAACTTACAAGGTTGGAGTAAAACATGTTAAAAAAAAAATCTCAATATCATTGAAGACATGATAGAAAGTAAAAAGTAAGCAACTGGATGCTGGGCTGGATGAAGCACAAGCTGGAATCAAGATTGCTGGAAGAAATATCAATAACCTCAGATATGCAGATGACACCACCCTTATGGCAGAAAGCAGAAAAGAACTAAAGAACCTCTTGATGAAAGTGAAAGAGGAGAGTGAAAAAGCTGGCTTAAAACTCAACATTCAGAAAACTCAGATCATGGTATCTGGTCCCATCACTTCATGGCAAATAGATGGGGAAAAAATGGAAACAGTGACAGACTTTATTCTTTTTTGGCTCCAAAATCACTGCAGATGGTGACTGCAGCCATGAAATTAAAACACGCTTGCTTCTTGGAAGAAAAGCTATGACCAGCCTAGACAGCATATTAAAAAGCAGAGACATTACTCTGCCAACAAAGGTCTGTCTTGTCAAAGCTATTGTTTTCCCGGTAGTCATACATGGGTGTGAGAGTTGGACTATAAAGAAAGCTGAGTGCCGAAGAATTGATGCTTTTGAACTATGGTGTTGGAGAAGACTCTTTTTTTTTTTTTTTTGGAGAAGACTCTTGAGAGTCCCTTGGACTTCAAGGAGATCCAACCAGTCAGTCCTAAAGAAAATCAGTCCTGAATAATCATTTGAAGGACTGATGCTGAAGCTGAAACTCCAATACTATGGCTACCTGATGTGAAGAGCTGACTCATTTGAAAAGACCCTGATGCTGGGAAAGATTGAAGGTGGGAGGAGAAGGGGATGACAGAGGATGAGATGGTTGGATGGCATCACCGACTTGATGGTCATGAGTTTGAGTAAGCTCCAGGAGTTGGTGATGGACAGGAAGCCTGGTGTGCTACAGTCCATGGGGTTGCAAAGAGTTGGACACAACTGAGCAAATGAACTGAACTGAACTGAACTGAAGCACCTGGAAAATTAAAAAAACTCTTTTCCAAACAGCAATAGTGATCTGGAAACACTTGGGTTGTTGCCAAAGGCTGAAGTTAAGATCTTGGGCTCCTCTTAGGGTAAGGATGAGCCAGAGGTAAATCTCCTCCCCTTCTGCTGAGGGAACTTCAGGAAAGGTTGTCTTTGCAATAGGTAGAAAAAGGGAGATCTAGAGGAATTTGTCATTGTTGGTAGCCTGCTCATGGATTGTATATCTTGAGGCTGCATTATGTGGGTGGTCTAGGGGACCTCATAACTTCTGTAGGCACTGAGCAGAAGCCAAGCTAAGATCTCTGAAGGATCTCATATCCATCAATGAATCCCCACAAATAACTTTTCAGAGACAATGAGCAGTATACAGCCCCAAATACCAAGTACTTGAAGTAACAAGGCACCGTGAATAGACCAATAGAAAGAACAGACATCAGAAACAGACACAAAGACTTCAGATATTAAAATCATCAGACCAGATCATAAACATGCTTACTATGTTTAAAGAAATAAAAACTTGAATACATTCATCTGCAGAGAACAGAAGCTATTAGAAAATGACCAAATACATTTATTTTTATTTTTATTTTTGACCAAATACATTTGAACAAAGAACCAACAGAACATCTAGAAGTAAAAAACACTACAACTAAAACTAAAAACTCAATGGACCACTTTAACAGTACAGAGATGAAACGAAAATTAATGAACTGAAAGATGGTTCAGGAGGAATAGTTCAGAACATGGCAGAGACATTCAAAAAGGTGGAAAATACAGACAAGAGGCTAATGGACATGGGGTTAGGTGGTCTAAAGGAAATTCAAACGATGGTACAACAGCATCGTCTTCGGAGCTTATTAAAACACAGATTCTCCTCCATTACTTTGATTCCCTCGGCAGGGTCCCAGAAATATAAACTATTAGGAGAAGAGGCCATAATACTTTAAGAAGCACTGGAATAGTGACTTCTGGCTGGCAGACTTTGGAAGTTATTTTTTTGTTTGTTTGTTTTTTCCGAACTAGATTAAGTTTTTCACCTCTCGTTGACTGTACTCTTTCCACCCAGAACAGCTGGCAGAATATGTCATTTTCCTCTGTGGATTATGGTAAATGTGATTTATTTTGATTCAATAGGGGTTTAGAGAGGAAAATCAAAACATGTGTTAAAACCCAGTAATTCTATATTTCCAAAGCAAGTGATATTTAAGGTGTTTTTTTAAAAAATTGAGTGTGTGTAAATGTATTACCTTTGCTTATTGGGGCTTACATGCTACTCGTCTGTTACTCACTCCAGCCTGTGAAAAGCATCTCTCAAAAGTTAGCTAACCAGCACTGGGGTCTGTGGCAGGCTTACTTGACCTCTCTGTCTCACTTTCCCCACCTGTAACATGGGCATCCCACCACTTATGTCCCCAGCGACATGCATGAAATGCTCAGCACAGGGCGTGGCACACAGTGAGTGCTCAAACACCAGGAACCGTTATTAATAAATGATGTATCCATTTCTTGAACTGTAGCTTCAACCTCTCAGACTTCCTTCTTGTTTTCTCTCTAAATTCCTTGTGCTTCTTCAAAAACAGCCACTTCTTGGCACCACTGTCTTAGTCTCACTCCTTTGCCTAATCGCTTAATATCAGGCCCTGCATATGTCTAACAAACATATGTCTGATGAATATTAAATGTCTAGCACATATTAAAAGCTTACATTATTAAACTGAGACACTTGGCCCTTGGTAATTCCAGGAATGCCTTCCCAAAGATGCAGAAAGTGGCAAATGAAGGCGTCGTGGCTTATCATCATGTTCTTGCCTCCAGAAATCTATCCTGGAGAGTCAGGGCTCTGTACAAGCTTCACCAGGGAACAGATGGGGGACTGGCAACTTTTCACTGTGCCCATTGGAGCTGGGGCTTGTGTGTTTTCTGAAGCCAAGCAGAGCGGCTCCCAGGAACGCAAATGCACTGATAAGTAGCGGATGCTGCCAAGATTGGAACACATTCTTTGTTTTCTTAACTGAGGGCAGGCTGAGGTGGGAGTGAACAGGGGAACAAAAACAATGTGGAGATGATGCCAACATTTTGAACCTGGGCCACCAAATTCTGAGGTCACTCAAGGCTGTTACATTTCTTCCTACATTTCCCCACTTAATTTTTCGTCTCTTTTACCATGTTCTCATGTCTTCTATCTCTGAAACCCACAAAGCTGCACACTTCTTAGTGATCAGAGCTATGTAGTTTCAAGCCTCATTTACTCTCTCTGGAAAGGACTGGATTACAAGCAACAGCTTCACATCCGGGACATAATTCCAAGCCAGAGGGATGGGGAGCCACTCCCTGTTTAAAGCTGGTCAATTTCTCTTGCTTAGTTCTCCTTCTCACCATGATGATTTGTTTTCAGCTATTTCCACAGGTCCTGTCTGGATAACCGGTTTCTTTCTGTGATCCACAGGCCCATATCAGTCTCAGGGCCAAGAGCAGGGAAGGCAAGATACGATGTTAACTAGCAGCTAAGAGCAGTCAGTCTGACTTTTTATTTCTGATGCTTTGGGTCAATTGTGAACTAAGAGTGTGTGTGTGTGTGTGTGTGTGTGTGTGTGTGTGTGTGTGCATGACAGAGATGGAGGAAGGGAAGGAGGAGGAGAAGGAGGCAGGCAGGCAAAACCGACTCCCATCCCCCCTCAGGGCCTTCTTATTAACAATTAAACGACACTTTAATAATAATAACACTTCAAAGTGTTATTCAACCATTAATAATTGAGTAACTTTTCAAAACAATGTTGGGGCTGCCTTCTCAGGAGAGAGGAGAGCTGTAAGTGGAAATATGGCAGTCTATTGAAAGAGGCCACATTTAATTAGTCGATTTTAATTCAATTTGGGTAGGGTCTACACAAAGCAGCTCACACCCAACTCCCGCAGCAGGAAAAGCTAGAGAAGTTTCAGAAGCATCCTTCACAGAAGCCTGGACCACTTGCTCCCAGGACAATGCTGAAGACCTCAGGACCTCCTGTGAACTCCTGCATTCATCAGCCTCCTGGTCTTAGGAAGGTTTCTCTGCTTGATTTAATTTTACTCAACTGTAAAATCTGGGCAGTAAATACCGAGGAGGTTATTGTGAGATGATGCTTATCAAGCACTTAATTTGCCTAGGACCCGTTACACGGAACATGTAGAAAAATGTGATATGCAAACCACCATGGTAAAAATGGAAGAATAATGACCTCAGGGCAGCAGAGGCATTGAGGAAGACTAATTTTTCCACTTGAGGCCTGTACTCCTGACAAGTTCATGCTGGGTCACAGATGATGTTGAGTTCCCAGTTGTCCCAGAGAGCAGCAGTCACCTAAGGCCAGGCTGAACCTCAAGAGGTGGCATGTCTCCAGCTGAGTTCCTCATCTGCTCCTCTTGCAATGCCCCCCTCTCCCCGCCAATTTCTATTCTTGCAGTCTCCATCCTTCCGTTTCCTCAGGCCAATGCTTTGGCACCATCCTTGACTCGTTTCTCAGGCTACACATCAAATCCAGAAACAAGCCCAACGGACCCCGCTTTCAGGGCAAAGCCCCCTTCATCCACCTGCTTCTCACCACCTCCACCGTTGACCTGGTCCCGGCTACCACCCTGTCGCCTGGGTTACCGCAGCAGCTCCCGCCCGGCGGCTTCTCCGTGCTCACCACTGCCCCCTACAGTCTACTCTCAACACAGCAGCCAGTCAGCTCCTCAAAATGCTGCAGGCTCCACCGCACCTGGAGTGGAAGCCAAAGCTCTTTCCGTGTCTCCCAAAGCTTCAGCATCTGGTTCCAGCCTCCTGGCTCTCCTCAATCCCTCCCTCACTCTGCTTCGGCCTCACAGGGCGCCCTGCACAGTCTCCTACTTATTTATCAGGTTTCTAGTCTGTTTAGAATATAACCCCCTTGGGGACAGGGATTTCTGCTCACTTTGTTCACTGATGTATGTTCAGTGTCTGTAAGCATCTGGCCGAGCAGATTCTCTGTATATGTATTTGTTGAAGAAATGACACTGACAAAAGGCTATTCTAGGAAAAGTAGCATTGAAGTTGTGTCCTTGGCAATTCAGGTCCACTGGACCACAAACAGCAGAAAGGGGTAAAGAAACAGACAAATCCCAGGGGGAGAACAGTTGCTGGCTTGTGATGGAAGCAACCTCCCAATAATGGTGCAGATGGGGACAATGAGAGTGCACCCAGGCAGGTAAGAACGACCTGAAGTGGGGATTCAAAACTGGGCGTGATACTTTGTGAAGGACACCAACATCCTCCATGTCTTCTCTGATGGAACATTGGGCTGACCATTTTACATGTGTGTTTTATTTAAACCGCACCCTCCCAGTAGCCTAAAGAGGCAACTATTACCATAATAGCTCATTTTACAGATAGGGAGGCCAACCAGGTCTGCAGAGCTGGGAAACTGCAGCGCAGGATTCCAACTCACATCCACAGGATCCACTGCACCAGTGGTTCCCAAGAGGTCTGTCGGCAGCAACAAACTTCTGAGATATCGATTACAATAAAACTAAGTTTCTGGGCTTTGCCCTTTGATTCAGAATCTCCAGGGATGCAGCCCAGGAATCTGTGCTGAGTGAATGCCCCAGGACTCCCTTCTCAGCCAGGGCATTCTGCCTCCCTGCCTCAGCACTATTCAAGTCAGAGAAAGAACTTATCCTGCTGTTGAGCCCAGTTCACACTTAAGGAGGGCTTACGACAGATAAGGCAGATAGATGGTCCATATTTCAGGTGACATGGCATCTCTCTGTCTTATTTCTCTTGACCTCAAGAGGCTTATAATCAAATAAATAGAAAAATAAGTAAAAGGAAACAGGGCTTCCCTGGTGGCTCAGTGGTAAAGAATCTGCCTGTCAGTGCAGGAGACATGGGTTCGACCCCTGATGCGGGTAGATCCTGCACACCGCGGAACAACTAAGTCCCTATGCCACAACCGCTGAGCCTGTGCTCTAGAACGCAGGAGCCACAACTACTGAAACACACCCCAGAGCCCATGCTCTGCAACAAGAGAAGCATTGCAATAAGAAGTCCACACGCTGCCTCTAGAGAGTAGCCCCCGCTCTCTGCAACTAGACAAAAGCCCATGCAGCAACGAAGACCCAGCACAGCCAAAAATAAACAAACGAAAACTATAAAAAATGATTTGCATACAAAAATAAAAGGAAACAAATGTCAGGAATAAAAGTGCTCCAACATCAGTGTTGGAAAAGCAGTACAAATTAAACGCTATAATGTTCAAAAGAAAGGAGGATGGTCTTTGGCTAAGAAGCGAGAAGTGAGCATGACTCATCAGGTAGGTGGTATGTGAGATGGTTCTGGAAGGATAGAAGCAATTTTAGCAAGTGGAGCTGCAGACAGAATATTTCATGTAAAAAGAAGCAGCACTGGCTAGTAGAAGGTGGGGAGTGAGTGAGTGATAGTTGCTCAGTCATGCCTGACTCTTTGCAACCCCATGGACTGTAGCCTGCCAGGCTCCTCTGTTCATGGAATTCTCCAGGCAAGATTACTGGAGTGGGTTGTCATTTCCTTCTCCAGGGGATCCTCCTGACCCAGGGATCCTGCACTGCAGGAGAGTCTTTACCATGTGAACCACCAGGGAAGCCTACTATTAAGAGGTATTTCTAAGTATAAAGACAGGTCAACTTAAAAAGTATCAGCAGATACATGCTTGACTTTATCTTATAATCTATAAACAATACATTAGAATTTGTAATGAATCCAGCAAGAGCAATTTGAAGAATGATAAACAATTCAGTTTAGCTGGGGCTAGGGGGAGAAGTGTGAAGAAGTCCATTAGAGTTGAAGCTCTGATGCCAGGGTAAGGCGCTTACTCTTGATTTAAAAGGCAAAGGGTGGTAGGGGTAGAGAGCGGTCTTTGGAAGGGGTTTGAATGGGGGAGTTGACTCTGGAGGGGAGACTGAGGAAAGAAATCAGACACAAGTGCAGGATGGATGGGGCTGAGGAGGGAAGGACAGCTGGTATGAGAACCATGCAAGGCAAAGACAGGTGACAGTTTCCAGAAGGAGAGGATCCTCAGAGGAGGAGGGGCAAGGGCAGGAGCAAAGGGAGACCACTGGCAGGAAAGAAGCTGAAGGAACTCACGCTGGGCATTCTCCGTGCCGTCCATGAAGTTGGGAGCAAGAGCTTCTGCAGGATGGTGCTGGGGGTTGAGTATGAGGATGGTTTAAACTGTGGCAGCTGACGGGCTACCAACCCACAGGAGATCAGTAAGAAGATCCACTTCACCCTAGTACACATTCTTGTACCAGTACTAGTAAGGGTCTATTTGATGCTGGGTAACAAGAATTTATACTGACTCAAGTCAGTTCTTAGAAGACCCTTCTTAAGGAGTCAGAAAAAGCAAAGTCTTACCACGGGAACAGAATTACTCATGACATGCCAGTCTTTACAGCTACACTACAACCTAAATGTCCACACTCTTTTAAAAGCATGATTTTCAAGCTCAAAGATTGATGTGGCTTGTGTTCTCTCTGAAGTCTGCCTTGAGGCGGGTCCAAAGAGACATCTTAATTTGCTGAATTAATCGTGAAAACACAATATCTCCGAGTTTGGTTTCTCCTTGCTATTTATCACTGTTATGAGGAACTCAACTTTTTCAGGGTAATTTTATTTCCTCACTACTGATTTTGGTTGATACCCCCTGGCTAAAGTCAAATTCACTGGTTTCAGATTTCAGCTCTAATACATACACACACACACACACACACACACACAACTGTTGCTAAACAGTGAAATGAGTGACATTTACAGCTTCGCTTTCCTTGTGGAGGCTACCCTATTGATCACAACTGACATTTACTTAAACATTCCCTAGCAGAAAAATACCTCCTGATTCTATCTCCTTCTAAAATGCCAACAAATGTGCCCGAGGCAGGGAAAAAAACACCCAGAATAATATCATCTCTTCATTGCCCTACAACCACGTTGCTTTGTTAATATTATAACTTTAATGATTTCTTCGGTTCTTGATGGCTCACGATGTTAGTCTAACCCTCACCCAGTATTGATTCTCCTCCTGTTAAAAATAAGCATCAGCGAGGCACCAAAAACTGCCTGCCCAAGCTTATTGCTATGCTGGGAGTTTATATCATGCATATTAAATCTGGACAGCATTTAGGCTGAAGCAATCTTCACTTTATGATCCTGTTGGTTTTTAAAGTGAATGTTAATGAAATATGCATTACTTATGGCAAATGGCAGTCCCAGTGGGGGACATTTTAATTAGTACAGTTTGTTCAAAGAAAAGCAAATTTAACTCCACTTCATCTGTCACCCAGCTGCCCTGAAACCTGAGGCAGAGGGAGAAGAGAGTAGAAGAAAAGACAAATGAGCATTTGCAGGTCAGCTTGAGAGTTAGGAAAGAGGAGTCCTGACAGATTCATTCCGGGCACAGTAGCTCTGAACCTCTCTTCATGATGGAACACTTTAGTTCGTGCATTTTGCAGGCTCTGGGGCCATCCTTCAAGGTAGCCGATCACCAGAAAATTCAGGCATTTGTGATGATGTTCTTAGGCTTGTCATTGGCCTATACTTAGGATACTCATTTCTCAGGGCTGCTGGAACAAATGGCCACAAACTGGGTGGCTTAAAGAACAGACATTAAAGCTCTACGGAAGAATCCTTCATTGACTCTTCTTAGTTCCTGGTGGTTGTTGGTAATCTTTGGTATGCCTTGGACTGTGGATGCATCATTGCAATCTCTGCCTCTGTCTTCACACGGTCCAGTACGTCTGTGTCCAAACAGCCTTCTTCTTATAGGGACAACAGTCATATTAGATTTGGGGCCCAACATAATCTCATATGATCTCATTGTGATGGTCAGTTTTATGTATCAACTTGGCTGGGCTTCCCCAGTGGCTCAGACGGTAAAGAATCTGCCTGCAATGCAGGGGACCCAGGTTTGATCCCTGGGTCAGGAAGATCCCCTGGAGAAGGGAGTGGCTACCCATCCCAGTATTCTTGCCTGGGAAATCCCATGGACAGAGGAGCCTGGCAGGCTACAGTTCATGGGATCACAAACAGTTGGACATGACTGAGTTACTAACACTTTCACTTTTTTCACTATTTTGGCTAGGCTATGGCACATAGCTTTGAGTCAAGTGCCAGTCTAGATGCTGCTGTGAAGGTATCTCTTTAAATGTGATTAATATTTAAATCAGAAGACTGAGAAAATCTGAGGGTTGAGAAAAGCAGATTGCTCTTCATAATGTGGGTGAGCCTCATTTAATCAGTTGAAGGTCTTAAGAGGAAAGACTGATGTTCTCCAAAGAAAAAGGAATTGTGCTTCCAGATGGCTTCAGATTCAAGACTGCAATATCAACTCTTCCCTGGGCCCTCAGCCTATGGGCCTGCCCTGCACATTTGGACTTGCTAGCTCTCACAATCAAGTGACTTTATTCTTTAAAATCAATTAATCAACTTCTTTCTGTTTCAAAAGACAGACAGATAGATAGATATTGGTTCTGTGTCTCTGGAGAACCCTGACCCTGACTAATATACTCAACTTGATTGCATCTGCAAAGATTGTATTTCCAGATAAGGTCCTGAGTGGACATGAATTTCAGAAGAACACTAATTCAATTCAGTATAGACATGTTGACTAGGGCCTCACTTAAAAGCATGAGGCTTGGATCAGTGGCCATGGGATCTCCCAAGAGCTTGGTAGAAATGCAGTCTCCCCTACCCCATCCCCATTCACGGGATCCAGTGAATCTGAATCTCCAATTTTTTTTGAGCGTCCTGGTCTTCGCTTTATTACAAATGAGCCTTTGTAACTTTTACAGTGGTAGGGTGAATCAAGATCATTATCTTTTTTAATATGTTTAAAATTTATAGCAGTGGTAATGTTGGCTTTCAGTGATTTGATAGATTCTACTCAGAACTGTCTTTGTTGAGTTCTTGGAAAAAACTAGACCATTCTCTCCTCTCTTCTGGAGTTCTAATTATACTTTAACCATTCAGATGGTTCATATGCACATTGCAGTTTGAGAAGCACTGGGCTAGAAGACTGATTTTCCAGCCATTGTGTGTGCACTCAGTCACTTCAGTCATGTCCGACTCTGTGTGAACCCCATGGACTGAAGCCCTCCAGCCCTCCAGAATCCATGGGATTCTCCAGGCAAGAATACTGGAGTGGGTTGCATGCCCTCCTCCAGGGGATCTTCACGACCCAGGGATCAAACCTGTGTCTCTTATGTATCCTGCATTGGCAAGCAGGTTCTTTACCTCTAGCGCCACCTCGGAAGCCCCTTCCAGCCATTATGGTATTTGTAATAAAATGCTTGGAGTCTAGACATTGTAAAAGTCAGACAACCTTAAAGTAAAGGGTCAGGGGAGAGGAACTAAGAGGGATAGTTGAAGCAGCAGGGAATTTTGAAATAAGTCATGTCTCATTAAGAAGCACCTTACCAACAACTGAGACTAAATAAAGTATCAAATGAGTAGACAAAAGAATAAAGTGGGCTTTAAGACATAGAGAGGCTTTCTAATAAACCAGCTTCTATTTACAAGGAAAGCCCTCAGGCAAAAGAAAGAAAAATTTCATTACCGCCGTCCAGAGCCCAGATTACCTTCCCCCCTTTTTGTGTCATCGAGACACACTGTTATGCCGAAGTGACAACTTGGGAACGTTGTCTCACTCTAATACTGAAGGCTTGCTCTAGGCTCCCACCGTAACTCATGTTGACGTGCAGAAATGTTTCATTTTCAGATCCATATGTATGAATTTTTAATGAACCATGTCAAAGAAATCAAGTATTTCCCCCTCTACCCCCTACTCGGAGGAATCAGATTTTGACCTTCTGCCAAACAGCTATAAATCATGTTCAGCAGGAAGAGAAGCAGGAACCAGGGGCTGCTGCACATGGATTAGCCAGTTAATTTCCCTCTGTCAGACCTTCACCTGAGCTGTCACAGGATGGAGAGAGGAGGGAAGGGGGAGGGTAGTCGGGAGAAGGAAGGGAAGAAGGAATGAAGGAAAGACTATAAACAGAACTCCATAGTTGCTGACTGGAAACAGTAGGCACTCAAAGGCAGAAGTTAGAAAAGTTAAAATTCAGGTGAGGTTATTTATTGCTTAAAAACTGGGTGACCACCTCAATCACCAGAATCTTTGGCATATGAATCCCCTCCTCCTGCATTTGGTTATATATTTCTTCAAGTAAGATGACTTAAAAGTGGGCGTGGGGGGGGGAAGATGAGAGTTTTGAAAAAGTAGAATGAAAATAAATGATTTCCTTTTTCAAGAGCACTTTCCTAGAATTTCTATGAACTATGGAGAACACAGCAGGGTCTTCCCAAATAAAGCCTCAATCAACACTTAAAAGGAAGCTGTGACAGTAAAGCCAATTAGATATCACTTCTTGCCTAGCAATGCAGGGATGATTTTAAAATTGATGGCATTCTATGTTGGCGAGGATCTGGTAAAAAAAAAATTCCGTCCAATTGCTTGTGGGGGTGTAAAAAGAGACAATCCATTTGCAAAATAATTTAGTAATTTAAGGGCGATGAGCCCTAAAACTGTTCATATGTGGTATAAATCCTACGGAAATCCATCCTAAGGAAGTAATCCAAACTGAAACAAAGCTCCACAGCTTTGTCTACAATAATTCAATGGTAAAACCTAAATGTTCACTACTAGGTGTGTGGTTAAGTAAAATAAGGTGTATCCATTTGACAGAACAGCAAGTAATCATTAAGAATGTTTATTCAGTTCAGTTTAGTTCAGTTGCTTAGTCATGCCGACTCTTTGCGATCCCATGAATCACAGCACGCCAGGCTTCCTTGTCCATCACCAACTCCCAGAGTCTACCCAAACCCATGTCCATCGAGCCGGTGATGCCATCCAGCCATCTCATCCTCTGTCGTCCCCTTCTCCTCCTGCCCCCAATTCTTCCCAGCATTAGGGTCTTTTCCAATGAGTCAACTCTTCGTATGAGGTGGCCAAAGTATTGGAGTTTCAGCTTCAACATCAGTCCTTCCAATGAACACCCAGGACTGATCTCCTTTAGGATGTACTGGTTGGATCTCCTTGCAGTCCAAGGGACTCTCAAGAGTCTTCTCCAACACCACAGTTCAAAAGCATGCTTATTAAGAGTTTATAAAAATATGGAAGAATACTTATCAGTACCAGTGGGGGGAAAGTAGAATGCAAGACGATAAATAATACCGCGGCTAGAAGAACAAGAAGCCACCATTACATAGTCACTGAAAAAATATATGAAGGAAACACACCAACTGCTAATAATCGTTATTTACAGATGGAGAAAATATGGGTGAATTTTTTCCTCTTCTCTATTTTCAAAATGTTCTATAATGAGTGCGCGTACCTTTATAATGGAAACATATGATTTTACTTTGTTTTCGAAAAGCAAGTCAGTTGGTCTAAGTAAGATTTGAAAAGATGCTCCCTCAACAAATAATAATAATTCAATCATGGCTAATTCAAAGTGAAACATATTTGTAAACACCAGATTTTTTAATCTAACATCCAGATCTGGGACAGAGAAAAACCTGACCTGCTGCCTGCTTGCAAAGCATCTAAATCTGTCCAAAATACTGCACTTAAGGAAGTAAAGGGAGAATCAGAGCTGTCAGCTTTAAACTACTAGACTCCAGGATGAGGCAAATAGCTGTCATAGACACTCCATTTGCTCACGTTCATTCACTGGAAGGAGCTCCACCTCGCAGCACTGGCGAACAGACACAGGGATGGACAGGCCTAAATTAGATCGGACACCTCACCTTTCCAGACAGCATCTCTAATCACAGCACCCTCCTTTCCTGGCAAATCTGTGCACTTGAAAGCTATCATCTCCAGCTTTCTGACCCCGCTCAGGCAAGATTTTTGGAAGCAAGCCATGTGTTTCTGGAATGAGAAGCAATCTAAGACCATATGCAAGGTGCAGGGGTGGGGGAACAATTTCACTTGAGCGATGAGTTTACTGATATATTTTCTAAGTGCCTGAATCTTGTTCAATTTTAAATAAAGCAACACTTGGGTGACCTAAACAGGTTAAATAGCAGTAGCAGCAGCAGCACGGAAAAGTAGGACAGACGACTGGGCCTCTTGGGATGGGCAAGCCCAACAGGCCCCGAACTTTACCTAAAGCATCTTTACCATTTTAGTCGCCTGGGAAGCTTGTATTAGGAGAGTGTGGACTGTGTGCATGGCTGAAGTCCACGAGACTCAATCAAAACCTAGAGATCATGGATGGCAGCGGGAAGGATGGCACTGACTTCCTCTCTTCTCTCTAGAAGCTCTCGGGCTCTGTTTTTGTAAACCGTTCAGGCAGGACAGGGATGAAAGCAGCAGAAAAAGAAGCCCCCCAGCACCAGAGACATAGTGAAAACAGGAGCAAAATGTGGTTGTCTGTTCAGGGCTATAAATCAGTGGACTACTACTAATATGTTTTCACAAACATATTCTCTGGACTTCCCTGGTGATCTGGTGGTTATGAATCCACCTTCCAATGCAGGGGCACAGGTTCAATTCCTGCTGCAGGAAGATTCCACATGCCGTGGAGCAACTAAGCCCACGTGCCACGACTGAGCTTATGCTCTAGAGCCCACAAGCCGCAGCTCCTGAAGCCCATGCACCCTAGAGTCCACGCTCAGCAATGAGACGCCCGAGCACCACCCACAAGAGACTAGCCCTCACTTGTTGCAACTAGAGAAAGCTTGCACACCGCAAGGAAGACCCAACACACCCAAAAATACATAAATAAATAAAAAATTTAAAAATTAAAAAAAAAAAACACACCACATTCTCCCAATATAGATTTTTATTATATATACGATCCTCTGTCAATCCATATATCAAACATATAGCTTTCCTTTCTCTTTAAGGTAAAAAAATATGCACTTGAACCCTGAAGAGTCACCTCACACAATCCCTCTTTGGAGAAGTGTTCTATATACTGAAGCAGGTTATCAGATGGTGTGGCAGCCCCGGAGTGGGCTAGGGGGGCAGGAATTGACAGTTTCCTGCCTTTCCTGTCTTGCTGAGGGAAGGAATACTTAAAAAGGTCCCTGCATCTGGTTGGTAGGTAGCTTATACCAGCACTCTCCAAAATCCATTTTTCCACCCTGGTCAGTTTCCCTGGTGGCTCAGCAGTAAGGAATCTGCCTGCCAATGCAGGAGAGAAGAGTCTGTCCCTGGGTTGGGACGACCTCCTGGAGAAGGAAACGGCAATCCACTCCAGGATTCTTGCCTGCAGAATTCCACAGACAGAGGAACCTGGCAGGCTACAGTCCATGGGGTTGCAAAGAGTCGGACACAACTTAGTGACTAAACAACAACAATAATACAATACTTTATTATATCTAATCATGACTAAGACCAAACTTCATTAACGTGGAGCTCATAAGCTAATTCGAATCAGACTGGGCTATAACACACTTCTTGTGCTGTGTATTCAGGAGAAAGGGTCTGCTGAATAACTAGAGTGGAGAAAGGAGGCAATATTTAATTGCTGGAAGGGAACAGAGTTTTCTTCAGGCTCCATGTACCTCCAGGCAATCCATCTACCAATTACAAGCAAGTTCTTATCCAGACATTAAAGCGGGCAACTGACCATGTTGGAAACCCAACCAAAACTGCTTATCTTCAGCCTTCCATAATTCCAGACCTTTTCCTGATCCACCCTGGCTTCCTGCCTAATGCATTTGCATTGCTTTTTCTCTCTGATATCAGACACCTATGCAGACACATGTGGGCAAGGTGGTGAGCAGATTTCTGCTTCAGCTACCTGGGGCAGAAGATGCTTTTTGGCCTCTTGGGTCCATATTAGTCCTGCTGAACCTCATGACTGTCAAGCCTTCCTGGAGAAGATCCAGTTCTAACAGCAACCCTGTTTGATCCCTCACATTTGAAATATTCCAGAAGGGAAGATTGTCATGAAAAGGGAATGGGGGAGCAGCAATGTTAGCCAACACTTTAAAAAAAGGGAGACCCCATACCAAAATGGGGATTCTCATTGCAAATCAAGCGTTCACTGGGCCCACCATCAGCCAAGCTCAGGACCCTGGCTAATTAAGTAATCTCAGCGGGACACTGCAGACTTAAGGGCCATCACTTGGCTCTTGGCTGGACGGCTCCTGGCAGAGCCTCCATTTATTCTGCACGCGGTGTCTAGCTTGTCAAAGCTGATGCAAGGAACAGAGCTGATTGGGTGCCCCTCCTTCACCTGGATGCACCGCCCAGGGCGCCCCCGCTCATATGTCATTTCTCTGCATTCACATTCCGTCTGGGTTTTCCCCTCATGCTCAATAAGTCTGTCTCAAGTTGTAAATAAGGAGGTGAAGGACAGGGAGTCATGCCAACGAACGGCTTCTTCTCACACGTGGTGCTCAGCGACAAAAACCACTTCCTAATGCGATCTGAAGAAACTCAAGGAAGATCAGATGTGCTGTCAATTCTCCTGTGATGAAGAATCCTGCCAGTGAGCAGTGATTGATATTCCAATTCTTCAAAAACGCATCTTTCTAAAAATGTAGATTAAACTTTCAGAAATAGCTTTGGTGCGCCTCCAACTCTTTCTTCCCCAGGGCACGCCCCCCCCCCCCCCCATGGCTTAAAAATACCAGGAATTTATATTTGGTGCAAATTTGCTTCACATACCAAGGCTAAATGCAGCCCTACACCAATCTTATTTCCAAAACCACTTACTTGTAAACGTACGAAACTATCATGAAAAGATTTATAGTTTCCGTTCAGCTCTTTCATCCCTCCTTCTCAGAGATGTCTTGGGAGGGTGGTGGTTATTTTTGGATGTTTCTAAGTTTGTGGACTACACGACTCTTGATGGGTGTTAATTCATTCTCAGAGAGCCTCACGTTCACTGGTTTACACGTGTCATCCATTTCAACATTCCATAAGCACTGGGGAAGCAGTAAGTTTGCAGGGGCACACAAAACTGATTAAGGCATGGGTTTCTCAGTCATCTTATGAGTCACAAGATGTGTTGCCACGAGGAACCAAATTAACTGGCCAAATCAAACGTCCCTGTTCAGCCTAGGCTGTCTATGTCTCCAGATGAATCTGTGATAGCCCTTCAGCAAGAGGGCTAGTTATTCCTGGAATGAAAATGGGCTTCCCTCATCAGGTACCATCTTTACCTCAGATGGTAAAGAATCTGCCTGCGAGGCAGGAGATCCGGGTTCAGTACCCGGGTTGGGAAGACCTCCTGGAGAAGGAAACGTCACCCCACTCTAGGATTCTTGCCTGGAGAATGCCGTGGACAGAAGAGTCTGGCAGGCTACAGGAATGAAAATGGAGGTGGCTTCTGAGAACTGTTACACTATCCATCCATCCCAAAAGGAATCCTTAGAAGGTGGCCTCCACAAGGGTAGGGGTTTTCATGTTTGCTTGTTTTTCTATCTATAACTGCATCTACATATTGGCAGTGTCTGAGCCATATGTAAAATTCACATCTCATCTTGCTTGCAGGGACTCAGATACTTAAAGCTTGATTTCCATTTGCAATAAAACCACCCTGAATTTTCATTTCAGCAACTACAAGATGGGGTAATAGGATCTGCTTCATAGGATTCCTGGTAGGAGTCAGTGGAGCAATGTCTGAAAGGTACCTTACTTGAAGGGCCACATACCCCACAAGCTCCTGCCCTCTCTCCTCGTGGAAAGAGAAATCAGAGATGGAAGCCCTCGCTGGGTAGAAATGGAGAGACCAGGTTAAAGATCTAGCTTCCATGGGGCTCTTACTGAGTCACTGTGCAACTTTGGGCAGGTCACGAGTACATTTTCAGTCCCTATTTCTACTATGTAAGAATATTTTCTAAGTTGAAAACCAATATAGAAGGTTGACTATGACTATAAAGGGGATCAGACATTATTTGATTCAAATATCCTCAGCTTAGACAAGCAGAGTTCCTGCCTTGACCAATGGGATAAAACCATCATAAAATCGACTTCTGGGACTTCCCTCGTGGTCCAGTGGCTGAGACTCTGAGATCCCAATACAGGAGACCTGGGTTTGATCCCTGGCCAGGGAACTAGATCCCACATGCCGCAACTAAGATCTGGTGCAGCCAAATAAATATTAAAAAATAAATATACAAAATAAATAAAATTGACCTCTGAGAGCCTAATTAAAAGTAAGACAAAGTCCCAGGAATTGTATTTTCTTGCAAGGCTAAATATGGGTTAAGAGGGGAAAATAAGAATTGCTGGGACATGCATTCATGTATCTTACAATTAAATATTTAAGGAGGATTTGGCTCAACTGGCATTGCTTCATGGAAATACGCTTCCCAGGAGCCTTATCTCCTCTGGTTGGAAAATCAGGCTGGCTCTGGGGGAGTATGATTTTCCTCCCAGTTTTGAGGGGCAAAGGGCTTGGCAGCCAGCCTGCATGAAGAACACAGGGGTCTGAGAACAGAGACTGGGTGGCTCACAACATTCCCCACAAAGCGGCAAGGTGGAATATTTATCTTTTTCACTTACCAGAATGTTCATTCACCGCACAGATTCAGGTTTACTCTGCGTGTCTCAGGCAAGAAAAGGGAGGGGAAAGATGCTTTCATTTCTGTCAGACCGCTGCTTATCTGCCTCGGTCACAGCCACTACAGCAATGGATTTATAAATTCTCCCGTGATGGTCTTATCAACCATGAGCAACCTGCAGCAACATGGCCCAGGCATTTCACAGGGGTCCCAACAACACCCCTACAGCTGGGCACTGCTGATGAGATGCTGGAGGGTCTGCCACTGGACACTCAGTGATGAAATGAAAGACTTGGGCTTAGGACAGCAGGAGAGGAAGCCAGGCAGTCCCGTAACCAGCCATGGGCCCCTAGGGGTGAAAGTGCATTGTCCTTGTGGGCACCCTGTCACCTTGATGCTAGTCCCCTGATCTCCCCTTTATCCCAGGGACGTTCACTCCCTACCAGCATCCCCATCTCCTGGTCTCACTGTTCTTCGCTTCTGTCCTAATCTAAGTGGGGCTCAGCCTTCCCCTTGGTGCTCATGCTCCGTCACTCAGCCTTGTCTGACTCTTTGTGGCCCCACGGACTCTAGCCCACCAGTCTCCTCTATCTATGGAATTTTCCAGGCAAGAATAATGGAGCAGGTTGCCATTTCCTCCTCCAAGGGATCCTCCTGACCCAGGGATCGAACCTATGTCTCTTAAGTCTCCTGCATTAGCAGGTGGGTTCTTTACCACCAAGCCACCTGGGAAGATCAGCCTTTCCCTTAATATTCTCAATTCAAGATAGTCCCAGTCAGAGGGCGTGCTTTTTAATCAAGCACTCATTGATGCATCCATTCAACAAAGTCTTGAATGAGCACCCCCCTCAGGAACTTCTCCAGCAGTCAACATAACAAAAAAACCCTTGTGGAATTTACAAGCTGGCAGGGAGAGGCAGACAATGAGTATAATAAGTAAATGATAAACTATATTGTTTGTTGGAAGGTAATAAGCACCGCGGTAAAAACCAAACCACAACCAAACCACCCCAGACCATGGGAAGTGGAATGAGGAGGGGGCAGGGTCGGGGGTGGGAGGCAGTTCTGAAGAGGGCAGCCAGGGAGTGACTGGTTGAGAAGGTGACACCTGATAAAAAACTGGAGATGGACCCTTGGATGTCTAGAAAAGGTAGATCCTCAACAGAAGGAGGACTGAGTGCAAAGACCCTGGGGTAAGGAACAGCAGGGGGCTGCTCTTTAAAACTGAATGAAGCACAAAAGGAATGAATCTGGACAGTAACATTCCTGGGAAAGTTCTAGGCAGCTCTCGGAACTCACGTGCTGAGGTCCTTCACACAGAATATTCTACTGCAACATTTTTTTTTTTTAAATGTCAAGTCTCCACCAAACATTAAGTAGATCTCACACAGTGGGTCAGGGCTGGCATAAAATTAACAGAAGGAAATAGGATATATCAAACCCATCAATGTGCTGCATATAAAACACATTCCTATCTGTACCCTTGATTGTGATGCAAAAACTATTTTTTTTTAACTGTGGTTGCTCTTGTTTGTCTAGCCGGTAGCTTGTTGTTGTTAAGTTGGTAAGTCATGTCTGACTCTTTTGTGACCCCATGGCTGTAGCCTGCCAGATTCCTCGGTCCATGGGATTTCCCAGGCAAGAATACTGGAGTGGGTTGCCATTTCCTCCTCCGGACTTCTTACCGTGGGTAGATGTCAAAATAACTTGAAATCTACTGGCCTATAGACTACCTTCTGCTAAGCCCCACCTGCCTCTGTACAGCCGTGCCTTCTGTCTTCAGCACTTGGGAGCATCTCCCTTGACAAATCTGTATTCCTCATAATGCAGGCTCAATAAATGAAGACAGAAGACAGACGAAGACATTTCCTCACCCACCACACACTGCCTGCCCCAGAAATGACCGAAATAGACATGCTCGGCTTTCTCCAAAGATTGACACCCAGCCTTCTGGCCACTGGGTGGGTCCTCACCCAATGGCCCCAGTGCGTCCTGCTCCATTAGATTTTAAGACACACATAACAGAGAGACGCACAGTGGGGGGGTGGTTCTCCTTTGCTTATCATGACCCCCACTCGACAGAGTGGAGGCAAGCTCATGGGCAGTCTTGCTGAGAAACATGGCTGAACCACTGTTGATCTGTTCTCTTGGCCAAGGACTCATGGCTCAGCTGGAACCTTAAAAAATGATGACTTAATAAAAAGAACTTTAAAAAAAAATCAACAAAAGCACTACATAACTGCTCACAAGCCGCAATTTGGGAAAGTCTGCAGTCAACTCCCCTATTTTTTTCTATTCTGACAAAACCAAGTTTGTCAGGCAGCTCCCAAAGGTCTGGCTTTATCTGGACAACTCATTTCTAGCTTTTGTAACAGATCCCCCACTAAGCAGGGAATTACGGTGGTTCCCATTTAAAGGCGTGAGGGGGCAGAAATGGGGTAATGAGAGAAGTCACTCTCTCATTCATTTAATCCATTTTTCACTTGAATTTTTATCTGATCTTTTATCTGATTTTTATCTTGTTATTCTTACTGTCAATGCTCTGATTTGGACAGCTTTCTGACCCGAACTTAGGTAGTAACTTAGGTTAACTGACTCTGGTCTGTTTTACACAAGACTGCACGAGGCACAGCCCTTGTCTCTTTGTTTCTTACAAGAACGGTCCTAGTGTGTTCAATCCTTACTTAAGACCCAACATTATCTGAAAAGATCCCTGCCCTCCCCGAAGGCATTTTTGTATATCATTAGGAGCCCTGGTCCTTGTGTCTACCTTACCCCACTGGGTATGGAGGTAGTCAGAACCCTAAGGGGGCTTTCAGTAAAGTTAAAATTCCCTTTCTCCCTTTCTCTGCCTGTTCGTTGAACCGTTCTGATGACCATGACTTCTTGGAACATTACTGGAAAAGTGAGTGATGGCAGATATGCAGGAGACTCCATGCAAAATCTGGAGACTCCATCAGCCCCTTCTAGCATCACCAAAAACATTCTGAGTAAGGCTCTCTCTTTCCAGGAGGAGACCAACAGATTGCCCTTAATAGAATTTTTTAAATTGCTTAAAATTGCTGCTTCTATTCCAGGCTGAAAATTACAGCCTTTGCTCTGTTTTCTGTCCTCCCTCGAGAGTTACTCAGAGCCCCCGAGGAGATCTGTACTAACAACATCATCAACAAACCCCCGAATTCACTTTGTGTGGGAAAAAAAATATTTGTAGCTTTTCAACCAGATCCAAACAGGGCTGTGACTGACATGCATGCTCTCCCACATGGATTCAGACTTTCCTTTAAAAAAAAAAAAAAAGAAAAACACGATAAAAAAAACTACCAACGTGATTTATGTTGCCTTCCCAAAACATTACAAATCAAACGCTAAACATCTCTGAAATGGAAGCTGGAGATGCTGAACGCTGGGCTGCCTCCTGTCTCATCCTCCACCAGCCCTGTGGGTGGCCTGAGGAGGGAGGCAGGTGGCAGAGGAACGAGTCATCGGCTCCAAATAACAAACACGAGTGTGAGTGTTGAGACTGTGTTCCTCACTTAACCTCCCCTCAAGAGGATGCTTTGTCTGGGGAAACAAACAAAACCCAATCTATGTTTATTTAAAGATGCTGGGTCTATTTAAAGATGGTAGGAAAGTTGCTGTTGACTGCAATGAGATGAAATTGCTTTGGAAAGATCCAACTTCTTCTGCTAAGGATGATAAACGGGTGGTGTGGTTCCAAGTGACCCTGGGCCACCTGGCTCATGTTCTGCCAAGACACCTGGCCCTGACCAAGGTCCTGCTGGGCAGATCTGGCTGCAGGAGCCAGCCTGGACTCTCCAGGGACACTGTAGATGGACAAACAGGTCTAAGCTGGTGACATCACATTAATCATTAACTGCTTCTGACTCAATACTGAAGTACCAACTAAGATGCAATCTATTGGAGTTCTTGGTTACCCCTTCAAATGCTTCATGTTCAACAAGGTTTTACAATCTCCACTCAGTCCCTTTCCCTGGACTAAAGCCAAGGCTTTCTGACCCTAGATGCACATTAAAATCACACGGCCCCACCCTAGACCAGCAGACTCAGTCTCTGGGGATGGCCCTGGCATCAACATTGTGAGGAAAAAAAGCTCCCTGGGTGATTCTAATGTGCAACTAGGAATGGAATAGCTAAACAGATAAAGAGCCAAAAAATGATTTATGTACGAACGTGTTTTCCCAGCCCAATGTTCTTTCGTACATAGAACCTCGCAGGTGGCCTCTGGACTACAGTGGTAGGTTCAGTGCCTTGAAGCCAGAGGAAGCCAGGCCCAAGACTTCAGAGGGCCCAGACAGGACTTCCATAGAGGATTTCACAATAGGCATATCCCACTCCTCTCTTTTCCACTGTAAAAAACTTCCTGAGCATCTACTATTGAGCCAGACATCCCTGGAAATACAGAAGTGAACAAGAGGTCCCTTCCTTTCCCTAAAGTGATGGATATCAAGGGGATCAGAACATGCCAGTCCAGAATATGCCACCTTGGCTTGAGGATTATTTTGAGCTGAAGGCAAGTGAGAAACAGCAGACACAGGAGGAGCTGCCCTCAACCTACGTAAAAGCAGGGCATCCATTTCCTTCGGTAAAGGTAGCTGAAGTCCCCCTTGTGAAGGTGTCCACTGGTCTTATACCAGGAGGAGAATAAATAACTTATCACCAGGGACAAAGAGGACACTGAGATGAGTTGGTGTAAACACACTTTACTAAATAACTTTGCCTGACATTAGTTTCCCTATATATTTACCTCCCCACAATTTACCACCCCTAGAAGCCCAAATCACTTCTCCACAATTCATCACCCTTTGTTAAAATGGTATAAAAGCCCCCAGGTCTAATTGCTTTTTTGAGTTTTCATTTCTTTTCCATGAAAATTAAGAATACTAATATCAGCCTGTCTTTTATCAGTTTAATTTGCAGGCCCCCACAAATTACCTAAGATGGTTGTCTTCCCCTACAGACAACCACACTCTTTAACTGTACTAAATAGTTTGCATTTCTCTCATGCTCTCATTTAATCTTTACCACTGATCTGTGAGGTGAGATTCATTTTACAGAGGAAGAAATCAAGGTTCAGAAACAAAGCAATTACCTGAGGTCGCAAGCTGTTGAAGTGACACCAGTCTGACTTTTTCTAAACCTTAAAGCCAGACCTGGGAGAAAACTGGCAGTAAAAATAAACCAGGGAACAGAGGCAAAAGTCAACATAGCTACTACTTAAGCGAGCTGTCTCAAAACAAAGTTTTTTAATTACAGTTCTTTAAACAAAAGAGAAAGAAAATCAAATAATTCAGAATCCTTAATGACATTTTGAGGCACGGCTTCAAAAGCCCCGAATAAATAATAAATGCCACCAAAAGGACAAGGAGCAGACTGGCTGAATCACTTGCAGACAGTGCCAAGAGCAGGCTGGAAAAAGGAAACGCTTGACAGCATGCTCTCTGGATTGTTAACAACATCGGAAAATCTTTCTAGATCAGCAGATTTCCTAGACAGCTGAGATCCACTCTGAGGAGCCCTTTAGCCATCAATTAATGCCTGATCAGTGAGAAGCTCAATGATGGCAAATAAGCCAGTCTGAACCTGGAAAAACTAGGTCTGAGGTCAAGGTCATCCCCTTCCCAGCAGAGTTCAAACTAAGGGGAAGGTGAGCAGATGAAGGGGAAGAAGAGGTGTAGGTCCAAGAAGGGGAAAAGAAAGGAGAGAAAGACCACACAGACAAACTGAGACTGATGGCAGATGGTACCTACCACCTACAAATCACGGCAGGACCCGGGGCAGCTGTGGCAGTTCAGTTGGTAAGCTGTACCTGATGGAAAATCTTGTCCCAAGGATGTCATTTGTTTTAGTTTGAGCTGCTATAATAAAGTACCATAGACTAGACGGCTTATAAAAAAACAGATATTTATTTATAAGTTAGTTTTTGGAGGTGATATCCAAAATCAGGGTGCCAGGTTCTGGGGAGGGTCCTCTTTGGGGCTGCTGACTGCCAACTTCTCCTTGTATCTTCACAAGGCAGAAGGCAGTAAGCTAGTTCTTTGGCCTGTTCTTATAAGGGCACTAATCCCATTCATGAGGGTTCCACCCTCATGACCTAATTACCTCCTAAAGGCTTCACTGCCTAATACCATCACACTGAGCTTAGATTTCAACATATGAATTTGGAAGGAGACACAATCAATCCTTAATACACTGACACAAGGTCCAAGAAAATTAACAGAGACATGGAGCACATTCCCCACTCAGTTACTTGGCTGAGTGCAGCCACGGCATCCAGAATGGGTTTGCACAGGAGTGTGACAGTGGTATGAAAAGGGGGAAAGAAGGGTTCTTTGGTCAATTCAGTTTGGGAAACACTAGGCAGACAGGTACACGGCTTGCTTCTTTACTGTAAGATTTCTCCCTATGTCTTATGTGATTTCTAAGAGTCGGACAGCGTCTCTCAAATTCATGACCATAGGTGGAGCTGCCTATAGAGGTGTGATTCCAAAGGTGGTGGCTTAGGAAAGCTACTCAGGTTCAAAAGGAACTGATGGAACCCACAGGCTAGGCTGTGCCACCTGGGGGCTGGGCTTCTTGTAGACACTAGAGGTGAGTGTCCATTTCCTCACTTGGAGACACTGGTGATGCTGGCAGAATGGGCACATGGTTTGCAGATAGGTCTGCCTGGTGCTAAAGTGTGACTTTGAGTAGGTATGACAGTCTTAGAGATCAAAAGTGGGATTCTGCATGCTGACTGACACTCTGGAAGAATGCCAGAGATGTAAGGGAACATTCTGGGTCAACTCATCACGTACAGAAGACGAACAGCCAAAGTCTCTGGGACAAGACAGTGGTTGAGCTAAAATGAGAACCCAGGTTCCCTGACCCTCAGTCTGAGCTCCCTCTGCCTCCCAGATGCTCTCCTGCTGAAAGCGCACCTCCAACCCATGTTTAAAAATTCAGGAGGAGCTGTGTCCTTGGACTGGGGGAGGCGGTAAATTCCACCTTCCCATGGCTGGCCAGCTCTTGTTGGTCCACGTTGACATGTCCACATTATTTATCCTGTAAGAGAAACATTAACAAACAAGCAAGCAAGAGCAACTCCCTGTAGCAGGGAGCATAATGGTCGCCCACCACTGGAGCAAATAAATATGCACATGGGACTGTTGCCTTCCCCCTCCTCTGTTCAAGAAGCAGCAAAGAAAACAGCATTAATGGAGCATTTGGGAAATGGGTCACTGGGATTGTGATGTGGGGATGTTCTACTTAGCCATTCCAAATGAGAGATTTGCTAATTAGATCATGTACTTGATGGAACTGGGTCTACATTTACAACAACTTTACAGGCTGATCCAGGGCTTCTCTGTGGCTCAGCTGGTAAAGAATCTGCCTGCAATGCGGGAGACCTGGGTTGAATCCCTGGGTTGGCAAAATCCCCTGGAGAAGGGAAAGGCTACCCACTCCAGTATTCTGGCCTGGAGAATTCCATGGACTAAACTGTCCATGAGGTCTGCAGAGAGTCAGTCACGACTGAGAGACTTTCACTTTTTCAGACTGATCCAGACATAGATAAACCAAGGTAATCTGGAGAGAAGTCTCAGGGCCCTGGGGAGCAAGACAGGGCTGGTTCTTAAGTATGGGTAGATGAGCCAGCCAGGCAGGAGGTCTGGCTAAAGCAGAGATACTTTCTCCACCCCGCATTTCCAGCCCCAAGGTGTTCGATTCAAGGTTCTGTCAACAGCAACCAGATGTCAGTCAGTGGGCAGACAGAAACTTACATGAAATTTACTCACTTCACTTGACAACAACCTCTGGTTCCTCCCCAACCCATGTGCTTCCTACAGCAATGTAAGGTGGCATTTAGCCAGTCTTGGGAGTATAAATTCAACAAATATTTATTGTGGCCCTGCTTTTGGCCAGAGGCCTTGTCCTCAGAAGCAGAGGTGCAGCGCAGACAACACAGCTCCACACTCATTGGTCAAGCATCTCCCCCGTGCCAGGCATCTTGCTGAATCTTCCAGCATTCATGACTCCTTTCTTGGGGACCCTGAGGCTCAGAGCAGAGAAGTGACTTGCCCAAGTGCACGCTAAATAGCAGTCAGGATGGGAACCTGGGTAAACAGGACCCCAAAGATCTCAAGCTATGCAATGTGGTAGCCCTGCCATTTATATGTAACGAGGGCTTAAACAGTGGTGCTATTCCTGTCAGTGGTGTTGCTGTGTGATGAAGTCCCTAAGAGAATTAACAATTATCCAAGCAGTGAGTGAATTCAGAAGTCACTCCTAGATGTCACCATGACTCACTCACCAAAAGGAGCGTCTGAATAATCAGAACAACTGGAAACCTTTTGCCTGGCTGAGACCAGGGAGGCATTCCAGGAAGAAAGAAAGGTGTGATTGAAAATGTTTAACCAAGAAGTGGGTACAGGCAATGGTGAACAGATCAGATCTGGGGAACATTCGATAATGAGCAACAAGCTCGGCTTTATGATGTTGGCAGAGAGGGCAAGACATTTGGGATTAGGCTTGGAGTAAAATGGACTGGAGGGAGGGCCGATTATGGGCTGGGAGACACATTATTAGGAAGCTATGCAAAGGCATGAGGTAAAGACGCCCAGCTGGGGCATAGGCATCAAGCTGCAAGGATGGATGCCTCGTTTATCCAACAATGGTCCAGGGATGGGCCTGGTTCAGGGTCCAGGCCATCCAACAATGGTCCTGGTCCAGGGATGGGTCGTGTCCTAGACAGACACGGCCACTAGGAGGAGATACTCCTCTTCCTCGGGGACGCAACAGCACACACCCAGGTCAATGACATCCACCTGCAGCCGGGTGGCAACTGCGAGAAACCGGTTTCTGAGAATGGACAAGGACTCCCTGCTGCTTCCATCTCACCCCACAGACCACCACTGTCCTGGGCCTTATGTCCAGAAAAGCAATGCTGTAAGGAAGAAGCAGGGCTTTACCTTCTCATGCAGCCAGGTGGGAGACACATGGAAACAGGTGTAGAGCCTCAAGGAAGTTGCCCCCGCCCCACCCCTGGCAAGGACTGCACTGGCCTCCGCACTCGACGCCCCAAGGAAGCTCCAGTGGTGTGCTGTTTGTCTTCCCTCCACCCCCATCACTGACTCCAAGGTGATGGTTTTCTTCCCAATTACTGTCTGAGATGTATGAGGCCAGACAATGGGATGCTGTGGGGCACGGACCCCTGACCACCAGTACAGAAGCAGGCAGGCGGCCCCAACGATTTTAACAAGAAGCGAGCAGGAGCAGAGGTCAAGTTCAAACTCCCTCCTGTCCTCATCTCTCACCAGCTGGCGGATACTGCTGTGCAAGGTTAGTGTCTCGCCAAAGACGATGGTGTCTCTTGAATCACTTGTCTTTCAAGGGCCTTCCAAATTGGGTTATTTTCTCCTTTCCTTTTTTATTGACTACCTGCTGCTACTTTCTTTCCATTTTCCCCTCTTGCTTTCTGCCAACTTAAATTTTATCCAAGATGGTCCCTGCAGTTGTTCTTCTACTCACTCAGTTTTTCTGCAGATTCCAGCTGGCAGATTTCACTCCTTCCTTGCCTTCTGAACAGAGGCCCTTGACGATCTCCTGACTTCTCCCCACCCAGTTCTCAGAGCCCACTCATTCCACGTAGCCAGCAGAAAGGTCACCTTCTTTCCCAGCCCTCCCCCCACCGCAATGGACTTACACACTCCCCTAAGGTGCCTTCTTGGTTCTCAAATGGACAGAACTCACAAGCTGCCCGTGAGTCTGTTCCTCTTCTTAGAGTTTCTTAGAGTTTCCTGAGGTCCTGGGTCTTAGTCCTTTCATAATCCCAAAGTACGACACTGAGGGCTGTTCAGAGGCAGAGCCAACAATGATGGCTACATGGATGGATAAGTGGATGAAGGGATAACTGAGGGTTCATTTCACGCACTTCATTTGCCCCTTCTAGAACATCTACCACCGTAGTCTATCACAAAAGCTTCCAGACAAAATGCTATCTCATTACCAGTAATTTCTGGCTATTGAAGTCTTGGGACGACAAGCAGGGTCTTCACAGGGCTGGTGATCTGTGTGGGGAGAAGACAACTGAACTCTCCACACCCCTCAGAACCTCAAAGGTATGGTTTGGGAGCCTTCCTGGGATGGAGCAGTCCTGGCTCAGGCCCCCCGCTGCTGCAAGTCCCCCAAAAGAGTTACCAAGACTGAGTCTGAGGGAGCAGAAACCCTAAGACGGCCCTTTCTCCTTCCTCTGCTTGGCCAGTCTCTCAGACCCCCCTCTAGATTCCATCCCTTATGCCACACGCTCCTTATCATAACAGCTCTCAGACTGAAGCCGTCCCTTCTAGTCCCACTGGTAAACACAACTGTCAGAATAATTTCCCCAAAGCAGGCAGCAAGAAGAAAACAGTAAAGACAGTAATGTCCCAATGAGGGAATAGGAAAGCTGCCATTAAATGAACCGAGACGCCCCGCCCTTCCCCCCCAAAGTCATCATATTTGAAATCCAGCAAGAATTTCTCCTGAGTGCATTAGGAGGGTGGGCTGAGCATCCACAGATATTTCAGTTCTGTTTCTAAACCCCTGAAATGACTGAGAGATGTTAAAACATGAACCACACAGGGGTGAAAAGCAAGGAAAGCATCATCCCCGGAACCCCACTTTATGGTTTTCTTTTTGCTTTTCTTTATTTTCTAAAATCCTTATACCAAATATGTACCACTTAGGGACTAAGGTAAAGAAGCAATAAAAGAACTTGATGGGGAAAAAAAAAATAAAAGAACAGATACTACAGACTCAAACTGGTAGCTCGTCTTTGCAACATGGTAGGGCACATGGACAGCCAGGGACTGCTTTGCAGTGATGTAAGAGTTCAGAATTACAGGAGTCTGGCATGAAGTAAGATGCAGTGTGAGACAAATGATACCATCACTGTATGAAGGGATGTTTTGAAACACATTGTTTCAGGAATTTTAAACAACTTGAGAAAATGTACATAGTACTATGTGCAGTGGCTTGAATAGTATGTGTCCCCCACCCAAAGATGTGACCAATTCCTAGCCCCAGGGTATCTGTGAGTATCACCTTAATAGGAAACAGTGTCTTTGCAGACATAATTGAGTTAAGGATCTTGTTGTTTAGTTGCTGAGTCCTGTCTGACTCTTTTGCGACCCCCATGGACTACAGCCTGCCAGGCTCTTCTGCCCATGGGATTTCTCAAGAAAGAGTACCTGAGTAGGTTGCCGTTTCCTTCTCCAGGGAATCTTCCCGATCCAGGCATGGAACCTGCGTCTCCTGCACTGACAGGCAGATTCTTTACCACTGAGCCACCAGGGAAGCCCTAGGGATCTTGAGATGACCTTACATCCAAAGACTGTGTCCTTATGGAAGTAAAGAGATGGAGATTTGAGACACAGAGACGTAGAGTGTTAGTTGCTCAGTTGTGTCTGACTCTTTGCAACCCCATGAACTGTAACCAAACAGGTTCCTTTGTCCATGGAATTCTCCAGGCAAGAATACTGGCTTGGGTTGCCATTTCCTTCTCCAGGGGATCTTCCCCACCCAGGGATCAAACCCAGGTCTCCTGAATTTTTTGGTGGATTCGTTACCATCTGAGCCACCAGGGAAGCCCAAGAGAGAAATTCAGAGATGTAGAAGGTAAAGACCAAAGGAGGCGGAAGCAAAGATAGGTGATGCACCTATGAGCCAACAACTGCTGGCAGCCCCCAGAAGCTAGAAGAGAGGCCTGGAATGAATTCTTCAGAGCCTCGAGTAGGTACGAACCCTACCAACACCTTGCCTTTGGACTTCTATCCTCCAGAACTGTGAGGGAATAAATTTCTGTTGTTTTAAGCCACCAAGTTTATGGTCATTTACGGCAGCCCTAGGGAACTAATGTATGATGGGAAGTTCAGAAGCAGCTTATGTAGCTATTTACAGGATGGCTTCCGTTATGTAAAACAGACGGGCAATGGGTGTGTATTCTTCTTATAAAGGGGGAAAAAGGTTATTAAAAATGCACGAGCAATCTGCCATCTCACCAAGAATGTTAGCTCACAGCCAAACCTTGCGACCACATCACAGTTCTCACTCACCAGACATTTGATCTTCAAAATAACGTGGGCAGGTGAGAGCAGGGGAACATCATTCCAGTTTTACAGATGAGCACCTGGAGCTGGGATGTGACCAAGGTGGTGCTGGTGGCTGAGTTTGAATAATTTGGGCCTCTGGGTGCTTCTCAGAAGCTCCAGTGGTGTCCAGCTACTTAGAGCTAGAAGCTGAACTGTGTCCCTCCCATCCCCAAATTCATGTTCAAGTCCCCAGCACTTCTAGTGGAGCCACATTTGAGGTAAGGTCTTTTAAAGAGGCGATTAAGTTAAGAGGAAGTCATTAATCTAATCCAACACATGTCCTCATAAGAGGAAACTTGGACACGCATAGAAAGATACCAGACACACGCATGCATGCACAGAGGAAAGACCATGACAGGACCCGGGGGGAAGGCACCCTCTGCAAGTCAAGGAGAGGTCTCAGGAGAAGCCTGACCTTGATCTTGGGCTGCTAGCCTGCACAACTGAAAATATAGGCTGTTGTGAAGCCATGCAGTCTGGGTATTGTGTTTTGGCAGCCCCAAGCCAAGATGCTTAGGAAGGCTGGAAGACAGAGTCTTTTTTGCCGGTTGCTCCTCTTCCTGCAGCATCCTCCCTGGGCTGAAACGGAAGGAGGGAAATATAATTCCCAGCTACAGGTCTCTCCTGCCCAGTGAGGTTATTTCTGAGCTAACAACAGCCAAGACTTCTGGCAGATCTATCTTCTGCAGAAGGTCCGCCAAGCCCACTGGGAGGTAGAGTGGTCAAAGCCCTGTTCTCCAGATGTGCCAGCTGCTTCCGGCTTCTCATTTAGAGCCACAGGCCATCACTGCGTGGGCATGTGCGTGTGTGTGTGTGTGAGAGAGAGAGAGAGAGAGAGAGAGAAGGGAGAAGCAGGGGTGAAGGGTGTGAGTGGTGCGTTGTGACTTTTAGGCAGGGGAAAGTGAGGCTGCAGGAGGCAGGGTGTGGTGGCCAGGTCACAGGCTGGAGAAGGCGACTGGATTCAGAGACGGGCTCCAGTTCCTCCTGTGTGTCCCCCAGCAAACTGCTTCCCCAAGTTGAGACTGTTTCCTCATCTGTAAAGTGGAGCCACCACCACCCACCTCACTGCAGGGGATGACTTTGCAATCAGCCTTGTGCCAGGCTCCTCCATCCACGGGATTCTCCAGGCAAGGATATCAGAGTGGGTTGCCATTTTCTTCTCCAGGAGATCTTCCAAACCCAGGGATTGAACCCAGGTCTCCTGCGTTGTAGACAGACGCTTTACCGTCTGAGCCACCAGGGAAGTCTCGCCCACCACACAGGAGGTACTTAATAAATGTTTCTTGTGTGTGTTAATGAAAAATGGTGCACAAACTTGACTCCTTTTTCAACAGGGCCTAAATCCCATGGGAGTGGTTTGGTCTTTTTTCCCTCTATGGTTACCTTAATCTCAGGCAGGAGGCTGGGTTTTGGCGTTATTACATGATACCTTAAAAGATTTTGAATTTTCACTCCCAGCATTTAAAAATCAAGAGCTTTCCCATAAAATTTCCAAGCTCTGAGTCGTCTGGATAGATAACCTGGAAAATGCAGCCATGCAGACAGCGCCTGCCTCCGTGGGAGTGCCAGGCTGGAGCTGAGTGGGGGCGCCCCCTTCATGGAGTGTGTGCCCTCCGATGTGCATGGAGGTGACCTGAACAGCTCCTCCACTGCCCACCTGCCTGGGCTCTTGTGGACATGTGCCCAGAGGGCTCGGAGGAGAGAGAAGGGGGCAGGAACCAAACAGTGGGCTCAGCGGCACCATGGGTCAAGGAATGCAAGCCTCATCAGCTCTGACTTAGTGGTTGCGTAACCAACGCTCACTTAATGATGAGCCACATTGAAAGCAGGCAGGTGGATAGGGCGTTCCATTCAGAATCCCAGCTTAAGACATCACCAGTAGCTATTACACCAAAGGTGATTACAATCCCAGACAGACAAGAGACGTACAGAGCACGCACAGACAAGTGGATTTTCTGTCTTGCTCTTCTGGAGCTCACTTAATGAATCCAGCAGGGAGGGCTAAACAGGGTCTAGATTGTGGTCCAGTGGAAAACCATCAGAGAAAGGCCACAGACAAGGAGTAAATCTAAGGTGGTCCTTGCACTCGGGGTAGTCATAATGGAAAGACACGGGGGCGTGGGGGAGGGCTGTGGGCACCGTCTGCTCCGAAACCCCCACACACTGTGGGATGGCTTCCCGTCAGGGTGAAGAAAGAGAGGGGATTGGGAGAAAGATTGGGAGCAAGCAATAGCGATGCTTTTTTTTTTTTTAAATCAGAAAATGGAACAAATTAGCCCCTGCACATCCTATCTCAAGATTCAGAGAAAGGTCCCAATCGTATGGCTTAAAAAAAAAATCACTGATGCTGCAATTTCACAGAGCAGATCAATACTGCAGCTTAAATGCGAATTTATGGCCTTCAGAAATGCAGATGAGGCTATGCTCTGAGTCCCAGCCTGCCTCCCACTGACAATTCTGCTGACTTCCCATGGCCCCGATGATTCCAGCTGGCTACCTTTTCAGGTAAGGGCAAGAGTCCTCTGCTGAGCTTGCCCATCTCCTCTGGGATGGGACCCCGGTCCATGTGTTGTCATAGAAACCACTATATGAGCATCTCAGCCTTCATCTATACTGGTTAGCCAACATCCCTCCCTCCCTCATCCCTGTCTTTATTGACTGACTCCCTACTCCTGACCCCACCACACTCCACTTTTCTTGAATTCTTGGCGTGGCATGCACCAAAGCTCAGCAAGCGTGTACCAGTCTACCAGTTCTGCTCCAGGGGATGTGACTGTCGGGTAGATCAAACCCCAGACCCCAGGACAGCTGTCTCCGTTTTCCTGGAGGGAAGCATCCACTCTCACATCCTTTCCAGCCTTCTAAGATGCACATAAAAATCCGAACACTGCTCTCTTTTTACTTTTATCCCTGCTGTGCGCTCTGGGGAGTTTTGATAAAACAAATGAACATGAACTTCAAGGCACGCAATGTGTAAATCACTGCAGATCCTCCCAGGCCTCCAAAAGCTACAAACATGACTTAGCCAAGGACCAAAGAAAAGCCCGATAGGTGATTATTCTTATTAAATAAACACTACTTACTATCCCCTTGCAACCTGGTTGACGGAGCATGTTCACATCTATTAACACCATCAGCTCCTCATGACAGCCCCATGCATGAGGCAGAACTGGTAATGTAAGATCTCCATTAAGGGTGGAGATTTTTTTAAAAATTCATAGAAAAAGACTGAAAAAAATCACACATAAATTGGTATTGTTACCAAGGAGACAGTATGGAGGTTTCTTAAAAAACTAAATACAGAACTACCTTATGACCCAGGAGCCCCACTCCTAGGCATATACCCAGAGAAAGCCATAATTCAAAAAAATAGATGCACCCCAGTGTTCACTGTAGTACTACTGACAATAGCCAAGGTCATGGACACAACCTAAATGTCTGTCGACAGGAGGATGTATAAAGAAGATGTGGTATACATATAGAATATTACTCAGCCATGAAAAAGGACAAGTAATGCCATCTGCAGCAACATGGATGGGCCTAGAGGGGGTCACACTGAGTGAAGTCAGTCAGCCGGAGAAAGACAAACACCATATGACAGATAGCACTTTTATGCGGAATCTGTAAAAGGGTAAAAATGAACTTCCTTATGAAACAGAAGTAGAGTCACAGATGCAGAAAACAAACTTATGGTTATCAGAGGTCAGGCAGGGGAAGGATAAACTGGAGACTGGGATTGACATATACAAACTGCTATATACAAAACAGATAACTAATCAGGACCTACTGGGAATTCTACTCAAGACTCTGTAACAGCCTACAGGGGAAAAGAATCTTAAAAAAAAAAAAAAAAAGGAGTGGATATATGTATATATATATAACTGATTCACTTTGTTGTCTACCTGAAATACATCATTGTAAATCAACTGTATTCCAATAAAAATTTTTAAAAATTACACACACACACCCCAGAATGAAAACTAGCTAGGATTTTTTTTTATCACTTTCCATTAACTAAAACATTCTTTCAGATAGTGCAAAAGTCTCCTTATCCAGCCCCTCTTGACTGCATGTCTGCACCCCTATCCACCCCATTTTCTTGAGTTCATTTGCAACTTTAAAATCCAATTTGAAAGACTTTCATATACACATTTGTATCTATAACCAAAATGTAGTACTGGTTTGCATGTGTTCTTAAAGTACAAAAATTTAGTATTATTATCATACGATCGATCAGATTTGCTCTTTTTCAAAACTCAAGTGCTATATGGTATTCCAATATATCTAACTCCCTACTGATGGACATTTAGATTGTGTGGAATTTTTTCATTACTAGAAACAATGATAATAAAACCCTAATCCCATCCTTTTATACACATGGCAAGATTTCCCCTGCATCAGTAGGGGGCCTTGCTGCTCCGATGTGCTTCGCTCTGTCTACTGAAATGCCTGAGCACCTCCTCCTAGACTGATGGTTCATCTGGACTTCCCCTTTTAGAAGTGAGCTTCCAGGGTCAGTATTTGTTATGAACAAACAAGCCACATTCAGGGATAACAAACAGCTGTCCAAGGCAAAGCAAATCAGCCCCCTTCTCCTGCTCCCCAACACTGACTCTTCACAGAGTCGCCTTTCCTTGGCATGGCCTTAGCCCAGTGAGACATATGTCACTTTCCAGGGCATCCCTATGGATGGCAGGCTGACCCTACTCCTAACACCAATAACCACCGAACCCAGCGCCCAACTCTACAATTAAAGGGCACACTGGCATCTCAGCTGGCTCCTACTGCAAGGCTTTGTGCAGGAAGAGGTTGTCACCATTCTCTCCACTCCAGCTCTTCCCCATATCCATCCACAAGGGCTCCCAGCTCTCACTCTCATCTCATTCAGACTGGCCACAGAGGGTGGTCTGACCCTCACACAGGCAGAGATGCCTTCTTGCCGTCCCCCCAAACGGGCAAGGTTGGGAGATTTAGCAGAAAGGACACAGGCTTGCACTAATCAGCTGTGTGGCTTCAGGGAAGTTACCTACCATCTCTGAGTCTCAGAAACCTTCCCAGTAAAGATGTGGGTGGTTGTAAGAATTAAAAGAAAATGCTACATGTGAAGGGATTGGAAAATACTAAGCACTTAATTCAGGGGAACCAATAGCAAGTCAAGCAGCTTGTGTTAAAATCAACATATCAGGGACTTCCCTGGCGTTCCAGTGGTTATGAATTTGCCTTCCAAAGCAGGGAACCCCTGGTTTGGGAACTGAGATCCCACATGTCACAGGGCAACTAAGCTTGAGCGCCTCAACTATTGATTCCACTAAGCCTGCCCACTCTACAGTCCCTGCACAACCACTAGAGAGAAGCTTTCACGCCGCAACACAAACCCAGCACAGCCAAATAAATACATAAATTAAAAAAAAAAATCAGCACATCAAACAAAGCTGTGTCAACACAGATTGGTCAGATGTGGTCCAGACCCTGGCTGGGTAGACACAATGAAGACATAACGCGGACCGAAGCTGGGATCATCCAGAATTAACTGATGAATCCTGTGGGCTGGAAATGAAGTCTTCAGAGAGAAGGTGGGATGTGAAGCTGGGTCTGGCCCCCAGGGATACTTGGACATGTTCAATTGTCACCACTTGAGGGTGGGGGCACCACTAATATCGACTGGTTGAGGTCAGTAATAGAAAGTAAAAGTCACTCAGGTGTGTCTGACTCTTTGCAACCCCATGGATTACACAGTTCACGGAATCCTCCAGGCCAGAATACTACAGTGGGCAGCCTATCCCTTCTCCAGAGGATCTTCCCAACCCAGGGATTGAACTGGGATCTCCAGGATTGCAGGCAGATTCTTTACCAACTGAGCTATCAGGGAAGCCCAGTTGAGGTCAGGGCTGTTGTTAAACAACGTTCAAAACACAGGACAGCTGTCCATGGTGAAGAATTAGCCAGCTCGAAACGTCAAGTGCCAAGGTTGAGAAGTGCTGCATCAGGTCACAGGAGAGAGAAGAGCATTCTAGGGCAGGAAGCAAATGTGAGTGCAACATTTTCCTGAGATTTATTGATGTTGATCCAGTTCAAGCCAAGGCCAGAGGATAATGGGTGGGCGTGCAGGGAACTGGCAAGGTGTGCAAATAGGTAAAAATGGTCATGCACGCATGCTCAGTCATTTCAGTCGTGTCTGACTCTTTGTGACCCCACGGACTGTACCCCTCAAGGTTCCTTTTGTCCATGTAAGTTTCCTGGCAAGAAAATTGCAGTGGGTTGCTCTCCACCAGGGGATCTTCCCAGCTTAGGAATCGAACCCAAGTTTCCTACCTTGCAGGCAGATTCTTTTACCTGCTGAGCCATCAAGGAAGCCAAAATGGTCATGACCCCTATTAAATAATAACCTGAGGTCAGAGGACAACTGCCTGGACTCCCCACTGAGTCACAAGGCCGTGCTCTTCAGACAGACCTGACCCACTGAAGCAGACAAGCGAAGTGAAACACCATCCAGACCAAAGTCCCAAACCTTCCACCACCATGCTTTTTCTTTAGTCCCCCTGCGATCCTCCAGCCCCAAGGACCGCACGTTCTGACAGCTGCCGTCTCCCGACGACAGGCATTTTTCATGTAAGATGTGTGACAGCAGTCTGGCTGCCACATCTATCACCGTGACACAATTATTAAGAACTAATTCATCGGATTCCCATTTTTTATTAATCCCGAACAAATGTAACTGCCAATTATAAGCCTCTGATCTGCATGAGATAACAGGTGTTGCTGTGAAGCTGAAAAGAGTCCAGCCAAGAGCAAAGAAACCAGGTGATCCTAATTCAGACTGAAAGTGCCACGTGGGCCACCCCCATCAATATGTTTATGGAAGAGCAGGAATCTGAGGACCCCAGCTGGGGAGCCTATGATGTGGTTGGACTGCCATACTGCAGAGAAGATGAAACTGCAGTCTAGAGAAACCGCTTATAAAAATTAACACAGATCTCGGCTCATGTCATGTGTTAGGTGCTGAGCGCTGGACATGATATTCCACTATTTCTCTCAGCCACCAAGGAAGTAGGTACTATTATCACCCTCATCTACTTGCCTTTCAGAAAGACGAAGAAAGGTAAAAGTCAGAATTTGAACCCATGTCCCTGGTTCCAGAGCCCACGTGCCTGCCCAGAAGGTGGTGATACTCTGCCACAGGCAGTCAGTCGGTATTACTGCTGACCTTGGACTCAATGGCATGACCTTTGGTCAAGGACTCAGCTGACGCTCAAATGCCAGAGATTAAAGGAAGAGGGGGCAGTCCCCCAAGTCACATGGGATCTGGGAAACTCCACCCTCAAGAGGCAGTCTGGCTTTTTAAATTTTTTTTCAGTCTGAACTCTTTAATGTTATCTAACCTTAAAAAATAATGAGCCCAGCTGAGCCAGACAGGCCTGTGAATACAGACAAAATAGTTACTCATCTCTGGAGCAAATAAATATGTACATAGTGGTCCTGCTCCCTTCACCTTCATCTGTGTATTGGGGAAGAGTGGCATTACCGGCAGTCTTCAAGAAGCGGTTTAGGATTATGCAGTGGAATGATTATTTATCCATTCAAAATATGAGTCTTGCTAATTAGGTCGTAATGGTACTCATTTATCATCTGAATTTGGAGCATATATTGTATTGATCTACAATGTTGTCTGTGAGCACAAGGTGCTTATTAATACTGGCTTAGCTCTGCCGAAAGTTCCCATGAACCTTAAACCCTCTTGGAAACCAACTGAAGGGATCTGGGCTGACTGCAAATGAGGGACTTGCTGTAACGATACTCCTTCCACCAGGGCTGCTAGAAAGGGATGCTCTGCCTTCGGAATCTGCCTGCTGCTTTTGACCAGAGTCCCCAGATTGTGGACAATCTGCTAATTCTGGCAAAAGAAGTTACAGGTACAATGAACTCACATGGCTATGTCTTTAGACGTTGAGGGGATAAACACTGAACTCTTAGGCATCTGAATTGAGTCCTATCATTTTAGAAGGTATTCAGGTAGCCAAAAAGTATAAGTGTTCTGGCTGCAGCAGCAGGGGAAGAGCCTTAGTCACACACACACACACACACACACACACACGCACACACACACACACACACACACACACCCATGAGAATGGTCCCATCACAATCTCTGTTTCCTGGTCAACCTCAGGTCAGCTCACTGGCCAGTGACAACTGAAGCTTAGTGTGGCTTAGTTCTGCTCCATGGACTCTTCGCAGTGTTTATGCTGAGGTCTGGCTCTGCCTTTTACTGGGTGTCTGGCCCTGAGTAACTCAGGTTACCCCTCTGTACATCAGAGGCTGCATCTGTGATGTTGGGATAATAAGCTCTCCTATGTTTCAGGGTTGTTATGAAATCTACATAAGAGATCACAAGTGAAATACCTGGGGTATAGTAGACACTCAAAATTTCATGCCTCCATTTAATCCTTCTAGAAATAATCAGCTTGCTCATGGCAACACATCCACAAAGGCGAACTGCCACAGAGAACCAGACTCAAGGAGCACAGTTTCACCAGCCCAGATGATGAACCGGGTGAGGAAGGAACAACTTATCCTGAGGCTATGATACTGGAAAGGCTTGGGGAATCAGATTGTTAGCAGTATCCATCCAGATGTAACTCAAAGACACCACTCTGTGGTTGAGTACTTTTGGGAAATGCCAGCTACCATCTCCCCCACTTAGGGATCCCTAATGCGCCCAAGTGCATCCAAGGCTTGTAGCAGTCCTGAAACAAAGAAAATGGTTTAATTTGGTTTTACCCAGTGTTTCCCATAGTTAAGTCACAGAACTTTTTCTGGGGGAGTGGGTAGGAGATGGCATGAGAAAGTCACCCTTTTAGATAGGGTAACAAAAAGACTCAGAATGGGGACAGCAGGCAGGAAGACGAATGGAAGGTCAGAACTGTTGCCACCCACTCTCAAAATTTAAGGGCCAGAAATGGCAACGGTCCCTAACCCGCCCAGACTCTACCCAGAAAGGACAAAAGCTGGAGATGAGTCTTTCATGGAGCAGATGGCACAGAACCAGAATGTCTAATCCAACTTTCCCCAGACTTCTGGCTGCGACCCGAGTGAGCGTGTTACAAGAACAAGCCACTTGTGCTTCTGAAACCCTGTGTTTAAGTGATTTGCAGAGACAGATGCAGAGGCTGCATCCCTGGGCTGAGTCAAAAGATGAAAGCGGTGGGCAACCAAACTGTCCATGAAACATCACACGTATTTTACTGCAGCTACAACAGGAAGGAAGACACAGAGGGAAGGGAGGGGTGAAAGAGGGAAAATCCAGAGAAGGAAGCTGGGAGAGTATGGGACTGGGGGAGTGAGAGGTGCCAGGAGAGGAGGAAGGAGAGGGAACCAGAGACAGAGAGAACTGGAAAAAGTAATTAGTGTCCCATCCCATTTAACTCCATCACGCTGCTGAGCACTGATGCACTCTGGGGGCCCCCAAGCCCCCGAGGTACCCACCATCAACTCACCAACTCCATGCTATTCTTTCTGCTCGGGGTCAGATGACAGATTTTCCAGCCAGATGGGAGGTTCCAATTGTAACTGAACAAGCCCAAGAGGGACTGGATGGATGATTTCATTTCTCCATGAGGGTCAGGAGCAGATGCCCTGAGTCATTGCTACTGCAGCAGTTCCTACCATTCAGCCGAAAGTCTGGGCTCACGCTTGCCAAACCTATGCGGCTACTTCCCCCAGGATCCGAGAAGGGAACCCACAAGAACCTCCTGAATAAAAAGGTCTCATTCCCCACAGTGCCATTAAGATAATATGTAAAAGTCCCTCTCTGAGTCTCATACCTTTGGGTTAAGAAATCAATTCTTCCAGACACACAAATATTAGACACCCCATGGAGTGAGAATCTGTGATAGAGCAGGCTAAGACCTGGTGGGAAAAACAGGATTAGGGGAACTCAGCTTTTACAAGGACCTATGAAAGGGCTTATTAATATTGTTAGTGCACCTAACTACAACACATGCTGCTTATTAAAGAGACAGGCAATGACACTTTACACATCTAAAATTGCAATGATGAGAGCTGTTAATGCATCACAATTTACTATCCCCTGCTCACAGGAAATTTCTCAGAATTAACCTCTTCACAGTTTCCATAAGATGCTGATAAGATCATTTTGCATTGCAGGAGGTATCATGCAGACTAACACAATTTGTTTCCAGAGTCTGGCGGGGCATGCAAATGTTTGATGTCCTGGTTTTATCACCAGTCCATGAAGTTATACTTCATGCAGAATGATCCAGGTTGACATGCATATGTGTATGTGGTGCAGTGGTAAAGAATCGCCTGCCAATGTGGGAGACTCAAGAGACTTGGGTTCAATCTCTGGGTCAGGAAAATCCCTTGGAGTAGGAAATGGCAACCCACTCCAGTATCCTTGCCTGGAAAATTCCATGGACAGAGGAGTCTGGCTGGCCATAGTCCATAGGGTCACAAAGAGTCAGACATACCTGAGCACAGCACACATGTGTGTATACTTGTGAGTGTGTGTGATGTATACACACATATATGTAAATATACAGACACGTGTACCTGTGTATGTGTCTACATACACATTGCATGCATGTGTGTTTATGTGTGTGTAGAAATCTGAAAGAGGAGATGATAAAGCTGACTTTCTCAGCTTTTAGTTCTTCCAACTAAAGAGACATTTAAGAACCATGTCCTCTTGGAGCTGAAGCACTCCACCCTCTAAACAGAAGATGGACTCGGCCCTCTCCAGGGACAGGCAGACATATCATCATGGCAGGAGGTGCCAGGAGCATGTGGATGGAGAGCTAAATTAAGATGAACTTTCTGGATCAGAAATAAGCAAAAGTAACCTTTGTTTGGGCAAGGTAATAACATAATCATTGCCTGATATATCCTTAAAAAAAACCCAACATACTGTAAAACTTATTTTAGTATTCCCCACATGGAGGAACCCAGGTGTGGGAAGGACCATCCCTTGCCTGCAGTCTTGGGGCAGGTAAGTGTCAGGGCTGGGGACAGGACCGAGACCCACGAGTTCCAAGCTGGGGCATGTCCTCCACACGCAACCTCTGTCCTCTCGGAAGTGGGAGCCCATTGAAACAAACATACCTCAGTCCTCCATTCAACAAGCACAGCAGGGCTCTCTCTGTGCAGGGGACTGCGAGGCGCTCAGGACTAGAATGACACATGCACGTGAGAGCCACCCACAGCCACGTGGCGAAGCACAGGCAGCGAGGGCACCCGTGATCGCCCGGAACCCCGACTAAGACCCGCAGTCTCCAAGTCCTCAACAATCTCTCCATCACAACACGCTCCCTGTGGCTTTGTGACCTTTGCCAAACTACTTAACCACTCCATTCCGTGCCTCACTTTGCTCATCTGTAAAATGGGGAGATAATCACTCTTCCTCCTTTTGGGTTGTCATGAGGATTAAATAATTTAAAATATAAAGTACTTAGAATAGCACTGGGTACATACACAGTCAGCATTACATAAGTCTGGCTACATCACATTACTTCTGTTATTACTATGATTAAGAATAAGCACACATCATCAAAGCATAGGTTCACCCATGCATGCATACACACACAGACACTCACATACACGTTTTTCCCTTCTCTTGCACAAAAACTAGTAACTGAGTCACATTTTCCAAAGAGAGAAACTGAACTTGGCAACAGAGCCCTTAATGCAGCCTTCTTTATTTTCTGTCTTCAGCACTCCTTTATAAATAGGTTTGCCAAATTGATGCTTAATAGCTTAATATCGGGTTCATATTAATCTCACCCTGTCTGAGCTTCAAAGGGACAAATTGTTCTGACTGCTAATGAAAGAGATTTCAGTTGCAAGTTTCTAGAGACCAGAGGCAGAAAAAGTACCAGTTGATCTAAAAAGACAGACATCTCTTTGGTGCTCTTTTAAAGCCATATGGGCTTACAGAGCTGCCACCGGAAGCTGGGAAGAAACCCAACAGCCTTAGCCAGGGTCGGGTGGGGGGTGGGGGGTGGGGGCGCACAAGGCCCGTCAGACACTAGATGGCACTAGAACATACTCGAAGCCTGGTCTTCGGCCCTCCACACACCCCACCCTGCTCTGCAGTTAGGCTCACTGAGGCGAGACGTCGGACAGACCCTGCAAATTGGAATCAACTATCTGAATGTGAGCAGCAGTCGAAGAAGTAATGTTATGTCTTTGCTTTTAGCTCCCTGGACAAAATACATCCAGGCATTGTTTTCTGGATTTCAAAAGGCAAATCATCACAACAGTGTGAATATACTTCCCACTGGGCTCTATATTTAAAAATTATCAAGGTGGTAAATTTTATGTTAGGTATGCGTGGCGTGGTGTGCATGACTCTTTGCGACCCCATGGACTGTAGCCTACCAGGCTCCTCTGTCCATGGTATGTTAGGTATGTTTCACCAGAATTTAAAAGAAGAACTAGAAAAAAAAAAAAAAGAAAGGCAAATCATCCCCAATAATAGGAAGAGCAGGCTGTGCTGTGGTTAGTCACTCAGTCGTGTCCAACTTTTTTGCAACTCCATGGATTGTAGCCCGCCAGGCTCCTTCTGTCCATGGGGATTCTCCAGGCAAGAATACTGGAGTGGGTTGCCATGCCCACCTCCAGGGGATCCTCCTGACCCTGGGATTAAACTCAGGTCTCCCAAGTTGCAGGCAGATTCTCTACCATCTGAGTCACCAGGGAAGCCCAGGAACAGCATATTCAGTCATAAAAATAATCACAAAAATAACCTCTTGCTTGGGTATAATGCCCTCCAGCCCCAAGGCAACGATAAAAGTAGCTCTTTTACCAACTGGGGGACTCCAGGTCAACGCAGGGCACCGCCTGGTAGCTTGGCCCTCAGTTCATTATGAAAACCTCACATCGTGTAAAGACCAACCTCCCCACCTTTGAGAAGATATCTGGAGCAGGTTATCCTCATACAGAGAGGGGGCCTGTACCCCACACCAGCTCTGTAATGTGTCTTCTGCGGCTTCAGATCTCACTATTTGCAATTCACTTGTGCTGAAAGGAAAGAGATCCACGTTGAATGTGGATTAACAGTGGTGGGGAGAGCTGGGGGAGACAGGCACAGCTCAGAGAGCTTCCTGAGCTCCTTCTAGAGTGGGAAGGGTTGCTCTCTGGTCTTCCACCACTTGACTGAGCTGGGACCTGCACGCCTCAGTCTAGATTCCAGAGGAAGTCCACTGCGTGCATCCTGAGAGGGAGCAGGCCAGGTGGGGAACAGAGAGAAGCCTGGGGCCATCACAGGGCAGGGCGAGGACCCTGGAATCCTGGGAGTGGGAAGGCTGGCCCATGAAAGGGTCAGAGGCCATGAGCACTTGGCTTGGACACGGCTCCGACATCATCTAGAAGAGAGGACTGGCAGGCCTCTAAGCATCGGCTTCCACCTCTGCACAGCGGGGATGACGATGAGATCGGCTCCGGAACCAGCTGCCACGTAAGCACGCAGCAGAGGGTCGGGTCCAGAGCTGGTGCTCAGATTGCAGCTGAAATGCGGGCAATGACAGAGGGCCTGGAGGGACCTGAAGAGGAAACTTGGATATGTCACAGTCAAGCTCAAGGGCACCCTGGCTCAGAGGACAAAATTGCTTGAGAGTCATTTTGACTTCATCTTGGCAAGGGCACACTGCCTCCATCCTTCTGTCTTTTTCTGTCTTAAACTGTCCTATAAAACAAATCCTCTAACAGCCTTCTACTACTCTGAGGATCAAGGTCTAAGGCCAACCCCACCCAGCCCCTCCCAGTCCCAGAAGACCTTCCAACACTGGTCTCTGCCCACTCTCGGGCTCACATCTGGGTATTGTTGTAGGCCCCCATCTCTCCACCTTATGCCTTACACGTGCTCTTCCCTCTGCCTAGAAAACTCTTTCTCCTCGGACTCCTTTTCACGCTTCAGGCCTCACTTTAATGCCTCTTCCTCAGGAAAGCCAGGCTTGTTCATACTGTGTCCTACACATTTCCTTAGGTGGACCATCATATTTGAAACTGCCTGTTCAATGCCTGTCTTTCCACTACAGAGGGAACTGCACAAGATCTCAACTGATACAAGTTAGCCAGTAACATTCTTATCTGTTCAACAAATATTTACTGAGCACTCCCTGTGTTCCAGGCACTGTTCTGGGGGCTTGGGATACAGCAGCGAACAATACAGATAGAAAGATAGACAGATTGATAGATAGAAATAGGTAGATAGATAAAGATGGAAGGAAAAGGAGAGAAAGATAGAAAGATATGGAGAAAGAGAGAAAGGCTGTTATCCTTCTGCTTGAAGTAGGTGAATAGGCCACATAGTCTTCTAAACCCTCTGGGACTTCCCTGGTGGTCTGGTGGCTAAGACTCCACATTCTGAATGCAGGGGGCCCGGGTGTGAACCCTGGCCAAGGAACTAGATCTCACATACCGCAACTAAAGATCCCGCATGCCACAACTAAGAGCTGGCACAGCCCCAATAAATAAATAAACATTCGAAAGAAAAGAAACAAGTGAACCCGTTTCCCTCCCCACACAATGACCTGCACATTTATATCGGCAAAGGTCAATTATACCTCTCAAGCTGGACACAGGGGCCAATTCCCTCTCCTCCCCACAAACATCAGATCTCTTACTTCTGCCTCCCTATCCTCTCTCAAGTCTGTCTGCTTCCTCTGTCTTCAGGGGAGACCACCAAAAGCCTCCCTTTGGATTACAGAGGTGGCCTCCAAGCCACAGTCTCTCTGTATTAATTTTGGCCTCTGCCCATCACTGCTCCACCTGCAAACACAGTGGTTTTTCCAAGTATAAATCTGATCACGCCTTTTGGGTTTCCCCTGCTCTTGGAACCAAGTCCAATCCGTGGCCCATAGCTCCTGTAGCTCTTGACTGGAGTCCTCTGGTACCTCTATCTGAAGGCCCCAGGGGAGCATCCATGAATTTGACAGTTGAGTCATAGCACCTAGCACAGCGCCAGGCAGGGTAAGTCGCTGTTAAAGGTGTGAGATGGACTGACATTCTTTAGCTAACAGGAGGCAAAGGAGACCCTCTCACTGGGTCCTGGCCCCTCTAGGGTGGGTATTTATGCAGATGCTGACGAACTGTCTGCTTAGACACCACACTACAAACAGAACATTATTAATCATTATCCAACTTTTGAGTCCCATTCTGAGTTTTAACTGCAAGCTGCATAATTGCTTTACATTTCTAAAAACACTCTGTCATCAAGTCTGCAGCATCTAAGTTATGAACATCCTGCTGCTGCCTGACACTTGAAGTCAGTGGGTGGGGGTGACTCCTGCCTGCCCCGACTTGTATCCCCCAGGAGGTGGTTTAGGCTTTGCTTTGGGGACATAGTTGGAGAGATTCCCGACATATACCTTTGGAAGGGCATTAAAACAGCTCAACTAGAGACCTTTAGTCCACGGAATGAATGCCGGGGAAGGCAAAGATGACTAGCATATCTTGGGTACCTGCAGGAGAATACAAAATACAGGACAATGATTTACAAAGTGAGCTTTGGAGTCAGAGTCAAATCCTTGCAAGCGGTATGATCTCAGACAGGTTTCTTAACCTCTCTCTGAGACCCTGTACCCTAACCTAAAGTGTGAAGATAGCAATAGGACAAATGGTACAGAGTAGGTTGAGGAGTAAATAAGATAGTCTGAACAGAAAACTGCACACGGTGGCTTAGACGTGGTCAGAGCTCTACCCATGCATGCTAATTTACCAGTGTAACTTCACTGCCACTGCTACTTCCGATAATGACACACAAGCTGTAGTCAAAAGCCTAAATACCACAAGAGTGATCCAATAGCCACAAACATTTCTCGAGTAACTGCTATGTTCCAGTCCTGTTCTATGAGTTTCACAAACACAAACTCATTTCATTAAAAGGATAACTTTATGGGTCAGGACTATTTTATGCTATTTTATAGATGGGAAAATTAAGGCACAGAGAAATCAAGGAACCAGCTTGGGGTTAAACAGCACTACTATCCTGGTTCAAAAATATAAGCACAAAACTCCCTCCCTCTCTAGCACTGTTTTATTTTCTGACTCGAACTTTCATAATGAACTATTCATAACTTATGCTTTCAAATCCCTGTTTAGCCAATCCCTAACTCCAATGCAAACCTGCAGGATTATTACACGAATGTTTCCTTAATATAAATATATAATATGGTCTTTTACAATCTGTATATTTAACTTCTACCAGTTATATTTCCAGTCTTTTTTTAAATTGAAGGATACTTAGTTTAGAATGTTGTGTTAGTTTCAAGTGTACAGCAAAGTGATTCAGTTATACGCACACACATCTTCTTTTTCAGATTCTTTTCCATTATAGGTTATTACAGGATGCTGAGTACAGTTCCCTGCGCTACACGGCAGGTCCCTGCTGCTTACCTATTTTATATATAGGACTGTGTACATGTTAATCCCAAGCTCCTAATTCATCTCTCTCCACTCTTCTTTATTAAGGTCACAAGATCAAGTGTTCAGAAGTACGGGTGTTATTTATTTTTTAATGTGTATCTTTTCTTTTGAAACATCAAAGTAAAGTACTCAGTGTGAAGTGACGGAAGATGCTTAAACTGGACATAAACGTCACCACTGAACCACCGCAAGAGATGACCGACCACTGCTCACATCAGGCGCCGTTTCCTCCAGGCTGTTTCTGCACAAATCTGTTTACAGAATCGAGCTCACAGAATGCACTCGGGAGTGGGTTTCACACTGGGCAGCTACACGTGTTCAAATTAGCCACTCAAAACACCCACTGGTCTTACAACACAGGTCCTTTGTAGAGCCTAGCTTCACAGAGTTTTTTCCTTCTTTTCAACAGAAATTAAAAAGGAAATTAAAGTCATAGACATGCCACATAACACCAGGAACACTGGAGCTCCTGGAGGCTAAAAACTAAAGGGCAACTCAGACCACCCAGCATCTTGTCACTGGATATGTTAACGAGCTCCCACTGGAAAACCCAAACAAGGCTGACAGCCCCAGTGGATGACCCAGCAGGCAGCAGAATTCCTTGCCCCAAAGCTACAGCCGACAGCCAGCTGGCTGCTTCTGGGGACCTGTCTTCCATTCGTGACCGAGGACCAGGCTTCCCTTACTTTTCTGAGAGCCGGGTGTGGTGGAAAAAAGGTTGACAGAGTCTCCGCCGTAACTCACTTTAATAAGAGATCTGAGCATTTGGGGAGGGATGAGTGATGACACTGGGATAAAAGAAGCCCTGTTCTTAGCGAGTATTGGCCTCTGTTTAGGAACAGGGTGCAGTTCCCACCTCTGGGAACTGTAGGGGGTGGGTGCTGATTTACTCGGAGAAGCCAGTGGAGGTGGGTGGAAGAAATAACCATCCAGAGGCTAACAGAAGGGAGGAGAAGAAAGGGATGGAGAGCGGGGGGAGGGAGCTAAAGCTTCCAGCACAGAACCTGCTGAAGCCTGGAGGGCAGACGGCAAGGAAGAGAGTGGACAGCAGGACTAGACTGCACATGGAGGACGAGGAGAGGCGTGGCATGCACAGGTCACCATGGGCAGCAGCTCCAAACGGGCCTTGTTGGTCACTGGTTGGGCCCCAGCTAAGCCTAGGCTTCCTCCATCAGATGCCTCCTAAGGGCAGGGGCCGGCCTAGCCCAACAGACTGGGCGGGGGAGGGGGCTGCTGGAGGTGTGGAACACGACCAAGGGGCCCACCAGGCACATCTTCCGCATGGCTTAGAACCACCCTGCCCACTGCGTGAGCAGGAACACATCACTCGCCACCAACCAAGTTTCCTGTCTAATGCCCCAGAAGGATTTACAGAACTCTGCACAAAGACTAGTCTCCCAAACTATTTCCTTTCAACAGCAAGACTGAGTTTGAACAGTTGGGTGCTTGGTAGTGGAGGGCAGCACAGGACCCAGGTATAACCCTGACATCACGGTGTCGTCTCGGAGGGGCCGTCTCACGCTGGGCGAGGAGGTATAGGGAGGGCTGGATCAGGGTGCCGAGCTCATGGACAACCCCACTGACCTGCTGAGGCCTCCGTTTCCCCTTCTATGAATACAAATTCATTCATTCTCATGGCATATGTGCCACTAATATGAATGTGAATAACAACCGTAATAGCAGTTAACATTTACTGAATGCTTACTGTATATCATTTGCTGTTGTTGCTTAGTAGCTAAGCTGTGTCTGACTTTTTGCAACCCCATGGACTGTAGCCTGCCAGGCTCCTCGGTCCATGGGATTTTCCAGGCAAGAAATACTGGAGTGGGTTGCCATTTCCTCCTCCAGGGGATCTTCCTGAGCCAGGGATCGAACCCAGATCTCCTGCATTGGCAGACACTGGCAATAGGCTTCCTTACCACTGAGCCATCAGGCTTTGTCCTATGAGCATTTTTATGGGTTAATTAGTTCACTCTGTGTAATAACTGTATCATTACTCCCATTTTACAGATGGAGAAACAGAGGACAGTTATTGCCCTCAGGTCACACAGTCCATAGTAAGTGGTGGAGCTGGGATTTGAACCAGGCAACTGCTGCCAAAGCCCAGGTTCTAGAGCCTGCTACTGCCTCTGGGTTCCAGGGTCTGAGAACACACAAGTAAACAAACAAGCATGACCCCTGAGAAGGTACAGTCCAAGGGGGAAACCTGCCATAACCAGTAAATACCTAATAACCTCCCAGGAGAAACCCAGAGGACGCTGTGACTGAGAATATCAAGGGCAAAGTGAGGACAGCCTGTTTAGAGAGAGTGACTGGGGAGGCTGTGATCCTTGCAGGGGTGGAGTTCTAGGCAGAGGTAAAACGAATGCAAAGGCCATCAGGCCAGAAGCAGCCTGGCATGTCTAAGAAACGGAAAGGAGACCAGTGTGCCGGAGCCAGAAGGACGAGGCAGAGAATATCAGGAAAAGCTGTTGGAGACCGGCTGGAGCTGGAGCATCAAGGCACTGCAGTCTTTGGTGAAGCATTCAATCTCACTCCAAGGACATGAAAGAACTCCCCAAATGCCACCTGTCAGTACCCAATCAGGAGGGCCATGGTTGAGTGAATTGCTAGAACACACCCAAGCTGTGTGACTTTTTCAAGCTACTTAACTTCTCTGGGCATCAGTAACCTCATCTGTAAATAGGATTTATAATAATACCCACCTCATAGAGTTATTGTGAGTATTAGAAAAGTCAGTTATATATGTTAAAAAAAAATACCTAGGCAAGTGCTGGGCATTTAATAAAAGCTTGTTTGTGGGTTACTCGGTGGACTCTGCCCACTCCCATCCCCCCACAGTTGCAAGTTTTTGCCACGTGTTCAATCAGTTTCCTTTTCTAGTAGGGGAGGTCGTGGGGAGGGTAGAGCCAAGGAAGAGAAGGAATGAGGCCAAATTAATTTGCAATCAATACTGCTTACAGCTATTATGGTGACAGGCACCAGATAAACACATAAATAGCACTGAAGACCAGCTTCCTCGGCCAGCTGTTGCCATTAGCCGCTTTAGACCATCACGCAGGCAGATGCATAACCTTTATGTAATTAAGCACTTCCTGACATTTTATTTGCGGCTCTTCTTTTTATTCCCTCCCCCTTTTATTTAGTCTGCTTTCAACTGTGAAGGCCCAGATGCCGGCTTTACTCCGATGCGCTGACTTACGGTAATTTTGAGTTAAGCTTTATTTTACTGTCTGTGTAAATAATGAGGCAGAGACAGACTCAATAAAAGGGAGCGCCGGCTGGAGCCGGAGGCCAGTTCTACAAGTGCAGCAGGCCGTCCAGGGTTTGGGGAACTGGCGCAGAGAGTTCAGGCGGTGGGGAGATGCTCTGCTATGGCCAGGCAAGTCTCCTGGAAAACAAGGCATCTGCCAGGCCACCAGGCAGGCATCTGTGGCCACGGCCTCCTCCCCCTCCAAACTCAGTATGAAATCTATTGCTGTTCCCAGTTCTTCACTCTTTCTTGCACTTATGGCCTTGGCCACGCCCCGTGCAGTTTCTCTCACTAGAGGTGGAGTCCATGTGCTGTAGCATGGACCTTGGACTTGGTCACGCGACTGACTCTGGCCATCAGGGCTGCAGAATGTGCCACGAGCAGAGGCTTAAAATATGCTTGCGCAGCCTGGGGTGAGCTTCTGCACGGGGTGGTCCACATTTTTTTTTCTCCTAGAAGCAAGGGCAACAGGGGCTCGAGCACAACTGAGCCCCACTTGCAGAACGGAGCCGAGCCTGGCTCGCATCAGCCAAAGCCTCCCAAGCTACAGACTGGGCACCACTCTCCTGTTGCATTATGCACATTTCAAATGCTCACTGGTGACTACTCACTTGTGGGGATCTGCTCAAGTACTTAACGTCCGGAGGGGTGCATGCACAGCGAAGTAAACAGACAGTGAGGGAATCTCCGACAGTCTCCAAGCTGTTCATCTAGGCCCCTCACTTACTCTCAGGACCACAGAGCACAGCCCCGATTTGCTGTTTTCTGTCTGTGTATCTGGTCACCCAAACCAAACCGTAAGATTCCAGGAGGCAGAGATCATGTCCTTAGAATGTGGTCATTAAGAGCTTGCCCCTGAGGTCACAAGAGTGTGGGTTCAAATCCTGGCCATGCCATTTACACTCAGGGATCCGCAGAGGGACAGAACCAACAGACTAGGGGCATGCGCGCGCGCGCGCACACACACACACACACACACACACACACACAGAGGCAGACTGATGGATTTACTAGGAGGGATGGCTCAGACGATCACGGAGGCCAAGACGCTCCACGGTCCACCCTCTGCAGGCTGGAGGCGCAGGGTAAGGCTCTGAATCTGAAACCCCAGAACGGGGAGCACCAATGTCCAGAAGTCAGAGGGGAGGACACGATGGAGGATCCACGTTAAGAGGAGACAGTGAATTTCTCTGTCCTCCATCTTTTTGTGGATAACTGGATGTGGGCCACCCACACTTGGGAAGCACCGCTTTGACCCGTCAGCTTTATGCAGTGCATGATTCAAATGCTCATGTCTTCCAGAAATACCCTCACAGACACACCAAGATACGTTTTACCAGCTCTCTGGTCATCTTAAAGGATGACAAGCCAAAGGGACACATAAAATCAACCATCACAGTGACCTTACGCCAATCCCATAACCTCCCTAATTTCATCTCTTTCCCTGTAAAATGGGGATCTTAGTAACAGGAGAAACTTTCTCAAAGGATTCAATACGGTGTGAACCTCTAATGCACCATGCCTGCAGGCAGCACGGAGGCAAAACCACCACTGATGCCTGCTGTCTCTGGGGTGCCAGGGCGGTGGGCACGGCATTTTCAAAGAAGGCCATCTCACACCTTGGCTGTGGTCTTCTCACCCTTCCGAGCTGGAGGCGACCTCGAGGCTCACAGACCGTGAGAGAAGCAGAGCAGCTAAGAATTCCTAGCATCAGTCACCTCGGCTAGCCCATCAAACATTCTCCTTCACAGAAACCAACTCTTGCCACCTGAACATTTCTGTGAAGGTCTCTCTCCTGAAATACCACTTCTGAATTCCACAATAAGTAACGTTTTGCTGGGCGGGCTTGCCTGGGGGCTCAAACTGTGAAGAGTCTGCCTGCAATGTAGGAGACCTGGGTTCGATCCCTGGGTCGGGAAGATCCCCTGGAAAAAGAAATGGCAACCCACACTCCAGTGTTCTTGCCTGGAGAATCTGATGGACGGAGAAACCTGGCGGGCTACAGTCCATGGGGTCGCAAAGAGCTGGACACGACTAAATGACTAACACACACACACACAATGTTTTGCTAGAACAATAATACTTTGATACACATGCTGTAGCACCTTCTCAGAGTTGCTGAGGTCTTGCTGAGGCCAGGTCTGCCCTACACCCCTGCAGAGCACAAGTGTCCCCAGCTAGCCCCCTTTAAATGTCAGGGTCAGCTGCTCTGGGTGTATATGCTGACCTAATGGAACTGCCAGTTTTCTTACATGGCCCATTCAACGGGCTGCAAGGCGAACTCAATGGTCCCCTACTCGAATTCCAGCCTCATCTCTGCTCCACCACCCATCTCTCCTCCTCCTCGCTCCTACCAAGGTAACGCTTCCTCTCCCCCAGGCACCTTCTGGCTTTGGGTATCACTCTCAGGGAGGCAGGCTCTCTCTATGGATTTCAGTCCTCTAATTTTCTCCCATAAATCAATCCTCCCTTCCCGAGGCCACTGCTGTTCTGTCTCGATTGCTCCTCTAGCTGTTCATTCCTTTCATCCAACTGTGTATTCATCAAATGGTTACCGAGTGCCAGGTGTGTGCTGGGGACCAGGGACAGAAGCGTGAATGGGGGAGGCAGTTCAGCCTCGTGGCTGAAATGTTGAAAGTGAGGACTCTGGAGCTGGGTTGCTGGGTTCAAATCTGGCCTCTTCACCTATTAACTGGGTGTCCCAGTGCAAGTTAACCAACCTCTCTGGGCCTCATTTCCTTTTAAAAAATTAATTCTTCAAATATTTGCTGCTGCTATGTCACTTCAGTCATCTCCAACTCTTTGTGACGCTATGGACTGTAGCTCGCCAGGCTTCTCTGTCCATGGGATTCTCCAGACAAGAATACTGGAGTGTGTTGCCATTCCGCCCTCCAGGGAATCTTCTTGACCCAGGGATTGAAACCCCATCTCTTATGTCTCCTGCACTGGTAGGGTGGGTTCTTTACCACTAGTGCCACCAGGGAAGCCCCTTCAGGTATTTATTAAAGGCAAAAAGGAATGGTGATGTTTAAGCAGTCTCCATACAGATGACCTTGTGGTCCCATCTCCCCCTCTGGATCCTTCTGAAGAACCCACACCTGGTAGTTGCAGGTTTTTGTACACACCTATGGTGACATAGTGATAAGCTGCTGCTGCTAAGTTGCTTTAGTCGTGTCTGACTCTGTGCAACCCCACAGACGGCAGACCACCAGGCTCCCCCGTTCCTGGGATTCTCCAGGCAAGAACACTGGAGTGGGTTGTCACTTCCTTCTCCAATGCATGAAAGTGAAAAGTGAAAGTGAAGTTGCTCAGTTGTGTCCGACTCTTCATGACCCCATGGACTGCAGCCTACCAGGCTCCTCCGTCCATGAGATTTTCCAGGCAACAGTACTGGAGTGGGGTGCCACTGCCTTCTCTGGACATAGTGATATATTCCACTTCTAAGCTGAAATCTGGGTCTCATAGATCTCAGTCTGTTTGTTTTTTTTTTTTCCAAAGAATAAACCTCAACATTTACAATTTATGTCCTTATACAGTGGTTTTAAAGGTTTTTTTTTTATTGAGGTGATACTGATTTATAATATTATATGAATTTCATGTGTACATTATATTTGACTTGTATGTACACTAAACGGTGTGTTCTCACCACCAAGAATTGGGTTTCTCTCCATCACCATACAGTTAATCCCCTTCATCCATCTCACCCTCTCCACCACCCTTACCTTCCAATAACTCTGTTCTCTTCATCTATGTCTTTGTTTGATTTGGCTTATTCACTTATTTTGGGGATTTTGTTCCATATAGGGGCAAAATCACCTGGTATTTTTCTTTCTCCATCTAACTTATTTCACTTAGTATAATACCGTCTTGTTGCAAATGGCAGGATTCTGTCTTTTTTATGACTGAGTATACTCATTACATGTATGTTCCATATACATATGGAGTATTCCACTATATCATACCCCACTGGGCTTCCCAGATGGCTCCATGGTAAAGCTCCCATCTGGCAATGAGAAACCGCAGGAGCCTCGGGTTCGATCCCTGGGTTGGGAAAATTCCCCTGGAGGAGGAAATGTCTATCCACTCCTCTATTCTTGCCCGGAAAATTCCTTCACAGAGAAGCCTGGTAGGTTACAGTCCACCAGGTCTCATAGAGTTGGACACGACTGAGTAGGCATGCATGAATGCACGCACACACACACACACACACACACACACACACACACACACACACACACATATACCTATTACTATTTAGCTGGCTGTGTGAGTTGGATACCTAAGCTAACTCTGTTGGACTTCTGAACAAATAGGACTTACCAATGTACTCTCAGAATGGAACATGTTTGCCAGGGACTTACTGAATCTATTTTTCTGCCAAGTACCATGCTGTTTTGATTACTATAACTTTATAGCATAGTTTGAAATCTGGGAATATTAATTACTATAACTTTATAGCATAGTTTGAAATCTGGGAATATTAAACCTTCAGTTTTTATTTTTTTTCTCCAGGACTGCTTTGCTATTTTGGGTCTTTAGTGATTCCATACAAGTTTTAGAATTTTTCTGTTCTATTTCTGTGAAAAATGTCCTTGGGGTTTTAACAGGGACTGCAGTGAAGCTGTAGATTGCTTTAGGTAATAAGAATATTTTAACAATGTTAATTCTTTCACTCCATAAGTACAGAATATCTTTCCATCTACTTATGTCTTCTTCAATTTCTTTCAACAATGTCTTATAGTTCTCAGTGTACAGGTCTTTCACTTCCTTGGTTAAATTTATTCCTAAGTATTTTATTCTCTTTATTACAATTGTAAATGAGATTTTCTTAAATTTTCTTTCTGCTGGCTCATTGTTAGTATATAGAAGCATAACAGATTTTTGTATGTTCTGTTCCCCACAAATTTACTGTAATAATTATTTCTAGTACCTTTTTTTGGTGAAGTTTTCAGGGTTTTCTATTTATAAAATCATGTCATCTGCAAATAGTGACGTTATGAGGTTTCATTTTCTTCACTGATAAAATGTGGATAATAGTTATTGCTTCATGGGATTCTTGCGATTTAAATGATTGACATGTATGAAATCCTCAGAGAAGTGCCCGGAACATAGTTAAACATACATATGACTGTTCCCACTTAGTACACCTAGAGCTGCTACTACCACTACCTGCGGAATAAAAAAAAAATTCAGATGAAAGATTGCCATGGGCTTGATGAAGGAGAGGTATATGGTGTGATGAGGTCCTCCAATGAGTAAGGGATGTGACTACTTTAAAAAAAAACACTTGCTACATCACCATACAGCTTCGTCTTCTTTCAAGTGTGTTTGTTGGTTCATCCTAACATTTATGAATATAAATCTTGAGAAGGAAAGGACTGTCATGCACTACTTGTGAACTTGTCCCCAGATAAGAAATATAGCTAAGGGAGTCTAGGCAGTTTATTTATTCAAGACAAAGCAGACAAGGGTGCCAAGACAATTCAATAGGGGGAAAAACAGCCTTTTCAACAAAAGGGCTGGGACAACTGGATGTCAAAAGGCAAAGGAATGAATCTGGATTCCTGACACACACACAGGCAAATGAACTAAAAAAGGATCGCAGACCTAACTGCAAGGGCCAAAACTATAAAAATCCTTGGAAAACACAGATGAGTAAATCTTTGGCACATTGGAGTGGGAAATGGCTTGTTAAATATGAAACTCAAAGTATAAACAACAAAAGGAAACACAGGGGAACTGAACTTTATCAAAATTAAAAACTTGTGTGCTGCAAATGATACTGTCAAGAAGGTGAAAAGACAACTCACAGGATGGAAGAAAATATTTGCAAGCCATATATCTGATAAAGGACTTGTTTGAAGAAGATCTAACAAACCTTTACAATTCAACAATAAAAAGACAAACAATTCAACTTAAAAATGGGCAAAGGATTTGAAGAGACATTTCTCCAAAGGTGATAAATGAATGGTCAATAAGCACATGAGAAGATACTCAACATCATTAGTCATTAGGAAAAGGCCAATCAAAACCACAATGTAATACTGTTTCACACCACATGGAGGGCTATGATAATAATAACAATAAAAAGACAATTGTCAATGTTGGTGAGGATCTGGAAAAATCAAAACTCTGCTGATGGGAATGTAAAATGGTGCAGCCACTTTAGAAAACTGTCTGGCAGCTCCTCAAAGAATTAAACATAGAGTTATCATGTGCATGCATGCGTTCTCAGTCACTCAGTCGTGTCTGACTCTTTGAAACCCCATGAACCTGCCAGGTTCCTCCATCCATGGGGTTTTCCAGGCAAGAATACTGCAGTGGGTTGCCATTTCCTATTCCAGGGGATCTTCTTGACTCAGGGATGGAACCCATGTCTCGGTGTCTCCTGCATTGACAGGCAGATTCTTTACCACTGTGCCACCTGGGAAGCCCTACGTGGGAAGCATAATGGGAAGAGACCTGATTTTTAGTGTCTAGAGAATTGGATTCCTGTCTAGTCTTGTCATTTCTAAGCTGTGTGACCTTGGACAAACCGCATCACTTTCTGGATCTCCGTTCTCTCCTTTAAAAGATCAAAGAGTTTATCTAAAGCTTCTCAAGCAGAGCATTCATGGTATTTGGGGGTGGGGAACATGATTCTTTGTGAGACTGTACCCCACAATGAAAGGCACTGAATTTCCCTGAGCGCATCCATCAAATGCCAATCATGTCTCTACCACCTGTCACATCATTTTGAAATTCACCATCAACATTTTCAAATGCCCTCTCTCTCCCCTACATCTCTCCAGAGCAACATTTTTTTTAGCTCCAAATACTCCTTGTCACTGGCCATACTTCCCTCCTCTTTAGTTATTTCTGCCTCCATACAAATCTGATCACACTCATTGCTCATTTCCACTTTCATGATCTATTCTCGGGGGATATAAACATCTTACAGAATCATCTCAATTTTACTACTAGATTGGGAACTAAAGTGTTGACCAAGCAGAGAACAGTGCCACCGGAAGCGTCTCTGAACTGGCAGAGCCCATGAGGACCGCAGTCCTGTGGACACCACCACAGCTGTGGTCGTCACGCTGCCGGGCCCACTGTCAGCCTGTGCGGGGAGCCGGGGACTCAGACGATCCCCAGTCCGTTTCAGCTGGAGCACTGTGATGCTTCTGACTCGTTCCAGCTGAACAATTTTGAAAATGCATGGTGTGGTTCTGATTCAAAGTACTTTTAATGAAAAACAATAAGGGAGAAAATGGAAACAAAACAAAGCCAATAGCAGAACTAAGATTAGTTCAGAAAGCAGCAAAAGCCCTCCCAGTTTCTGCTTCACGTTTCTGTTCATATTCCAGCTTTAAATATAGCGTGTATTAAATATGATGTGAAGTCATATTTTAATGCCCTCTGTGCGAATTTTGCAATTCTAACAGGAGACACACCATAAATTAGTCTGGGGGGACTCGTCTTTTGCACACGTCTCCAAGTGTGATTGTGTAGGATGGATGATCAGTCACTCCAGGGACTTTTTTCTCCCAGATTCTACATCTTACAATTTTATTTATTTATTTTTTTGCTCTAAGAAATGACTCCTGCAATCGGAAGGCAAATCTTTGTTCTTCCTGATAAATCATCAAAGTTAATTTCTTCCAAACTAATCAAGATTCACACACGGCTTTTAAACTGGTGCCAGACCTTAGAAATGGAGAGAACCACGTAATGGAGGAGAACCGCTTGTTCAATGATACTTGCCAAGTGCCTAACATTCAGTAACACCTGCTGAATGAATAACTGCTAATATGAATTCACCCCTGTTATTTACCAATAAGACAGCATGTCTAAGGACATAACCAGGGAAGTTATTATGGAGACACTTTGACAGCAGATGCCCCTCCTAAGCATCTCCCATCCCCGCTTTCCTGGCAAAGGGTCTGCCCCACCCTACTTCTATGTGAATGTTCGCCCCACCCTAGTTCTATGTGAATGTTCACAGTCTGGAATCTTTCGTCGCCTTTTCCACTTTTGTAGGCCAGGAAGCAAGATGCCAGATGAAACCAAGGCTGGGCCCTGGCTCCTTGCTGGTAGGCAGGGAGGAGAAAGCCTTGTTAGCTGTCAGAGACAGAGCGCCCTGGAGAGCTCTCCTGATTCTTTTATACTTACTGTTTCTCCAAAGAGAAAAAAGCTCCAGCCAGTAGCTATGGTGCCTGCTGGTTACAGAGAGAAATGCTGACCTCTGGGGAATGGAACCCGCACTCAGCAACACGTGCTCTCAGCTTTATGCCTGCAGCCTTCTCTCACTTTTCCTTCCAGCAATCCTACAGCCAGCCCTGGTCATCTTGGTGTTGAAGAGGCTCAGAGCGGTTAAGCAACTTGCCCAAAGTCACAGAACTGCTAACAAGCAGAGCTGCCAGTTGACCTCAGGCTGAGTCTGTGCTCTTGAAAGTGCTGTCTCATTCATGTTGTATCATGAATATGGCTGATACCACTGTAAGGTGATAGGGAGGTCTTAGAACTCAGATGGCTCCTAAATTTATACCCAAAGCTTAATGATTCTTTTTTTTTTAACTTTCTCACATTAGATGTTCTCTGAATCCTCCATGCCAACACTGGGCTGGCAGAGAAAATCAAGCTCCACCCCCTCAAGTAGGTCTCACAGTGAGGAAGTGGTGGGCATAGATTTGGGCTCAGCTTCCATCAGAAGCACCGTATGCAGCCCCTATGGGGTGACTGTGCCGCCCACAGAATTATGGGGTGACTGTGTGACAGAGACGACACAGCAGAGCCTGTGGGTCAGCAGTGTCTCCAGTCCACACGTGCAACACCACCTTGTAAGCACTCGGCACACAACGGCCCCATGAAAGCCCTCTTGGGAAATGAGGGGCCCAGTGAAGAGCTGGAGCAAATCAGCTTCTTCCCTGCAGGGAGCCCAGGGAGATGTCTTTTAACTGACTGAGGTTCCAATTAGCTACTACTGCATAACTAATCATCCCCAAATGTGATAGCTCAAAACAAAGGCATTTTGCTATCTCTCGCAGTTTGTTTGGTTCAGGATTTCAGAAAAGGAGAGACACTGCTGGCTCGGGGTCTCACACAGGGCAGTCAGACAGGGCCTGTCCAGGCATCTCGCTGCCACGGGTCTCTCCAAGGTCTCGCCCTGGAGACTAGTTTGGGCTTCCTTACAACATGGCGGCCTCAGGGCGGCTGGACTGCTTACATGGCCGCTGAAGCTTTCAACGGGGAACGTTCCAAGAGCAAAAAGGAAGCTGCGTGGCCTTTCACAGTCACAGAAGTCACACAGCATCACTTCTACCATTCTCTGTTGATCAGAATAAGGCAGCCCAGTTTCCAGGGGAAGGCTTCACTTCTTGATGGAAGGATGACAAAGGATCTGTGGACATGCTTTAAGACTGTCACATGCAGACTGGGAGAAAAAGATGCGACTGAGCTGTGGACAGCATGGGGATGTGGGCTTGGGGCGGGGGGAGGGACACACTAGAGAGACACATTCTCCAAATACACGTTTCCAGAAGGGAAGCAGACAGGCACTGGGGGGCCAAAGGAGTCTGAGGGGAAATCTATAAGAGGTTCTGAGCCACGTGAGAAAGTCTGCCTGACAAATCAGCTAATGAGGACAAAGCACCTGTCCCCGGAGATTCCCTTCAGATGCAAACCAAATCTGACCCAAATCTAGGGCCAACTGACTCCAGGGAAAATAAAAGCAGAATCAAAGTCATGTTCCTGCCATCTGAAGAATAGCTATCACCTTGATCACACTCCAAAATCAAGATAAAAGCTTGCACGGGGTCACAACAGGCTTACAATAAGTGAGACCATGAAGGAACAAAGAAATACAGGAAGCGCCTTTTCAACTGCACACCTGGGAATGCAGAGGTGCCGCCCCCACTGGGCGTGTAACTGGGTTCCCCTGGTTGGCACTGCAGGGCACTCCAGCTCAGGCCTGTTTTGCTTGAGAGCGTGAAGAGGCAAAGAAAACCCAGATTGTTCTCTCTCAGGCTGCAGGAATCAGTGCCACTCAGATAAAAATCTGTGGTCTGGTGGCGGTCCACACAAAAAACCCACAGGACATGCTGTGGGCATGCACAAACCTCTGAACTATCAGCTCAGTTTAAAAGAGACTGTGACAGAGACTGTGACCAATTATTACCCAGGATCTCTCCATCCTCCCTTTCTGTCTTTGGAGATACAGACTCCTGGGTTTTAGCTGAGCATATAAAATCCGACAATGATTAAGAATGCCTTTGTCAGCCTCTCCTGCAGCTAGCTAAGGTCATGTGATTATGTTCAGGTCTCCGGATTAGAAATAAAAGTGACTGTGCAACTTTCAGTTCATTGCCTTAAAAGTGAAGCAGTCCATCTGGTCTTCCCCTCTTTCCTCCTTCCTGATGTCTGGGAAATAGTGACCACTGGAGCATCCTTAGGGGAGGGCAGAACTCTCTACTGGCCCAGACTGCTCATCCCTGGGATGTTATATGTGAGAGAATTCATCTTAGTTGAGGCACTCATTTCAGTTATAACCTCCATCACTTCTAAGACACTGTATGATGGGGTCTCCTTGTTACAGCAGCTTAGCCTATTTCCTAAACTAATACATAGTTCCTGAACTGTCTCAAGTCCTTTAAACTAAGAACCTCGTGTTAGAAAGAATCTGAGAAAAAATAATAGCAACTAGATACTAAAGATGCCCTCAGATTTGCTCATATCTTTGTTTTCTCTACTTTCCCATCTTTTAAGACCCTCCTAATTGTCTAAAGTATGAAAATCTTGCTTGATTCCATGTATGATTGACACTGACCACTCTTTCAGTAGATTATCCCTTGTAACCCACTCAAGCCAGTTCAAATGATTTCTCAGGGCATCCAGCAGTGCACCAGCAGAAGACCTTCAGTAAAGGCTGACAATGATGGTAATTTGAGCAGCACACACATTACAGAGGGCACAAGACCTCAAAGAAGGGAACTCAGGGAAGGGGAACATATGTAAGTATCATATTGCGGCATTCCAGGACCAAACAGTAACCAGACTGATAACCTGCTGAGTTTTCAGAGAGAAACAAGGAGAGAACAAGAAAGGGGTGCTGGAAGCATTTGGGGGCTGTGACAAGATATTTGCAACATCAGAACACATTTTTATTTTTCACAGATCACAGAGCTCTCAGGTAGCCAAACCAGAGCCCCTCCAACCATCACCACCCTCAAGATAATTACTGGATTGTGTAACCCAAGGGAGATTTTCAAATCAAGGGTGGGGACAGGGGGATCGCCAGAGTGTGGCCATCATATAACCTCTCAAGCTATTCTCATGCTGGGAGGATTCACAGGATCTGTCATTCCGCAGTCTCATTTACAATATCCGCAAGTCTCAATTAGATTTCCTCTGCCAGTGGGACCGCAAAGCTCCATAAGATCCACAGGGGATCAGAATCCTCATCGCAGGCAATGATAACCAGCCCCTCCTGAGGATTCCGTCACAAGAGCAGAGCATCTCACTTCTGATTTTCCTCCTCCGGCTCCACCTTCCAATTGAAGCATGCAGGGAAGGGGCCTGCACAAGCCAGCCTCAACCCCCCTGACAGCTTCACCCCCAACCCTACCCAGACAACCCCACCCCACTCCACACACAAGTACACACTGCTCTGGCCATTTGGATCTCTGCCTCTGAATATGCTGTTCCCTCCGGCTAGATGCCAGCCTCGTGCTTGCTTCTGGGTCCATTTTTATTTATCCTTAATGTCCGGGAGAGATTGCATCCTCTGAAGTCTTGCCATATTCCCCTAGGAGAAACAGTCACCCCTCAATGATTAGTCACGTCCTCATGTACTCCAAGGCATGCCCCTCCTTCCCCTATTATAGCATTAATCACGTGTCCGTGCATGCTAAGCTGCTTCGGTCATATCTGGCTTTTTGCAACCCCATGGACTGTAGCCCACCAGGCTCCTCTGTCCATGGGATTCTCCAGGCAAGAATACTGGAGTGGGTAGCCATGCTCTCCTCCAGGGGATCTTCCTGACCCAGAGATACACTTCAGCATGATTATCCACAGCGCGTTGTTTCTCCCTTACTGACTATGAGCAACTGCCTTCTGATCGAGCTTTGTGTTTCTTCCAGAACCCAGGGGGAACCAGGCAATAAGAGGCACGGTGCAAATGATCGGTGTTTGATGAAGGTAAGGAAGAGTCAAGATGGTAAAAGGGTGTTGGACGGGGAGCTGAGGGCCATAAGCTGTCCACAGACAGACAAATGTCCCCCACACAATCAGACAGCACAAGACGGCTTGTCCTGAGACTCGAAAAACTTGCAGAGAGACAGTAAGCCCCACACTGGGTCCCCCTGCCCAGAAACTTGGTCCATCTGCCTTGGGAAGAGACACACTCTGCCAGATGTCCAGGCAGGAGGACAGAGGGAGGGACAGATGGGGACAGAAGCCAGGAGATGGAAAGAGAAGGGGGACCTGTGTGGGGAATGGGGGAGACTGGAAAAACAGCTCAGAAGATGAGCACGCTGGCTACGAGATCAGGAAGCAATTACTCTGATGAGTAGAGAATCATTCTGACTTGCTTGTAAATGAGGGACACATTAGAAATCTCAAGTGCCTGCTGCAGTGGGTAAAAGGAAGGAGGCTTTGGTGAGACAAACACTCAGTTACTAAGAAGAGAATCCCACAGGTACAGAAAGGCACAATCAACCTCTCTCAACCTCCTTCTGGTTCTTCCATCAAAGTCAGCATTTCTGCCTCTCCCAGCCCAGCTGGGCTTTCAAAGTCTCAAATTAAAAGTAGAAAAAAGGCTTCTACATTCCTCCTGTTAATTGTACCTCCAGCAGTTTTACTCTAGGTGAGGCCAAATAAATTCTTTCAGGGTGACGACTCTTTCCCAGGGTCCCTCTACTGAGGCTCTTGACATCATCTGGTGACATGAGTTTTGCAGTGAATAGTGACTGCCCATCAAATTCTAGGTTGTGATTTTGGGGGCTGGATCCCCTAACCCCAGACTACTATTTTATTTTTTAACTATACAAAGCACTTCTCCATTCATATTTGAAAAACAAAACAAAAAATTAGCACTTCTCCCATCTCATGCCCGCCATGATTTCTTTACACGTCTTTGGCTGCACATCACTTGGTTTCATTTTGCAACAGAAAGCCAAGGTCTCTTCCAAAAGCGTAAGCTCCTTTTCCTCTCAACTACCCAGGCCAGTTGCAGGGTCAGAGAACTGGAGTGGAAGGGCAAAGAGCAGGCCTAACTGGAAAATACTACAGTAGGTTCTCCAGTCCCATAAAAACAGCATCCCCATGGAGACCTGCTGTGGGCCCTTTCTACCCGTGGCCAACTTCATGGAGTTTATCATCAAAGCTCAGCAGAAGTGAAAATAAAAGTGAAAGTTGCTCAGCCGTGTCTGACTCTTTGCAACCCCATGGAATTCTCCAGGCCAGAATACTGGAGTGGGTAGCCGTTCCCTTCTCCAGTGGATCTTCCCAACGCAGGAATCGAATCCCGGTCTCCTGAATTTCAGGCAGATTCTTTACCAGCTGAGCTACCAGGGAAGCCCCCAAACTGGCAGTGCTAGCTGCCAATACATCCTGAAGCCATCACCCTGTGCATCCCCACTGTCATCATTAACCCCACTATCATCACTGTCACACATCTGATCCATGACTCAGTTCAATAAAGTTCAGTTCAGTCACTCAGTCGTGTCTGGCTCTTGGTGACCCCATGGACTGTAGCATGCCAGGCCTTCCTGTCCATCACCAACTCCCAGAGTTTACTCAAACTCATGTCCATCGAGTCTGTGATGCCATCCAACCATCTCATCCTCTGCCTTCCCCTTCTCCTCCCGCCTTCAATCTTTCCCAGAATCAGGGTCTTTTCCAATGAGTCAGCTCTTCACATCAGGTGGCCAAAGTACTGGAGTTTCAGCTTCAGCATCAGTCCTTCCAATGAACACTCAGGACTGATCTCCTTTAGGATGGACTGGATGGATCTCCTTGCAGTCCAAGGGACTCTCAAGAGTCTTCTCCAACACCACAGTTCAAAAGCATCAATTCTTCGGCACTCAGACTTCTTCATAGTCCAACTTTCACATCCATACATGACCACTGGAAAAACCATAGCTTTGACTTTATGGACCTTTGTTGGTAAAATACTGTCTCTGCTTTTTAATATGCTGTCTAGGTTGGTCACAGCTTTTCTTCCAAGGAGGAAGTGTCTTTTAATTTCATGGCTGCAGTCACCATCTGCAGTGATTTTGGAGCCCAAGAAAGTAAAGTCTCTCACTGTTTCTGTTGTTTCCTCATCTATTTGCCATGAAGTGATGGGACCAGTTGCCATGATCTTTGTTTTTTGAATGCTGAGTTTCAAACCAGCTTTTTCACTCTCTTCTTTCATTTTCATGACAAGGCTCTTTAGTTTCTCTTTGCTTTCTGCCATAAGGGTGGTGTCATCTGCATATCTGAGTTATTGCTATTTCTCCCGGCAATCTTGATTCCAGCTTGTGTTTCATCCAGCCCAGCATTTCACATGATGTAATCTGCATATAAGTTAAATAAGCAGGGTGACAATATATGGCCTTGATGTACTCCTTTCCCAATCTGGAACCAGTCTGTTGTTCCATGTCTAGTTCTAACTGTTGCTTCTTGATCTGTATACAGATTTCTCAGGAGGGAGGTAAGGTGGTCTGGCATTCCCATCTCTTTAAGAATTTTCCTCAGTTTGTTGCGATCCACACAGTCAAAGGCTTTAGTGTAGTCAGTGAAGCAGAAGTAGATGTTTTTTCTGGAATTCTCTTCCAGAAAAGAAGACTGCCATGACTGCCCACGGAGAAAATCCAAGATCCTTAACGTGGCTCCAATTTACCGCACCACAGACCAGTGCTGATGGCGCCATTTTACTTCCGAGTTATTCCTCTCCTGTCCACCAGAGGGCGCCACGTGTTTTTTTTTTTTTTTCTTCCCCGCCCCCCTTCAGTCCTTCAACTGCAACAAATGGCAGATTCTTTACCATCTGAGGCATCTGCGGAGCCCTCAAACGCACCACGCTGTTCACCATGCTCAGTCCTGGATTTAACAGCCTATAGTTCCTTCGGCCCAGGAGGTTCCTTCTACCCCCACCCTCCCCTCCTCCTGTCCAGTTAATTCCTCCTTATCTTCCCCGTTTTACCTTCAGCATCACTTTCTCAAGAAGGTCTCAAATTCCTGTCATTCACTTCCACGGCATCCTGCCTCTGCCCTTCCCACATACTCCTCACACCAGTAACCAACTCAGTGCCCCCTTTTCCTACTGGGATGTAGGTGTCAACACAGCAGAGACCACACTTGTCTTGTTTCCTATTGCCGTCTTCCATTCTAAGATCCACATTCCCCCTCTCCCATTTTAACATTCTAAAACTGGGATGCAGCTTAAAATCAATAGTCCATCATAACTGAATTGTCAGCATTTCCTCCTTCTCAGCAAAACATAAAACAATAGTGGGCCTTACACTTGATGGCATCTAGCTATTTGTCAAAATAAGGTATGTCCCTGTATCTAATGGGCCCAGTGCCCAGCACATAGCAGCCGTCAATAAATATTACGTGATAAATACACACAGACACACACACATTTCCTGAGGACCTGATATTAGCCGGGTTTCGCTATGTAACAAACACACTTTAAAATCTCTGACCACAGCAGAGATTTAGTATCTCACGCATGGGTCTGCAGGTGGGCTGCATCTTTGCGGCTTCAGCTGGGACTGACCCCAGGCTGTGACTTGGGTGCAGGTCTGACCCATGTGTCACTTCTCCCTGGACCGGCAGTCTGCTCGTCTCATGGCAGACGTTAGAATGAACGAGCCCAAGCACAAGGGCACAGCACACGCCAGGCCCCTTTATCGTCTGTCTGCCACCATTCCACAGTCAGAGCAAGCCTGGCATCCGCAGGGAGGGAACCCCCGCTGGCCACTGTGCCAGGTCACGGGGTAGGGGGAGGGGCCGAAGACCTGCAGAGAAGAATCCACCCGCCGTAGGCCCCGCATGGAGGGGAGGTCTGGGAAGGGACACCACACCTCGCATTTCCGCAGCACCGAGGCCAGCTCACACAATGGACCAGACAGAACACGGCCCTGCTCACCATGCGTGAAGGCCCCTGCGTTAGCAGTGGTGGTCTGAACGGCTCACCCCTCCGCCCAGCGGCCACCAGGAGTCCTCCTAGATTCCCTTTGCTGTCGGGCTTTATCTGAGGTATTCATTTGAGAGCGTAAGTAAGAAGCAATCACTACCCCTAAACCTTTCTTTCTGCAGCTGATTATTTATCTATTGTAAAGCTAGGCTCCAGCTCCCAATCTGAGTGGGTGACTGGCTAATTTATTTACTAAAATTTTTTAAAATTGAAATATAGTTGATTTACAATAATGTGTTAATTATTGCTATTCAGCAAAGTGACTCAGTTACACATACATATCTTTTTTAAAATATTCTTTGCCATTATGGTTTATCATAGGATACTGAATACAGCTCTCTGTGTTCTACAGTAGGACCCTGTTGTTTGTTCATTCCCTACATAACAGCTTGTATCTGCTATCCCCAGCCCCCAACTCCATCCCTCCCTCAGCCCCTCGCCCTAGGCAATCCTCAGGGTGACTGGCTAATTTAGGTCGGCTGGGGAATTAGGACCAGACGGTAGAAGACCTGAGTGCCACCATCCTAAGGTGCCCAGACAGCAGGAGTGTTGACGGTCTTGGTCAGAACTTGCTGGAAAGCTGGAGGCGTTCTGGCACTCTGATTTCAGTCTCAGAGCTGCTGCAGAGACAGAGTTAATGAGGCCTGCACACCACGTACAGAAAATGAACATCTCAAAATGCACGCTGGGAGACGGCCCATTAACCACGCACGGCTCGGGCCAGCGCTCTCCCCACCAGGAGGATGCCTGCTCGACTGTCCTAATTCCATCAAGGCCCTGAGCACTTTCATGACTCCCTTACACCCTCACCTCCCTTTGATTTCGCACTCTGCTCACTTCTCAGCAGTTCCTGCATCCCTTTGTCTGCCTTTCTGCCGTGGCATTTGACACGGGGCTGTGCTGGGCCTCAGTGTGACTTCCTGAGAGCCGTATGCCCTTGCTAGGTCTGTGGTAACCAAGCGCCACCAGCTAGATGGCTTCAACAAGACATTTTCGGTCTTGTGGTTCTGGCAGGCTGGCTCCTGCTAGGGGCCGTCAAGGAAAATCTGTATCTCTCTGTCGGCTTCTGGAGGTTTGCTGGCAGTCTCTGGTGTCCCCTGGCTTGTGGCTATATCACCCAAGTTCCGTCTTCATGTCCCTTTGTGTGTCTGTGTTGCAACATGCCCTTTCGATAAGGACATCAGTCACATGGGATTAGAGGCACATCCCGCTGCAGTGTGACCTCATTGTAACTAATTCCAATGCAAAGACTCGATTTCCAAGTAAGGTCACATCCTGGGGTTTAGGACTTCAACATATGAGCTATAGGGAAGAACATAATTTCAGAGACTCCAGACTCCAAGACCACTTCCATATCCCCTGCACATAGTTCAGGGCCTGACACGTGGGGGCATGCCATCACCTGCTCTCTGACCAAAGTGCCAAAAAGGACAGCTCACGTGCTCTCTCTCTCACACACACACACACACACACACACGCACGCACACACGCACACGCCCAATCCTGCAGAAGAAACAGGACAAAGCTGTCACTGTGAGCTTCTGGTGAGGTGCCCAACCTCGCGGCCAGCTTTCCAAATTCTTCTCTAAGCATTATCACCAGGATACAGCAAGCGAGATAAAGAAACTGCAACCCAAGTGCCAATGCACTCAATTAACTACCCTGGCAGTGGCGGCTCCTTCAGGAGAGCTTAACTTCCCAGCGTTCCTCACCCGGGGGAAGGTGGGCAGGCCTCATTAGTCTTTCTGACCGAGAGGAGAACTTGAATACAAAGAGAGGAAAGCATGCCAGCCTCATACACAACCTCCCCCCTGAGCTGAAGGGACCAAGGCTGGACAAGGTCTGCTGTTCTTGGTCTCAGGACAGTGGTACCCGGACAACCACAGCACAGGGTGATGGGGAATGTTCACTCGTATCTTGGAGGACCTAAGTTCCCAGCTTCATTGCTTACTTGCTGTGTGGTCATGCCACAATTACAGAACCTCTCTGTTCCTCGGGTTCTTCCTCTAGAAAAATGGGGGTCATTTTCTGTTCCTGGATCCTCCTGTCACAGCGATTTGGTGGACCGAGTAAGAAAATGTAAGTCAAATGCTTGGAGTAGGGCCTGCCACTTAGCGCTTAATGTGATGGCTATTGTTGTAAATACCCTGTTTGACCTCTGTCCAAATGACTGACCCTCTCTCACCATCGCCTGAGTCTTCATAAGCTCTCTGTGACTGGAATGATCAGAAGTGGGGCCCACATAAGAGGTATTCATGGTATCCATTTTCTATTATGGCATAGCAAATTACTCTGAAACCTACAGGCTTAAAAAAAAAAAAGGTCATTATCTCAGTTTCTGTAGCTCAGAAATCCAGGAGCAGCTGAGCTCTGCTTACTACAGTTAGAGAAGGCTATAACCGCGGTATCTCCTGGGCCGCAGAGAGCTCAAGGTTGGACCAAGGGGGCGGCCAATTCTGGGCTCACCCTTGTGGCTACTGGAGGCCTCGGTTCCTCACGGGCATTTGGCTGGAGTTCCCTCTCACGCAGGCCTCACAGCGTGGCAGCTGCTGCCTTAGAGGGAGCGAGACGGTAAGAAAAACAGATGCAGAGTCTTCTGTAATCTTACAGGGAACTGACATCCCATCACTTCTGCTGCTCTTCTCTTTGTTAAAAGCAAATCACGATTTATACACCTGTGTTCGCAGCAGCATGACTCACAACAGCCAAAAGGTGGAAGCCACTCACGTGTCCATCAACAGATGAATGGATACACAAAATGCAATACCGACGTACAATGGAGTATAATTCAGCCTTAAGTAAAAAGGCAGAAAATTCTGACACATGCGACAACATGGATGAACCTTGAAGACATTATGCAAGTGAACCAAGCCGGTCACCAAAACGTGCTGTATGATTCCATTTATAGGAGGTATCGAGAATAGTCAAATTTCATAAAAACAAAGTAGAATGGCAGTTGCCAGGGGCTGGAGGAGGAGGGATGGGGAGCTGTTGTTTGATGGGTATAGAGTTCTAGTTTGGCAAGATGGAAAAGCTCTGGAGATTAGCTGCACAATAAGGTAAACTGTTGAACCATTTATTTAAAAATGGTTAATATGGTAAGTTTTACGTCATGTGTGGGTGTGTGCATGCTAAGTCACTTCAGTCATGTCCCATTCTTTGTGACCCCATGGACCATAGCTCTGCCAGGCTCCTCTGTCCACGGGATTCTCCAGGCAAGAATACTGGAGTGGGTTGCCATGCTTTCCTCTAGGGGATCTTCCCGACCCAGGGATCGAACTCTCATCTCCTGCATTGCAGGCAGATTCTTTGGCCAACAGGCCACCTGGAAAGACCCTATTGTGAGTAGTTTGCCAAAATTAGAAAAAAATAAAAAAGCAAGTCACGAGGTCCAGATCACATGCAAAGGGATGGGATTATACCAAGGCATCAACCCTAGAGGTTGGGGACCACTGAAGGTGGCCTGCCATCATCAGTCATGCATCCAAAGTTGGAAAGAATCTATTGGTTCAATTAGGACTGAATCCAGCATGTTTAAGGCCACCTAGCTGCTGACCACAGCCAATATGTGCAGAGCGGCACCTGCTGACCCTCAGATGCACCCTCTCAGGGAAGGTTCCTAAGCAACAGAATGTCATATGCAAAGACTGCTCCAAAGCCACTGCTGGTGGAATTACCTCGTAATGATTTATGCTTCCAATCGGTGAAGCCCCAATTAAAATTCGATTCCACCATAGTGTTCTTTGGTCTCCAATACATCCCATCTGGAACTGAAAGGTACCATAATGACTGCACTTTCACGGTCCCATTCCGGCCTCCACGTCTTGGCAGGGTTTGATGTTGCTTTGCAAGACCACATGTAAGGAAAGGAAGTACATGGGGACGAGAGGAAGAAGAGAGGAGAGGCGCACACAAAGCTGGAGCCTCTCAGTGGAGACTCGACCTTTTCATACCCTCATCAAATTAGAGGAAAAGTATTTCAAGCACCCTATTTCCTGTCTTGGGGTCAGTTTTCTCCATCCCATCAAAATAAGCATCATAAAATATCATTTTATTTTCCCACATCAATTGAAAGCAATGATGCAATTTTTGAGGGCTGGAAGTCCAGCAGAAGCAGCTAGGATGTATTAATATTTTGACTAAAGGAGTTCATGTACAGAAGGTACCCAGCACAGTAGCTGGTACAGGGCAGGGATCGATAAACATTATTAAGATGACAATAGGTCAAATCCTACACAATGTAGTGTCTATTCAAGATGCCTCTGAAATTCTTCAGGAAGACATTTAAAAGCCCAGGATGGGTCAGGTATTCCCCTAGCATGGGCACATTGGTGTTCCTATCAGCAGCAAAATTAGCAGTCAGTTTGCATTTGCATTTAGAAGCTGCCTGACAGAGAAAAACATACTCTTCAATACTAGAATTATACCCAGAGCACAGGGACATTCATGTCGCTAATGAATTATAGTGGTTCACAGATTTTCACATGAATTCAATTTATCTGGAGGGCCTATTAAAACACAGATTGTTGCTGGACTCACCCCTAGGGTCCGTTCGATGGTCTGGGTGCAGCCTGAACTTTGCATTCATAAAGAATTCCCAAGTGATGCTGATCCTGCTGGTCTGAGAACTAAACTTTCAGAGCCAATCGTGAGAAGAGGACACAAGAAGGGGATTTTTCCAGGCCAGGACAATCAGAGGCTAACTTTGCCCAAGACCCACCTCCCAGAGCTGCTCTCTGTACAAATTTTAGAAAAGTCCAAGTAGATACAGATTTTGTCTTTTCTCATCTATGGACCTCAGGCATATGGAATAGATTGATCTTAAGCCTTAATGTGTGGCCCCCTCTCACCAGTGGTCTATGCATGGCTCATTTGTTCATTCATTCATTTTTAACAATGTAATAAACATCTACCAAAATTAAAGATACAACCTTGAAAAGAACTTCCATCTAACTTCATCCTACCTCCCAACCATCCTACCTCCCAACATATGAGTTAACCAGTTATCCATCCTTATCTTGTTTTTCTTTTTTGCAGTATTAAATCTGTAATCAGTGATACCATCATAGAGTGGAGTACTGACTAACGGTCAAAACAAATAATCCTTACCAACAAAATAATATGGGTGGATCACAACAACTTAATACTAAGTGAGAAAAGTAATGATTGCATATCGATGATACCAGTTTATAACATTAGAAATATATACTTTTTAGGATGCCTTAAAATTGACATGCATTTTAAAAATCTTTGTATTTTTTTCTAATCACTGAAGAAATAAATGTGTGTTAACTGGAAAAGAGTCAGTGAATAAGAAAAGGAAACCAGTCAGTTTTAACAGGGGAGGATATGACCCCTCTGTGTCCTTCTGGGTTCCCTAAAAATCTCATCTTTCCATCCCCAAATGCATCCTTTGGTTTCCACTCAAAAGCTCTGAGAGGAATAGGCAGTTCACACAAGAGGAAGCAAAGTAGTAACCAAACACCCAGGGGGAAATGTTAACTTAGCTCATCATCAGAGAAATGCAAACTAAAGCATTTGGGGAACTATCATTCTATGACTACTAAATCAGCCAAAATAGGGAAGAGAGGACAAGAGTGAACTCTTGGGATATTACAGTAAACCTGATACACACAGCCAATACTAGCAGCAGTGGAAAATTTTTAAAAATTTCCCAACAGGTATATGATGAGATGTAGTCACGAACTGTGCAGATGTCTTACTCCGCTGAATCTATCCTGAAGAAGTAACTCAATGGAAATATCTCGGTGGCCCCCAACAATGCAACTACTTAGAAAACCATAGTGGAGAGCACTGTCACGGTATGCAGTGCAGCTGGGCAAACTACAATATTGAAGAGAAAAACGTGTATTTGCTATTTAATGCATGAGAAATACGAAGTACAAAATAGTAGGTGGGTTATGGTTAAAACCATGTGTGCGAGAGCTGCGTGGTTAAGAGCAGAAACGAGCGCGGCTGTTGCATTGGAGGTGGGATGGCAGTTGTTTCCAGTGTTACCGTGGCGCGGTGTCGTAATTATTATTTTTTTAAAGAACCGGGGAGGCTCCTACCTTGAGAACTCTCACAGCTCTCCTCGTCACTGTTGTCTTGACAGTTATTCTGCCCGTCGCAGATGAAGCTCTTGTCAATGCAAAGGCCGTTCTTGCAGTGGTAGCGGGCAGTGGAACACAGCAGAGGGTTTGCTGCTGTGAAGGGAGAACAGAGCAGATCACCAGGCAGGTTAGCCAGTCCCCTCGCGACGCCCAGAGCCTTCTCCATCTAGGGGTGAACTCATCTCGGATGGCTGACTCAAAGCCTGTCCTGGGAGACTGGTCAAGCAATGACTTGGATAGGGCAAGACTTCCTCTGCCCCATTCTAAAAGCTCCTCCTTCTGCTATACCACAGGTTTTTGTTGGCTATCCATTTTAAATACAGCAGTGTGTACATGACCAATGTTATGTGCCAGCCTGGATGGGAGGGGGGATTTGGGGGAGAATGGATACATGCACATATATGGCTGAATCCCTTCACTGTTCATCTGAAACTATCACATCATTGTTAATCGGCTATACCCCAATACAATATTTTTTGGTGTTAAAAAATAAAACAAATTAAAAAATAAATTAGTTGAAAAAAAAAAACCAGAAGCTTCTTTCAAGGCATCATGCTGGTGCCCTATAACCATACCAACATGGCCAGAGGGCAATGCCCAGCCCCAACTGGTCAACCTCGAGGTGGGCCAGCAGCCTCTGAGGGGTCTAGAGCAAAACCGAAGTCTCCCAGGAAAGTTAAGAATGGAACGGTTGGTAACAAAGAGAAGAGCAAAGATAGAAGGAGAAGCTGGGTTGGGGATCCATGAACTTGTGCCACGGACGGAGCCATGGCACTCATAATCCAAGGGCTGTGTCAGATCCTACAGGTTCCCTAATTATGGACCTTCCTGGTAAGTCCTTGCGTTTCTACAGCTCACCAAGTTGAGCGCAGTGGTCCACTTTGCAATAAAAAAAAATCCATTAACCCACTCGGTCAGCCTGAGTGGCCCCCAGCTACAGGCACTTTCAGAAACCTCAAAAAGAAAAATGACAGAAATGGCCTCTTCCTTCAAGGAAGAAGGTGGCAACCAGCCAGCGTGAAGTCAACACAAAACCCCTTAACGAAGCAAATCTCCATGGAAAATCACTGTTTCTACTGCACAGTTTATCTTGCTTCACCACTCCCTGCAGCACAATTCAAGCAAGTCTCTTTCCAGGGCTCTATTTTCAATAAATGAAGCAGCAAAAGGAGAAATTACTCCAGACCCAACTCTGCCATTTATTAGCTGTGTGATCTAAGGCAACTTATTTCACCTCTCTGAGCCTCGATTCCTTTTTCCATGTACAGTACAGGCTCCATAATTTGAGGGCCCACTGTGAACTGACAATATGAGCTCATCTGTTTAAAAATTATTTAAAAATTCAAAAAGATACATGCTGGACATAAAACCAAGTCTGGCATGCTTCGGAGCTAAACACGAATCCTGTGCTGGTCACAGGTCATGAGGCTGACCTGGCTACTTAACAGCCTTCATTTGAGCATCAGTGAATGCTCAAATGAGATGACATGTGAGAAAATGTGCAGTGCAAAGTCTGACACATAGGGGCTCAGGAAATGTTGGACGTGCTCCCCAAGTTATGTCTGCCTTGGTCCTCCAGAGTGTGGTCCTCCCTGAAGGAGTGACATTGGTGATGATGAAGAGGGGTCTTCCTGGGATCTTGGGTTATGAATTGAGCCAGCACCTGCATTATACATTGTACCAGAGCAGGATGACAGATCCAGCACTGAAGACGGTTATGGGCTTAGGAACAAGTCAGCGCCAGCATCTCTGGGTGGTCCTCACCTGCAAGATAGCAGCTGGCATTTATCTTTCCCATATGCTTCACAGAGCTATTGTCAAGATGCACTGAAATCACAGCTGCAGACTGCAAACTTCACAGGGCCCTGCAAACCCGAAGGACTGTGGAGTTTTTTATTTTTTACCTTGTCAACTCAGAAAGTTTAATCTGAAAGGTCAGAGGAAGCAGAGGGATGGGGAAGCCAGCGCTCTTAGTTTTAAAGATGAGGGACCAGTGTGAAGGCAAGCAAAATGAGTCTGGCCTGGAAATGGAAGTTTTAATTATTTAAATCGCTGTGGGCCAGAGAATGGCTCCACTTGATCATGCTGAAACCAAAGTCTGACTTCAGCCAAAACCAGAAAGGGGAAACCCAAAACCACAAGTCACATTTGGTTTCTGTCCAAGGCAGCCCTCCAAACCCTTCTGCATCCCACCATGGTGGCCTCTGGCTTCCCTGGGACCCTGTGGGTCACATCTATGCAGCCAAAGCATCGACAACAATCAGCTCACTCTAATGGACAGCCTTGGAAAAGTGGAAAATCCCACCTCAAATAGAAAGACTTCCAAGAAGGGGCTGCTGCAAACTTACCTGAGTCCCCCTACTCCCAGTAGGAGGGCTATGCTGAACCAATCTTGGACATTGCTGGCGTCTACTGACTTTTCTTCAGCCTTAGACCCTTTCAACCTCATGAACTTTTCCAAGGAAAAGAAGTCATATGTGAGCATGTGCATACACATGTATCACATATATGCATGCCTATGTGTAAGTATGAGTATATCCAGATCACGTGCATGCGTGCTAAGTTGCTTCAGTCGTGTCTGACTCTGTGTGACCCTATGGACTGTAGCCTGCCAGGCTCCTCTGTCCACGGAATTCTCCAGACAAGAATACTGGAGTGGGTTGCCATGTCCTCCTTGAGGGGATCTTCCCAACCCAGGGACTGAATCCATATCTCTTATGTCTCCTGCACTGGCAGGCAGGTTCTTTCGCACTAGTGCCACCTGGGAAGCCCTGTTCAGAGCACACATATCTCCAAATGAATGAAGACTGTCTATATCCTAACACACAGCTCTACGGGTAAAGAATCCACTGGGACCAAAAACCGGTCTCAGTGCATAGAATGAATGCATATATTTGTTTTCAATGCATATAACCAAAAGAACCAGGATCAGAATATAGAAAGAACTCTCACAACTCAAAAGAAAAAAGACAAACAACTTAATAGAAAAATGGGCAAAGGACACGACCGGGCAATTCCCATCAGAGCAACGGCAAACGCTCAATAACAACTTGAAAAAATGTTGACAGGAGCCAGAAACGAAAGCACCACTTGAACCGCAGCAGACTTGCCAAACTTCAGGTCTTAAAATTCCAGGTTGTCGGTCAGGCTGGGGAGGGAGAGGAAGTCTTAGAGACTGCTCGTGGGAGTGTAAATTTGTAGATCCACCTCGGAGACCAATTTAGTGATACCAGGTGATGCTTAAGGGGCATATGCCCCATGGCCCAGTCATTTCACTTCCAGCTACACAAATGTTCGTTGAAACACTGTTTGTAAAATAAAAATATTAGCAATGACCCAAATATTCACCCACAGGAGAATTAACACCATGCGCTACTTTGTTAGAATTTTACAGCAGGAGATGGCTAGCTTTTTCTGTACAGGACCAGATAGTAAATATTTTAGCCTTTAGTAACCTTTGGGTCTTGGTCTCTTTCTTAACTACTCAACTTTGCCATGGTGGTACAAAGTGGCCATAGAAAATTCATAAATGAAGATCAGGGCTGTGTTCCAATAAAACTTGACTTATGGGTAATAAATACATTTAAAGTTAAGTAACTTTCAGAACAGGGCATAGGACAATTTGGGGCCAACACCTGCTGAAGAGCAGGGGAAAATGAATGAACCAATAAACAAGGTCCTATTGTAGAGCACTGGGAACTATATTTGATATCCTGGGATAAACTATAACAGGAAAGATAAAAAGAATATATATATATAACAGTCACTTTGCTGTATAGCAGAAATTAACACAACACTGTAAATCAACTATACTTCAGTTAAAAAAAATACAAAATAAGAAAGGACCAGAATCAAGATGGATCAATCTCACAATCATGGGAAAGAAGTTATAAAAGATGCTGGCAAGTTATATGAAAATATGCATAGGCTTGTACCACTCAGATGAAATTACCTATGCAAAAGAATGCTATCTATTATTCAAGGTACGAAAATACATACTCGCACTGTAAGGTCAGTGGACACCTCTGGAGAGAAGGGGAGGACAGGATCAGAGAAGGGTGTACTGAAGACTGGTAATGATATTTGGTAAGATTTTATTATTTTAAAAACCTGAAGCAAATAAGGAATATAGCAATATGTTTTTTTTTTTTATTGAGAAATAACTGACATAAAACATTGTATTAGTTTTGGGTGTACAATGCAGTGATTTGATATTTGTATATATTGCAATAAGTCTAGTTAACACCCGTCACCACACATAGTTACAAAATCCTTTTTGTGATAAGAACTTTAAGGATCTACTCTCTTAGTAATTTTCAAATATATAACGTGTTACTATTAACTATAGTTAATATAGTTACAACACTAGAATGTATTATAAATATAGTACTATTAATTATAATAATATAGCCGTGTGTGTTAGTTGCTCAGTCATGTCTGACTCTTTGCGACCCCATGGACTGCAGCCCACCAGACTCCTCTGTCCATGGAATTCTCGAGGAAAGTATACTAGAGTGGGTTGCCATGTCCTTCTCCAAATATAGCCATAACTATAGGTAATACATGGGACTTCCCCGGTGGCTCAGATGGTTAAAAGTCTGCCTGCAATACAGGAGATCTGGGTTCGATCCCTGGGTTGGGAAGATCCCCTGGAAAAGGGAATGGCAACCCACTCCAGTATTCTTGCCTGGAGAATCCCATGGACAGAGGAGCCTAGCAGACTACAGTCCACGGGGTCACAAAGAGTCAGACACGACTGAATGACTAACACGCACACACAGTTAATATGATTTTTAAAATAGGGTGTTGGGAATACAGGTGTTCGTTTAACTTTTCTTTTTTCTTTCAGTATGTTTGAAAGAGTCTACCAAAAGTTTTAAAGAGTCAAATTTGGCAGAAATGTTGCAGTGATCACTCACTTTCCTTTAGTCTTTCCCCACAGTTATCTCTGGCCTACAGATCCCTGTCTTCAGAATCCTGTAGCCCATTTGCTCGGAGGACACAGGCGGATACAGGTCAACAGCCACACCTGGGATCCCTCCATATCAATGGCTCCTCATAAAACACTATGTCCCCACCTCCAAGGCAGGGCAGAGAAAGAGAGGCAAAGAATGCCAGAAGAACACTCCCTAAACCCAGCAGCAAGCCAGAAAACAGCCTCTGAGCCATCAAACACACTTGGGGATGTCGGTGCCCTTCAAGTGCTGGCAGCATCCTCGGAAGGACCCTCAAGCCCTCCCCTCCCCCAGGTCTATTGATTCTGTCTATGTAAATTCCAACGGGGTGTGTGTTTCGGTTCCCAAGGACACAGCAAACCAGAAGGGAGACAGGACGCTGCTGCCAATCTGCAGACAAACCGCCAGCAAGAAGTAAAGGCTGACAACCAGGGGAGGGGCCCCCAAAGCTATAAGAAGCCACGCTAGGAATTCCAAAAGCAGAAGAGCCTGAGGTAGTTTCAAAAGAGACCACAAAGTTCTAAATGGAGCCAAAGGCAACCCTGTATTATAGCCCAGTCTAAACAGTGTGTGTGCGCTAAGTCGCTTCAGTCGTGTCTGACTCTTTGCAACCCCATGGACTGTAGCCCTCCAGGCTCCTCTGTCCATGGGATTCTCCAGGCAAGAATACTGGAGGGGGTTGCTGTGCCCTCCCCTAGGGGATCTTTCCCACTCAGGGATCGAACCCGTGTCTCTATGTCTCCTGAACTGGCAAGCACGTTCTTTCCCACTAGCACCACCGGGGAAGCCCAGTCTAAACAACAGAGCTCCCAAGAACGGTCCTGTGCTGTCGCCAGACAGAGACACTGATGCAGCCGAGATACACACATCTGAGACAGAACCCCGTCAAAGACTCACCTACCCAGAGTAAAATCTCTGCAAAGACCCCAGACGACTCAGGTTTCACTCTCTTTCTCCCAGGGTCTCTGCAGCATTTACCAGGTTAAGGTAAATTTCAGGGTGTGCATACGGTGGACCAACTGCATAGGCTCTGGCTCGGGGGAAGGGGTCAAGTCTCAGGGGTTCCTGCGATGCCATGGGCCACTCACCCAGAACTCTGAAACATAACTGCTCGACAGCCCATAAACTAACCAGGAAACGCTTCCTACTTCGGGATGTTATGTCTGTGTCTTCCAGCAATATTTAATGTGCTCCACATGTATGTTTCCTTTGTCCTTGTTAAGGTTTCCCAGTCACTGAAAAAATGTACTATTCTACTCGCTTAGCTAGCAAGAGGAACACTGCTCTTTACAGCATTTATTTCAATGGGGATGGAGAAAACTGTCTACAGAGTTAACTTCAAAAACTCAATAGTGATTCCAAAGGTCCCCAGGCTCTTCTTACCACAACAAACACAGGGATCTAAGAATCTGTTTCCCAGCCCACATGACTCAGAAAGGAGAAGCTGTCTCTCCCCGCCAGAGGGAGGGAGGGGTCAGTTAAGGTTAAACTCAGTGGTTAATTAAACTGGCGGCGATTACTTCAACCACATCTGAAGGAAAAGACCCAGGGCTCACTGCAAGTCATCCAAAAGCAACTGAGTGGCTTCAAGACAGGAAATGAAGCCATCTATCTCCAGCAGGATGTAGGAAATATCGACTTTAATCCATTTAAAGTCTGTGAAGTCGGCTCCTCTCCCACCTCAAAGGGTTCTTGACAAAACACATCAATGAAAACCTCCTCGCCCCCAGCCCCCACACCCCCCATCTGCTCTGCAGACCAGGGAGGTGGTGGTGATCACTCACTTCCTCGCCAAGCATCCCAACCTCACCGTCTCCGTGGGGATCTTGTATTCCCAGTCCCCGTTTCCCTGGGAACCAGGCGACTGGGGGAAATGGAGCTGCCCCGAGACTTCCTCTGTTCCAGGACAGAGGATGTCCGGCCCTAAGCCTCTCTGCCAATAATCCGACCCATTAACAAGCACTGCTTCCTTTGTGGCCTGCAAGATGCTGGCAGCCCTGACCTTCAAAGAAGAGGCGGCTTGTCTGCAGCCAGAGGCAAGTTCGTGCTGCCTTTCAGAGCCGCCCCTCGGCCCCCCGAGACACAGCAGGGCCACGTGCAGCGGCATTCCGAGGGAGCCCTGCAGGAAGGGAAAGGCTGCCACTCTGGTCAAGGAGGAGGAGGCAAAGTTTCCTCAATCCCATCTGCCTTTTCCCCAGCCTCTAAGGACCTGGAATCAACCCGCAATAAAGGAGATGCAGGAGACAGGGGTTCGATCCCTGGGTGGGGAAATCCCCTGGAGGAAATGGCAACCCCCTCCAGTAGTCTTGCCTGGAGAATCCCATGGTCAGAGGAGCCTGGTGAACGATAGTCCATACGGTCACAAAGAGCTGGACGCAACTCGAGCGACTGAGCACGCAAGGACCTGGAGGATGTGAATTCTCAGAAGCCCTCGGGAGGCAGCACGGCGGCAGCGGCAGAGCCTGTCATTGCTCATGGCTGTTCGCCTCCTCCTCCTTGCAGAGGCTGCCTGAGCCTGCTACCTCCTGTCCCACCCCCAGCCTGCCTCCCTCCAATTTTAATTTCACCGCTTCCAGATCACCACCCTTCTGTGGATGGCTCCCCAGGTCTTCCCTCCAGGGACAATCCTCTTTCTCCAGACACTTTGTAGACACTTCTGCCTGACTGTCCCCTTAACCTCAAACTCTGCGTGGCTGACACTGACATCCTTACTGCTCTCCCCAACCGCTCCCTTGCTCCTTGGGTCCACTTGTCTTAAAGGGACCAGCAAGGGTGGAAGCGGGTGAGACAACAGCACTGAAACATATACATTACCATATGCAAATTGGGAATACGCTGTGTGATGCAGGGAGCTCAGCCCAGGGCTCTGGGACAACCGAGAGGGCTGGGATGGGTGGGAGGTGGCAGGGAAGTTCAAGGAGGGGACACGTGTATACCTATGGCTGAGTCACGTTGATGTATGGCAGAATTCAACACAACATTGTAAAGCAATTATCCTCCAATCAAAAATAAAATTTTTAAAAAGGGACCACCATGCCCCAGCTCCCCAGGCTCCAGCCACGCTTGACCTTCTCCCTCTCCTCACTCTGCACTCAGCTCAGAATCAACTGCTCCTCACCGGGAAAAAGATACAATCTTAGATGGCTAACTCTTTTTCCTTCTAGTTTTATCGAGATATAACTGATGTACAGCACTGTATAAGTTTAATCATACAGCATAATGACTTGATTTACATACATCATGAAATGATGATGATAACACTAAGGTTAGTGAACATCTATCATCTCAAATAAACACAAAATTAAAGAAATAAAAAAAAATTTTTTTTCTTGTGATGAGAACCTTCAGGATTTACTCCCTTCACAGCTTTCATATATAATAACATACCGCAGTGTTATTATACTTATCATGTTGTACATCACATCCCTAGAACTTATTAACCAGACTGTTAACTTTTCATGACCTGCCGCAGCCTACCTTTCCAAGCATACATTTTTCTGTAATGATTAATAGTGAGGGAATGAAATCCACCTGGGTTGAAATTTCAGCTCTACTGCTCACGAGCTACACGATATTAGGAAAATTCTTTAACTTCTTTCAGCCTCAATTTCATCATGTGGACCCCCCAGGTGGCTCAGTGGGTAAAGAACCTGCCTGCCAGTGCAGGAGATGTAAGAGATGTGGGTTCGATCCCTGAGTCTGGAAGATGCCCTGGAGAAGGGAATGACAACCCACTCCAGTATTCTTGCCTGCAGAATCTCCATGGACAGAGGAGCCTGGTGGGCTCCATGGGATTGCAGAGGGTCAGACACGACTGAAGCTATTTAGCATGAACGCACAGTTGAAACATGAATGGTGCCCGTGTCTTAAGATTTTGTGAAAATCAAGTGAGATATACAGCCACATAACTGAGAATCACACGTGGCCCATAGCAGATGCTCAATAAATGCTTATAATAGTAATTACTATTGGGGATACACATTAGTATAGTGCTTAAGTGTTCAGACCCTGGATTTATAACCACCTGGGTTGATGTCACAATTCTGCCACTTACTGTGTGACTTTAGACAAGTTATTTAACCTTTCTGGGTCTCATTTTCTTCTCTACCAAAAGAGAGTCATAGTATTACCATCCTAAAATGAGATCAAACACGTAAAGCATATAAAAATGTGCCATATACATAGGGGCTCAGTCATTGTCAGCCAAGTGGCATCTTATGCCCTGCACGGGCTGCATACCTCCCTGCCTCGGCCTGGGCCTTCAGCCTAAAAGACTTCATGAAGCTATACTGCCAGCTTTTAAATGGTATGCATCTTCCTGGATCCACCTCTTTCAATAACCCACTCTGTAAGCCTAGAGGGAAATAACCTCTCCTCTGATCGGTGATTCTCACAGCACTCCCAGCTGTCCACCCATATTGTAATTACTTGGGTAAGATGATTTTGGTCTCCCCGGCTTGAGAACCGTCTCAACAAAGCCATTTCTACATCCCTCGCAGCATCGTGCATGGTGTCTGGCACAGAAATCTCGGAAAAAGAATGAGTCTGAAAGAAGGTAGCAACTGGGGTGAATCTACAATGTGCAACCTAAATATGCCCTCTGGGTATATATCTGCAATGGTAGATGAGGACCAAGACATGCCCATGTTCAGAATACATCCTGACTGCCTGTCTTTTTCTTTAACCCTGCATTTGATTAGTTGCCTGATCCATTCATTCCACAGACATTTACTCACTATTTCCTGTAAATTAAGCACTCTAACAGGCACTGGGGATGAAAGAAAACCCAGTCTGTTCTTAAAGAGCTTACACTCTAGTGGTGAGACAGGCAGGTCAGCGGGTACTGAAGATAAAGCATGAGAAGTGTAATTTATTCCACGTGCATTTACCACGCGTGGAGACTGAACCAGACCATACAGTTGGCACTAGGAGGACAGCTGTGAACCACCACCAATACCACCCAATGGCCATTACGGTGAAGCAGCGATGGCAGAAAATAAATGAAACGTGGAGGTAAGTACAGTGGGGAAGAAGACAGCGTGGGAGGCTGGGGAGGAGAGAAGTTATCTTTACAAGGTGTTCAGGGCAGGCGTCTGACTCGGTGGCATTTGTTTGAAGAAGGCCCAAGATGGTGTGCCAACAGGCAAGGGAAAGACGAGCCCAGCCTCGGCAGACCGGCAACAACTCCCTAAGGAAGCAGGTCACACAGGAGCCTTTAAGGGGACCACGCTGATAGAGCTTCAGAGCACGCAGTGGAGTACACTTCTCTTTCTCTGCTCCCCCCAGCCCCTCTGACTGATGCAGGCACAGCTCCTTGAGGCTTCACCCATGGATCTGCTGAGGGGTGAAGAGGAAATGTGGAGTCTCATCCAGGTTGACATGAATAAAGCTACAGAAATACACAAGCACTCAGGAGCTCCATGAATTAAAAATACGGATACACTGGCTGGGTGATTCAGCTATTTAGGGGGACAGTAAAGAATGCATCAGCAGTGGAAGAAGCACAGAGGGTTTTCTGAGCACATCTATGCTGAAAACAGCTGCAGAAGATTCTGCTTGAGTGAATTTTCCACTGTGGGCATCCAGACTGGCCTGCCATCTCAGCTCACCAAAAAGGGTCTGGGGAGAGCTGTGTTGCCAGCCGATCCAGGGCTTCACCTCCTGCCAAGGATGTCTGAGAATGAGGCAGGAGGAAGAGGCCAAACACAGTGAAAAGGAGAAAGGAAGGAAGTGAAAGGGCAAAATCTCAGCACTGTGACCCTCTAGAAGGGATACTGGTTCTTGCTTATCCTCACTTCTGCCAAATGAATGATAACAGTAGAAAAATACATCACAGTAATAAAATTCTTTAAAAATATGACTGTCCAATTATTTGCTGAAGTTAAGACATCACCCAACAAAACCACTCCTTTATCCTTTATTTTTTTTTTTTACCATTTCATTATGGAAAATGCCAGTTACAAAAACAGAGAGCGGCATAGGGAACCCCTGTGTTTCTATCACCTGGCTTTAATAACTACCAGGATGATCCAAAAATGGGCAGAAGGCCTATATATAAACATTTCTCCAAAGAAGACATACAGGTGGACAATAGGCACTGAAAAGATGCTCAACATCACTAACTATTAGATAAATGCAAATCAAAACTACAATGAGGTACCACCTCGCACCAGTCAGAATGGACATCAATAAAAAGTCTACAAATATCAAATGCCGAGAGGGTGTGGAGAAAAGGGAACTCTCCTACACTGTTGGTGGGAATGTAAGTTGGTACAGTCACGGTGGACAACTAAGGAAATTCCTCAGAAAACTAAAAATAGAATTACTGTATGATTCAGCAATCTCACTCCTAGGCATACATCCAGACAAAACTATAATCCAAAAGATACATGCACCCTATGTTCACAGTGGCGCTATTCACAACCGTCAAGACACGAAACAACATCAATGTCCAATGACAGATGAATGGGTAAAACAGGTGTGGTGCACATATACAATGGAATATTACTCAGCCATAAAAAAGAATGAAACCATGCCATCTGCAGCAATGTGGATGCAACTGGAGATAATCATACAAAGGGAAAGAAGCTTGAAAAGAGAAAGATAAATGTCATCTGATATCTCTTACATGTGGAATCTAGAATATGACACAAATGAACCTACCTATGAAACAGAAACACAATCAGGAACAGAGAAATCAGACGGAAGGTTGTTGAGGGCAGGGGAAGCTGGCAGAGAGATGGAGCTGGAGATTGGGGTTAGCAGATGTGGACTTTCATGTACGGAATGAATAAGCAGGAAGGTCTTACTGTATAGCAGACAGAACTATATTCAATATTATACAATAAACCATAAGGAAAAAAAATATTTAAAAAAAGGTACATATATGTATAACGAATCACTCTACTATACAGCAGTAATTAACACAACAATGTGAATCAACTATACTTCAATTTAAAAAAAGAAGAAAATTTATTTTCCAGTGTCTAAGCAATAAACCCATAATTAAAATGAGAAAAATAAAATGTACCAATATGCTGACAATTCTGTTTCAGTCCTACCCCACCCATTACTACCTCCCCCACCCCCTCCCAGAGGAAAGGCTTGAAACATATCCTAGACACCATGTAATTTTACTTTCATTTACTCTGGGATATATTTATCAAAAATAAAGACTATTTTAAAAAGTAAGAATGCCACCTTCAAACTTAAAAAATTAAAATTAATAATAACTCCTTAACATCACTAGATATACAACCACAATTTGAGATTTCTCAACTATCTCAATTTTTTTAAAACAGTGGTTTGTTTGAATCAGAGATGAAACAAGATCTATATGTTACATTTGGTTGATTTATCTCTTAGTCTCTTTGGATCTGCAGGTTCCCCCTTCCTATATTATTTTTTTCTTAGAATTTATTCGTGGATGTAACTGAGTGATGGAGATTGTCCCACATTCCAGATCTGGCGATCTGTCTACCCATGGGGCCACATGTATGTTCCTCTGTCCCTGAATTTTTGTAAAGTAGTGGTTAGTGTTAAGAACTGCATGTTTGGGGACTTCCCTGGTGGTCAGTGGTTAAGCCTTTTGCTTCCAATGCAGGGGCACAGGTACAATCCCTGGTCAGGGAACTAGCATCTCGTATGCTGTGCAGCACATGACCAAAAAGCAAAAAATGTAAATAAATAAAGAGAAAGAATTGCATGTTCGTGTTCCCCCTAAATTCTTATGTGGAAACCCTAACCCTTAAATAGATGGAATTAGGAGGCAGGGTCTTTGGGAGGTGCTGAGGGTTAGATGAGGTCAGGAGGGTGATGTTCTCATGGTGGGATAAGCATCCTGACAAGATGAGGGGTGAAATTTCTCTCTCTGTGTGCACAGAAAGCCATGAGGTTACAACCAGAAAGAGGGTCCACACCACCAACCCACCCATGCTGGTACTCTGATCCTGGACTTCCAGATCCGTGAGAAGTAAGTTTTTATCATGTATGCCACTAAGTGTATGGTATTCTATTACAGCAGCCTAACTGGCTGAGCCAGTTAGAGGCTCAATCAGATTCAGGGAGGATGTGTGGGGACAGAAACACCATATAGAGGTGCTGGGTGCTCCTTTAGCGTCATTTCAGAAGGCCGACGTCTGGAGGTCTCTTTTCTTGGATGCTAAGACTGACTTGTGGAAGTTCCCCAATCCAAGTCAGGCGCAGCAACCACACGGCACCCTGGCTCTGCCACGGAATGCAGCTGAAGAAAACCTGGACAGAACATTTGGAGCAGCGACTTTTAGATTCTGAAAAGTACACTGGAGCAGACCAATTTCAGGGAAGAAGACCAAGATTTGAACTAGCACTGAAACGGTGCTAAGTCTACTTTCTTTTTATCCTCTCAGACTCCCAGGAAATGGGCAAATATCAGAGAGATCACAGAGAGCAAAGAACCTAGGAAAGCAACTCCATAAAGTTGTTTTCGAATTCCGAAGTGGATTCCCAAGCTGGACATGCATGGATCTGGTCCTAATCAGCACACCAGACTGTGCTAACAGAACCCACGGACCACTGCCCAGCTCCCAGACTGACCACTGGAAGGTGCAGAGACAGGACAGGTCCAAGCAGCCACTGCAAAAACAGTCTGAAAACAGCTGCAACCACAGCCCACAAGGGGCTGCTAGGAACTTGTGGCCTGACCCAACGGGGTCATCTGTCCACTAAAACAAAAACATAAGCCTTCTCCATGGCTTTTAAACAAAACCCAAAGTGTCATACATAATAATCAAAATAGCCAGGATGTAACCCAGTTTTTGACCTGGCATATGAAAAGACAGGAAAATCTCAACTCTCATGAGAAAAGATAATCAACAGACACTAACACCAAAATAAAGCAGAAGTTGGAAATTTGTGACACAGACTTTAAAGCAGCTATTATGCAAATGTTCTAACAAGTGATCATGAACACTCTCAGAACAAATGAAAAATCAAAAGTCTCAGCAAAGAAACACAAGATATAAAGAAGAACCAAAAGAAAATTTTAGAAGTGAAAAAATACAGTAACCAATGAAGAAATAAATGTGAGTCGGTACTGCCACCATTTCAAACTGTGGTGCTGGAGAAGACTCTTAAGAGTCCCTTGGACTGCAAGGAGATCAAACCAGTCCATCCTGAAGGAAATCAACCCTGAATATTCATTGGAAGGACTGATGCTGAAGCTCCAATGCTTTGGCAACCAGATGCAAAGAGTGACTCATTGGAAAAGACTCTGATGCTGGGAAAGACTGAAGGCCAAACGAGAAGAGGGTGGCAGAGGATGAGATGGTTAGGTGGCATCACTGACTCAGTGGACATGACTTTGAGCAAACTCTGGGAGGGAGTGGAGGACTGAGGAGCCTGTTGTGCTTAGCAACTCAGTGACTGAACAGCAACAATTATCACTATGTGGTGGTGTATGGAGGTTCCTCAGAAAACTAAGAACAGATTACCACGTGTGTGCTGTCATTTCAGTCATGTCCCACTCCTTCTGACCCCACAGCCTGTAGCCTGCCAGGCTCCTCTTTCCATGGAATTCTCCAGGCAAGAATTGGGAATGATTTGCCAGGTTCTCCTCCAGGGGATCTTCCTGACCAAGGGATAGAACCTGGGTCTCCCACATTGCAAACAGATTCTTTACCACGGAGCCACCAGGGAAGCCCAGAATTACCGTATGATCCACCAATCTCACTCCTGGGCACATATCCAGATAAAACCATAATGCAAAAATATTTGTGCACCTTATGTTCATAGCAGCACTGTTTGTAACAGCCAGGACATGGGAACAACCTAAATGTCCATTAAGAGGAATGGGTAAAGAAGATGCGGTGCATATATACAATGGAATGTTACTCAGCCATAAAAAGAATGGAATAATGCCATTTGTAGCCACATGGATGGACCCAGATATTATTATACTAAGTAAAGTAAATCAGAAAGATACCACAAGGTATCTCTTACATGTGGAATTTAAAATATGACACAAATGAACCTATCTATGAAACAGGAAGAGACTCAGAGACATAGAGAACAGACTCGTGGGTGCCGAGGAGGCCTGGGGGAAGGATGCAGTGGGAGGTCGGGATCAGCAGATGTAAGCTACTATATAGTGTACGGATAAACAACAGCGTCCTATCTGTATAACACAGGGAACTACATTCAGTATCCTATGATCAAGGATGATGGAAACAAATACTGTAAAAAAGAATGCATTAACATATATGTATAACTGAATCACTTTGCTATACAGCAGGCATTAACGTAACATTGTAAATAAGCTACATTTCAATTAAAAAAGAGAAATGAAAAAATGTAGTAACCGAAATTTTAAAAGTATCCTGTTGTAGGGGCTTTAAAGCAGACTGGTAATGACAGAGAAAAAAGTCAACCTGAAGAACTTTAGCCGAAGAGTCGAGTCATAGAACCTCTCCAGTCTGGACAATGAAAAGAAAAATGACTGATTTAAAAAATGAACAGAGCTTTGTGGACCTAAAATTGTTAGCAGAATCCCATTTAAAAAAAAACCCAAAAAACAAAAAAAGAGGGCTATAAATCAACTACAATTCAATTAAAGAGAGAGAAAGAATAGCTTAAAATGTACTAAGTATGACAACAGACAAAATCCTACAGATTCAGAGAGAACCCCTAACAGGATAAACTCAAAGAAATCCACATACCCAGATCATTATCATCTAACTGCTGAAAACTGAAGACCAAAAAAATCTTCAAAGCAGCTAGAGGAAAACAGCCTGTTCTCTAGGGGAAAACAATTTAAAATAACTGCAACTTTCTCACGGGAAATGAGAGAAGCCAGAGGAAGTGGCACAACATTTTAAAGGGGCTATAGAGGAAGGAACTGTCAGCCCAGAATTCTCTATGCAGTAAAAAATATCCTTCAGGAAAGCAGGTAAAATGAAGACATTCGCAGATGAAGGAAAACTAAGAGCATTTGCCGCCAGCAGTACTGCCTTAAAAGAATTGCTAAAGGAAGTTCTTCAGACAGAAGGAAAATGATACAAGAAAAAAACTTGGAACAACGCGAATCAAGGATGAGCAATCAAAATGGTAAATATCTGGGTAAAAATTTATAATAGACGAGTCTTCTCCTCTGGAGTTCTTTAAAATATATTGGAAAAGTTAAAGCAAGAATTAGCACATTGTCTTTTGGGGTTTTTTAAGTATGCAGATCACTATCTATACAACTATAATATAAAGAGATCCATAAAGTGATAAGGTTTCTCCACTCCTTACCACTCTACGGTGCAATATTGATTCAAAGCCATCTGTGAGAAGATTGACTGCTGGTTTCAGGACTTTTCTGCCAGATCCAATCCATTATAAAACTCCCTATCAATTTTTCATCTAATGGTTTTAGTAGCCACTGAAGATCCATTTCTTCATTAAGGGTTATAAAACAGACATACTCTAATTCTCTCATTCTTCTATTAGCTGATATTCTTCAATTAAAAAAAGAACTTTCCTAAGTCAGCTATTTAATTACTCAGAAACACAATTCATTTACGAAAAGGGAGGACAAATGCTTGATTCTTTCATCTACCAGTTTTCAAGTACTGAACCAGAACCACTCTTCTCAAATGGCAGATAAGGGATATAATTTACTCAATTAGACTATTAAAGACCAATATCCAAACATCTAAATGATACAGGGTCTTTAATTATGGCAGAGAGTACACAGGATGGCGCATTTAGAATGTACATACTATAATGCATCACACCTGCTTTTATTGTCATTGGATTACTCTCTAGAATGTATGTATACATGACAATATATAAAAAGAATCCTCCCCCCTTAGATGATAAGATTCCTATGGACACTACGAAATTGAGACCAGGCAGATACTCACAAAAGGACTAAGTAAAACATGGGCACGCCTCATTTTATTGAGCTTCACTTTATTACACTTTGAAGATACTGCATTTTTTTAAAAAGAAACTGAAGATGTGCGGTAACCCTGCACCAAGCAAGTCTGTGGCCACCGTCTTTCCAACAGCATTTGCTCACTCTGCATTTCTGTGTCACATTTTGGTAACTTAAACTTTTCCTTTATTATATTTGTTACTGGTGATCAGTGATAGGTAATCTTTGATGTTACTATAAAAATTTTTTGTTCTGTGTTTTTAAATTAAGGTAGGTATATTGCTTTTTCTTCCAAGACAGAATGCAAATGCACACTTAAGAGGCTACAGCATAGAGCAGTCATAACTTTTATATGCACTGAGAAACCAAAAAATTCGTGTGACTCACTTTATTGCAACATTTGCTTTATTGTTGTGGTCTGGAACCAAGCCCACTATATCTCAGAGGTATGCGTGTATAAAAGAACTATGTCTTTAGCCATTCAAAACCAAAGGCAAAATCCTAATAGGCATGGTCTTCCCCTTAATCACTCAGTTTTGTTTTAAGTAACTTTGCATTTTTAAAATCAATTTCTCTGGCTAGTCACCACACTCAGCACCTTTCAGATATCATCTCATCTAATCCTCACAACAAACCTGGAAAAAGGCTGTCAGTATCCCCATTTGAGAGAAAAACCACTGTGCAAGCAGATTATGTAAGATGCCCAACTTGTGCTTCCCCAGGACAGAACACAAATCTGAGACCAGACCCCAGCTCCAAAGTCATTTTGCTCAGCCAGGCTCCTGACCCTGTTAATGACGCGCACCCTCCTGACTAAGGTGGGTTTCAGCCACTTCACTTCCATCCGACAACCTAGCAGCTCTGCCATAGCTCTGCCACTTGAGACTCAGAAGATGAAATCAGGCAACAGAGGCCCACGGGGAGAGTTACAAACTCTGTGTCCCTCTTGGGAGGGTACAGCAATGACTGGTCCCCGGAAAGACAAAGAACACGGGAGACAGTCACTCTCCTCTTTGAAGGCTTAAAATAGAAGCAGCAGGGTAAGAGAAAATCAGTTTATCAAAACAAACACTAAAGTCATTAAAACTTTAGTTTAAAAAAATTAATAACATGAGAAAATGGTCACAATAAAGAGGACATCTCAATTAAGCATATTAGAGAAGATAGACAAATAGACGGAGTGGGGGATGACTATCACAAAATAGCCCACATATAAACAGGGTTTTTTTTCTAGGCAGTTTTGCTTTCCTCTTTATACTTTTCTATATTTTACAACTTTTTTTTTGCTGACAAAACGAGAGACTGTATTGGGAAGGAGTGCCTGGGTGGAGAGTAGGAGGGTTGAGGGAACCCAGTATATTCTGCAACTTTTGCAATAATTGGAAGCGAAAAAGGTTATTAAAATATTTAAGTGCAGAAAGTAAACATGTGAATCCATCCATAGCCAACTAGTAACTAAGTCTTTCAGGGGAAAATAAGGAGAATAAACTGAGCAGTGACCCGAGGGACCAGCAGCAGGTACAGAGCAAGTGCTGGGTGAAAGGCAGGGAAGGTGCACGTGACGGTCACTGAAGCTGCTGAGTGTGGATCCGGACACAGAGATACTGACAAGGAAGGGGCTGCATGGATCCAAACCAAGGAGCAGTGAGGCGAGCTTCAACATCAAGACTGCCAAGAGGCAGGTGGGCTAGACAGAACAAGAGGAGGTGTGTGTGTCTCCTAATGCCGTGGAATATTATACAGCAAGTAAAAAGAGGCAGGGGTGGTCATAAGTCAAGGCAAACTTTAGCTCTCTACTGTTTGGATATTTTTCCAAGAGCATATTCTTTTTTTAAATTGAGGTATAGTTGATTTACAATGTTGTACTAGTTTCTGGTGTACAATAAAGTGGTTCATATATATATATATTCTTTTTCATATTCTTTTCCATTATGGTTTATTACAAAATATTGAATATAGTTCCCTTTGCTATACAGTAAGATCTTGTTATTTATCTATTTTATATACAGTAGTTTGTATGTGCCAATCCCAAACTCCTAATTTATATCCCCCCCCTTTGGTAACCACGTTTGTTTTCTGTCTGTGAGTCTGTTTTGTAAACAAATTCATTTGTGTCATATTTTAGATGCCACATATAACTGATACTGTATGGTATTTGTCTTTCTCTTTCTGACTGATTTCACTTAGTATGATAATCTCTGAGTCCACCAGTATTTGCTACAAATGACATTGTTTCATTCTTTTCTATTGCAGGGTAATATTCCACTGTGTAGATAAACCACATCTTCTTTATCCATTCATCTCTGGATGGACACGTAGCTGCTTCCATGTTTCGACTACTGTAAATAATGCTGCTATGAACACTGAGGTACATGTATCTTTTCAAATTAGAACATTCTCCAGATATATGCCCAGGAGTGAGACTGCTGGATCGTATGGCAAATTGCAAGAGCATATTCTTAGAGAGGAGAAGGAAATGGCAACACACTCCAGTGTTCTTGCGTGGAGAATCCCATGGACAGAGGAGCCTGGCGGGCTACAGTCCATGGGGTCGCAAGAGTCGGCTACAACTTAACAACTAAAGAGAGAAGAGATTCTTATAGTATGTATATTATTAATATATACACATCTTTTTTTTTTTTAAAAGAATTCAAAGTGAGAAGGAAAGCAAGCACCTAAGCACAGAGGTGATGAGTGGGAGAGTTAATCAGATGAGGGTCTGAATGGGCCTAGAACTGGCTCTGCTCCTGAAAATCTGTGTGACTCTGGATGAATCCACTGACCCCTCTGTGCTTCACGTCCTTATCTGTGGATGGAGATCACACGCCCGCGTTCTCAGAGCAATCATCAGAACTGAAAACAAGCTACGCTCCAGGCCCAGTGCACGTAGCAGAGACCCTAATAGATAGTAGCTGAGCTCTGCACATACACGCAAGGAAGAAGTGGTAACAAGTCGATTCTAGGTAACAACAGAAAAGGCCCTAGGCTGTGGTGTAAGAAGCCCAAAGATGAGAGTGGCCAGGATGGAGGGTCCCCAGCACTTACTGCAGTTCTCTTCGTCGCTGCCGTCTGGACAATCCTCAAACCCGTTACACCGGAAGCGGCCGATGATGCAGTGGACGCCGCTGGCACACGGGAAGAAGGTCGGGCCGCATTTCGACTTAGCCTTGGCTGCAGGAGGACAAACGAGATAAACAAGCGAGACGTCAGGAGGGTAAGTTTTCTCAGCAGCGTATACCCGAGCTGCTAACTTGGGGGTGCAACAGGGTCCTTTCACACCTACCTTGACATCCCCAGAGTTTCTTACCACCAGCACCCGCCTCCAAAACCCAGCCAGGATGGAAACCCCCATGCCTCATCCTCCAGGAAGGGGGTGACTCAAACACTGCTACCAAAGTCCCAAGGAGCCCAGACACCACCCCTGAGCCAGCGAGGCACAATCAAAATGTGCCGAATAAAGGAGTGAACGGGTGAGTAGATGGATGATGGATGGAGCTTGCTCTAAGGAGCTAAGGAACCACTCAGAATTCAGACCCGGAACTCTCCCAGTAATCGTCTACACTTGCTGAGTGTTTACTAACCAAACAGTGTGCCCAGGGCTCTACATCATCTCATTTATCCACCCAGCAACCACCCTATAGGCCGGTGAGCAGAAAAGAGCTATTAACCTAAGAGGCCTGAGGCTGCCACCCCGAGAAAGGCTTGCTTGCAAAGCTGGCCCTCGCTTGGTTGGCATCTGGGAACTTGCATTGCGGGAAGGTTCGCATCAGTTTCTCCTGAGGATGGCTCACTGTTCATGCAAACTATTCATGCAAACAGTGCATTTATGCTGAATCCCTGCCTTTCTTCTGGGGGTCTGGAATTTTGATACATGTTGGCAGAAGGTGCCTGCATGCCCAGACCCCAGTAGAAACCCTGGGCACTGAGTCTCTAATGAGCTTGCTGGGGAGAAAACACACCATGTGTCATATCACACTTGTTGCTGGGGGGATTCAGTGCCTCCTACGTGACTGCCTTGGGAAAGGACTCTGAGATCCTGGGCTTGTCCTCTGACTTCACTCCTTCACCTGTCCCCTTTGTTGGCTTCACTTTGTCTCCTTTTGCTGTAATAAATCACAGTATGACTGTGTGCTGAGTTCTCTGATTCCTTCTGACAAATCATAGAAACTGAACGTGGTCACGGAAGCCCCTGACAAAGACAGGTCATATCACATCACAGAAATGCTCTGAAGAGGTGAAGTGACTTGCCCAGGGTTACACGGCTCGAAAATCTGATGCTGGTGTGAGACCCCTGGCACTCAGAACCCAGAAGCCACGCTCTCAACCAACTCCACTGTGCTGCCCCTCTGCCAGCGGCTGTCACTTCTCACAACAGAAGCCAGACTCCTGCCCAAAGAAATCCTTCTTCCACTCCTGCTGTACAAACAGTCTTAACAGAAACTGCTGTAACTCAGGCTTGATGGAGTGTCCTGCTAACCAAACAGCCCTGCGGGGCAACGCGCTTTCCCATTATCGGGGCTGGCTGCTGTGGCTTGCGATGACGAGGTGAGATGGGATGTATTGCTGCATCCTGGGTAGTGGGCCCCACCTAGCATCCCTCTTGTCTCCTGTCTAGAGGCAGGACCTATGGTCCTCAAGAAGGAAGGGCCATTTCTTTGGAATAAACAAGCAGTAAATTACCTTCACGTTCCTGCCATCAGTAACATGCCAACTTTGGCAGCAGCTGAAACACGATCCACAAGGTTTTAAGGCCTGGGATGTGTCTAGGTTTTAAAAACCCACATGGCTTTGTTTTAGCCTGAAAATACTTTAGAATGGTGAGAGTGTGCTCTTCACAAAGCACAAACTTAGAGTGTCCTGGGTTCAAATTGTGGTTCTAGTCTTCATGACCTGGGCAAGTTTCTAAAAATTAACGAGCTCAGTTTCCTCATCAGTATGTAAATCTCACTGGGCTCTAGGAAGGACTCAGTGCAATAATCTATATAAAATGCTCAGCCCAGAGCACGGCATAGAGTAGGTGCTCATTTAATGGTAGAGCTTATGCTATTTATTATCACCATCAGCATCATCATTAGGCTTACGGGATTTTAAAATTAATCCTTGGCTTGTTAAATTTCTTTTTCTGAAAATCAAAGTTTAAGAAGTTCATTATGGAGTTCATATCTATGAATTGATATGAAGTGATCTCCAGGATATACTGTTAAGTGAAAAAAGCAAAGTGCAAAACAGTATCTATAGTACTTTATCGCCTCCATATAGCAAAAGAAGGGGGTCTAAGAAAACACTCAAGCATTAGCCTATCTGTGCAAGAAGAATAGGAAGGATGAACCGGAGACTAAAGAGACTGGATCCCTACAGGGGTGGGTGCCTATTCAAAACATCAGTGCCCTCCCAACACTTGAGGAATGCCTACAACTCCCATCACAGAATCGGGCAGCTCCAAGGAACCCCTCCCATCTGATGCCCAATGTTCCTGCCTCCCAGTACCCGTCTGAGGCCCTGTGCAGCCTGCGGCACCCTCTGCTTGGAATGCCTTTCTCTTAGGGGTCAGCAAGCCTCACTCCACCTGACTAAAGCCTCCTAAACCAGTTTCTATGGTAGAAACCTCAATCCCCAGCCTCAGGCATGTTAGCCTTTATTCTGCTTTCTTTTCCTGAACAGGAGGAATGTCACTGACTTTGTGCTGAGCTGTTTGATGCACTTATACACACACTTGGACACTTTAACTCATCACTTTTTTTAAACTTTATTTCTCTATTGTTTTTCTTTTTTATTATTTTTAAAAATATTTATTTTGCTTATTTTTTATTTGGCTGTGCTGGGTCTTAGTTGCGGCACAGGAGATCTTCAATCTTTGTTGCGGCAAGTGAGATCTTTAGCTGCAGCGTGTGAACTTCTAGTTGCAGCATGTGGGATCTAGTTCCTTAACAAGGGATCAAACTTGAGCCCCCTACATTGGGAGCTTGGAGTCTTAGCCCCTGAACCACCAGGGAAGGCCCTCATTCACCACTCTTCAAGGAGTATGAATATACAGTGGCTATCATAGGCACCTAATCAATACTCACTGAATATACTAATGATCCTAGAAAAGGAGAGACTGGGCTGGGTAATCACAGCTCTCACTGAGTGAATGCTTAGTTTGGGCTGAGCACTGTGCTCTATGCTTTATAGCTACTGGCCCATTTACTTCTCACAAAACCCATTTTACAGATAAGAAAACCGAGGCCCAGAAATCAAGGTGCCTGATACTGCTGATTAACAGAGTCAAGGCTCAAACTTTAATTATCGCTTCATGTATGAATGTGAGAGTTGGACCATAAAGAAAGCTAAGCGCTGAAGAATTGGTGCTTTTGAACTGTGGTGTTGAAGAAGACTCTTTGAGAGTCCCTTGAACTGCAAGAGATCAAACCAGTCAATCCTAAAGGAAATCAACCCTGAATATTCACTGAAAGGACTGGTGCTGAAGCTGAAGCTCCAATACTTTGGGCACCTGATGCGAAGAACTGACTCATTAGAAAACACCACGATGCTGGGAAAGATTGAAGGCAGAAGGAGAAGGAGACAACAGAGGATGATGAGATGGTTGGATGGCATCACTGACTCGATGGACATGAGTTTGAACAAGCTCTGGGTGTTGCTAATGGACAGGGACCTGGCGGGCTGCAGTCCATGGGGTCACAAAGAGTCAGATATGAATGAGCAACTGAACTGAACTGACATCTATTCTCCTGCCTGCTTACATACTTTTAGGGCCCAGCCCAGCTCCAAAGGACTAGACAGAGAATGACAGCTGTACGTGAATTAGGTACCATTCAATTAACCAGCTCTTTGGCCCTGGCCCTGAACCATCTTCAGGAATCACTATTGAGACTCTTTGCCTTGTCAGTGATGCCCAGCTACCTGACAGAGGTCAGGGAGCAAGTCCTGCTATGATTTACATCTGCACCGGCAGACGCCTGCTCAGGCAACCACAGCGCGGATCATGGGGAGCCCGCCGAGTGTCTGGCAGAGGCTCAGAGAGAAGCCCGAGGCTGACAACAGCTCCCTGCCTGCCTGGCCCCAGGGCTCAGGGGAGTCCTGGACAGTCTGATTGTCCCCAGCTTGCCCCCATTTCCATGAAGGGAAGATTTCAGCAAGACACTCAGCAGACCCTGGCAGAAGCAGAAGATTCACTGTGCCTAAACCCGCCTGACAGAGGCCGGTAGGACGACTCTATCCCACTGAACACTTGAATCCACCGCGCTTCAAGGACCTGCTCTGTGAACTTTCCAAAGCAGCAGCTTTCACCAGCAGCAAGACAGGGCTGGGGGCTCCCCGGGGGCTGGGTTATTTCCTGATCTGAGCCCTCCCCTTCCTTTCAGAGCCTGACTGTCACAGCTCTGGACTTCACGGATCAGTAAAATAGAACTTTTTTTTTTAAACTAGGTGGAAGTAGATGAAGGAATAACAAAATTGTCAACTTTTTTTTAAACCAGAAAGGACATAAACAAATCTGCAATAACCTCTGCTCACCATCGCCCTAAAGGAGAAGCTGTGTTAGCATCCAAAATGCAGGAAGGCCACAGCCCTCGGACCAGTATTTGGAGATCATGTCAGAACGAGAGAGGGGAACCAAGAGATGCCCCGGTGTCACCAGATTGTGACCCTCTCAGGGCGAAGACTCCCATGCCCCTGTGGGTAACATCTGGGGCCCAGCAAAGAGTCACAGAGCTTCACTGGTCGGGGAACTGGATCCCACATGCGGCAACTCAGAGTCCGCATGATGCAGCTGAAGATCCGGCATGCCGCAGCAGGACCCGGTGCAGCCAAATAAATAAAAAATTCCTTTTTAAAAAAAGCTGTGAGCTCATATTCAAACAGCAGTTGTTTTCACAAAAAAAAAAAAGCTCATTTGCTCATTTAGAATTTTTAAACCCTTAACCAGGTCTATACATTTTTTAAGGATTTACACTTTACCCATGCACAATACAAAACAGAGTTCAAGGGGCCAACACTTTTTTTTACTGCCCTCTCTTGGCAAAGAACAAAATATTTCTGAGCATCGTACTGTCTGTCAGGCCCTGAGTCAGTTGCCTGGAGATTCAACAGCACTCTCTAACTGATGTGGGGATTAGCAGGCTGGTCAGAGCCTCTGCATGCAGTGCCGTGAGTGCTCTGATGGGGGAGCTAGAGGACACCTAATCTCAAACTGGGGAAGAAGCTGTTGTCAGAAAAGCCTTCTCAAAGGACAGTCAGCCTCAGTGGAGACACACAGCCCAGGTGCAAACTGATGTGATGCTCAGGTAGTTAAGGTCTTAGTTATGCATTCCACTAAGAGTAATTCGCAAACTCTGTCATTCCTCAAAGAATGAGGATACACAGGAGATAGCTATGCCATGGATGAGCCTTCGTGCTGGGGAACTGTGGAGGGAAGGCTGTTCCGAGTGGAGGGAACCGCATGTGCAAAGGCCGGGAGGCAGGAACAGTGTTGTTAATTACTCGCTAAGTCGTGTCCGACTCTTCTGACCCCATGAACTGTAGCCGCCAAGCTCCTCTGTCCATGGGATTCCCCAGGTGAGAATACTGGAGTGGGTTGCCATTCCCTTCTCCAGGGGATTCTCCCGACCCAGGGATCAAACCCAAGTCTTCTTCACTGGCAGGCAGATTCTTTACCACTGAGCCACCTGGGAAACCCAGGAACAGTGTAGTAACAGAAGAAATGCAAGGGCGTCAGAATGAACTTGCTTCTCATGTCAGTAAAAGTACCCAGTACTGTTTCTTTCATTAAAAACAATTTAAAACCCTATTTCTCATAAGGGATGTGCTATGAGATAGGTGCCATTCCACTCACATGAAAGGTGTGGGAATTATAAATCCTACACTAAAGTATAAATTAGAAAAGAAATCAAATTATAAAACTGCACACACTCCATAGCCCCCAAAGTAAATACTCACATGTGGCCATCACTAGCTAAACACGTTACAGAAAGTAATGGATCTGCAGTTGCTGCTATATTCAGTCTCCTGGTTCATTCTGTAAAAAGTCAAACTGCGGTTCCTTTTAAAAGTCAAAAAAGACTTCGTGGCTGGGGGTGAGAAAGCAAAAACAGCCTCATAAAAATAACAGACGTTTAAAAAGCAATATATTGTTGGATTCTCTAAGAAGTCTGGGAGGGAGAGAAACAGGCCTTTTATTGTAGTCCAAATGCACATGACAAACAGCCCAGCAAGCCAAACTCAGGCCTGGGGATGCAAGTCTTTGCAGATTCATTATTGCTTGAGCAAAATGCCCTTTGCTTGTTCCAGCAGTTCAGCTCCACATGACTACTCGGGTGGACTCCACTGTTGTATTGATCAGATATCGCAATGTGTTATTTCTTAAAATGCCATCTTGGCTGTTTCAGAGATACACACTGGGGAGTGGAGAGAGCAAAAGACCACACGCTAACTGGACTACGAATACAGAAAGAGGGCATTTGGTTGAAACAGCGTTGCGAGAAAATTCAAATAGAAATTCTTTCTAAACGTCTCTTTTTTACTAGAGTACAATTGCTTTACAATGCTGTGTTAGCTTCTGCTGTACAACAAAGTGGATCAGTTCTATGTGCACATATATCCCCTCTCACCATCCCCCAGCCCACCCCTCTCGATCATCACACAGCACCGAGCTGAGCTCCCTGCACTACATAGCTATTTCCCAATGTCTGTCTACTTTACACAGGGTAGTATATAGATAAACATTTCCTCTTTTATAACAAGAATAGGAAGTATATAACCTTGGGGATATTCAGGTATGACCTAAATCAAATCCCTTATGATTATACTGTGGAAGTGACAAATAGATTCAAGGGATTAGATCTGATAAGAGTGCCTGAAGAAATATGGACAGAGGTTCATAACATTGTACAGCAGGCAGTGATCAAAACCATTCCCAAGAAAAAGAAATGCAAAAAGGTTTTCTGAGGAGGCCTTACAAATAGCTGAGAAAGAAGAGAAGCAAAAGGCAAAGGAGAAAAGGAAAGATATGCCCACCTGAATGCAGAGTTCCAAAGAATAGCAAGGAGAGAAAAGAAAGCCTTCCTCAGTGAACAATGCAAAGAAATAGAGGAAAACAATAGAATGGGAAAGGCTAGAGATCTCTTCAAGAAAATTAGAGATACCAAGGGAATATTTCCTGCAAAGATGGACTCAATAAAGGACAGAAACGGTATAGACCTAACAGAAGCAGAAGATACTAAGAAGAGGTGGCAAATACACATAAGAACTGTACAAAATGATCTTAATGACCCAGGTAACCACAATGGTGTGATCACTCACCTAGAGCCAGACATCCTGGAGTGCAAAGTCAAGTGGGCCTCAGGAAACATCACTACAAACAAAGCTAGTGGAGGTGATGGAATTCCAGCTGAGCTATTCCAAATCCTAAAAGATGATGCTGTGAAAGGGCCGCACTCAATATGCCAGCAAATTTGGAAAACTCAGCAGTGGCACTGGACTGGAAAAGGTCAGTTTTCATCCCAGTCTCAAAGAAGGGTAATGCCAAAGAATGTTCAAACTACTGCACAATTGCTCTCATTTCACATGCTAAAAAAGGAATGCTCAAAATTCTCCAAGCTAGGCTTCAAAGAGTATATGAACTGAGAACTCCCAGATGTTCAAGCTGGATTTAGAAAAGGCAGAGGAACCAGAGATCAAATTGCCAACGGCTGCTGGATCATAGAAAAAGCAAGAGAATTCCAGAAGAACATCTACTTCTGCTTCACTGACTACACTGAAACCTTTGGCTGTGTAGATCACAACAACTTGTGGAAAATTCTTAAAGAGGTGGGAATAGCAGACCACCTTTTCTGTCTCTGGAGAAACCTATATGCAGCTCAAGAAGCAACAGTTAGAACTGGGCATGGAACAACAGACTGGTTCAAAATTGAGAAAGGAGTATGTCAAGGCTGTACACTGTCACCATGTTTATTTAACTTATATGCAGAGTACATCATGAGAGATGCCAGGATGAAGCACAAGCTAGAATCAAGATTGCCAGGAGAAATATCGATAACCTCAGATATGCAGATGATACCACCCTTATGGCAGAAAGCAAAGAGGAACTAAAGAGCCTCTTGATGAACGTGAAAGAGGAGAGTGAAAAAGCTGGCTTAAAACTCAACATTCAAGAAGCTAAGATCATGGCATCCAGTCCCATCACTTCATGGCAAATAGATGGGGAAACAATGGAAACAGTGACAGACTGTATTCTCTTGGGATCCAAAATCATTGCAGATGGTGACTGCAGCCATGAAATTAAAAGACGCTTTCTCCTAGAAAAAAAAAAAAAAAAATGACAAACCTAGCCAGTATTAAAAATCAGAGATATTACCTTGCTGACAAAGGTCCATATAGTCAGAACTATGGTTTTTCCAATAGTTATGTACGGATGTGAGAGTTGGACCATAAAGAAGGTTGAGTGCCGAAGAATTGATGCTTTTGAACTGTGGTGTTGGAGAAGACTTTTGAGAGTCCCTTGGACTGCAAGGAGATCAAACCAGTGAATCCTGAAGGAAATCAACCCTGAATATTCATTGAAAGGACTGATGCTGAAACTAAAGCTCTAATATTTTGGCCACCTGATGCAAAGAGCCGACTCATTGGAAAAGACCCCGATGCTGGGAAAAATTGAAGGCAGGAGGAGAAGGGGACAACAGAGGATGACATGGTTGGATGGCATCAGTAACTCAACGGACATGAGCTTGAGCAAGCTCCAGGAGTTGGTGAAGGACAGGGAAGCCTGGCGCGCTGCAGTCCACGGGATGGCAGAGAGTCACACAAGACTGAATGACTGAACAACAAAAGAGATCGGAAGGGCTTAGGGTAGAGAACGTCTGAGTTTCTATCCCAATTCTGCCACGTGACAGCTGAGGCCACGCATAAGTTACTTAACGTCCACCAGTCTCAGAACCCCACCAGTTAAGGGGGCATTAAGACAGCCCAGGTTTCAATGTGAGATTCTGAATGTGGAAAATACAGTCTAATACAATATCTAGTGGGAATCTGATAATATTCTCCCTTCCCTAACATGGTTCCTGGTTCTACAAACTGCTCTTCTTCACATATATGGATGGTCCTGAGAAAAGTCAAATGGAAACCATAGTAATAATTATGCCATCTAAGACCTTGTGAATATGAGCATGTGTGCTCAATCATGTCCAACTCTTTGTGACCCTATGGACTGTAGCCCGCCAGGCTCCTCTCTGTATGGGATTCTCCAGGCAAGAATACTGGAATGTGTTGTCATTTCCTACTCTAGGGGATCTTCCCAACCCAGGGATCAAACTCCTGAGTCTCTTGCATCAGCAGGCAGATTCTTTACCACTGAGCCACCAGGGAAGCCCAACTAAGGTCTTACTCTTTAGTTATTGGCTCCACTAACATTAATTCTTAATTAATGTTAATTAAAATTAATGTCATACGAACATTAATTCTTAAAGTCTCTTTGTGGCACACACAGGATGCGAAGGTCGCAAAGAGAATCAAACAGAACTTCTTCTAGCAGAAGTCCCTCACTAAGAACACCAGCCTAGAAGAGGAGGGAAAAAAGGACAATAAACAGATAACTACGGTGAGATAAGGTAAGAACTATATGACCTGTATAAGCGTTTACCTTTCAACACTGCTGCTGCTGCTGCTGCTAAGTCGATTCAGTCGTGTCCGACTCTGTGCGACCCCATAAACGGCAGCCCACCAGGCTCCCCCGTCCCTGGGATTCTCCAGGCAAGAACACTGGAGTGGGTTGCCATTTCCTTCTCCAATGCATGAAAGTGAAAACTGAAAGTGAAGTCGCTCAGTTGTGTCTAACTCTTCGAGACCTCATGGACTGCAGCCCACCAGGCTCCTCCGTCCATGGGATTTTCCAGGCAAGAGTACTGGAGTGGGGTACCATCACCTTCTCTGTTCAACACTCTAATACACAGTTAATGCAGGGTTGCATGTCAGCCTGCCTGGGTTCAAATACTGAATCAAGTGCTTTGGGACCGCTATGTGATGTACTGAAAATATTTCACCTCTCTTTGCCTCCATTTCCTTATCAGGAAACAGTGATATGAACAGCACCTCCCTTGCTGGGCTGTTAAGGAGATTAAATGAGACAAGACAATAATGGCTTAGAACTTTGTCTGGAACACGCTATTAGCTATGATAGTTCATATTCTACTAGCTACTATCATATATATTACATATTACTATTATTATTTGACATTACACTATAAAATACAGTAGTATGTAGTATTTAGTGTTAGACTGTATTGTCGAGTATTATCACACAGCATTAGCGATTGCTATTATTATAATTATTACTATTAGTTTCAAACACTTCTGCCCAGCAGTGCATTCTCAATCAACATGTGGGTGATGGATACATACTACTATATAGAAAATAAAGGAGGGAATACAGCACAGGGAACTATATTCAATATCTTGTAATAATCGAGTGAGATAGCAGGAATCTGATAAGGGAAAAGGGAAAAGAATCTGAAAAAGAATATAATGCATATGAATGTATAACTGCATCACTTTGCAGTACACCTGAAACACTGTGCATCAACTATAAGAAAAAAAATATGTGGGGGATGGCCAGAGTCTAAGACAAATTTAGAAAAAAGAATACAACCCACGCAACCTAGGGGACCAGGGAGCACCGTACAATGCTGCGCTATTTTACTTGGGTCTGAAGAATCATATGTGGGTATGAGATGGTTAGATAGCATCATGGACCCAATGGACACGAATCTGACAAACTCTAGGAGACAGTGGAGGACAGAGGAGCCTGGTGTGCTGCAGTCCACGGGGTTGCAAACAGTCAGATATGACTTAGAAACTGAACAACAGCAACGTGAACAATCAGGAGAAGTGTGTGGGTGAAAAAGAAGACGGAAAGGCATGCTAGGCAAAAGAAATGATTGAACTGAGACAGGATGTGGTTTACAGCGAGATTTGGGAGAAGCCAGCATATCCAGAACATAAATATGGCAGAAGGAAAGGCTGGGAAAGACACAGGCAGGAGTTTGGACATTTCTGGGAGCCAGTGGACATTTCTATAAAAAATCTGAAGTCTCAGATTTGCTTTTTATAAAGAAAATTTTTATGGACTCACAAGAATATTACGAGGCTCTGTAAGTCAAGGAAATATCCTCCCAACTCCTAAAAAGCCCTAGAGGAACTGAAGAGAGCCAAGTCTGTAATGTTCTTTGGGTTTTTAGGGGGGAAAAGGCACTAAATGATGAGGGAATTCTAATTGCCTGCCACTGCCCTTTGAATAATCTTATTATTTAAAATGACAGTGAAGGGGCAAAAAAGAAGTTAGCACGTTTGGGATCAGGACATTAGTTTATAACCTAAAGTTTCTATCAGGTTACTTATTTTGGCTACTAATAATTCATGTACATTTGTGTATAAACATATGCTTGTGCGGAAAGGTGCTGGCATGCAAATTCCAGAGGATCTATAAGCAGGAAACCAAGACATCCCCAACTGATTCTTCCAGAGACAAACCTTGAGAGGAAAAAACAGCTCAAAAATGATACTAACTAAATGTGGGTCAGATAACAGCCTCCTGAGGCTTTTCAATGCTTAGAGGAAAAACTTCCTGACAATGATCAGAGTCCCTGGGATTAAGAACAGATGTGGGAACGGATACAGATAGAATAGTTTTCACCTTAAAAAGAATACTTCAAAAAAAAAAAAAAAGTGAGGCGATGTGAGAATCAAAGACATTTTTGATTAAAAACTGTTTGAATAAAAATGAATAAAGAAGAGTCCATTCTTCATCACCTTCCATCTTGCTGGGCAGTGACAGTCATCTTTGCCAAAAGAAGGTTTTGCTTTTGAGAGTCTTCATCCTCACCTGCCCTCAGGACCCCTGACAAGCTGTGAAGTTTCCCTTTTTAAAAGCCCCTCATTGCTGTGCATAGTCTTTACCCTCAGATTTGTGAAGAGAAAGCTTATTACTCATTAGCTTTCCAGAAGTAAGTGTCTGACAGCCCCTCTGACTTGCTCCTCCCCATACAGCCACTGTAAGGAGGTCAAACCAGTCCATCCTAAAGGAAATCAACCCTGAATATTCACTGGAAGGACTAATGCTGAAGCTCCAATACTTTGGCCACCTGATGCGAAGAGCCGACTCATTGGAAAAGACCCTGACGCTGAGAAAGATTGAAGGCAAAAGGAGAAAGGGGCAACAGAGGATGAGATGGTTGGATGGCATCACCGACTCAATGGACGTGAACTTGAGCAAACTCCAGGAGTTGGTGATGGACAGGGAAGCCTGGCGTGCTGCAGTCCATGGGGTTGCAAAGAGTCAGGCACGACTTAGCAACTGAACAACAACAGTAACACATCCACATCCACAGAGCAACCCTGGAACTCAGGGTCTTGTCTCCTTAATTGTTGCAATAATGCCTACGAAGAGCCCCATAGAAAGGTCTATGATGTGAGGGTTAAACGTGGCGTGACACCCACAGAGCCCAGGGCTCTCAGACGCAGCAGGGGTGACCCTCTGTTGGGTGGTGTCCGGCAGGGCACACACTGGGGACTTCCCTGGTGGTCCAGGGGTTAAGACTCCGGGCTTCCAACACAGGAGGAGGGGGCTCGATCCCTGATGGGGAAACTCAGATCCTACATACCAAGTAGCATGGTCAAAAATTAAAAGCAAAAAACAGGGCACAGACAGGGAGGTGGCCTCTGGCTCCTCTGAAAGGCTGGGCAAGAGAACATTCTCTGTCATGAGGTAACCTGAAAGCAACTGTTTCCAAAATAACAGTACTTAACCCACCCCAAATCTTGCTCCAGGAAAGGTTTTCACTGAGGCATCCAGAGGTTTCTATGATGCTTTCAGTAATCACATAATCCCATGGATATTATCTCCTGGTAGCCCTGGGCTGACTTTAAAGACAGAACATCAATCTTCAGCTTCTTATTTATCTTCCAAGAGCAAGGACACCCAATCCTGACTGCACATTAGATTAACCCAGGAGGCTTTTTTCTTTTTTCTTTTTTTTAATATAGCCAAAATCAAGAGAGCTAGAGTGACTAACACTCATCTCAGACGAATAAATAGGATTGAAGATAAAAAGTATTCTTAAAGACAAAGAAATCAGGAAGACATACTATATGCACCAAAAGACAGACCCAGAAAATACATGAAGCAAAACCAACAGAACTGAAAGGAGAAACAGACATGTAAATAATACAAGTTAAAAGACTTCAATGCTCCATTTTCAATAATGGACAGAATGATGAGGCTGCAGACGGGCAAGGCAACAGGAGGCAGAAGCAACCCTGAAAGCCAACCAGACCTCACACTTCACCATGGAATTCTCCAGTCGACCACACAGAACACGCTTTTCCTCAGGGGCGCGCAAACTGTCCAGGAAACCCCGGGGCCACAGAACAGACTTCAAAGAGGAATGAAATCAGACCATGTGTGTTGTCCAGTCACGCTGGAATGAATCAGAAATCAATAACAGAAGGTTTCTTTGGAGGGCGATGGAAGTGTTCTAAAATTAGATCTTGGCAAGGCGTGCCACAGCTCTCTGAGTACACTAGACACAGAAACAAAACTTCCCAGGAACTCCTGAAGTCTGCGAGGCTGGTGGCATCGGAGACGGAAGGCCTGCTGCTTTCCAGGAAGACACGACGTTGGCTAAATTCCTCCCTGGTTCTTCTGCTTGGCTCCCCAGGCAACATGTGGCAATACCGGGGAGGTGGCAGGGGTGAGTACCACAGGCATCTACCTAGTGGGCAGACCAGGGATGCTGCTAAACATCCTACTAATAAAATGCACAGGACGGCTCCCCCACCCCCAACAAATAAATGATTGTGTGCTCACTCAGCCGTGTCTGACCTTTGCGACCCCATGGACTTATTAGCCCACCAAGCTCCTCTGCCCATGGAATTTTCCAGGCAAGAATATTGGAGTGGGTACCACTTACTATTCCAGGGGATCTTCCAGACTCAGGGATTGAACCTACATCTCTTGGGTCTCCTGCATTTGCAGGTGGATTTTTTACCACTAGCGCCATCTGGGAAACCCCAGTAAATGATTATCTGGCCCCCAAATGCCAATAGTTTTGAGGTGGAAGAATACTCTTGTATTTTTGCCTCTTCTTATTTAAAGAAATGAATAATCCTAGATTAATGGTAAAGGAGAAAGAATTAGGAATCAGACCCAGAGCCACATGCTGGTTCCACCAGCTTCCCAGAACTTGGGCATTACCTAACTACCCTTAGACTTGAACTCCCTCATCTGTAGAATGGGATGATGACCTTACGGTGTAGCTGTGAGGATTAAATGAGAAGCTGCCCAGCACCAGTAAGGCTAAGAGCTTTCACTACTCTAATTATTGTTTTTTGCTAACGCTCCAAAGTGGCTTAGTACCAAGAAATGAGTGACTGGGTTATTTTAAAATGGGGTTCTCTTCTCCAGCAACAATTAGTATGTAAACCGGGGCATTTTATGAGCTAATAAGCAATCGAGACATAAGAATTGACATTCCTCACTACTATAGCATACACTAGCCAAAGCAGGACTGGCTAAATACTCTGTTGCCTTGGTAACAAAAAGTTCCTGGGAACCTGACTCATTTTCTTCCCAGTAAGTGCTTTCTATTTGTCAAGCTCGACTTTATACACAAGCACCCGGCACGGTCGTGAAGTCTTTCTCCTTCCTGGACCCCGCATCTCTGCTCTCCAAAAACCAATTTACTCCAGTGGAGACAGTCACCCAAAACTGGACGAGATGACAGCCTGTCATTTGCTGTGGGCCTCTGTAATGGAGCCCACCAGTGGATAGGAGTGACTTGAGCAGACACAGTAAACCACACAGTGCCTTCCATCGCCTCCACTGGGCCAGGTACCAGCACGAGATTCCATCATGCTCACCATAAGGGAAGAAAGATAAGAAAATAACCGCAAATGCTTCCTATGTGCCTTGGGCTTTCGTCGACTTTAGTCAAGGCCCACTCTACCAAAACACAGTGAGGCAGGGATGATTAGCAACACTATACCGAGAGCGCTGAGGATCAGAGAGACTCAGTAATCTACCCAGAGACGCACTTTCTGTATACACTTGTTTGCTTCTGTTGTTTTCCAGTCGCTACGTTATGTCTGACTGCAACTCCAAGGATTACAGCATGCCAAGCTTCCCTGTCCTTCACTATCTCAGGAGCTTGCTCAAACTCATGTCCATTGAGTCAGTGATGCCATCCAACCATCCCATCCTCGTCCCCTTCTCCTCCTGCCCTCAATCTTTTCCAGCATCAGGGTCTTTTTGAATGAGTCAGTTCTTCGCATGGAGTGGCCAAAGTATTGGAGACCCAGCTTCAGCATCAGTCATTCCAATCAATATTCAGGGTTAATTTCCTCCAGGATTGACTGATTTGATCTCCCTGCAGTTCAAGAGACTCTCAAGAGTCTTCTCCAGCAGCACAATCCAAAAGCACCAGTTTTTTGGTGCTCAGCCTTCTTTATGGTCCAACTCTCACATCCACAAATGACTATTGGAAAAACCACAGCTTTGACTATATGGACCTTTGTCGGCAAAGTGATGTCTCTTATTGTTTGCTTTTGCTCCATCTCAATTCTTAAATTGAGTTGGCTTAGGAAAGGAAATCAGTTAAAAATGAGGAAAATGGGATGTTATAGGAGAAAGCAGAAGAAAAGAAGGTAGTAGCCAGAATACATTCACAGAGTATTATATGATTATGAGCAACAGATTTTGGGTGCTCTTTACTAATAACCCATATATAAGGGAATCATTCACAAAATGAGAGAGAGTCACAAAATTTGAAGCCAAATTAAACAAAACCCCAGTCCTGCAAAGACTACCCTGCTATCACTCACTCAGGAAGGATGGGTGTGAATGCATCATCCATATTCTGCATTCATTTCTTCACCAAGCTGTCTCGTGGAGTGATGAGAAGTGATTAAGATTTGGGAATCAGATTCCTTAGGTTCAAATACCAGCTCTGCCACTTTCTAGCTACAAAATCTGTTGACAAGTTACATAAATTTCTGGGGCCTCAGTCCTTTGACCACTGACTGTAAAGAGCTGACTCGCTGGAAAAGACCCTGATGCTGGGAAAGATTGAGGGCAAGAGGAGAAGGGGACGACAGAGGATGAGATGGTTGGATGGCATCATCGACTCAATGGACATGAGTTTGAGCAAACTCCAGGAAACAGTGAAGGACAGGGAAACCTGGCGTGCTGCAGTCCGTGGGGTAGGAAAGAGTTGGACACGACTGAACAACAACAACAGTTTCCTCCCCTATAAAATGGAGATAACGTGGGTATTCAACGCAAATCCCGCAGAACAATTTTTAGGCTCCTTTATACAAGCTGTGAGTATTGCTTCTACTTCCATCATAGTTTATTGGTAACTAATTATGTGCCAGGTATTGTTCTAAGCAGGAATCGACAAAGCCCTGCACAAGGCGGGGGGGTTCTAACAAACCAACATGCAGAAGCAGTTGGTGCTAACTGCTATGTGGCGATGTAAGACAATGGGATAGGAGTGACTGTGTGGGTAGTGGGAGTCATCCGGGAAGGAATACTTGATGCAGAAGCAGCTGCAGGGAAATCTCAATGACAAGAAGAAGCCAAAGGATCAGGGATGAGGGGAGAGCAGCCCAAGCAGAGAAAACATCTCAAAGTCACACCAAAGACTGGAAAGAACCTGGAAGAGGAAGAAGATCAGCAGGGTCGGCTGGAGCAGAGAGCCACGGTGGTGGAGGAGGAGGTCATTTGTCGACAAGGGGGAGAAAGCAGAGAGAGAAAACCTCATCCAGGAAGGCTCCCTCAGCCTGGCTAAGGAGTCGGGGTTGGGTCCAAATGTGATGGGAAGCGTTACAAGGAGTGATTTTATCTGATGTAATTTTTTTAAGCAAAATCATTTATTTTTGGTCGTGCTGGGTCTTTGTTGCTGTGTGCGGGCTTTCGCTAACTGTAGTGAGCGGAAGGTACTCTTGATGTGGCGGCTTCTCTTGTTACGGAGCATGGGCTCTAGGCACGTGGGTTCAGTAGTTGAGGCGTACAGGCTTTAGATGCTCCACAGCGTGTGAAATCTTCCAGGATGAGGGACCAAACCTGTGTCCCCTGCATTGGCAGTAGGATTCTTAACCACTGTGCCACCAGGGATGTCCCTGATGTATCTCTAAAAGATCACCCAGCTGCCTAGTGGAGAGGGGATGGAGGGTGTGGAGGAAAAGGCAGGGAGACCATCCAAGGCAGTGGCCCACCCTGTAGGAGTGGGTAAGATGGTGAGAAGACTCAGAACCCTCTAGACCAGGATGTCTCAACCTCAGCACTCTTGACATTGGGGCTGGAGAATTCTTTGGAAGGAGGGCTGTTCCGTGAACTGTAGGATGTGTCAGAGCATCCATGCTCTCCGCTCCCCAAATACCAGAAACACCTCCAGTTATGACAAACAAAAACAACCCCAGACATTGACCCCGGGGGTCGATATCACCCCTGGCTGAGATCCACTGCTTCAGAGGCAGAGATGCCCAGGCTCACCGATGGACTAGATTAGGGAAAGGGGGCAGCCGATAAAAGAGAGGCCCCAAGAATGACCCCTAAGTTTCTGTCCATAACGAAGTAAGATCATCTCGCACGTTCTGAGGGTTTGCCCTCCACGCCAACAGGCTGCTCTAGATGTCACTGTCACTCAAACATTCATTCATTCCACGGTGAGCATCACAGTCCACGGAGAATGCTGGCCACACCCAGTGCCAGGGATGCAGCTGTGACCGAAATAGTCTGACGAGAACACGGACATAAACGCAAGTCAAGTGGGTAGGGCAGGGCCCAGGCGTCAGAAGAACCCCTGAGACTGGGCAGAAGCACAAAGGAGGACATGGCCCTTAGCTCCCAGGGGGGTTCCATGGGGGCTCCAACGCTGTGCCTCATGTGGAGACATAGAGGGGAAAGAGCACGTGCAAAGGCGCGGGGGTGTGGGCCTGGAAGGAGGGTTGGAGGAGGAGGGTCAGGCCAGAGACACTTCAGAGTCTCATTTGATCCCATGCGAGACCTGGGAGCTGCGAGAGGGCTGCTGGTATTCACATCCCTTATTATTAATGAATAAAATGAACTCAAAGCGGCATCTGTGAGTACTCACTGTATAACTCCACCTACTAAAGACTCTTCATCCCTGCCTCCAGATGAGAAAACTGCAGTTAAGGAGGTTCAATGACCTGCACAAGATTCCTTGGCTGGCAAGTGGCAGAGTCAGGGTCTGAGCCCAGGTTGGTGGATCCGGAATCCTCTGCCTCCCATCTTAAGTCAGAGAGCAGTAACGTGACCTGATGTGTGGTTTAGGAAGACCATTTAGGAGATTAGTATTCAGGCATCACTAGTTTGTGGGAGTGGATGAGATCACCAAGGAAGGATGTATTACACGGGAAGGATGGGATCATTTCTGGGAGAATGATGATGCAGGCTAGCATACCCCAGTAGGCTCTCTGTGAGGGAGAAGGAAGTGGGGGTGGAACCCTGGGAAGCAAAGGAGGGAAGAAGAGAATGAGGTCAAGGATGCTGAATGCTGCTTGAGGTCAGGTAGGGTCAGATGTTGACACCTGCCAGATCTGACAACTAGGAGATTCCTGGTGACCTTCCCCAGAGCAAATTCCTTACTGTAGCAGATGCAAAAGTCAGATGGCAGAGGGCCAAAGAAACACAATGAAGGAGAAAGACAGAGCAGGGGCTGGCAGGACTCTAGCTGGAGACAGAGTTTGGGGCCAGGGGAGACTGAAGATAAGTAAGTCCCAAACCTGAGTGTGTCAGAGGGTCAGACGCACCTGGGGAATTAAGACCCACCTTAATTAGGAACCAATCTTTCCGCAAGGGGCCTCAGCCCCTAGGAACTCCAATGACCACAGAGTCTAAGAAGCCACTGAGCTGGGCAGTGCTCTTCACACTGCGGTCCCAGGAGCACCTGCAGCTGCCGGGATCCCATCCAAGACCTGCCCACTGGGACTCTCTCATGAAGGTCCCATGGAGCTGCTTACTGAGGACTCCGGGTCATTCTGACAACAGCCAGCCTGGGACCCTGGGGCCCTCTCTGCTCCAAGTGTAGACCTTGGGCCAGCAGTATCAGCAGCTTCCTGGGGGGTTGTTAGAAATTCAGACTAACAGCTAGAAATTCAGTTAGCCTCACCCCAGGCCCACTGAACCAGAATCTGTATTTTACCAATATCTCCATGCCTTTCCAGTATATATAATGCTTGAGAAGTTCTGGACTGGAAAGGAGAGAGGGTTTTAGGGGTATGGGGACAGGTACCCAGTCACCCTCATCCACACACATTTAGGGCAGCGTCTCCTGATATTTTCCTGCCATTGATTTTTACAAAGTCAACAAGAGACTGCCAATAGAACCCTGTATGGGTTCTGATGCTTCAAGCTCCTGCTGCATCCTCCAGAACAATGGCAGGGATGATACAAACACTTAAAACATTACCTTTTTTGCAGGATGGGAAAGTGTTGTCCAGGACATTCAGTCTGCACTCCCTCTGCAAGGAAGGCAAGGGAGGCGGGCAGCTCCACCTGAACCCCAAAACCTCTCAGTACAGAGCTGCATTGCAGGCCCTTACCTGCAGGGGGCAGCACAGCAGAGCAGTCCATCTGCTCACCCATGCCTCAAGGTCTGCTTTCAGAATTACACAGGACCAGGCAAGCGCCTTGGTCAATTTCTTAATTCTCTAAGCCTCAGTCCTCATCTGTCAAATGGAGATCTAATAGGACTTACTTGGGGCGGGGGTGGGCAGGGGGGAGGACTGAATGAGACCATCCAAGCTGAGCACTGGCCACAGTACTTGGTGACTCCAGAGCCCCTACATTACGGGCTCACCTGAAATCTCCACCATCCCACCTAAGCCTAAACTGGCCTAAATCCATTCCTCCACGGGTACGCCCACATGTCAGAAAGTCCTTCTGTATTTTCACAGGGAAGAGAACGTTCTATTTTAAATCACAGACATCTATAGTTGAAGGGGGTGTGGGAATGACCCAGTCGCTTTACAGATGAGAACACTAAAGCCCAGGAAAGCCACAGTGCTTCTGCCACTCCCCTGGGGCTGTGCTAAGCACAGTGGGTGTCCCTAAGGCCTGGAATTAAATGGAGCAGCCCCGAAGCTGCCAGGCACCCCGTTTCTGCACGTGGAAGCCCTCACTAGCCTCTGCCACTGGTCTTCAAGTCCCAGCAAAATATCAGGATCCAAGGACTCAGATGATAATGAGTGTCTATAGGGTCGCAAAGAGTTGGACACAACTGAGCAACTGAATTGAACACAAAGGCTTAGAAAGAGAGAAAAGCAGAGCTCTTCTGGAGGCCACGGCGCTTGGAGCCCAGAGAGAAGGAGGAAGTCCTGGAGGAATACGTACCCTCAGAAAACTGACTCATTAACAAGGAGGAATTAGGATGGAGCACGTGGAAAAGGAGGTAGGCCAGGCTGTTAAAGCAAATCTATCAGATGCCCCCTCTGAATGTCTTGAGGGAGAGACAGAGACAGAGAGAGTGTGTGTGCGCGCATTACTGGTGGGAGGAATCCTGTTCCAGCCCAGCAGTCCCATCTGGCTCCCTGGTGACAGACAAGGAGCTCTGAGAGAGCAGCAGCGTGAGAGGGATACAGGAAGGCAAGCAAAGATTTGCCCCAATGCATCTTGTAATTAGTCATGGCTCTTTCACCGGTTCATTCAAAGATGTGCAGCGAACACCCCTCATGTGCCAGGAGCTGACACGGTTTGGCATGGGGATAACAGTGATCGAGATGTATGCAGGGTCTCTCCTAGCTGTCCTGAAACTTCTAATGTCACCTGGAAGAGAGTACCTAATACCCTTTAATGTATCTGCTTGTTTATTAGAGTAAGGAAGAGAAGGGATATGAAACAGGGCATTTGTCTAGCCTGAGGAGGAGGGCAGGAAGGCTTCTGAGTGAGATGTGGTTATAGGATGAGAGTCTCTGTATTTATCCATCCACCCACCCAACTGTCCATCCACTGACCCATTCATCCCTCAGTCCATCCATCCACCCACTGATCCATCCATCCATCCATCCATCCACCTACTCCTCCATCCATCCATCCATCCATCCATCCATCCATCCATCCACTGATCCATCCATCCACCCACCTACTCCTCCATCCATCCATCCATCCATCCATCCATCCATCCATCCACTGATCCATTCATCCATCTATCCATCCATCTTCATTCTTCTTAAGCAGCAGCCTCTGTTGTTGTTTACCAGTTCCACATTTCTATCAAAAAGGAAGCAAAAAAACTGCATGATGTCAATCCTGTAAATAACTAACATCTCTGGGCAGAGGTCAGAGGGCAGGTTTCTACTTAGAAGGAAAAGAAGGCTCAGAAAAGTAAAGTCACATGCCTTAAGTCCCACACGGGGTCAAGAACAAAGATAGAAGGACTTCTCTGGTGGTCCAGTGGTTAAGAATCTGCCTGCCAATGCCGGAGATACAGGTTCGATCCTTGATCTGGGAAGATCCCACAGGCCATGGGGCAACTCAACCCATGTGCCGCAACCAGTGAAGACCAAGTGCCCTACAGCCTGTGCTCGGCAACAAGGGAAGCCACCACAAGAAGAGGCCTACACACCAGGGAGCCTGCAGGGAGCAACGAAGACCCAGGACAGAAAGAAAAGAAGGGACAAAAGAAGCAAGAAAGAACAAAGATAGGTCTGCTCCCTACCGTGCTGAGTTGCAGCCTACCAGCCTACCCTAGAGCTACTCACAGAGGCACTGTTTGCTTTTCTAAATTGTTTGTTTTGTTTTGATACTAGTCATGTCCTCTGCAACCACACACAGACATGGTAAATACGACCCTGCGCCTCTGTCATTCTCCTAAAGGCCAGCCTTCAATATAACACTTTCAGGGGGACTGCTCATCAGCGGGAGAAAAAGCCCGGCAGAATTAGCAAATTAAGTGATGAAACAAATCTGCCTTTGTACTCCCACTGTTTGGAATGAAAAACAAAATATTTTTGAAATGCAGAACATGGAGGGAAAACCTGGCATGAGAAGCAGAACATTCAAGGGAAAGCACCGGGAAAGTTCGTCCCACACGTGTATTGTTTTCATCGTTGTTCACACTTGCCAAGATGTGATTTGCATCAGAGCATTATTATACCATCCAAGGTTTATGTTTTCTGAAACACGCGCTGCAGGGCCATGAGAAGCCTGTGGCCTTGATGGACTCCACAGGAACCACATCCCTGGCTCTGAATGTGGGTGAGGCTGATCTCCAGCATCAGGGCGACTGTTTTAAAGAAGGTCCCACAACTTCTAGAAGGTGCTCATAAGATTCCAGGCAGTGCTTGCAGAGACTGTAAAAGCCTGGCTCCTAATGGCACATGGTCCATGGCCAAGGTCAACAGCCCTGAAGGGAGATTGCCTGGAAACTGAATGCAACCGAGGACAGGTCAGTTCTGCTGTCACAAGCCAATGCTCACCAGTCACCTCTGATTCTCAGAGCAGCGGTGTCCCTGGCATCAACCATCCTCTGCACGAAAGCACTCTAACCACATCCTCACAACCTCTCCTTGATAGGCAGAGGGACTCACTCACTCTCACATCCAAAGCCTGAGTGGGTCTAAAAATGGGGAATTCAGGTCCAGGGCTACCGTTAAAGACCTCCAAAAAGCAGATCTGGGCTCATTAGAAGAAATCAATTTCCGAGAATCCCACGCTATGATCACTGGAAGTGAACTTTGTTCTGGAAAAGGATAATTACCATGCTGCCCCTGGGATCACAGATGTCAAGGCCGGGATGAAAAGCAGGGAGGGGGCTTTTCCAGGATCTGGTCCCATGGGATTCAACTCTTTGCTGTCTGCTCAATGCAGACCCGCTGTGAAAATGAAATCTTACACAAAGCCCATCAGATATTTAAAAAGAGAGAGATAGGGAGACGGAGAAGGCAATGGCAACCCACTCCAGTACTCTTGCCTGGAAAATCCCATGGACGGAGGAGCCTGGTAGGCTGCAGTCCACGGGGTTGCACAGAGTCAGACGTAACTGGCGTCTTCACTTTCACTTTTTACTTTCATGCACTGGAGAAGGAAATGAATGGCAACCCACTCCAGTGTTCTTGCCTGGAGAATCCCAGGGATGGGGAAGCCTGGTGGGCTGCTGTCTATGGGGTCATACAGAGTCAGACACGACTGAAGCAGCAGAGATAGGCAGAAGTAGAGCTCTTTGCTTTCAGAGAGAGAAGGGCCCCAGTCCAAAGGCCCCTTTGCTCTCCAGCTCTCCCCTCTCCCTCTGGGGCACTAACCATTGGCACTCGGAGAAGCACAGGATGACACAGTGATGGAGTGACTCACCCCTCTATAGAGATGAAAAGTGAGACTCAAACCAGAGAGCTGGATCCTCACAAATCCCTATTGGTCTTTATGCAGAGTTTCTAGACCCTTCACACATAAGCTTCTATGACCCAGGCAGCTTTTCTCTTCATACATTTTTTAATCACCCAAAACCTCTTATTGCATGTATGTAAAGATTAATAATAATGGCTAATTTTTCTCAAGAGCTTAGTAAATGTCAAGCACGGTCTAAACACTTAACAGGTGTCAGTTCAGTTCAGTTCAGTAGCTCAGTCGTGTCTGACTCTTTGCGACCCCATGAATCGCAGCACGCCAGGCCTCCCTGTCTATCACCAACTCCCGGAGTTTACTGAAACTCATGTCCATCGAGTTGGTGATGCCATCCAGCCATCTCATCCTCTGTCGTCCCCTTCTCCTCCTGCCCTCAATCCCTCCCAGCATCAGGGTCTTTTCATTTAAAGTTGGGATTAACACATTTACACTACTAACAGTATGCATTAAATAGATAACTAATGATGACATACTGTGTGTGGCACAGGGAACTCGACTTAATACGTCGTGGAGACCTAAATGGGAAGGAAGTCCAAAAGGGAGTGGATAGATGTACAGCTGATTCATTTTTCTGTACAGCAGAATCTAACACAACATTGTAAAGCAACTATGCTCCAATAAAATTTAATTTAAAACTAATAAATAAATAGATTTTAGAACTATAGCACCAGAGGAATATCTCTCAAAAAAAATTGCAAGCCATCCTAGAGAGGATAGTTGATGAGTGTTCAACATTGTAGATCAGATGTAATCTAACTTAGAAGAGAGAGGGGAAAACATGCTAAGGAAAGCCAACAATGAAACTCCTGGGAAAAATACACAAAAAGTCTCCGAGGTCGATGCGTGTGCATGCTCACTCACTCAGTCATGTCCAACGCTCTGAGACCTCATGGGCTGCAGCCTGCCAGGCTCCTCCTTCCATGGATTTCCCAGGCAAGAATACTCAAGCAGGTTGGTATTTCCTCCTCCTGGGGATCTTCCCAACCCAGGGATCAAACCTATGTCTCCTGCATTGGCAGACAGCTTCTTTACTGCTGAGGTGGATACTGTTTGATTATTCCTCATTTTACAGATGAGGAAACTGAGGGACAGAGAACCTCAATAACTTCCGCAAGGTACAGAGGACCCAGGAAAAACCAAAGCAGGTTTGTACCAGGCCTGTGTGCTCTGAACCTCAACGCTTCTGCCTCCCATGCAGAAGTAATAAGAAGTTAGGAAAGAGCAATTATCCATCATCCCACCTCTCAGAGTCACCCACTGTTAACGGGGATTTAATCTCGGTGTTCCTTGCTGAGATTTCCAAAGGCCGGCCACCTCTTGCTCGAAATTTCATTTCTGGCCCAGATAGAGTCATTTTCTTTCATGGGTAGAACTGGGATAGCATGAGCCATCCATCTGCTTTCTTTAGGAGACAAGATGCATGAAAGCCTCTCAAAAGTAAAACAGAGCGCTAACCACATCACCGTCACAGTACTCGGAACTCAGAACGTTTTGCTCTTGAGGCCAACACACTAGTTGGGATGCTTCTCATCTTCCTGGGCTTCCTAGGAGGGATGCTCTGGGTATCCCCCTCTCCCTTGACATAGAAAGAGGCTGACAGGACAGGACTTGTCCTAAGTAACTGCCTTCTTCCTGAGACTGATCAATAAATCATAGGACAAGGACGTCTCAAAATGTCGTGGGTACAAGACCCACCTGGGCTGCTGGGAAAGATAAAGATGCTGGGGCCTCAATCTCAGAGATTCTGTTTCAGTGGGTTTTGAGTGGTCCCCAAATCTACACAAGGCATGAGTCGGGTGACTCACCATGCACAGTTTAGGAGACACTGGTTAAGGTCCCGAGAGACCAGGACCTCCCATGGGAAACAGCTTAAAGCCTCCTTCAACTGTTGTTCAAGGGAACAGTCAAGAAAAACTAGCTGCTGAGGTTCCTTTCTTCATTGTTTGTTCTTGTTAGTATTACGTGCAGCAGCTTCCTGCTGAGCCAAGGAGATAAACCTACTAGCTCTCCTTCATTCATCCAGAAAATGTGTTAGTCACGTCGTCCTGATAAGTCTGGTGACTGATGACACCTGGCAGGCACTGAGAATGGTCCCACCAGGACTTCGGTGCAGGAGAATTTAAAGCATGGAAATGTTAGTAAGATCAATAAGTGACGTTTGTTGAACTTGCTGAGCAACAAGTATGGTTCCAATAGCTTTACAGAGGGCTAGTTAATCTTCATAACCTTGTAAAACAGAATACCTTCTGACCCATTTTACAGATGTGGCGCCTGAAGGACAGAGAGGTTAAGTAATTTGCCCAGGGTCACACAGCAGGAAGCATTAGGGCTTGATGTGACTGATTCATCAGGCCCTCAACCACTAGGCACACAGCCAATGTCCTCAAGGCCCCACACAATTGCCCCCCACGACACACTTCTCTGAACACCCCCGAAATTTGCTCCTCCTTCCCACCAGCCACAGCATTACCACGGGCAGACCTGGTTAGCCAGCGCCCCTTCTCATACCTGCTAGGCTTTTCCCTTCCCTGCAAGAAACCTCCACCTCTTACTGGGCTAATTCATCCTTCCCCTTCCAGTCTCAGCTTAGCAGCTTCTCCCAGAACACTCCCTGGATGCCCCAGGTGAGATGGGGGACCCCCCTGTGGGATGCCAGCACCCAGGATACACCCCTTTTCCCGGCGTGTGACACTCTGTTCGGTGGAGTGACCTCAGCTGACTTCGTCCTCTCCCAGGACAGGAATGTCCTTGTTCACCATCCTCCCCACCCCCTGCCCCGTGGCAGCAAGTGCCTAGCGCACAGTAGGTGCTGAATGAATGTTTGTTCAGCAAATTAGTGAATGCATGAACATGGCTCATCAGTGGCTGTGGGAGTCAGGAAAATGCATCACCAGCTCTCCAAGGCAGGGAGTATGACTGATGGGGGCTTCTGCACCCAACCCCCTCACCCCAATCCTGTGGCCATATTCAGGCTAAAGCTACACCTCTCCAGGGCCGTCCTTCCTCCACTGACTGGCAGGGCAGATGTGCAGAGACCTGCCCACCCCTGCAAGACCTAGGATGCTGCCAAGAGGTGCCTTCTGCGTCAGGACACCTGTGGCCCTGGCCGAAACCACTGGTGGCCCACACTGGCTCTTCTTCCTCCTCCTCCCGCCCTCCTTTCCTTCCTTCCTTCCATCTCTCCCACCGTAAATGCTCAATGTCCATCTTCACCCTCCCTGCCTTCCCTGGCTCCCACCCCCAGGAAGTCTCAGCAACGCCTCATCTTGTCTTGTGTCAGCATCTCAGCACACCTGGATAACGCAGTGGCAGAGCCCGGGTCCCACCTATTACTCCAGGCCTGTCCCCAAAGTCAGGGCGGCCGCACAGATTCTTCCTCAAGTCGCCACTAGAACCAGCATCCCAGCACGCTGCAGGCAAGAGGTGAAATGGGGAAGCAGAGCAAAGGCAGTGCCTCCCCTCCACTCCCATCTCAGGAGGCGCTCAGAGGGGCCCTGAGCAATGGCAGGATGGGGAGGGGGCATCCGAGCAACAGCACTGTCACTGCTCTGCCCCCAAACACGCCCCGACCCCGACCTCCCCCCGCACCCCCTTCCCAGCATTGAACTGGCTGGGGTCCTCAGTTGCAGGGAATGGGAACAATCCCAGTTTGGCTTTTACTGTCAGACAGCGAGCGGCAGAGACAGGACGTGCTCTATATGAGGGCGCTCCACTCGGGATGCCTGGGACACAGAGAGCAGTGGGACCGTCTGGGTGAGCATCAAGGGGCGGGCTGTGCTAGGAGCTCAACAGGAAAACCATGCAGCAGAGTCATGGTGATGGGCTTGAGCAGCCCTGGGAACTAATCCACCACCACAGGCAGGCTCCCCTCTTGTTGGCTGCAAGACACAAAATAGCCAAGAGAAAAAAAAATATACCACACTGGGTCACTGCCATCAAGCCACCGGTTAAGTGGGCTGCCCACCCTGCTCTCTAGGGCATGCCATGCTCTCAATAGCCCACAAATGACTCCTCACCAGAATCACCAAGACCTCCAACAGTGTCTAATCCCCCCTCTAAAGAACTTTGTCTTCGCTCAGGAGGTCAGGAAAGATCATGGGCTTTACTGCTAGATTCCAAAAGAAATGGAGAGGCCAACAACCCTTGCCCCTGATAAGAAATAGCAGGAATCAAGATGGCATGGGCCCCTGCATATTTAAAGTGCATTGAGAACTGGGGACACTGGTTACCTGCCACCACACCCGCATGCCCCCCAAATGAAGGACATTGATGACAGAAATCAACCCTGAATACTCATTGGAAGGACGGATGCTGAGGCTGAAGCTCCAAAACTTGGGTCACCTAATGCAAAGAGCTGACTCATTAGAAAAGACCTTGATGCTGGGAAAGATTTGAAGGCAGGAGGAGAAGGGGATGACAGCGGATGAGGTGGTTGGATGGCATCCCTGATTCAATGGACATGAACTTGGGCAAATTCTGGGATGTGGTGAGGGGCAGGGAGGCCTGGCGTGCTGCAGTTCATGGGGTGGCAAAAAGCTGGACACGACTAGTGACTGAGCAACGACAACATGCAAATGACACCTCTGCAAAGCAGTCAGAGGCTGCATCCTAATTTAGAGTCACCCTGACACTTTTCTGTGCTGTGGGACACAGAACATCTGTTTGTAACCCCTTTCAGTCCTTTCTCTTCCAACTATTGAATCTAGAAAACCTGACAGCCTTTTTAGCCCTAAGACATTTCCTACATTTTATGGGCTTCCTCTTCTGGGATCTTAACAAAGGATATGGTCGTAATGATGTCAGAAGCCAAAAGTTCCTGAAATGCTTTTTTATGAGGGATGCACAGTAACCTTCTGACCTCAAAGATTTTCCGCCCCCCTTTTCTCCTACTCTAAACCATCCTGAAGCTAGTCTTTGAATGTTACTAGTAAACGAACCATTCCAGTCACGTATTTGAATTACAAGAATGCGCCATATCCTCTTCTTTTAATTATTACTTTTTCATCTGTCTCTAAATTTTTTTTTAAAAAGCCATTAGGCAACTGCAAACTAGTTGTATCGCGGATGAAAGTGCAAGTCTGCATTAAAAATCAAAAATAAAAAGACTGCACAGTCACAGCCTCCCTTGGATCAGCAAGATTTGTCTGGATGTGCCAGGAAAAAAATTTTTTTTTTTTGATGTTCTGTGATTTTTGCAGCCATTTAAATTTTATTAGCAGTTATGGAGCCTGTTACCGCTGATGACATCTTGCGGCTCTAGCCAAGTCCTGGCAACGAGAACACCGCCTGAATGACAGGGCCCAGGCAACCTGGCCCCACATGTTCAGTGACACAGGAACACAAACCCTCCCAGCTCAGGCACTTCATCAAGATTCTCTCCGTGCAAGCAGGAAGACGCAGCCTGCAGCGCTGGTAATAACAGAGTTCTCTGGACGTGGCGGGGAGGATTGGTGAGAAAGAGTGAAGCTGATATTTGTGCAAAAGAGTTGATTTAAAACATGACTTTAGCATGACTCCATGTCACTAACTTCTCAGCTGGTGACAGTATTGGTATTTAAATTGGCAGTTACCGAGAAAGCAGTGGCAGATCCTGAAAGGCAGCTGCCATCACCTGGGAGGACCCAAGGGAACCAGGTGGGACTGGGGGGGGTGGGGGGGCGGTTCTGGCAGACAGAACTGTTGGCACCTCCCTGGCACCCTGAGAAGAGGATCAGAAGGACACCCGCAGGGATATGAGGTGGGGGGAGCTTTAACTAAATAATAAAACTTCTTAAGAACTGGGAGCTTTCATGACTTCAGTAATGAAAAAGTTCCTCTAATCCAGGAAGATGGTAAATTGGACAAATTCCTCTCGGTCTTTCTTTAGGCTCTAGGACGTCTTACCTCAACAGACCTGACTCAACATTGTTTAACCAGAGAGTCTGAGGTCTCCTGTGGCAGGTCCAGGGGAGGAGTAACCAGGACCTCTGGCAGACAGTCTGATTCCTCTCAGCTTCTGGGGGTGCAATGGGGACTGGAGATCACTGAAGTTGGCACAGGCTTCCTTGGTGGTGCAGACAGTAGAGAATCTGTCTGCAATGCAGGAGACCTGGGTTCGATCTCTGGACCAGGAAGATCTCCCAGAGAAGGGAACGGCTATCCACGCCAGTATTCTTGCCTGGAGAACTCCATGGATAGAGGAGCCTGGTGGGCTACGGTCCATGGGGTCGCGAAAAGTCAGACATGACTGAGCAACTTTCATTTCCCCCATCTTAGGCTGCCTTGCAGCACACATCTCAAAACAGGGCATTGCGGGGGTCTCTGGGTTCTGTCTTCTGAAAATGCTCACTGTGACTAATGTGCTGCCATCCTGAATATTCCCAGTATACCTGAAATAGAACAGCCCACTCTCCTTAGTTTAGAGAACCTGTTAGAAAGTAGAAGCTAGGAAGCATCCTCCAGCCCTTCTTTGATGACTGAAGAAGCCCCAGGGAACCTGGATCAAAAATTCTCTGGCAATCCTGGAGACTCTCCCTTTCAGGGCACATGCATGGCTGAGGAAGGAAGACGATGGGAAAGCGTATTTTATTAAGCGCCTGCTATGCACCAGACATCAGCAGTCGAAGGTCTGACTCTCATATCCAGACCAGCAGGTCTGCTGTCCTTCCAGACCTGCTCCCATTTTACAGATGGAGAAACTAAGGCTCCAGAAGCAAAATGACTAGCCAGGGGCAGAGCTGGGATCTAAGCCAGAAACGTGACCCCACACTGACAATAAGAAGACAGCTACTGTTTACTGAACACTTACTTCATAACAGCAGCAGTTTGAAGACTTTTCAAACTCATTTAATCCTCCTCAAAGTGCCACAGGATTTAAGGAAACAGAGGCTGAGTATCTTGCCCAGGGCCCACTGCTCACACGTGACAAAGCCAGGATTCAACCGAGGCCCTGTGGCCCCAAAGCCAGGCCCCTCCCACTCTGCACTGCTCCAAGCGCAGCCAGCACCCCAAGGAAAACACATATGTGTTCATGGGATGTTTATCTGTTTGGAAATGTCAGCACCTTTGGTTGAAAGACCATATGCTAACAAACCAGAGAAAATGAATTCAATGTCACTGAGTCTAAGACATCACCAATTAGAAGGCATGCCAAAATTTCCATACAACTGAGAAAGAAAAAGTACTCTGCCAATTAAACCAGGACACATGTTTTCTTACCCCATTGATTGTAAAAGGTGTCTCACATTCAGAGACCTGAAAATGTAAAAAGATGTGTGTCTTAGGATTAAACACTTGAATGAGCAAGATGGTGAAATGAACCACAAACCAGAGATGTAGAGTGGAAACAAGGTTCTCTGAGCACAGAGTATCCTAACACTAAATCTAGTTTTCCAAGAAAACCTGATAATCCCAAGTTTTATGTGCAAGCTTCCGATTTAGAAACATTGGCAACTAACTCATGTTTTTCATGTCCTTGCACAGGGACAAAAAGGCTGCCTACAGCCCAATCTGTCTGGGAGCGCTCCCAGTTTTCTCCCAGGTGGACTGGAAGACAGAGAGCTACAGGCATCAGTTTAGTTACAGCACCTCCCACCCCAGTGGCTTTTAAAGGCACACCACTTTCACAGGCAGCCATACACACTACCTAGAGTTCAGAGTAATTTTTTTTTTTTTAATCATGGAAGTATCCAAGTAAAGACACCTCACAGAAGTAAGACTACTTCTATAATTGACTCAAAAAATATTTATTTTCTCTTATAAAGCACTCTCCCAGGCTTTCCACCTACTCCTGTTCTATTGACACGCCTTGTCCTGTTTCATGTGAGCATGTGTTTTTCGATCACTCTCTTGTGTCTGATTCTTTGCAACCCCATGGACGGAAGCCTGACAGGTTCCTCTGTCTATGGGATTTTTCAGGCAAGAATACCAGAGTGGGTTGCTATTTCCTTTTCCAGGGGATCTTCCCGACCCAGGGATCAAACCCGTGTCTCCTGCATCGGCATGTGGGTTCTTTACTACCGAGCCACCTGAGAAGCCCTCCTGTTATCACAACCACCAAATACGGAGGCAAGAGTAAAACAATAGATCAAATGACCCCAAGGGGATGCAGTGAAAACTCATCCAGCACACAGCACACAGGGGGCTGAGCGCTCAGGCCTGCTCCCGGGGGCCCTGGCCACTGCACACTCTGCCTTGTCAATATGTACCTGGTATGGTACGTGGCTAATGTCCTGGAATTCCAGAATGGAACTTCATTTGGAACAAGAGTGTGTGCAATATACATAATCAAGTTAAGAAGACGCCACTCTGGATGAGGGGTAACTCCAAGCCCACGATGGGTGTCCTTTTAAGCAAAGGGAAGTCTGAACACAGAACACACGTGCACAGGGCAGACACCACAGGAGGCTGGAGGCAGAGACGGGAGTGTTTCATCTACAAGTCAAAGACGCCAACGGTGGCCAGCGATGAAACAAGGAAGGATCTGCCCCTAGAACCTCCAGAGAGAACACAGCCCTGTGGACATCCTGATTCTGGACACTCGGCTTCCAGACCTGGGAGAGAATGCATTTCTGTTCTTTCAAGTCATGGGTTTGTGATATTTTGTTTGAGCAGCCCCAGGCAACTGAAATATCCAGGGAGTTTTGGAGCACTTCTGTATGTCTCCATCTACTGTACAATTGCTGGCTTCTTCGAACAGCAGCCAGGGCCCTTTTAGAAACGCTAGCGTATGGTCAATTCATGTTAAGGTCAAGTGCAGCCTGACAAGCGGGACACTGTCCCTCGGGAGCTGACTGACCAGCTGGGAGTTTACACGGCCACCCCGCCATCTGGAGAGCGCCACCGGAACCGCGCGCAACGCACACGTCCGGATGGGCCGGGGGGCCTGGAAGGATGTGACCTTGACGAGTCCTAGACCTTGGCGGCTGATGGGAGGCGGCGCAGGTTTCAGGCCAACGGAGTGAAGGCAGAGACTTCAGAAGGCTGCTGAAGTGGAAGCAGCAAAATGCCGTCATCAAAATCCACTTAGGTGCTTAATTGTGCGGGACTCGAGCAGAGCTGGGAACACTCTGGAGGGAGGGGGCCAAGTGCAGGGCGGTGTAGACACGGGTTCCCAGCTGAACGCAGGAGAGCTCTGAGCAGTTCCCCTACCTGTGACCCCGTGAGCCTGCCAGGCCCACCTCAGATCCTCGAAGATTTGCTTCCTTCTCTTGTACCGGGGCTTCCGTGTCTGGCTGGCCCCCTGGAGCTCAAAGCTAGAGAGAATTTCATAAGAGCTGATGACTGTGTGTTTAAGACTCTCTGGAGGCGGAGTCTTGAAGGGGTTTCTATGGCTCCTAAGCGAAAGCAGGAAGAGACAGGGTGGGCAGCTCTGCAGGAAAGGGGCAAGGGATGGGCTGGACATTTAGCATGGCAGGGCCAGGAATGTCACTGCAGACGTGGGTTTGAGGATCATGTCACTGGCACTCATGAGGGAATAATGTCCATTAGCACTTACTGAACGCGTTACTGGGGCCCGGAAACCCAGCTCTGAACCTCACGCACGTTAGCTCGTTTAAGAGGGACATTAAGGCCCTGTGGTCAGCCGTGCTGATCTCCACTCCGTTTCTGACTTGGATTACGGCCTGGACACACCGCCTATTAAATGTTTTAACTATCACCCCTGGGTTATTATCCGCATTATGCGGATGAGGAAATTGCTAGAGCGGAAGGTAAGTCGGTGCCCAGAGCCTCAGAGGCCATAAACGGAGGCCAAACACTAATGTGTGTGTGTGTGCGTTCAGTCACGTTCGACTCTTTACGATCCCATGGACTATAGCTGCCAGGCTCCTCTGTCCATGGAATTTCCCAGGCAAGAATACTGAAGTGGGTTGCTATTTCCCCTTCTAAGGGATCTTCCCAATCTAGGGACGGAAACCACATCTCCAGGATCTCCTGCACTGGCAGGCAGATTCTTTACCACTGAGCCATCCAGGAAGCCCTGGCCTCCAAAGACCCTGTTTTTAACCATAGGATTTACGGTCTCACATTTGAGAGGAAAGAAACCAAGTGAAGTGGCGGCCATGCCTGAAACGATCTGAGATGTTTCTAATGAATATGCAAACAAACAGAAATGACTATGTTAGAAAAGGGGCAGTGTTCACACACACAGGTCTTGGATACCTTCTGTACCATGAGAGCTGGAGAGGAATGTAAGTTTTCATTCTGAAGCATTTCAGGGACAGAGAATTAGCCACAACACTCTTCTCTAGACTCCCATTTTCTGAAGATCGAGATCTTCAGAAGGCTTTTGAAATTCAGCATTTAACAATGGCTTGCCAGCTACACGACCTGGAGGAAAAAGGGTTGTCTCAATTGGGCGACAAGGTGGTGTGCCCCAGCAGAAAGAAGAGTGAGGCTCTCAGAGAGGCCAGGCAAGTGGCAGGGGCTGCCACCACATCTACGGGGCTGGCAGGCCCCCAGCAGCCCAAACGGCTTGACTTGTCCCTGGGAAGGATGCGTATTAGATGCCTCGGGCTGCGACAACAGAGTCCTCCACACTGACTGGCTCTGAGCAACGGAAATGTATTCCCTCACATTTCTGGAGGCCAGAAGCCCACAGTCGAGGTGTCAGCAGGGCCACGCTCCCCCCTGAGACTCATGGTGGACTCTCGCCCCGCCTCCTCTTAGCTCTGGGGGCAGCTGTCAATTCTCGGCGTTCCCTCTCTGGCAGCCGCATCACTCCCATCTCTGCCGCTGCTGTCACGTGGCCTTCCTCCGTCATATCCTCTCTGCACGTCTCACGAGGACATCAGTCACATTGTATTAAAAGCCCACCGGAGTCCAGTATGACCTTATCTTAACTAATTACACCCGCATCATCCCAATTTCATATAAGGTCACATTCAGAGGTTCTGGGGGTGAGGACTAGGACACATCTTTGGCAGGAACATAATTGAACCTATAATAGTAAGAGCTTTACTTTCACACTGTTTTAAAAAAAATAGAAGCAGGAAAGTCTGTGAATGTCATCCTGTTACATTTGTAGGACAGCTGTCACTCACTATGGAACACTTTTTTTAAAAACAAGAGACGGGTAGATGGCTGGGTTAGTTTGTGAGGAGTGTCATAACAAAGGACAACAACGTGGTGGCTTCGACAACAGACAACATGTTGTCTCGCAGCTCAGGAGGCCATGAGTTAAATCCTAGTGTCAGGAGGCTGGTTCCTTCTGACGGCTGTGGAGAAGGCTGTTTCAGGCCTCTCTCCTTGGCTTATAAATGGCCACCCTCTCTCTCTGTCTTCCCATCGTCTTCCCTCTTTATGGATCTTGGTATTCAAATTCCACCTTTTTATAAGGGCATATTGGATACGGTCCACTCTAACAACCTCAGTTTGGCCTGATTACCTTTATAAAGGTCTTATCTCCAAATAAGGTCATGTTCTTTTTGCTTCTTCATGCTATTTAAATTTTTTTTAATATATTTTTTCTTGAAAATGTCTGTATAAGTTTTGGCTGCACTGGGTCTTCGTTGCTGCGCAGGGCTTTGTGGGGGCTGCTCTGGTTGCAGTGTGCAGGCTCTTCATTGCGGTGGCTCCTCTTGTTGAGGAGTCTGGGCTCGAGGCATCTTCAGTAGTCGTGGCTCGAGGGCTCCAGAGGGTGGGTGCCGAAGTTGTGGTGCGGAGGTGTAGCTGCTCCACCTCATGTGGGATCTTAGCTCCCTGATCAGGTATCAGATTGGCGTCCCCTGTACTGGAGGCAGACTCTTAAACACTGGACCACCAGGGAAGTCCCTTTTTAATACATTTTTTAATTGAAGTATAGTTGATGTACAGTATTAGGTTACAGGTGTACAATATGGTGATTCACAATTTCTAAAGGTTATACTGCATTTCTAGTTATTAGAACATATTGGTGATATCCCACGTGTTGTGTAATATATCCTTGTAGCTTATTTTATACCTAATCATTTGTGCCCTTATATTGTACCCTTAATCCCCTACCCTTCTATTACCATTCCCCACCCCCACCCCCAGAGAAGGAAATGGCAATCCACTCCAGTGTTCTTGCCTGGAGAATCCTGTGGACAGAGGAGCCTGGTGGGCTGCTGTCTATGGGGTCGCACAGAGTCGGACACGACTAAAGCGACTTAGCATGCAAGCGTGCATTGGAGAAAGAAATGGCAACCCACTCCAGCATTCCTGCATGGAGAATCCCAGGGACAGAGGAGGCTGGTGGGCTGCCGTCTATGGGGTCGCACAGAGTCAGACACGACTGAAGTGACTTAGCAGCAGCAGCAGCCCCACCCCACTGGTAACCACGAGCTTATTCTGTAAGTGTGCTTCTTCTCTGTTATATTCACTAGTTTGTTGTATTTTTTAGATTCCACATATTAGTGATATCACAGAGTATTTCTCTCTCTCTTAGTTCACATAGCATAATGACCTCCAAGTCCATCCATGTTGCTGAAAATGGCAAAATTTGGCTCTTTTATATGGCCAGGTCACATTCTGAGGTACTGAGGTTATAGGTCTTCAACATGTGAATTTGATGGTGGGGATGGGGACACAACTGAACCCACAACAGTGTTGTCCAGCTTTGCTCTTTACACAGCTGAAGGGAGGACTAGTTCCCACTATAGTTGCATCTCCCCAGTCACTGTCGGGCTACCTCCCAGGTCACAGCGTGTCACCTGTCACCACCCCCTCCTCTAAGAAAAGACAGAGCAGCCTGAGAGATGAACAAGCAAGCTGTACCCATCCCATGGACACTGCCTGACTCCCGGGACACTCTACATGCCAGCCAAGCAGGAGGGGCCTTGGTAAAACAGCTGAAGTACTGCTAAAGTTTGGCAAGGAGAATGACTCAGAATCCAGGTTTTTTCTCCTCATCTCTGCTTGCCCTGGAGCACCAGGTTTAATAGAAAACATTATATGTGGCACCACCTAGAGTCAGATTGTGAGAAAGACCTGAAAAGAAAAGGAAGAGTTTCTGACTGGGCTTTCTTCCCCTTTGATATTTCTTAATGATCATTATTTCAAACTTGCCCTCTCAACCCTTTCTCCTAGATTTCTGCCATCACACCCGACTAAATAAAAGTCATGCTCAAGAAACAGGTGGGAACACTACAAGCAAAGAAAACTCAAATTCCATTTTTGGACCTACTTTTCTAAATCTTTGCATTTGGAGTTTCATTAAAATTTTATCATTTGACAAGATTCTTGAATTTATCCCCATCCCCATCCCTGCCAACACACACACACACAAACACACACACACACATGGCCTGAGATTTTAAAAGTCTGTACATACCTGAAAGATAGTGATCGATACAATTTTTCAAAAAAGAAAATGAATGACCTTGTGACAGGGATCTCAGGATCTCTCCCCTACTTGGTTAGAACAGAGAAATGTCAGCTGCAATCCAACACAAAGCTGGCAGGAGATTTGAAGGCTCTGATTTCAAGTCACATGTATGTTCTCGAAATTCGGATTTCTGCTTTATTATTATGGCAAGGGGCAGTAATAAAGTACAGTTTCTTCTTTCAGAGATTCACAGACTAATTGCCATTTTAGAAATCATTTACAAGCATATCTTGCCTCATTGCATTTCATTTTATTGCCCCTTGCAGATACTGAGTTTTGTTTTTTTTTCTCTCTCTCTCACAAATTGAAGGTTTGTGGCAACCCCGTGTCAAACCATTTTCCCAACCATGTTGGTTTACTTTGCGTCTCTCTGTCACGTTAGGGGTAACATTTTCATTATTATTGTGTTTACTATGTTGATCTGTTATCAGTGATCCTTGATGTTACCACTGTCACTGTTCTGGGGCTCCATGAACCATGCCCAGGTAAGATGGCGAACTTAACTGATAAATGTCATGTGTGTTCTGACTGTTCCACAGACCAACTGGCCTTTCCCTCATCTCTCTCCCTCTCCCTCGCCCTCAGGCTCCCTATTCCCTGAAACACAGTATTAAAATTAGGTTAAACAGTAACCTTATAATGACCTCTAAGTGTTCAAGTGAAAGGGAGAGTCACAAATCTCTCGCTTTAAACAAAAACCTAGAAATGATGATTATACTCGGTGAGGAAGGAATGCCAAAAGACCAAAAGCTAGGCCTCTAGTGCCGAACAATTAGCCAAACTGTGGAAAAGTTCTTGAAGGAAATTAAAAGTGCTGCTCCAGTGAACACACGAATAAATAAAAAAGCAAAACGGCTTTATTGCTGATATGCAGAAAGTTGTAGCGATCTGGACAGAAAACCCAACCAACCACAACAGTTCCTTAAGCCAAAGCCCAATCCAGAGTCCAATCCTAACTCTCCTCAATTCCATGAAGGCTGAGAGAGGTGAGGAAGCTGCGGAAGAAAAGTCTGAAGCCAAGAGCGGCCAGATCATGAGGTTTAAGGAAAGAAGCTCTCTCCATAACAAAAGTGCAAGGTGAAACAGTAAGTACTGATGTAGAAGCTCCAATAAGTTTTCCAGAAGATCCAGTTCAGATAATGAATAAAGGTGACTATAAAATTTCAGTGTAGAGAAAACAACCATTTATGAGACGAGGTCATCTTGGACTTTCATAGCTGCAGAGGAGAAGTCAATGCTTGGCTTCAAAGCTTCATGGACAGGTTAACTCTCTTGTTAGGGGGCTAAAGAGCTGATGACTTTAGGTTTACCATTTACCATTAAAAATTCTAGGGCCCTTAAGAATAATGTTAAATCTACTCTATCTGTGCTCTATCGATGAAATGACAAAGCCTGGATGACAGCACATTTGTTGACAACACTGTTTACTAAATATTTTAAAACAACTGTTGAGACCTACTGCTCAGAAATAAAGATTCCTTTCAAAACGTTACTGTTCACTGACAACACACGTGGTGAGTCAAGACCTCTGATGGAGATGAACAGTGAGATTAATGTTGTTTTCATGCCTGCTAACATCCATTCTGCAGCCCACGGATCAAGGAGTCATTTTGACTTTCGAGTCTTGTTCTTTAAGAAATACATTTCATAAGGCTAAAACTTCCAAAGACAGTGATTCTTCTGATAGATCCGGAAAAAGTAAATTGAAAAACTTCTGGAAGGATTCACCTGTCTAGATTCCATTAAGAGTATTCGTGATTCATGGGAAAAGGTCAAAATATCAACATTAACAGGAGTTTGGAAGAAGTTGATTACAACTCTTATGGATGACCTTGAGGGTTCAAGAATTCAGCGGAGGAAGTAAATGCATATGTGGTGGAAACATCAAGAGATCTAGAAATTAGAAGCGGAGCCTGAAGATGTGACTGAACTGCTGCAATCTTATGATAAAACTGTAATGGGTGAGGAGTCCCTTCTTCTGGATGAGCAAAGAAAGTGGTCTCTTGAGATGGAATCTACTCCTGGTGAAGATGCTGTGAAGGTTGTTGAATGATGAAAAAGGACTTAGGACATTACATAAACTTAGTTGATAAGAAGCAGCAGTAGGGTTTGATAGAATTGACTCCACTTTTTAAAAAAAGTTCTGTACATAAAGTGCTAGCAACAGCATTGCCACTACAGAGAAACTGTTCATGAAAGAGCCAATCAATGCAGCAAACGTCACTGTTTCTTATTTTAGGAAATTGCCACAACCATCCCAACCTGCAGCAACCACACCCTGATCAGTCAGCAGCCATCAACACCAAGGGAAGATGCTTCACCAGCAAAAAGATTACAACTTGCTGAAGGCTAAGACGATGGTTAGTAGTTCAAAGCAATTCTAATTTTTTAATTAAAATATGTACATTATTTTTGGACTTAATTCTATTGCATGCTTAATATACCACGGCTGCAGTTGCTGTTCAATTGCTTAGTAGTGTTCGACTCTTTGCAACCCTATAGACTGTAGCCCACCAGGCTCCTCTTTCCATGGGATTTTCCTGGCAAGAATACTAGCGTCTGTTTCTATTTCTTCCTCCAGGAGATCTTCCTGACCCAGGGATCGAACCTGTGTCTCTCGAGTCTCCCGCACTGCAGGTGGTTTCCTTACCACTGAGCCACTGGGGAAGCCTACAGTATAGTAAAAACACAACTTTCATATGCACTGGGAAACCGAAAAACGTGTGTGACTCACTTTACTGAGATGGTCTAGAAGTGAAACCACACCATCTGCAAGGTAGGACTGTCTACAGGAAAACATTATTGATGTTTCTTAAGTTTCTTGAGAAGTAGATCAGTAGTGATAACATACAGTACAATCCTGTTCAGCAGAATAACACGGATTCATGTACAAAAGACTGAATGAACCCACTGGTGGTCTCTGATGGAGAAAGGTTACAACGACTTACTCTTGGGAACAGCCATCAAGTTCTGCATCATCTCTCCATGGCTCAGTCTGCTCAACTGGAGATAACAACAGTGTGTTTCTCATCAGGCTTCTGACAATCCATGTTACTATAATGTAAAGTGCCTGGATAGTGCAGCCCAGAGGAAGCTCAAGTAATGGCATGCCATTGCTCTTGTCATAATCAGGGCTTTCATGGAACTTTTATGTTTTTTAAAAACATATTCTTATTCTTCTATTCCAAGGAAAAGTAATCTGGATAAAACAATCATTTAGGGTATTCCACTAAGAACAGAGATACACTCAGACTATCCCCAAATGAGCTTCCACTCTCAAAACTCTTTAGGTGGAAAATTCAATGACTCAACCTAGTTGGAAATTTATTCTAGCCCATTAATATTTCACAAGGTCAGAAATACAACTAGTAAACAGGGGAATGGGAAAACAATCAACCACTTTAGATAATTTTAAAAAATGAAATATGTAACTGTTTTCAACTATATTAAACAAACCAGAAAAACTATTTTTTTAAAGAAGATTTCCCAATGCTGCCAAGACTAAAATAAAGCCAGAAGTCACACATGTTGCCAGTGGGAGAATAAGCTGGTGCAAACCGTTAGCAGAACAAGTGGGCAGTCTGATCAAGAGTTAGAAAAACCTCCTGTCCTTTCACCTAATCATTGCATTTCTGAGAATCAAGCTGAAGAAAATTTCTCAAAATAGGGGGAAAGTCATATAAACCCTCATTTCACAACCATGAACATTATCCCTAGGTGAAAAACTGCAAACAATGTGAATGCCAAATAATAGGTAAATAAACTATATTATACCAAATGAATGGTCTGTTTAAGCATTAAAAGTGATAGAGAAATACACTGTAAAAACATAGAGAAATGTTAAAATGTTACTTGGGAAAAAAATCAAAATATAAAATTGTATACCTCTGGTGATTACAACTGAGAAAAGCCTAAATGCAAACTTGTAAGATGCTAATAGTGATCTATGAAAGAGGACAGACTCTATGTGGGATGCTGTTTTTCTCCTTTCCCATTGCCCCAATTTTTATTATTACCTTTAAATTAAAAAGTTTCTTCCTGTCTCACGAAAATCTTTTTTCCGCCGTGGACACAGCATTAACTGCTCTCTGCCTTGTAACCCTCCAGCACACACTTCTCCAGGCCCTTCTCTCACCGTTTGCAAAGGGCAAGGCTACCCCCTGATGAAGTGTATTCTCTTCTAAATGCCAAAGCTATTTCACAGGGCATTAGAGGAGATCCCTTCTCCCAAGTGAGAACACCAGCGGCCCTCACTCTCCTCCCTGTTAAGTACCAGGTTGTTCCAAAGAATCAGAGAACGAACCCTGTAACTTCTAAGCAAGACACAGAAGAAGGTGGCATGGATTCTAAATCGACCACCCCTAGGGAGCCCCTGAAAGGATGGATCAAATGGTACCTACCCTGGAGACCTCGGCCCAGGCCATCCGGGCTCTGGCTGAAACCATTCTGTATTTCTGTCCTCCGGGTATGGATAAGTTCCTTAATGGACCCTAAACAGTTTGATCAGCAGAAGTAAGAAAGCAAAAAAGACTTAAACATCCAACAATAGGGAAATTATTAGATTACAGAGCATCTACTGGATGGAAGGGTAGGTAACCTATAAAACAACAATTACAGGTGCTACATGTGTGGGAATATGTCAAAAGGTCTCTAAAGTAAAGTGTAGGAAAAGCCAGCTACTCAATCACATGCCCCATGACAACAACCACACCTTGTGCAGACTCACCAGCAACACTCAAAGTTTACAAGTCACTGACTATATCCAGGCACTGGGCTGTGTGCTTCACAGCCATTAAAAAGTAACAACAATGCCACTTAGAAGGCTGATTACTCTCATTTTGAGAGGAAGGAATTGAGGTAGCACAAGGATTAAGGAATTCTCATTTAATCCTCCCAGTGACTAAGTTTCAGACCATTCTGGTAGCTTTCCTAAAATCACACAGCATGGTGGGGAGAGGGTTGGGGAGGAGGGGTGGGGTTTGGACAAAGTCCTTCTCTAGGTCTCACACCCTCAAGTCCTGGACTGGAAGGGAATACACAAGGAATCTGAACTGCAAGGAGAATTTGTCTTAGAAAAAGGACTTCTTTTCCTTCCCTCTGTTGTCTAAACGTTCCAGCGGTCTTCTGTTTTTATACTTTCAAGAGGGGCAATGGAGGAAAGGTTTTGTGAATGCCTGTGTTTATGTGAATGGTTTTTTAAATTATGTTTTGATCAAAAGACTAAATAAATGCCAATAAAGTCTCTACTGCACTTGGGGGTGAAGGGTAGGAAACAAGGATAAAAAAAAATAATGGAGAATAGCCAAGGCGAGCCTGTTCCAAACCAAACCAAACCAAACCTCGCCAAGCAGCTGCCCACACCATCTTTTCTTAAATTTCTCTTTTCACCAGCTCTTCCCATTTATGCATGAATTCTGAAATCATGGCACTGGACTGGCAGAGGACACAGAATGTCACAGAGAACATTAAGATCACACAGCTGCAACTGACAAAGCTGGGAATCAAACTTAGGTCTCAACTCTTGATCCTGCATCCTGTCACAAACTTGTCCTGCTCTGAATATTCCTAGTTCAGCTAAACACAATCTGTATTTATGGGAGATCAAATACACACTGTATTCCAAAAACAATCATTCACATTCAGAATGTTTAATAATGCTCAAAACTGGACAGATTATAGGGTTCACACATACTGTCTCATTTGAAACTCAAATTACAAACATTCAACTTCCAGCAATTTCAAAGCCAGACTAGAAACAGAAAAAGCTGAAACAGACATCATACTTTTTTTTAAAATAACTCTGTAAAAATAAAAATGCATTATGTAGAGTGGTCTATTCAGAAGAAATCACATGCAACAAACGAGATGAAATACCTCTCACAAAAAAAACATACTCTCCAGCCATCCCCTCCCAAATTCCTCTGAAGAGTGGGGGGAGGCGTCGGGGACCCAGGGAGACCTCTGAGGGGCCAGTCTCGGATGGGGCACGTCAGGAGGGAGAGGGAGCCTGGCCCCGGAGGGGGCCTTAAACCCAGTGCTCCTTCCTGTACGTCAACAGGCTGAGCCTCAAATCCTGGTAACAGCTATGTGAAAAGTTCAGATAATCATCATCTCCTCATTTCCTCAGCTGGCTTCCAGAAAGACAGCAGATTCAGAGCCAGAACACAGAGTTCTCCTGTGCAAGAGGCCCTGTGGCCCGATGCCCGAAGCCCAGGAAACAGCCAAGAGCCAATACCCAGCTGTGTGGTCCCCGGGCACCGGACAAGCCGGGGCCTCCTCACTGGCCCCGGCGTGCGTCCTGTCAGCCAGCGTGCCACGGCCCAGCTCACTCTGCAGCACCCAGCTTTGGCAACGAAGAGAAATAAGGCTCTAAGGCCAGGGAGAAGGACCCTACCACTCCTGGGGGCCCCTCAGCTCACACCCCCGGGGCCTTCTTTCTCGGAGATGAGCACCGACCCAAATCTCACGCAGATTTGGGGTACAAAATGGGGAAGAGGCTAAAGAAAGGAGACGGGTGTGGGGGACAAGAAAAGCCCCCAATCCTGGTGGTGCCCATCTGAAGATGCTGCCCCAGGAGTCGGCAGAGAAAAGGGCATCTGGAAGCAGATCACCATAAAGTCAGTGCCAACTCCATGGAGGATGCCTGAGGTGATGCTACAGGGGATCTAATCATCAAGAATGCTGCACAATGTGGAAGACGTGCAAGGTGGTTGCTAGCCTGGGCCCCGGGCTCAGGCAGCCCTGGGTTCAAATCCAGGTAGGCTGCTTGCTGGTGAGGAGACACCAGAGCTACTCACCCTCTGGGAATCTCAGCATCCCACGTATGAAGGGAAGGCAGCGAGAGGACCCCAGGGTAGGGGTGAGGAGAGTCTGGTGAAAGGGTCCCCTGTTCCCCCAAAGCTGTGGCTCCCAAGACCCCTGCTTCTTCACTGACCGCACTGCTCTGAGAGCGAGTTACAGGTGGAGCAGGCAGGACAGCCAGCCAGAGGCCCGAGCCCTGCAACTGGCAGACACAGACGGGGGGGAGCTCCCCACTGACACCCCAGGACAGCCCCCTGCCCGCACCCCCAGCAGAGGGGAGGCCCACTCACGGCACTCCTTCTCGTCACTCTTGTCGAAGCAGTCGGGGAGCCCGTCGCACTGCCAGGCACCGGGGATGCACCGCCCGTTGCTGCACATGAAGTTGCCTGGAATGTTGCACTCGTTGGTGAAGTTGTTCCCGGGGAGCAGCTGGCTCTCTGTGGGAGGAAAGGGACAGGGCGGTGAAACGGTGTGGCCAAGGTGCCAAGGACCCGGGCCCCCACAGCTCTTCCTCCACACGGGCGGTGTATGTGACACTTCCGGTGGCTGACGTTGCCTCTCTGGGCTTCAGTTTCCTCATCTGTGAAATGGACAGACATATAATCTGCACCAGCCCCAGTGATTCCACGAGGCCTACATGAGGAAAGCCCTTCACTGGTGCTAAGCACACAACAGACGCTCACAGACTTCTTGTTTTGTCGACGACTGGTCATAAAATGCAAACTTTTTTTCTGGTCATTGGCAGTGCCTAAAAAGAAAGTTTTCCAAGATAGAAGTGAACGAGGGACTCTCAGCACCTCCAACAATGGAAACTGCAGGCTCCTTCCAGGTCTCAGACTCTGCAGCCCAATGATCACAGAATCCTTGAACTCGGGCCAAGTCAGCAGGAATACTGGGAGATAATTTCACTATAGGAAACAGGAGCCCCAGCCCACAAAATCGACCTGCATGGGGTCACACAGGGAGGAAAGGCCAGGCTGAAACTTGAGTGAAGGCCTTCTAGCCCCATAAGAGTACCAACTCCCTGGAAGGCTTGCCAAGAGTTCCCAGAGATTTAGCACCAAGCCTCAACGTTGAGACTCAACTCCACTGAACACAGTCATAGAATAGCAAGCCCCTCATCCCACAGTGCCAACCCTTGGGCTGGAAAGCAAACAGGGAAAGTCAAGGAGAGCTGAATTCATCCACCAATGGACCTTGTGGGCCAAGTGTCAAGGGAGGCAGGATCTGATCAATCGGACCCATCGGAGCCACTGTGATCAAAGGCTGGAAGATCATGAGCCACTGGAAATAAAACAGTCTTAGGGGAAAAGGAGTTTAAAAAAAAAAAAAAGACCAGTCCTTGCAGGACTCCCTCCTGAATCTACAATAGGTATTTATTGAAACTTTATGACCATATTCATCCACTAGGTAGGTTCTAAAGATGCAGAGATGAAAGACAGGCTCCATCCTCCAGGCTGGAAAGGCACAAGGGTATACTAACAATTTTAGTGCCCTGTACTAAGAGGAAGTCCAGACTCTTGTGGAGTGGCAGGAAGAGAGAGGGCCCACGAGGCTCTTCCACAGGCTCTCATGCCAGCCCCCGGACAGCACACCTTCTTTCATGACACCATCCTTTACCTGATTTATACCTGGAATACCCTTCGACCCATGGGGTCTCCCAGGAAATCCCAACACACCTGTTAGCAAACAACTTCTTCGTTACTCTACCTCGGAAGTGTTCCCTGACTTCCCCCAGGCAGTCACCCTGTTGTGTGGCTATGGTACTACTGGGGTGATACTAAAAACACTTGACAACTGGGACAAGTGGGCAGCAAATTGGAAAAGACACAGCCGTAGGCAAGGGGTTCCACATCCACCCAGGTGCCGTGGATAGTCCTCAGGGACTACCTGCTCCACTACACTGAATTAACAATGTACATGAACATCCTACTGAAAATGCACATTTGTAATTCAATGAAGAATTCTAGAAGAGCAGCTATAGGGAGGGGCCTCATCCTGCCTTAAGAGCCTGCACCGGGCTCCTAAAAACCTTCCTTGTCCCCTCCTCACTCAGTCACCCGAAATGAGGGCCAGTCACCAAGTCCTGCACGCTAGTCTCCACTGCCTTAGCCACGATGCCAGCCCAAACCACCACACCCTCTCACCAGGACCCCTGCCACAAGTGACCGCTGCCTCCCCTCAAGCCCATCTCTGTGGCCTGGCCAGAGGGACCTTTTCAAAGAGCAAATCGACTGTTATACTTCTCGACTTTCAAAAGCCGTTGAAGGGTTTCTTCAATGTTCTTAAGATAAAATCAAAATTCAAGGCATTAGAGAAAGGTCACAGGATAGAGGCAGCATTTGCAGGGTCTGCTGACAGACACAAATGTCTTTCTTTAAGGACCCCTCACGCCTACAGAAGGATGGCAGAGATCAGAGGAAGAAGGCTCAGCCCAGGGCACAGACGGTATAGAATGAAAAGCCACACAGCTTTGATAGTCTAGAATTGAAATGTACTATGCCCCCTCTTTCCCCAGTTCTACACCCAAACCAGATATCATTAATCATGGGGTTCTGTCCACTGGGCCCACCCTCCATATCAGAATCCCTTTCAAGACTGGGCTTGAGGAAGCCACCACCAACCCTGAGATGGTCGTGAAACCAGCTGCCCATCTCCCGACAGAGGCACGAGATGCCGGAGTGGGGCTCCTAGGAGACAAGCCTAGAAGGACAGCCAGGTGCTGGATCCCCTCCAGAGACTTGATGAGTAACCCTGAAGACCTACGCATCCAGCTGTTTCCTAATAACTGCTCTGGGCTCCCCCCGCCTCCCCCCAAAACACACCCCTGCAAGCAGGGAACTCTTTGGGGCTCAGAACGTAGCTGCCATTCGGTTTTATTTGGAAATCACTTACACTTCCTAGTGCAGAACTAGCTGCTTGAAGGCAAGCCCCTTGGAAGAGTCACTGGGACTGTGAAATCTTGTTCTGATAAGCAGATTTCCAGGGCCAGAAAAACTGGCCAGATTAGATTTCAAAGTGCTTGCCCTGAGGATCCAAAGCCTGGAGGCACCAGGACTTGATAAACCTGAGGGCGGAATGCAGACTAAATACCACGTAGGTTATACACAGGTGGTCTTGCAGACATGGGGCTCCCAGAGCTTTACTGGCAGGACCTCGGATCTCCGGGCCCGGTGTGTGAGAATGCCAGGGAGCCATTCTTGTGCGCGTCCCATCACGCGTGCAAGGGATGCAGAGCCTCGTGCTTTAGAAGTGACAATATCAACAAACACAAAAGGAAAAGGAGAAGCCAAGGCCGAGAGAGGTTGAATCATGCTGACTCTTGTCTTCAAAAATCTTCCTCAAACCAGTTATGGTTGCCAGAGGGGAGGATGCGGGAAAGGGATAGTTAGGGAGTTTGGGATGGATAGGTCCACACTGCTCTATTTAAAATGAAAAACCAACAAGGCCCTTACAGGGAACTCTGGTCATTGTTATGTGGCAGCCTGGATGGGAGGGGAGTTCGGGGGAGAGTGGATACATGTAGATGTATGGCTGAGCCTCTTTGCTGCTCACCTGAAACTATCACAACATTGTTAACTGGTTATGTTGTTGTTTGGTTGCAAAGTCATGTCCGACTCTTTTGCAGCCCCAGGGACTGTATAGTTTGCCAGGATCCTCTGTCTATGGGATTTCCCAGGCAAGAAAACTGGAGTGGATTGCCATTTCTTTCTCCAGGTTAATCTGCCATACCCCATCACAAAATAAAAAGTTAAAAAAAAAAATCTTCCTCAAACCCATCCAATGTCCCTCACTAAACTGGCACCGTCCAATCCAAGCCGCTGAGACCCGGGGTCTGCTTTACACCAGTGGTTCTCAACAGGGGGCACTTTTGCTCCCCAAGGGACAGAGGGCAGTGTCTGGGGATGTTGTTGGTTGTGACTTCTCTTGAGTAGAGGCCAGGAATGCACCCCCGTAATACACAGGGCAGCCCCTCACAACAGAGAACCACCTGGCCTGGAATGGCAAAAGAGTGCCGACTTGAGAAATCCTGGCTTAAACCAACCTTTCACTTCTCACTCCCCCCCACCCCAGGTCTTTCTCCTCACAGCAGCTGAAGACGTTAAACACTGCTGATGGCTCTTCTGTGCCCTTGTAATAAATCTAAAACTCTTGCCAGGGTTTATAAAACCTTGTGCCCATCCCACCTGCCCAACCCCACCTCTACAACCTCATTCCAACCATCTCCTCCAACACAAAAGTCCTATTCATACTGTCCATTGACCCTGATTCTTCCACACAGCCTGCATCTGATCTGGTACTATGGGCTGAATGTGTGCCCCCAGAATTTACATGCTGAGGTCTCAAGCCCTGTATCTCAGAATGTGACTGTGTTGGGAGGCAGGGACTTTAAAGGGGTGATTAAGTTAAAATGCTGGGAAAGACTGAAGGCAAAAGGAGAAGGGGGCGGCAGAGGATGAGATGGTTAGATAACATCACTGACGCAACAGACATGAATTTGAGTAACTCTGGGAGACAGTGGATGAAGAGGAGCCTGGGGTGCAGCAGTCCATGGGGTCACAGAATCAGACACGACTTAGCGATGGAACAACAACAAAGTTAAAATGAGGCCGTTTGCGTGGGCCCTAATCCCATCGGTCTGGTGACCTTAAAAAAGAGATGAGGACACAGACGCACACAGGGAGGGTCATGTGAAAACTCTGGAAGGAGACAGCTGTCTACAAGCCAAGGAGATAAACCTCAAAAGAAACCAACGCTGCACACTTTGATCTCAGACTTCTGGACTCCAGAGTCATGAGTAAAGAAATGTCTGGTGTTGAAGCTGCTCACCAGGTTTCCTTGTCACGGCAGCCCTGGCAAACAGCTACACCTGGCTAATCTCATTTATCCTCCACTTTGTATCACTGACTCTGAGATTCCGTCACCAACACCCCATCTAAAGCTGGTCCCCCTGTTTCCCACTCTGGCAGTGTCCTCTGTTTTCCTTCATCCCAATGTGTGCTCACCAATGAATCTGTCCTATCTCCCCACCAGACTCCTCAACCCCAAAGGGCACTGATTTGTTTTGCTCTGAGTCCTGGGCATCTGATGTTTAGTAGGTTATCAACAACTATCTGTGGTTATTCTCAGAAGAAAACCAAATGTCTAGTTACTAATTTATCCCCCATCCCTCACACTGTAACTTGGAAAGTTCCATCTACCCCCTGCCTCGTCCCCCAAGAAGGTGAGCGGGATCTGCACATACATAAAAATAAGGGACATGGGGGTGTCTGGATGAGTACAAGTAAATTACTACCCTGCCAGCTTTAAAAGAGGTTAGAAATCTTTTGAGCCCGACAGCAGGACTTTCTAGTGGCTGAAATATTTATCCCATCTCTGTGTCTTGGGACACATTTAGAATCCAAAAGAGACAAGCATTAGCACGAAGTTGGCTAGCTGGGGTTTCTCCTTCTCCTTTTTCTTTTTTCATTAAGCTGAAAAATGAAAAAGAGTTGCCCATTTTCACTGCAGCAGCACATCACTTACTTAAAATAACTACACCATCTGCACCAAGAACAACAACAAAAAAAACACACCCAAGTCCTCCCCCATTGGGCAAAAGGAAAGAAGAAGCTGCTGCTGCAGTTTCTTCCAAAATTTCTGGCACCCACAAATTTTTATTTGATGAGGGGGCGCTGCAAAAACTCAAGACAGCTGCTGCATTCTGTGCCTTCTGGAACAGGCAGTGAGCAATGCTGACTTTTTCAGCGGAGAAACGGGAATTTGCTTGTACCAGTTGGAGCCCTCCACATGCTCCTCCCTCCCTCCGTTGATCTTCTCCCTCTAAGGTCACCCCTTATGTGATGTCATACAGACTTGGCATCTGCAAACTATCAACAGGCGCTGTTTTCAGATTTCTGTCCAATCACCTTCGCTTTTAGCCTTTGCTTCCTGACCATCCGGTCTGCAGGCTCCGTGAAGAACAAAACAAGACATACACACGCATATGTACAGACACACACAGATCTCAACTAGACCTTCCCCTAAAACCTCCCTGGAGAATGAACACACCTCTTCCCATTCCCTGGTGCCAACACACATCATGTTATGAGGCCACTGAAGACAACCATCTGCTTTCCCTTTGACTTGCTCCTTCAAATACACATGAACATCTCATGCACAGGCACATGTGAAGAAGCAAGTGAGCGGGTCCACCATGATCAGTTTCTCAACAGCCCTGAAAAATCCCTGCAGGTCCTTTCGAGTCCAGACCACTCCTCGCGGTGGCCCTGGTGTCAGATGGAACCAGACACATCTGCCTTGAGCACTTCCCAGAGCCATTTGGTTCTCCATCAAACCAACTGCTTCCCACTAGAGCTGTCTGGGGAGCAGCCTAGCTGTCAGCAGGGTGGGAGGAACCACGCATGGACATCTGAGCCTGGCGTGAGGATGGGCCTCTGCCTCTGAGTGCAGAAGCTGGACCAGGTCTCCAGCTGTGTCAAGACTGCCTAGCAACCTGCCCGCCCTGAGAGCTCATTCTAAGCACCCCAATCTCTGCATATCCAGCTGTTCAAGGAAGATACAGCCCAAGGACATAGGGAAGAAGTTATAAAATGACTCATGGATTCGGCCCAGGGATGATATCCCTGGCATTCACAGATCTCATTTTTACACGGATTTCATGGGGCTTCCCTTGTGGCTCAGACTCCAGTGAATCTGCCTGCAATGCAGGACACCTGGGTTTGATCCTTGGGTTGGGAAGATCCCCTGAAGAAGGGAATGGCAACCTATTCCAGTGCTCTTGCCTGGAGAATCCCAAGGAGAGAGGAGCCTGGGAGGCTACAGTCCATGGAACTGCAAAGAGTCGGACACAACTGAGCAACTAACACTTTCACTTTCATATTTACACACACAGCATATTATATTTACACTGACCCTGAAGGAAGATGGGGTGTAAATTTCCCACAGGAATGATTTACGGATGGAGTGAGTCACCTGGACAGTGAGCAAGCCAAGCCGTCCACCCAGCATCTGCGCTTCACTCCACGCTCCCATTTGCCTCTCTCGTGCAATGCAGAGCAGCAGCCACTACAAACTGACAAACCCTTTGTTTCCTTCTTAAAATGAGTGAGCAGAGAAAGCCAATGGCTAGTATTAATGAGGCAGGCAAAGAGAAAAGCGAAGAGGTCTAAGTAAAGGACAGCTCTTCACCAGGAAATAGCTTTATAAATTATTTTCATACTGTATTTATAGCCTCATTAAGGGCCCGAAGCTGTTACTTACATTTTTTAGTTATGCTTCATTGCGTTTCATGAGGAAAATTATATCCCAGCGGCATTAACACTGTGGGGATTTGCAGAGCTGGCAGGATGCGGCCCTTGTGAGGTCCAAGGTCCACGACTCAGGGGCTGGGGTATGCTGTTCCTCGGGTGGGGTTGATTCTCAAAGGTGAGTTCTGAGCCCCCTGCCCATCCTGGTCCCCAACCCTCGTATGCTCCCTTTAGCAGTCCTTAAGAAGTTGATTATTGACTTCTCACTCCGGAAAATCTAACATCTACTGACATTAGCACCTGGCAGAAGTCTAACATCTGTTCTCTTTCTCGGTCTTCACAGTAGTCCTCTGAAATAGGCCCCACACCCATTTTGCAAACCAGAAAACAGAGTGAAGACAAAACATAGCACAGGAATCTGCCAACGTTTTAGGTCAGACTGTAAATATTTTAGGCTGTGCCGCACAGAAGGCCAAATTAAAGACATTACACCAGGACTTATAGAGGAGGAGAGAAAACAATATTTTACACAACTTTTAGTGATGAAATTCAAAATACTGACATAACAATCAAGAGCAATTTTCTGTAGTACAAGTCTACTAGTGAAGAGAACAGAATTCTTCTGGGGGGGGGGCAGGTAAGGGGCAGAGGTCTGAGGTTCAAAGTTGGTATCCCCTATCATTAAAAGCTACTGCAAATGTTTAATTTTTCTCAACCACTTTAAAAGGGTAAAAACCATTCTGAATTCAGGCACGGTGGTGGACTGGCTTTGGCCCCTGGGCCATAGTTCGCATACTTCTAAGCAAGAAAGTAGGTCCGCCTAAAATACCAAAATGGAAGATGCACTCAATCCAAAGGGCCTTCCTCTCTATGTCATCACACCTGCCACACTCTAAAACAATTCCTTCGGTCTAGTGGCTGCCCTCACCACCACTACAAAGGCAGGGATCTCTGCTGCTCTATGTCCCCGCAAGTGCCAGGCACCCAGCAGAAATGCAGGAAATGCTTGTTGACTGCATGAGGCGATGACGCCTAAGGACACTTCCAGTTCTGACACGCTCAGGTTCTGTGAATTTATCTAAACCCTACCTGAATCTATTTATGTGTGCTCAGTCGTGTCCAACTCTTTGCAACACCATGGACTGCAGTCTGCCAGGTTTCTCTGTCCATGGAATTTTCCAGGCAAAAATACTGGAGCAGGTTGCCATTTCCTACTCCAAGGGATCTTCCCGACCCAAGGATCAAAGCCGTGTCTCTTGTGTCTTCTGCATTGGCAGGCAGATTCTTAACCACTGCACCACTTGGGAAACCCAAATCTATTTATACTTCTGTGCAAAAAGCAAGGGGTAATGAGATTGGTTCTGTAAAACACTCCTGAGCTCCCATGAGGGAAGGAAGAGAAACAAAGAACTTTTCTGGATGAACTTCTATACGCACTTGTTCTTTTTTCACACACGCCGGGTCCTCACCAGGGGTGACCTGCATGGCAGGCCCGGGTGAGAACCTAGCCCCACATGCCTTCTGTCTTTTCAGCTTCAATCGATGACAGCAGCAGGAAGTAAAAATCAGGCAGTGAAGATAAACTGAAGGACAGGAGAGGGGACAACTTTATAACCAATCCATCAGGCTTGAAGATAAGCCAGGCTTCAGAGAGGACCAATCAATCCTGCACTTCAGCACCTCTCAGAAACAGCCAAAGGGTCAAGAAGAAGGGAATTCATCTCCAACTCCAAGGTCAGCACAGTCCCATCTGCCCCGGGACAGGTGCCACCATGCCGACAGTCCTTAGAAACCATTGTGCAGCCTGGACTCTGCTCTGCATAGACATACCCAAGGCAAGCATGGGAAAGTCCCAAAGCAAACCAAGAAATAAGGTCAGAAAAGCAAAGAGCTTCATTTAGGCCCCAAAGCACACCCTGATGAGCACAGGTAAGGAAGGATTTCTAAAAGAAGAGTCAAAAAAGCACAAGTCATTAAAAGTGATAAATATGACTGCATTAAAGTGGAAAACAGCTGGTCATTAAAAGATGCTATAAATGGAGTTAAAAGATAAGCAACTAATTGGAAATGGTATCTGCCATGTATATAACCCACAAAGATCCATATTCAGGATTTTCTTATAAGATTATATATGGAAAGAGACCACCCAACAGAAAACTGGTCTGAGCGTAGAAATGAACAGTTATGTTCCCAGATGAGAAAACTCAAATAGCTGCTTCAGACAAACTCAACCTCACTTGTCATCAGAGCATGATAAACGAAACAAAGGAGTTCTCTTTCACACTCACCAGACTTGCAAAGATTTGAAGTCTGATATTCTCACGTGGCACAATGATGGGTTACATACAACGTGAACTCCCAGCTACAGGTGTGGAGTAATGCAGGAGAGCCATTTAGCAATGCCCAGTGAGGCCGAAGGTGTACCAAGGCTTTAACCCAGCTGATCCTCTTCTGGTACCTACTCCAGGCCTGGGGCAAGCATGCACAAGATAAGCAACAGAACCTTCATGGTGGCACTGTCGTAATAAAAACTGCCAGACACACCGAAGTCATCAAAACGAGAACGGATGGAGAATCCAGTCCATTCAAAGCTATGGACTAATTGCCCAGGGCTGGAATTGAATGAACTGGGGTGGTGCACATCACCATGGGTCAATCTGAGAAACCTGATGCTTAATGAAAAACCAAGCAGCAGAATATACCTTGAAGTCTATGCTACTTCATCGAAGAACATGCTACTCTAACAGATACATCCAGATCTGAAGGTATTTTTGAAAATGTGCAGGAAAGGAAGATATCAGATTCAGGACAGTGGTTACCCTCTGTCGAATGGGGTCAGAGGGCACCCAATGAACTTCAACTGTAACATTTCTTTCTTTCAAGCAGTCTGAAGCAAGCACAACAAAATATCAGAGTTTAAGGGAGCTGGGGGGAAAGCACACAGGCTTTCTTTGTGTTATTCTTGGTCATTTTCCCATCCTTTAAAATATGTTTCATTAATAAAATTTATTATAAAGAACAAATACTATGCTAATATTTGAGAAAAGTCTATGAAAGACACATGGAACTGTTTATCACTAGTGTTCTAGCATCAAAAACCTCATCAACTATAAAAGGAAGAGAGATAAAAGGGGACAAGTGCTCACACGGAGGAAAAAAATGCAAGGACATCCATCTGAGAGATTTGGTCTATTACGAACTCTTTTCATTTTCTGAAAGGCAGCAACAGTTGCAGAGCAGAAGTGGATTGTAGGGGAAAAAAATAAACACTTCTCACAAGACAGATTTACCCATCCAACTTACTAAGGCATGACATTCCAAAAATAAAAATAACAAGGGCCAGCCAGGTCAGATATTTTATAAATACTAACTCCCTGAGATGTCAGGGTGGGGAAAAGCCACAGGAAAGGTTGCTTTCTCAGAATAGTCCATGCCATCTGCCTCCTTACTCCACCCCACCCCCCAACATGGGGCTGCAGAAGGCTGAGCAAGTGTGGGCTAAGCTGCGGCAGCCAAGGCTTTGATTTGGTGTGCCCCATCACCATTGCCAAATGCCTGATTCTCTTACCACTGTTAACTAGCCGTGTGACTTCAGACAGGTAAGTTACCCTCTCTGAGCTGGAATTTTCCACTCGTGAAACTGGGGTGACCCTACCTCCCTATCAGGGTTGCTGCGGGATTAGCGTAGTCGCCAAATCATGTCCGACTCTTTGCGAGTCCATGGATTGTAGCCCACCGGGATCCTCTGTCCGTGGCATTTCCCAGGCGAAAATACTGGAGTCGGTTGCCATTTCATTCTCCTGGGGATCTTCCCGACCCGTGGATCGAACCCAAGTCTTCTGCATTGCAGGCGGATTCTTTACCACTGAGCCACCTGGGAAGGGATATAATACATACAAACACACACACACATACATATAATACATTCTATATATACATATATATAACAGAGAGATAAATATAATAGCTTAGGCGGCATACACTGGGAGTTCACTAACAGTTCTAGTTCATGACTCCTTCCTTCCCTCCACCATCTCCCTGCCTCTCCTCCTAGGACAGGTAGCATAGTGGTAACTCAGACAAGGCTGAGCCCCTTTCTCCCTCTGCCTCCCTAGAAAGGGCACACAGACTGGGCACGTGGAGCTGGTTGGCTGGCTGAGACCAGTGGTCACTTAGGTCCAGAAAAGTAGACTTTGAAGATAGTCAGTAGGTTTTAAGAATCACAAGGTGACGCTGTGTATTCTAACACACGACAGTCTCAGTTCCACTATTGCTAGGAAATAATTAACCCTCCACTGATCATTCCTAAGGCTCTTTAGCAGCAGCCAAACTATATTCACGAGCCAACCCTTCCAAACCACGTGGTTATGAAGCAGGTCACAGGTGAAAGGCACATGGGATTTCACCGTTGGAATCTGGGGGTGAAGCTCCATCTCTTGGGGTCTCAGGTACCCCAGATGTAAAATAAAGTAGTAACAGATGACGTCCAAGTTCCCTTCTAGCTCTTGACCGCTCATTCTTGCTTCCATGGACACACCCTCAGTCCCAGAGGCAGGCAAACATTTGCCATCTGCCCACCCTAGATACATTCTCTAGCATTTAAAAATAATACCTGGGGTTTACACAGAGCTCCTCAGCTGAAGGACTAAAAACATTCCTGCAAGGCAGATACTGAAGGCAGTTCCTCCTTTTCAAACACAAAGAGACTAAGACTCAGAGGTCAGCCAGCTTCTCGAAGGGCAGGGCTGGAACTGGCCAGAGAACTCAGGTTCCAGCCCCTGAGGGAGACTTAACTCTTGCCACTACATATTAGGACTCCGACCTCCTGCATCATCCCCCATGGAGATGGTTGATTCCACCTCCCCTGCCCCAGGAGAAAATAATCTTTAAAGAGTCACAAACCAGACCTGCCCTCCCCCATTCCCTATGGAGTCAAGGACTCCCTAGTTCCCTGCAATCATCCACAATTTTCCATCACATCTCAGCAAATGAATGACTGTCTGGCTTATCACTTCCGATTAGGAGAGGAACTCTGCCAGGGAAATCAAAAATGCCAGCCTGTTACCGCCAAGCAAGGGGGGAATACATATTAACTGGTGCGTCTTTTTAAATTTTCTTAAGCAGCTTAATCCATTAAACCCATCCGTCCTGCTTCTACAATCTGCTCGCGTGAGCACCTCCCTCCGTGCTCGGCACGCCGACAGGCCCTCCATCAGGAGAAATTAGCTGACTTCTTGAGCAAATGATGTTTGTACATCCAGCAAGTGCCAGAATTAAGCAGTATTTACGGCTGGAGTCCCGCTTCAGTCCGCGTGTCTGAATGAGCACTGATTTCAGAGGGAGCCACTCATCTTTGCAAGAGATTTGTCGGATTTGGTAACAACAAGGGGCTGAAACCTTGCAGGCGAACCTGTTTGGATTCTCCACGTTGTGAAGGGTAGTTTATGATGGCCCAGAAAACATGGCGAATTAAAACTGAAAGAGGGATCCATCCCAGAGCTGGTTTCTTTCAGGTCAGCCCTAAAGCCCACAAACTCTAAATTCTAATTCCACTCCTCCTAAGCTCAGGGGGATGGCTTAAGTCCTCTGTGCCTCAGTTTCCTCATCTATAAAATGAAGATGGACCAAACATGAGCTCGATAAGCTCCTGGGGGTGATCAAAGAGCTGTTTTGTCCCTCGTGGTATTGGATTCATATATAGTCCCGGATTTGAAAACATTTCAATTCTCATTGTTTACCATTTGGACCAGTAAACTTCTTACAGAAAAAGAAGATACATATACTAAAAATTCAGTGAAAGCTTCCAGCATTTTCAGATATTTTATGACAGCACGCAGATTGGGGCCATAGATTAGCCAGAGTTCATTTGTTAAAGGTATTATTATCCACTATTCAAGAATGACTATTATATAAAGACTAGATGTAATGTAGGCAGAGACTGTCATTACACAAGACATATCATTATAATGTAATTACATGATTAATAATTAGTGGAAAGGTGATCTCAAGTGCAAAAGAATCCACCTTAAACTGAAGAAGATAGAATCCTATGAGGTGAGATGAGAGATTGAGAGACGGGAGCTGCTCATTAACCAACTATTTTTTGATCACCTGAAGAGGCCCTACCACATGGCTCTGGTTCAGGTTCTCCCAGCACCCTGGTAACAGGTGCAGCCCAGCACCAAGTCACTGGAAAGAAGTCAAAGGCTTGCTGAACACAGAGACCAGATCAACCTTTCAACAGGTTCAGCCCCTACAGTCTGCATGATCTTCACCCTCGGACACCCCCCAGTTCCTGCCCGCTTTGCTTTCCTGGATCTATTTTCACAAAGTCCCCAGGGGCCTCCCATGCCTCCCAACTGATGAATCCAAGAGCTATTTATTCATTTATTTTACTGAAGAATAGTTGATTTACAATGCTGTGTTGGTTTCTGACGTACAGCAAAGAGATTCAGTGTGAGTATGTATATATGTTCTTTTTCATATTCTTTTCCATTATGGTTTATGGATATTGAATATAGTTACCCGTGCCATACAGTAAGACCTCGTTGCTTATCCATTCTATATATGCCAGTACGCATCTGCTAGTTTCATCCTCCCAGTTCAACCCTTCCCTGCCCCTCTTCCCCTTTGCAAACCACAAATCTCTTCTTTATGTCTGTGAGTCTGTTTTGGTTCAAAGATAAGTTCATTTGCGTCATATTTTAGATTCCACATGTAAGTGATGTAGTATAGTATCTGTCTTTTTCTTTCTGATAATTATCTTAGTATGATGATCTCTAGGTATGTCCATGTTGCGGCAAATGGCATTATTTCACTCTTTTTTATGGATGAGTACTATTCCATTGTACATCTGTTGATGGATACTTAGGTTGCTTCCTTGTCTTGGCTATTGAAAATAATGCTGCTATGAACATAAGCATTCATGCAGTCTTTCAAATTATAGTTTTATCCAGATATGTCCCCCAGGAGTGGGATTATTGGATCATATGGCAACTCTATTTTTGGTTTGTGGAGGAACCTCCATACTGTTCTCCATAGTGACTACATCAATTTACATTCCCACCAACAGTGTAGGAGGCTTCCCTTTTTTTCCCACACTCTCTCCAGCATTTGTTATCCAAAAGTTACTTTCAGTCTTTATCTGGCACACAACTAGGCTGCAGTGGATAAACTGGATGACTCCCTCCTCCCGAAATTCCATTCCCTCGGCCTCGCTGACATGATGTTCTCCCGTTCCCCCATCTTCCCCACGCTCCTGGTTCTCTGATCGCTCCTCCTCCATCTCCTTGGAGGCTTCTCTCACTCCACCCACCCCTCTTTCGCCTCCAGAGTTGTGTCTCCCGTTGCGTGAGTGACAGTCATCTTCCCTGGATACTGTCTTGTCTGCCACTAGGGTCAACTTCCAGCTCAGCCCTCTTCCCTTCGACTCCATCCTTCACTCACAATTGCGCACTTCCACCCACTACTGCTCAAGACACCCTGTCCCGGGCACCAACTCAGCATGCTCTGAACAGAACTCTAAAGTTTTCTTCTAAACCTGCCCCTGGCTGTATCACTGAGTATATCAGTTGGTAGAACGGCCAACCATCCCTCCCGCTTTACTTCCACCCATGTCAATCAACCAGTGTAAAACACTTTTCACTTCCATCTTTCCTCATCATTCCTACCACTCACAACCCTAGTTCGAATACTCTCTGCCTTTATGGCTTTGCATTAACAGCTTACTCGCTGGCTTTCCAAGATCCAGCCTTGACCTCTAAAAGGCATCCTTCACGTAGCTGTAGAGCGAACCTGATCGCACCCCTCACTGTCATTCCATAGAGGGTAAGGCCACGGCCCTGGGGTCAGCACAGGAGAGGTGCGTGTCCTGGCCAGCCCACCTCTCCTGCAGCCCCTAACTTGCAGGTTACTTTACAAGCTCCCCCATCAGAAACTTTCAATATAACTGACGCAAATGTCTTTCTCTTCCCTTATCACAATAGCCACTGTTTGTGTTCCAGTCTTACCGAAAAACCCCATGAGCAACTTTCACACCAAGGGAGGGAAAGTGTCCTGATGTAGCCCAGAGCCAAGGACAGAATGCTGAAATGAGGGAGGGTGGGAGGCACGGAGTGTGTGGGTGTATAGAAATATGGATGGTTGCTTCTTTGTGCTATCATATTCTGAATAGCCTCTCACTCAACATTTTGTGGATTATTCCTGCAAGTTAAAATTATTCCTCAATCATATGGACAGTCCACATTTGTATGCAGCTTAAGATTTATGGAATGAAGACATGTTTCTTCATGCTCAGATAACAATTTGAGCTCAACTCAATTATCTGAAAAATGGGAGTAGGGGAGCAGGATTCCCCAGTAATTTCATTCCTATCATTGTTATCACGCTCCTTTCTGAGAAGTCCATGGGTTTCAGGGATTTTCTACAGAGCCATCTTCACTTCTAGATTCACTTGAGCTTAAACGGATAATTCTCCACGGCTCAAAGTAAAAATTCCAACGTAGCCCAATCCTGTGACAGTAACCTCGTCAGGTAAGGGCTGGCCTCCAGGACTCTTGGGCATGAGGACTCTGTCTAGGGCACGCGCTGTCAGCATCAGCTGACACAGCCATCGGGGACACAGAAGAGACAGCATTCTGCGATGACCCATTCTCTCAGAGCCTGCTCCCCAGAAATCAAGGTTCCTGGGAGAGAAGAATCAGGCCCAGATGCATCCAGGCGCTGATCACACCCACAGGAGTCAGGCCCCCTTCTGTTTCTGCTCTGTGCTGGGTTGCAGGCAGCCTCAGGCAAGCCTTCGGGCTTCCATCCAGGGGGAGGTTGATTCCCCTTTCACCGCAGTGAATCTCAAACCATCAGCACCCCACACACTTGGCCTTTGTTTGTTTCTTTCCGTATCCAAGGAGCAGTGACAGCTGCACTGAAGACAGTGGCACTGGGGGCTGGGACTCTCACCCAGAGCAGGCAAGGCGCAAGCCCTCCGCTACTGGAGCAGCGTGGGTGGCCCGGAGAAATGGAGGGCTCTAAGGGGTTCCGTCAAAGCTGGTCCTGCCATCCAAGGCCTCGGGAACACTGAGACCTGGGCCCCCAGCCACCTCCATTCCTGGAAACCCTGGCCTCCTTGGAACAAACAACCCAGTCTGTTTATCAGCATGGGAGGTGGCTACCCTCCACCAGCTCTGGACGTGGAGGGAAGAATCCTGGCTCCATGTGAACCTGCCAAGAGAGTTTAGGGAGCAGCACTGATCTAGGAAACGCCAGCAGAATGAAGAAACACCATGAGCCACAACTGCCAACAGAGCTCGAGAGACGCTCCCTGTCTCTCCTTTTGTCGATCATGGGTCTTTATGCTGAAGACTGGAGCGGCCGTGGTCTTTAAACGAGGCAAGGAATTCAGCTCCTCACTGAACATCCACAGTAATCAGCTCCAACAAGCACCAACCCCTGCCTGGCACTGCTCCTTTTCCAGGGCACATCACCATCCACCCCGCACTGCACCAACAATAATGCAGTTACAGACAGCCGGGACTCTCCAGCTAAGAGGAAAATTTGCACCTAATTAGATAAAAGCAAAACAGAAAACGAAAACCTTTAATCAGCTCCAAAAAGAAGATGGACTACTTGATCTTTTGTGGAGCTTTATAGCCTGGAATGCCCATCAAGATGATTTTTTTCCTAAATGTTATCTTTCAAAACAATCCTCTGTGTCCCTATTTACAAAGAACTTAAAAATTCATAAGAAAATCTCAAACAAATCAAGAGAAAAACAGATACAGGAAATAAACAAGCATGTCACAAAAAAAATGTAGGTGGCTAATAGAAAAAAAGACGCACAACCTCAACGGCAATTAAACAAATGCAAACGGAAACGCCATTTTTAAAAACAATCTGATCAGCAGAAGTTAGCAAGATGGATAATACTGAGCTGGCGTAGCTGTGCGTGGCTTTAAGGACACTGATACTACTGGTGGGAAAATCAGTTGCTACCAGCTCTCTGGGGCCATTTGGCAGTGCCCAGCACTATTTAATATGAGCTTATCTTTGGACTCACTGGTTTCATTTCTAGGAATCTATCCTTAGGAATGCACGTGTGCTAAGTCGCTTCAGTAATGTCCAATTCTTTGTGACCCCATGGACTGTAGCCCACAGGCTCCTCTGTCCATGGAATTCTCCAGGCAAGAATCCTGGAGTGGGTAACCATGACCTTCTCCAGGGGATCTTCCTGACCCAGGGATCGAACCTGTGTCTCTTGCATTACAGGCGGATTCTTAACCACTGAGCCATCGGGGAGGCCCATTCTTAGGAATATATTAATATAAACGCATAGAGAAATACACAGAAGGCTGGTTTTCCTTTACATGGTTATTTGCAAAACCTCAAAACTTTGAAGAACTTAAACATCTACCAAGCAGGATGGGTAAATATGATATGGCATACCCACCAAGAACACTGCAGCCTTTAAAAAAAATAAATAAATAAAAATTAAAAAAAAATCCAGGAGCCAGAATATACTAACATGAAAGAATATCTACAATATAGGCAGAGGAGAGAAAGCCCTCTCTCTCAAGGTGCAGAACGGTATATATAGCATAATCCATTTTTGTTTATCTCTAGAGATGTATGTGGTAATATATATAAGCCCCATTTACATCTCCAGGTCTTAGAACATACACTCTGAGGGAAAAAAGTGAGATGCCTTTTCAAAATATGGGTTATATTTTTCTATTAGCATCTTTAAAAAAAATTTTTTTCTTAAAACATCCCCATAAGCAAATATGCCTGGAGAACTTAATGATATAAGAGTAACTGCGATGATACAGGGGAGGAATTGCACAGCACTGCTGATTATCAAAATACACCCCTCCACAAACACATTCACAGAGAGGATGAGAGATTGGCTCCTTCAACTTTCAGAAGCAAAAGCCAAAAGGACACAGTCATCCTTCTATTCAAGAATTTACAAAATATTTTTAAAAGGCAAAGCATGCCTTAAAACTTACGGGGAACAACTTTGGGTAAGAGGACTTTTATGTAGCTATGAAACTGATAGCCCCAACCTTTGGCCCAAATTAATAGTAAAAAATAAAATCAAACGTTAAAACTAAGGAAGGAATCATCTGGAAAAACCTGCGGATGGCTGCTTCTTAACGAGTTATTCTGGAAAATTACCTAAGGGCTGTATTCCCCTTTACTCCCTAATAGAACAAAAATATATTCGACAAAGAGCTGTGGCCACCCTTCCCGGGCCCCCCTCCCACCCAGCCCTTCTCCCCACAGGAGGCCCCCACCCGGTGGCCCGTGAGGGAGCGCCAGGAGCCCTGACTCTGATTAAGGGATATAAATCTAATTTGTCCTCTGCGAGGAATGTAGCAAGTCTCTCCAAGGCTTGCTGGGCTCAGTGTGAGCCCACAATTATAGCTGCTCTGGACTCCGGCTTCCACACTCCTGCGTTTTCCAGGTGGCAGCAAGTCACACTCTCTGCTGGAAGACACAGAGCTCATTCAAGGGCGCCTGGAGCGAAAGCCCTGGAGCCCGGAGCCCGAGGCTGGAGGGGCGTCTGGTCGCCAAGGTTTCCGAGTTGCCCCCGCAACCTCAGTGGATGAAGGGTCATCCCACAACCCGCCTCCTGGAAAAGGGGGCGGAAATCACATGTTTTTTAAGGTTGAGAAAAAGGAATCAGACACTTACTCTTGCCAGGGTTCAAAACCAGGCAAAAGTAACCTATGGGGTTGGAAGCCAGAATCGGGGAGAACCACAAGAGTTCTGGGGTGCTTGGTGATGGTCTGTTTCTCCACCGAGCCCTGGATTCCCAGGCGTGTTTGCTTCATGAAAAATTCATGAGCTCTGCACTTAACATTTGTGCACTTTTCAGTCAATGTGTTAAACCTCTGTAAAAAGTTTATTTAATAAAAAAAAAAAAATCCCTTGAACAGTAGCTGGCTCACAGGGACCATCTCTGACCATTCTCAGTGGATCCTCTCCTCTCTTGCTTTCGCAGTTGGAGCCACCAGCAAACTCACTGGTCAAAGTCAGGCCAGGTTCCTAGGTCCCCAGGCCACAGTGGCACGATCTATCGACGGGTGGGGGTACTGGCAGAAGGAGAAGTGCTGAATGGAATGTCCAGCCTTTATTTTTAATGGATTTGCTCACTTTCCCCTAATATCAGAACAGCCCCACTCCTTTTCTGCAATGACCAAAATGGCATCAGCCCCACCCCGATGAACCCCAAGCACGCAGACTTCTCAGGCCTGGCACGAGGCTCTGCGGGCCCCATCCACTGACCCTGGCTGAGGTGCAAGCCTCCAGGAGGCATCTGCAAAGTCTGAACAACCGCTCCAGCTCTCGTTCCAAAAAGAGTCTGACCCCGGGCTGGGACTCACCTCCTGGAAAGCCCACGTCATCTTCAGCTACCTTCAGCCTCACTCCCCCACTCCTCTGTGGCTCTTGTTATCACGGATATTTAGGTTTTCAATGAACTGTTCATGCAGTTACTTTGGAGGTTACCCCCTTCTTGTGTTAAATAAAAAGGTTTTTGTTTGTTTGTCTTTGACTTGAAGGATAATGTAAAGTTTATATGGAGAGAAAAGCAATCCAAAAAGAGGTATATTCCATGAACCCACAAATTAGGCACCTCAACATTGAAATCTCTGGGTGGGAACTCTGAATCTGCTTTCTCTCTCTCTCTCCCTTGCTATAATCGTGGTTTCAAAAAGGCACTGCCAAGTCACCCCCACCACTACCCACGTGTTCAGAGAGGATCTTCAGCTGCAGGGAAGAGAGGATGATTGTCGCTCACCAGCACGGTAGGTATCACCTCCAGAGCGCACAGCTCAGAAGCAGGAGGATGAAGGAGAGCCCCTCACCGCCAAGGGGAGTGTCTGATTTTAAGAGCACTCCAGGCATCATCAGGGTATGAACCATACCACCACACTGCACCCTTCCAGCAACTTCATCCAAGAGGGCCCATCATCTCCCAGGATGTCCTTACAGCATTTCCATGAAAGCCCAGGCTGATGCTACCACCCATGTGTGTTCCGCATACAGATTCCACTCCACTGCGGTCAGGCACCTCTCTGTCCGTCTACCCCTCAGATCAGCCTCTTATGCTCCCACAAAACAAACAGCTTCTGTTCCAACTTCCAGCCATGCCCCGTGCCACCCTCCCCCACCCCCCAGAATAAACTCAATCCCCTGCCACCTCTCCGACCCCAGGAAAAATCCCAAACTTGTGTAAACACTGGGCAGGCCAGCTCCAAGCTCGGACTCCGAGAGCTGGGAGGCGGTGAGGTGTGGAAGGAACACCTCAGGCGACACTCACCGGGCCCAAGAATCACAGACCCACAGTTCAACAACAAGTCACAGATCCAAAGATCACACCCGGAATGCCTGCAGAGAAAGAGCCAACTGAAAGCTTAACAAAAATAGCGTCTTTATGAAGGGAAAAAAAAACGGGGTGCCAGCAAACCCGGCCTGGCATCAGCTCTTTTCCAGTGCCTTCCATTCCTAGCAGATAACACACAAACATGGAACCACAGCCCAGGAGTGTAGGCAGAACTGGCGGGGGCAGTGGGGAGGAAGACGCCAAGTAACCATCACGGTCAGCTCCCCAAGGGGAGGGAAACCCTCCAACACGCCCTAAGGCTTACAAACTCATGAGCAGAGAGGGGGCTATTCTGTAAAACACCATCCCAAGAAACAGTTTTCAGTTTTTCAAAGTTCATACACCTAAGTCAGCTGCCCAGAGGCTTAAGGGGCCCTGCTAACAAGCACACGATTTCAGGAAAAAAAAAAGTCTGTTTTTAACCAAACTCCCATCTGAATCAGGCACTTTCCTCAGTGCTGCTTAAAGAACACGAAAGAAGAAAGTTCAGAATCATTTCAAAAACAAAATATTGTTCAGAATGTCCACACAAATAAATCAGCACAGCATTTCCAGCTCTAAATATAGCAAATATCTATGGGCAAGTCAATAACATTTCAAAATTAATAAGTAACTTCAGAATTATAATAGAGAACTAAGAATTTAAACACTGTATAAATTTCCATTTTCTGCCCCCAAGCACCAGGGTTTTTTTTTTTTTCCTACGTTTTCCATCCACCGTATTTTTTTCCAGTTTCAAAATTCCCAGAGGTTCATATCTTTAAATAGAAATGCAGCACTCAGAATTCCTAACCTCTAGTGAATACAGAAGGAAGAATTCCTAATTTTAGAATATAGAAGGAAGGCTATCTAACTTAATTAATTAAAATCAATAGTAAGAAACCACCTTCAAGGACATTAGTGACAAAAAAAAGCAGACCATAAACTCATGGATTCACAATGTTAGCAACAGGTCACCACTCAAACTTCCCTTAGAAGTGATCCCTACATTTATGAAGCACCCACAATGTGTTAAGATCTGCACTGGTGTTTTTACGCATTATTTAATCCACACCGCATCCCTACTGAGAGGCTTTTAACCCCATTTTACAAGTGAAGAAGCCGAGGCTCAGGATGACAAACTAGTGAATGAGGACTGGGATGCAAATCAGTCGATCTGGCTGCCCAAAGCTCTCATTTTTTCCTTAAAACCACCACTGTATTCTTAACACAGCAAAAACAAACAACATAATTATGAAGAAAACACAACCTACAATTGCTGTGGTTCTCTCTTCACCCTTTCAAGGTCTTAATTCACGTATTATTGGAATAGTGGAACTTCTGATATACAAATCCACATCAGAAGTGTTAAAAGACCCCTTAGATGCGAAACTCGTCTCCATGGGCAATCGCTGCGTTCTCACATCTAAACCGCCGGAGCCCATGTTTTCCTGGACAATGACATTTTGCGATTGCACTGGGTTCACGGAACAACATAATTAAACATTAATCTCTCCCTGTTCCCCACTGCGTGCTCTGTTGCATGGTACACAGACATTCAACTAACTGATTCACTCATTCATTCACTCATAAAGAACTTACTGGCACCTAAGATAAGCCTATGGGGACCACAAGGTTGGGGTACATTTAAAGCCTACAGCTAACCAGTAGAGAGGTGTGTGCATCTAAACAGCTGTAATGATAAAAGGTGGGATCATAAATGCCACAAGAAAGGAGTAGAAAATGGGATGTCATCAAGGAGGAAGAAAAATATTCCAAGGAAGCATGGTGGAATGCTTCATGGAATAATTCTCAACCAGGCTGATCCTGCAGCACTGAGGTGGGAGGGGTGGGAGTGGACGGTGTAAACTTGCATTCCAAAGAAACATTAAGCTAAGCTGAGGCACAAAAGCAAACAGTCACAAGGAACAAGAGGCAGGAGCCTGAGAAAAGCTTTAACAGCCACACCACCGGAGTTTGGACTTGACTCTGTACACAGCGAGAAACCAACGATATCAGTTTCAAGCAGGGGAATGATATGAGATGAGTAACGCTTCAGGTCGGTTAACCTGGCACCCCTACCTAGACAGACACCGGGGTAGGGAAACAGTTAAGAAAAGTTGATTTGGAAGCTACTGGAAACTTTTAGGCAGCTGTTTGGGAATCAGAGTTGGGTTTGACTTTACTAACTCCAATATATATTCCACCCCCCTCACAAGAAATATTACAAAAAGTTGGTCAAACTTAAAGTAAATAAATATATTGAGTCTCTATTTGCTAAAGGAGGAGACAACCCAAGTCATCAATCTTTGGCTCCGGAAAACAGCAGATGGTATTTTTGGCAGCAGACCCACTGTCCTAGTTATATGTTTTGCTCAAGCTAATGCTGCACTTGGGTGTTTCTTCAGCCTGCATCACTGGAGGAAGGGGCAGGCCATTCCACAGCCTAACAAGCAATAAAAGAAGCTGCACTGGGCTTCAAATGTGAGCACTGCGATAACCCAGGCACAAGGACATCGGAGGAGATTATATTCAATCACCAAAGCTGGGGATGTTTGGCAGGGCTGGGGGCTGGCATTTGCTGAGCACTCTATAAACAATTCAAGCACTCTGTAAACAAACCTTCAGAAGACAACAACAACAGAGACACAAGCATGGAGGAGAATCGACAGTCATAAGTGGTTTATGTAGGCAAAACTGGAAAATCCCTGATACTGGTTAAGATTTCTGGAAAATAACCTCTTTATAAGATTTTTTTCAAAAAACTAGCTTCCTGAAAGCTGTTTTTCTAGACCTGCCTTTTGAGGTGCTCCTTTCTGTAATAATATTAATAATAATAATAAAGAAACTCTTGCAGATGCGTGACTCACCGCATTTTCTGCATAGATTAAATTTCTGATAATTTCTGTGAGCAAACCAGTAACAGAACAAATGACATTTGCATTTCAACAACACCAACTTACTTAGGAGGGTGCAGAGCTGGGATTATAAAGGGGTGGGAAAGCCTTCCTTTCCTGAAGAGTTTCATTTCACCCTTGCAATCCAACTTTACTCCTTTTGACAAAAACCTTGAGCAGGAGGAAAAACTATCTCTATTCTAATGGAAACTAATTTTTCAGATGTGGAAGAGAAAAATAATACAAGACTGTTTTCTGCACTTTTTTCTTAGCCTTCTTTCAGCCAGGTGACCAGAACAGCCAACCAGATCTTGCCAATGGAACTCATCAGATGATATCTGATCCCAAATCAAGAGACCTAAACTGTAGTTTGGAAGTTTTTGATTTAAGGAAACAAAAATGTCAGTCTCTGAGCTGAAAAAAGGAGCTTCCTAGGAAGTGACGCCAAGAGAAGGAAATAAACTCTTCAGGGATGTTCTAGGAAGAAAACGGTGAAGCAGTCACAGACAGGAGCTGGAGAAAGCTGGCGATGTAAGAACAGTACCAAGTCCACTTCTCTGGGTGCCAGGAAGCGGGATGATGGAGAGAGTGTGAAGCTGGGCCCCCATCTCAGAGTGCTGGACAAAGAAAAGACCTAAAGCAGAGACACCTGGCACAGTCCCAGCGGAAGAAAAGGGAAGGTGGGAAAAGGGCCCATTAAAAGAAATACAAACACTATACCAACTCAACTCATAATCAGAGTGCAAGTGACTGCGGTGATCTCCAGAGCTGTAATTCTGCTGTGAAAACATGTTTTTAAAAATAAGGCCTCCGTGGAAATAGAAGCCCAAGCTGGAAGGCCTACAAGGAAAACAAAGCGGCACTTCTTCCTTGCACAGCACGGCTTCCTGCAGAAACGCAGCGAATGAGGACAGATTCATTGCTGATGAAGACAAAACAAAGGCCTCAGTTCTCTTAAACGTACTTATTAAGACTTAGCCAGTTACACACTGGCCTTTCCCAGTTGCAATCTCCCAGCCCATAAATATTTAAGAGAAGTGCACACAGGCACACACACACACACACACACACACACACACACCCTCCATACCTGGGCCCAATATATGCACATACACATGTAAGCACACTCGGGCCCATGCATGCATGCACACACGTGGAAAATATTCTTTCTCACTGGGCAGGAGTCGGATACCCACAGAACTGTCCATGGATTTACAAACCTAATCTTGCAATAGGAGCATTTAAAGCCTTAGTCCCTGACCACAACCAACTCCCCAGGGAAAGAATCTTTCTCTCGATCTCTCTCTTTCTCTCCAGGTTCTGAATTCCTCCTCTTATTTTTCAAGACTTCCAGAAGTCCCAAGGCCACATAACAATCCCACACTCTTGAAGAAACCCTGGACTTGGAATGAGCAAGGCTTTCTTTAGAGACAACCCCATACCCCCATCAGTGGCACCCACCACATCCAATCTGTCTCTCTCAGGCCTCGGGGTGTACACACAAATGGCTTTTGGAAAGAAAAGAGGATCTGACCCAATTTGTTTACCAATTCTGCCTGGTATGTGTGATCAAGCGTTCATTGCAACTGATAAATAAACTGCCCTCCCCCAACATAAATGGCACTGATGATAATTACCATTTATTGAGTGTTCCCCATGTGCCAGATGCCTTTACAAACATCTAATATTTATAACAGCCTTAATCAAAGGAATCACTAGCTCCATTTCACAAATGAGGAAAGGCCGCACAGGGAGGTGAAACAGTCTGCCCAAGGTCACACGGAGTAATTGAGGATCTAGGATTTATACAGGGCTGGGTCTGCCTACACTTTATCTTCTGCTGGAATGTTCCATCTGGCCCCCCAAAAAACATAGGAATGTCCAGTCATCACACACACACACACACACACCCCAGCACCCCACAGAACAAGAAGCCTACATGTCAGTCACTCGCTTCTCCTGTAGCTTTCTCCCATCAGAAAATTTACGAGGATTTTACAAAAATCACTAGTCTGCGAAAGCTATGAAGTGACTTCCAGTTTTAAAAACTGACAAGAATCTCCCCAGAGCCAATTATTAGGGCTGATACAGCTCATAAAACAGACCATAAAACCCTCTCTGTTGGATGAATCGTGTGTTTTCCTCTTCCAGAGGCCTGTCGGAGGGGAGAGCGCTAGACACGCCTCGCCCCGGCCTGTGGTCCACCACACCCAGGAAAACCTGCAGACTTCGCCTCTTTCCCTCCTGGCCCTTATCAGAGCCTCTCAAGTGTGCACAAAGGAAACATCATTTACCAGCCTCCTCTACCAGAGGGTGATCTTAGATGGGTCCCAGGAGCCGGTTCTAATTTACTTAAACGATTGAGATCTCCGTCTCCCCAGTTACTCAACCCTGCAACGCCGGCCAGCAGATATAATTGCGAAGCAGGTAGGCTAGACTCACCCATCTGCCGATGCGGTGCCAGCACACGCTGCAAATTACAGGGTATAAATTTAGCAGGGTGGGTCTTGACACACATTCCTGCAAATTACATGTTCCCTTGCTAGTAAAAAGTTGCAATAATTACTTCGGGTGCATGCACTACGTCCACTTACTCTGGGCTTTTGGGAACGCTGAGAGCAACTCAAGAGGAATCTACAAAGATTAAAGCTTAAGTGTATAATGCCTGCTGGGGAGGTGGGCCTTTTCAAAAGCTCTTGGTATTGGAATTGCTAACTTTCTCCCCACAGATGGAGAGTCACTTGGGCCCACTGTGTGGGGCTGAGACACAAATAGGAGATGGAGAGGGGACACTGCACGGGGGTGTTGGGGGGCGTGGTAAGAGCAGCACCGGCTTTCCCTGCAAGAAGCAGAAGGGGCATCGGTGCAGCCAGCCCCTGCAGCTGGAAGGGAGGCCTGGATCCCTCGGGCGGAGCTCACTGGAGATTTCACCCTGTGCAACGGAGCACGATCTATGTGCCAGGCATTAAGTTCAGGACACAAAACCTGCGCCTGCATAGGATCCTTCACTACTGCCACCTGAGTGGAGATGAAACTAGCACTCAGTTTACAGAGGAGGAAACCGAGGCTCTGAGACTAAACACTTCGCCCAAGGTCACTTGATCAGAGGAGCAGAATCACCGGGTCTGTGTAACTCATGCTCTGAAATTCCAAGGGCTGCAGCATCTGCTGAGGGGCAGGCAGCCCCAGATACTCACTGGGGCTCTGGGGAAGGAGAAAACATCAGATGGCCATTCAGAGCCTCCTATGTCTTGGTCACACAGCACAGGGCCTTCACCGAGGCGGTTCCGTTTAATTCTGGGAACAACTCTGGGATTTGTCCCATCCTCTCAATGGCACCCATGAAGAAATAAAGGTGGGGGAAAGTCAAGATCATCCATCTAGTAAGTTGCAGAACCAAAATTTTAACCCACTTACATATACCCCCCAAATTCAAGGCTTTTCTCTCTAAACTGAGAGCTGAAACCCTGAGTTAACCGTTGCTCTGATAACTATGCAGCCTTCACGATTCAGGGAGAAAAGGCATTAAAGGAGACCAGACGCCTGGGGCCAGGGAATATGGAATGGTGCCACCCACAAGGTCCCAGAGTTCATGCTTCCAGCAGGATGGGGAGCAAGTAGGCTGTTTTTAAAGCCACAGCCACAGTGGACACTGGCGGCAGATGTGGTGTTCATTTCTGATTCTGCTTTATTGGCATAGCCTCTCTCTCAATGACTGTGATGTAACAGGACAATAATCAGGAGTCCCATGCTCTCCAGCCAAAGGGAAGCCATGTGACCTAAGCTGAACTAACAGATGATCCCTCTGTGGAGTATGACTCTTGAGAAAAGAGACAAAGACACTGACTACACTCCATTCCCAGCAAGAAGCGGGACATGCCAGGATCAAATCTCTCCAATGCCATTCATCTCAGAAAGTCGCAGGCCTCCCAACTGAAGGAGCTTCCACTTTCGTAGGAAAGTAACACTGAGAAACACAGATAGTGTGAAAGAAAAGCGACACAGGACTTCCACAACAGCAAATCTGCGTGGAGTGCACACAGACACAGAACAAGGGCATTAGGCAGGAAGGTGGGTATCCGGAAGGGACCCACTCACTCAGATAGAAGACACTGCCTGAGCCAGTTGATTAAGCTAAGATCAGGCTCAGCCATCAGAAGAGCTACTTGTCACAGCCAGATCGCTGTCTCGTCACATCTAATATTGACAGGACATTTCCTCTTAGCCATCATAATTGGGTGGGTTAATTAAACTTGGAATTCTTGAGCACTCAAGGTTACGATCTCCATCCCGACTTCAGGAAATTGCACATTCTTTGTCTTAATTGGAAATGTGTATGGTTTCACCTAACAAAAATGTGTATGGTAACCTAAGAACGCACGCAAGGCTCCTCTAGACCAGAGAGTTAATGAAGAAAGCTGACACAGTTACACAGGAAATGGCTGTCTCTGCATTAATCCATTTATAGGAGGATGAGGACCCCACCTCATTACCTAGGTGGTCCCTTTCAGTTCTTTGTTACTAGGAAGTAAGAGGCAAGGGAGCGGGTCACCACAGAGGCCCCTGACCTTCTGAGATGCTGTTTTTGAAGGGAGATTTATTGTCTGGCAGCCAAGCGAGAGTCTGGGGGTGAAGGGGAGGCTGATGCTCAATTAGGAAGACCCAGTGTGACCCTGGGTAGCTGCTAAGACAAAAAGCCAGAGCTAAGGGGGTAAAAAGCACCAAGAGGAGATGATGACAGCTGAGGGTACCAATGGGGCTCTTGAGAACTATCTCATGGGCTCTCACTCAGGCAAGGCAGTAACAGGATAATGCAGTACAAGCTATGCTCTAGTTGTTAACAAAATGATAAAGATGACACACGAAACAGTGATCTATAGAGCTCCTGTATATATTCTGCAGGAACCAGGGCCAAACAACAGTTTCTGCTCCTGGCCATTCGATACCAGGGACATGAATGGGTGTTGAATTTCTGGGAATTTTTCTAATACACTGAAATGACTACAGATGTGCGCAAATAACATGTTGCAAACAGGCTATCCACAGTGATGCTAAAGACAAACAAAAAACTTGGAAACAAGACAACTGCCCCAAATTTGGATGTGTTTAAATAAATTATGGATCGTCTACAGAATTCAATATAGCCATTAAAACTCGTGCAGAACTGGTGAGCTGGTCATAGAGGCATCCTCCCAAGATGGAGAGCAGCTCAGTTAAGAGGGATCTTGTGTGGTTTCAAAAAAAATCAATGAGTATTAGAACAGACATTCTAAGTTAGGAGACAATGGAAAAGTCTATTGTCTTCATAATACAGACTACAGAAAATAAAGCTAATAAAAATGATGACCAAAGAGTTAGGGTGAAAACAACTGAGGATAAACTAAAATAGGAATGTTTTAAGAAACAGAAAAATGTTTACCATGTATAAAATGAAGTTTTAAAACTATTCATACAAACATACATACAACATGCCAGAAAGGATAATAAATCACTTTTTTCTGAATAGTCGGATTACTGGTGATTTTTATTTTCTTCTTTCTGATTGTATTTTCAACACCAAATAACAATAGGAATAGCAGCTGGACTTCCCTGATCGTCCAGTGGTTAAGAATCCACCTGCCAACGCAGAGGAGATGGGTTCAGTCCCTGGTCCCGGAAGATCCCACTTGCTGGGGGGCAACGAAGCCCGCGTGCCACAGCTACAGAGCCTGCGCTCTAGAGCTGGTGCTTGGGAACAAGAAAGGTCATCACAGTGAGAAGCCCGTGCTCCGCAAATAGAGAAAGCCCACACACAGCAACAAAGACCTAGCACAGCCATAAATAAATAAACAAAGCTATTAAAAAAAGAATCCCAATAAATGTGATTTTTCAGAATTTTTTATTGGAGGTGGAGACTAATATAGAACCAAACTGTCAGAGAGTAAATCAAAGTAGTTTAGCTTTGTCTCTGACAAGACAGTTTCCCCTAATAATTCAATTAAAAGATTTTTTTGATAAAGAAACCATACAGTAACGCATAAATGAAGCTCATTAATTAAAGAATTCTTCCACAGACACTTTCTGTAATAAGTGGCATCCCTAATGTGTGACTTGGAAATAGAACAGACCCTTTACATTTCCAGCATGCCTGCATGACACTCGAACCACAGTATGTCTCAGACATCCACCTGACCAGTCAGATGAAGCAAAGACCACTTCCCCAGAGTCTTTTTTTTTTTTTCTCAAGGTGTCGTTCCAACCACACTCTGCTTTTCCAGGCAGTTCTCTGATAGAACAGGTACCAATGAACATCTAGGACACACAGCCTTCAGGTCTAGGTAAACTGGTTCTACCACTTCGACAGCCAGCATCGCCTTGGAGTGTAAAGGGCACGGCGGGAAGGATGCCAGGAGAATGTGATGGCAGGTCCCACTGCCTCACCTCATGGTCTCTGATTCACCACCTCCCCAACCCTGGCTCTGGCCCCAAACCCTCTGGACCACGACACCAGCATCCTACCCAACCTCTGGGCCCGCAAGCTCGTACCCTCTTGGTCATTTTCACACGGAGGGATCATCATATCATTGCCTCCACTCCATGTCTCCTCACCTCTTCCAACCAAAACTCGACTGGCAGGAAGATTCACAGCCTGCATGACACAGCTTCCATCCACATTCTACCTTCTACCAGGAGAGACCAAGTTCCAGACTCCCCCACACAATCTGTCATGCTCTAAACATCCTTTTTAGTAGGAAACATTTCAAGCATAAAAAGAAGCACAAATTTTGACATAATAGATTCTCAGGGACCCAGACTTCCAAACTCACAAATATGAACATTTTGCTCTAGTTCATATCTTTTTTAATGAATAAAACACTACTGAGAGGATGGTTGAGAACTCCCTCCCATCCGTCATCTCATTTTCTTTCCACCTTCCCCAGAAGCAGTTGTAAACCTGGTAGGAATCTTCTTTCCAGGTTTTCTCCTTTACTACACATACATAACAACATGTATGAATATAATATACACATGTACACACATATATGCATACATACTCTCTGTAAGTGCAAACATAATTATGTATCTATATATACACACTATATACATACACACTAGACAGACAGACAGTCCTGTTTTGTGTGGTTTTAAAATAAACTCAAGTGGCATATACCATACAGATCCTTTCTTTTTCTCACTCTAAATTGCTGGAAAGATTTACCCACATCAGTGTGTGAAGACCTAGTTCTCTAATTTGAGTTGCCAGAGAAGCTCCACTTGAGGACAAGGCCGTCATTTATTTGCTCAGTCCGCTTAGCTTAGACGGACATTTCACCACTGCAAACAGAACTACTGAGAACGTCCTGGCTAATGTCTCCGCAGGCACAGTCAGGGACCCCATCCTGAGAGACAGTGTCTGGTCCAGAGCACACACAGCTCACTCTTCCTAGACCCTGCTGTGCCCAGGGCCCCTGGGGGCCAGGTCATCACTGTTGCTTGTGCGGGACGCTGGCCCCTGCCGACTGAACCAGGGGGGAGCCTCTGATCCAAGACAGGGTTGCCAGGGACCAGCAACACCCTGAAAAAGTCAGGCAGGTGGAACACATGCCTCCCTGCAGGGCTTTAGGGCACAGCTGGCTAAAGAGCAGGGCGCTGAGTGGGAAGAGTAGGAGGAAGACAAGACTGGGATGGCCTGGACGGGAAGATGGAGGAGGCGCTGGGCAGGACGAGAACACCCTGAAGCAGCAACCACGCAGGCTTCAAGACAGACGGGAAGAGAAGCAGTCTCCGTTCCAGAGAGCCTCCTGGCTCTGGTCTAGGCCCCTAAGGGGTAGCCCTGCTTTAAGCTCCTTTAATCTGGTTGACTTTCATCAGTGAGGATGGCCTGCAAGGATCAGTTAATGTCACCTCCACCACAAAGCCTTCTTCAGTCCAGGTGATGGAATCAATCACTCACGACATCCCTCTTCTTCAGAGCGTACACTCAGTTCCAGGACATTGTTCCCTGCCAGGTGATTCCAAGTCTGTCCTCTGTACAAGGTGGTAAGGGCCCTCCAGGCACACACATCCATCAACATCTCCCCTACAATGCCAAACACAGGGCTCTGCACACAATAGGTGCTCAATCAGTGTTTCGTGACTGAATAAGAGCTGTGAGCCCCTTAAAAGCAGGACCCATTTTCAGCAAACATCCCGGCTTCAGTGTCCAGCAGACAGCAGGTCTTCATTGAATGTGGGCTGAACAAATGATAGAAATGTAGGCTGCCGTGGGCAGACGTGTCTGCCCCAACTACCCTCCCAGGGTTAGTAGCAGTGAGCAAATTTCAAAGTGGAGGTGACCAGGCCAAAGGATAATTTATCTCCCTAAAGATGCTAAGTGTCAGTTAAAACGGCTGTATTTAATAGGGCCTGACTTCGATGGGCCATTTTGAATAAAAGCAATAACTGCTCCAGTAATGAGCCTACTTTAAATTGCTATTACTATTACTACTTTGAGTCCACAGGCTTCCTTGAGCCATCAGAACAAGGTCCCAATTAGAGGATCCTCTGCCTTTACAAACCACAGGCCCCCAGCCTCACATCTTTGACCTCCCTGGAGCCATAGAGGATATTTTTCAAGAGAAACCAGGATAATCCTCTCCAGAGGCTCATTCTAGGATTGTTTATTGGGTTCCTCTGTGGTTTTTTTTTTTTAATCAGCCCGCCCAACTGGCTCTAAGTGATTACACACAAGTCATGCATACAAGTCTGATAGAGACAGAATATGCTATGGCTGAGAGGAGGCTGGTGCGAGGGTCTCAGAGAAATCAACCTCATATTAAATGTGTTTATTCAATTTCTTGCGGCCACCCAATACTTATTAGCCCAGAGAATGTTTGCAAGCATGAAAGAAGCTGGGGAAACGGGTGGGGGACAGTGGGAAGGACTGTATCTGGCAGGACTGACTGTAATCTTAACAGACACACATCAAAGGCTGAAGGCCAGATGACAAAGGAACCTGTACAACCAAAATCAGCCCAAAGATCTTCAATTCAAAAAGGAAGCGCAAAACATCTCCGCAGCCCCAGCAATTCCAGGAATAGAAGAACGGGGACATGAGAGGGAGGAACAGGCCAGTCCACTCTTACACACCGTGGGGCTCCCCTTCTCCAGCGAACATCCTTGAGGTCCCCCGGGTGAGGCAACTTTCTTCAGGAAGACGTGCAGATCCGAAAAGGCAGCAAGATCCAGCGTCCATCCCCAGGCGGCTTCTCTAAACATAACCCCCTTAATTAGCTGATAAGCCAGGAGGACACCGTGATGAAAGCCCAAGATCCAGAGTCAGGCACACCGGAACACAGGTCTCAACCCTACTCCTTCGGAGCTGTGAACCCCAAGCAAGTGACATGAACTCTCTGCACCTCTGCCTCCTGATCTCAGACGGGGGTAAGAAAGTCACCACCGCTTCATAGCAACAGCTATCATCTTTAGAGCACACATTACGGGTCATTCTGCACACTAAGTGTCATGTGTGTACCATCTATCATCCCACGAGGCTAGGACATCACTGTCTGCGGTTGACAGATGAGGAAACTGAGGCTGGGAAAGGAAGCAGTCATCCCCAAGGTTGCACAGCAGGCAGATGGAGGTCTTGGGACTTGAGGCAGGTCGGGCCCATCTCAGTCTCAGCAGCGTCTTAGTGTCTAGACCGCAATGTTCAGAGTTTGAGTGAGACTTTAGACCCAAACCAATTTCTGTTACTGTTTTATGAAATATTACTTACATTTGCTGCTCAGATTCCCTCCAGTGTGATCCCTGCCTGCTGCCTTCTCAATCAGGCCAGTGTGTGTGCATGCATGCTAAGTTGCTTCAGTCCTGTCTGACTCTTTGCGACCCCATGGACTGTAGCCCATCAGGCACCTCTGTCCATGGGATTTTCCAAGCAGGGATGCCACGCTCTCCTCCAGGGGATCTTCCCCACCCAGGGATCGAACCCACATCTCTTATGTCTCCTGCATTGGCAGGTGGGATCTTTACCACTAGGGCCACCTGGGAAAGCGCCAATCAGGCCAGGGAGGA